>NC_081824.1:403209578-404681453 GCF_030867095.1 Alligator mississippiensis | reverse complement strand
TGGTAGAGATCATTGTGCCCTGGAGTGGTGTAACTTTGAGCCGCATAACAAGTACTTGTACCAGTTTCAGGTGCTAATGTGTAAAAAATCCAGGGGCTAAATGCTCCAGGAGCCAGCCAAAATTACTAACAAGACCCATATATTACTGAGGGATGAGGGAGAAAAGCATGGAAAACAAATGAATGTCAATCTTAGTTTTATAGGTCCTTCTTTATTTTGTTATATGTGCATTAACCAACTTCAAAGAAGCATTGAACTAGAACTTTCAGTTCATCAAAACTAAATTCAAAGAGGACTCGGGACACTACAAATACATGATGAATATTTTGGAAGCATATAGAAATGTTCCAATCTCTTTTACTTTAAACAATCCACTTTTCTGACCCTTTTTTCATGGCAGTGGGTGTAGTCCTGGACCTGTCACTGATGTATCTGGCAAGCATTACACTTAAGAAACAATTTAACCAGTTAATCATTTCTTAAGTTATAACACAGCCACATTTTAATGTAATTAACAATGTGATAAAACAAGAAATATGCCACAAAGTTATTACACACAAAATAAGTGTAATAACTTTGTGGCTGATCTCTATCACCCCTAAAATTCTATGTGTGGTCAAGCACCAACTGATTGGGGTTTCTGGCCTTCACAGTGCATGGGAGCCCTTGACTCCCATGCACTTCCAAGGCTGGGAGCCCCAGTCAGCTGAGTGCCATTCCCAACCTTGTGGGAGCATCGGAATCAAGAGTTCAGGTTTGCTCCCAAAGCTGGGAGCCACAATCAGCTGCCATACCAGCCTTGGGGGCAAATTGGAGTCCCTGACTACAATGCACCCATTAAGCTGAAGGTGCCAATCAGCTGCTGCTCCTAGCCTCCACTGAAGGATTTAACTTTTCATTATGGAGAACATAAACTTAATCAACTAATCCCTAATAATTCAAAACCAATTGTGTATCATACCAAAAGAACAGAAATACCTTTGTAAATTTAAATATCAATAATTGATTTCAATAATATCAAACCTATTATTTGGCATCAGTATTGTCAAATATCAACCTGTGTATTTTAAAGGGTTTTATTTAAGGATTTCATTATGTAGCATTTCTTTCTGGCAACATCTATCTGTGGCCTTAGGAAAAAGATTGTAAAATTGTAGAAGGGACAGATACAGCACTTTATGGATGCAGTGAGAATGAGTCCGTGTGATGGGCTAAGTGATAGTACAGTCTCAGGTCAATAAACAAGGGTTATCAGTAATGAACACTTGCCAATTCATATCTGAAAAAGAGACACAGAAATGTGATATTCTGGAAATTCTTTGTGAATGAGTCACTGCTAGTCTTTGGGACCCCATTGATAAAAGGCAGCTTCAGCCTTCATTGAGTTGAAGATATTAGTGACTCACAGTAGGCACCCAGCAACTTCAAGTACACTTATTATAACACATATTATTAAAAAGCAAAAAACAAAAACAAAAAAAAAAGAGCAAGAAAGAGCAAATCAAATGTTTAAAAGATGTGTGCAACAAAGTTTGTTTTAAGGAGGTAGTATTAAAGTTTTAGGTGAAAATTAGGTAGAAATATGCTTTGCATGAGGTCTCATAGCTAACTGAAGCTCAGGAGCTTGCTTAAGAGTTCGTAGGTGGTGCACATGTAAATACTGTATGTTATAATACTTTTTCTATGGGTGCTTTTCTTGTGTTTTGTAAATGCATTTCTTGAGGAGGGGTTTAAATGTGGGGGGTTTTGAATTCTATGCATATCTATGCTTTATAAGTTTTAAAAAAGATACATAATGTGTGGGTATACCGTCAACTCAAATACCTTAAAATGTTCTTAGACCATCTACTCCTTAGCGTATGAGAATTGATGAAGGTTTCCTTTATAATGGACTTGTTAAAATTTGCAATTTACAGAAGATTCAAAAATAATACTCTTAAATTCCTTCAAGCATCAAAGCCTTTTCATGATTAGTTTTAATATAATTTGTAAAATGCAGCATGTTAATTAGGGTACATTCGGTACAGTTAGATAAATTGTGATTAAGAGGCTATCTTGTTTACATTTGGTCAAAATGAACATGATGAGAATGCTGAAGGCTGCTCACACAAAACTTGATCCTCAAAATCATAATCAGACAAAAGGCAGTTACTATGTTATTGCTTGTCTGTTTTGTATGAAGGTTCTTAAATTCCCAATAAGTGTTTCAGTATAGCTCTATCTCAAAGAAGAATGAGGACTAAATGCACTAAACTGTAAGTATTCGTGCTAGTGAGGTAAATATATTTTTAAAACCCCTCAACTGGATTTTATAAAATTCAATTACTAACATCTTTGCTGTTCTAAATTGAGTTTCAATCTGTGGTAACAAAGCATGATTTCTGGATGAAGTCAGGATAGGATAGAACCTTAGAGACTAACTGGTTAGAGATTAGTGCCATTCTGCCATGCCTTCCATGTGACATTAGACTAACACAGCTAACTACCTGTTTCTGATGTGATTTCTATGTAGCTTCCAAATTGGCAGGATCTATCTTTTAGTTTTTCTCCAGTCTCTCTTTCCTTCTTTTTTGGCTTATGGACTTATTAGGATGACCCTGTTAACTTTCTAAATGATATACACATTCAACAGTTTTCAAATTAAGTGGCTAAAAAAATCACAATCCTTACTATTTAAAAAGTGGAAAATGACTTTTAAGAAGGAAGCATTGCAAACTTAAAACCTAACTTTATAAGAGAGCTACTTCTAATCTATTTTTCTAGAGCTCCAAGGGCACTGCATTATAAAATAATATCCTTGAATAAAACCCTTGAATGGCTGCACTACTTGAATAGCACAGGTCATGGAGGGTCATAAGGAATGGATTACAAATGTGGTTTCAGATATTTTTTTCTTAACATATAGATTTAAGCTGTATGTTATCATTTTTGTCAGTGTAAAGTATGGGCAGTTTGCTAAAAATTTCAGCTCAGGACACAGCAGCTGTCAAAAGGGCAAACAAAATGTTAGGAATTATTAAGAATGTAATTGTACACAAAACAAAATTATAATTATAGCCCTTTATAAATCCATGGTGCATCCATACATTGAATACTGCACCTAGTTTTGGTCTCCACACTTCAAAAAAGATATAGAAGAATTAGAGAAAGTACAGAGAAGGGGAACAAAGATCATTAGTGATATGGAGGGACTTCCATATGAGGAGATACTACAGAGACTAGGCCTATTCAGTTTAGAAAAAAGATGCTTCAGGGGGGGACATGATAATCAGGGATCCTAGTTTTCTCTGATAAAAACAAATCCCCAATTTTCTGATAAAAAAGTAACCCAAATCCACATTTTTCCTTGATTAAAATGAAACACGACTATCTATCTATCTATCTATCTATCTATCTATCTATCTATCTATCTATCTAGTGCTGTTTCATTTTAATCATGGAAAAATGTGGATTTTAGGTTACTTTTTTAACCTGAAAATTGGGGATTTTTTTTTTATCAGAGAAAACCAGGATCCCTGATGATACGGATTTGCAAAATATTAAGTAGTAAAGAAAGTAGATGTGGATTTATTATTTAGTGTCTCTCACAATACAAGAACTAGGAATCCTAAAATGAAACTGATAGGTTGCAAGTGTAAACCTAACAAAAGAAAGTTCTTTTTCATACAGCATGTTAAGGTGTGGAATTCATTGCTGCAAAATGTTGTGGAAGCTGACAGTTTAACCACATTCAGAAAAGGTATTGGAAAAATACCTTCTTAAAGGAAAAATCCATCACCAGCTATTGATCATGGGTGTTAGGGGAACAGCTTCTGAATCAGAACTTCCTAGACCTTAAATGCTGGAGGCTGCAAGTGGGAGAGGAACAGTGGAAAAATCCAGGTCATACCCTGTTTACTTCCCTTTCAACATCCACTCTGTCACTATGACACAGGATAGGATGGGAAAGATGGGCCTATGGTCTAACCCAGTAAATGACAGTTCTTATGTTTTTATGTACTATACAGTGCACATAAACAAACAGCTTCATTTTCATTACTTTTGTAGTCACAGATTTTCACACATGCATACATACTCGTTGTTGGATGCAGATGGGTAAAGCCATGGTCTTTGAATATACTAATCAGTGTTTTAAACAGAGTTATCTAGCTCTGAGGATAACAAGCTGGCCTACTTGATGCACCTATGCCTCTAGGTTCAAAATCATTCACTCTAGAATCACCCTAGTCATTCAAAATCAGGCTCCATTTTCTCATCTTTTGATTTTAGATACTGATACCAATGGGCAAACCTTAGGATTCTTCTATATAGTCTGGGGGAAAGCTTACAACTAGTATTAATAAATGTAGAGTTGATTTTTTTATTCTGCACTCTCCAAGATTTCAGCATTTCTTCTTTTGTATTAATCAGAGGTGCTCTAAAGCTGGTGATGAGAAACGAAATCGTGAGGTGTCAGTCACATAGCTAGTGTGTTATCAGCAGGAAACCTCATTTTCTCTGATAAAAAAATGCCCTATTTTTTTATTTAAAAAAGTAATGCAAAATCCATATTTTTGCATGTTTAAAGTCATAGTTTTACAGTATTACAGTATCATAGTATCAGAGTAGCTAGGTTCGGAAGGGACCCAAACAGATCATCAAATCCGACACCCTGCCTCAGGCAGGAATGGATGCTGGGGTCATATGACTGTGGCTGTTATTCCTAGTTACCCTGTGTGGTGCCCGGGGGAACAGGGCATCTCTTATTCCCTCTGGTGAATTTTTAGACAACAACCAGATCCCCGCTCAGCCTTCTCTTGTGGAGGCTGAATAGGTTCAGGCCCTCTAGTCTCTCCTCGTATGGCCTGCCCTGCTGGCCCCTGAGCATGCAAGTGGCCCTCCTCTGGACCCTTTCAATGCTAGCCACATCTCTCGTGAGGTGCGGCGCCCAGAACTGGATGCAGTACTCCAACTGTGGCCTGACTAATGTTGCATAGAAGGGGAAGATCACCTCCCTGGACCTGCTTGTGATGCATCTGTGGATTCATGACAAGGTGTGGTTAATCTTACTGACAGCTTCTTCACATTGGCAGCTCATGTTCAACCTGGAGTCAACAATGACTCCAAGATCCCTTTCTGCCTCCGTGCTGATGAGAAGGGTGTTCCCCAGACTATAGGTATGCTGCTGGTTCCTTCTCCCTAGATGCAGTACCCTGTACTTGTTTGCATTGAATTCCATTCGACTCTCATCTGCCCATCTCTGTAACCTGTCCAAATCTAGCTGGATTCTGTCCCTCCCTTATGGCATGCCCACCTCGCCCCACATCTTGGTGTCATCAGCGAACTTGGACAACATGTTTTCCACCCCCTTGTCCAAGTCGTTGATAAAGATGTTGAACAGTACAGGACCGAGGACCGAACCCTGGGGAACCCCACTGCCCACATCCCTCCAGGTCAAAAATGACCCATCCACCACCACTCTCTGTGTGCAACCATCCAGCCAATTAGCCACCCATCTGACTGTGTATGCATCAATGCCACAGTCACCTAATATTTTTATGAGAATGGAATGAGAGACAGTGTCAAAGGCCTTATTAAAGTCTAGGAAGATGACATCCATCCCCACACCTTCGTCCAAGGAATTTGTGACCTAATCGTAAAAGGAAATAAGGTTAGTCTGACAGGATCTTCCCTTAATGAACCCATGTTGGTTCCCCCTGAGCATGATCTCTCCTGCTGGTCCCTCACAGATGTGCTCCTTAATAATTTTCTCAAAGATCTTCCCCAGGACCGAGGTAAAACTGATGGGCCTATAGTTACCTGGGTCCTCCTTTCTCCCTTTCTTGTAAATGGGGACCACGTTGGCCTTTTTCCAGTCATCCGGCACCTGACCAAAGCTCTATGAGCTCTCATGTAGCCATGCCAGGGGCCCTGCAATGACCCCCACCAATTCCCTCAGCACCCTTGGATGAAGAGCATCCGGGCCTGCTGATTTGAACACATCCAGCCCCTACAGAAGTTTCCTGACTACATCATCCCTAACCTTGGGCCTGGCAGTGCCTCCCCTGAGTCCTTCCATACTCCTGGTGGGGGAGATGTCCCAGTCCCTGCTCAGAAACATGGAGGCAAAGAATTTGTTAAAGAGGTCTGCTTTTTCATTTGCAGCAATCACCAGATTGCCAAGCATGTCCTGCAAGGGACTTACGTTACCTAATGCCTCCTTCTTGCTCCCTATGTATTTGAAAAAGGATTTTGTGTTATCCCTAATCCTGGTCACCAGCCCCAGTTCCATCTCAGCCTTGGACTTCCTAATAGCTGCCCTACAGCCTCAAGCAACACAGGTGTGATCCTCTTTAGTAATAGCCCCTTGCTTCCATCAGATGTACACCTCCTTTTTAACCCACAGGTATTCCTGAATGCCCTTGTTGAGACATGGGTGCTTTTTAGCACTCTTAGGCCCCTTGGTAGGCTTTTCAAATGACTCCCTTTGGGCTTGGAGGATCATCTCCTTGAGGAACGACCAGCTGTCTTGGAATCCCATCTCCCTGAAACTTCAGTATCCCAATGCCTTTCATACTACACTTAACTCACTGAAGTCAGCCCTCCTGAAGTCAAGCACTTCTTCATTACTGATAGCCCTTGACACTCTGCGCTGGATAGTGAATTCCAGAAGGTGATCATTGCTATTGCCCAGGTGGCCAAGAACCCGCAATTCCCTCACCAGGTCATTGCCTGTGGCAAGGACCAGGTCCAGCAGGGCATTTCCCCTGGTGGGATTGTGCAACTCCTGAGTCAGGTAGAGGTCCTGCACAGCCGGGATAAGCGAGGCCCATGGAGAGAGGGGGCTAACCCCTTAGTGTGTGTGTGGGAGGCGGCGGCTGAGTGGAGCTGGGCCGGGTCAAGCCCCGCCCAGGCCCCTACTTCGCCCAGCCCCCCCAGGGAGCCACGCGAACAGGTTACGCAAACAGGCGCGCTTCTCTGCCGGCACGTGAGTTAGTGCGGAGTTCACGCAGAAGGGCGTGCGGGAGGGCGCTGGACCCTGCCTGCGCACCCCCAGGGTAGACTGCCCCAGCCATAGCCAGCCTACCAGAGGCATGACATGGATGGGCACGTGCCGCACCCTGAGGGTCCCCTCGGGCTCCGCGGCCCCCCCCTCTGGCACCTCAGAGACGGCCACCCAGACGGAGCCCCTGGTTCCGGGCTCCATGCAGACAGAGCCCCTGGCTCTCGGCTGCGGGGGCTGCCTGTCCCTTTTTCAGGCTCTGGGGCCTGGGAGCATGGTGACCTCCCCTTGTGGGGTCTGCTCCATTTTGGGGTCTCTGGTGCGCCAGCTGGAGGAGCTCCAGGCCACAGTCCACAGACTGCGTGCCATCAGGGACTGCGAGCAGGAGATAGACTCCTACTGCCAGGCCCTTCTCCCCCAGGAGGCAGAGGGTAGATCACAGTCTCCCTCCATGCCAAAGGAGGACTCTGGGACCTCCTGCTGTGTCCAGCCAGGGGCATGGGCCAAGGTGGTCAAGGGCCCTAAGGCCCGCCGCACCAAGGCCCCTCCCCCACCAGAACTGAGCAACAGGTATGCACCTCTTGCTGCCCCAGCAGAGCCTGCTGAGTTGCCGGCCCCCACAGGCAACATGGGCCTAACTGCAGCTCCCACCCCTGCTCTCCCCAAGACAAAACATAAGGTGTTTGTTGTGGGAGACTCCCTCCTGAGGGGGACGGAGGGGCCAGTCTGCCACCCCGACCCCTTAGCCCGGCAGTCTGCTGCTTCCCAGGGGCTCGCATCCGGGACATTGCGGAGAGGATCCCCAAGCTCCTCAAACCCACAGACCACTATCCCATGCTCCTTGTTCATGTGGGCACCAATGACACAGCTCGGAGCACTCCCAGCCAGGTCATGAGAAGCTACAGGGATTTGGGAGCGGGGCTTAAGGGTCTGGGGGCACAGGTGGTGTTCTTGTCGATCCGCCCAGTCACAGGCTATGGGCTGAGAAGGGACATGAGGATCTATGTGGTCAACCAAAGACTGCGGCGCTGGTGTCGTCAGGAAGGCTTTGGCTTTCATGACCACAGCCCGCTCTTTGGTGAGAGAGGCAGCGAGCTGCTGGGAAGAGATGGCCTCCACCTCTCTCCCCTAGGGAGGAGGCTCTTCTCAGCCAGACTGGCTGACCTGCTCCACCGGGCTTTAAACTAAGCCCGTTGGGGGACGGGGGGACTACCACCACTGCTGGCCGGCTGAGCAATCCTTGCAAAGCCAGCGGATCACGGCACTCAAGGGAGCCCACCCCATCCCCAGCCCTGGTAAAATCTGTAGGCAAGGAAGGAGCCCCCCAAGGGGCACTTGTCTGCCTGTACACTAATGCCAGGAGCTTGGGGAATAAGCAGGAGGAACTCATCCTCCTGCTCAGTGCAAACAATTACGATGTCATAGGGATAACGGAGACCTGGTGGGACTCCACCCATGACTGGACCATGGGTATAGATGGCTATACCCTTTACAGGAGGGATCATGTAGAGAAAAGGGGTGGGGGTGTAGCTCTGTATGTTAAGGAAAGCTACACATCCCTGCAAGCCGATATTGGCGACCAGGGTGGACGGCTGGAGACCCTCTGGGTTAAAATCTGTGGGGAACACGGCACAGGGGACACAATGGTGGGAGTCTATTACAAACCTCACACCCAAAGTCCTGAGCTTGACCAGGAGTTTGCCCAGGAACTGGCTGAGGCAGCTTGCTCCAGGACCATGGTTGTCATGGGTGACTTCAATTACCCAGACATCTCGTGGGAGGATCGCTCAGCAAAATCTGAGCGGTCGCAGAACTTCCTCTCGTGCGTGGATGACCTCTACCAGACTCAAGAAGTCTATGGGCCAATAAGAGGCAAAGCGCTGCTCGATCTGATACTGGCTACTGGGGATGACCTAGTCAGCGACCTAGTGATCGATAGGAAGCTGGGTGACAGCGACCACGAGCTGATCACCTTCACCATCCGCCGAAAAGCTGGCAAGTCAGTCAGCAACACGGAAGTCCTTGACTTCAGGAAAGCTGACTTTGACAAGCTCAGGAGGCTTGTCAGTGAGGCCCTAAGGGACCGTGACCACAGGGAGAGGGGAGTTCAAGAAGAGTGGTTGCTCCTCAAGGGAGCGATCCTCAATGCACAAACTAAGTCTATTCCATCTCAGAGGAAAGGCAGCAAGAGGGCACAGCAGCCCCCCTGGCTCTCCAGTGACCTAGCAGACCTCCTGAGGCTAAAAAGAAAGGCCTACAAAGGATGGAGGATGGGAGTCACCTCCAAGGAGGATTATTCTGCACTGGTCCGGTCCTGTAGGGAGTTGACCAGGAAAGCCAAGGCTGCAACTGAACTCCAGCTAGCTTTGAGCATCAAGGACAATAAAAAGTCCTTTTTCAGATATGTGGGGAGCCGGAGGAAAAGCAGGGGCAACGTTGGACCCCTGCTGAACCATATGGGGCAACTGACAACTGACGCCCAGGAACAATCCAACCTATTAAATAGGTACTTTGCGTCAGTCTTTCATCAGCCCCATGGGAAGCCCATGCCCGCTATGGGGCCGGGAAGTCCGGGTGAGTTTGATCCCCTGCCCTCCATTAATGATGACTTTGTGAAGGAACATCTTGAGAAGCTGGATACCTTCAAGTCAGCCGGCCCTGACAATCTTCACCCCAGGGTACTCAAGGAGCTGGCGAGCATCATAGCCCAGCCTCTAGCGCGGATCTTTGAAAACTCTTGGCGCTCTGGTGTAGTGCCCGAAGACTGGAAGAAGGCCAATGTGGTGCCTATCTTCAAGAAAGGGAGGAAAGTGGATCCGGCTAACTATAGGCCTATCAGCCTGACTTCTATCCCAGGGAAGATCTTAGAAAAGTTTATTAAGGAGGCCATCCTTAATGGACTGGCCGACGCCAACATCTTAAGGGATAGCCAGCACGGGTTTGTTGCGGGTAGGTCTTGCTTGACCAATCTCATTTCCTTCTATGACCAGGTGACCTATCACCTGGACAAGGGAGATGAGATTGATGTCATATATCTTGACTTCAAAAAAGCCTTCGATCTGGTGTCCCATGATCGTCTCTTGGAGAACCTGGCCAATTGTCACCTTGGGTCCTCCACGATCCACTGGCTGGAAAATTGGCTCCGGGGTCAGACCCAGAGGGTAGTAATTGATGGAAGTCACTCATCGTGGTGTCCTGTGACCAGTGGGGTCCCCCAGGGCTCTGTCCTTGGACCCATACTGTTCAACATCTTCATTAATGATGTGGACACTGGACTCAGAAGTGGACTGGCCAAGTTCGCCGATGACACCAAACTTTGGGGCAAAGCATCCACACCAGAAGACAGGCGGATGATCCAGGCTGACCTGGACAGGCTCAGCAAGTGGGCGGACGAGAATCTGATGGTGTTCAACGCCGATAAATGCAAGGTTCTCCACCTTGGGAAAAAAAACCCGCAGCATCCTTATAGGCTCGGCAGTGCTATGTTGCTTAGCACTATGGAAGAAAGAGACTTGGGGGTCATCATTGACCACAAGATGAACATGAGCCTGCAATGCGATGCTGCGGCTAGTAAAGCGACCAAAACGCTGGCTTGCATCCATAGATGCTTCTCAAGCAAATCCCGGGACGTCATTCTCCCCTTGTACTTGGTCTTAGTGAGGCCACAGCTGGAGTACTGTGCCCAGTTTTGGGCTCCACAATTCAAAAAGGATGTGGAGAAGCTTGAGAGAGTCCAGAGAAGAGCCACGCACATGATCAGAGGTCAGGGAAGCAGACCTTCGATGACAGGCTGAGAGCCCTGGAGCTCTTTAGCCTGGAAAAGCGCAGGCTCAGGGGTGATCTGATGGCCACCTACAAGTTTATCAGGGGTGACCACCAGTATCTGGGGGAATGTTTGTTCACCAGAGCGCCCCAAGGGATGACGAGGTCGAATGGTCACAAACTACTACAAGACCGTTTCAGGCTGGACATAAGGAAGAATTTCTTTACTGTCCGAGCCCCCAAGGTCTGGAACAGCCTGCCACCGGAGGTGGTTCAAGCACCTTCATTGAACACCTTCAAGATGAAACTGGATGCTTATCTTGCTGGGATCCTATGACCCCAGCTGACTTCCTGCCCTTTGGGCGGGGGGCTGGACTCGATGATCTTCCGAGGTCCCTTCCAGCCCTAATGTCTATGAAATCTATGAAATCTTGGCTAGGAATCTACGTGAGCAGTCAGATATAGCTGACTGCTCTTCCTAGCAGATGCCTGGGTAGTTCAGGTCACCCGTAACTACATCTCTTGACTTGACAGCCTCTGCGAGCTGTGCTAAAAATTCCCAGTCCAGCTCTTCCCCCTGGTTGGGCGGTCTGTAATAGACACCCACTGTTAAGTTCCTTTCCCCATGACTCCCTTGTATTCTTACCTAGAACACCTCAGTCAGCCCCTCTTCTGACCCCAGCTTGCTTATCAAGGATGTATATTGCTCCTTGACATAGAGCACTATACCCCCTCCTTTTCTCCCTGCTCTGTGCCACCTGTACAGCCTGTAGCCCTTAATATGTACTGCCCAATTGTGGGTAGAATCCCACCAGGTTTCTGTGAGCCCTAGTTTGTCTAGGTTTATGATAGCTAGCAGGAGGGTGAGATCCTCCTGCTTATTCCACATACTTCTAGTGTTAGTGTAGAGCATTTAAGACCTCCTATGGGTGTTCATGCTGCCCCCTTGTTCCTAAGTCTATCATGGCCCCTGTCACTTACCTGGGTACTTCCTATGCTCAACACTTGTCTTGATGGTGAAGTGTCCTCCTGTGCCTCTATGGCCCCGTCTCCCAGTGAGACTAGTTTAAAGCCCACCATAAAGGTCAGCCAACCTGGAAGAAAAGACATGTTTACCTTTTGGGGAAAGATGAAGCCCATCCCACACAAGCATGCCCCCTGCGCGGAAATGCAGGTCATTGTCGAAGAACCTGAAGCCCACCTGGTAACACCAGCTCTGAAGCCACCAATTGACCTCACTGATGCAGGCCTCATGGCTCCATCCACATCTACTTACTGGGAGAATAGAGGAGAATACCACCTGTGCCCCCATCTCCTTGAGCCTGGCCCCGCCAGCACCTTGTAGTCCTTCATGATGCGGTCTGGACTGCTCCTGATCACATCATTCATTCCCACATGTATCAGGGCTATGGGGTACTGGTCAGAAGGTCAGATGAGGTCCAGGGTCATCTCCGTGATTCCCGAAAATGCAACACCACTAATACATAGATATATACATAGTGGGGTTTCATTTTAATCATGTAAAAAAGTGGATTTTGGGTTATTTTTTTAATTAAAAAATTGGGGATTTTTTATGAGATAAACCAGGATCCCTGGTTATCAGTCAATCAGTATGAACATGAGAATACAATTATTTTAGTAGTGATTACTTACATTTGAATGCATATGTATAATTTCAAGTATGCCATTTTCTTGGATTTTAGCAAGGTCTTCAATATAGTATCTCATCCCATTCTCATAAATAAATTAAGAGGCTGTGACATAGATGTCCAGTGGGTGGAAAATTGGCTTAGCGGTTGCACCTAGAGATTGGTAGTAAACAAGTTGGTATCCACCTGGAAGGATGTCGGTAGGGGGGTCCTGCAGGGTTCAGTCCTTGGACCCGTATTCTTCAACATCTTCATCAGTTACTTGGATGTGGGTGTGAAGTGTACTCTGTCCAAGTTTGCAGATGATACTAAATTGTGGGGTGAAGTGCAAACTCCGGAGGGTAGGGAACAATTGCAGGCAGACCTGGACAGGTTAAAAAAGTGGGCAGTACACAATAGGATGCAATACAACAAGGACAAATGCAGTGCTGCACCTATGGTGCAAAAATATTCAACACACGTACTGTCTGGGAAGTGACCCTCTCAGCAGTACAGAAGTGGAAAGGGATCTCAGAGTCGTAGTCATCAGTCATGAGTCATCATCAACATGAGTCATCAGTGTGATGAAATCAACAGCAAAGCTAACTGTACTTTATCATGCATCAGAAGATGCATGACAAATATAACCAAGGAGGTGATACTTCTCCTCTTTGTGGCATTGGCCAGACTGCAGTTTGAATACTGCGTCCAGTTTCAGGTGCTGTACTTCAAGAAGGATGTTGATAGACTCGAGAGGGTCCAGAGGAGGGCCACTTGTAAGGTTAGGGCCTTACAAGACAAGCCCTATGAGGAGAGACTGAGGGATCTGGACCTCTTCAGCCTCCACAAGAGAAAGCTGAGAGGTGATCTTGTGGCCTCCTACAAATTCATTAGCGGGATGTAACAAGGGATAGGAGATGCTTTGTTCACCAGTGCGCCTCTTGGTGTAACAAGGAACAATGGTCACAAACTAACAGAGCAGATTTAGGCTAGATATCAGGAAAAACTTCTTCATGGTAAAGGTGGCCAGGGGGTCAGACTTGATGATCTGTTAAGGTCCTTTATGACCCTAGTATCTATGAATATATGTAACAATTAAAAATTAACCAGTGATACACAGAAACAGAGAGAAAAATGAAATGTTAGAGATTTTAAGTTCACAGTGCTTCACTTTCACTTCTGAAATTCATCTAGCATTTTTTTCCATTTTCAATATGAACTTATGTAACTACTAAACTATATCTCAAACTACTAAAAGGAACAAGGACATTACCTATATTAAACAGAAATTAGTGTTTATACTTGGAACTTTGCATATGTGTGCCTACTTTACAAATGTATTGTACTTGAAATGCATTTAATTCATATGATGTATTGCTTTAGTCAATGCCTGCAAAATAATTTCCTTAAGCTTTCAAGCATTTCTGCATAAAGTGATAGAGAGAAAAAATTCCCTAATGCTATGCTAATGAATAAATGAAACACACAAAACTTTTTTCTTTCTGTTATATTGCATCTTAATTAGTGGTCAAAACCAGTTTGAGGAGCCAAGTAACTTTAGTCATATTGGGAAGGACGGAAGCAGGTAAATAGGGGGGGAGGGAGAGAGAGAGAGAGAGAGAGAGAGAGAGAGAGAGAGAGAGAACACTTTTTCAATCTGGGAAATTTAAACAGAATTAAGGCAAAACTGAGAAATCAGTTGGAGAAATGGGAGTACAATAAATATAATTAAATATTCTCTTTTATATTATCAGTGTATTAAATCAAGGACAGAGAAATCTGTGATATTTTATTTTGAGGGTTTTTTTATGTGGGTAGAGTTATTTCCTTCTGTGAGGAACTGCTTAGGAGTAGTTAATGAAGATTAAACAGTAAATTTTGTGAGCCTTTGAACTGAGATTTTTTTTCTCATGTCTCTCACTGAGGAAATTGGTCTGAACCAAGTGTCCGGTTACCTACACATTGGGTGTGTCTACATGTGCAATTAATGCACCTGAATTTTCAACTCACAAAATTCAAGTGAATTCATTGCATATATAGATACAGAAAAATCAGGTGCATTACACTGTGCCTCCACATGCATTTGAATGTGCATTTGTTGGGAGCAAATTTACTCCTAATAAGGGCAATTCAGTCCTGGGCTGCTCCTGTCCTGCTCTGCCCCTCTACAGCAGCTAGGGGGAGCTCCATGCTCCCCAGGTGCCAGCCACTGGTTGGCAAGAGGCAAAGGGACTAGTCCTGATCTCCATGGGGTGGGAGGAACTGTCCCAGCTGCAAAGTAGCTGCCACCTAGCATGTGGAAATCGAGACTTGTCCCAATCTTCACATGGCCAGGAGGCAGCTGCCTCAAGAGCTGGGACAGGTCACCCAGGCATGTTGAGATTGGGATTTAGCCAAACAGCATTGGTCCTCTGCTGCTTGGGCTGACCAGGAGCAAATTGCTTCTGGTAAGAGACTACATGTCCATTTCAAAGCATTAGTTAATGCACCATTTTTCTAGTACCTGTATACATTGGTACTAGCAAATGGCACATTAGACTAATTTAATGCACAGTAATTAATGCACACATGTAGGCAGTGATACATTTCTGTGCATTAGATTAGTCTAATGCAGAGTAAAACATGTCATGTTGGTGTATCCATCCATAGGAATAGTGTCTCAGTGCCATCCAGTTACAAAAGAGAGAATTCAAGAGATCCCAAGAGTTCTGGAAGGGATACACAGTTTTATATTTAAGGTCATAAGTATGTTGCTCACTTGCCAAATGTTGTGATTTTTATCATACATCTGATATTTGGTGTTTATTGAATGCTCCAAGTCCTGGAATAAAGTTAACTACCTTAGAGTCTCAGTCTTCACTTGAAAAATATAGGTTGAGAAATGCATTCCCAGTGTATCTGGTGACCTCAGTAGTTAGAAGGCAATTTAAAGAACTCACTTATTTTTCATTTGTAAGCCAACTTCATAGTTTTGGGTTAGCCAGTCCATGCATTGATCATTACAGCTGACAATGCCAGCAGCTAGTGGAAGGACCAGCAACCAGCCCAGCTGGGTCTGAGCGGGACCCCTGCTTGGAAGAGGAAAAGGAAACCATGACTGTTTGAGAAGAGACTTCCTGAGTGCTGGTGAGACGGAAGGCCTGCCTGGTTTAGATGTGGTGGTAGTTTCAGTTTGGGAGCCATTTTGCAGAATGGTTTGGAGAAGTAAGCAGAGATTAGCTTTCAGCTGCTAAGCCTAACAGCTGTTGAGCTGTTTGAAGCTGATAGCGATTTAAAGAAAGCTGGCAGGGCTTGCATAAGCAAAAAGGCTAGACCAGTCAGAAACCAGTGACATACAAGAGCCTTAGACACAGGACCAATGAACAGAGGAGTTAAAGTGGGGAGTTGGCTGGGGAATTTGCCTGGACACTTTCTTGCCTACCCTTCCTTAAACTTGTTGAATAGAAGCGAGTGAAAGAAATAGCATCAGGACGTAGCATCAGGAAGTAGCATCAGAGGAGGAACAAGGAGCTAGCAGGGAATTAACAGGCTGGTCGGAAGATGCTGAAATGCCAAATCCCATGCTACTGCCCGCCGTTCCTCTGCCTGCATCTGTGTAGTCCAAGTATGATCACCAGCAACTAAGATTTTCACCCAGGTTCTGGTGTGGCCTTGCAGGGACTGCACCCTGCACGCATCTGCCAAGTGGGAAATTACTTATGGACAGTGTGAGGGGTGCCTCCTGGTGGATTCTTTCAGGAATCAAGTAAGGGAACTGCATGCATTGTTGCATAGGCTCAGAAACATCCATAAGCATGAGACCTTCATCAATGCAATGCACAAAGAGACATCCAGCACCATGGAAGAGGAACAGCCAGAGAGGGCGCTGGAAGACACAGAAGAAGCCAGCTTCTGATAAGGCTATGCAAATGCATGACTTTACAGTTCATAACACCATAGAATCATAGAAAAAATAGGGTTGGAAAGGACCTCAAAGGTCATCCAGTCCAACCCCTTGCTCAAAGCAGGACCATCCCCAAGGAAATAATTCCAGTCAAGGCTTTATCAAGCCAGGTCTTAAAAACCTCCAAGGATGGAGATTCCACAACGTATCTGGGTAACTTGTTCCAGTGTTATAGTACACTCCTAGTGAAAAAGTGTTTCCTAATATCTAACCTAAACTTCCCTTTCTGCAACTTGAGATTACTCTTCTGTTCTGTCACCTGACACCACTGAGAATAGTCTAGGTCCATCCTTCTTGGAACCACCCTTCACATAGTTGAAAGCTGATATTAAATCCCCTCTCAGTCTTCTCTTCTCCAAACTAAATAAGCCCGGTTCCCTCAGCCTCTCCTAAGTCACATGCCCCAGCACCCAAACTATTTTGTTGCCCTCTGCTGGACTCTCTCCAATTTGTCTATATCCTTTCTGTAGTGGGGGGCCCAAAACTGGACACAGTACTCCAGATGTGGCCTCACCAGTGCTGAATAGCGGGGAATAGTCACTTCCCTTGATCTGCTGGTAAGTCTCCTACTAATGCAGCCCAGTATGTCATTAACCTTCCGTGAAGTAAGGGCACATTGTTGTCTCATATTCAGCTTATTCTCTGCTGTAACTCCCAGGTCCTTTACTGCAAAACTGCTGCTTAGCCAATCAGTCCTCAGCCTGTACTGGTGCATGGGATTGTTCCATCCTAAGTGCAGGACTTGGCACTTGTCCTTATTTAACTTCATGAAATTTCTTTTGGTCCAGTCCTCCAATTAGTCAAGGTGTCTCTGAATTCTAACCCTATCTTCCAGTTTATCTATTACTCCCCAACCCTGATGTCACCTGCCAACTTGCTGATGGCACACCTCATCCCATCTTACACATTGTTGATGAAAATATTGAACAAAACTGGCCCCAGGACAGACCCCTGGGGCACTCCACTTGATACCGGCTGCCAACTAGACATCAGGCCATTGATTACTACCCTCTGAGTCCGATGATCCAAGCACTTTTCTATCCAGCTAGCTTGCTGTTTGAACCAAAAAAAGAAAAAGAAAGAGAGAGAGAGAGAGAGAGAAAACTAAGGAAAAAAAAAGACAGAATAAACAAAATACAATCAAACAAAAACCTTTTCGAGTCAAATCATATAATCTGTCCAGATACCAAATGTTTCATTTTCCCCACAAGGTTTTAACCCTCTTAAAACTATTATTAAGATACTCATGATTTTCAAACTAAGTAAGTTGTGTTGATCTAAAAAAATCAAAATATTTCATTTGCAATGTTGGAATGTTTGGCTTTACCAGTTTTTGGTGTAATTACCAGAAATAATTCAGTATATTTGGCACAAATATTTAAATGGTTCAGATCTCTACATTGCATGTTTCAGTAAGTAAACGATTCATAAAAGAAAAACCATGAAGCGGTATTTATGACAAACAAGAGTTCAGGAGATGTTTCTCTTGTGGAATGTTTATTTCGTTAGCACTTAGCTGAAGGGGATTTGTTTGCTTGTTGTGTTTGTTTGTTTTTTTCACTGTCCACTAAAGTGCTGGAACTGGTTAATGTTAGAGATAGGATTCTGACTAGATTGGTGTGATCCAGCATGGCATTTCCTCTGTTCCAGCATTTTAGAGGCCCTCCCTCTAAATATGCTGGAATGTGACCTTCTTGGCCATGTCCAGATGAGCATGGATGTTTGGTTCCCCAGGGACAAGTAGCAGCGGTGCACCTTGTGCCACAGCTACTTGTCCCCAAGCAATGCCCATGCCATGTGCGCTTTGGCGCGCAGCAATTTACCCCCAGAGATGGTAGGGGAGGCCGAGGCCAGCAATTTGCTAGCCCCAGCAGCCTTACCTGGAGTCCTGGGGGCATTCTGGGACTGCAGCCATAACAATCCTGCTGGGTGGAGCCTGGCTGGCAGGTGCAATGCAGCTCCAAAAGGCCCAGCTCTGCTTTTCAGCAGTGCATGCTGCCTGTGTATGCTCTGCTCCACTTTTTTTTTTTTTTTAAAGCCACAGGGAAAAAAAAAATGAAGCAGCTCATGCATGGGTAGTACACCCTTGCGGCATGGAGAACATCTCATTATGCAGTATGTGACTGAAAATGTGTTTGCAGAGCCACATACCATACGGCCATGCTTATCTGGATATACCACTTGAGGCTGTCAGCAGGTTTATTTCATCCAGCACTTTGCACCCAAGATCTTCTACAAGAAAGATTCCTGAAAGGTGCTGCAGCAAATTCAACAAGAGACATAACTTTGGGCATATCAACAAAACAAATAAAGGTATGATTGCAACTTATGTTAGCATGCCTGTGCCCTGTTTATCTAGCTAATATACATCAAAGCAAGAGGCAAGATGCAGCAGCATGGGTTTGGGATGTTCTGGCAAAAGAGTAACTACTAAGTTACTATGTATTTTTGTCATTAGCACAGGCCCATACCTCCGTCATCATGTCTCCATGACATTTCACCATGTTATTGTTGCCCAAATTAACTAGATGATACAACAGGTAGATTATAGCCTAGCCTACAACCACATCATCGTGTTGCCACAGTTGACATCCCCTATGCTATATTTCCACTCTACTCCATTATGCTGTAAGTGAAAGGAGAAAGAGAATGAGTATTCATTCTGGCTACACTGCTCCTCCCTGGTGCCCCATCTTGCTCCTACACAGGTCCCTGGATCTGTTGAGCACCTTCTACTAAATCAGTGGAAAAAAGGGAAGATTTTGTTCCAGAGACAGCTGAGCTCCCTTTCTTCGGGATTAAGACATGTACACATAGACTTTAGAGGCACAAATACATCTTTTCATTAAAATGATGAACCACTCTTAGATGTTATTAGAGCAAATGGAAGAGCATTTCTGATAAACCAGAAAAGGAGAATGCAGAACATTATTCTGAACTCACTCTAGTCTACATTTTCAGGGAAGGGCAAAAAAGACAGGTTAGTTTTAGATGCTGGTATTGTTACATGAGTCAACTCAAGTTAATTGCATCTATTTTTATACACTGTTCTTTTGTGGGTGCAAACAAGACAGAATAGTACAGGCACATGGTACCAAAAGGGTAAAAAAAGGTATATGACATTGAAACAGCTCAAAGAAAATGAGCCTAATCTGAAACGATAATGCCCTGTTGGGGGGAAGTGCATAAATATATCCTCTAGATGGCTTTCACACACACTGAGTATAATCAGTTGCTATGTTCCATCAGAAGTTGCAATTGTACTAAATGTCTGAACTGTCTTGACAGTGTATGGGGTCAAAATACAGGAAAATAGTGTAGGAAGAGAACCTGCTTATACATGAAGTTTCCTTAAAAGAAAGAAAAGATTGTGTTGAGATTCAATTATATACTACTCAGCCTTATGTGCCCCACAATTTAATATTGCAAAAGCTGTAATTATTAAAGGTTATTGTAACTACTTAGTCAAGCACACACAACTTACAGTATTACTAACTGAATATCTGTTTTTGGAATTTGCGTTTGGATCTGATTCATTAGTAAAACACGGATGACCTCATACATATCTACAAGTGGAAAATATATTTAACCACAGGGCTGGGGTTCTTAAATTTATATTTTTGTAAAAGTAAGTTTTATCTTCTTACTATTATCTGCATTTTCCCCTCCGTATTTAATTTTAGCCCTTGCTCTGCTTATGTAGGTTGACTGCTGTCTAGCCTGGACATAAGGCCTGACCATATTGCTCCTACATTCTTATGTATCTCTGGACGTGTTTCCCATGCTAGTGTCTCTTGTCTGTAATGGTACTTTTGAGTTCTTACTTCTTACTGGGCAGCAACCCTAAAGCGTTAGTAATGTTAGCCCTTCTATATTTCTAGTCAGCCAAAAACAAGGAGGGTTTGATACCATGGGCCTGATCTAAAGGCAAGTGAAGACAAAGCCAAATGAATACAAAAGGCCTTTGGACCTGAGTCAGTATGATCAGTCTTGGCATACTGATCATATGCACCAGTGGCCCATGGACCACATATACATGTAGGTATGTGAATGTATGTGTGTGTATTATCTATATCTATATCTATATCTACTCTAGCTGTAATCTCCACTATTGTTCACAATATAAAAAAATCTATCAATATGCCTAGCAGTGCTGTAAGAGTGAATGCAAGAGTGAATCTGTGAATATGGGAAACGAGAGCTGCAACAATGCTTATTTAATGATAATGTAACTGTAATTTTCCAGAAGGGAATAATGTCATGAATTTGTGAGATAGTGACTGCATTTACCAGTTTAAACAAGATTTGGTCATTGAAAATCTGTAATTATGGACCAAACAATGATTCCTCACTAAAGTATTATTTCCATCTTAACATATGGATATGAAGGCTGGAAATCTACCGAAGGTACTGACAAACATCTAAATGACTTTGAAAGCACATGCCTTATAAAATAGTAAGAATTAAATGGAAATGATTTTTAACAAATTCAAAGATGCATCTGAGATTTTAGATGTTCCTGATTTCTGAAGTTTTTTAGAAACAAAGGAGAAAATATATAAAACATGGTATGAATGAAGCTGAGTACAAGCCATGACCAGCATGTCACTGAGTCGCTGAAGAAACTGCACAATAAAGAGCCCACCAAAAAAATCCTTCCATTGGACACTACTTCTAGAAGGAGAACTGATAGGACTGAACAGTGAGGGGATAGTCAAGACGGGGATAGGAGAACTTTGTTCATGCCTTAAGTGGTTTCTGGTCTAAGGGGGTGAGAAATTTATAATAACTGTATCTCTGTCACATGGTTCCTTAAAAAGTTTTCTTTGCTTCTGTAAATATTCTGTGTGTCAAAAAAACCTAAAGAGCAGTACTCATTGAAACTGTTTAAGAATTCCAAATTATTCTGTAAATGAATTTATTTGTCTTCAGTATGCATGAATGAAATGAACAGATTCCCAGTGGCCAGCTAAATGGAGATCTGGATCTTCCTTATTTATATCAATTACTTGATCTTCCAAAAATAAAAATGAGTAAATACAAGCATAGCTATAACACTTGCAATGCTACTTTGACTGTCATGTCAACTGCCTACAGTCTATCCAACCAATATCATAGTAAGTGAAATCAACTGGAGCCCAAAAGGAAGCATTATATATAAAATACTGATATATTTTGAATTTCTAAATATGTGTGTGTGTGTGTGTGTGTGTGTGTGTGTGTGTGTGTGTGTGTGTGTGTGTATATTTAGAAATTCAGAATATATCAGTATTTCATTATGAGCTATTACGGCTTGAAACGTTTCTTTTCAGGAGCCATCAGGTCAGTTCAGGACCTGGATTTCTGTATTCCAGTGACAGCATCCATCAGCAAGTAGGGGAAATTGGCACTGGCTTCTGTTGCCTTGGCAACCAGTGTTGCCAAACAACAGACTTGTAATGTTCTGTGAAGTTTAAACTTTCAGGTTCCTGAGAGAGTGACTGAGATGACAGCAGAAACAATACCTTTTTTGCTAAATTCTTTAATGATAGCCCTCCCGCCAACCCCACCCCCCCAAATAAGTTTTACATATTTTTTACCACCCTCTAAATTGTTTTCCTTTCTTTTAGAATTACAGTTACTGGTAGCATTACTGTTAATCTTACAGTTAGCTAGATCCAACTTTCATTCCAATACCTTTTCTTCAGTTGTTCAAAACTTTCTTAAATTTCTTCTGGATGGTAATTTTTTTCCAGACATGCTCTCTTGCAAAGATGGATTTTAGAAGGAAGGTTGAAAATAATGACTTTCCTTTCCCTGATTATATTAATGTGGGTGAGTTTCAAATACATTTTTTCTTACATATTATCTTGGAAATGTTGCATATAAAAGATAGCTGAAGCTGAATTCCTTAAAGTTGGCTAATTTTACAAGACTTATTAGGGAAGGTGAAAGTCACTGAAATTTAAAGTAAACAGGTACAGTGGTGGCATCCTGCTAATTTGCTAAATTATCTTGTAATTTTAACACGGTGTCTTTGGGAACTCTATTTTCTAATATTTTGTGTTGATTTATACTTGGCTGATTTGCTAAAACAAGAGAACAATTTTTGCATTCATGTGTTGGAAGAGGTCTCTTTATTGGTCATTAATAAATGTATTATGCTAATTATCCCTCATAATAATAGTCTGTCACTGTAGTGCAATTTAACAACTGTTTATTCAGAAGCCTCATGAGGAATAGGTTGGATAAGCTCTGTTTTAGCTTGAGTTACTGTTGTACACACATGCAAATTCAACAAATCTTGTTTTCTCTCGTTTTTCCTTCTGGGTCATCAGTTCTGTAGCTAGAGCAGTTGGTCTATTCCTAGTCCATCCAGGCAATGGGGGGCCAGATCTTCGGCTGGTTTAAATTGGCTTAGCAATTTTGACATTACTACAATAATTTACACTACCAAAGGACTAGACATGGAGTCCTAGGAAATGGTCATCTTGAGTACCTTTCATCCTCTAGAAGCTCATGGTTTATTTAGAGCTGATATATATGACTGAAGTTTTCTCATCCGGGAGATGATATCACAAGGCTGCATAGTGGGTCCCACAGATATTTCAGTGATAAGCTGTCAAATAATGCTGATGATTCCACTGTGGCTAGAGGTACAGATTTTACTTAAACCTGAATCTTTGCCCATGGGCTCTCATACAGCTGTGTAGAGCTGAATAATGAACTCATGTTCATTCTTTCCTTCTCTTCTTCTCTCTGACTGCAATGACTCTTTATTTTCAATCCTAAAAAAAACTTCTATCTCATCCAATGTGTATTGCTTATACTGGCTACCTATGAAGACATGAATCTTCCTCCAATTATTAATAGGGGGTGAATATAAAAAGGGGTTTTCTTTTGTTTTGTTTTTCCCTGGAAAGGCAAAGCTTGATAATTGGGATTTATTAAAAATGAAATCATGGCTTTTAAGCCTATCTCTTCACATTCAGCTACCACAGGTAAAATCTGTTCTAAAGCTAACATCAATTATGAAAAGGTATTTTTTTTTTATTCTTGTTCCCTTGGAACAATGGGTTAGCAAATGCTTCCACTTCTGATAGCTCCCAGACAGGAGCCTTAATATCTTATTAATTACTTCTCTGATCATATAATGTTTTTCTTGTCAAAGCCTCTTGCATTCCATCAGATACTGAAAAAAAGAGATAATGTGATTAAGGCTATAAATGTAAATAGTTTATATAGCTTCATTGTTAAGTATACACTTGCTTCTTATGAAAGACCTCTGGAAATATCCATGGTTACTGTTACACACATCAGTAGAATTTCAGTTCAAATAAAAACTTTGGTCCATTTCTCCATCAAACCATTTAAGTAACTCACAGGGAAGCTAAGGGGGTTATTCATATCTAAGGGGAAATATGTCATCAGGAATCCAGTGGGAAAGTATTTACAATATCTCCTAGGCAGGGATGGTAGAAAAATGTTGACAATAAAATATTGATAATGTTAAAGAATTACATTTGGGGGAAAAAATGCTTTATTTTGGCATTTCCATTGTTTGGATATTTATTTATATTAAAATACCAATTTTATTTATTGCATTTTTATAATGTATCAGGTAGTGTAACCCCCTAAAGATATTGTGTATCATGTAATATATATTATATGATGCATTTTAATAAGCCAATTTTGTTTTTCCTTTATTAAAATCAATTTGTAATAGTTTCATATTAAATATTTTTTCAAATTTTTGTTTTGTGGGAAATGTCCATATTTAATTAGCCTTTTGGTCTAAAGTGTATGCAAAATATCAAAATGTTGATGTTTCCGAAGGAATGGAAATGATGGTTTCTGGCCAGGTCTGCTCAAAAGAACAGCCTTCAGAAGGTGTGGATTGTTACACTGACACTGCAAAAAGTTAGTATTGTCTGTTATACTAGGGTTGAAATGTTATCTTGGTACTTTTTCACTTGAATGTTCATGAAACATAATTTACTGGGATATAATTACTGAGTTATATTTTTTACAGAATTGAGATCTAGTTAACTAGGTTGACGTCTCAGATAAGATATTACAAGTGAGAACTTTCAGTTGCCCATAAAAAAAATATAGAACACTGTATTTGAACAAACCTTATCTAGATCAGTGGGTGGGGAGCCCATAGATCAGGGGTGGCCAATCTGTAGCACACATGGCACAAGTGGCACTGTTTCTGTGTGTGGTGTATGGCAGATTGTGGAGGGGACACTCAGCAGAGTGGCAGACACGTCATGGAGCAGAAAGCACAGCAGCAGATTATGCAGGGGAAAGGAGTGATGCTTGGGGAGGGTTTGGGGTTAATTTGCCAAAAAGGTTGGCCCTACCTGCTGTGTGTCATAGACACGATACTTAGGGTAGAAAGAAGCTGCTAAATTTTAGGTAATGCAATAGTATTAATTGCAACTCACCAAGAATTAACAAAAATAAAAACAAATCAAATTAAAAGCAGGTAGACACTGCCATATTGTAAAAGCTTGAATAAGCTTTTAATGTAAGCAGAGCTAGATCTAGAACTAGTTGAAAAATTCACAAGAAACAATGCATTCAGTAAACTTAGCTTATTTATCCCTTTGCGAACAATAAAAGTCTGTTTTCAGCCCATAATGAAAAGAGAAATTGATGACTTAAGATCCAGTTTGTATCTCTGATCCCAACAAGAGCAGAGGAAGCTTAAGTTCAGTCTGGATTCACTATAACTTAGAAAAAGTAGGGAAGGAAAGGATATACAATAAAGCATAAAAGGAAAGAGCACAGAATGTGCAAGGTAGAGGAGGTGGAAAAACAAGGCGGGTACTGAAAGAAAGAATGCATACAACACACCACATGATAAAAAGGCAGATGAGAAGGCATGAAAGAAAAAGAAAAGTACAGACCCACAATTGCAGTATTAGAAAGGAGTCAGTCCAATTTATTTATAAGCCAGTCCAATTCTACTACCTTAAATGATATTTTCATAAAAATATCATTTCCTATGAATCTTTCAGTTGATTTCTAATAGGAATCTGACTTTGAGTCTTACATGTAGCGTAGAAAAAATAATATCAGGCCTAGGACAAGAATAAAGGCTGACAGATCACAATAGGTGGAGGTGAAGCTAATGCAGAAGTCTAGGAGTCTTTCCCCCTTGTTCTGGTCAGGCACTGACTGGAATCCGGATGCTCTGTAACTTGCTTGATCAGGGTCTTACAGGGCAAAATAAATATAATGACACTCATCTCTCAGAGCTGTTAAAGGGCTTATGAGACTAATACCACTTGCAAGGCTCTGGTAGCTCATGCAGACATATGCAGGCCAGCTTAGGTTACTATTTAAGCCATTTGCAGCTCAACTGAGAGTGGTGTACATATGCCCGGCTGACACCCTACAATGCTAAAAGCATCTAGATAGAGGGCCCCATAGTTTACATCCTAGAATGCTTTGCAGTCCCCCCTGCTGCTGGCACCCCAAGGAACCATGCCCCCACAATGCCACCTCTGTCCCTTACAGCTGTCAGGCTGTCAGACAGCATGCACAAAGTGGGTCTGCTGTCTCTCAGGCTTCTCAATTTTCCCTCCAGCAGCCCAGTGGATCCTTTCCCCTGTGGCATCATCTGTCAGATCCAGTGCATATCAGGTGAAAAATCTTGGGCTCTTTGGAAGTTCAGCTAGGGCCTTTGGAGGGCATCGGGAAGTCTGGGAATGGGGGAGTGGGGTACAGGCAGGGAACAGGGAGAGTCTGGGAATGGGGGAGTGGGTACAGGCAGTGGGTACAGGGAATGGGGGCGTGGCCATGCAGGAAGGTAGGTCAGGAGCCCCTGATCTCTGTGGAGATTGGCAGTGTCCTGGCAGAGGTGTCCTGGCAGTTTCCATGGGTGTTGGGCTGGTAGTGTCTGTGCTGGGAGGCAGTGGGGGGTCTGGTGTTTTTGGGCCTTGTGGGGGAGGGTTGGACAGTGGTTGTTCCACTCAACATCTTTCTTTATACTATTTATCCCGCCCCCACAAGGACTGGATACCCAGACCCCCAGTCCACAGACCCTACCTGAAGCCCAACCCATGTCAATACAGGTGATAGATCAAGGGGTTCTGTTTTCTGGGAGCTGGCAGTATACTTATGGGGGTGTGGGTCAGAGGTCTTTGGTCCCTGTGGAGACTGGCAGTATCAGGGGAGAAGGGGGCTATGGTCCCTGCAGGGGTGGGCAGTGTCCACGAAGAGGGCTGAGTCAGGTGGCTTCAGTCCCTGAAGGTCAGGTCTGGGATCTCCTGTCCCAGGGAGGGCAGGATCCATACAGTTTGGATATGAGACTGGACAGGGTCTGATAGATCTATGCCCGGCTAAGTGGGACCTGAATCTGCCAGATCGCATCCCCTCCAGCACCCAAACTGCCTGAATCCTGAATCCTGATCCACTCCCACCCATTCACAAGCTGTCAGGTAAGGTCTGTGGGGAGGAGGCAATCTGGTAAGGTTGGGGCGGGGGGCAGTAATGGCAAGCCGGACCATGTCTATGAATAGAGAAGTAAGGTAGGGCTCTCTGGGCCGGTGGTGGTAGGGGAAGTCAGTATCTACATGGGTTGGGGTTCAAGTGCTGCCAGGTCCCAGGTAACAACCATAGTCGAGGGGGATTCCCTTGTGGAAGGGCAGGGCTGTGGTCTCACCATGGTGTAGGGGGGAGTTTTGGCTGCAGCCACTCCACCATGGCTAGAGCCTCAGGTCTGGTCATGGTGGCAGAGGCACAGTAAAGAAATCCCTGGCTCAGCACAAAGCAAGGATTTCCATGCTAAACAAAAGGGGGAATTCCTGCCCTCTCCGTCCCCACTCCAGAAGAAACCACTGAGATAATTCTGCTGCCCTCCCTCCCCAGTTTGCATTTTGCTCCACATGGGGAGAGGGAAGTCCCATGCATGATTCATGCTAGGACTCTGGCTATGGTGGGTAGGCTCTCCCCATGAGTAGATTGCTGCCGTGTGGCTTTCCCTGCTTGCTCAGGGGGGCAGGGCTGACAGCTACACAGTCCCTTAACTGTCAGGGGCAGGAGGTTGCTGTGACTTGGGCTGCAAACAGTAAATTGGAGGCTGAGCCAGAGCACCTCCCTCGAGGGGTAGGGCATGAGAGCAGGGCATACTGAAGTGCCAGAGGGGTGCTGAGGGATCTATGGGTCTAATTGATTGGGGTGGTGTGCAAGCATTCCTTCAAATGCTCGAACTCCAGGTGACTGGCACTTCAACCTCATCTGATCTGGTGGAGATTTTCACTGGGCCAGCCATTTATTTTAACCAATTGAAATGCTGCAAATGATTGTTCACAGAGCCTTTCAGCCAGTGGAATTGTAACCGACTGAAATGCAACAATTGTACGCAACCTTAAATAAAGCTACTTAACTCTAGACATTAAACCCTAACAGTTTAATGCAGCAGAATGGAGGTAATCATGAACTAATCTCCTCAGCTTTTTGGCCAGGCACTGCAACCCACTGTTGCTGCTGGGGTGACACTACCAACAGTGCCCAAGAGAGTTTAAATTTAGCTCAAGGCATGTCTGCATGATCTGCTATTAAAGCAGCAACTGCAAAGTAGTAACTCTTACTTGTGCAGGTGGTCTGAGAGCTTGCTACTGAACTACTCACATAAGTAAAAATGATTCACAAGAAGTAACAGTTGCAGGATCAGAACATTAATTAATGAATGTCAGTAAAGTGCTTTGCATTTCATAGATGAAAGATGCTGTGGGAGTACAGCATATTCTAATTAAAACATCAGAATTATAACTGCAACTTAGTCATGGCCTTTACAAAATCACAGGTACCACAGCTATGGAACTTGAGAAACTTGTGAAATGTTTCTTTTTTTTTTTCACAAAAGACTTTTCATAATACAATTCTGTATTCTATATATTAAACAAAGCTAAAGCAAGGTTTCAAAAAATGTCAAATGATAGCTTAAGGCTGCCTGGAGGAGAGCTACTTTGCAGTCTATACTTTTATACCAGAATTTACTGTGCAGCAAGTCTGCAGCAACTTATTTGTGACTCACAAGAGACTCAAAGTGGTGAGCAATGCCAAGAAAGTTCTCCAAGAAAATAATAATAATTAAGAGCCTTTCAGTTCTTCAGTCCCATATACTAATTTGGTAAAGTCAGATTTTTTTTTAAAGACAAATCATACCCATCTAATTCCTCAAAAAGAAAAGAAAAGAATAAGCAGCACTGAGAACTGCTTGGCTTCAGGTTCTCGGAACCTGTCAGGTGCTTGTGATTTTTGAGAATGCCAAAATAAAAGCAGAGTGAAGGGGGGTAGTTTATGTATTCCCGCTGGATAAAAAAAAATGAAACACATTATTTTGTCACAAAATCACAGCATTTGCAAAATATTAGACTCAGGGAAGCATTTGAAGTCCCCAAAGGGTATTTTAAGTGCTTTTGTTGAAAATGTTTTCTTCTCTTTTTCCAACATTAGGCAAGAAGATTGTCAGAATGATAAACTACGAGGAGGAGGAGGGGTTATGCTGCTCTGATACTAATAAACAAATAAAACACATTAATTTGTTACTCAGCTGCAGGTTTATTAGTATATTATATGTTGGAAGCTTTTCTTAACTCCAAAACAACACACATTAGGTATTTATATTTTGCATTTTAGATGAGTCCTGAAATTCACATTTTTCCTAAGAATTTCCCATTTTAACTCTTTTACTTGGAATAATTATGCCTCTAAGGCCACTGCTTACGCTAAGCAGTACCCTAGACTACAAGCAGTACTTTAGGCCCATTGATATCTATCAGATTAATCACAGAGAGCATACTCTACTCAAGAATATCAGAATGTGGTCCAAAGATGGAGAGCATTATTATTATTTATTTATTCATTTTTAAGGGGAAAAAAAATAGAGCTTTCATGCCAGGTGGGTTTTTACAAGCTCTCATGGCTTTATTCTACATTTCTCATTACACAAGGATAGTTCCCATGGTAACTATTACATCATTTGGCACACATGCTACCTGAGAAAAACAGAACAATTTAATAAAGAAACATGCATCCAACATTGTGCAATGTGAACTGATTTATCTATCGCCCAATTAGGCTTCCCCCAAAACAGAAGACTGCATCAGTTTTCAGTGTCAGAGTGACCACTTGTCTGTCAAAATTAATAATTCTGTCACTAGTTCTTCTTAGCCTCAAATCTCCTACTGCCACTCAGCACTTAGAAATCTTGACTCTGCTCATCTATCTAAGAAATTGAAGCCTCCTCCTGTAACTTCTTCCTCACAATGTTGTCCTTTCGTTCCTTTCCTCCTAACTTAAGCCAGATGACATTGGAAGATTTTTTTATTTTTTTGGTAATCAATTAATTGCATACAATTCTATATATGTGTGTCCTGCAAGTGTTTTCAGGTAATTATTTACAGTGAAGCACCAACACCTGTGCTCTTTGTCCATTGTTGTTTTCCTGCAGCCAATTCAAAGGCCTGATAACTCTCCCTTGCCTACCCGTTTTCCCCCAAAACAAAAGTATCTCACCAAAGCGAAATTCTAAAAGGTTGAAATAAAGGTATGAGATAAAGTCGTGGTAACACCTCTGTCCAAAAAGCAACAATACATGTTTATGTGACTTATAAGTGAGAGGCTCCTGCATTGTTCTAATATTATGCACCTAGCATTAACAGTTTTTAGATTAATAACCTCATTTAGTTGTTACATATAAAAAAAAAAAATAGAAAGGCCAGGGGGAATATACAGATAGGACTAAAGAAAACCAGACATTTGGAATTATGAAAACAGAGAAATGATACAGTCTGAAAATCTGTTGGAAAGGACTGCAAGGGTCATCTTATCCAGGGATATCAAACTTATTCCCCGCCCCCCCGCCCCTTGCATCAAGATCTGAGCCGCAGGACCCCTCACAGGCCAGATCTATGCTCAACTCTGGTGGCAGGGCAAGTGAGAGCAGCTCTGTGTGCTGTCTCAAGCAGCTGTGGGAGCTAACAGAGCCCTTGTTCACCTTGCCATCGCAGAAACCAATCCAGAGAGGGGCTCCATTGCCCAGAATTAGGCAAGGGACCCTATCCTCAAGTTCCGAACCTTACTAAGACCCAGACATGGTGTATGTTTGAAACCCTGGTCTAGACCGATCCCCTGGACTGGTGCACAATGCATTATTCCTAAACAACTGCAGACATCTGCCTACTAGTAAATAATAAAAAAGAGAACACAAGGCATATTGGAAAGATTTCAGTATGAGACATACAGAGGCTTTCCTTGGAAGCTTGGAAGGGGATAGAAAAAGAATAAACCAAAAAAAAAAATAAACAAGCACAATAGAAGTGTAATGTTTGGGTAAATGTATTTCAGATCCTTCCTGAATCTGTTGCATAAAGAATATTAGTTTGTAATTTCCCCCGTGTGGAGTCTTAGCTTTTTAGCTGAAGCTGTACACATTACGATTTTAGCACTGCAGTTCCCGATTTAATCCCCAGTGAATTAGCCAAGATGGTGACTGTCAACACCAATGGTGAAAATGCATCTAATATCCACATAGCTGCTGGCAAAACTCCTTAGGACCAGGCTGTGAGTGCTCCTTATTTAGATCTATAAGGGGGAATGAGCAAACAACTTTCCTTCTCACTCACATGCTCTAAATAACTTTTGCTCACAAGTGTAAATCCTGAATTTACTGTTGTGATCCTATTTCACCCCACAATATATTCAGAAGGGCAAGCAAAGGTAGAAATGAGTGAATACAATCTGCCTAAGTATCCCAAATGCTATTTGCATGCCTGTATGCAGATGGATAAATTCCACTATTTAACTCTTGCTGCTAGTCAAGTATCTGCTGTCATCTGACCCTGCCTTTCTCTCTCTGTGCTCACCCTTTTAGACGTTAGTCCTCCCAAAATGCACATGGCATCTCTGGTGCTTGTGCCTCACCTGCTAGTGAGAGCAAGGAGGACAAATGGGGCACTACAGCTGGCAATGGAGGTCTGGTCTTGCTACAGCATCTTTCTTGAGCACCTGGTAGAATTCCCTGGCCTCTTATGACACATTATACTGCCTCCGAGTCTGAGATAACTGCCAAGAGTTAAGGCCCACTCACATGCTCTTGCTAAGCTCAAGACTGAGCCTGACAATTGTGTCAGTTCTGCCCCAGCAATGCTCTCAGGGTTTCTAAGTGAAGACACATACACTTACTCTGGACTACTCTCAATTTACTCCAGTAGAAAAGTGCAAAGGACATGCATCACACACCACTGACTCCAGGAAAAAATGTTGTTCTACAGTGTAAAGTTACCTGTAAAGAAATTAGAAGCAAATTTACTACAGAGAAAGCTAGCCTGCTCTATTTTTAGGGTGTCTATTGCTACGGACACTTTCACTCCAGGATTGCCACCAGTGGTGGAAGTCCTAAGTGTGGCAAAGAGGGGTGCCTTCCTCTTCTGTTCCATTAAAAAAAAAAGAATGATGACCATCTACTATATTGCCTTATATACAACACATATTGCCTTATATACAACACCTACCATATTGTCTTATGTACAACACATATTGCTCTATGTAGAACAATTATATTTTTTTTTCAAAAAACACCTTCTGGAAAATAGGGTGTCCAACATGAGCGAGGAAATATGGTTACAGAAGTTTCTGTTGCCTAAGTTTCTGCCTGGCAAAAGCAAAAGTAGTTCTGCACATAATCCACAGGGAGAACAATGAGCAGGTTTGGCTCCCTAGCTGCTGCTACTGTGTTACTTACTACAAAGAAAGATCTATTTCTTTCATTTTGCCTTTCAAAAAACAAGACCTGGGTCATATTCTGGGGTGTGTTTTATGCACAAATATACAGTATTATTCATATCTAAATGATACCTGAGTTTTTCTTCATGTTCTTTGTTGCTTGAAACTCCTCTTTTTGGTAAAAGAAGAAAATCCTTCTGTTCCTAGAATTTATAATTTTTGTTGTTTGAATGTTTCTTTTTGTTGTAATGTTGTTTGAATTCATTAAATATATATGGGGGTATACCAGGACATGGCAGTGTCCTGACAGTGCTTGTCACTCAGAAACAAATGGAGGGTCATCATTTAAATGCATTAGTCTTGGTGACTCAGACAGGCAAAAAAGTCTCTTTCAGTTACACTGGGACATGCATTTTCTAAAGAGTGAGCCAGAATATTGAAACACTGAAGTGGACAAACATTCTGCCCACAAACAATGCACTTCTGAAAATCAGTTCACCAGTTTTGCCACTAAGTTAAGGGCTATTAAATTCACTCATTCCCTCAGCAACTATTTTCTGACCTTTCAAGGTAAATAGGTACAGGGGGATGAAGAATTAATCAAGAAAAAAGGAAACAAAGTATTTTTATTGTTGGTTTATATCAAAAGAACATCTCTCTATTATTATAACCGACTAGAGCAAAATCAACAACCATCAGTCACAGACAGAAAAAAAGCTAGAAACCTTTGAACCAGCTGGATTCTACCCAGCTTCCAGTAGAATTCAGGAGGCAGCTGGACAGGGAAGAACTTCTAAAAGGAAGCACAGTAAAGGATGGCGATCATTCAAAATCCGAACCTTAAGGCAACTTGCAGAAGCTACTGTTCAGGCCATGACTGAACCCTGAGATTTCTAAAAGTGCCTAAGGGATTTAGGAGCAAAAGTCTTAGGAGCAATGAGAAGTGATCTCCTGAGTTCCTAGGTGCTGTGAATTTTCCCCCCTTAAACACCAGTTACTTAGCTTACCTTAAGCACTGTGTTTTAGCCACACTATATCCACGCCACAGTTTTGTTTAAATCCCCACCTGATTCTTTAGCCACAGATCACTTCAAGTCTGTCTGGTGTCTGCAAGTCAGAGTAGGCCACTTCCACCTAAATCACTCTCTATCTTAAGGTAGAGGTATGACTACCATTATGATTTAAAATATTTGGAAATCTTGTTCTCTCTTCCATCTCTACATTTGCCATGTCTCCATCCTCCCCAAATCTCTGTCTCTTTTGAAATCCAAAATTATATGGCCAGTAGGGGTGAAGCTCTATTTCACCTTCACTTGTCCACATTCAATTTATCCATCCAAATGTAAATAGCATTTTGGCCACTTAGGATGATTGTAGATCCATTTGTTTCTACCTATACAGCTATATTTGTTTGCCTTTCTCAGGATATTCTGGGGTAGCATACCTTCACCCTAATAGTCAATGGTGCAAGTTTGCAAAAATATGATCAGAGACAAGCCATAATGAGTAACTGTTCAAAACAGCCTAGTTTGTTTGGCACTAGTGCAAGGAGTGAGAAATTTATATTCTAGGCTCCCCTCATTTATAAAAGGTGTGAACCTGGATCTCACTTTCTAGCAATGTGCTATAACTACCAAACAACAGGCTAGGTACCATCCTGAGCAACCTCCATCCATTCTGTTGAAACTGACCCACTGGGCAGCCAAATGGGGAAGATATCTGGGGTCAGAAGAGGGGCAAGTCAGATGGATTCTGGGGTAGTGAAATGGATACCATCCTGGAATGGAGCGGGCCCTGGTTTCTGCTGCTAATGGATTTTGCCTTTAATAGTTATTGGATAAAATGGATAGACACCAGTGTTGTAGTCTCCCAGCGAGGACAGGGGACAGAAGTCAAGTCCCTTACCCTTTCAGGTGAACATGATTTATATTGAAAATGTTGGTTTATATTATAACTTCAACTTCAGAAAAGGAGAAGAGCATATCTAACATTGTACAAACAAGACTATTATGTTTTTCCACACATTTATCATGTAAAAGAGCAGTGCTTGATATTTATGTAACCCTGGGCACGACACTACACGCACCCTCACCTAAATAGTGGGATCCTGGGGTACCCGGTAACCAGTAGCCCTGCCCAGCCCCCTTGGGAAGCTGCTGCAGGGCCCCCAAGCAGAGAGCCTCCCCTTACAATCAAGCACCCTCACAGACAGTTATAAAACTATTTACAAGATTTAATTATTTACAAAATAACAAGTAACCAATAAATAAACACATTAATATACCAACTAATAAACCCTAAAGAACTTATTTACAGTGTCTCACTTGCACACGGTGTACTGGGGATCCCGTGTGCACTGCCCCTGGCAGGGTGTCTCAGGGAGTAGAGCTGTCTGTGTCCCTGTGCAGGGTCTGTGGGCGCTCCCTGGTGCTGGTGTCCCTCTCTGTGCTCCAGAGGTCTCCAGGCAGCAGGCGGCAGCTCCTCCTCTGCAGTCCCTGCAAGTCAGCCTCCCCCTGCCTCTTTCCCCGCTTCCCTGGCTCAGCAGGGAGTAGTGTCTGGGCTGCAGACTGTAGCAGCTATCCTGACCCACACAACCTCACAGACCGGGTAAACGCAGCCCCTCCCTGGGCCTTGCCTGCCCCAGGGCCCCTCACCCACCAGGGAAAACAGGGCAGTCTCCAGCAGTCTCCCCCTGGCTCTGCTGTGCTCACCCAACCACATTCGGCTGCAGGCGGGTCTTCCCAGGCTTGGAGTCTCCACACAAGCAGCCCCTCTCTGGTCCTGCCGCTGCAGTGCTCCTGGGCCAGAGAGAGGAACTGGATACTGTATCACTCCCCGTGCAGCCTCTGCTGCTGCTTCTGCAGGGCTCTACCAGGGGCTCTCTGAGGAACCACTGTGTTGAGACTCTCTCTCTGGCCTCCAGCCTGCCCCTCAACCCCTCAACCCCTCCCTCTCTCTTCCTCTCCCTCTCCCTCTCTCCTTCTCTCTCCCTCTCTCTCCTTCTCTCCCTCTCCCTCTCTCTTGTTCCCCCCTCCTCCCGGCAGGAAAACTGCTCCCCTCTTTTATCCAAGCCTCTCAGCCAATCCCAGGCCAGGGCCCTTCCCGGCCTTTTGCTAAGGGCTCTATTTCAAAACTTTGCTGGGGTTACATCACCCCTCCCACTTCCAACAGGGCTGCCTCCAAACAGCTTCACTTGCCCTCAGGGCCTACAGTGTCCCCCTGGGACAAACTCTTTCTCTCTACCGCGCTGCCCTTCCCGTTCTTTCAGGTGGGTCTATTTTTTTTTTTTAATGCTGCTACATTTACGTGAATAACTATGATTGTAAAGCTAGCACAGTAATCTATAGACATCCACTTCACTTATCTTTCAAGTGCTGGCCCAAACCCCATAGAATAGTAGATATTCTAAGCAAAGCAGTGGCATGGCATTTCTCTGCTGTACTCCTGTATTCTCAGAGCATGCAAAAAAGGCCAGGCTCTGCACAAGACGTGATCTCCAAAGCTGAAGGAAATGGTGTTGTTTTCCTTTTATTCTATCCCTCAGATATTGGAGGACACCAATATTACAGAATGTAAGCACATGTCTCATATCAGGCATTAAACAGACTCTCTCCTTTTGAAAACTGAGCCACTGCCTTGCTTACATAGTACTCATTGGATAAAAGAGATGAACAAAAGCTGAAAGGGTGAAGACACTTCTATCCCATTGAAAGGAATCTTGGGACTGCGACCTTCTGGATCACCATCCATTTCACTGCCACACACCTTCCAGCTTGTTCTTAGCCTCATGATTCCATACTTATCCATCTCTTGGCTGTTCAGGGACCAGCTTCAAAGGAAACACTAGAGATAAATCTGGATACGGCCTTTTTTATGGATATCTTATGCAACTCCCAGCTAGGGTCAGCACATTGATTTTCATAGATCCCATTCTTTGACACATAACCCCTCCCCCAAGAATTATAAAAAGGAGTTGATTTCTAGCTTGAAGGTTGTGAGTTTTATTAGGTACCTAGGCACTTACAATTAGATGCTGCAACCCTGAACAGAATAGAAATTTTTTAGATGTGATACCCTTTCTTGATCTAGTCATAGGGTAGTGTAGAGTCCCATTTGTAAAGGAAGGGTTTAAAAAAGGTCTGTGGCATGGACTGTTCTATAGAGACCAGGAGGTAGAATCAGTGACTAGATTCTACCCAAAGCCATGGATTTTAGAAGTACATGGCATCCAGTGACTTGGTTTACTTATAACAGAGTGGACCTGGGCAAACCTCATAATAAATGACAACTGTTCCATTCAGAATGAGTAGAGATCAATAGCTATATTCTCCAGCAAACTAGTCCCTTCTTCTGCTGTTATTTTTGGCCCTGATGATGAAATCATTAAACTTCTATCCCAGGAGGGCTCAATCAAGACCAATTTCTCTACTATAACCCATTGTTTTTAAACATCCAAGTTTATTCAAGCCAAACAAACAAGAACAATGGAACACAATCATTCTTAAACCTACAAATACCCAACAAATGTTGCTCTATATTCTTGGCTATTCAAAGACTTAGTAAACTGAAGTTATGCTTCTGGTTTAAAAGAGGTAGAAAAAAAATCGAAAGTGAAATTCAATGTGCAAAACGTTCAATCAAAAGCTAAATTGCAATCTCAATTGTGGAGCAATTCCAAGTGAATGCAAGTCACTCTGGTAATAAAGATGCAGAGTGATGCAGCCTCAACAATTTCTTTTTCTTCTTGAAGAATAAATGAAAATGATGTTCCCTATGCCAAGTGAAATTCATTATAAAATTATTAAGGATCTGATCCTGCCCTAGCTTGGAAACTTGGAACAAAGCCCTGCCCCCTTATAGTCAATGAGAATTTTGCCTTTGACTTTAGTAGAGTCAAGGTTTCAGTCCTGAAATCTAATATTTACTTTGAACTGGTAATAACAAATTACAGTGTCCCTTCCCCAGGGTGTTTCTATTATAAAATTCTAGTCCTGCAGTTTGTTCACACAGATCCAGATGAGTATGTAAAGTTTGCTGCCATGCAGGACCTCCTTGATTTCACTGGGGCTCTGTGTAATCATAGGGGTCTGCCTAAACTATGGAGAAATATTAAAACTGGAACTAAATTACCGGTCCTGAATTATGATCAGCTAACTCAGAATACCATGAGTTTCCATGTGGGCATTGAGCGAAGCCTCATAATTTGTCCATTTTATGTCACCATTTAATTAGTTTCCTTCTTTTCAGTCTGAAAACCACTGAGGCTTTACAGAAATTGTTCCCATCCACCTATGTATCTCTGTCTTACATGTACTGCCTGTAGGATTCCATCAGTGTTGTTAGGGGGTTTTGTATTACTGGTCATGTCAGGCCACGGATGTCATGGGTGGTCTGTGCATGCACCATCAGGATACCATCTGTAATGCCATACCCCAATGAGCTCATTATGTCCGAAAAGAGACCTCAATCTTCAGTTCTAGTTACAAAAACTCAGCTAGGTTTATTGCCCACAAACAAGCCTAGACACTAGCATCCTTGGCCATCAGATACACATTGCTAGCCAGGTCATTTGCAGGCATGGTACATATACTAACATAACCCACAAGCCAAATACGAAGTATTAAGGGTTTGCAGGCCCTGTTTTGTACACTGATCAAAACAACTTTGTATTTATAGCATGCACATCTTAGTTTTCACCAAATACTAAACTATGCAGAGGTGGTATCATTCATTCCTACTTCTCACTAATTAGTGGAACCTTCCCACCAGATACGGACACCTGATTGCCAGGTCACCCTGATCTTTGTTTTCATGCTCTAGGCTGATTTCAACAATTCACTCTTTAACATTTGGCATTGGAAGGCCCTCTAAAACTAAAGAAATGCTTTCACAGTACTTCTATGGAAGCCATGTATGTTATGCCTTGTTCTACATTCATTGAAGCCTTCTTTGTTTCATGCTATTAGCATGGCCTCTGTATAATTTGTATGTGCACTGACAAGTGATTGTATTAATATATACTCTAGTGACATCTACCCCTTCATTTTTTTATTTTATCATCACTGGACCTTATTACATATTGCACTTTGATCTGCTCAAATGCTGATTGGTGTTAGTGCCAGCTTGAATTTGGAGCATTCACACCTTAAGGTTAAAAACCTTCTCCAACTGTCCCCCACCTTCACAGTTTTCACTTGCCACTAGAAGGCTGCTAAAAAGGGGCCTAACTAGGAGCTATACCTATGAGTTGCCACTACAGAGCTGGTAAGCCAGGACAGGCTTCTAACCCTCTTGTAGGTGGGGTGTGAGAGAGATGGGCTGTAGAGCAGAGTGCAGGAACACCTCCCTCAACCCCACGGGAGGTAGAGAGTTAATAAAATGGAGTGGGTAATGAAATGGGAGGTGGAAAGGAAATGATAGTGGGTGACGGGTGGTGAAATTAGGAAGTCAGTCACTGAAGGATAAAATAAAAAGGAATAAAACAAAAATAAAAATGAAATAAAGAGAAAGTAAATTAAAGAAGTCGTCCAGTGATTTGGGACTGGGGTGCCGATCATGCTTCCTGACATGTTTGAAGATAGGAGTGGTGAAGGAAGGAGCTTTTGTGGGAGCTACAACCCCAACCCCAGAAAGGAATCCTCCTGCTCTTGGAGACCTAATCCAGGCCCGTCTCTTGTTCCCCCACAACTCCCTGGACCCCACTCCTGGACCCATACATGCCCTGTGACCTGGCTAGCTGTCATGTTATCTGCAGGATGTTTGCACAGAGTTTTACCCTTAGGAATGTGAAGTTCACACCCCTAGGGTCAGGAGGGGTAGTTGACCTGGTGCCAGAACTACCTGCGGGGCAATAGAGTTCAGGGGGTGGAAAGTTTTCCCACACAGAACAGGAATGTGGGGGAGGGGACACTGCATCCTGTGATGGTGAAGGACTGGAGCTTGCACATCTCATCTGTTGGGAGTAGCCCCACATTAATGTAACACAAGCTGGGTAACATGGAGCAGAGATAAACCTGCCTTAGATTGGTATAGCTTTAAGCTGCCTAAAGTGTGTTTAAAACTATTTTAATGTGTTAATCCATGAGTTAAGAGCTCCAGAAGCCACACAAATTGATATATAACAAGTCCTATAGTCCCTCAAGACCAAGGTTTTAAAGCGACTGAGATCCCTGGGTACAGAAAGAATTCCAGTTTCCAGCTCCAACTCAGAACATTTTCTGTAAAGTGCTCTGAGTTACAATGTTACCCTAGACCAAACAGAAGTTCACTGTTGGCTCCAGGGGGAAGGGGAATCTAGCTGGGGCTGGGAGCCTGCATCCATCTTCCCATAGCAGTGGCCAGAGCTCCCTGCCAAGTGTTTGCTGTTTGCAGAATGGGATGGGGGAAAGACAGCAGAGGGAACTTGTTCTTGGGGCTCCCTGGCTGGTCCTGAAGGGTGGGGTGGGTGAATTGGAGCTCCCCCACCTCGGGGAACCCTAAAACACCCACCCCACACTCTGGGGGGGGGGGGGGATGAAACCCCCCCCCCAGACTGAACTCCCTCCACTCCCTTTCCTTCCTTCCATTCTAAAAACAGCAAAAGGGTGGAGAGCTCCATAGATACATATTACAGAAGATGCTATATTTTGAAACATCTTCATCTGACACTTCATGCAATGGGGAGTCAGATTTTCATCCCACTGGCCATTTTTTAAGCTGTCTGCAGCCATACACTTGTGTTTGGTCATAGCTATAGACTGTTTTCTGTGGGCAGAGTGGGTGAAAATTGTCACTTATGTCTGCACGCCCTAAGATACAGATGGTATCTACCAGGAATTTTAAAAATCTTGCAAGTTGGTCTCTGGTTTTCTATATTATTCCTCTAATTCTCCTGTTTCTCCAAACAGAAGGTCTATAGTCTCATGTTATTTACTACTGAATACAAGAACAGAGAACCTACATAGCATATTATAGATAGGAAATCAAGGTAAATATGTAGAAACATATGAAAATATTTGTTAACATTTGTAAATGATTAGCTTTAGCCATGATCTCACTCCATCTGTAGGGTGTTTTTCTCCCATCATGAGTGTACATGTTTTTGCAGAAACCACACAAGTATTTATGGTGAAAATGTTTCAGCTATCAGGAGAAACTGAAGGGGGAAAAAGGACCATTTGACTTTGACCATTTGTAACACCACTCAAATTATCACAAACACTACATGAGGTAAAAATATTCAAAGTAATGTAGAGAAGACAAAACCACTCAAAGAAATTGTGCTCTGCTCAAAGCAAATGAAAAAAATATGTAATTTTACAAAAGATATAAATTATTCAAGAAATCTAGAGCTGGTCAAAAATGTTCAAACTCTTTTGTCGAAAAAAAGGACATTTTCAGGTTTTTTTATGAAAAGTATCTTCTTTCTGTTGAAAAATGAGATGTTTCATCTAAAGATTTTCAATTTTCAGATAATGCTTTTCAGTTTTTGGATAAACTATTTCATTTTTTAATAAAATGCTTTTACTATTTTGTTAAGGAAGATGACATTTTGCATGGGAACAAAATCAATGTTTCAAGTAGCTCTAAGTCAGGTACCATTTATACATATAAAAACAACACTGGCTGATTTTCTTTCTCAACGTTTCCAAGTTTTCTCTGGCCTGGCTACATTGCCTTCCTTGCCAAGTTCTTCTGGTGAGTGGGAGAGCTACTGAGTATTGATTGTGCCCATAAATTCTGGGTAGGGTTGTGGGGAAAAAAAAACAACCCTTAAAATTTGTCTTTCACAGAACTTAAACTGTTTTATGGTGTACAAATGCTGTATTTTGTACCGTAAATTATTTGCTCCTAAAAAGCTGGAGTTTTACTTTAGCACAAAAGCAGGGAAAGGTCAGATTTTTTGCTGGTCTCACATACATCTGAAAGGGTTTTTTTGCACAGCTCTTTTCAAGACCACCTCTGTTTTAATGTCTGGAAATCCTTTTTGTGTGCTGTTTTCATTGTCTTGTCTCATTTGAAAGCCACTAAGGGAGGTGTCTCAGAAGCTTTAACAGAAATAGCCACATAGAACAGAGTTTTTATTTATTTTTTATTTTTTTCAGATGATTCTCTTTTTTCTCTTTTTAAAATTAACTGAAAACCATGGTCTTACAGTTTGGAAAGGTGACTGACACACACAAAGATACAAGTAAATAGCTAGCTAAATGACTAGATAGAAAAAACACCTGGATTTCAGAATTATTCTTTTCCCTGTTTCCCTTATTTCATTTTTCAAGAAGCATATATATCAATGTGTGTTCTTTCAAACATCTTTAAAACACCATGTTATTTCAGGAGATAGTGAAAAGTCAGCCTAGTACAGTTATCATGTCCCTATATTAAGTGCTTTAATATTGTATGTAGGAAAAAAAGGAGGAGACATCACCTTTGAATTCTTTTAGCCTGACCTGATTAAGAGGTACCTGAAATGTGTGGGAGGTTTTAATTCTTTCTGTTCTTCTATCAACCATGTTAAACCACTTAAAATAGGAGTACAGTTTTGAGATGTGATGTTTTTTCTTTAAACTATAGTATTTGCTGGAGTGACATAGAATTTGTTAGATGTTTCAGTGATTTGAAGTGTTTATTGCTCTTGTCTCTCGTTGAGCACCTGCAGGGGATATGTAATTGGAATACACATTTTGAACTTTTAGGACTTTTACTGTATCTCAGTGTTTGGATTATCTGGTGATTTTTTTATTGATGGATTTTTCTATTAAGGCCTTTATTCTTTTTTGTTTTGTTTTGGTCATTTTCTTCTGCCTACTGAAGATTCAATATGCTCTGTCGACAGCAAATCTTCTACAACTCAAGCCTTGAACATCTAAAACAGGGCCCACTCACAAGGTAGAATTTCACATATTTTAAAAGTGGTGTTTTAGGAGCAGCAATTAGCTGTGCATGATTACTTTCTAACCTGCTAAATGGCTGGTTCAGATCTCCTGCTGTTGGTAAACAACTGGGGGCTGATTAAAAGCCTTGTTATCATTGTGAAACCCTTTTATGTATGGAGTGCCAGTTTTGACCTCCTTTTTGATGTCTATGTGCGCTCCTAGATTAGGTGGCCAAATTCTATGCAGGGAAGGAAAAAATGTAGACTATCTAATCAAGATATTATAGAATAACATGTCTTGATATCAGATCCAAAAAGGGATTACATAACTTGGCATAATTCCATAACCCCAGTTCCAAACCCCAGCAGAGCACTTACTTTCACCAGGTCTTGCTGTGAAACACTGAAAATACATTTTTCTATTGCATTAAAGCAAACTACAGTGTTTATAAAGGGGTGTTACCTTGGCAGCATTAGAAAGAACAATAAAAAAGCTACAAAATTTGTGAAGCACAGCAAGGTTCAGGTGTTCTATACATTGTCTAAATAATGCCACGTCTGTTCTGGAGGGGGTGTCTTTGTGAGACAAATGCAAGCCTAGTTCCACTCAATTTTTGCCATCCTAGCTATCAACACCAACAAAGTTGCCAGTTGTGGCAATTTTCATATTACAGGTGTCTTGTTCCTGAGTTATTAGGCTGAAATCAGCAACTGAATTTATATAACCCACCAAAGAGCTGCCAGATGGCAAGAACTTCTGGTGATTACTGACATAGGATAGATTTAAAACAGTGACCTACATGTAAAATTCTCCATATTAATACCAATTCCCTGAGCTTCTCAGTCTACAAGAAGTAAATAGAAGCAATTATTTTAAATGCCATGCTTGCTGTTATGAAAACAAAAGCAGGGTGCATCATGAGATAAAGCTTTTAAAAATAACCAAATTACAGAATCTTTTAGATTACTACTGGTGAGAAATTCCAGAGGCATTGTGCTAAAAGCTTCCATTGATGGTAATTGTCATGTTGGGGAGACAGAAAATAGGCTCCTGGAGATAATATTACCTGCCATACAGAAGCCTCTAAATACATACATATACATATATATGCACGTACGTATGTGTGTGTCTGTGTGTGTATGTGTGCGTATGTATATATATACATATACACACACATACACATACACACACATATATCTACACATATATATACATACATACATACATACATATATATATGTATGCGTGTGTGTGTGTGTGTCTATAAAAAGACAACTTATAAGGAGACAAGTCTGACTGTAGAAACTACAGAGGGATCATCTTGCTGTCCACCACAGGAAAGATCATTGTGAGAAACCTCCCGGACAGTCTCCTTCCACCTGCTGAAGAGCTTCTCCCAGAATCTCAGTGTGGGTTTAGGGCACGAAGAGGCACAACTGACATGATCTTCACAGATTGCTTGAGTAATGCTGGGGACAACATAAACCTCTCTACATGGTCTTCTTTGACCTCATGAAAGCTTTCAACTCTGTCAGTCAAGATGTGTTGTTGTAGGGGATCCTTCTGAAGTATGGATGCCCACCAAAATTTGTCATGATTCTCTGCCTGCTCCATGACCGTATGCAAGGGGTGGTTCTCAGTAATGAATCTATTACAGATCCCTCTGAGGTTAAAATGGGAGTTAAGCAACGTTGCATCATCACACCAACATTCTTTTTTAATATTCCTTGTTTGCTATGCTACATCAGATCACCAAAAGGCTTCCGGCTGGAGTGGAGCTAAACTATCAAATGGATGGCAAGCTATTTAACCTCAGCTGACTCCAAGCCAAAACCAAGACCACCCCAACCTCAATCAATCGGTTCATTGATGATGCTGTACTGTACACTCACCCAGAAACAGACCTTCAGGCAATCATTGACATCTTTATCAAGGCATACAAGAAAATAGGACTAGCACTTAACATTCAGAAGGCTAAAGTCCTCCACCAAAAAGCTCCTAATAAACAGTCCCTAGCTCCGGTAATCTAGTTCCTTGGTGAGACTTTGGCTAACGTTATTTCCTATACCTTGGAAGCCATCTCTCTCAGAAGACTGACATTGATGAAGAAATTCAAAATCACCTCAAATGCACAACCAACACCCTTTGGATCCCTGAAGAAATGGGTGTTCAAAGATTACAACATCAGATCCAAAACCAAGCTCATGGTTTATCAGTCATGATCCTCACCTTTCTGTATAGAGCTGAGACATGGGCAATCTAAATTTGTTGCAGTACCATCAATGTTGCCTGAAGAAATCCTCTGAATCCAGTGGGAAGGCAGATGCACCAAACTTAGTGTCCTCCTGCAAAAAAAACCCCAGGACTTCTGAGAAGATAAACATCTGATTTCAACTTTGTTGGGCTGGCCATATCATCTGGATGTCCAACTTCAGACACCTAAAGCAAGTTTTTTCTTCTCAACTCATCCAAGGCTTGAGACTTCAAGGGCTCAAGAGGAAGGCAGAGAAAGCACTACAGGAACATCCTGAAGGCCAACTTAAAAAATGCTACATCAGTGTTAACTCATGGAAGACTATCACCCAGGACAGCCCCAAATGGAGGAAGAGTCTGATGCAGAAATCACAGCACTTTGAAACCTTGTGACAACAACAGGAGATGGAAAAGTGGGAGCAGCAGAAACAGTGTGTTGCATACCAAGTCAAGAATCCAGCACCACCCACCCTATATGGAAACACATATCGAAGTTGAAGCAGAATCTGTTGATCCCAGATAGACCTCATCAGTCATCTTCGGACACACAGATAAGACAATTCTGGAAGACAATTATCTTGACTGTGAGGGATTGCTGAAGAAGGACAATTTATAATTGATAATTACAGAGGATGCATCTAGAGGCTTTATGGGGTATGTGGCATTTCTTCATTTGGGCCCCTTAACTTCTTGATGGATTCTTATTTGGATCCCTACACTTTTCTGAAGGTTCTATCCTATGTGTATATCTATAACACAGGCTTCTGAAGAAAGCTACTCTCAAGCATACCCAGAGGTGAATCCGGGGAAGTGCAGTGGTACAGTTGCACTCCCCCTTCAACAGTGTAGCTCACCTGCTGGTAGCTCCTGTTCCCTGAAACCAAAGATTCATGGAGTCAGAGGCATGGCTAGAGCCCCAGGCTAGTGGAGGATACCAGGGGACAAAGCAGGGAGTGGGTGAAAAAGCATAGATAAACCCACCACTGCCAGTATCCCTTGATGATCCAGGGACTGGGGAAGCCCCAGAGCCAATCCTGCCCTGCTCCTACCAGGCGCATGAGCTGGCGCATGAGCTGCCAGGCTTGGATGTGCATGGCAGCATCAGTGGGAGGTTGCCCCCTTCCACTGCCATATCCCAGTGAGGATACCTGGGGAGACTTGACAGGGAGCAACCAGACATGTCCACTTCTGCCACTGTCCCCAAATGAGCCCAGTGTAGAAGAGGAAGAGGGAATGGGAGAGGAAGGGAGAGAAGGTGCCATGAAGACCAGAAAGGTGCTGGAGCCCAGTGGGGGCTGAAGTGTGGGCTGGGGGAGGGGAAGCTTCAGGGAGTCAAATAATGCTTCAGGGACTCAAAGAAGTCCCTGGCAGATGTTGCCAACATGATCTGCCCATGAAGGTAGGGTAATGAAACTACCCCAGGGATTCACGATGAAGATCTTGAGAATGGCTGATATGCTTCTGTGACATGACTCACAGTATGATGTGATGGACAAGGATCCTGGTTTTCTATTTTAAAAAAAATCCCCCAATTTTCAGATTTAAAACAGTAACCCCCCAAAAAAGATTTAGATTTTGGGTTACTGTTTTAGATCTGAAAATTGGGGGATTTTTTTATCAGAGAAAACTAGGATCCCTGTCCATCACATCATATTGTGAGTAATGTCACAGAAGCATGTCCGATTAGACTTACCCAGACTTGAATATATAGTTGTATTATTAGGTTGTGTTACCTAACACATTTGAAAAAGCTAGTGTAAAAAAAGTATGTCTTCATTTTGTGCTGAAGTGGTTGGTTAAAAGCTAGGGAGGCTTCAGAGACAATAGGAAGCATGGTCAGGGCCCGGCACCTTGTTCTACAGGACACACAAATTGATGCACAGAGCATAAAACAATATATCACAATGCATCCAAGGTTGTACAGGCTACCAGAAATATACCAAACTTTTCACTACACTAGCTTCACATAAAATTTTGAAAGCCTTGTTCCTTATCTTTAAGGCACACCATAGCCTCCCTCAGGAAAACCAGAAAAAATAATGGAACAGGTTCACTGCTATATTTCTAAATTTGCTGTGTTCCAGTAGGAATAGTATGAGCACCATGGTTGATAGCTGTGGTAATAGTAGAACTATCCAAAGTATGACTAAGCTCATCTCTGCAGGGAATGTAGCTTCCTTAGAGCCAATCTGAGACCATGGAATGAACTTCTCCAGGAACTTCAGACCATCAGAAATTTCATAACCTTTAGCTCCAAGTGCAAGGAGCATTTCCTTGCCCCTGTATTCTCTAATATAAATACATATAAATGCACATATTTAAAAAAAATCTATCAAAGCAAGACATCCCACTGTTCCACTGCCCATACTTCTCCCCCTGGGGAAGGGAACAAGGAAACCAACAATGCATGACAGATGTTAGTCAAGAATTTAATGTGCAGCTCAAATGTGTTCATATAATACACTGTTAAGTGTAGTGTAAGAAATTTAATAGAATAATAGAATAGAATAGTTCCTTCAGTTTCTGAATATGTAACATAATAAATATGTCTGCTTACCATCTTATAGCGCAGATCAGATGAAAACTTGTGGGACACCACCAGCTGTAGACCCCAAGGAGTTCCAACAGCGTACCTGGCTAGTCAGCAGACTATTTTTCATACTAAATGCCCCAGGGTGAATCTCAAACAAATTTAGCAGTGCAGCTCAGCTTGTGGCATATCTCCAAACACTGATCTGCCTGCCCAAAGCTATCTAGACCTGTGAGAACTTCTGCTGCTCCTTTCTTTCACTTACTATCTTTCCTATATCCTTCCAGTCCATCATATCCAAACCCAACCTGATCCTTCTCCCATTTCTCACTAGGAAACCTAGGTGCTAAATATTCATAATGTCTTTTTTTTTTTTTAATTACTGAATCACTGCTGCCTCTAACATCAAATATTATTGGCTCTATAGCTAATGGGCTGAAATTTGAACTTTGTTTAGCTCACTGGTTAGCAAAGCAAAATAGTGCTTCGGAGAACATTGGCTGATTTGCAAATCAAAATCCAAACTGTAAAATGGTGTTCATTCAATAAATCAAACAGGCTACATAATAATTGAATAATAAAGAAAATCAATAACTTTTGGAGATCTGATTTCATTCTTTGTTGTAGATAAAAACTTACATATAAAGTCTTAGTATGTTCCTGCCCACATGATTACAAACAAGTATATAAAGCAGAAGGCAGGACCTGCTGAACAGACAAACTTTAGGGCATCTGTACACATGCTCCAGGGTGCAGGGGAGTGCATTTTAATTAACTCTAAGAGCTGCCCTAATTAAAGCACCCGCAGCATCACATGTATTTAGCATCGCTTCAAAATAGTGGCGGGGTGCTTTAACGAAAGCACATTTGACAAGCTTTAGTTAAAGCATCCCTGGCACCATTTTGAAATGAATGTGGGGACACTGAATACAAGTGATGTGGAGGCTCTGCTCCAGCAGGCTCACAGCAGACTTGATTAACTTAGTCTTCTCTGGCACATGCTAATTAGCACGTGTCAGAGCAGAGGTCCATCATGTGTATAGGTGCCCTTAGAGACTAATCAGTTCAAACTGACTTCAGACTGGCATGGATAATTACCTCTTTAAGCATAATATAAGAACAGTCTTATATTTAGAAAAAAAGTATTTCAAGAAGACTCTTGATTTTAATTCTTAAGGTAAACTTTTGAAGCTAAACTTTGCAAGTATACTAAACATTTTTTTAGTCTGAACAAAAGTCTGCTTATTTAAACCTACAAAAAGTTAGGAATGAAGAGAACAGAAGAGCCCTGAGTCAGCAAAAAACAGACACACCATCACCCTTTCTACGCTTATCACACCTGAAGTATATTGATGGGATAGTCTACTGAAAAAAGTAGTACATCAATAAACAGCTTTAGTTAGAAAATTAAGGTCCAAGGAGATATATTGACAACCTGAGAAGGAACACGGGAGGTTAGAAAGAAAAATTAGTAGCTGGCAGGAAAAAAATGAGTAGAAATGAATCTTTGGGAAGATGCTTTGAGTTTTAAAAATGAGACAAGCAGACAAGAAAAGGAAACAAAGCAGTATGGGGGTTCTGCTGAGAAAACTTTCGAAGTACAGAATTGCATGGCGTAGTGAATTAATGTATAGATGTATAGTATACTCTATAAGCATAGCTACACCTTCTAAACTAAAACTGAAGTGGGAACAATATAAATATATATACATATATATATATATATATGTATATATATATATATATGGTGGTATCATCTTTGCAGATATTTTTCCAAAACACTTTACCCAGAACTATCAGATCTGGATTCTCTTCCATCTTTTAGGTGTGTAGGTAGATTTAGGCATGAAAGTGTGATTCTTTCCACCTTGCTTGATTACCTGAAAATCTATGAATGCACCTACTTTTGTAACAGCCACCATGTTAAGGCTAAGTTCCCAAAAAGTGGTAAGAAGGAGAAAGACCCTCTCATCTTTTGCATTAACAGTTTTTAAAAACTTAAAAAGGAAGGTGGAATAACATCACATTTAGGTATTTAAGTCCACTTATGTACCTAATAAGTAAAATAGAAGTGTTCCTGGCCCTAAGTTTTCTGCTTTGGGAATTTTAAAAAAAATCTGTACTGTAATACATAGAACTTGGATTCATAAAATTCACCCACCCATGGATCACTTCTTCAGCATCATGGCCAGAAATAGTCCCATGTGATGGGATGCCATTACCATGAATGAAAAGTGGTAGAATTTTACCTAGTGTCATTTTCCTCACTGATTCATTCATACAAAAAGTTAACATTTCATTTTGAGACTTGGGAAACGATCTATTGTAAACCAATTGTTTATTTATTCTAGAATCCTACTATATAAATTCCAGATATTTCAGAGGAATGCTTACTAACTCTATAAGGTATATGATTAGGAGGTACCTAGCGTAGAGGGGAAGTTTCATCCTGAAACTGGCTGGTGATAAGTTCAGATCTTGAAAGGAGGTTTTTATCATTTTGTGCGGAGTATCATAGCTGTAACTATTGCAGGATATTGATAAATGAACACTGAAAATACATATATTTCACTCTTTTGGCCCTTTTGATCATAATACGAGTTATATTTTATGTTACTACATTTCAATCATGATGTAAAGCTTTTATAACCTTGTCGTCTGTTGACCCCACCTCTGGAACCAGAACTGGTGGTCCAAGATTTTCAGATTACTTGTATGTTTGTAATACAGGTGTTTTGGATGTTTAACATGCAGTGCATTGACAGGGCCTGAATAGTGAGACTGGGGAATCTCAACATTTTCCAAACATCACATTGCTTTAAGGTGTTTCAAGCTGTGTACTCAAAATGACTAAACAATTTTGGAAATCTTGACTCCGCCCTTATAGAAGATGTTGATTTATCTGATCTTACTATTGAACTAGCCAGTTTATTTTCAGAAATCAAAATTAGAAAGGCCTGATTGTCTTTTATATTAACTCTTAACATTCCCAGAGTGGTGTAGAGACCCTGTATTAAATGTTTAATAATTTTTATTTAATTTTGTTGGTTTGAATTTTTTTTTAATCAAGAAAATGAAACCAAGAAGGGCCACTGATAGAACATGTTACAGAATTCATATATCCAGCAATGTCATTACAGACTAGGAACAGGATTATTTTTCCCTTTGTAGATAATCAAGGTACAGCTTGAGACTAACTCTTTACTTATGTAACTATTTTGTAGGAATGACCATTACCGCTGGTATGTTAGCACCCCATTATAGGAATAGTATACCCTCTGGGAATAAGGCAATCTCTTAGTAGACTCTTAGTAGAGATGGTATCTTTTATTAGACCAACAAGATTTTTGCAAAAAAAAAATCCATTTGGGAATATTCAGACATCTTCCTATGCCTATAGTAAGGGTACTTACAAACCCAGAGGGAGTAATAGAATTGTTACTATACAATAGTTGAGCCAGTCATATTTAGTCTTAAGCCTCACTTTGGTTGCCTACTTCATGACATAGAATTCTGCTCCTTTCAAAAAGGTTATATTAAAATTGAAAGTATTACAGTGCACTTGTGACACTTAGCTATACTTCCCCTGCCACTTCACTGATTGCAATTTTTCTAGGTTTCATTTAAAAATAAAGCTAAGAACATTTAACTTAAAATACTATGGCCTGGAAGAAGCCCTTTTAAAAGGTACAACTAAGCAAAAAACACTGGAGGCCAAGAAATACAAACTATGTAATTTCATAAAATCCTAATGTGTGGGGGTTCAAGTAAATAAAAACATAGATTGTGCAATATCACAAAGAAGCCTATTTACTGGCACTACCATAAAGAACTATAAAAGAACTATAAAATGGGTGAAAACTGGACCGCTGAAGAGAACCAAGCAGTAAGGTGAAGACTATAATTAAGGTCAGAGCTCCTAGTTCAAACCTGGCACTGCTATAACAATAGGACGAAGAAGAAAAATGGTTAAATAGAATTCAATAGTGTGTTCTGAAAAATTCAGCCTGGCTTAATGGCAAAACCTTTACTGCGGATATTGCAGGCAATGTAAAATCCTGGGCCTCTCTTCCAAGGAAGCCTTCTGCCTCAGAAGCTTTTAGTTGCCTTAGGGATGAACTAAGAAAAGGAACTGTGGCTGAATTTGTGTGCATGTATGAAATACCAAAATCTATCCTGGCTGAAACTTGAAGTCCTGATTCTGGGCACCTACAATACCCAGTGGTTTAATAAGTTACAGTCAATACTCACCTTGGTTCAATTCTGATTTTAAATTCATTGTACCACCATAAAACTATTTCCCCATGTGACATAATTCCTTCTCCCTGTTGCCTCCTTGTATTGGATGAGTGAGAGCTAGCAATTTTGCTCAGTGACATTAACCAGTAAGTGAGTTAGGAGGAATCAGGCCTAGAGTCACGTCTTTACCCAATTCTGTTCCCGCTACACCTGCTGTATAAGAAGTAAGCAGGCAAACAGCTCATTGCACTGTAAGGGGAGACTGTGCAACATCTGAAAAGGGTATTTCCTCCCTCTCACATCTTTATAATACAAGTTACATTCAAGCCTTCCACTGTTTTTATTTAGAAAGTTTTGCTCATTATGGATGAAGCTTCAAATACATTCTGTAAAATCCAATTTAAATTGGGAAAAAAAAAAAATCTGTTGACTCTCTCACTCAGAAAAAGTTAGCCCTGTCAGTTAATTTAAATGAAACTCCCTTTATTTTTGCTAATTAACAGACATTTTAGTAATAGTGTGGTACAAGAACAAAACATCATCTTGTGAAGTTTAATATTGATTTTCTATACAGCAAAGACATTCTAAAAGAAATGTTAGGGTACTTTTTTTAATGTGTTTCAAAAAATGCAATCAAGCCATGCTTAGAAGACTTTGCTGCTAAAGTGTTGCTTTTGTAGAAACTACCAGTTTTATCCTTCCTTTTTCTTTTGATTTGCAGTAAAATTCTTTCTCACAGCTAGAAATATTGAACTGAACCAGTAGGTATTTACAGAAATCCTTGAGAGTTAAACCAATTCATTTTCCTTGTAATATTAAAAGAAGGAAATGCTTTTCTTTTGAAATTGAACCTGTTATACTAAAGAATTTATTTTGTAGAACAAAAGGAAGCAGCGCCAAAGCAAATATCTGTAATGTTTTGGTGACAATAGTATCTTGCTTGAAAACTAAGAAATAAGGCTTAATTCTGATGTTATTTTCCTGAAGCAGTTAAGTCATATGGATTTAACTTTATTTCTAAGGGCCACTGGACTTTTCCTGAAATATCCAGTTAATATGTCTGTGGCCAAAGGCAGAATATACAGAAACTGGCTGGGAAACTGGCTAAAAATATAAATGGGAAATATAAAAATAAAATGTCTCATGGTGATGGTTGTAAGGAGGTTATAGTTAGGCCTGTGTACCTTTACTTATTTGAAGAGCTACATAGTATAAAACAGGAGTGATGCTTTTGTAAACCAGGTCCTAAAATTAAGCATAATATAAAAAAAACTCCTCCACAGAATAACCCACCATTCACTTCGGTCCTGCAACTGTCATGCAAGACTCTTGAATAGAGATCATTCATGGACACATGCCTTAAAAGTCAGCAAATTATGGCCCAGTCTATCAAGGCCAAAAAGCACATGAGCATAATCCACAGTGAGGATCTGATGTAATGATTTATTTAGCCCTGAAAAGAGCCATTTACATTGCCATTGCTTTTGTGGCCATGTGTTCAAAAATTGAAATTTGGATGCTGGAGTGATAACATTCGTTGTGTTTTCCCACTTAGTAGGGAAGACCACATACGGACATACAGGACCAGGTGATAGTGCTGACCAATGACAATGACAATGCTATCACCATCAAGATTGGTGAGATATATGTGGTAAATGCGTATAAGCCTCCATTTGCATGTTGGCCGAAAAATGTGCTGCCAACACCTAAACACCCATCAGTGCTTACCAGAGACTTTAATAGCCACCATACCAGTGGGGGTATGAAAAATCAGGAAAAAAATGGAAAACTGCTGTACTGGGCATCTGCAGAAGATCACCACATGATACATGATGCCAAGCAGCCTGGACCACTCAGATCAGCATGGTGGAGGAGATACAACAATCCAGATCTCTGCTTCATCTCCTATGATGAAAACAGCATTCAACTCCCACCAGAAAAATTGTATTTTCAGAATTTCCCCACATGCAACACTGGCTTGTTGTCATGCATGTAGGACTTCAGCTTCCCATGATCAAATCAAAGTCAGAAAGTGATTGGAACTTTTGAAAGTTGTATTAGACTGTTTATACAGCATATATTGAGGCTAACATCAATTGTATCCAAACTTTGGCCTCAAACGACAGCCTTTTTTTTGGCCTTTTGATGAAAGCACCTTGTGATGCTGCTTCCAAAAAAAAGATATATGCCTTGTTTGTCATCGGAAACTGAAAGTCCCTTCAAACAGAACCAAAAAGACAATAAGCAGGCCATGTCAACAACTCTCCTAAAATCACTAAACTCAGAACAGTAATGGTGTTGGCATGAAATGGTGAAGAACCTTGACTTTAAAAAGCCAAGCCGCCATGCCTGGAAGTTTCTTTGATCTCTTGGTGCCACAACCCCAGCAACATACCAACTATTCCATGTGGTACCTGATTCCTTTGCTTCTACCCTTGCCATTAATTCAAAGGTGCCAGTGGTCAAAACAGTCAGGCAGTGCATCCACAAAGAGATACAGTGGATTAATTCATCCTGCCAGCCTTCCTCCCCTTTCTCCATCTCTTTCACATTGGAGGAAGTAGACAGAGAGTTTTCAGCCACGAAGTCTGGGAAAGCTCTGCAGGATTATTTCCAGAATTCCTTAGGAACCTGGGACCGCTCTCCTGGGCTTGGCTTGTGAATCTTTATAGCAATATACATACAACTGGCCAGGTCCCTAAAGAGTGGAAAGAGGTGAAAGTAATCACAGTCAGAAAGCTTGCTGATGACCTGAAAGGCTATAGACCAATCTGTCTTCTGTCCACAGTTTATAAACTTATAGAGCAGTTAATCCTTACCCACCTGAAACCCAGCCTGGAAGCCATCATACTCAAAGAGTAAGCCAGCTTTCAGACAAACAGAAGCTGTTCTGATCAGGTATTAGCACTGACCAGTCATACTGAGGCCAGATTTCAACGCATATTAAAAACAAATGCAGTATTTATAGACCTTAACTCTGCATATGACACTGTTTGGAGAAATGGACTTTTGCTAAAGTTTGCATATATAATCAAGTGCAGAACAACTTTCACACTAATGAAAACATTCCTATCAAACCATAGATTCCTGATGCATCTTGGCAAGGATTTGAGCCACTGGCAAGTGCTAATTAATGGTCTCCCTCAGGGGTCTGTTCTTTGGTTGATTCGTTTCAACCTATACACCAGTGACATCCTGCCAACAGCATCATGTATATGTATTTACTTTGACGATATTGCATTAGCCACACAAGGTGATTCTTTCAAAGCAACAGAAAAAAGTCCTCAGAAACAACTGGCACATCCTAGAGGACTATTTCTAAACTTGGTGCTTGAAACCTAATGCAGCTAAGCCAGCTGTTTCCTCATTCCACCTTAACAACTCTCAGGCTGATAAAATGCTAAATGTACAGTTTTATGGAACTAAAATTAAAGCACGAAAAACATCCACAGTACCTTGGAGTCACTCTAGATTGAACTCTCAATTACCACCAGTACCTCAAAATTTTTGGCAAAAAGTCAGCAACAACTGTAAACATTACACAGAAGCTCACTGGAACTTCCTGGAGAAGCAATGCCCCTACCATCCATATTTCATCCCTGGTTCTGGTACCCCCTACAGCTGAATACTGCACTCCCATCTGGTGCCAAAGCCCTCCCACCCATCACATTGACACACAGGTGAATGCCACCATGCAAGTAATTAGTGGTGCTCTAAAATCCACGCCACTTCTGTGGCTGTAGTGTTATCAAATATCAGTCCCTCCAAGGTGAGAAGAGATTTGGCCATACTTTGAGAGTACAAAAGGTACATGGCTGACCCTGAGCTCCCATTTTATGAAGATATTGCCCACCCACCAAGATGAAGGCTTAAGTCAAGGAAACCTTTCTGGTTAACTGTGCTCCAACTTTTATCAAGCAGTCTGGATGCTGAGAGCTGCTGGCATGAAATCAGGTCTGCAGCAAAAGTGTACAGCAAGAATTTTGTTGAAGATCCAATAATTGAGCTTCCAGGTTTCCACCAGCAATGCAAATATTGGACCGCACTGAACCACATTAATACAGGACATGGAAGGCATGCCTATTTATTGAACAAAAGGGGCATCAAAGACTGAACAGACTATGTATGTGGTGAGGTGCAATTAATGAGCCACATTACAGACTCCTGCCCTGAACTTGCATATCACTGAGAGATTGAAGCAATCCACTTAGCCAGCCTGGATGTCACCAACTGGCTATCAAATGTCAACTTGAAACTTTAATTAACCTGCACCTTCTCTGCCATTGCTTGCCCTAGCCATATGAAAGAAGCAGCAGCACATGATCAGTCTCAGTGACTTCAGTGGGAATCATACAATAGAGACCAATTACAAAACTAGAAAGCTGCCATTTAGGTGCGCACATCATAGTAGAACTCCTCCAAAACTAATTTTTCCAACCCGTTAACAAGACTGTGAATGGAACCCTTTTCACCCTTTACTTCTCCTAAGAAATTATGACAACATCTGCTTCCTCATCCCCATAGACATGACATGCCCTGGAGTCTTCTTCTCCCCTGCTTCTCTCCACATTGAGGAACATTAAGTTCACCCCTTCATCTCCTTCTATCTGTGGGTAGAAGTTGACTGGAAAAACCTGGTTGTTAAGGCCTCACAAGGTCTGTAGCAGATAAGATAATGAGTATCAGCAGACACAGAACAAAAATGCCAGTACTAGTCAACTCTCATACATATGGACTTTACTTTAATTAATATGGAAAGCCTTTGGAGAAATAACATGGTGTCCTTTCCCAGAATCTACTATTAAGAAGGTAACAAAACACACCTCTGAAATATGTTAACATGAAACAGAAGCAATAAAAACCACAAATCTTTTTAATCTAATGAAGTGCAGTTCATATGAAGAAAAACTTGGATTTTTATAAAACATGAACAATGCAGTTCTGCCTCTGGTTTTCCGGCACCACTTTTGCAGTGTTTCCAGTGAATGGTTTCCTGTGTAAAGGATCCCCATCACATCAGCCTGCTATCAGTGTTTAAACCCCTGGAGCTCTGAACTGCATGATGCTTTCAGATCAAGCAGGTGCTGCCCTAGATAGTAGTCTTTCCCTGTGGACCTACCCTTGTTTGCAGTATCTGAATGCAACCTACTTTATAAACTCACCCCCACAGGTATATGTACATTCACACAGTTAGACCTTTCCTTGCTCAAAGCAAGATCTTTATGGAAAGATTCTTTCTTAAGTATTAAAATTCCTATTTTGATCCCAAGCCCTGTAGTGGGAAAGCCAGTGTTTAAGCTGAATGGTTGAAGTGGCCAACATGGCCTAGTTTTTAAACAGTAATGTTTTCTTTGCTAAACAACAACTGCTCTGTGATTTACATCTAATAAGGAAACCTTTGTCCTGTTGATGAAGAAACAATCCTAGGGAGCTGATAGTGGAATTCATATGCCTTTATGATACATTGCTAAAGGAAAGGCTCAACTAGGAAAACCCACTGTATTTAAATCTCTTACATAGCTTGGTCCTGGGTATAACTGTAAACTGCATCTGACTGGAGGGCCTGAAGACAATTGACGGGGATACTTATGGTGGGGTAGCTGCTATAAAATACCATAGTGTTGCAACCTGTCAAGTAAGGCAAGTATAAGGCACCTCAAAACCCTAGCCTCCCCTGCTTTGTGGGTACCCATTGGCTGGAGAAAGTCTAAAGACATCACTCTAACAGAAACGCATCCTTGCTGTGGTTGTTAGGCAGTCAGCAGCAGTTCTTATCTGTTTCTTTCTAGCAGAATCTATAACCATCAAGGCACTGAACATCTGGACTTGATCTGGCCTTTGGATTCTGTCTCAATGGTCTAAACAGGGGCGGTAGGTCTTGGGCAGCCTCACTTCTTCATACTCTTGCATAGGCATACATTTCAAGGTCTTGGTGTGATGGTCACAGGACTCCATATAAGGCACTTGACTAGACAACCTACATGTACACCATGATCCAGAGGATTGATGGTTGCCAATATATATAGCAGCTTCTTGAACACTGTTAAACAGAAACTTCCCCCAGAAATGCATGTGGCAAGAGGGCTGAAAAAAGATTAAAGTGGATCCACAGCTGGGTTTGAATAAGATACATTAAGGCACAGTTGAATAATGGGTGGGCCTGATCCTGAGTGACATTGATCAGCCACATCTTTTGCAGCAGTTAATGATGTTTTATGGAGTCTCACCCTCTCAGGATTAGTGTGTAAAGTAAAATTCATACTTGTGCTGGCAGCAAAAACCCTACAGAGCCCTGTGGCTTAAGCAGGGAACTGGGAATGTATAGGCTTTTTACTTCTGACCATCTGAGAAGGGGTACATTTCACAGTACATTTTTAATCCTATACAATGCAAATCTCTGTGACAATGCCAACTTATTGTTTTGATCATTTTCTTGGCAGCAATGTTAGAGCTGGTTAGCTGCAAATTACTCTGTCTGAGCCTCCAAACATGAATACAGTTACAAATTATAAATTATGTTCAAAGACATGTCACTCCTGCCTTTCCTCCATTATACAAAGAAGTCCATTAAATTGTATATAATATGGGCTTAATCCTACTTCCTTTGATGTCAGTGGGGAAGAAGTCTGGCAATGTGTTTAATGAATGAGACTGGACTCTGGAGAGATGGGTTCAGTATCTGGCTCTAACACAGATTCTCTGTGTGATGTGCAAAAGCCACTTAGGATTAGATCCATAAAAAGGGCTAAGGCACCTATGACTAAAATTTAGGTCCCCAAAACCTTGTCTTATCTTCCATAAAGCCCCAGGGGAGTCTAGAAGCCATAGATACCTATGTTTTTTACATTAGTGTTCTCCTGGTGTCTAAAATTTCACTTTTGGCATCTCTCCGTTCAGAGAGTTCTGAGAGTCTCATTTATGTCATGCCTGAGCATTGTCAGAATTCACAATACAGGCATTTCTCCAGCTATCTTCCCTGAGGGATTTCATCTGTGGGTGTTCTTTGGACATGCCTGCTGAATTAGGTTCAACATGAAATATAGTGGTGATGAGTATCCTGCTCCTTTTCAACAAATAGCTCAGAAGTTAGATTACTAAGCAGGGATGGGAAAGCCAAGGATTCAGTGCCATTCTCATCCTGATGTACTCCCTAACCATGATGCTATATATTTGGGAGAGGAGGCTTCATCACTGGGACAAAGAGAGAGAGACCAAAACTTGAGCATGGCTCTCTATCCTAGTAGTTAGAGAATTCTCTTGGGAAAGATATCTAATTTTCAGCCCTTGCTACAATGTTTCCTTGTTTATTTGATATATTTACATATTCTTCCTTTCAAATAAGTACCTTAATTGCTACACTAGGAAGTCACGCTCCCCTTACTTTCTCACTTTCTGGGCCTATAAATCTCTGAGCAGCATTCCAGACTGCTTTCTGGTTTTAGCTCCCAATACTCTTCACAAATTTTAGTCATTAACATAAAGTCAAGACAAAGGTCCTCCCAAGAATGACAGAATATTGGGATAGCATTAGTAAAGTAAAATAATTTTCCTAGCCAGCAGCTCACAAGGGTGATACATCTCTCCTTGACTTCCCAGCTACCCATGCATAGCTAAAATGATAGGGCTCTGGTATGAGTCCAACTCAAGACTGGAACTCATGCCTCCAGGGCCATGCACCCAAATGCACCCAATGCACCCAAATGTTCTTGCAACCAACCCTGTTTACTCAATTTGCATATAATGCAAAACACATAAACAGATGTAGGTGCCAGAGCCCAGGGTCCAGTTCCAGGGGAATGAGTCAGATTTCATTTTGCTTCCTCTCATTCTGCCCCCATGAATCTTCCATTATTCACTGCCCAGTTGCCAGGTTTAACAAGACGGGTGGAAGCTACCTTCAGTACTGCCTAATCCATTAATCCATAACAGGCTGTTAAGGCATTTTCCTAGGACATGGAACCTTTGGGTTTATACCAGTGTTGCTGGGGAAAAGCAGGGGAGAATTGTGGGAAATTAGAAGGCAGGTGTCTGCCAAAATATTAGGCTTAAGGGCAGAAGGTGCATGGAACCACTCTTTTGTTAAGTCATGACTTAATAGCTCCTGATATGGACTTAGGTACAGGGTAAAATGAACAATGGGTTTTATATTAATATTTCTGTTTTAAATGTGTTTATGTTGGTATGATGCTGTGTGCCTCGTTTTACCCCAAATAGCCAGTTCAAAAGAAATGAAGTGTCACATTCCAGGGCTGCCTACATATTGGACAAGCCAGCAGGACTTAAATAGAAATATTGATGATTTAGATGGGCTTGATATTCATTCTTTAGAAGAGATTCCCTGGAGGCATCAAAGGAAAGAAACAGAGATAAGCATTGCAATGGAGAGGGGAAGCAAAGAAAAGTAAAAGTTGGGAATTTGAGGGCAAGACAGAAACCTGAAACTAGCAGAGCAGCATTTGGGACTCCAGAACTGGGCAGACTAGAAAGGGAACAGTTGAGTAACTTTGGGGTTCTCAGGGGTGTGCTGCCTGGACTGGGGACAGATAAGCTGCTTATCCCTTTGGAGGGGCCATAGAACCTTTTGCTGTGTGGCCTTTGCCCCAGTAAATGCCTTTATTCAAGAAAGGGTTGTTGGTTGTAGCCGTGTTGGTCTAAGAACATAGTCAGACAGGTTTCTTTGGGTAAATGTGATATCTTTTATTAGACCAACTAAATAATTGGAAGAAAATTTCTTTGCAAGCTTTCAGGTACAAATACCCTTATTCAAGAGAAGGTGTCTGCTCCGCAGCTTGGAACTTTGGTTCACATTTCATAACATCATAGAATCATAGATAATAAGGGTTGGAAGGAAATCTTAGGAGGTCATCTAGTCCAACCCACTGCTCAAAGCAGGACCAGCCCCAACTAGATCATGCCAGCCAGGTCTTTGTCAAGCTTTGTCAGGCTTTAAAAACCTCCAAGGACAGAGATTCCATCACCTCTCTAGGTAACCCATTCCAGTGATTCAACACACTCCTAGTGAAAAAAGTCTTTCCTAATACCTTACCTAAAAATTCCACGTTGCAACTTGAGACTGTTGTTCCTTGTTCTGTCACCTGCCACAACTGAGAATAGTCTAACTCCATCCTCTTTGGAACCCCCCTGCAGGTAGTTAAAGGCTGCTATAAAATCTTGCCTCAGTCTTCTCTTTTGCAGACTAACTACGACCAGTTCCCTCAGGCTCTCACCATAAGTCATGTGCCCCAGCCCCCTAGCCATTTTTGTTGCCCTCTGCTGGACTCTCTCCAATTTGTCCACATCCTTTCTGTAGTGTGTGTTTATGGGGGGGAGGGAGGGCAAAACTGGACACAGTACACCAGGTAAAGCTTCACCTGTGCAGAATAGAGGGGAATAATCCTTTCCCTCAAACAACTGGCAACATTCCTACTAATGTAGCACAGTATGCTGTTAGCCTTTTTGGCAACAAGGGCATACTGTTGACTTATATCTAGCTTACTGTCCACTGTAACCCCCAGGTCCTTTTCTGCAGAATTGTTGGTTAGCCAGTTAGTCCCAAACCTGTACTGATGCATGGAGTTTTTTCCATTCTGAGTCTGGGATGTTGTGCTTGTCCTTGTTCAACTTCCTTAGATTTCTTTTGACCCAATCCTCCAATTTGCCTAGGTGACTGAATCCTAGCCCTATCCTCCAACACATCTACTACCCTCCACAGCTTGGTGTTATCCTCAAACTTGCTGAGGTTGCAATCCATCTCATCTTTCAGACAGTTAATGAAGATTTTGAACAAAATCAGGCCAAAGACTGACCACGAGGGCACTCCACTTGATACCATCTACACTTGCAATTAATGGACCTAAATTTTCTGTACAAATAATTCAGACTCATTAAAGTGCTCTCTGGTGCATGTTTACACATGTGCCCCCATGTGGAACAAATTGATTTGTATACTCTCAAGAGCTGAACTGGAACCTAGCTCCTTTATTCAGGGCCATGGAACAACCTGGGAGGCTTGCAGACTGAAAGGCCAGGATCTCAGAGAAGGGAAGGAGCCAGAACACCTGCCCTTCTCTAGAAGGTATACCTGGGCTGGTGTTGAGGATCATGATCAGAGACCAGACTAGTCCTGAGTAAGCATGCCCCTAGCAGCACTGCCTGACAAAGGGACAGGTAGATTTTTTTTCTCACCAAGAGACATAGGCAGGATTTAGATACTAAAGGACACATCTACACATGCAATTAATTCACCTGAATTTTCTGAACAGGACCCCCTTGTGCATTTTTACTCATGCACCCCTATCAGAAGCAAATGAAACCCAAGAAGGGAAGCCCTGCCCTGGTCTGTCCCCCCGGCTGCTCCAGGGGGAGTTCCAGGCTCACCCAGGTACCAGCTCTGGCCTGGCATGGGGCACAGAGGCTTATCCCCAAGCTCCAGAAGGTGAGAAAGAGCTGTCCCAGCTTGACAGGGAGCTCCATCCCAGCCGGGGGCAGCTGGATGGGTCCCAATCTCCATGTGGCTGGGAGACAGCTGCCTGCCCAACCAGGACAGATCTTCCAGCTATGTGGAGATCAGGACAGGTCCCAATCTCCACCTAGCTGGCATGTGGCATTCCACTAAGCCAGGATGGCTCTCCCGGCCTGTGGTCTGTGGCCCCCTGCTGCCTAGGCTGACTGGGAGCAGTTTGTACCCAGTCAGCATCTACACATGTGGTACTGTGTATTACTTAATGCACTGTTTTCTAGTACCAGTATCTGCCTGTAATCCTGGAGATAGACATCCCTTCCTGCAAACCCACCAACACTCCCTGAAGATACACCAGCACCCCGCCTGACTGACAACCCCCCACCACAGACCCATTATTTCCCACCCACCCGCCCACCCTTCCCTTCCACCCTGACTAAATTAGATCAGGTCCCTATTGTTGCTCCTGGGACTGGTAAATGTGTGCACAACTAGGGATTTGATCTATGATCATGTGGCATAAAGTAAACGGTGTGATCATAGATCAGGTCTTGCCAATGTGTGCACATGCTTACAGTCTGAAAGTTCCTCCTAATCTCCAGTCTACCTTTCCTCTGCTGCAGGTTGAGGCCAGTGCTCCTAGTTCTTTCCCCTACAGCTACAGAGAAAATCCCATCTTCATCCTCTATACTCATCCTTCAAGTATTTGAAGACTATTATTAAAACTCCCCTCAGTCTTCTCTTCTTCAAATTAAATAACCGTTATTCTTTCAGCTTTCTCCCATAAGCCTTGCCACCCAGGCTCCCAATTATTTGTTTCACTCTGTCTTGAACTCTTTTTAACCTGTCCACATCCTTTTTTAAATATAGGGCCCAAAACTGAGCACAATACTCCATTACTGCATGTGAGGCCTGACCAGTGCTCAATAGAGTAGAACAATCACTTCCCTTGATTTTCAAGTGACACTCCTGTTGATACAACCCAGTATGCTGTTGGCCTTTTCTGCAATAAGAACACACTGTTGCTCATATTCAGTTTATGGTTCACCCCCAGCCAGTCATACCCCAGTCTGTATTTGTGCATAAAATTATTCCATCCCATGTGCAGATTGCACATGTTTTCTTATTGAATACATATGTTCCAATTGATTGTAGACCATTTTTTCCAGCTTATTCAGTTCATTTTGGATCCTAACCCTGCCCTCCAGAGTGCCTGCAAATCTACCCAACTTGCTGTCATCCACAGATTTGCTAAATCCCATCAACCAAATAATTAATGAAGATGTAGAACAATATGAGACCTGGGAGAGACCCCTGGAGAACTCCACTTGAAACTTCCTCCCAATTATACATTGAGCCATTGAGGACTACTCATAGTGTATTATAAGTAGGGATCCTGGTTTTCTCTGATAAAAAAAAAAATCCCTAATTTTCAGTTTAAAAAAATAACCTAAAACCCATATTTTTCTATGATTAAAATGAAACACTACTAATATATATAGAGAGATATTAGATATAGATATTACATATATATTAATATATAGATATACATTACATTACTAATATAGATATAGCTATAGATACATATTAGTGGTGTTTCATTTTAATCATGGAAAAATGTGGAATTTTTGTGGGGGGGGGGGGTTAACTGAAAATTGGGGATTTTTTTTTTAAATCAGAGAAAACCAGAATCCCTTATGATGAGTCAACCAGCTATATATCCACTTTACAATACCTGTTACACTTATCTTGGTTAATTCATGCTGGCTGTCCCTGATCACATTGCTCTCCTCTCACAGTAGAGTCCTTAAGGACCTGTTTCATAATCTTTCTAGGTATGAAGGTCATGCTACAAGTCCCTGCATCCTCCTTCTTCCCTTTCTTAAAGGTGGACACTATATTTTCCCTTTTCCAATCATCCAGGATCTCACATAACCTCCATTAGTTCTCAAAGAAAATAGCCAATAGATCTGAATTTACCCCAACTAATTGCTTCAGATGGTAGGGTACAGCCCATCTGGCCCTGCCAACTTGAAAACATCTAGCTTCTCTAAGTAATTCCTAACCAGTTCTTGTATTACTCTGGACCTTTTTCTCCTTCACTATCTTTGCTGCCAATTGCACTCAGCAGTAACTGTTCCTATCTGTGAAGACTTGGTTGTCTTCTTCATTTTGTAAGGGGCCTGTGGTTTCTTTAGTTTTCCTCTTCTTCTTAACATATTTGCATACTTGAAAAATTGTTTTTATAGCTTTTATATCCCTTGTCATTTGCATCTGAAATCATGCTTTGGTCTTCTTAATTTTCTCTTTCCATATATTTTTCCCAAATATAATGACCAAGTGTCAACTTTTTGTAGGATTTCTGTTATGAGTTTCAAACCATTGAAGAGATCGCTGTCCTCCTGTTGTACATTCCGATCTTTCTTTACACAAGGGTAGCTTGCTGCTCCACCCTTAAAGTGGGGTTTGCACTATGTTAACAATTAAAAAGTCAACATTTGCTAGTATACCCTATACAGTCAGCATATGTATTCCAGATTGAAAGCTTACAGCAAAACTGCTACCTTAGATATGATTATAAGGTAACTTTTACCATTTTAGCACAAATCACAGTGTGCATAATATAGTTGCTTAACCCAATCACTGAGAATGGATGAGGTGAGTTTTATGCTACCTTTTTATCCTCCCCACCCCCACATCTCTGGGGCTTCGGGAATTGGTTTTGTTTTGTTTTTAATATATTTTTAACACTAGCTTATACTATACATGAATTATCTATTCATAGCACTTGGGAGGGATTTCTGAATTCTAAAAATTCCTCTACGGTGCTGAGAAAGTGCTATTTATCTACTGTCTTTGTCTGTCCTTCTAGCTACCATCTGCCTGTGTATTGTTTTATTTCCAAAACAAAGAATAAACAGATGATATTGTTTCTTCCACAAGAGTTGTTTACATAGGTGCGGTGTGTGTTATAAAACTAAATGCCGAGGCTCCTGTGATGTGCACACAGCTTGTTACTTGCTGCCAACTCTAACTGTTACTGCTCCTAAGAAATCTGAAATCAAATCAAATCAAATCATATATTCCACATCCAATTTAAAATACATTTTGAAGGCCAGATTTTCTAAAAGGTTAGATGTGGTACTGCATGTGCTAGCATATGAAAAATGGTAAATTGTGCAGCCAAACAGTGTCATTTACACATAATTTACATATGCAGTTGCAGCAATTGCACATGCAAATTAGCTACACATATCTGATTATTTGGCTTTCTCATATTTATCAGATTCTAACTTGGGAGCTTCAGCAATGCAGTGATGTGAGAAAGAATAATAATCTCCCATACCTTTGTAGAGGCTACCTGGACTGTATGTCTAGATGTGCAAAAAATTGGACACTGTATTCTCATTCCTACTGGGTATGTGGGACAAATACAACAAACATCCACTGCTGCAGAGTGCTTTTAAAATGGACAATTGCATTAAGATGTAACCTTGTCTGATACAGTATTAGACAGGGGTGCTCTAGGACAGAGTGACTTAGTGAACCTGTGTACAGTTTTCCTGTGAGGGTTAATTTCATGTGGTTCCACCCACATTCCATGTGACTTTACTAGGCTGGGCTGGTTCTTGCATGGATGAGCACCAGCCCAGCCCCACCCTCAGGGCTGTCAGAGAGGAGACAGAAAACCTCTGTCTCCTACCTGCACAACCAAGCAGGGGGGGGAGAAGGGAGCCCCCCCCCCACCATGTGTAACTCCCCCCCAGCTACCCCTGTTCTGGTCTTGATGGAGGGGGGGGCAGGGCCAGAAAGGGCCTCCATGGAACAGGGGGCTTCCTTCCCCCTTGCTCCAGAATGAGGGTCTTGACAGTGGCCAAGGCTGCCATGCCTGGACCTGGGGTGAGGGATGGGAAACAGAGACCCCTGCCTTGAGGGCTCAACCTGGCTACCCCTGTTGGGGTTTTGAGGGAGTCAGGCTGGGCTTGTGTTAAGTATGGAGTGGGGAAAGGAGTCCTTCCACCTTGCAGGCCAGGACACCTCCCTGCAAGACCCCAGAAGGGGTAGTAGGGCTAGGCCATTGAGCTGTGGGCGGGGGGTGCTCTGTTTCCCCTCCCCGCTCCAGCTCCAGGCTTGGAAGCCTCTGCTGCTGTCAAGACACTCATGTAGGGAGCAGAGGGAAGGGATTCCCCCACTATGTGGGACTGGTCTGTCTCCCCCCAAAACCCCAACAGGGCCAGTGGGGGGGAGGGGGCTCCATGCCCTCCTCCACCCCAGCTACTACTGACAATTGCCAGCTGGCGGGGGGTGAGGCTGGGATAGGGGCAGTCCATCAGCCTCCTGGGAGGTTTCTGGAGCACCCCCACTTGTTATCCTGGTCCAGTGTGGGCAGGCTCTGAGCCCTTCTTCCCCCCACCCAGCAGATGAATGCCTGTTGGGTTTGATGGCATTCTAACTCATAACACTTTTTTTAAAGTGCCACAGTTAGAGCACCTTCCTAACAGGGTGCTTGAACTTCTGTGTACACCCACTATCTCCTGATCAGGAAGGAGGTAAAGAGGAACATTGGTTTAATTCCTTCCTTCCCTCCAGCTACAGCTGGTAGAACTGAGTGTATTCAGAAGGTATTGGAAGTTGCTATTTGCTAAGGGAGGAAACTTGCAGAGGTACAATTCACTGTATCTTATGCTGCTCCTGTGGCAGCTGCATTGTGCTATATGTGAAAGGTTTGCAGCAAGTTCACAACTTAGACTCAGAAGTTCAAATTAACATCTAAAACATAGGAGCAGGAAATCCATCTTTGTGTATTTGTGCAGCAAGGAGGTCTGGTGCAACATTGACGAATTGTATATAATTACACAATGCTGTATAACTGCCCAGGATAATTACAATTGTGCAATATTGTGTAGCATAATCACATAATATATTATTATTAATACTACTAAATTCCCAAATATTTACTTGATATCCAAATACAAGCAATTAAAAAAAAAGAAGAAAACAAAACTTTCCAGGATCAATGTCCAGTCCATAACCTTTTATTTTTCCCTCCTTTCAGTCTGTATAGAGACATATATTTTCAGCTGTTTACTTTTCTTTGACTTACAAATAATTTGATTGTACCTTTTGCCCATTTCTTCCAATAAACAGTTCTCATTTTTTGTCTGTTTATTTGCAGTCTGCCCTCAATGCTGCAAATTGTGAGTTTACAAATCGTTCACTTTTCAAACTGCAGTTTCAGCTCTATCATCACTACATGCCCACAGTCAGGCTCAAATTATGAATTCATTATAATCCAACATGAATGGTCCAATATATTCAACACAGTGCAAAACATCAAAACAACCCTAACCACCACCACCGCCATATATACAAACATACTTTTCAAGCTAGTTTCTGGTGGTATGGTGAGGGAGGAAGAAACAGGAATTTGTTAAGCATCATAAAGAAGACTTAGACATGAAAGAAAAAGAAACCTGATTTTTTAAAGATGAAGTATACCAACTTTTACCATCTACCTAGATACCCTCCGTTTCACACACCATATACACTTCTGATCATCCTGGGTCACTCTAGTGAACTTTTAGGCCACTTGTAAATGACACTTTAAAGTAGGTTTAAAGCAGGTTAAATGCCTTTTGCATCACTTTAATGCCATTGCTGTTTGCACGTTCGGCGGTGTATTGCATGTTAATACCAGCCGCTGTAGCACATTCAGCGTAATGCACCTTAAATGACTTTTGGATGCAGCAGATGACTTTGGGGCACTGCAAAGTAAAACATCTCTGAGGAGTTTTAGTTTCCTACCCTACAGACATGGAGGGAAGCACCGGGCTATGTGCAGCTCAGGCGCTGTGCAGGCAGCCCGTGCAGGCAGCCCAGCAGCAGCCTGAGAAGGCAGGCTCCACAGAAGGGAAAAAAAAAAAAAAAAAACTTAAAAAAAAAAAAACCCGCCTCAATTTAGGGACAATTAAACCCCCTTGTAATGTACAAAAGCCCTTAGTGCACTTTATACATTACAGAATACAGCATAACACAAATGTAATACTGAAAAGTTTGTTACTTGTCTCATGTTTAACGTGCCATCTATGGTGTACTTTCAAATAGGTCAATGACAGGTCAGTGCAACATGTTATGTAAAACCATAGATACATCACGATCATTGCAATGTAGATGAGATTAACCTGAAAGCATAGACCAACTGATGCACACCCTGAAACCCATTAAATATCAAGGGATTAGATGCAGCACTCCGCTGATACGTGACCAATAGAAAATCAGGAGCCCTATGCCCTAACCTTTTGCCCTATATTGGACATGGTTGGCAGCAGTTATTTCTTGATGAAGTGTTAATGAACAATTTTTTTACAATTTCTTGCTCTAGAAATGCATTGGTATTCCATTACTTTTAATTTCACCCAGAAGGAACTTCATTTCAACACTGAATGAAGTGAACCTGGGTTTTTGTTGTTGTTGTTTTAGAGTTAAGCTTCTTAAAAGGCACTTACAGAAGTTTACACAAAGTGTTTAAAGTTAGTGTCATCAAAAGTAAACAGATGTTGGCTGTTTGATGGTGGGGGCTCAGAGCCTCCATACACTGGCAAAGGCCAGGAGGCAAGGGTTGCTGTAGTCTGCTCTGGAAGCCCAGCAGCTGGGCCAGCTGCGGTTCCTAGGCTCACTCCCCAACCTGCCCAGAGACACCAGCAACCAGCCAGGCTTCCAGAAATTATCCCATGTGGGGGTCTCCCTTAGGGGGGGTGGAACAAAGGTAGAGGTGTGGAGGACCCTTTCCCTAGGGGTGGAGATGCTGGCCAGGGTCCCCCACCCCCAATGGCAGAGCTCTCTTCTTCTCTTCCTGGCTGCACAAGGAGGAATCTCTGCTTCCTCCGTGTGGCAGACCAGGGACATGACGTGTAACGCTCTTAGGGAACTGTATTCAAGTTCCTTAATTTAGTGCACCTCCATTTATTACCTGTTTTAACAAGTGTTATTTTTTCACATGATATACCATTATAAAAGCACTCTGAAACAGTGCATGTATGTTATGATACAACTCTAAACTGCTTTCAGGTGCCAGATTGAGTGAAGAATGTCACTTCTGTCTCTACCCAAAGAGTTAAAATTAGGGTGGGATCTTTCAAAATGAGACACTCTAATTGAACTGTGGCCTCACTGAAATCAAAGATGAAAGCCTTTCACCACAGTGCACATATAAGACAATTTTAATTATAATTATAATTATATTGATGATGCCAAATCCAAAATTCCATATTCATTTGTCCTGGAGCCTAAGTAGTGATTTAAGAAGGCTGGTTGAGCAGTTCAGAATTTTGTCTGATGATAATTAGAAAATGTAATAATGAATAATGTCTTGCATTTATATACTTCTTGTTTGGCCTATAGCCCAAATCTAATTTAAGAGGAGAGGGAAGACAAAAGTAACTGATAATTTTCTCCCATTGCTGCAAGAGTGGAGGAGAGAGAAATAGATCAGCACATACAAACACACATACACACTTAGTTCATTTGGCTAATTTTCTAACCAGCAGACATTTGTTAATCAGACATTCTCATTCTGGTACACAGTCTAGGAGCATACCGTTGGAAGACATTTTCAAAAGTCAAGTAGGCCTGGTTAACTGAATGATAGCATTGTGCACAAGCAGGCAGGAAATGTTCATTTTGAAATAATTCCAGAACATTTTCTCTGCAAGAAATAGAACTGAAGATCATCACAATTAAAAGCATCTATCTACTTGGATATGCAGAATGGATACATTTTTTTTCTTTTATTCTTTTGATGGCATTCAGGGCTAAATAGTTGCATATAAACTATTGACTGTTCATCTATTTTTTGTTGTGCCCCTCCCTCCCCCCACAAATGCACAAGCCTTCCTCAAGAGCACTTTGAATGCCAGCTATTATTGCAGAAGTAGTTCCTCTTCTATGGAGTATGGAGCTCTAGGTGTGCTTATCCAAAGTTGTTGACACATCTGTTTCTTAAGGGTCTCATTCTGCAACCCATAATCACATTGTCTATTGCATGACAGAGTGCTTGTTTAAGTGTTACTCAGTGTGACCGCAGTTTGGCAGAACTGGATATAGAATTAACTAGGGTAGGGTGTTGAAGAGTGATCTAGTCATCTTTTCCTCTTGACCCTCTCTTTTATCACCTGGACTTTCAAGTCCCTCCTTAGGAGTCACCTCTACTATAATACATACAGAACACTGCATTCTGATCATGGATAAGCAGGTGGTGACTTGTAATTACTATGATTACTGTTATTGACTAGCTACAAATTGTGCACACAGTAAACCTATGCTAAAGCTGCTTATTATTCTTGTTATCCTTTCCTTTCAGCACCCCACACTTCTGTTTTTTAGCCACCTACTATGTCATGTCTTTTAGGTTGGAAGATCTTTAGGGAAGAGACTGTCATCTACTTATGACTCAGTCTGGGATGCTTTTATGCACCACACACATAGATTCAGGTGGAGCATTTGTGCAGTAAAGTACATCCAGCACAAATCAGGGTGTTACGATCTGGTCTTTATATGTTGCTCAGCGTCAAGCTTCAGCTTGGTCAATGACTCTGAATATTACTGCAATAATATCAACCATAAATTCATTGTCATTCAATTGGACTTGTGCTCCTGAAATCCTAGGGGCTCCTTTGAAAATTGTTTGTCTTAACCCTCCCCTGAGAAAAGTTCTGTCTTAAAGATGAAATCAAATTGAGGTCTTAATAAAGTAGGATCCTATCACTGTTGGCAGGCAGTGAAATAGCTTGTGATTCTCTTATTACCAGTGCCAAGCTTTCACTTACATGAATGATTCCAGTAGCTTCTCAGAAACTAGGCATGAGGGCAACACATTGGGCATTTCTACACATGCAATTAATATGGCGGAATAAACTCCAGTGCAATTTGAGCCAGTGTAAACTAATCCTGACATTACCATCTACATGTGCATTTAAGTGAGGTAATTTACGCCACTCTTGGATAGTACCTGTGTCTGATGGGACTATCCGATGGTACTGTAGATTAGTCTACACTGACTCAATTGCCACACATGTGTAGATGGTGATGCTTTACTGTGCAGTAAATTAACATGCACAGTAAAGTGCACATGTAGATGCACCCATCATCAATGGAAATTAAATGGTCCAAATTTGGCCCATGCAATCTTTATTCTGCTTTTTTTACCCTTTAAGTATGAAGCTCAAAGTTTTGTCCATTTACAATAAAGCAGCTCATCAGCTCTCCAAATTTAGTATAAACTATATTAACAACAGCAAAGCAGAATACAATATGCAACTAACACTTTAATCCCCTAAACTGGAGTACTCTGTTTAATGTGGCAAATGGCCAATAAAACTGGAATAAAAGGGCCTATTTTCCATGATCAAACTTTTGCAGAAAAACTGAAACTGCAGTAATATTGATCTCTATAGAAGACATTAAGGGCCATATTTTTTTGCTGGTGGAACTGTACCGCTGTGTGTTAGAGCAAAGTTAATGCTACTGATGGAAACAAGAAGTGGGGATGAAGGAGGGAAATCAGTGCTTGTCAACTCTTCAAGGTTTTTTTGTTTGGTTTTTTTCAGGCTCTGACCTTATTTATACTCTCTTCTACCAAGCAAGAAAGGTCACAAGAGATATTTTTCTCGGACTTCATCTGGCAACTTTATCCATCAAGTTCTTCTGTAGTTTTCTGAGTTAGCACATCTTATGGGAGAATAATAAACATGATGATTTAAGGAATGGTGATCTAAAAGCAGAGCTGAGCAAGTGTGAAATTCTGTTCAATCCTCTTTCTTGTCTTGGCACAGTATATTATTCTAAGTTAGGGAAGGAAACAACACACAGGGAGCATCTACACATGCACTTTACTGTGGAGTTGACTAATTATCATCACTGTCTACAGGTACAGTGCTATTAGGCCAGAGTGAATTAATTAACTCCAGTGTAGGATAGTACTACCTGACACAAGTACTATCCTACAGCAGAGTTATTTAGTGTGCCACAATGCACGTGTGGACAGTGACTGGGGATGGCTGGGGCACAAGGGTGCTACAGTGCAGGGGTTGCCTTCTTGCTAGTCTCACACTGTGGCTCCCTTGTGCCTCAGCTAACCCCTCCACAGTATGATGAGACAGGGCAAAGCAGCTCTGGGCTAGCAGGCTGACCCCCCAGTACCCTGTCAGCTGCAGTTGCACCACCCCAGCTCAACATGCTGTGGCTGGGAGCAATAAACTCTGGCACAAACTGCACCAGGGTTTATTCAACCACACTTACTTCTTGTATAGATGCACCAACTGAGAAGCAATTTTATAAAAGGATGCATCCTTTTTAAGGTCCCCGTGTACTTGAAAACCATTTTTTTATCTCTGCCATCATAATAACTCAGTAGAGTAGCTCAATGAAGCAGTTCCTTGATGAGCCAAAAGAGGATGTAGGCTTAAATCCTACACAGCCTCTACAACAATAAAGAAAACTGGTGTCCTGTGAGCAGAGTTGACCCTAGGCGGGTGCTAGGCCCTGGGAAAATCATCTTGTGTGGGGTCCCCTTAACACTGCGTGGGTCTGTGGTACCCACACAAAGGGGGGGCTCTCTGTACTTCTTCCGCAGTGCAGGGTTGAGCCGTCAATTCCAGGCAGGCCCCTAGGACAGGCCACAGCCACTTTGCCTGGCTCTGCAGGGTCCCCCCAAAGCGCAGGGCCCAGGGCAGTCACCTCAATTTGCCATATGCTAGGGACAGCTCTGCCTGTGGCTATGTTTGGGCTTTACATTGCTAAAATTTAATTTCAAAAGGCTGGAGCACCATAGTGTTGAAAGTGAATATAGCCTCTTATCTAGAAAGTCAAACTAAAGAGATTTTTAACATTTCTGTTTATGAGTCTGTTTCAGTGCATTTACATGTCTATTACTTCTGGACCTAGTTGAACTTTTGGCCTACTTTGCCCTTTTCTTGCTGAATGCCAAAGTTGCATTGTTAGTCTCAGTGTTTTAGAGAGGAATATGTAAGCATACATTGGGTTTCAGTCCATAGGGATTTGCCTCTTAGTTTACCATATATTTTGTCTTCAGGTTATTTAGTTGTTTTCAAAAATCAGAAGCTCTGAGTGAAATAAATATGTGGGATTTCACTCTGGTTTATAATGGGTCTTGATGTTGGTTTAGAATTTAATGTTATTTTAGTAAAATAATAGTGAACATTTTGGATGTATTTTATTTTACTTTTGACCCTAGTTACACAGGGATTACCATATTTTTCATGTCACATGGGTTTTTTTCCACAGGAACTCTATAGCTCTATACTTATTACCTATATAATTCTATAGTGTTTAATAGGAACTCATAAAATATTTTTATTTCTAAATATACAATATTAGTTATGAAAATGACACATTTAAAAAACATTGCTCAACAGACTAGAATTTGTATTTGAGGGTACCAGAAATGTAGAATAAAATAAAGTGTTGTTCTGGCAACCTCCCTGTTCAGCCATGTGCAGTTTATACTTAAGACTGACTTGTTCATTTTATTCCTTATTGTTTAATTTCATTTCCCCTGACAAGATTATAAAAAAAATCCTATTTTCAGTTTGTTACAACCAGGCCTCTGCCAAATCTGTTGATCTCAGGTCACCCAGATGGTTTCATTCATGCCCTTGAATTTCAGGATGAGTTTCTGGATTTCTGTGAACCTGAAAACTCACTTGAATGATTTCTGACATGTTTCATTATGGGCTACATATCTGCTCCCTTATTCATACCCAGAAGGGAATATATACAGAAGACAGATGCCTTTGACTAGCTTAAGCTACATAGCCTAGCTGTGACTTTCTCTTCTTCAGAGCCAACATAGCACATACTGCTCTGAGAGCCTCTGGGATACTTGCTGCCTCCCCTGCTCATTAGCATGCCCCCTCCTGTGAAAGGACAGCTCATTTTATGGTTTACCCTTCAGATTATATTTTTCTCCTTCATTATGCATCATCACTAATTCCTATGATTAAATTTTCATATTTTCAGTAGCATTCAGAAGTCCCAGTTGAGGATCAAGGTCCCACTGCAGTGGTCACTATTCAGACATTTACCAAATGGCATTTTCTACCCCAGAGAAAGTACTGTGTAATATGTATATGGTATTGTTTTTGGGGAAGTGGTAGCAGAAAAGGGAGTGGAGAGAAACTGAGGAGGTAGAGAAAAAGAAAATTGACCTGGTTAAAGAAGAAGAGGACATACTGGGCACATCTACATGAGATGCTACTGTGCAATGGTTACTGTGCAGTTTTTTAGTACTTGTATAATCAAGTACTAAATAAATGTGCAGTAACCAGCATAACTGTGCAGTAGTTCTGGCGAATGCCTTTTAAGTGACACTACTGCGCAGTAGCCTAATAATACTGTGCAGTGGCATATTAGCACTGTTGCTGTTGATCTGTGCTACCGTGCAGCATTATTCAGTTACTGTGCAGTTTGCATCTCATGTAGACACTCTCACTTTAGAGTCTATAATAATGTATCCTTTCTTCACTTAATACCCCTAATTTTACTCAAATTATTTGGAACAGAGGATCAGTAACAACAATACATCTTTTCCTTTACTGATCCTAGGAATCTACCAGTTGACACGGAACTGAATTCTGCCTTAAGATACATCAGTAAATGCAACTAACTCCAAATTCAACTGCAGTAATTAATAGATGTAAATTTAGTACTTTTTTATACATTGAAATTGTTCAGAAATCAATACCAATTTTTGTAAAGACTCCTAAGCATTTGTTGAATATGTGAAGATGTTTACAGCACTTATTTATTAATTATTATTTGTTAAATACTTACTTGCAGAGCTTGATTAGGCATCAATTGTAAATCATAGAGTACTGTTTCTTTCTCCTGACACAATGGCTTACTGACACAATGTCTGTTCGTTAGACAGGAGACTAGAGAATGGCAAATGCACGCTAGAAAATAAGGTGCCTCTGGCAGGAATATTCTGAAAGATATTTTGCTAAAATTTCTGAAATTGTATGTATTTACAAGTATGTTCACATGCAAAATAAGAGCACAGAGGAACATGAATGTGATGATAGTAACAATGAGATGACTAATAATAAAAATCCACATATTTATTTAAGAAAGTATTCACAGATCAGGGTTTTTTTTTCAAATTATTCACCAACTCTCATATACTGAGACAGTTAACCCTTTATTATATAGCTAAATATATCATTTTGAAACTTTAGCAAACTGAGCAACTCTCTAACACATATACTTTAAATTGAATGACACAATAGAACAATTATAAATCAAGTACATTTTTCAAATTGTGATGAATGCATTTATTGGAACATGCCGTTGGGATTAACCTATCAAGGGCACACTTGCATCAAACAAATGGAAAGAAGGGAAGGCATAGGTTTGGGTTTTTTAAGCTGATTGACCTAATGGTCATGTTTTCTTTATTATTTCAGCTCAGATGAATGTTCTTTATTCTGAAGTCTTTCCCGATTTAGAATCCCGAGTTCTAGAGGTCATTTTTTGATGAAAGAATCTTTGAACATCCATTATCAGTGGACACTAAAAAATTAAAACTGTCATTTTCAGAAGTACATATTGACAGAAAACTGCTACTTTTAGTCTAATTTTGTTTTCAGAAAGTATTTAATACTGCTCTGTCTGTCATGTGGGCATAGAGAGCCTAAGTATGAAAGATAATTTGAAAGCACTCAGTGTCAATGTTATGTCACCTACCAATTGCAGTGTATTGAAGACATGCTGAATGGCATATGTTCAGGTATTATTGCCAAAGATACTTCATATAGCAATACAAATCTGATGAGCTCTTTTTTCCAGTATGCATTTATATTGTCCTGTGGGACATATTGTATCAGTATAACTGCTGTGATTATGATGAATTAAAAATCCTTTTGCAAACTTTCCAAACATGAAACAACTTTAAGCTATAATATTTTCATTATAGCTTGTAATTAAAATAAAAATACTGCTGAGTTTCTTTGGTGTTGCACATGAGCAAGTCTTGTTTCCATTCGTATTATCTACATATTCATGGAGATAAATAATATCAGAAGAAAAGAAACTCCCTCAAATATTGATCCAGTCATTTTCATTCTTCTTCTTATTTTTCTTCTTCTTCTTTTCTCTTGCTCTTCCCCTCTTTTTTTTTGGGGGGGGGGGCGGGGAAGGGGTGGTAGGGGGAAAAGAGACAATTACAAGGTAATGACCTGATTGTAACATGCACTCCTTTATGTCCTTTAAGGACATAAACTAAATGTGAAACCACCTGAAACAGAATAGCAAATGTACGTTAGTCTTATGTCAAGTGAGAAAACAAAAGAATTGGTTTGAATTAAACAAATTAATCATTTATAACTATTTGAATGGAATCTGCACTTGGCCTTGAAGTGTAGTTCAGCATACTAAAAGGCTAGAGGAGCCTGTTGTGTCAAGGGAATATAATTTGATTCTTGCTCAATGCTGAAAATAGCCTGGAAAATTTTTAACTGAGGTAATAGAAGTTTCATTTCAGATCATGTCTGAGAATGTGGTTAAACCAGTTCAATTTGTGATCTCCAGGGAGGGAACAATTGAAAGGGAGGAGTTCTAAGACAGCTACCCTATAAAAATACCCTATTGAAAGAAAGACAGATTTTGTGGACTCCAAAAAATAGATGGTTATTCAATAACATAAGTAGTGTCTCATGGGGCCAAGTCTCCAAAAGTGTTCAGCATCCCTTACTTCCCTGTCTTGAGTTGCGCATTTTTGTAACTTCAGTCACTGCACTAAATGGAGGCTGGGTGCTTTTGAAAATGTAACCATTTGTTTAATCACATACCATCAAGTTAACGCTGTTTGAAAATCAGATCCATTCTTAGTTATATTGTGCCAGACTTTTAAAGATATTTAAGGCCTAGATCCTCAAAGCTATTTAGGTTTTAATGCTAAGTTTAAGTATCTGGGATCTAAGCCTGGCAGCCAATTCACAGAGGGGTTCATGAACTAGACAATGTGATGCCTAACAGTTAGATACCTGCTAGGTACCAGAATGTATGAGACTGACTTATGTGCTCATAGATAGGGAAAATTATAGACATCTAAGATGGGATTTACAAAAAAAACAAAAAAACAAACAAAAAAACCCCAAAACAACCCTGCTAAATAGAGAGCTGCCTAAACTAGCCAATGGAAATGTTCTAGAGAGAACCTTATCCCCCACAAAATTATTTAGGTCCCTAAATCTAAGCTGGAGGAAAGCACCCATCTCTTACCGAGTTTTTTGCCATAAACTCTCACCTGGAGGTACCCACGCTACGTTATCTCCTTCTAAAAAAATCAAGAGAGCATGTTTTTATGATAGGCAGTTGCCCAGTGCTTAAAACATTTACTGCAAACATCAGAAGTCAGTTTTCAATTCCATGGTATTTCCAGTTTGGAACAAGGACAGGAACTGTAGTTGTCCTAAAAGAGTTCTTGACAAATGGCCCATAGTTTATTTTGGGGTAGAACTCTATCAGCTTCTCCTCTCGAAGCTGTTCCACCATGAATAAATAATTAAATATTCATTGGACCACAGAGAGAGACAGATTGACTGACTGACTCTGTAACCCAATTCTTAGGAGACTCAGCTGGGATTTAAGTAAATGAGATTCAAATCCCTGTTCCAATTAATAGTTAATTATTTATACAAACTAGAACAGCTCCAACAGGAGAGATTCATCCCAGAATCCTGAACAGGCTCTGATTAGAGTCCTCTCTTGGTTTACAAGAGATCTTGTTTACCACTCCTCCAACTTTTTAAAAAACTCAGATGTCTGTATGGCTCTGCATTGTGTGGTGTAGACATACCCTTAGGTGACACTCCATCTAGTTGCTGGATCATAACAGAGTTTAGGCAGGGGTTAAACACTTAGCTGCTCATGCCAGGGCAGTTCTGGTATGAGCACAATTCAGAAATGCAAGCATTTAATGGATTTTCAATTCTAAGAGGAAGGAAGTTAGTGGGTTTAGGAACCTTAAGGGTTAGGTGGAACCTAAAGTGGAAATTTTTGGATGAGAATTTTGGACATAAATCACCTAAAGGTCAATTTAATCTTACTTTAGGTCCCTTATTTTGAAGTGCAGACGTTTTGGGTTTTTTTGGATCTGGCACATAAGGAAGCCTAGGTGCTTTTAAATCAATGAGAGAGATGTTTTGAAGTTTCCACACTATGCCTGTCTGCATCTTCAGGTGGCTAAATATTTTTCAGAACAATGGCCCTTAAATCCATTGGTGTTCATATACTGTATAATTGTAGTGCAAGGAAGTAACTGTGCCATTGCTACAGTGCTTTATGATAGGTATGGTTCAGAGGAGGAACGGCTCTAGGACATGAGGCAGGTACACCCATGTTCCTGCTTTGCCTGACCTCCACCACCTTGTTCCAAGTAGAATGAAAATAACTTTCAAGAACATTAATAGTTATAGCAGTCTATGTTTACAATTTTCACCTACTTCTATAAAACAATAGGTTGTGATTTTCTTCCCATGTTTGTGAATTCTGCATTCTGCTAACTTTCTTGGAATTGATCCTAACAGATACCAATTTAATTGAGAGGGGAATCAGGAGGACCAATAATGTTTAATTTGAAAATAAATTAAAAGCCAATCTAGTTCCGTCAAGACCTTCTCTTTGGAATTTGAAATTTGGTCCCTACAATATAATCATGCCAATGTTTCTCCAAGTTGTTTATCTTCCGTTGTTAGTAGCTAATTAGCAACTGTACTGTGACAATGGTAAATCAATCATCATTCCCTTAACTTCAGTCAAATCTGCCTCTTACAATGCTTACCTTCCGGCATTTTGAGCTTGATCTGGCACTTTGAGCTTGATTTGTGATCTTCTTCTAGAAATCGGTACCCTTATGGAAATCGGCTTTTTCCAAAATGATAGCTTACATTTTAAATAATTACCCCATCACAATTGGCATGAATTATCCCATCACAATTGCGAAAAATTATGGTGGCAATAATGTCTTAGGGCAATAAGTTTTATTGGAACAACTATGTAGTTACGATAAAGTTATACAAGCTTTAAAATGCAAGTCATTCCTCATCAGGTCTTGCATTTGAAAGTTTGTCTAACTTTATCCCAGCTATGTATTTGTTCCAATACAAGATATCACCCTAAGAAATCCTTGGTTCTCACATGATTGCTGGAACTTCATGACTACAACATTACTCTTACACTACCAGAGATAAGGGCAGCATTTACTAATCATATTTCAAACTGGTTTTTTTTACAGCCACCTCTTTTCTTTCTTGAAATACATCATTGCATCTGCTCCTGACCTGAAATCTTATTTTTCTAATGAGTTAATGAATGACCTTCTCAGTATAAATTTGCATTATGTTCCCAACTCTCATAGGTTTTTTGTATAACAGTGAACAGCTTAACCCTCTATGCTTCTGTTTTCCAAGCTACAAAATGGGGATAATTGGATATAGTTTACTGCTGTAATTCATGAACATATAGGGTAGGGGTGGGCAGTTATTTTGGCCGAAGGGCCACATAAGGAATTTTAGTAAGCTGCTGCTGGTTGGATCACCACCCTCCAACCCTATAATAGCTCACAAAATCTCCTTAAGTGGCACCCATATGTGGCCGGGCAGCTGGGATGGAGCTGCAGGCCTGGGGGATGCAGCATCCAGCAGTGCAATAAGCAGGCCGGGTAAGGGCTGGGATTGGGATCAGGATCATGGGGTGGTGATGGCACAGGGCTGGGGCCCAGGACAGAACTGTGATCTTCTTCCTGCATGCCTGTGTGATGGGCACCAGTTTGGCTGGCAGGGGCATGCAGGGAGCAGATTGTGGCTCTGCCCCGGTCTCACACTATCACTGCCCAGTGGATGAGGATGTAACTCCCCATCCACTCATGGCTCCATCCCATCCACCCAGCCATGCACCCTGCCCATGAGAGTCCTGTCCCCTGCGATGTGTGTGGAGTGGATAGGTCAGGTCCAGCAGTAGCAGCCAGAAGGAGCAACCACTGAGGCTGCTGAGAAATAGATTCTAGATGCTACGCTGCCCCAGCCTCACTATGCTCCCAGGGGCAGCTGGACTGGTCACACATATACCCACCTTCATGCCTGGGCTGGGCATCACCAAGGGACCCACTGTGGGCCAGACAAAATGCCTCGGCAGGCCAGATCTGGCCTGTGGGCCATATTTTACCTACCCCTGATACAGAGTGTATTTTTAAATCTTTGGATGAAAGGGGCTCTGTACACCCCATACATTCCTATTAGTACTTTTAGTGAGAGTACTATTGCTCTTCTCACACATAGACTTTCACTCCTAAATGTTAATCTATCTTAGAAATCTCTATTTAAAACCATATTTTGTAAAGCAGAATTTTCTGTATTATCAGTAGTGAAAATAATCATATTATGGCATGGTGGTTTTTAAGGGCCAATCAGAAAACAGGGCCCTTTTATGCTATGTACAAATTCAGTCTCTGCCTCAAATAGGTTTCAGGGAAAAGGCTAAGGAAAAGTAACCAGTGTGCTCCCAGAAAATATTTCATGATTGTTATTGATAGTTTTAGTTGGGAGGGAGTGGGCTAAATAGAAAGGATGGTGTTGGGAGTAGAGACACTGAAGAGAAGAGAGTGACGGATGTAGGCCAGGTTACTTCGCACCAGCATGTACACAAGGAATTTAGTTGTGAATTCTCTTAAAAAATATAGGTGCCTAATGGCCATGTAGGTTCCTACATCCAAAATTAACTTTTTCAAAACTCCCACTTAAATGCTGCCCAACCCTGGGAATGTATAAAGTCTCTAGATGCCTAATCTTCCAAGAGTGAACTTCTTTTGATGAATAAATATTAATTTCTGGGTGTGGCCAGAAGATCTTGAGAGTGCTGACTGGCTGAATAGTAACTATATCACACTTAAGCCACAATAGGTGTTTTTACATGTGCCCATTGTGCCTGAGAGCTGCTTCAATTGAAGAGCTCACAGTGTCTCGTGTATCAGTGTCCCCATGCTTCAAAATGACAGCAGGGGCTAAAGCATTGCCAACACCATTATGAAGCATGAGGATGCTAATAAACAAGACTTCTGGAGGCTTCTGGAGCGCATTAATTAGCACACTCAAGCAGACTTGATTAATCGAGTCTGCTCTAATGTGCTGTAATTGCAATGCATTGGAGCAGCCTCCTCATGTGAATGCAGGCACCCAATGAGATTAGTAAACTAAGGATATAGTCACCTGTCTTCCCTATGAAACCTCATATTAGGTATCCATTGTCAAAACATACCTTCTGTCCTGGTTATATAAAAAACATAATCACAGGAAGATGGACCTGTTATCCTTCTGCATAGTAGCCCAATGATTAGAGCACCCACCAAGGGACCCAGGATCAGGACTCTGTCTTGCCTCTACTTAAGTTCTGTGAGAAAGGGCTCTCAGCCATCTAATGTAATGTACCAGCCATACTGGTATCCCACCCCATACTGGTGAACAAGTTAAGAGGCTGTGACGTGGATGACTACACAGTCCAGTGGGTGGCGAATTGGCTAGAGGGTCACACCCAGAGAGTCGTGGTGGATGGGTCGGTCTCGACCTGGAAGGGTGTTGGCAGTGGGGTCCCGCAGGGCTCGGTCCTTGGACCGATACTCTTTAATGTCTTCATCAGTGACTTGGACGAGGGAGTCAAATGTACTCTGTCCAAGTTTGCAGATGACACAAAGCTATGGGGAGATGTGGACACGCCGGAGGGCAGGGAACAGCTGCAGGCAGACCTGGATAGGTTGGACAAGTGGGCAGAAAACAACAGGTTGCAGTTCAACAAGGAGAAATGCAAAGTGCTGCACCTAGAGAGGAAAAATGTCCAGCACATCTACAGCCTAGGGAATGACCTGCTGGGTGACACAGAGGTTGAAAGGGATCTTGGAGTCCTAGTGGACTCCAAGATGAACATGAGTCGGCAGTGTGACGAAGCCATCAAAAAAGCCAATGGCACTTTATCGTGCATCAGCAGATGCATGACAAATAGGTCCAAGGAGGTGATACTTCCCCTCTATCGGGCGCTGGTCAGACCGCAGTTGGAGTACTGCGTGCAGTTCTGGGCGCCACATTTCAAGAAGGATGCGGATAACCTGGAGAGGGTCCAGAGAAGGGAAACTCGTATGGTCAAGGGCCTGCAGACCAAGCCCTATGAGGAGAGACTAGAGAAACTGGATCTTTTCAGCCTCCGCAAGAGAAGGTTGAGAGGCGACCTTGTGGCTGCCTATAAGTTCATCACGGGGGCACAGAAGAAAATTGGTGAGTTTTTATTCACCAAGGCGCCCTCGGGGGTTACAAGAAATAATGGCCACAAGCTAGCAGAGAGCAGATTTAGATTGGACATTAGGAAGAACTTCTTCACAATTCGAGTGGCCAAGGTCTGGAAGGGGCTCCCAAGGGAGGTGGTGCTCTCCCCTACCCTGGGGGTCTTCAAGAGGAGGTTGGATATGCATCTAGCTGGGGTCATTTAGACCCAGCACTCTTTCCTGCTTATGCAGGGGGTCGGACTCGATGATCTATTGAGGTCCCTTCCGACCCTAACTTCTATGAATCTATGAATCTATGAATGCCAGGACAGGGTTCAGCATTGTGAATCTTGAATGGAGGGAGATGCCTTCCAGCATGCCATAACACAGCAATTAAATTCTTAAATCCTATCCTTCTTGTCAGAATTTCCTCTTTGCTATCTTAGGTAAGATTTCAGTGGATTTTAGTTTTAAGTAACTTAACTATCCCCAAATATTGAATAAGGAGTCAAGGTGCCTAACTTACACTGTGGCTTCAGAAAGATAGCAAAACATGTAAAAGTACGACACTGCAAAACTCAGTGTTACAACGCATTCAAGTTTAATGTATTTTTTACCGCTAGCCTTTAGTGACTGGGCATGTAGCACAGCAACAACAAAAAATAGTCCATCAACGGTATCATTATTGAAATTATTCTTGAAGGTTTCTTCACACATGTTATTAAATATCACATGTTTCAGCCCCATTGAATTAATATGTTCTGCAAATCTAGATGTATTATGCAGTAAATTTGTTATTCATTTTAATGAGCTCCCTTCTTCATTCATCATTGATTTTGCAATGTGTGAGTGTATGGTGCCTCTGCATAATTACAGGTGTCTGTTTCATTTTTACTAGACAAGTTATAATTAATATGTAAATTCTTTTCTTTTTCAGTAAAAGAGAAGGATGTTGGGATACTAAAGAGAAATGTGTGAGCTATGGGACAATGACAGGTTAAATATAAGGAGAGTGCATTTGTGTGTGTGCCGAGGAAAGTAAATTATAACCTTCACTGTCCCTTACTACTGACAAAACCAATATAAGTTGTGCAGCAAGAGGCAGATGCAAAAATGGTAGCAGTAAAAGCAGAGACAGACGTGTAAATAAAAACCATAGAGATAGGGACAGATGAATAAATGGCGGCACTGAAACAAGATATGAAAAAGTATTCTGAAAAACACAAAGAAATAAAAGTAGGTACATAAAATAATGCATGTGAGCTTTATTTGGATCTCAGTTACCCAGTGATAAATCAAAAGTATTTTCACCTATGTAAGTATAAGTATGAGGGGCCTAGGCTAGGGTAAGCAGAAGCAGATTTTGACCAACTATGTACGAAAACAGATATTTTTATTATTTTGAATCCTGGTGGACTCCAGTATTATTGATTTCTTCCCTTATGACAGAAACTCCAGTAAGGCTTAAGTTCAGTTGGACTAGGATCAATTTCCTGTTGAGGAACAGCAAAACATAGACCACGGGCAAAACATAGCTCCGGCCTGCCAGGACATTCTGTCTGGCCTGCGGAGGCCCTAAAAAATTTAGTGAATTAATATTTATTTGCCCCACCTCCCTGTCAAAGCTGGCTGATCCAGGGGTAGGAGGGCCCAGAGGGAGCCCTCAGCAGGCTTTCAGGCTTGAGCAGCTCAGCCCCGCCCACCCCCAGCCCTGCTCCAGCACCAGGTGGTTGTCATTCCTGGCTCCATCCCCGGACCATGGAGCATGGGACCGCACTGGTAGAGGTGTGTATGTGTTTGCAAGTACATGTCGGCAGGCACAGGGGCAGAGTTTGTGCATGTTTGCAGGCACAGGGGCAGTGTGTGTGTGTGTTTGTGTGTGTGTGTAGGAACAGGGGCAGAATGCATGTGTGTGTTCATAGGGTGAGTCCCACATGTACAGCCCTCTATACACATGCACCTATACCTCCTTTCACACTGCCATACACAACCCCCAGCCACCCTCCCCCCATACCCACCCACACCCTACATACCCACACACCCACAGCCCCCACAAACTTATACCCACCCCCCACAATATACAAGAATAAGACTTAATTTTAAGCTATTGTTCAGTCACCTCTGCGTACACTATACAAACATATGTAAATCAGGACAAAATATTTTTTTAAATCAAATTAATGAATGTTGTAGATGATCACTTTTTAGAATATAATTTGGTATTTTTCTGGTTATGAGATGGCAAAACCCCTTGTACTTCCAGGGGCAAGGGGAGTAACTTCTGGTGGCAAAGGTCAGGGGTGAGGGGGTGGGACTTCTGGTCACAAGATGGCAATCAGGAGGTGGGGCACCTGTCAAGGGGCCGGGCTACTCATGCAGCCTTTGACAGCTTGCCAAAACTCAGTAAGTGGCCCTCTACCTGAAATAATTGCCTGCCCCTGGCATAGATTGAACCATCAGAACAGGAAGTCAGAAAAATAATATAAAAAAGGAAGGTAATTGCAGCTGTGTGATTCTTCATCCAGAGCCTAATATGACAGATATCAATTTATTTTCATGGATAACACATTTTTTCCTGGTACGCACTTAATCTGTTTTGTTATGACAAACTATGCACATTTGGATGCTCTTCTCACTTCTGAAAGATCTTTCTGTCCAACAGTTTTTATCATTCATCTTCTCTTTCCTCTTATCCTTTACTCACTCTGGTATGCCTGAGAACTGATAACTAAAACTCTGATCCTGTGAATTCTTATATGTGTGTGTATTATTGTAGTATATGGATCCTCTGTGATTCCAGTCATGGTCTATATGGCCATAGAAGTCAGACCATAATCCAGAATATATACATATAGGACTGAAAAAGACCCACTGGGTCATCAAGTCCAGTCCCAAGTTATTTGAAACAACCATACTTCAACAATCTTATAAGCAGATCAAATTCCTTCTTAAATGTAGTTAGTTTTTTGTACTCTATTACTCCTAATGAAGAATATAACCTAATTCCCTGATATCTGGAAATATTCTTCTAATTCCTATGATAATGTATCCATGGTCAATTTAAAGACATCTGCTTTTGTGCCAGTTTTCTCTTTTAACTATAACAGTTCTTCACCCTCCCAGGTGTTTATCTCCATAATATCTTAATACCATATCCCCTGCCAGACTTTCATTTGCTAAATTAAATAAGCCAAGACCATTTCACTCCACTTTGTATTAAAGGCTCTCCATTACCTTTATAATACCAATAATCCCTCTCTGAATCTGTTCTAGTTGAAATTAATCTTTTTTCAATGTGGGTGACCAGAATTACATACCATATTCTAGATGAGATTTCACTAGTGGTTGGTGTTAATATTTCCTTCTGTCTTTTGAACAAAATTTTGTCTGATATATGCTAGGGTAGATAATGATTTGTGTTACCAAGTTGGTTTATAGTCATCTGGTGGTTGACCAAGATCATGTCTACACTTTGGTGGCATTGTGCCCCACCCAGGATGGCTCTGAGAATACCACAATCCTATTTTTATACTCCAGGTGCACAGCTTTTAATCCCTGTATACAGAATGAGTAATTTGGTTCAGGTCTCCTACACCCTGGTAAAGGACTCAAATCATAGAATCATAGAAGTAGGGTCGGAAGGGACCTTGTAGATCTTCAAGTCCGACCCCCTGCCTGGGCAGGAGGGAAACTGGGCTCAAGTGACCCCAGCCAGGTAGGCATTGAGCTGCTTCTTAAAGACCCCCAGGGTAGGAGCCAGCACCACTTCCCTTGGAAGTTGGTTCCAGATCCTAGCCACCCTGACTGTGAAGTAGTTCCTACAGATGTCTAATCTAAACCTACTCTCCAACAACTTGTGGCCGTTATTCCTTGTTATCCCTGGGGGCGCTAGGGGAAACAAGGTCTCCCCCAAACCTTTCTGATCCCTAGTGAGTTTATAGACAGTCACCAGGTCTCCCCTCAGCCTTCTCTTGTGAAGGCTGAACAGGTTCAGGTCCCATAGCCTCTCCTTGTAGGGTCTGTCTTGCTGTCCCAGGATCATGCGGGTGGCCTTCCTCTGGACCCTCTCAATGTTGTCCACATCCCTCTTGAAGTGGGGTGCCCAGAACTGGACACAGTACTCCAGCTGTGGCCTGACCACTGTTGCGTAGAGGGGGAGGATCACCTCTTTGGCCCTACTTGAGATGCACCTGTGGATGCACAATAAGGTCCGGTTAGCCCTGCTGACCGTGACCTCGCATTGTCGGCCCATATTCATCTTGGAGTCAATGATGACTCCAAGATCCCTTTCTGCTTCCGTGCTCTCAAGAAGGGAGTTTCCCATCTTATAAGTGTGTTGCCGGTTACTACTGCCCAAGTGCAGCACCCTGCACTTGTCCATATTGAAACGCATCCTGTTTTTGTTAGCCCACCCCTGCAACCTATCCAGGTCTTTCTGCAGTCTTTCCTTCCCTACTAGCGTGCCCACCTCACCCCAAATTTTGGTATCATCAGCAAATTTGAGCAGGTTGCTTTTCACCCCATCATCCAAATCGCTGATAAGATGATGCAACTACTGTATAAATGCAGTGCACCTTCATCACCTCTTCTGGCCATGTGCATCCTCCTGCTCTGTTTTGAGGGACTTGGAGTCATCAGAAGAGAGTTTGGGGCAGAGATACTTGATCTAACATATGCTCTGTAGAACAGACCCTATTTTAGTGCCTAAATCTCAAAGCTTTATTCAACATCTGAACAGCTAAGTCCCTGTTTGGGATACAGCCCTTAAGGTATGACTTCGCATATTTTATTATTACATTTCATGCCATTTCTGATATTCCAGCCTTCAATGTCATTTAATTGTTTCAATACAATACTTTATTTGTACATGTAAAATTGTACAATATTCTAATTGTACAGACCTTCTCTATGCTGAAAATGCCTCCTGGCTATATCTCCTCGGGGAGTTTTATTTACATGCATTTTTGTTTTGTTTTGTTTGGCAATGTCACTCACAAAATATGAAATAAGTACAGTGCAAAGACTCTAGTAATGGAGGCAGTTATTCCTCTAGTAACCTCCTTCCAGCTCAATCATCCCCTTTCATCACAACCTATTATCATCTCCTTCTTAGCTAGTTTCTTACCTATCTTACAATTCTTGTACTAATCTCCAATAATTTCCCATGTGGCACTGTATCAAATCTTTTATGGAAGTCCAAATAGATTAAACCTACCACATTTCCTTTGTTTAGAAAATCAATTATCTTATCAAAGAAAACTATCAACTTAGTCTGGTATGAACTACCTTTGGAAATTCATTTAGCATTTTATCTCATTTTCTATTTAACTCTACATCTTTAATTGCTTTTCTTGCAAAATTTGTTGTAGTGCCTTACATACTGTAGATCAGATTAACAGCTCAATAGTGTTCTGAATCACTTCTCCAACCTTTCCCCTTTCTGCCTGTCCTTTCCTACTAACATACGTATTATATTTATTAGTATCCAGTCAGATAGTGACTTCCCCAAATTTTTGTTTTTATTAAAACCTTTCTTTCTCATCTTGCAGTCTCAAATGTTGTTGTTTTCAGAATTCTGGAATAGTGTTGATCCCCTACTCCTAATTTCAGTATAATCAGCACTTTATTTTCAGGCTGGTTATGGCAATTTCCCTTTCCATTTCCTTGATCTCATTAGCCATCCTGGCTTTCCTCCCATTGTGAATATCGTTTTCCTTTTAAAAAAACTAAGGTGAAATATTCATTTAATTCTTTGTGGGCATACTTCGATTATCTTTCTTTTCTACCCCAATCCTTGCAGCATTGAAGCTCCATTCCTCTTTCCTTGTTCTTCTCTTTTTGTTCCCATGGACGATGAGCATTCTGCTTTTTGCTTCACTCTCCCTTTCAAAGTCTAACTCAATTTGCCTTCAGGCAGTTCTCACTGTTGTCCTACCCTTCTTGACTTTCAAGACTTCCTTTTCTTTCTTTTGCTGCTCAGTCCTTTTTGAGATGTTTATTCATCCAGTTAATATATAGTCCTTCTCTAAAGTTGTTGTCCTTCTTATTTGTGATACAAATTTCAAATACCATAATTACTCACATACCCCACCCACCTCCCCAGAATTAGTTATCCAAAATTGGGGTGCATGTTTTATGCAAAGAAGCTAGATTGGAGGCATGGGGAAACTGTAACAGGGCTGTGTTACCTTTCTTTCCACATGTAGCCAGTAATCTGTAGCAGAGGGTCTTCTATAATGGGGCTGTGTTACCCCATCCAGAAGGGATGGAGTCTGCTGTTCAGGCCTAGGCTACTGCCAATTTAGCAGCAAGTGTAATGGGGTTGGAGCTTGAGCTGCAGAGTTTACAAGGACAGACTAAGTAATTCTGAAGGTTGAACACAGTGCTTCAGGCTATCTGCATTCAGCCATGACTCTACAAAAGTTTTTTTTATTTTTTCTTACTACCTTCCCAAAACAAGGCACATGCCTTATTTGGGGGCATGGGGTATGCAAGAAAATATTGTCGTTATTCAAACTTTGGCTTAAAAATGTTCAGGGCTTTTCTATGTTTGAGTTCTTGAGCTATTCAGTTCTTGAGACTTCATTAACGAGCTTCCTCAAGCCATATCCTTGCTGCTGCACTTCCAAGTCTGAGATCACTGGTAAGAAAAATAATTTCTATCTGCTCTTGTTGGTGGTCTCTCGCGATTGAGGATGGTATCCATCAAGCTTGATGGGTACTCAGGTGACTGAGGAGCCCAATTCTGGATGCACACATGCTTCGGCAATGGGGGCATGTTGTTGCATGAGGAAGTGGGATTTGCAGCCCCAGCTTGGTCTCCTTCTCCTTCCTCTGCTGCCACCATTCTGCCTCAATATTGAGTCATTGGGCTTCAAAGTGGCGTGTATCAAATTGTCAGATTTACTCCAAGGTGTGGGCAGAGTTGTCTTCGACTTTGCGAAAAATGTAAGCGGGTTTTGTTTGTATGACAGCCAATTGTTTTTCGCCACGTCATAAATCTAATTAGAATCGCCAATTATCTAGCGGTCTTTGCTAGGGTGTTATTTTCACAGGGTTACTCCTTGTTTTCTTTGACCAATTATAATGATTTATATAAAGCAAAGAAGGCAAAAGTTTTTATCTCTGTTAGTGGTGCAGCAATAAATTTCTTTTTGACATGCGCAGAAAAAAGCGGTTACTATCATTATTGTTAACCCTTAGTTAACCTAGTGCAGAAAAAACTGTTTTAAATGGTTATTACTTGTTTGTGACATGGGCACTACTTAATTTGGTTGTGACATATATGTCTTAGCAGAACACTTCTCTTAAACTCCCCTGATATGGTGTTGAGGCATGTTCCTATGATCTGTGGAAGCCATCTACAGTTTTCCCTTGATTTATGCAGGTTCTGTATATGCAAATTTGCTCTTATGCAATGAGCATATTTAGACTCATAATTTGTTATATGCAAGGTAAATTCACCCTTATGCAATTGGCATAGGTGTCCCCCTGCCCCGTCCAAGTAGGTAAGTGTGTGTGTGTCAGGGGGGGAAGGACCATGGGGCCATGGCCCCACTCACCCCAGCCCCAGCTGCAGAGGCTCTGGGAGTGGCACGTGCCAGATGCCTGCAGCTGCTGGGCTGCTCCACTTGTTTCCCCATGCCTGGGCTCCACCTATCCCCATTTACCACAGGTCCTGGGCTGTGCCATGCCCTGGTGCAAGCAGCTGGTGTTGGCTGTTCCTGGGGCTGCTCCAGCAGAGGCTGGGATGAGTGCAGGCAAAAGGAGCCCTGGGCAGCATGGGACTCACCTCAAGCCCAGGTGCAGCAGCCCCATGAGTGGCCTGCACCAGGAGTCCCCTCTCTTGAAGGCTTCCACACCACAGGGGCACCTCACGCACCCCTGTAACTGGGAGAGACAGCTGCCACAATCTCCCAGCCCCAGGGCTGTATGAAGCCTGGGAGATCGCAGGAGCCATGATTTCCCAGCCCCAGGGGTATGTGAAACCCCTGGATTTGGGTGATAGTGGCTGCTGTGATCTTCCAGCCCCGTGGGCAAAGGGAACTCCTGAGGCTAAAAGACCATAGCAGCTCTGATCTCCCAGCCCCAGAGGCTCCACTCACTCATGGGGCCAGGAGATCAGATCCATGCTTCATGACTGCTGGGACCCAGCAGCTGCTGCTGCAGGAGTCTAGGTCCTGGTAGTTATGGGGTGGTGCCAGGATTCAGAGTTAGCAGCTGCTGGGGTTGAGAGTCTCTTTAGTTGTGGGCCTGATGCATTCCTGTGGCTTGGAGTCCCATGAGCTAACGAGAGACTCAGGTACAGGAGAGACCCTGGCACATTGTATATTAAAGCTTAATAGCAACCAACTATAAAGTTAGTATATGCTTTTGAGGTCTAACTTTATAGCTGGTTGAAGCTTTTTATGGCTAGAAGTATTTGGCATGTGTAGCTGTTCTCCACGTAACTGCACAATTAAGCAGTTAATTGTGGGGGCCTGCCTGCCTCTATCTATCTATCTATCTATTGGAGGCAGCAGGGAAGGTAGACCTCCACTTAAGTTACAGTTAGGAAGCCATTCCAAACAAGAAGTATAACTCCACATGTATTGGAGTCACACTATCTCCCCTGCCATAAAAGAACCGAGACTACTGTAGTCTTAAGCAGACCCTGCAGAAAGTGTAAATATTGGCTTAATTTTGTATTTTCCTTTTAATTTCATCTTGATGCTCTTGTAAATATTGAGTTGCTAATCTCTTCTAACAGCTCTTCTTGAGTTGTTTCTCTGAAATGGTTTTGGCCCTGTCATAGTCAAGTTAAAAGACTAGGGCACCAGTTTTGAAAGCATCCGTTTAGCAAAATACTTAGTCATATGGTCCAAAGTCTTACTGACATTAGTGAGGTATAATCACTTTCTTAATGTTAAGTACATGCTTAAGAACAGATATGGATAGCAATTTTCAAAGGAAAAATATTTAAAAGGAAATCCTCCTCTTTTTGAAATATGAAATGTATAATGTTTATTTTTAAATTTCTATTTTTAAAAAATATGTGATGAGAAATTAGCTGAAAGTTTTAATGTTTTTTCTGTTTGACAGTCATATTTCCTTTCCTCATTTTCAGATGCAGAATGAAAAAAGAAGGGGAAAAAAAAAAGTGGGGGAAGAGCAAAACAGAACTCCCTCTTCCCCCCTAAGGAAAAAGGAAGTGAAAAAGAACAATTTTTTTTTTTAATTAAGAAAAAATAATGAAAGAAAAGTGTTAATACAAATTTAAAAAATTGAAGAAATTGAATCCATAAAATGAAACTTCACAATATTCAGTAATTTCTCTGTCACTTTTAAATAGTGTATATGTAAGTATACTCCAAAATAATAGACTAGATGCACACTGTCACAACTTTAGAGCAATTCCTATTTATCAAATAGCTATCAGACTGCTGGGAACCCAGGATATACAAAAGTACAATAAGCTAATGTAAAGTCATAGGATTAATGCTTGTTATACCCACAGTAGAGGGTAAGTCTGATATGGCAACATATTCCATTTTATATTTTAATATATTTTTCAGTAGTTTATTTCTACCATCCGCAAGTTGTGCTCTCCTCTGATATACTTTATGTCTTCTAGGACATCAATGAAAGTTCAGCAACATGAAAATGGAATAAGACATGAAGCATCAGGGCTAGAGTCCATATACTTGTTTTTAAAGCATAAAACATCCTGTCTATACTCACTAGGGGCTTTATCCAAAGCCCACTGACATCAGTAGAAAGACTTCCATTGATGTCTGTGGGCTTTAGAGGAGTCTTCAAGAGTACAGCTATATAACACCTATTTCAGTTGACTGGTAGTTTTGCACACAAACATTTCCGTTGATTTAAAGGTACTGTTTATGTAAGTACTAGTAAGCAGCAGGTAAAGAATGGAGAATAAGGCCTTACTTTAGGCAATAATAACATTAGAATTTGGGGATGCATTTCTTGTTTCTTTCAGCTGCATTTCAGTTTTGTTAGCTATCTAGGAAACCAAAATCCTGAAAACATGGGTTAAAATCCATTGAAAATAAAAAAAAAAAAAATACTTCTAACCACACACAGTAGAAGACACTACCAGGTATGCCCAACAATGTTGTGGGTAAAAATGATTATTTTAAGTGGATGTGAAGGACATAATCTCAAAATTGAATAATGCATGCAAGATGGCTCTGGGTGATAGTGTTGGAGTTCTTTGAATGCACAGGGCCATATAAACATGTGAGCTTAAAATAGAGGTGCCTTACCATAAAGTAACTGAAGCTGTTAGCACTTAGAGCAATATGACATTTTTCTACCTTACCATAAAACATATAGATAGGATGCCTCTATGTTTACATATCATATGCATAACATTTCTGCCAGATGTCAATGGCAGTAGCAAGGGCCAAGTTTGATAACACAAGACCTTGGTAAAATAAACACTATGTGTGGCCCAAACTCCAACTAAAACATAAGTTGCCCCCTGGATATAGGGAATTTAAATATATTGATGAGCTTTCCAGAGGTTCCTTTCCATATTGCAGGTGCTTAGAAACTTTGAGAAATGAATTAGAAAAAATAGTTTTTATATATGGTCATAACAAGGAAGAGACGGGGATATAACACAGCCCTTGCTCTCAATCATTTAAATTGCACAGCTAGTCACAACCCCAATCTCTGGATAGTGCACAACATTTGATCCTTGTTCACAGAATCCCATTAGCTAAAGGATATCTGCAGATGCTGAAATGATAGCTTCCTCAATGTGTCCATTCCCTTTAGGTCTGAAACAGCTCCATACTTTGGAACAAGACCAGGTAACTGCAAAATGCCCCCAATGCATTTTCAGCTTTCTGCATACTAATAGCCTCAAGGTGCCATATAAGTGGCATGCAACTTCAGTGGGAGAGAACCAAGAGGTGGAAACTTCTGGGCATGTTCTACTCAGCCTCCTCCCCAGCATCCACTATGTTATTAAAAGGCTAGATGGATTTATGGTCTGACACAGTAAAATGGCTGTTCTTGTGTTCTTAGGTGTTCATTTAGGGTAAGTAGAAGTGGTACATTTCCACCAGTAGAAACACAGTTCCTTTAGTAGAAACACTAGGTTTACAAGCATTCACAATACTCCCCACCCAAAGTCAAAATGTCATGTACGGTGCAAATCTCTACTGTGTGTCACAAGGTAGAAGTCACCTGTGGTAGAGATTTTACTGGTAAAGCAGACACTTGTACATTTCCCCTATTGATAGGAGCCATCATGCCACCCATCATCATCCCAGTATCCATTGCTGTTGCCCTGTCCTCCCCAGGGAAACAGTCTTGTGACTCGGGCTGCACTCCACTGCTCCAGTCAGGCTAGGAGTAAACTCCATTGAGAAAACCCAGCCCTTCCCCCAAGCCATGCATTGTGGTCCATGGCTCCAGGCAACTGAGGCCGCTGTGTCCTCCACAAAGGATCCAGGTTTCCAGACCTCCAATACCCAGTCCCAAAATCTGCCCTCCCCCCACCCCCCTGAGAATCCAGACACAGACTCACAACCCCCAGCCCAAAAACCCCACAACACCTGTCAAAACCCAGATACAGCCACAAAGACCCATATCCGAAAACATGGATCCAGAGCTGAAACCTCAAAACCAAAGACCCATGCCCAAAGACTCCCAGACCATGACACAGTATCCTGCATGCAGAAGTCATTTCTGGTGTTGCAGGTCTGCAGGACATGTGGACCAGCTGAGGCAAGAGGCACTGTATTCTATACTTCTGTCAGCTTGAAAACAGCATTTAAAGGTCTGTTTTTTGGGAATTGGCTTATAGGTATAGACATATGTATTATAAGGGTTCAAAATAGGCAGCAGGGGTTAATTTATTTTTAAAGAGCCTGGGTTTCACACGCAGAGTCCCATATAGACCTGAAAACAGAGGGGCTGTCTAGCATGACAAAGCCAATGGATGGACACAGCCTGAGAATTGAGGTGGGCATCTCATAACATGAGATCACAATCTCCAAGGCAGACAGATTTTTAGCACAACAAGGACACACAGCCTGGGAACCAGGAAAATATGTACCATAGTGTCCCAAAACATGAAATAAGTAACACAAGCTGCAAGGCTCCAGAGCAGCAGTGGGGCTGAGTCCTGGTTTTGGGGAAACAGACCAAATTAGGAGAAGGCCCAAAAGGCTACATGGACATATGACCACAGAGAAACAAACAATGAGAGATAGCCATGAATGAAAAGTCATCAGGAGAGAAGGAGAATACAAAAGAAGAGACTTGAGATTGACAAAGGATCCATCCCTGTCCCTCCCACCCCTCCTCTTCCTTCCATCTCTCCCCATTCCTCCTCCTTCTCCTCCCTGAAAGGGGTCCCCATCCCCATCCCCCAGAAAGGGTCCCTGAGGCCACTATAGACCAAGGGCATACCAGCAGCCCGATTCATGCACCCCACTGGAGGGGGGACTGTGGGCCTCAGTGTCCTAACTCCAGACTGCTGACTCCTAAGAGAAAAACCCTTAGAGTGGAGCCTGCATCCTGACCAGATTGACTTTGACTCTGATGACAGATCTAGAATTGGTAGATATAGAATTGCTTGACTGTTTGTACTTTTGCTCTTTGTTATCACTCTATATCAATAAATATGCCTATTATCAACTGGCAGGTGTTTTGGTCAGTTTGAGAATTGTGCTTGCCTGGAACAAAGGTATAGGGGGTGGGTGCAAATCCGGTGCCAACAACTTCTATCAAGAGCTTTCCCTATGCCACTACTGGGAATGTGGAGCAGCAGGTGGCAACACTCCCCACCCCAAGAGCAGAGTGCACAAGGGGACCATGAGAAGTCAGGGGACCCAGGGGTACTGGAGCAGCTTGCTGACAACACAGGTAGGCCAGGGCCCAGGTGGCAGCTGGAGCTGGCTCTCAGATCTCTCAACCTGTTCCTTAGTGGCAGGGTCTTGGGCAGACACAGGGCAAAGCCAGTGCCAGATTATGACATACCAAGGCCCTAAACTATGTCCATTTTAGGAGACTCCATACGATAAGAATATTCCAATGTATGTATATTTTTGTCATATTAAAATGAACATGTGCATATTTAGAGAGTCATTTTCCCATATCTCCTTTTATATCCTTTATTTACCAGCTAATTATTATAAAACTTGATACTGAATCAGGTTTTTTTTGTTTTTTTATTTAGAGACCTCTCATACTGTGAGGCCCTGAACTGTAGTTTAAGCAGTTTAAACCTAAATCCAGCACTGGGAAGAGCTCTGAAACACAATAATCTTCATGCAGGGTGTAGATCTCAATACCATGCGCTCCACATTGACTGTGGCCCAGGGACATGCATCTGCTCACCAACAAACCTCAACCCCACAGATTAAAGGGATTCAACGAACCCAGAGACATCTTTTCTTATGTCAGGGTCAAGGCTGCTCTGCATCCAGTCCTCCAATGGCTCCTCCTAACTCCTGCTACTCACTCAGAGACCACACACTAGTCCTCCTAGTCCCAGCATGCTAAGCAGAAGACCATCTACCTCTCTTCCCAGTCTCAGCACAGAGGATGATTATGTACCTACAGCCAAGACCCGCCACATGCAGACGTGAGGGTCCATGCTCATGCTTAGGCACAAAGCACTGTATGCCCTGCAAGACGATCCTCTGTTGTCAGAAGGAGCAAAGCAATCCTGTTAGGTAGCCTGTGTAATTAGGTCACCAGCATTTAATGCAATAAGAAGGGCCAGATAAGCTCCAGCCCTTTCCCTCTGATTGGGAATCCCCAGCATTCCCTGGGGATACTTTTAAGAAACTCTTCTAGCACCTGAGCTGTGCTGCACAACTTTCTGGTCTCTCCTGCTTAAGCAGCTTCCACCCCTTTGGCTTCCTAACCCCTGATTTAGGTAAACCCTCTGGCTCACTATTTCTAATCTGGCTTGACCTCAGCTTACTTCATAGATTTCATAGATTTCATAGACATTAGGGCTGGAAGGGACCTCGGAAGATCATCGAGTCCAGCCCCCCGCCCAAAGGGCAGGAAGTCAGCTGGGGTCATAGGATCCCAGCAGGATAAGCATCCAGTTTCATCTTGAAGGTGTTCAATGAAGGCGCTTGAACAACCTCCGGTGGCAGGCTGTTCCAGACCTTGGGGGCTTGGACAGTAAAGAAATTCTTCCTTATGTCCAGCCTGAAATGGTCTTGTAGTAGTCTGTGACCATTCGACCTCGTCATCCCTTGGGGCGCTTTGGTGAACAAACGTTCCCCCAGATACTGGTGGTCACCCCTGATAAACTTGTAGGTGGCCATCAGATCACCCCTGAGCCTGCGCTTTTCCAGGCTAAAGAGCCCCAGGGCTCTCAGCCTGTCGTCGTAGGTTCTGCTTCCCTGACCTCTGATCATGCGCGTGGCTCTTCTCTGGACTCTCTCAAGCTTCTCCACATCCTTTTTGAATTGTAGATCCCAAAACTGAACGCAGTACTCCAGCTGCGGCCTCACTAAGGCCGAGTACAGGGGGAGAATGATGTCCCGGGATTTGCTCGAGAAGCATCTATGGATGCAAGCCAGCGTTTTGGTCGCTTTACTAGCCACAGCATCGCATTGCAGGCTCCTGTTCATCTTGTGGTCAATGATGACCCCCAAGTCTCTTTCTTCCATAGTGCTAACCAACATAGCACTGCCGAGCCTATAAGGATGCTGCGGGTTTTTTTTTTTTCCCAAGGTGGAGAACCTTGCATTTATCGGCGTTGAACACCAGTACTTCCTGGCCCCATGATTGTGCTAAGTCCTCCAACTTGGTTTTGGACTCTTGATTCTGATCCTGCCTTTTGATTTGCAACTCAGCTGCTCCCAACCCATAGTTCATCCTGTAACCACACTGGTTCTCACTCCTGGCTTCACCTATTAGGCCTAATACCTTTGCAAACACTGCCAAATCCCTCCCCCAAATGCTGGTAGTATACCTTTTCAACTCCACTTTCCTCTACAATGCAGCAGAAGCATGATCTGACTTTCCTCAGTCCCTCCATAGCTCCAACATGCCCGCACCTCATTTCATGTTTTCTTTTGCCAGGTGTTTGCTGGGCAAAGCCAGATCAAGAAGGTGTTTCCAGAGGCAGGTACCACCCAGGAAACCCCAAGAGCACCCTTCAGGCTGTGAATAAAAAAAGCATTATTTCATAACCATGCTAGGGCTACACAGTAGAGAAAGATGTTGGGTTTTCCTGTGCTTCACCCCACCAAGTGTGTGGGAGACATATAGAAAGATCAACTTCACAAGTGAAAAGGCACTAGTTATAGGAAGTGCTAACAATGTAATACCCCAGGAAAAAGAGTTTCCTCTCCTGCAAGTCCACAAAGACAGGCACTGTTGGGAAGGAAGAGTCCCAAGGGAGAAAAACAGTCTTAGCTGACTGGGGATGAACCAGAGGTAGTTCTGACGTTGAAGTTCTGAAAAGGCTTGCTGGTGGCACTTGAGAGGTCCAATTCCAGTCCTATTGTGAGACAGCTCTGAGTATCACAGGAGACACAGTCACTAACTCAGATTCACAAAACCCCATATAGCCCCAACCCTCTCCAGAAATAGTTCCCCCCTTACCTGACTCCAGTCCTCAAAAGAACATATACCAAGCCCCACCCATTCCCCCCAACTCAGGCCCTCTGCTCCCCAGGGCTCAGTTCATTATAGCTAACCCACAGATAGCACACAATAATGATTCTCACAGTGAGAGAGAGCCTCAGTTCTTCAACCCCCTTCAAAACATATGACCCCCTTTCAGGACTCATACACTATATTAGGGTCCATCTCCTGCAGTAGAATAGACTGCAGAGGAAAGGGAGCACCCTCAAGAAGTAGTAAAATTATAGTCTTTAGTGCCAAGTGAGTTTTGCCACCATTACATCAGGAAGAAAGTGTCAGTCCTGTAATTATAGGGGAGGGAGTTACAGAACTCCATCTCTGTGTCATGTGTGGGCATTCCATGTGTGCATGTGGGAACTCTAAATCCCTACTGGTGGTCCCCAGGGTCCATAAGCCCCCAAAGTGGTACTGAGATAGCCCTAGTAAAGATCAGGACCGCTGAGCTCAGTGGGCTGACCATAGCCCACTGTACCACTGTACAAGAATGTCATGGGGGTAGAGTCTAGATTCAGGGCCCAGAACCCCAATGTCCTTCCCCTTCATGCCTGATACCCACAGGGGATCTGGCCCCACTCCCAGGACTGTAGCCCTGCTTGCCATGACCGCTCCAGCCCCATCTGAAAGAAGGGCTTGCTAGCTCCAGTCTCAGAGAATGAAACCCCTCAAGCATGACGTAGGGTCCCACAGGTGGGGTCCCCAGAAATGGTGGGGGAGCCAGGGGCCATGGGTGAGAATGTTAGGCTCCCTCAGTGGGCTGTAAGATACCACTGGCCCAGGTTTCAGAGGTGGTTTCTTCTGCATCTGCACCCACACCTGCACCCCCACCAACACACCCTGCTTCTCCCCACTCCTGCATCTACCTCAGTCCTCTCAGGGGGACAGTGGATCAGAGATCATCCACCTGTCTAGCTCTTAAACACCACTCCAAAGCCTGGGACTTAGGTCACTGGTGTCTTCACCCTCCCCTCCCCCAAGAGTTGCCTCCAAACTCCCACATATTCTGCTGCACATTGGCATAACCCCAGTTCCCAACCCAACCATCCTGGTTATCTCATTGACTGCCTCCCCTCACCCCCCCCCCACCCTGACCATTTATTTTGTGGTTTTTTTCCCCAAAAGAAAGAGGGAAGGAGTTTAATGCTTAATGGGTTTTAGTGAAAAAAAGTTCTATTTTACTAATGAAAGCAAAGGTAAACCAAGATATGTCTCTTTACCATGACTTATTCTGCCATTTCTGGGTGCATCTCAGTGAAGACTGGCAACCAACCAGCCAGGGCTTCCTTCACCATGGTCCTATGGCAATGCCTCAAGAAAACAACTGTTTCATAAGCTGCAGAGCTTGGGAAACTGAGGCAGAAGCAACTTGGCACACATGTCCCCACCTACCTTGATACACAGCTAGCTAAGGTGTCCAGGATCCTGAATCCCTCCCACCCTAATCCTTTCATTAATTTGGTTGCCCAACCATTACCTTCTGTTTCAGGAGATAATCTGCTCTCCCTGATTGATGCCTGGATGGGGTGTGCTGTGGCTTGCCCCTGCATGCCATGTTTGCTATGCCTGGAGTGCTCTCTCTTCTCAGGTTTTATGGAAGTCTTCTAACTAGTCCCTACCCCACCCCTGGGTCTCACAGCTGTTGCAGAGGGTGCAGGTGGTGAAAAATGCAGCAAGTACTGCTCAGCTATGTTGAGGCATATGCCCAGAGCCCTCCAGCATGCCTTGAGGTAACTGAAGGTGCTCTTGTGGGACCTGCTGAGGCAATGTTTGAAGTGCTTCTCTCTGTGGTCTAGGTGCCCCACATAAGCTTTTATGAACTAGAGGAGAAGAGGATAGTGTGCATCCCTGATGATAGAGACAGGGAGGAAAATTCCACCAACCTTGATGTAATGGCCCAAAAAGCTTACTGTCCATTCTTTGTCAAATAGGGATAGGTAGAGTTGAGGAAAATCCTGGCAACATGGGCACTGCCTGCTCAGTCAGAGATGTAGCTGACACAGTCATGGTGATCAACAATAATAGAGAAACCTTGGTGACTGAGGAATTCCATGGAGCCTTGGGGAGGGCAAAGGATGTGGATGTGGGTGCTGTCAATGGCTCTGACACAGTTGGCAAAGTTAGAGATTACTTCATTCAGGTTGCTGGGATAGATGATGTAGCTTGCTAGCACATCCTGGATCGTGAGGCACACTTACCAGATTGCCACTCAGGTCTTGTGGTAGACCATGCCAAACTGGTTGGTGATGAGGTAGAAGCTGTCAGGAGTGGCAAGCTTCCACATGGCAATGGTGGCATGCTTCGCTGATATCAGGTGTGGCTTTATGCCAATGTTCTGTGACTATATGTGAGAGGCCAGCAGGGTGATCATGTCCATGAAGGTGGTCCAGCAAATACTTTTGTTCTGCAGCCACTGCTCACCATCCTAGGTGTATGGGACAATCCACTCCCACTAATTTCTGCTTGCTTTGTGGGCCCCAGCATGCTAGTAGATGCTTAAGAGGTGATCTCCAAGCAACCTTCTAGCCATGGCATCCAGGAGGACTCCATCCATGGTCATCATCCAGTGGAAGTCATCAGCTGTTTCCAGTGGGTGGTGGCCATAGGGTCCAGTAAGTGACTCTATGAGGGTTGTCAGATTCCTGAGCCTTGCACAGGAAGATGTGTGTCAGCACAAGGATCTTTTGGGTAAACCACAGATTTTTGGGTAAACATGTGAGAGCACATGTTTGAATAAACATGTGAAAAATCCCTGAGCCTGTGGTGAGACATGTGCAAGGCAGTAAGGAGGACACAGAACAGTCCCTGGATTCATAACCCTCTGTGAAAGGAGTAGACATCTATGGCAGGGTGCAGAAGCACAAACTGATGTACCTGAAATGGACCGGAGAGGGGTCAGTTGCTGGGGTCTTTTCTCTGGAAGCTTCCAAGAAAGGAGAGAATGAGGAGTTACTGTGAGATGAAGTTCCCTGGGGAGTATGGTCCCCTGCGGCAGCCAGGTAGTCAGCACTGCCCTGTGCACTCAACTGCTCTTGGAAATCTGTCAGCCCTGGGGGAGTCCCAGAGCATGCTGGGATGCTTGCATAGAGGACCCCTGGTTGCAGGCCATCTCCAGCATAGGCAGTCTGCCTGGCTCCTACCACAAATGCTGAATGCTTGTACAGTGTTCTGCCACTAAGGGTTTCAACTGCTCAGCTTCAACCATTTGATTTGGACACTTGCATACACCCTTAGTCATATGCACATACATACTGATATGTTTGTGAACAATCTGTGGGCATACTAACAGTAAGAAACCTACAAATGACTGTGCAATTTTGCATGTCTAAATTTAGAAATCTAGCCCTGTCCTGGGGATATTGGTAAAAATCACAAGGTTTGACTTACAGCAAAGCACTCTGCTTTAGCCATACTACCAGGCAGCAGAGAAAGAGTACAGGCAGGGATAAAAAGCATAATAGGAATACAGAGATCTGCAAGAATTGTTAATCATATTAGTTTATCTTGCTAGAAGTAGAAGAGAATCTCACAAAAAGTTTCCTTTCTATTCTTTTAACTCCTAACGTGGGTTTTCTTGTAGGAAGAAGTGAGCAAACCCATTGTTTTCTGAGTACAGCCTACTTAAATCTATAATTAAAGTTCATTCTTTTAGTACATAGCAATTTTCAGATGTGTTTACAGTAGACCTTTAAAATATTGTTCATCTGCCGGTAACTTGATATAGGAAAAGTAGAATCACTACAGTTATTTCAGTGATTTAGGTCTTTATTAAGCATTTTAAGTCCTTTAAAAAAAAAAAACAGAACAAAAAAAACATCATCTTGTAATTAAGACTCTGACAGTTTTTTAATGGTAGCTATTTCTTGGGGGTTCAGAATCAGTGTTCTTAAAAGAAGACCTAAGGTGAATTTTAAAATTCTAGATTTTTTACCATTAGAGGTAATTTCTTTTTTCCTTTCCCTTATTTGTATACATTTAATATTACATTTTAATTAATTAAAGCATCTTGGTATTCCCTTTAAAAAAAAAAAACCCAACCCAACCCCCCCCCCCCGTTATTGCTGTAAAGTCAAGTCTAAGTTATTTTTTTTTTCTCCTGAGAAAGTGTATGCCTGTTTTAAATGTATATATACAAAAAGGAATACATATGCAATGGATACACTTTTAAAAGTTCATATTATTTTTTAAATTCTCATTGTTTTCACAGATATGCCCTATTCTTTAGATTGAAAACATAGATGGAACTAGTAATACTTCCAGAATCAAACTAATTTATTTTGCTTCTGGCCAGTGTTTATACATCTATACGCATTCAAACCTAACATGTTCCAGTCATTGGCATTGCTTTTAAACCTGCAATAATTACATAAATCACTCCTGGACAGAATCTTATATACTCTTGATATAAATAACTTTAAACTATGTTTTCAATATTATAGGGTTCTAAGAGATCTATCTGATACAGGCGTCCTATTCAAAAGCTACAGAACCAGTAGGACTCAAACAGTAAACACTGACAAGAAACTCCTTCCCTTTTGATTCAAACTGGAACCATGCAAGGAAAGGCTATTTCTATGGACAGGGGAAAAGAAAGTGTTTAATGCAAAGAGAAGACTAAACAAGCTTGGTTAGAAAAATGAATATCAAGAGGGGATATGATTGCTCTATGTAAGTACATAAGGGAGGATAAACACCAGGGAAGGAAAAGAACCTTTTAAGGACAATGTTGTCACTAGAAGAAATGGATAATCTGGCCATCAATAAATATATGCTGGAAGATTTCTACCAGAGTTGTGAGGTTTTGGAACAGCTTCTCAGTATCAATAGTGCAGACAAAACTTATAGCTTTTTAAAAGATATATCACAATTAACTTATGGAAGGGGATACATAATGTGATTAGCTGGACTTGAGGACATAAACCATCCTTCCTATTCTTATTCTTTTAAACTGTTTTCAGTATTATCATATTCTCTTAGGGCTACATTGCAGAGCTATAACAGGGCAGCTCTATACCTAGGTCAGCTGGAACACAAAGGGCAGTGCCACCTGCTGCCATGGTGCCACCTGCTGCCATGGTGCCAATTGCAACAGTCAGCTGCTGCTGTGATGGCCACTAATTTTGCACCTCCACAAAGGTGGTGCACACAGCTACTGCCTCATTTACCCCCTTGGTTATGTTACTACTACATTGTAAATCAATTACTCACACCGGTGTGTAGATACTCACATGAACAGTGAATAGAACTGCTGCTTAGGGTAGGAGGTCCTCACTCCAGCCCTAGTTAGTGTTTAAAAGAGATATGGCCCTCTGTACAGAGTCCCCCCTCTAAGCTCGTGTTCCAATCAACCACCTTAAGTGTCTAGTACCTTTCAATGCTATTTAAAAAAAAATCACAATGCCTTAATTTAGCTGAACTTCAAGAAAATAGATTTATTCTCTCGCAAGGAAGATGGATAATTAAATCTTGCTTGAAAATGATTAAGTCTTATTGAGAAAAAATCTAGCGAGAAACATTTAATTGTAATTGACTGAAAGAGCACTGCACTAGGAGAATATAAATCAAAACATTTGGCAAGCAGAGCTGAAATGGGCCAAAAGAGAAAATTCTAGTCGTGAATCGAAGGCAGCCACCCACACAAAGTAAATTCCTTTTTTTTTCCCTATATAAAATGACAAGTACTACAGGGAATTATATTGAAAAATCAGACACACATGGTTTTGAAAGCTCCAGTACTGGTATGCAAGATGGCTCCAAGTAGACCTCTGCACACAAGTATACTTTAAACCTGTTCAAGTTCTTCTCTAAGAATCCAGTTAAAAAAATAAAGGAAACCCATACAGATGTTAATTGTCCAGATAATTTTCTTATAAAGTCCCTTTCCTTTCCAGAAGGATTGTATTATGTTCCTAGTCTCCTCCACCCATTTTTATCTCTTCTTTGCCTTTGCTGTTGGCTAGTGTCAAGCTACTGCTATTCAGGGAATTACCCAACAAAAGCTGCTTTATTGCTGTTCAGTGAGCACCTTCCCACAGGGACCTTTAGTGTCACCTCCGTAATACAGCTAGCTGCCTCCAGTCCAGTGCCTGGAATCCCAAATTTATTTTTTACCTCTGAGTGGCTTTCATTTTACTGTGATGTCAGAAAATATTTGTGAAAACTGGCTTGAATCCTTATTTTGGCAGGTTACATATTTTGACAGACTTTATTTAATGGTTTTGTGATAGGGAGGAGGACAGGGAACATCTGAAAAAGTAAAAAATGCAGATGCAATAACAAAAATAACCCAAGTTTACTTTTAAATTCCTCCATGTATATAGCTGAAGTAACACTGTGTAGAATGGTTCTAAATAAAGCAACAAGTTATACTGCCTGAGGCAAGAAGGATATTGGTTGCTCATTATTGCCAAGAAGTAAAGGCAGAGAAAGATCTTTTTTAATTTTGTTCTGAGTACAATCTGTATCAATTTTAAACAATTGAATTTAAACAACAGGCATGGGAACCTGGCATCAGATTAAAACCAGCTATTTGTTCTGTAATACATATGTGTGTAGAAATTTTTTGAGAGGCTTTTGGATCAGATGCAATTAGTCTTTCGATCATGCCAGAAGGCAAGGATTGGATTTGATTTTGATTTGGCTACTGATATTTAGACAAATCCACATCTGAATTAAAGATGACAAAATGGTGCTATTTATCATGCAAGCTATTAATTTGTGGCTCACTGATGGAAAATGCTTCACCGTAAAAAGAGGTTGGATCACATGTGGCAAGACTGACAGCCTGAGGAGATACGTTGAAACTTCACACTGTTTTTAATGAATCTGATTTTAAAACCACTGTGCTCTGGGACTTCGCTGCAATGCACAGAAATGACCAATATCCATATAGGTATTAAACAGTCCCACTGGTCCCAGTAAAACCAGTGCTGCAAGCAAGTGTACTTAGAGTAGACGCCATGTAAGAAATACTGCACTTCAGTATTGACTTCATCCTGATAGTTCCTATTTTTGTGTGTGGAACCCATTGATGCATCTTCATACCATAATAAAGATCAGATTTTGTCACCCCTGCTATGCCCAAATGTATCTTAATTTGATCACAACTTTACTCCATTGATTACAGAGATGATGACAACTTTAATGCCCCCTGAAAAGGATGGAAAATGAACTGTGACTCAAAGGGCATGTCTACATGAGATGCTGACTGCGCAGTAGCCTAATAATGCTGCACAATATGTCACAGCATGGAAAGTGCTAAAACGCTACTGCAGAGTGTTATTAGGCTACTGCATAGGAGCATCACCTAAGAGTTATTTGCTGGCACTACTGCACAGTAACTCCAGTTACTGCACATTTACTTATTATTTGCTAATACAAGTACTAAATTAATGCACAGTAACAACTCTGCAGTAGCATCTCATGTAGATACACCCACTGATGTGTTTTTGCTCACTACTCTTGCTCTGCAAAGAGTTAATTGGTTCACTCCTTTTCATAGTGTCACAACCCAATGGTGTGATTTTGTGTGTGTGCGCTTCGGCACTGCTAAATTATTTCCCGCCACGAGGAGCTTTCTTTGCAGGGTTCATTTCTCAGTTGCAAAGAGAAAACCCGGTGCAAAGAAGTTCCCGCCACCCACATGCAAATTTGTGTCCCACTATTGGCCAGTTCTAAATTATTCCCACGTGGCGGCTAGTGATTGGCTTGCTAGCCGTATAAGAGGCTTGAGCGGTTTCCGCCCAAGTTGGAGGACTCCACAACCATCTCGTGGAGGAGGAGGAGGACTTCACGTCTCGTGAAGAACTTTAAGCGCTGCAGAGCCTAACGGACCCAGCGTGTGCCTTAAGAAGGCTATAGGGGTCTGATCAACCTCTAGCCTCTCCCCGTCGCCGAGCGCGATCCCTTGATGAACCCCTTCCCTGCGTGCTTGTTCCACGGAGCCTAACAAGTTTTGTGTGTGTATATCCAGAGCTCTTCTCTGAGTTATTTTCTCCGGTTGATTCGATGGGCTTGTGGTTTTAGAGCTTTCAGCTGGATTGGGATAGAGTTCGCGAGGTTAGAACTCTTGTCCGCTCTTCTTTCCTATCTGTAACTGCAACTCAAGCAAGTTTTCCTGCCTGCACCGCAACCATCTACGGTGTAAATAAAATAATCTTTAATCAACCGTTACGCGTCCGTGCCTAATTCTAGTCCGCCGGCCTGCATTCCCCGACCCGCGTGCCAGGGCTGCTGGCCCCCGAAGGCCTCAGACCGCTCCCGGCCCGCACACATAGAAGCATAGAAAAATAGGATAGACCAGGTGATCGTCCTGGCCAAACTATCCCAGAGAAATAATTGTCTAATCTGCTCTTCTGAACTCCCAGTGATGGAGATTCTACGATATTGGTAGGTAATCTGGTTTAGCACCAAACCACTTTCATAATTAGAAAGTTCTTCCTAATGTCCTGTCTACATCTCCCTTGTTTCAGTTTAGGGCAGGAGCGGGCAATTATTTCAGGTGGAGGGCTGCTTATCCAGTTTTGGCAGGCTGTGGAGGGCCACATAGGTAGCCCTGCCCCTTGACAGATGCCCCACCCCTTGACCAGTGTCCCGCACCCTGGTCACCATCTTGGGACTAATGTGCCAATGTCTTGAGACCAATGTTCCAGGGCCAGCACCAGTGGTGCCCAAAGCGGGTCACAGGCTGGCAGGGGTCTGTGGAGCCAGGCTGGGCTGCACCAGCAGGGAGAGAGGGGAGCTGGCCCGGCTCCATAGAGCCCCTGCTGGCCGGGACCCCTGTATTCCTGCCGCCTGCTTTGGGCCCCGCCGGCACTGGCCCTAGGGCTCTGACATGGGCCCTGTGCTCCCACTGGCTCCTTGCCCACTCACACCCAGTGCCCCCCAGCCCCATGGTACAGGCAGGGGGCAGCACACAGCCCCAACCCCCTGCTTGCCAGCAGGGAAGAAGCTGGTCCTGAGCATGGGGAAAAGCAGCCCCTCACCTGGCCCATGACTGTTGCTCCCTGCTGTAGCTCATGCGGGGCTGTCTGGAGTGGGCACAGGCAGTCCCAGGCAGGCTGTGAGCAGCTGCAGCGTGGGGCACTGGCCACACGGTGAGAAAGGAGCCGCTCTTCCCTGCACTCAACACCAGTTTGTAACCTGCCCTCACTGCCAGCCTGGCAGTGGGGCTGGGTTACAAGGTGGTGCTAAGCGCTGGAGGGTGTGTGGGGGGAAGCAGCCCATCACCTGCCCCATGCCCGGTGCCCCATGCTGCAGCTGCTCGCAGCCTGTGTGAGGCTGCCTGTGCCTGCTCCGGACAGCCCCACGTGGGCTACGAGCACCTGCAGCAGAGAACGCCAGCCATGGGGTGGGTGAGGGTCCACTTTTGTCCACGCAGGGAAGGAGCACTTTTTAATATATCCCAGTATACTTATGCAATTATATTACATCATTGACTGATATTCAGCTTGCAGCCCACAGTAACCACACAGTTTTTCTCTTCAATACTTTAGCCTGGCTGGTCATTTCCCATGGAATAGCTAACATTCTCCTGTGTATACAACTGCTCTGACTTGTGAGCATAGTGGATGTAGGGTTAGTTACTTCCATCCCCTTAGTTGCAGCAGAAAGTATCAAACAAGAAGGTCCTGCTCTTACCTGCATCACAATGAGTAGGTCTGAGAAAGTCTTTGAAGTTGGGCCTTACTCTCCTCTACTGCATGGCCAACTTAAGACTGTGACAATCTAGCCCTCTTTTAATAGCCCGGTTTGCATTAATGGGACTACTCACAAAGTCAGGGCTTACTTCACATGTTGAGGGATGGGAGGAGTCTGGCCCTAAATATTAGGGATGAATTTGTCTCCACTAAATTCAATAGCAAAGCTATTATAGATTTCAATTTGGCCAGGAGTATAAACTTATATTTTAATGAGACATACTCTACATACTGTACATACATTATGTAATCAAATTATACATGTATAGAAACACATTTCAAGTAAAAATATAATTATTGGATAATTCGATGTTTGAAAAAGCATGTACTCCTCCTGCCCCCCTTCTTTCTGTTGTCAGACCTTAATTCAGATACTGCAACAACCTGGCATGCTTTATAAATCTATTTTAGAAATTTCCATTCCATTTGTAGCAACACCAGTCAAACAGTCTGCAGAAATGTTTATTATTATTCTGTTTTAGTACAGACAAAAATGCCCGTCTTTTATATTTAGCCTGACAAGTGTTGCTGTAAAGTTACAGTACAATGAAAAAAAATAATTTGCAGACCTTGGATTGTTCCTGTGTGGTAAAAAACAGGTTACTTCAGCCTCTGATATGCCAAGGTCTAAAAGGTCAGTTCTTTCCTTATACATGCAAGTTTTCCATAAAGCTAACATTTTTTTTCTGAATTCCATTAGCTTTTTTATCAAAGGCCTGCAGGTGTTTTGATGTATTCAACAAAAGATTTATTTAACAGGCATAGTGGCTGCAAACATGAGGAAGGACGGAGAATGAAATTATTGAAGATGTGCTTCAGTGCATCCCTTTATTCCACTATATTCAGTGCTTAATTGTGTATATGTTGTTTCAATCCACAAGGTCTTAATTAACACCTAATGGATCTTTCATGTTACATGAAAACCTCACATACGCCTGTAGTATTATCTTTTTTAGATGATAATACAGGGATTCATTTTACATTAACCTCAGCAATAACCAAGATGTGATTGCTCATTTTCATTATGCCAAACCACCTTGTTGCTAAGGAAATATAATGCTACAGACTTATTTTATAAGATTTATTAATGAGCTATTTATAGTACAAGGGGTGTTCTTGGAGCAGTTTTCCCAGCCTACTGAAGCTGGGTCAGCCTGATACTGATGTAATGTCTGTGATTTACTCAGCAGGAAAGCTAAGATTTCCTTAGCAGTATTATCAAGTACATTTGTATGCAGAATTTCAAGACATCTAAAACAAGACTAGAACTCATGATTTGTCTGCTTGATTGCTTTCCAGAACACATCAAATAAATGATAGTATAAACAGGGTGAACAAATTATCTAAATTCGCCATCAGGATGAGTATATGAAGAATCCCAATATATAACCCACTTTTCTTTAGACCAATTTTAACATCTCGTAACTTTGTTTATTTCAGTGGAGTTATTTCCGATTAATACCTTCAGGAAAGAAGAATCAGGTTCTTGATGTATGAATTCATACTGAGCTTCTGAGTAATGCATGAGCTGCTATCTAAACCCTGCTCTAAATGGCATAGGAATATCATGGTGTGCACTTTATCTGTGTAAACATATATACAAAAATGTGGGGAAAAAAATCAATACTGGTGAGAAGGTAGAATGCAGAAAGTATCATGATAAAGCTCAAAAGCAAATTATGAATGGTTTATTTAAATGGAAGTTTGATACGTTCAATATAACTTTTACAAATGCATGTGGTATTTACCAAAAGTCCAGCCCCATGTTTTAATGCACTCCTCTTGAGTAGCACCTCAAAAGTATTATATAAATTAGGAATTTACAAATTTTTAAACTTTTTTTAATGAGGCTAGTATAGAAACAACACTCCAACACTGGAGTACTACAGAGGAACTGAAAAAGTTGAAGTTATTACATATTTATTATATACAACTATGATTATAACTTGACATCTATATTTTCAATGTAATATTTATTTATGGAAATATAACTTCAGCAATGTTCATTAATAGTCAAAGAATCAAGCTAGAAGCTTCTAACCAGAGCTTCTAGCTTGATACAATGAAGAAATAGAGGATATATACAGTATGTTTAGTCTACTTAATATATCTGCAGTACTAAGTTATGAATATAACTCTATACCTTTTATACAGTTTCGCCCTAAAATTAACTTTATTTCCTAAAATCCCCCCTCATTATTTATTCACTATATTTGCTATATTAGCCTCATATATATATATATATATATATATATATATATATATATATATATATATATTTGCTGGGGCTGCCTTCACTCCTTTCTAATGAAAGAAATAAGAAATAGAGGATATATACAGTATATTTAGTCAACTTAATATATCTGCAGTACTAAGTTATATTTGATCCCTCTGTACCTTTTATACAGTTTCACCCTAAAATTAACTTTGTTTCCTAAAATCCCCCCCTCATTATTTATTCACTCCAATTTACTACTACCATTTGGATCCCCAAATGATCCTTATTTTTATACCCTTTATCCCTTTCCTAAAATGTGCAGATTCAACCAAACCCTCAGATAGAAAGGAATGCTTAACTCTTCCACACTTGGGTAACAAGTTCCTTTTTGGGAGGTTCTTGATTCCCACTCTAGGGGAGTCACAGCATTACATTATACCTTATCAGATACTGCTTTTCTGAAGGAGTTGTACAATGCCATACTTCAGGCCTCTCCCAGTCCCCTCCCATATCACATTATATTTGTAAGCATCTCCTTTCCTTTTAACGTTAGAAAACTGAATCATAGAAAATTAGGGTTTAAAGGGACCTAAGGAGGTCATCTAGTCCAATCCCTGCTCAAAGCAGGATCATCCTAGCCAAAACTTTGTCTAGCAGGGTCTTGACAACGTCCAAGGATGGAGATTTTACCGCCTCTCTGGGTAACCCTTTCCAGTGTTTTACTACCCTCCTAGTAAGAAAATTCTTCCTAATATCCAACCTAAACTTATTTTGCTGGAACTTGAGACTGTTGCTCCTTGTCTGTCCTCTGTCACCACTGAGAACAGTTTAGCTCCATCCTCTTTTGAACCTCCCTTCAGGTAGTTGAAGGCTGCTATTAAATCCCCCCTCAGTCTTCTATTCTCTAGACTAATACCCCTGTTCTTTCAGACTCTTCTCATAAGTCATGTCCCCTAGCCCCCTCACCATTTTTTTGCCCTTTGCTGGACTCTCTCCAATTTTTCCACATCCTTTTTGTAGTGGGGGACCGAAAACACAACACAGTACTCCAGATGTGGCCTCCCCAGTGCTGAATAGAGGGAAATAATCACTTTCCTTGACCTGCTGGCAACAAACCTACCAGTGCAGTCCAGTATACCGTTAGCCTTCTTGGAAACAAGGGCACATTGCTGGCACATATTCAGCTTATTGTCCACTGTAACCCCCAGGTCCTTTTCTGCAGAGCTGCTGCCCAGCCAGTCAGCCCCCCGGCCAGTACTTGTGCATGGGATTGTTCTGTCCTAAGTGCAGGACTTTGCACTTGCCCTTGTTGCATCTCATGATATTCCTTGTGGCCCAATCCTCCACTTTATCTAGGTCACCCTGAAGCCTAGCCCTACCCTCTACTACTCCCCACCAGCTTGGTGTCATCTGCAAACTTACTGAGGATGCACACTATACCATCTTCCAGGTCATTGATTAAAACATTGAACAAAACTGGGCCCGGGACCCACCCCTGGGGCACTCCACTTAATACCAGCTGCCAATTAGGCATCAAGCCTAGTTTATTGATTACTACTCTTTGAGCCCAATGTTCCAGACAGTTTTCTATCCACCTTGCAGTTCATTCATCCAACCCATACTTCCTTAGCTGGCCTGTGATAATGTTATGGGAGACCAAATCAAAAGCCTTGCTAAAATCAACATACATAACATCCACCAGTCTCCCCACATCCACAAAGCCAGTTATCTCATTATGGAAGGCAATCAGGTTGGTCAGGAATGACATGCCCTTGGTGAATCCATGCTGACTGTTCCTAAATAACTTCTTCTCCTCCAAGTGCTTCAAAATTGATTCCTTGAGGATCTGCTCCATGATTTTTTCCAGGGACTGAGGTGAGGCTGACTGGTCTGTAATTCCCTGGATCCTCCTTTTTCCCTTTCTCAAATATGGCACTATGTTTGCCTTTTTCCAATCATCTGGGACATCTCCTGATCACCATGAGTTTTAAAGTCACCAGCCAGTGGCTCTGCAATCACTTCAGTCAACTTCCTCAGCACCCCTGGGTGCATCCCATCCAGCTCCATGGGCCTGTACACATCCAGCTTTTCTAAATAGCCCCTAACCTGTTCTTTCACCACTGTTGGCTGCTCACCTCCTCCCCAAACTGTGCTGCCTGGTGCCGTAGTCTGGGAGCTGACCTTGCCTGAGAGGATGCAGAGAAGGCGCAAGTGCTTAATGACTTCTCTATCTTAGTCTTCAGTCACAAGGTTGCCTCCCCCATTCAGTAAGGGACCTGCACTTTCCCTGATCCTCCTTTTGTTACTGACATACTTGTAGAAACCTTTCTTGTTACCATTCACATCCCTTGCTAGCTGCGACTTCAATTGCATATTGGCCTTCCTAATGTCATCCCTGCATACCCAAGCAATGCTCTTATAGTCTTCCCTAGTTATCTAAGTTTCCACTTCTTATAAGCTTTCTTTCTGTGATTTATTTTACTGAAGAGTTCTCTGCTAAGCCAAGCTAGTCTTCTGCCATACTTGCTAGTCTTCCTGTATGTCAGGATGATTTGTTCCTGCACTCTCAGTAGGGCTTCTTTAAAGTACAGCCAGCTTTCCTGCACTCCTCTCCCCCTCAGTCTGGCTTCCCAGGGGATCCTGCCCATGAGTTCCCTGAGTGAGTCAAAGTCTGCTTTTCTGAAGTCCAGGGTCCTAAATCTGCTGTTCCCCATCCTTTCTTTCCTCAGGATCCTGAACTCGATCATCTCATGGTCACTGCTGCCCAAGTTAGCATCCACTACTACATTCCCCACCAATTCATCCCTGTTTTTGAGCAGCAAGTTAAAAAGAGCATGGCTCCTCTAGCATTTGCACAAGGAAGTCCCCAGTACTCTCTGAAAACTTCCTGGATTGTCTGCACACTGTATTGCCCTCCCAAGAGATATGAGGGCGATTGAAGTCCCCAATGTGAACCAGGTCTTGTGATTGGGAAACTTCCACTTGCTGTTTGAAGAAAGACTTGATCACCGCTTCCTCCTGGTCTGGTGGTCTATAGCAGACCCCCATCATGACATTACCCTTCTTGCTTTCCCCTCTTACCCTAACCCAGAGGCTCCCAACAGGCCTATCTCCAGTTGCATACTGGAGCTCTGAGCAATCATATGGCTCTTTTACATAAAGTGCAATACCGCTTCCTCTTCTCCCCCGCCTGTCTTTCCTGAACAGTTTGTACCCATCCAGGACAGTTCTCCAGTAATGTGAGATATCCCACCAAGTCTCTGTTATTCTAATCACATCATAGTTCCATGATTGTGCAAGGACAATTCTTTCTGCTTCTTTTCCAGGCTTCGTGCATTTCTATCCAGGCACCTGAGGTAACTAGTTGATTGCCCTGATTTCTCAGGAAGTATGAGAGCACATCCCCTGCTGCCCCTTCTTGCTCTTCCTCCAGGTCTCCTGCTTCCCCGCTTACCTCAGGGTTTTTCTCTCCATCCCCTGGAATACATAATTTGAAGTCCTCCTCACTAGGTTAGTGAACCTGTCTGCAAAGATACTCTTCCCTCTCTTCATCAGGTGGAACCCATCTCCTTCCAGAAATCCTTTTTCTTGGAACACCATCCCATGATTCAAGAAGCCAAAGCCCTGCTGGTGACATCACTTGCACAGCCAGGTGCTGATCTGCAGGATGCACCTGCTCCTCCCTGAGCCCTTTTGCTTGCCTGGAAGGATCAACAAGAACACAACCTGAGCCCCAGACTCCCTCACCCAGAGTCTTGTAGTCACTTGTGATATGCTCAGGGTCTCCCCTGGCAATATTATTGGTGCCTACATGGATGAGCAGCATGGGGTATCAGTCAGAAGGCCAGATAAGCCTTGAGAGTCCCTCCACAACATCTCAGATATAGGCTCCAGGCAAGCAGCAGACCTCCCAAGACAGCAGATCAGGTCAGCAGATGACTACCTCTGTCCACTGCAGAAGGGAGTCTCCAGCCACCACCACCCATCACTTTTTCTTGGTAGTGCTAGTCTCAATCCTTCTCACCTTTGTGAGGCCTGGCCTGTCTTCCTCCAGCAATGAAACATGTTCCTCCCTCTCTGTTGCTAGGGCTGCATACCTGTTCTCCAGATGAACCAGTGTAGGTGGAAGTGAAGAACTCTGTTGCTGCTGGAAGTCACAAGCCTCCAGCTTCTACCCTCTTATGTGCCCATGTCCTCTCTGTTCTCTAGTGCTGCCTCTGGCATTTCTTCCTCCATCATCCTGGAGGTCTCCTCCAGCATCAAACTGATGAGCTCCTCATGGCGGAAGATGCTTTGGAGCCTTGCCACCTTCTCTTGCCTGTTTCCACCAGGAGGCACCACTCACACTGCAGGTACTCCCTAACCTGGCAGTCACCTCAAGCCACAGTTTTCACAGTGCCAAACCTGAACCTGGTTGGAAGTGTTGATGGTGAGTGGTCCTGCCTGGACAGAAACCTCACAGGTGTAAGAAGAGGCAATGGCTCTGGCATTGCGATGTCCTCCAGCCATTTCCCTGGATCACTTAATCCAACTCTTGCCTCCTATTGCCCTTCTTCCAAACACACCTTCCCAAGTAAACTCAGCTGGAAACTGGCCTGTTTACTGCTAGCTGGCCCAAAGGCTTCCTTTTTTCCCCTGCTTCCTCACATCAAGCTGAAAGTCTTGCCCCTTAAATAGGGCAGGAGCTATGAACTGGCCTAGGGACTGGCCTGCAAACTGCCTGCCAATGGCTTACCCTGTTTGCAGCCCCTCTTTGCTGGCTCTCTTGTCACCTGGAGAGTCTTCTTTTATATCCCACTGGGCCTGGACTGGCTCTACCCCTTTGTTAGAGCTTCTGTCAGTCCCAGGCAGCAACCACTCAGCAATCAGCAATCACTCAGTGAGCAACACCCCCAGCTTCTCAGAGCACATAAGCCAAACACACAGAGCCCACTAAACAAATACATCTTTATTTTCCCATTTCTGTAATTATTTAAGTTCCCAACATTACCATTTTAAACTTTTCCCCCTGATATCCCACCTTCCATGTTTTCATCACCTTCAGACTATTATTCAGCCCCACTCAAATTTCTCTTGAATACCACTAGTTTTCTGACTTTTCCCAGAATCCCTGTCCTTGTCCTTTGGTACCTTCTTTTTCCTGGACTTAACCTTTTGCTAATTGGCATTATGGTGTTGCTTCTTATTCCCTGTGTCAGCCTCAAGGTGAGATTCAAGACTGTTTTCCTTTAAATTTAGTTTCTCAATGATTTTAGAGCCTTGCTTTCTCTTCTTTATAATGTATTGCTGTTATTAATGTGTGAAGATAAGTTTAAAAGGAAGACACATATGTATTTTATATTTGTTTCTTGGAGAGATGCTGTAATTTCACTTGGTTCCTTCCTTCTGCATAATGTTTCCTGTTAAGTCTTGAAACACTTGTATTTTATATCCTCCCAGATGAATCTCTCTGAGCTTCTTCAGGACCTGTTGCTTTTCAGGGCTGTGTGAAGTTTCACCAGCTGTTTCATTTTGATGCTGTTTTGACTTGTTTCAAGCTTGAAACAGCAAAATCAAAATGAAATGAAGGGCTTCAAAACAGCCTCAAAGTGAAACAAGGGCAGTCGAAATGTTTCAAAAGTTTCAAAATGTTTTGAGTTTTGAAGCTGAAGCTGGGCTTCCCTTCAGGGAAACAGAAAGTAAGGAGAGGGAGGGGAAAGTGGGGGAAGGACTGCTCTGATATTGACTGTGTAGCTGGCCAGTGACTATGATCCTTCCCTGAGGTCCCTTCCAATCCCAGTGCTCTGGGGGAGGAATGGAAAAACAGCAGAAAAGCATTGTTTGAACTGAGTTGCTTTCTGCCTTGGGATCAGTTACTGAACTGTCTTCCAGCAGCTCAGCAGCATCAGACAACAAAAGCTACCATTCATTTCCTACTTGCTAGTGGGATTCATCAATACCTTTTGCTTTCTTTCTATACTCTTTTATTTTATTATTATATTCATTGATTCCTTTCAATCCATTCCTCCCCCAAAATCCTCTTTTTGTTTGTGTTAGTCTATTTTGATTATTTTCAGATCTGTGCTTTCTCTTATAGTGTGTATTCCATTCACTGTGCAGTCAAGCACAGCATAATTATATTACATATTACAATACAAAATGTATATAGGAACATATACATACATTTATATATTTTTATTTTATTTATTACATAAATACATACAAACATACATACATTACATAAATATACATACATACAATTATCTTATCTACATATATTCTGTAAATTAGGTAACGTTACAGAAGAAGAAACAGATTTTCCAGAACACCAAGACAAAGACAAGACACTATGAAACACACTATGAAGTATGCTGGAAAGGCAGGTAGCAAGCCTTCGGGGGGGGGGGGGGCAGAAGAGGTAGAGGGAGAGCTGTAAGTCCACCCTCCCCCCCCCCCGCCCCAAACTGAGACACAGCCTCTTTGCTAACAAGCAGGCATGAGGCTTCCACTAGTTCTATAGGCACCAAGGAGAGAGGAATAGTGGTAATGCCACTGCCTGTGTCTGAATCTGCATCCCCTCCAAGAGCACCAGCCATAACCACCCCCACCACCATAACAACAAGCACCAGCACTAGCATGACAGTCTCCTCCACCCCCATTTCACTTCCCATGTTGAGCCTTCCAGTTCCAGAAGAGCTGGATTTGGATCTCAGTGCCCTACCAAGGGAAATTCTGGAGAAGGAGGGGGATTCAGTTGAGTTTGTGCTCCACACCCCTCAAGTTTCCCCTAGAGCCAGGTCTCCTTCCTCAGAAGGAACTACAGAGGAGGCTGAGGTAGAGCTTGTGGAGGCAAGCAACTCAGATGAGTTCACTCCTCCTGTTGCTGTGTCTCTGCCTGCTGAGGAGGGGGAAATTGCAGCACATGCACCCACACCTCAGAAGCGAGTGGGTAGTGTGATCTGCGATCATTTTGAGCTGGCAGATGATCCCATGGACCCATCTGCCTGCACTGCTGAGCCAAAACCACCTGGGACAAGGGAACAAAACATATGACCACCACAGGGATGCTGATCTATCTCCATAGGCATCACCAAATTGCCCTTCTTCCTACTCAGCCTGGCACCAGTGGAAGCGTGCCCAAAGGTAAGTCTGCCTCTTGCTCCAAAGCCCCCATCGCCCAAAGCAGAGGCAGGCCACCCTGGAACAGTGGGGAAAAGGCATATAAAATGGGAGGCACGTTGCAAGGGTAAGTAAGGTCACCCAGAACATTGGGGAGATGCTTACTGTAGTCCTTGGGCCCACACTGTAGTCCTCGGGTCTGCACTATTCCTCGGGCCCATACTGTTTAACAACTTCATCAGCAACTTGGACGATGAGGTTGAAAGCACATTGTCCAAGTTTGCTGATGACACTAAGATGTGGGGCAAGGTGGGCACATTTGTAGGGAGAGAGAGGCTGCAACTAGATTTAGGCAGACTACAAAAGTGGGCAGATGAGAATAGGATGGGGTTCAAAGGAGATAAATGCAGGGTGCTGCACCTTGGGAGAAGGAATCCACAGCATACATACAGGCTGGGGAGTTCCCCTCTTGAAAGCACAGAGGCAGAAAGGGATCTTGGAGTCATTAGACTCCAAGATGAATATGAGCCACCAATGCCAGACTGCAGCCAGCAAGGCCAATCATACCTTGTCATGCATTCAAAGATGCATCTCATGCCGGTCCAGAGAGGTGATCCTCCCCCTCTATGCAACTTTGGTCAGGCCACAGTTGGAGTACCGCGTCCAGTACTGGGCACCACACTTTAAAAGGGATGTGGCCAGCCTGGAGAGAGTTCAGAGGAAGGCCACCGATTTGGTGAGAGGGCAGCAGGACAGGCCCTATGAGGAGAGACTGAGGGACCTGAACCTGTTCAGCCTCAGCAAGAGGAGGCTGAGGGGGGACCTGGTGTCTGCCTACAAACTCATCAGGGGAGATCATCAGCAAATAGGAAGAGCCCTATTCTCCCCCGCACCACCTAGAGTGATGAAGAACAATGGTAATAAGCTGATGGAGAATAGGTTTAGGTTAGAGATCAGGAGGCAATATTTTATGGTTAGGGTGGCCAGAATCTGGAACCAACTTCTTAGGGAAGTGGTCCTCGCCCCTACCTTGGGTAAATTCAAAAAGAGGTTAGATGATCACCTGTCTGGGGTCTTGTGAACCCTGCATTCATTCCTGCCTGTGCAGGGGGTCAGGCTAGATGATCTGTTCAGGTCCCTCCTGACCCTAGCTACTATGAAACTATGAAACTATGATGGCCAGCCCTTCTCCATAGTTAAGCAGCCAGGGCTTAGGCTACTCATGGCACTCATGGTCCGATCCTACCAAGTGCCCGCATTCACCACTATTAGCAGGATGGTGGTGCCCTCTCTGTATGAAGCATGCAGGGAGATCTTGAGAGAGGAGCTGCACAAGGCACAAGGCAGCAAAGGCAGGTCTGCAGGTGGCCTTACACTTCACCTCAGACATCTGGAGCAGGCAGGGTGGAGATCATGCATACCTCTCCTTCATAGGGCACTAGTGTGAGCAGTCAGGCTGTTGGTGGGCTCTCCTTCAAGCTGAGGTGATGGATGAGTCTCACATGGCAACAGAAATCATGGGGGTCATAAACTGCTTGGAGCAGGGGTGTCTCATTGAGCAGGGTGAGCTCACCTGTGGGTTCATGGTCATCAACAATGGGGCCAATATGGTCAAAGTGGTCCATGATGCACATAAGTTCCACCTCATTGTTAGGGACACCTTGGAGGGGGACAGGGCTGCTGGTAACAACATCAGCACCACCAGCAAGCTCATTTCCAAATGCAGGAAAGTGGCAGGCTACTTGCACCACAGCATCAAGAGAGGCAAGATGCTGCAGGACAAACAGGCAGAGCTGAACATCCGGCAGCACAAAATCCGACAGGATGTGGAGACTCAGTGGAACTCCACATACCTGATGCTAGAAAGGCTGGTGGAGCAACAGAAGGCCATCCATGAGATGGCCTTGCTGGGGGAGATTGGGAGCAGCAGCTCCATTAGCAGAGTTGAGTGGGGTACCATCTCTCAGATCTTGGTGGTCCTCAAGCCCTTCCTCAAGGCCACGAAGACCCTCAGCACTGCTGATGCCCTCCTCAGCCAGGTGATCCCTGTAGTGAGGGAACTTCAGAGACAAATGAAAAGCTTCCAGGGGATCAATGTTCCTGACTTGGGCAGGCTGCTGTCACCAGACATGCAGGCACTGGTGAGGAGACTGAAGGAGGGCATCATAAAATGGCTTGATCCCTTGCAGTCCAGTATGGTCCACATGCTGGCTGCCATTTGTAACCCGAGGGTGAAGGGGAGCATATGCAGCAGCCAAAGTCTGAATCAGTGGACAGAGATGCTGGTGAACAGAGTAATGGAGGTAGAACAGCAGAGGCAGGGGGACATGGAAGAGGGGGATCCATTGTTCCATGCCAGCACACCATCCACCAGCCAGTCTCCTCCACCACTGGTGCTGCCAATGTGGGCCAAGAACATGGCTTCCATGGTGGAGTCCAAAGGCACCAGACCCCACCATCAGGCAGGTAGCACTCATGCCTTGGTGCCTGCCTATCTTGCCTATCTGCTGCTGTGAGATCCCCTTGGCCTACTGGGCAAGCTGCAGCCATATTTGGCCAGATATGGCCATGGTTGCCCAGGAACACCTGTCCTGTCCACTGACCAGTGTTCCAAGCAAGAGGGTGTTCACTAGTGCTGGGGATGTAGTGACACCCCACCGCACCTACTTGGATCCTGGCTTGGTGGACCAGCTGGTATTCCTCAAGGTGAACCTCCCACTGCTGGAGTTACCCAAGCTCCAGGTGCATATGGAGTGAATATCACCCTCCTCACACCATCCACACCTATTTTCTTTTTACATTTTTTAAAACCATGTAATGCCTCGCTCTCAGAGCTGGAGGTGGCACTCACTGCATCACAAGCCAGCAGGGGAAGAACATGTCCCTACTGAGCTCCCATGTCAGGACAAACTTGGAGGTATGGGCTGGGGCTATGGGGGAGGAAGAGACCCCAGGTCCTGGGCATGACCACTAAAACTGCACTCTGCCAGGGTTGGGGGCCATGATGGGACTGCCAACAGCTCAGCAGCTCCAGGAAATGCCAAGACTGTGGATCCCCCTGGTGAAAGGCAGGTAGGAGGCACTATAACTTCCAGCCACCACATGCACGCACACAGTCCTGGCTGGGGAAAGCCCAGGCCTGTCATGTCTTTCACAGTCCTGAGGCTTGCTGGTTGCAGTGGAGTTGCGAGGCTCCAGGTGAGCTCAGCTTAGTTGTCTAGGATGCCAGCACAGAGAACACCACCTGTCTCCAATCTCTCAAGCATGATCCTGATAGGGAATTTACAAACCACTTTTCACAAATAGACCTATGAATTGCACTTCATCAACCTCCTAGGTACAGAAACTTTGGACTCAATATAGACATTGGAATTCTGACACACTACAACCAAACGGACATCTGACTCCTGAGGTACCTCTCCACTTCTACCTACACTGATACATCCCCCTTCCTCCCCTCACCCCAGCCTGTCCCTCACACCATAGATTCATAGATTCATAGATGTTAAGGTCGGAATGGACCTCAATAGATCATTGAGTTCGACCCCCTGCATAGGCAGGAAAGAGTGCTGGGTCTAAATGACCCCAGCTAGATGCATATCCAACCTCCTCTTGAAGACCCCCAGGGTAGGGGAGAGCACCACCTCCCTTGGGAGCCCATTCTAGACCCTGGCCACTCGAACTGTGAAGAAGTTCTTCCTAATGTCCAATCTAAATCTGCTCTCTGCTAGCTTGTGGCCATTATTTCTTGTAACCCCCAGGGGCGCCTTGGTGAATAAAAACTCACCAATTTTCTTCTGTGCACCCGTGATGAACTTATAGGCAGCCACAAGGTCGCCTCTCAACCTTTTCTTGCGGAGGCTGAAAAGGTCCAGTTTCTCTAGTCTCTCCTCGTAGGGCTTGGTCTGCAGGCCCTTAACCATACCAGTGGCCCTTCTCTGGACCCTCTCCAGGTTATCCACATCCCTCTTGAAGTGCAGCGCACAAAATTGCATGCAGTACTCCAACTGCGGTCTGACCAGCGCCCGATAGAGGGGAAGTATCACCTCCTTGGATCTATTCGTCATGCATCTGCTGATGCACGATAAAGTGCCATTGGCTTTTCTGATGGCTTCGTCACACTGCCGACTCATGTTCATCTTGGAGTCCATTAGGACTCCAAGATCTCTTTCCACTTCCGTGCCACCCAGCAAATCATTCCCTAGGCTGTAGGTGTGCTGGGCATTTTTCCTCCCTAGGTGCAGTACTTTGCCTTTCTCCTTGTTGAACTGCATTCTGTTGTTATCTGCCCACTTGTCCAACTGTCCAGGTCTGCTTGTAGTTGTTTCCTGCCCTCCGGCGTGTCCACTTCTCCCCATAGCTTTGTGTCATCTGCAAACTTGGACAGAGTACATTTCACTCCCTCGTCCAAGTCGCTGATGAAGACGTTAAAGTGTATTGGTCCAAGGACCGAGCCCTGCAGGACCCCACTGCCCACACCCTTCCAGGTCGAAACCGACCCATCCACCACGACTCTCTGGGTGCGACCCTCCAGCCAATTCACCACCCACCGGACTGTGTAGTCATCCAAGTCACAGCCTCTTAACTTGTTCACCAGTATGGGATGGGATACCGTATCGAAGGCCTTCCTGAAGTCTAAGTATACGACATCCACCCCTCCTCCTGTGTCCAGGCGTTTCGTAACCTGGACATAAAAAGAGTCTAGATTAGTCAGGCATGATCTGCCTGCTACGAACCCATGCTGGTTTCCCCTCAGCATAATTTGTCCTGCCGGGCTCTCGCAAATGTAAGCCTTGATAATTTTTTCAAAGACTTTGCGAAGGATGGAGGTGAGACTGACTGGTCTATAGTTGCCCGGGTCCTCCTTCCTCTGCTTCTTGAAGATGGGGACCACATTAGCCCTTTTCCAGTCCTCCGGGACTTGGCCCGTGCGCCACGAGTGTTCAAATATTCCCGCCAGTGGCTCTGCAATGATGTTGGCCAATGCCTTCAGCACCCTCGGATGGAGCTCATCCGGGCCTGCCAACTTAAAGGCATCCAGTTCTTCCAAGTGACTCTGCACCATTTCAGGGTCTACGCATGGCAGTCTGGCACCCTTGCTGCTGCCTCTCTACAACCCCAGTGAGAGACTTGTCGTGCCCATCGCTTAGGAACACTGAGGCAAAGAACTCGTTGAGGAGTTCAGCCATCTCCCCCCTGTCCGACACCAATTGTTTCTGCCCATTTAGCAGGGGTCCTATTCCACCCTGGGCCTTCCTTTTACTCCCTATATATCTAAAAAAACAAATTCTAGTTGTCCTTTACTTGGGATGCCATCCTCAGCTCCATGGTAGCTTTGGCCCGTCTAACTGCCTCCCTACAAGAGCGCGCAGAGGAGGTATATTCGTCTTCGGTGATCTCTCCCTGTTTCCACTTTTTATGTGCTCCCCTTTTGGCCCTTAGGCTGCCCTGGATTTCTCTGGTCAGCCATGGAAGCCTCCTGGCCCCTTTCCATCTTTTTCCTCGTATCAGGATCGTCTCGCTTTGTGCCCAAAGGATCGTTTCCTTAAGGCACAGCCAGCCTTCTTGGGCTCCCATCACTTCAAAACTCCTACTCTGCAGTGCGTCCTTGACTAATCTCCTGAGTTCATTGAAATCAGCTTTCCTTAAGTCTAGCACTTTCACCCTACTAGTTACCTTACCCACTCGACGTCTTATGGTGAATTCAATTATTAGGTGATCACTATCCCCCATATGGCTACCGATCTGGAGGTCCCCTACCATGTCGTCCCCTGTTGCCAATACTTGATCCAGTATGGCATTCCCCCTAGTGGGACCGTTTACCTCCTGTGTCAGGTGGGGGTCCTGTACACAGGTAACAACCTGCGTGAAGGGTGGGACTTTGCCGTCTGCGTCTCCCAACAGATGTCTGGGTAGTTTAGGTCCCCCATAACTACCGCCGCTTTAGCTTTTATGGTCTCTGAGAGCTGCCTCAGGAGCACCGAATCTATTTCTTCCCCTTGGTGTGGGGGTCTGTAGCAGACCCCTACCACCAAATCCCTTTCTCCTTGCCCCCCATGTAGCCTAACCCACAATCCTTCTACTTCCTCATCCTTTGATTCTGTCTTGATGAGGGTTGATGTATATTGCTCATTGACATAGAATGCAACCCCTCCCCCTTTTTTCCCCACCCTGTCTTTTCTGTATAATCTATAACCCTCAATATGTACCGCCCAGTCGTGGGATGAATCCCACCAGGTTTCCGTTAGCTCTACTAAGTCATACGTGTTTTCTGCAAGCATGAGTGCTAGTTCATCCTGCTTGTTCCCCATGCTCCGAGCATTAGTATATAGGCACTTGAGCCCTGCGACTGGTGCCTTTGCTGGCCCCCCGCTCTGAGTCCCAAGGGGCCCCTTATTTCTTACCTTCTCGTTGCTTACCTGTGCTGTGGTGCTGGCCGCCCCATGGCTTGCAGGTTCCCAATGTTCTCCTTCTTCAGGCTGGGCTGTCCTTGTGGGTGCCACATGGTTTGGTGGTCCACAGCTTCCCCCGCCCTCATCTTCCCCTCCCTCCAACGAGCCTAGTTTAAAGCCTGCTGGAGGAGATCCACCCACCTAGAAGAAAACACATGCTTACCTTTGGGGGACAGGTAAAGCCCATCCCAACTGAGCATGTTCCTCGTCGTAATGTGCGGGTCATTGTCCAGGAAGCCGAAGCCTGCCTCGAGACACCACTACCGAAGCCACCAGTTGGTCTCTCTGATGCAGTTCTCATGCCGTCTTCCACGTTCGTTCGCTGGTAGGATGGAAGAGAATACCACCTGTGCACCGAACTCCCTCAGCATGCCTCCCAGAGCACTGTAGTCCACCATCAGGTGATCGGGGGTTCTCCTGGCCGCATCATTAGTACCCACATGGACTAGGACCATGGGTTAGTAATCAGTGGGCTTGATCCTGGCCTTGAATTCTTCCATCACATCCCGAATCTTTGCTCCGGGCAGGCAGTATACCTCTCGTGTTGAGGGGTCCTGGCGACAGATGCGTCCTTCCGTACCTCTCAGGATGGAGTCGCCTATGACGAGCACTCGTCACTTCCTCCTCTGGGTCTGCTTGGATCTCTTGACCTGTTCAGAGTGTGTAGAATGTGGTGATGCTTCCTTCCCAAGGGTGTCTTCCTCCCCTTCCATCTCCTGCAGGGTCGCCAGGGCCTTGTACCTGTTCTCCAGTCGGACTGGAGGAACTGGTACCTGTTCGCTGCGAGCCTCCATTTGCCATGATGCCTCCATTTCCATTTTCACTGACTGGCTTTCTTGCCTGCATTGCATGCCAGCCTCTGTCTTCTTTACTATTCTTTCCATCCAGGAAGAGCACACACACCAACTGCAGGTGCTTCCTCAGCCTGACAAAGGGTTTTTCAACCCCCAAACTTGCTAAGATATATTTCTGTAACCATTCATTTGGTCTACTAAAAGGTACCAGATTGACCCAAAAGCCTTGTCTGCCAGTGCCACATCCTTAGACCAACACCCCTAGCACCTGTCCCCAGTTATCTGGCTGGAGGGATTCAGGGCCCTGTGCACATCTAAGCCCCAGGGCTGGGGCTGGCAGAGAGAGTTCTCTGGCAGCTGCTGGAGAAGAAGCTCTGACAAGAAAGGAAAGAAAGGCTCTGTGACAGTTTGGCTGACTGAGATGCTGCTGGTGCTATTGTGTTTCAGTGCACTGCTTACCTGTTTTTATTTAAAGTGATGGACAAGGATGAGGGTGTAGGGGAGGAAGAGCCCTCATTGAGAGCCCTCAAAACTCAAAACAAAACACTGTCCCATTGAAAAGGTGAAATGGAAGTCGAGACAAAAGCGCAATCTCGGGAACCAGCAGCGGGAAGGAGAGTAGTCAGCACACGTGTGTCCTGCACGCACGTGTGCCCCTTTTAGCAACTGACTGACCGGAGGCAGAGGCGGCAGCGGCGGCGGCAGCAGCAGCAGAGGAATCGGCAGCGGGGGAGCAGCAGCTGATCCCCCGAATGTAAGTGGGGCAGAGGGACCCGGCGCAACTGAGCCGGATCCGGAGGGGAAGCCCCCCGGGTCCCATATAGCTGAGCCGGTAGGGAGCCGCACTCCCGAGCCGCGCGGCATGAACAGAGAGCGCAAACAGGGAGGGCTAGGGAAGGGACTGTCCTCCCAGGCCAGGGGGCACCCCCGGGGCTAACCCTTGGGGGAGCAGGCTCCTGTGGCAGCGGATCCCCCCAGCGGGGGAGCGTAGGGGCGGAACTGCTGGCAGGCACTTCCGGGTAGACCGGGGCGCCTGATTGGCCGTTGGAGCGGGGCGGGTAATTCAAACCGCGGGCTTTAAAGCCACGGGGTGACGTAGTTCCCAGCACTCGGTAACCAGCAGCGGGAAGGAGAGGAGTCAGCACACGTGTCCTGCACGCACGTGTGCCCCTTTTAGCAACTGACTGACCGGAGGCGGCGGCGGCAGTGGCAGCGGCAGCAGCAGCAGAGGAATCGGCAGCGGGGGGAGCAGCAGCTGATCCCCCGAAGGTAAGTGGGGCGGAGGGACCCGGCACAGCTGAGCCGGATCCGGAGGGGAAGTCCCCCAGGTCCCATATAGCTGAGACGGTAGGGAGCCGTGCTCCCGAGCCGCGCGGCGCGAACAGAGTGCGCAAACAGGCGCGCTCTGTAAGAGCACGCCGGCATTTGCGCAGGCGTTCGCGCCAGCGGGCGGGCAGGAAGGGCCAGGAGTGGGACTCCTGTAAGGGTAGGGCGTAGACACCGCGCAGGTCTACAAACAGCAGCTTATAGAATGGTGTCTATAAGGAGTGCTGCTAGGGCCTCTGCCCAGGGGGACAAGGCTACCCGGGGCAGGTCTGAGGCCTCCACCCAGACCGAGCCCATGGGGGAGCTGATGTCCCCCTACCTCCTGGCCTGTGGGGGATCCCCAGCAGGGCCGGGGGGGGGCAGAGATTGGGGGCCCCCACACCTGTCCGGCAGGTGCCCATCTTAGGGCTCTGGAGGCACAGGTGAGGGAGCTCTGGGAGGAGGTTAGCAGGCTGAGGGGGATCAGGGAGGTGGAGGATGAAATTGACAGTTATTTCCTTTCCCTGCAGGCCCAGGCACCCAAAGAAGAAGCAGCCCAGGGAGTTCCCTCCACAGCAGAGTGGCAGACGGTCACAGCCAGGACCGGAGCAGCTCGCAGCGAACCGGTACCAGCTTCTCCAGTCCGACTGGTGAACAGGTACGAGGCCCTGGCGACCCTGCAGGAGATGGAAGGGGAGGAGGAAACCCTTGGGCAAGAAGAAACACCAGGTTCTTCACACTCCAAACAGATCAAGAGATCCACGAGGACTCAGAGGAGGAAGCGACGAGTGCTCGTCATAGGTGACTCCATCCTGAGAGGTACGGAAGGGCCCATCTGTCGCCAGAACCCCTCGGCACGAGAGGTATGCTGCCTCCCTGTAGCAAAGATTCGGGATGTGACGGAGGTAATCCAGGCCAGGATCAAGCCCACCAATTACTACCCCATGGTCCTAGTCCATTTGGGTACTAATGATGCGGCCAGGAGAACCCCCGATCACCTGATGGCGGACTACAGTGCTCTGGGTGGCGTGCTGAAGGAGTTCAGTGCAAAGGTGGTTTTCTCTTCCATCCTACCAGTGACCGGACGAGGAAGACGGCAGGAGAACTGCATCAGAGAGACCAACTGGCGGCTTCGGCAGTGGTGTCTCGAGGCAGGCTTTGGATTCCTGGACAATGACCCGCACATCACAACGAGGGACATGCTCAGCTGGGATGGGCTTCACCTGTCCCCCAAAGGTAAGCGTGTGTTTTCTACTAGGTTGGCGGATCTCCTCTGGTGGGCTTTAAACTAGGCTCATCGGGGGGAGGGGAGTACGAGGGCAGGGGAAGCTGTGGACCACCAAACCATGTGGCACCCACAAGGACAGCCCAGCCTGAAGAAGGAGAACATTGGAAACCTGAAAGCCATGGGGAGACCAGCACTACGGAACAGGTAAGAAACAAGAAGGTAAGAAACAATGGGCCCCTTGGGACTCAGAGCGGGGGGGCAGCAAAGGCACCAGTCGCAGGGCTCAAGTGCCTATATACTAATGCTAGGAGCATGGGGAACAAGCAGGATGAATTAGCACTCCTGCTTGCACTAAACAACTATGACTTAGTGGGGCTAATGGAAACCTGGTGGGATTCATCCCATGACTGGGCGGTACATATTGAGGGCTATAGATTGTACAGAAAGGACAGGTCGGGGAAGAAAGGGGGGGGGGGGTTGCACTTTATGTCAGTGAGCAATATACATCAACCCTCATCAAAACAGAATCCAAGGTTGAGGAAGTAGAAGGATTGTGGGTTAGGCTACATGGGGGGCAAGGAGAAAGGGATTTGGTGGTAGGGGTCTGCTACAGGCCCCCACACCAAGGGGAAGAAATAGATGCGGGGCTCCTGAGGCAACTCTCGGAGACCATAAAAGTTAAGAGGCGGTAGTCATGGGGGACCTAAACTACCCAGACATCTGCTGGGAGACGCAGACAGCAAGGTCCCATCGCTCACGCAGGTTTCTAACCTGTGTACAGGACCTCCACCTGACACAGGAGGTGCATGGTCCCACTAGGGGGAATGCCATACTGGATCTGGAATTGGCAACAGATGACATGATAGGGGACCTCCAGATCAGTAGCCATTTGGGAGACAGTGATCACCTAATAATAGAATTCAACATAAGACGTCGAGTGGGTAAGGTAACTAGTAGGGTGAAAGTGCTAGACTTTAGCAAAGCTGATCTCAATGCACTCAGGCGATTAGTCAAAGAAGCACTGCAGAGTAGGAGTTTTGAAGGGATGGGAGCCCAAGAAGGGTGGCTGTGCCTAAAGGAAACGATCCTTCGGGCACAAAGTAAGACGATCCCTGAGCGAGGCAAAAAAGGGAAAGGGGCCAGGAGGCTTCCATGGCTGACCAGAGAAATCCAGGGCAGCCTAAGGGCCAAAAGGGGAGCACATAAAAAGTGGAAACAGGGTGAGATCACTAAAGATGAATATACCTCCTCTCCTCGTGCTTGTAGGGAGGCAGTTAGGCGGGCCAAAGCTACCATGGAGCTGAGGATGGCAACCCAAGTAAAAGACAACAAGAAATTGTTTTTTAGATATATTGGGAGTAAAAGGAAGGCCCAGGGAGGAATAGGACCCCTGCTAAATGGTCAGAAACAATTGGTGACAGACAGGGGGGACAAGGCTGAACTCCTCAACGAGTTCTTTGCCTCAGTGTTCCTAAGAGAGGGGCAGGACAAGTCTCTCACTGGGGTTGTAGAGAGGCAGCAGCAAGGTGCCAGACTTCCATGCGTAGATCCTGAGTTGGTGCAGAGTCATTTGGAAGAACTGGATGCCTTTAAATCGGCAGGCCCAGATGGGCTCCATCCGAGGGTGCTGAAGGCACTGGCCGACATCATTGCAGAGCCACTGGCGGGAATATTCAAATGCTCGTGGCACACAGGCCAAGTCCCGGGGGACTGGAAAAGGGCTAACGTGGTCCCCATTTTCAAAAAGGGGAGGAAGGAGGACCCGGGCAACTATAGGCCAGTCAGTCTCACCTCCATCCTTGGTAAAGTCTTTGAAAAAATTATCAAGGCTCACATTTGTGAGAGCCCGGCAGGGCAAATTATGCTGAGGGGAAACCAGCACGGGTCTGTGGCGGGCAGATCGTGCCTGCCCAATCAAGTCTCTTTCTATGACCAGGTTACGAAACGCCTGGACACAGGAGGAGGGGTGGATATCGTATACTTAGACTTCAGGAAGGCCTTTGATATGGTATCCCACCCCATACTGGTGAAGAAGCTAAGAGGCTGTGATGTGGATGACTACACAGTCCGGTGGGTGGCGAATTGGCTAGAGGGTCGCACCCAAAGTGTCGTGGTGGATGGGTCGGTGTCGACCTGGAAGGGTGTGGGCAGTGGGGTCCCGCAGGGCTCGGTCCTTGGACCGATACTCTTTAATGTCTTCATCAGTGACTTGGATGAGGGAGTGAAATGTACTCTGTCCAAGTTTGTGGATGACACAAACCTATGGGGAGATGCGGACACGCCGGAGGGCAGGGAACAGCTGCAGGAAGACCTGCATAGGTTGGACAAGTGGGCAGAAAACAACAGGATGCAGTTCAACAAGGAGAAATGCAAAGTGCTGCACCTAGGGAGGAAAAATGTCCAGCACACCTACAGCCTAGGGAATGACCTGCTGGGTGGCACAGAGGTGGAAAAGGATCTTGGAGTCCTAGTGGAGTCCAAGATGAACATGAGCCAGCAGTGTGACGAAGCCATCAGAAAAGCCAATGGCACTTTATCGTGCATCAGCAGATGCATGATGAATAGGTCCAAGGAGGTGATACTTCCCCTCTATCGGGCGTTGGTCAGACCGCAGTTGGAGTACTGCGTGCAATTCTGGGCGCCACACTTCAAGAAGGATGCGGATAACCTGGAGAGGGTCCAGAGAAGGGCAACTCGTATGGTCAAGGGCCTGCAGACCAAGCCCTATTAGGAGAGAGTAGAGAAACTGGATCTTTTCAGCCTCCGTAAGAGAAGGTTGAGAGGCGACCTTGTGGCTGCCTATAAGTTCATCACGGGGGCACAGAAGGGAATTGGTGAGTATTTATTCACCAAGGCACCCCCGGAGGTTACAAGAAATAATGGCCACAAGCTAGCAGAGAGCAGATTTAGATTGGACATTAGGAAGAACTTCTTCACAATTCGAGTGGCCAAGGTCTGGAACGGGCTCCCAAGGGAGGTGGTGCTCTCCCCTACCCTGGGGGTCTTCAAGAGGAGGTTAGATGAGTATCTAGCTGGGGTCATCTAGACCCAGCACTCTTTCCTGCTTATGCAGGGGGTCGGACACGATGATCTATTGAGGTCCCCTCCGACCCTAACATCTATGCATCTATGAATCTTTCACAGAGCCCTATAATGCTTTTGTTCAAAAGAATACATGCGTAGTATCATGACTTTTGGTTTGTTTAAGCTTCTGGAAGAGGAGAGAGCTCTGTTTGCTCTGTCTAGCAAGGACTGTTACCTTTATTTTCAGCTGGAGAAGGAATGGAATACCTGCTTCAAATATTCTGCTGGATCTACTCTCTCCATGCTTACTGGGGACCCTCTTACTTTAATGGTAATTCTTCTATCATATTTTTTTATATCCTCAATTTTCTCTGCAAGCTCCTTTCCTTTTTTTTTCCAATTATCTTAATTTTATTTAATAGATTTGCTTCTGATGGCAGATTTCCCTTGATCTTTATTCCCAGGTCTGTCACCCTGCCCCTAATTTCTGTTAGTTCTGCTCTGATCTTACTAAACTATGCCTTCATAGAAGATTTTAGAGCTCTGTTTTCTGAGATTAACTCACCCAAGTCCTCTTTGGTCAAAGGGACTGTTTTATCTCTCTTCAGCAATTTCTGTTCTGTTTCCCCCTGCAGTAGTCATCTTTGATTCTCCATTATTTTTCCACATTGGTCCCCTTTTGTGGGGTATGGATTCAACAAAAAAGGGGAATGCTTATTGTGATGTCATGTCATCCTCTGGGAATGTATAAGGTTTTAACAGAATCAAAGGGTTGTAACATTTATGATAACTCAGCTAGTCCTAGATCCAGCACATATGCAGGATGAGCTATTCATAAACCATGTGTCTAGCCATTATTGAAAGCCTCTAGTAAAGGAGAAAACTCCCTTGTGCAGCTTGTTCCATTGTTCTTCAGTTATTACAATTATCTCTAGAAACACCAGTATGATTATTTACCCTGTCTTCCTGGATGATAAAGGCCATAGATTTTCACCATTACTGTATCAAGACTAATAGCTTTTGGTAGAACTAGAGAACATCTGTCAGAAAGATTCCATTCTGATGGAAAATTTACTGCTTCCCTTGGCAATCTGTTCTAATGTTTAATTACCCTCTGTTAAAAATCTGCATCTATTTTCAGTTTGAATTTTTCTAGCCATTGGATCTTTTAGGTCTTTGTCTGCTAGATTAAAGAGCTTTCTAATATTAGATATTGTATTCTTCAAAGACCATGATTAAGTTGTCTTTTTATATTCTTTTTCATAAAATAAAAGATTTTTGTGCCACAGGTTCAGTGTTTCATTCATAAACTACCATTTTTTAAATCTGAAGCCCAAAGTCCTTGAAGAAAGATCACAAAAAGAAAGATATTATCATGAAGAACAGTTGTATAGAGGAATACCTTCTATGAGGTCTCTGCATTTTAAACATGGCATAGAGAGTCATTTTCTCACCCCTGCCCCCTCCAAGATTTTTTATTTTCACTGAAAGTTCAAAAATTGAAATGTTGGAACCAAAAAATGAAATTATTTGATTTGGAAATACGGTTGTGGTACCTCAGGTAAGTTACAATTTATGCTCCCATTTTTCTCAGTAGTTGATATCCACAGTCTGGTTACATCTACCATAAGCTTTGCCAATCTTCTCATCAGGTTTGATGACAATAGGAGAGATGTGGTCTGGCTGGGGATTCAATAGGGGAGAATGGGATATGAGTTGCTTAAACTATAATTCCCATGATACATAAAGATGGAACATTGTGGGATGAGGGGGAGAGGGTTATGAAATATTTCAGATTTTGGCCAAGAACTGGAGGTTTTTTAAATCTACAGGTTTTTTTTTTCTAATGAAATTTTAATTTTTTCTGTGGAAACCAGGCAGTTTGCACAAATAAAATGGCTTAGTCAAATACTCAATTTTCTGTGGGAAACATTTTTATTACAAAATTTTAGAACAACTCTGATCACTGCTTCAAAAATCAAATCTCAAATAAAAGGACCTGCATTAAATATGTACATAGACAATGTTGTCTTCTCCCTCTCTCTCTTTTTGCTCTCAGCAATGAGATGTAGAATACCTGTACTAGATATTCTAGTGCAAATGGAAATGAGTGTTGGTGCAATCACACATCTTTGCTTGACTCCAATTCTAATATTGAAGGGATTCATTTCTGAGCCATTGCTTAGGATGGTTGCTGTCAAGACATTGTAAAGTCCAATAAAGGTAACAAATTTTAATTGGCATCCAAATCTCATCAGGATACGTAGGGCCCCTATGTTAGTTGACTCAAAGGTGTTATTCAGGTCAATAAAAACTATATACATATCTTGGTATTACTCACAGCACTTCCACAGCTCTCTAGCAAATAAGATCATATATATTGTGTTTCTGACTGGTCTAAAAGGACATTGGGATTTGGATAGAATCTCCTCAGTGGAGAAAGTGAGTCTTGACAATGCAGGTGACGATCTTCCTAGCTGTGGACTGGAGTGCAATACCATGATTATTGCTACATCTGGAGTTACCATTCAGTATTGCATGGACAGGAATCTCTTTAACTTCAACCAGTTACATTCCAAATCCAAGATAACCAATGCTTCCAGTACTGATTTTCAATACATTGATAATTGTGTCGTATATGTCCCCTCAATTAAAAAAAGTTGAATGGGCACACAGCTCATTTTTGATAACTTCTCTGAAGCACATAACATTCTTGGACTCATTGTAAACTTCACAAAACCAAGACTAACCCATCCCGAACCAACCAGCTCTTCCTCCATATATTACAATTACAGGGCAATCCTTGTAGAATGTTGAGCATTTCCCCTTTCCCAGCTACCTTTCCCAGACCATAAACACAAACAAGAATATTCAAAACTGGATAAAATATGCCAGTGCTGCCTTTGGATATCTCCAACATCATGCCTTTGATGATTTTGACAGTGAAAGCCAAACATAATTTTTCATCTACCAGACTGTTGTCATCCCTGCCTGTTGTGTTGGTTTAAAACATGAAGGATATATCACAAACACCTGGAAGCTTTGGAGAGGTTTTTTAAGACCAGCTAGATAAAGCCTTGGCTGGAATGATCTAGTTGGGGATGGTCCTGCTTTGAGCAGGGGGTTGGTTGGACTAGATGACCTCCTGAGGTCCCTTCCAATCCTAATTTTCTATGATTCTGTGAATGTTACCATCAGTGATATCTCCAGAGAATCCTCCATATCTATCAGAAGGACAGAATAAATGCTAAAAAATATCCCAACTAGCATTGAGGCAATGCTTATATCCCATCTTACTGATGATCTTCACTTTAGAACTAGGCAAAAGAAGAGATTCAAGGACATATTGAAGAAATGTGGTGAAGAAATATGATACTAACATTAATACCTGGGAGACTCAAGCTCTGAATTGTCTGCAGTAATGCCATGATGTATGGTGAGGTATAGATCATTTCAAGTAAATTTACATCATTATGGTGGTAGATAGATGAGAGAGACAGAGGGAAAGAGCTGTGACCCAATCTCACCAGGATCTATTCCTCCCTCCCAGAATCATTTACCACATCCACAGTCAAACACAGGAATCTTGGATCAGCCTCTTCTGTCATCTGTAAATTCACTAATGACTTCCCTATGTACTGGAAGACTGTCATTCTCATATCAAAGGACTGGTGCTGCTGCCAACAATTTTATATGTTATTTATGACCAGTTAAAAAGGAAATCAGACCCTATAATTGGTAATGATTTATGTGGGTTACTTATTAACATTACTAAATTACTATTCTACTAGATTGTAATATTGCCAAAAATACATCGTGTTTTCCAAAACTAGAGGATAAGAGAATGAAAGACTCTATGTAAGAATGAGTTTGCAATGTGGACAGAAAGACAAAGACAGGCAGACAGAAGGACAGAAAGAAAGAAAGGCAGAAAGAAAGGCAGACAGACAGCCAAGCAGGCTTTTTATAAAGGTTTATTAAGGGGGAAAAGGGGTAACAATTCCACCAAAAAATAAAACACTACCCACACAGGGTCCCAGGTACAACAGACAGAGCCTAGGGCTATGGCCCGTAAGCCCTGCCCTCAGTCTAAAAAACAAAAACAGCTAGTACAACAACAGCCTGCTCAGACCTCTGATGATACCCTGGGAAAGTATAAGCAATATCACAGAGCAAGCACTAAACAGATGCCCTCATTGCTGCAGAGTACCCCCTGAATGGCCCAACATGACTGGAGGGTGGGTACTATCCACTGGAGGACTTCATGTTCAAATTTCAGTGTCAGGCATGCCCAGACCAAGAATTGAAAGTGTCTCAGGGCATCATCAGAGCCATCCCCAGCAAGCCGGTTCCTGCAGCTCTTGAGGATGGCCATCTTAGCCTGACCAAGCAAATAGTTGGCCAGGCAGATGATACCCACCTGTGGTCCCTGGTATGGGAAAGAAAACAAATAGGTGATCTCTGAGAGGTCCAAGTCTAGTACCAAACAAGGTGCCAAGGGCAGCAGAGCAGCAGCAGGTGGAGGCACCTGAGGAAGGCATGGAATAAGTCCTCTTCTACCTCCCCATAGCAAAAGGGCCAGTCTGATGATGCAGTCAGGTCCATGTGGTGGTCGAGAGTGTCGGTGGCCAGTATCCCATGCAGAAACCACCACTGGAGGTTACCAGTCCATTTGGCAATGGGTAGCTCATAAAACATGCACCACACAGGGTGAGCTGGTGCAAGCTCCAGTGTCACTAGGTGCTGCCTCCATGTCATGTCAGGCTGAGTGGCAAGAACATGAGCATGGTGGACACAAACCACTCGTGTACAGGGCTTTCCATGTCACCATATCAAGATGAATCCCAGAATCACTGTCAGGAGGCACAGGAACAGTCAATAATGTCCCAGGGCTACCACCCAACTCACTATCCACAGCTGGGAAAATGGGCAATGGTAGAAAGGGCTCTTTGGAGACATCTCTGCCAGGGATGTCCTGCCATGCTCAGAGGTAATCCTCAATGGCCTCCGCTGCCTCCACTGGGAGGGTGGCCCTCACATCCCTCAAGAGATGGGTGGTGCAGTAGACCAAATGCATGCCCAACCGGGCATCCAGAGCCTTGGCTGACAGCCAGTCTGACCAGGCCATATCAAGAAGGTGGCCTAGCTGGACTGTACATGACCAGATGAGAGAGTAAATGAGGCTATCAGACCCAAGGCACAACAGCCTGTGCTGCAGGGCTGGGTTGTAGACACTGGCTCCTGCAGCAACTGTGGAAATTGTAGACATCTGGCCTGAGGCTGGAGGCAGAAAGCAGCCCGGCAGACCCACACCAGGCTGCAGTAGAAGGGCGGGGGGTGCCCCAATCCAGGAGGGAAGGATCCAGGAGAAAAAGTTCTTTGTCAAACCTGAGGTTCCCTACCTAGTGCAGAAACACACAGGCTAGCTGCTGCCAGGGAGGGTGGTCTTCACAATAAAGGAGTCTCTGGAGAACCTGAATGGAAAGCAGCCACTTTACTCACCAGGTCAGCCACACCCTGGTCTTCCTCAGCCACAGGCAGATAGAAAATAGCTCAGGGGAGCCAGTGGCATCTGTAGCAGAAAAAGTCAACCACCAGTTTTTGAAGCTGTTTGAATAAATCTGGTGGGGGTCCAATATGGCACACTGGTGCCATAATGTTGCAGCTGCCAAATTATTCACAATGAGGACCCACCCATGGTAGGAGAGGTTGGGCAAGTGCTAGCACCACCACCGCAGGCACGCCTCCACCTCCTCGCTGAGGCCTTACCAATTCCAGAATGGGAAGACTGATGGGCCAAGGAACACCCCCAGAGCTTTAGGCCCTTGCGCTTCCAGGCAAGACCCTTGGGCAGGTCCTGGGGGTAATGATTACTCCAAGCACCAAGGAGTAGGGCATTGCTCTTAGGCCAGTTGACGGGAGCTGAGGAAGAACACTCATAAGCATGCTGATAGTACACCAGTGACTGGACATCACCCTGGGTGCTGAGGAGACTGGTCACATCATCTGCATACACTGTCAGCCTAACTGGTGGACCACCAACCAAACCAGGGGTCAATGGAAGAATGAGGCCAGTCAGGTGACATCACAACATGTGAGGCAGGGGCTCAATAGGCAGAGTGTACAGTACTCCCAAGAGGGGGCAGCCCTGGTGGATGTCCTTGTGTGCCAGGAATGGAGCACAGAGCATGCCATTCACTTTCAAAAGATTGGAGACATCTTGGTACAGTACCCGGAGGGCAGAGGTGAAGACCGGTTCAAAGCCAAAGGCCTCTAGGGTCTGAAAAAGGTAGTTGTGGCTAACCTTACCAAAGGCTTTCTCCTGGTCCAAGGAGATGCCAAAGAGGTCTGCGGCTGTTACCAGGTGATGAAGCAGGAACAGATTGTTCTGGATGGTCCTGCCCAGCATTCAGTAGCTCTGTTTGGGACCAATGACTGAGGCTATGACAATATGCAGTCAATTGGCTAAGGCTTTGGCCAGAATCTTGTAGTCACCACACAGAAGGGATACTGGTCACCAGCTCTTAATGCAGCCAAGGTCCCCTGTTTTTGGTAGCAGGATGAAAACCACCCAGTGACAGCTGACAGGTAGGATTTTGTCAGTGAGGCTCTCATGAAAGACGTGCAAGAGGCAGGGGCCAAGGATGGGCCAGAAGGTCTTATAAAACTCAGTGAGCAACCTGTTGAGCCCTGGTGCTTTGCCCAGGGTGAGGCTCCCCACCACACCTATGAGCTCCTCCCATCTCTTGCTCAAGTTCATCAGCCGTCATTGGGCCAGCTTGGGAAGGCCATCATGTAAGCACTTAGTGGATTATGGGCAGAGAGGTTCAGCTACAAACAGGTCTTAATAGAAGGCTACAGTGTGATGGTGGATCTCAACAGAATCTGTGAGTAGCCGTCTATCCAGAGTCTTGAGATGGTAAAGGATTTTCTGCTGGGCCCATCACTTTTCCAAGTTGAAAAATAACTGGGACAGGGCATCAGCCTCTTCCAGCTGTTGACAGCAGGCACAAATCCTCACAACATGGGCTGCGCCCTCTGCCAGCTCCCACAGGTGCTTCTTCTGAAGCTTAAGGCTCTCAAGTAGTCCTGTGTCTCTGCCAGCATCATGTAGGGTCACCTCAAGCTTTGCTACATGTTTCTCCAACACCCAGACATGGCAGGGGGAGCTCACTCATTGCCAGCTGTGTGTACTGCTGGCAGAAAGCTCTGATCTGTGCCTTCCCCACACCCCACCATTGCTTCCAGGAGGCAAAGATGTTCTCCCTATCTCCCATGTCCACCAGAAGTAGGCAAAGCATTCACAGAAATGAGCGTCTTGCAGCAAGCTTATGTTAAAACACCAGTAGTGTGCCCAGGGACATGCTCTGCCAAGGAGACTTAGCTCAGAGCAAATAAGACTGTGATCTAAGAGTCTGGATGGAATAATGCAGCTGCCATGCAGGACTGGCAGACAATGCTTGGTGACATACAAGTGGTCAAGGCATGCCATGGCAATCGCACTAATGGTTGCCTTTATCCAAGTGTACTGACTTGTGTCAGCATGGAAATGGTGCTAGATGTCAACAAGGTCACCTGCCTCCAAAGATGTTCACAGCCACCAGGCTGAGGACAGATGAGGTTCTGCCCAATTCTGCCAAACACTGTTTGTCGACTGTGCAATTAAAGTCACAGCCTAGGAGGAAAAGGTCATCAACATCAGGTGCACTCCTCAAAAAGTCAGTAAGGGTCTCAAAGAAGGCTGTCCATTCTCACCCAGCAGTGGGAGCATAGATATTAATTAGGAGGAGGCAATGTTGTGCTAATGTGATACGAGCAATTAACAGGTGGCTAGGGATGACCTTTGGAGTTACCACCGAGTCAGGTTTTAGCTGCAGCATTAAGAGGATTGCAACTCCTGCACTGAGAGAGGTGCCATGGCTCAGGAACATATGGCCTGTCCAGGCAGCATGCCAGTCAGTTTGACTAGCTGCATAACTATGAGTTTCTTGCAGAGAGGTGTCATCCAGCTTTTTCCTGGTGCTGGAAATCAAAGACTGCCATCTGCTTCACAGGGTCTATGCAGCTGTTGGTGTTGAGTGCACCAAAGGTTGTAGCAGCTATGCATGAAGGGTATAGAAAAGAGAAACAGGCAAAGCCAAGAGAACAGAGAGGAACAGCAGAGCAGGACAGGGGAAAACACAGGCCTACAGCTTGCCAGCCAGCAATGAGTGCCCAATATCGCCCACAAGCTTGCTTAGGCAAAAAACTATATCACTTCATCACCACAGTGGAGTACAGCATCACTGCTATAGCCTTAGCAGACACCAAAAATGTCTCAGGTTTTGAGAACCATTTATGTATATGCTGTGTAAACCTCCGGTGGTGCTTTGTTTGGTCTAGAAATGAAGTAATGCTTTCAACCGAGTTACCGACAGAGTGAGTTTCCTCAGAAGCGGGAACAGGTTCCATCTCCAGGGTGGGGACACTCCCTATTGAGGGGGGTACCTTAGCATGGCATTTCTAGTGGGAGTTGTGAGTACCGCACCATCCCCCTTTACTGGAGCACCCCTCAACTTTCCTGCCATGACTTTATGTTAACGGAAAAAGGAGGGGTTCAGTGGAGTTCTTCTTCTCGGGTGTCCCAGTGGAAAGGTGGGGGGACCTCACATTTTGTGACGCAAGGAGGAGGGCTCCACCTCTCCTACACCCTGTCCACTTGCCAACCACTCGGAGGTTGGATTTTGTTGTTCTGCCATTCCCTGTAAGCCCCTTCTCAGCACCAATCAATTGCCTCAAAGTTAAGGCAGCTGGAGCCCCAGTCCCTGGTGCCAAAGGGCTGGGCTGGGCTCCTGGTGCCAAAGGGCTGGGCTCCCATTGTCTGGTGTCCTTCTCCCTTCCAGTGAGAGGGATGCCCCTCTAAACTTGTGATTGTAAGTGGGTGGGGACTGATTTTCCCCATCCCAGTGCAGGACGCTGCTCTGCTTTGCTCCCGGTGTGGGTGCAGTGACAGCTCCAATACTCCAGCCCACCTCTGGAGTCACCGCTGCCTGGAGGGCTCCCTGATGCCTCACTCTGTCTCCTTCCCCCTCACCAGCTTCTGGTGGGGTTTTTAAACCTCCCACGGCAGCATCCACAGCCGCCGCAATTAACCCGCCACTCCCCCACCACGGGATCAGCTGTTTAAAGACCTGATGTAATGCCGGCTCACGTGGCTGTGGCTCTGGCTCCAGCCATGCTCCCAGCAGTAAGTTTCCCAGGGTGTGGGGGGCCTGTTTGTTCCCTGCGGGGGTTCTCAGGGTTCCCCCCAGCCCCCTTAGAGCCTGTGGGGGCTTCTCGCTGCCACACTTAGCTGTATCAGAGGACACCACCTCCTGAGGCAGGACTTCTTTTAACTCATCCTCACAGGGAGAATCAAAATCCAAGCTTTAGGAGGAGGAGCTGTACATGTCAGGCACTGAGAACTGCCAAGCCCCAGGAGGAGCACTTGTCCCCTTACCAGGATTCGCAGCATTGGGCCTTGTGGGAGCAGCATCCTCTGAGGGGACATGGGGGGGAGGGGGTCATCAGTCCCTGATCTCTTAAGTGGGGTGCTCTTGTGGACCAAGCACTCTTGCTCCTGAGGAGGCAGGCAGAGATGGGGGGGCACTAACCTCAGCTCCCCTTGGAGTGGTTGGGAGGTCTTGTGGGGATAACGAGGTCTTTTTAAAAGACCCCTTTTTCTGGGACTTTCCCTTCTGAGCAGAAGGGCCCAAATTCTCCCCTGAGGAGGAAGAAGGGGGGGGGGGAAGGGCAAGTCCACCACCACAGAGCTAGCCGACTCTGATAAAGCAGGGAGCAACTGGGAAAAAGGCCCTTCCCCACCACCCAATGGAGATGCTGCACCAGAGTTGGATGAGCCACCATTGGGCACAGCTGCAGGAGGCTCTGCTGCAGCTGGCTTCTTATTTGGGCACTGGGTAGCCAGGTGGGACCTGTTACCACAGCAAAAACATAAGGTGTCCCCAGTGGTGAGGTAGACCTTGTAATGCTGCCTGTCAAACAGAAAGGACATGGACTGGGGAAAACCCTGACCCTCCCTGTTGAGAAGCATAAGCATCTGCCTTTTAAAGGATAGGACATGGTGAAGCTCAGGGACCTTGGTGCTAAACAGCAGTCTATGGATTGGCCCTGTAACATGCCATAAGGGCACAGACAGTTAATGAGTTCATCTTTCAAGAGAACTGAAGGCACATTGGAGACCACCACATGAATGGCTGGTGTGTCCAGGGGCACTACAAGGCAAAAAATGCCCCTGACAGACAGACCTGCTACCACAAGCTCATGCACTAAGGCAGGGGAGCTGAGGAAGATGATGGGGACTGAACTCACCTGGGCAGCATAGGGGACATGGTTGCAGCCTATGAGTGCCTCCACATCAGCAGCATACTCCTCCACTTCAAGGGAGGGGCATGAAGCCAAAGACCAAAGCTCCAGTCTAGAGGGACTGAAGCCCCATCAGTGAAGCACTGGGAGCCACCTTCAGCCATTCCAGCAAAAAAGAAAAAAGGTTAATCTTGCAAAGAACCAGAGGGGTGGGGGATGGGCAGCCCTCTACCAGCAGCGAAAGAAGAAGCCAGAAACAAACAAACAAACAAACAAACCCCAGGGGAAAAGAGAAAGGTAAGCAATGTATCAGGGAAGGGATAAGCAACAGAAAAAAACTGCAGGGAGAGGGAGGGAAAACAAAAAACAATCTGAGGGAACAGGAGGGGAGGGGCAGAGGGTTAATGCAGGAGCAAGGGCTGAGAAAAGTGGGGGAAAGGCAGGAAAAAGTAATGAAAAGTAGGGGACTACAGTGGGAAAAGGGTCAGACTGTCTAGGGGAGGGGAAAAAAGCAAGAGAAGGAGAAAGCCTCACAAAACAGGAAGACATTTTCAGAGCTCTTAGCAAACACTCCTGTCAGTGGCAATTTTGAAAGAAAAAAATAAAGAAAGAAGGAATTCTAGTCTAAATGTTCATTAAAAGATATCATCAGAAAAGACCCATTTAATCCATATATGAGACTCAAGCATTTCTAAAGCAACTTTCAGGATCTGTTTATCTTCTGCAATAATGGTTTTGATCTAGACCCAACGTGGGACTTTGGTACCTACTACTGAGGTAACTGCAAAATACAACTTCTAGGCACTTGTTCCCCAGAGTGAGATCAAGAACTTGTTTAAAAATCTAAGATATGTACATAATACATTAACTAAATTAGGTAGCTCAGAATGGTAGCCAATAGGAAATCCTTTAGTCAAGGAGCAAAGTTAGACCTTTAGTCAAGTTCCTCTATTCACTTGGAAACAAGAACCCAAGATTCTACCATCATCACCCCAGATGGTAAACTCCTACTTCTATTCTGTCAAAGAACTTGGAAAGAGTCATATTTTTTTTAATGTAGTCAGAAGATTAACCAGTGGTTAAAGTTCTCACCCAGGAGGAGGAAAACCACGAGCTAAAGCCATAAGCAATGCATGCTTAGGGGTGCTTGGCGTGTCCCCCTTGCACTGGCATATCAATGGAGGGCGGTATGTCGGTCCCCCAGCAGCACTTCCAGATTTTCCAGAGAAACTTCCAGTTTCACCACCAGCATTTCTTGGCTTGGCAATAAGCTGCTGGGAGGTGTCTCCCCCTTCTACCCCCCACTCAGCGATTGGCCACTGGGGGAACCCCCTCAGCTCAGTGACTGGCCACTGGGTGATCCTCCCTGGCTCAGCAATTGGGTGCCCCACCCCCGATTCAGGAGGCACCAGTCAGCCATGGTTAAAGTTCTTCTCAATTTAAGGAAGTTCAACTACCTCATTCATACCCCCAAAAAACCTGCCCTGAAAAAATGAAAGTTCTAAATCTGTCAGAAGGAAAGTATTCTCCCAAGAGACAAAGGGCCTTGTTAAACAGTAATTTTGGGATGGCCCAAACATTAAAACTTGAAACTAGCTTTAAGCATTCATTAGGTGGCTCAAAACTACACCACTCCAGGGCAGGATTACCTCTGATCCATGTCACCCAGCTCCTATTACATTAAGTGTTGCCACTCTAGGCAACACTTTAGTGTAAACACCCCACCCAGTCCCTTACCTCCACTGGCCTGAATCAGACCCATGCCCTCACTCCCCCATCACTCAAGATCCCTGATCATTGCCCCTCCCACACCCTTCCTCACTTACTTGGAGTGGAGTGGCCCATGCTGCCTGTCCCAGGGGAGCAGGCAAGGAAGGGGTAACCTGCTTGCCCATATGCTGCTGCTGCCTCTACTCTCTGGGAGGGTTCATCTTGGAGAAGAGCAGCATCTTGGCAGCAGTGGCAGTAGCAGTAGCCAGTACTGGGGAGGCAGGTTAAACCTTCCCTGCCTGCTCCCCTAGAACTAGCAGCGCAGGCAACTGCAAGTAGCAGGGGGCTGGAGGGTGGGGGGAACCCTGAGGGGCAGTGGGAGAGCCCTGGGGGCAGGGGAAATTCTTACCTTTCAGTCCTTCACACCGCTGATGTCCTTAAGTGTGACTGCTCCGAACTTAAGCTAGTACTAATACCAAGCAACATTTGTGCGGCTCACAGTGAAAGGTGGAACAAGTTCCTGAATCACAAATACAGATTCATGCTGGAACTACAACAGTACTAATATTGCATTTTGCAACATTTGTACAGCCATAACAGAGTACTCCTTTCCTGAAACTATTTTACAATAGAACATGCAATCAATTTCTCCAATGTAAACAGGAATATACAGAAGAAAAAGCAGATTGTATTCCTTGGGCCACTCCAGCTACTCATCTCTGCCTCATCAATATAAACCAGAGGTTTGTTTTGTAACTTCCAGAGCAAGCCTATGCCAGCTAACAGCTTGTTTTGCTTTCTTTTGTTTTTTCCTCCCTCTAAACCTTTGTTATAGCTTTGGTGTGGTTAATACTGTATACTGAACATAGTTAATATCGATCAATCCTAAGAGTTAGGAAAAGGTGACAGAAATCAAGTTTGGGTTGAAAGGTTTCCATCCAAGCAGAAACAAATATCAGCTTAGAAAAGTATAATTGTTAGCACCAATCTAATAAATATTATATTTATTTCACTTTAGGCTTTTGAATGAAATACAAAATATGTAAATTACCTCCAATTCAATTGAAAAGGGCAAATACCTTTATCATTAACTTTTGTAATGCTAATAATAATAATAATAATAATAATACAAAATTAAATGGTCACTGCTGAAGATACATATCATGGAAAAAATCAGAGTTTCTGAAAACTTATTAAGCAGAAAAGCTCTTGAGAATTACTTGCAAGATATTCTTCATCAAGTCTTGCATTTAAAAGCTTATCTAACTTTTTTCCATCTACATAGCTGGCCCAATAAAAGATATCACCTGAACAAATCCGTGCCTTTTGCATAATTTCTGGACCATTACAAATACAACTTCACTCTTACGCTACCTTGAAATTCATGGCATTTTGTATTCCAGTGCCTGTTTTAAGCATAAGTGATGAAAAGTAAACCCATGTTCTAATATCTGTTGCCTGAATTGTTCTTAAGCCTTATTATTTTTTCCAAGATAAAGTTTCAGTTTACTGGTTCTTGAAAGGATATTGAACTGGGAATCCAGGAATTAAGGTATCCCGTCCGATGTAATTTCAGTGTTAATCATGTCCGAAGCTGGAATAAAAGTACAAGTAGCACATTACTAAATTTGACCCTGTAAAAAAATAGTTTGCCACATTATAGTGATCCTGGTTCTGATTACATTATTATCTTTTCAGAGTAAAATGTACCTCTGGAAATCTCAGAACAGCTTAGCACAGAAGCAGCAGATTGTACCAGCAGTCCTGAAAGTAGCATTTTTGAAAGCACAGAAACTTGGGTAAAAGAAAGCCAAAAGAAGACAAAGGGAGAAAGAATTACAATATTGCAGCCCAGTTGAATTTTTTTTTACTAAACATTTTCTTTGAAAAACATTATTTTATTGATATGTAAATTTTAGGTTTACGTACACTTGCCAGCCCTTTCCATTCTTCTAGCAGAGTGTAAATAGGAATCAGACTTCTTTTCCTATATTTTTCATTTTCCCATCTTTTTTCTATTAAAAGGAAAGGTTTTTTAAAGAAAAAGTGGACATTCTTTTCCAACAAAACAAAACAAAAGAAAAGCTAATAGGGGAAGAGATTGTCAAAGCAGCATTCTTTTTATATTGCTTTTCTGAAGAGTGAAGTGGCAGGGGTGGAGGGGGGCACTAACCAACTGTATACAATATTACTTGTGAAGTAATAGTAAGAGAATACCAAGTATTATTTTTGTAGTTAATCTCTTTGAGTTATCAAATGACAAAAACAATGTATTATATCGATATTATGGAATCAATCTATGGTTCTTCCACAGAAATCAGTGATGTTTCAAATATAAGATAGGGCACACTATGTAATAACCAAGAATGATAATGCTAAGTGTTTAATGCTAAGAGCAGTTTCTACACTCAAAGTACTGCATAAGATACTTGACCTTTAGTTTCCAACTCCCAACTTGGGTTTAAATGCTTACCAGAAACATTACTGGATGGAGTCCTAGATTATAACTCTGCTAGGACGTGAAGCTGATCATGTATCTCCTCATTGTGAAAAGAGATTTTAAATGCTTCTAATTAAAAAGCATTTATCATTTTTCTCCACTCTCCTTTTTGTCCTTACCTACAATACAATCATTTTAGTGATTGATGCCTTTGAATTGGTAGATTTTAACTTCATCATGTGACTGAAGATGAATTAACTAAGTACAAAACACTTTGCTGACTATTACAGGATTATTTTATAGCATATATTAGTACACGTGCATTCAGTTAACCCATCTAGTGCCCTTTCCAATTAAGGGGAAATGAGTACAAGTTTAATATCTTCCTTAGATTTCCGATAATTTACTCCAGCAGAGCACTGTGCCCCTTAATGTAGCATATCCCTTGTAAATCAAGAGTCCATCAACTTAAGGTTACAGAACAGTTATTTAAAGATAATGGCCCTGATATCGCTCCATCAATAAGAGCAGCAGTCATATTAAGGCAATCATAGCCCCTTGATCAACAGCCACCCAGCCATGGTAGAAGTTAGACATCAGGAGTCCTGCTATTTATTTTATTGTGAACATCGTGTTTCTTGAAGATTAGATGTAGAATTTATCCCTCTACTGCTTCTTAATAGTCAAGAGACAGATTTTGTTAGCCTAAGATAACCAGAGACCAACCTAAAACAATTGCAAATTAATATTTTGGTAGGTTAATTTTGAAGGAAATAATCCTATAAAACAGAACAGTAGATGTGTAAAATGGATACCATGATGGGAAGAACAAAGAGTAAAAGTCTAAATTTATGACTCAAGTGATACACTTTCATGCTGACTTAAGAGCTGTGGAAATAATTGATTTTCAGTTCAATTTCAGTCCCTGCTCTGAATTACACAGATGAGCTGATTTAATGTTGGGTTTTCCATCTCATACCAAGTGTTTTAACAAGCCTACAAGATATTCTTACTTGGGTATACCTCAGTCCCTCCTCTTGGGATCATTCCATATTGTGTAAATACTTAAATATTCACTGAGTAAAGCAGCAAGAGAATGAAATTATTCTTTAGCATGGTGGTCAGGATATCTCTTGATGAGATAGAAACCTGTGTGTTCTAGTCCTTGTTCTAATGAGTATTAAATTACCTATAGATAATGGAACTGTGGCAACAGGAAAAACAGAGGAACAAGCAATCCTGCACCACTCCCAAATAGCATATTTATGAATTTGTTTGGCCAAAATTATTCATGCACACTTTCAAAACTCTTCTCAAACAAATCCAACAAATTTAGTGAGAGCAGAAAGCCCAGCTGATTTTAAGGTGAATTGATTGATTTTTGACACTATGCATGAATATCAGAAGATGGGATTCAGTTACTGTGGAAGCCCCTTCCAGTCCTATATTCTCCAGACCACAATTTATTGTTGGGGGAGAGGGGTGGGGATTAGCAATATCTTTATTAAATTGATTATAAAAATAGGTTGCAAGAGGAAAATGATTAAACCAATTATAAAACTATGGAAAAAATGTATGAAAAAGTGGAAAGGAGAGCACACCAGACCTGTTTTTTTGCATGTTTTAGTCAATCGTAAGCTATTACCAGAGATGTGAATTAAATGATGTTGCTACAGTATATGTGCAGAGCTCTTTTTTGATCATTCCTGTAGCCAGAACTCATTTAATAAAAACTGCGCCTAGGAAAATAGATTCTGTTGTTGTTGCTTTTCTTTAAACCACATCATTTACAAAATATTCATATTTCCATGTACTACCATTGCAAATACCTCTTTATGTGTGACATACTTCCACACAACAGTTGTGGAAACCAGGCTTTGTCCAAAATATGTTTGCAACTTTCCAAATGATTCTTCCATTTTTTTAAATTGCTTTCCAGACCCCTACCCCCAAAAATAGTGTTTAATCCTGTGATTGTCAGTTTTTTTCTTCAAACATGTTTTATTACAATGCCAATTAACCTGAGATTAACATTAACCTGACTTTAATTGTCCTTAGGATACAATATAATCCAGGGTATATTTTATTTGCAACATTTATTACCCTACAAGCATAACATATATATTCTGGACATCCCAGATTTCCCATGTGCTTTTTTCAAGATGTTCCTCAACTGAATTTCTCAATTGCTCAATACAGAAGCTACAGCACTGTCTCTCCTGCTGCCTCCGTCAGTTAGCTCACTTTACTATCCATTCAAGGCATACACGGCTGGATATATTCTCACTGCTTTTATTGAAATATACCATCCTCTAATTGGTACATACTGAAGCAGTAATTATATCAACTAATTTTTGTTTAGTCTATTTTTGCCCACACAGCATCTCATTTTTTTTTTTTTTACTGGTAACTGCTTTCAAGCCATTTCTCCATGTAGCTAACATTAGTATCTAGCAATAACTTTGATACTATCAAAACAAGATTTCACTCTTTACCTGAAGTTTTTTCAGTTATTGGCAAGAAGTAATTTTTCAAGTGCTTATTAAGATCTTGCTAGGAAAAATATGAAGAATCCCTTAAGAAATAAAAATGCATCCATTATAATTTTCTTCTTGATGCAGCCTCGCTTTCACTATTTTATTCCTTCCCATTTATCTATTCATGCTGAACTAAATGACAATAAAAGCACACAAAACAATGTAGCAGTAATGTTAAGGGCCCTGTCTTAATAATTCTTTATTATTTTTTCCTAAATAGCTACATTATGTTCAGTAGCTTCCCAAAACTGTTTGCTCTGTAGACTGAGATTACAATAAGCAAGTCCATTGATAATTCAAAGGAGAAGCATTAGGCAGGAGAAATAAAATAATAGACATCTCAAGAATTGTTAGTTAAAATGTGGACTAAAGGTATTTACTTATTTCCAGGAATTTCTACAAATCAGTGAAATGAATTCTTTATCATTATGATTACACAAATACAAAAAAACAAACAAACAAAAATGCATTCTTTATTCTGTTTATTACATAAGGTGCAATGGAAAAAATCAGTGGTAGAAGAGCTATTGACTTTTATTTCCATCCTGTCTTGCAGTCCAGTGCACTGTCTTCTCATATGCTACTTGAGTTAACCATTATGAATGTTCTATATTTTGTTAACTAAATATTTAAATATATTAAAATAAATGTAAACATTTGTGTATCAGTCTAGGATTATGACTTAGTTCAAATGATTAAAAGTTTAAATGTTAATGATTAATTATGATCATTATATTGATAACAATCAACATAACCTACAAAATTAACAGTTTAGTACAGAAGCCTCTCTAGTCCTTCCAATAGGTAAGCCCCAAACCCTCACACTCCTTATTTCTCACAAAATTCCATCTGTTTTCAAATATTCCATTTAGATTTTAAATATTCCAAAAGAATGTGGAAAAAACTCAGGACTGGGAATCCAGTGTATGGTTTTATAGGAAAATAATGTGAAAAATAGTATTTTAAATTATTCAAACACAAATCAGAGTGTCTTCTGGGTTTGTGTCTGAATAATTTAACTCTGATTTGTGTTTGCTTTTGGGGTGAGGGCAGGCAGGGAATGGAATTTATTCCAAATTAAAATTCAAAACAAAGAATTGACAGAACATACAATGAAATTCTATACATGGAAACCAAAGGAGATACTTGTAGACCCTTCCTTTTTTTTAAAGAAAACAAATGCTACCTGATAGTACCTAAATATTATGGTAACATATGAACACAGAATACAATTACACAACCCTGTCAAGAAAACAGCTACTGTGTTTATATAGTTCTTATCTGAAAATGAACATTTGTCAACTACTGCCTCCATAAAGGGGGAGGGGCGGGGGGGGGGGGGGCAAGAATAAGATGAAAAGAATGACTTCTTGTTGTATTTTCTGTATCTTTTTAAACCTCATCCTATTGTTCCACCTTATTGTCAGAGAGCCTTTAATAGATCTGAATGAATTCAAGTCAGCAAGGTCTGATGGATTTTATCCCAGGGTATGGCACATGAGATCTCCGAGCCCTTGGCAATGATGTTCATGAAGTTGTAGGAGATAGGTGAGGTACCAGAAGGCTGAAAAAGAGCCAGTGCAGTACCCCTCTTTTAAAAGGTGAAAAGAAGGATTTGGAAAAATACAGACTTGTTAATCTCACCACAAATTTGGGAAGTTACTGAAGTATATCCTAAGGAAGTCTATTTGCAAGATTCTGGCAGAGGAAAGGCTGATCACAGTCACACAGCAGGCATTTACTTAAAAAACCCATGTCAGACAAACTTGATTTTCTTCTTTGACAACATAACAGCTTGGGTAGATGCTATGGATATAGTGTACCTGGATTTCAGCAAAGCTTTTGACAAGGTCCCACACTATCTTCTCATAAAAATTCTGGAGAAATGTAGGTTGAACACATCTACTAGAAGATGGATAGACAACTGTCTACAAGCAAAGGATAATTATACATGGATCCATGTTAGAATAACAGGAGGTTTCAAATAGAGTCCTACAGGGGTCTGTCCTGGGCCCAGTGCTGTTCATTGTATTTATTAATTATTTGGATGCTGGAATAGAAAGCTTCTTGCAGACAACATGAAAGTGGGGATGATTAGAGGATAGGAACATAATTCAGAAGGATCTCAACAGATTGAAAAGCTGAGCTCAAGCGAACAGAGTGAATTTCAATGTTGACAAATACACGGTGCTGTACCTCAAGAAGAAGAATCAAAAACACAAATATAAAAGGGCTGACACCTGTCTGGATGGCAGCACAATAGGGAAGGATCTGGGAGTCTTGGTAGGTTACAGACTGAATATGAGTCTGCAGTGTGATGCAAGTCCACAAAAAGCAAATGCAGTTTTGGGATGCATCAATAGAAGCATTAGGGGCAAGACACAGGAGGTGGCAGTGCCTCTCTACTCATTATTATTGCTGGTTAGGCCTCATCTAGAGTACTGAGTTCAGTTTTGGATTCTGCATCTTAAAAACGACATGGTGATGTTAGAGAAGGTCCAGAGCTTGTGATAAAAATGATAAAGGGCTTGGAAGAGAAGTCATATGAGGAGAATTTGAAGAAACTAGGCATGTTCAGCTTATAGAAAAGGTGCTTAAAAGGGGAGATGATAGCATTCTTCAAGCACTTGAAGGGATGCCATAAAGAAGAAGGAATGCACCTTTTCTACTTTGCTGCACAGAGTAGGTCATGGACCATTAGTTTGAAGTTTCAGCAAAATACACTTAGATTGGATATCAAAAAGAATTCCTTCACAATTAAAAACAGTGAGGCAGTGCAACAGATTGCTTAGGGAAACTGTAGACTCTCCATCACTGGACATATTTAAGAGGTTGGACAACCACTGGTCAAGGATGATCTAGGTGTAGCTATGCCTATGTTCTGCTATGGGTATTTCCTATGATTCTGGTATTTGCTGGTTGCCACATGAGACTGGGAGGGAATTCTCCCCCTAACACACACTGCTACATGTGTCAAGGGTTTTTAAGACTTCCTCAGAGGCACTGATTGTTGGCTATAGCCAATGCAGGTATGCCAGTGCTCCTGCTGGGACTTAAAGCCAGAAGTTCCTGGCTAGAGGTTCTTGCTCTTCTGACCAAGATCAGACCAATAGCCATATTTGGGATCAAGAAGGAATTTTAACCCATAGTCAGACTGGTATCAACTGTGGTGTTTTTTTCTACCTCAGTAACTGGGAGTAGAGGCGGTGGGGTAGGAACCAGAAGCATTGTCCTCAGCCTAGGATTTTTTGAGCAACCCCTATTAACAGCCTTTACAGCAGTAGGACGTTGGCTGCCATGGTCCTCTTCTTTACGTGTTGTCAGGGCCTCCGATCAATCAATTCATACCTGGCTTGACCAACCATTTGAGAGATCACACCTGCCCTGATCCCAGGATAATGAGATTGTCCTAGTTTTCTGTGGAGGTAAATAACCAGATTGGCTGCTGAAAGCTTTGCCTACCCCTTTTAAGCAAACTTGTAGTCTCAGGCTTTGGGGACACCTTGACCTAGTCCCAGTCTGTCTCAGCAAGCCTTAAACCCACACTCATTCTCTTGGCTCCTGACTTGGCTTTTCCTTTTCCTAACTTTAGCCTCAGATCTCCCTTGGAAATAGGCACCAGTTCTCTGACCCTTTGGTTTCTGATCTCAGCTCACTTCTCATATTACATCTCTTGGATTTCACCTATTTTCCTCCTGGAACTTGGTACCTGTGTCCTTAGCTCCACAGCCTAGACCCAGGCCTGATGCTCTGGTAATTTGCAGCCCTGCCTTGCTGACCCCATAGCTGCTCCTAATGGACTAACAGTTTGCTCAGGCACCATGTCCTGGCTGAACCATCATACTTGTGGCAGGATGGGTGTTACCTCTTATGTTGTGTCAGGGTCGACTGTGTAGTTTTGCTAAGAGGTTAGACAATGGAATTGTATGGGACGATTTGAATAGAGATGATCCTACCTCAGGCAGGAGGTTGGACTAAGATGACCTATGGAGTTCCCTTCCAGCCCTACTTCTTAAAGGCTCTATTACTTGCTATAGTATTTAATATAAATTTTTAAAACCTTATTTTACAGGGTAGAATGAAGAATTTTATTTCTGGTGATTATATAAGACACACTAGATTATCATTTTTCTTAGACTATATGAATAAAGTTGAAGTAAAAATAAAACATTTAGAATTGGCCTAAATGGAAAATGTACAATGTTTATGTTCTCCCTCCCCCCCTCCCAAAAAAATAACCCAAACATACAAACAAACAAACAAACAAACCCTAACAATTCCTCATTTTCCCCCAATATTTATTCCTCATTTATTTGGTTTTCTCATGAAACAAAAATTTGTTGTTTGCACAGCTGTCAAGTGAAATTATGACCTTATAATTGAGAGCTGTGTATTTAAGAAAGTAATTGAAAACAAAGTAGTAAATATTAGTATGCTATATAACTATATAACTCTAGGATGTGTCCATATCTTGTGTATTCTGTAGTCACTCGCTACCAAATAAATGAACTACAGAAAAGGGAACAAAGACAATCAGAAGTACAGAAATGTTTCCATATGTGGGTAGATGGGAAATTTGGGCCTGTTCAGCTTGGACAAGAGATGGGCAGAAAGCAGGTACCTACATGGGTTGTCCCCCTCATGCTCAGGAGATACCTAGCTCTCCATTCTTCCAAGGGGGATTTTAACCTGACTTAAGATCAGCCTTCTACTTGGAGTTCTACTTTATCCTGATAATGTAGGACAGAGGGTACATACATTTAGGTCACCCTAACCAAGGTTAGGGCAATCTAAATGCCCTAGTGTGCAAGCATTCACAGGACTTAGGTCACCTTAGGGGCAGAAGTTCCATAAACCAGTTTGACCTAAATCAGTTAATTCTGATACCACATTCAACCAGGTTTATCTTAAACCAGTTTCAGCCATTCTGAAACTGGTTTATGTGCACTGAAATTCTATTCTATTACAGGTTTAAACCAGTTTCTGATCACTTAAACCAGTTTATGTGTAACTTCTGTCCCTAACCCAGACAACAAATCCTTGCATGCATGGGACCTGGCTCAAGTTTTGAAAGCTTAAACTAAACTGCCTAACTTGATCCAGATCCAATGAATGCTTGTTCACACCCATAGATATCTTAGCAGGACTTATGACCTGAGCAGCGGGATGTCTTTGCTTGTGACCTAGATGACAGAATCTGCCTAGCAGACAGCATTCATTTCTATATAAGGTTTTCCCTTTATAATCTACAAAGTAGAGCAGAGCTATCCAAATTTTAAGCAACTAGGGGCTGAACACCCATGGACCACTCCAAGGTGATATACTGGGTCCACACATCATGTGGACTCCTGTGCTGCTGCATCTCGCATCCATGCCACTGTCACTGCTGCACTGAATACCTGCAGCCCCCCCAACTGATGCACCCTGAACCCCACATTGCTGCATCATATGCCTAAGTGGCCCCAGACTCACTCTAAGCTCCTCTGGCAACATTGTGCTGCACTGTCCCAAACCATGAGGTAGGGCCAGTCAATGAAAGCCAGAGAGCAAAATCACATTTATCATTTGTCATTAGTATGTCCCCTTCACCTTTCTGTGTGAACTGGATTAATGGTGAGGTGTTGCTGGAGAAGTGTGATTTGAAGTGAGTTTTGATAGCCCCAAAAGCCAGCCAGTTTTCTATATGATGCAGTGAGCTGGTGGCAAAGGGCTAGGAATGCAGAATATTGTACATATGTGGGCTTTCATTTTCTGACGGGAAAGTCCTACACTTGAGATTTGCTACTGTTTCTTTTCCTTTCCCCAGTCAGAGACACACTTCTTCTTGTAAAGGATTCTGAGTAACTTCTTTCACCAGACATTTTAGGCATAAAGTAGTACTGCAATGAGAACTAACATTGCCATCTATAATAGGCATATATTCCAGCTTCATGAGGAGTCTATTTTGGACCAATGTTGGGGACCACTACCATGCTGTGAGAAGTATCAAACAGAAGGTAGTCTTTCTTTTTGATTAACTTCAGCTGCAAATCTTCTGTGCAACATTGTATATGCCTCCACAGCAAAACTGAATTGCTATACAGCAGTAGAGGGATTGGACACTTCTATAGCCATGCTGAATTGTGTCTGAGCATATACCAAACGTTTTGTAGAAAGATTTAATGTATTATATGGGTGATGAAGTAAAATGTCATTTCATGACTTGGATGCTTAAAACTGAGAGTTCCACTTTGATATCTTAATGGAAAGTCAGGGTCTTTAGCTTCAGACCATAAAGAACCCAATCTCCTGTAAACTGCCATACTTCCTTTGACTTCAATACAGTACTGTATTGAGATCAAAGAAAAAGGAAGCTACCGCAATGCATTAGCAGAAAGTTAAATGCTCATTCCCACTGATAAGTAGTTACTTGCATGAGTAATTCCATTAAGTTTGATACATAAATTGCTCTTCTAAATTTACCCACTAAGGCCCAGATTTTATTCCACCTATCAGGTGCCTAAGTACAGTTCAATTCCACACTTCTCAGGTCCCAGAAAAACCACTGATTTGTGTACTTTTGAAACCTGCTGTCATTTTAAGACTTAAGTCATAAAAATGCATCAAGCAAGAAGAGTATTCACCCATTGGTTGGGCTAAGAGTTTTCCAGCAGGGTAGAATAGGATTGCACCTGGGCATTTAAGTCAAGTTACACCATAGAGGTAGAATAGTATCTGGCCATAAGAGTTTAACATTCATACTGCACATATAAAATGTAAACTGCAAATGCATATGGCAAATTTCCATTTTGTTCTTGTAATTTTATAAGAGCAAATGGTAGCATTTGTTATGTCTATTTGGCTTTATATAAGGCTCAGCCCAATATACATTTTGTTTTACAAAAAAATACATAATAGAAAATAAGTGTTTATAATGAAAATGCAGAAAGACCTGTAACTCTATAATTAAGTTTGATTTTTAGCTAAATCATACTTCCAAATATGTGAAGTGGATTAAACCCATGCTAGAATTGGTGACATGTTTATCTTACCTTGTGTCCTCTTTCTTCCTCAGAACTCTTTGACATACCATACTGTGACCTTTTTAATGGGTTTATGGAGGATCAATCAGACTAAGGCAGAACTGTAATACAAAGAAGTATTCATTATTTTATAGTCACTTAAACCAATAGGCATGACAAGTAAAACATGGGTGATTGATTTCCTGACCTTTAAGGTGTTTTATATGTAAAGAGCATAAGTTCCAGTCACACTAGTTATTTAATGTTAAAAATGAATTTTAATGTTTAGCAATATTTGTTATATGCTGCCAATAAAATTCCTGTTTTATGACAGCAAGATCTACTATTCTGTCTCTTTTCAATGACTCTTTTCATGAGTTTTTTCTGCCTTCTTATAGCTTTCTGAAATATAGTATAGATATCCAAAGAATAAGCTCCATTTAAATTGATCATCATTTTATGCTGTCATGTACTGTATTGGAATCAAGTCATTATTGACCTTCATTGTCTGCAGACTGCTTTGTGATGATAGCTTCTCAAACAGCTGCATAAACCATCAATGGGCCTTTACGAATGAAAATATAATACCAACAAATCAGAATCTCATGGATTTTGTCTGTTCAGACTGCCATTTATTCTTAGGAGCACCAGACAAGATTTTTCAAGGTGGCAAGAGTGTCTCAATTCTTGGGTGCTGAGCTTGAGGTATAAGTAAAAAGACAAGATAATTCAGATGGTGTAAAAGTGCTGACCCTTTGAAAAACAAGCTTCTTCAAGGTCATTCAAAAATCAAGCTACCCAAGGTCACAAGCAGGGTTTTCTGATAATATTTTTTACTGGACAAACTATATATCTGGGAAAGATTTTAGACAAGGGTCTTGGGCACAAAATGCCTTTCTTCAAGTCTGGGGAATAGATTCACAGATTCATAGATTCATAGATGTTAGGGTCGGAAGGGACCTCAAAAGATCATCGAGTCCGACCCCCTGCATAAGCAGGAAAGAGTTCTGGGTCTAGATGACCCCAGCTAGATACTCATCTAACCTCCTCTTGAAGACCCCCAGGGTAGGGGAGAGCACCACCTCCCTTGGGAGCTTGTTCCAGACCTTGGCCACTCGAACTGTGAAGAAGTTCTTCCTAATGTCCAATCTAAATCTGCTCTCTGCTAGCTTGTGGCCATTATTTCTTGTAACCCCCGGGGGTGCTTTGGTGAATAAATACTCACCAATTCCCTTCTGTGCCCCTGTGATGAACTTATAGGCAGCCACAAGGTTGCCTCTCAACCTTCTCTTGCGGAGGCTGAAAAGATCCAGTTTCTCTAGTCTCTCCTCGTAGGGCTTGGTCTGCAGGCCCTTGACCATACGAGTTGCCTTTCTCTGAACCCTCTCCAGGTTATCCGCATCCTTCTTGAAGTGTGGCCCCCAGAATTGCACGCAGTACTCCAACTGCGGTCTGACCAACGCCCGATAGAGGGGAAGTATCACCTCCTTGGACCTATTTGTCATGCATCTGCTGATGCATGATAAAGTGCCATTAGCTTTTCTGATGGCTTCGTCACACTACCGGCTCATGTTCATCTTGGAGTCCACTAGGACTCCAAGATCCCTTTCCACCTCTGTGTCACCCAGCAGGTCATTTCCTAGGCTGTAGGTGTGCTGGACATTTTTCCTCCCTAGGTGCAGCACTTTGCATTTCTCCTTGTTGAACTGTATCCTGTTGTTTTCTGCCCACTTGTCCAACCTATCCAGGTCTGCCTGCAGCTGCTCCCTGCCCTCCGGCGTGTCCACTTCTCCCCATAGCTTTGTGTCATCCACAAACTTGGACAGAGTACATTTCACTCCCTCGTCCAAGTCACTGATGAAGACATTAAAGAGTATCGGTCCAAGGACCGAGCCCTGTGGGACCCCACTGCCCACACCCTTCCAGGTCGACACCGACCCATCCACCACGACTCTTTGGGTGCGACCCTCTAGCCAATTTGCCACCCACCGGACTGTGTAGTCATCCACATCACAGTCTCTTAGCTTGTTCACCAGTATGGGGTGGGATACTGTATTGAAGGCCTTCCTGAAGTCTAAGTATACAACATCCACCCCTCCTTCTGTGTCCAGGCGTTTCATAACCTGGTCATAGAAAGAGACTTGATTGGTCAGGCACGATCTGCCCGCCACAGACCCGTGCTGGTTTCCCCTCAGCATAATTTGCCCTGCCGGGCTCTCACAAATGTGAGCCTTGATAATTTTTTCAAAGACTTTACCAAGCATGGAGGTGAGACTGACCGGCCTATAGTTGCCTGGGTCCTCCTTCCTCCCCTTTTTGAAAATGGGGACCACGTTAGCCCTTTTCCAGTCCTCCGGGACTTGGCCCATGCACCATGAGCATTCGAATATTCCCGCCAGTGGCTCTGCAATGATGTCAGCCAGTGCCTTCAGCACCCTCAGATGGAGCCCATCCGGGCCTGCCGATTTAAAGGCATCCAGTTCTTCCAAGTGACTCTGCACCACCTCAGGATCTACGCATGGAAGTCTGGCGCCCTTGCTTCTGCCTCTCTACAACCCCAGTGAGAGACTTGTCGTGTCCTTCTCTTAGGAACACTGAGGCAAAGAACTCGTTGAGGAGTTCAGCCTTGTCCCCCCTGTCTGTCACCAATTGTTTCTGCCCATTTAGCAGTGGTCCTATTCCTCCCTGGGCCTTCCTTTTACTCCCAATATATCTAAAAAACAATTTCTTGTTGTCTTTTATTTGGGTTGCCATCCTCAGCTCCATGGTAGCTTTGGCCCACCTAACTGCCTCCCTACAAGCACGAGCAGAGGAGGTATATTCATCTTTAGTGATCTCACCTTGTTTCCACTTTTTATGTGCTCCCCTTTTGGCCCTTAGGCTGCCCTGGATTTCCCTGGTCAGCCATGGAAGCCTCCTGGCCCCTTTCCCTTTTTTGCCTCGCTCGGGAATCGTCTTGCTTTGTGCCCGAAGGATCGTTTCCTTTAGGCACAGCCACCCTTCTTGGGCTCCCATCCCTTCAAAACTCCTACTCTGCAGTGCTTCTTTGACTAATCGCCTGAGTGCAATGAGATCAGCTTTCCTAAAGTCTAGCACTTTCACCCTACTAGTTACCTTACCCACTCGACGTCTTATGTTGAATTCTATTATTAGGTGATCACTGTCTCCCAAATGGCTACCGATCTGGAGGTCCCCTATCATGTCATCTCCTGTTGCCAATACCAGATCCAGTATGGCATTCCCCCTAGTGGGACCATGCACCTCCTGTGTCAGGTGGAGGTCCTGCACACAGGTTAGAAACCTGCGTGAGTGATGGGACCTTGCTGTCTGCGTCTCCCAGCAGATGTCTGGGTAGTTTAGGTCCCCCATGACTACCGCCTCTTAACTTTTATGGTCTCCGAGAGTTGCCTCAGGAGCCCCGCATCTATTTCTTCCCCTTGGTGTGGGGGCCTGTAGCAGACCCCTACCACCAAATCCCTTTCTCCTTGCCCCCCATGTAGCCTAACCCACAATCCTTCTACTTCCTCAACCTTGGATTCTGTCTTGATGAGGGTTGATGTATATTGCTCACTGACATAAAGTACAACCCCCCCCCCTTTCTTCCCCCTGTCCTTTCTATACAGTCTATAGCCCTCAATATGTACCGCCCAGTCATGGGATGAATCCCACCAGGTCTCTGTTAGCCCCACTAAGTCATAGGTTTTTAGTGCAAGCAGGAGTGCTAATTCATCCTGCTTGTTCCCCATGCTCCTAGCATTAGTATATAGGCACTTGAGCCCTGCGACTGGTGCCTTTGCTGCCCCCCCGCTCTGAGTCCCAAGGGGCCCATTGTTTCTTACCTTCTTGTTTCTTACCTGTTCCGTAGTGCTGGTCTCCCCATGGCTTTCAGGTTTCCAATGTTCTCCTTCTTCAGGCTGGGCTGTCCTTGTGGGTGCCACATGGTTTGGTGGTCCACAGCTTTCCCTGCCCTCGTACTCCCCTCCCCCCGATGAGCCTAGTTTAAAGCCCGCCGGAGGAGATCCGCCAACCTAGTAGAAAACACACGCTTATCTTTGGGGGACAGGTGAAGCCCATCCCAGCTGAGCATGTCCCTCGTTGTGATGTGCGGGTCATTGTCCAGGAATCCGAAGAAGTAGTGTTTTTGAAAAAACTCAGATTGGCCACTGTTTCAAAAATATCACCTAAACGTAGCAGGAACACACGTGGTTCAGGAGATGTATTGGCCATTAAATAACGTGTTCTTATGATCCTAGCTATTTATGTTCAAAGATACCCTCTTTGCCTGAATTCATTTTACCCATCTATAAATCCACTGAAAGTTAGTTTTCAGGATTTTTAGCACATTTAAAATGATGCAATTGATTCAAAATGCAGCCTCCTGAGTCCTGTCCTGTATGCAGTGCATAAATAACAGCATGCTTGCACTAGAGTCTTTGTAACTTTGAAATTATTTTAAGATTCTTTTGATGATTTTTCTAGGTTTGAAAAAAGGCCTGGCTGTTCCTTTATACTTCAAATGCTGCTCACACAATCCCAAATTTAATATATTGCATTCTGTCCTTTGATGATTTCATGTAAACTATGGATGTGTAATGAGGAAACACTAAGCTTTAAAAATAAAGGTTCTGTTAGCATTTATAGGGATGACTAAGCTGATCACAGGATTTCAGTGGAAAGTTAGATAATATTTGGGAAATAGTTTGGATAATTTGTTTCAAACTATTTTTGTTACTGGTGTCTTCTCCCCCTCCCCCTCCTTTCACCTTCAGCAGTGGTTTATTAATAAGCCAGACACTTGGAGTTTCTATATTTTTTTAGAATTAGGATAGGAAATAAATACTTTATTAAGTATGCTGTGATATTTATCTTGTGACTAACTGGTAAATGATAAATGTTAGAACTGTCTGGAATGTAGTTGTCTTAATAGAGGGCAGATGATAAGACCCAGCACTCCTACACAGTGGTTAAAGAAAATGCTATTGGACAGAAAAATCTAATATGTTTCAGTGTTCATCATGATCAGTTACAAGACAATACTGTGCTGCGTGAACTACTGTGAGGCATCAGCATGTGTGACTGTTAACCCCCTCCCACCTCTCTCCTTTGCGTTCTTCTCCCTGTTCTCCTACCCTAGCCTATGCATAGGGACACTTGTTAAGAGTTTTACCTGTTTCTTCCCTAGAGACAGAAGAACTTAGTTGCAGGAACAGACCCTTTCCTAAGGAAAAGAATAGCAGGAGAGGTGGTTAGGCAGGATGGATCCCATTTACCTTGGGAAATGCTGATATTATTTGTGACTGGGAGTTCTAGAAATCTCCCATTTAGTCCCAAAGTCACCCTGCCTGCCTAGTTATTAGGGTACCAGTAAGGAGGAGGGTAACTGCCATTCAGGTAAAGAAATTGAAGAGCTCTCCCTCTAATTATAGCATAAGACTTTAGAATAACATTTTTTTCCCCCTGCCTTTGTTTCCCCTACCCCATGTCTTTGAAAACTGGCAGGTAACCTAATTTTCACTCTTGGGTTTTTGCAGGGAGTCACCTTACTCCCCACATCAGAACCAGGGATCCTGGTTTTCTCTGTTTAAAATTCTCTGATCGAAAAAAAAATCTATATATAGGTGTCAGGATTAACCTAATTTTGTATTGATTTATTTACAATTTTAAAGCAATTTGGAAGCCTACTAGTGTCTCAGTCAGGATAAAAAATACATACTAAATATCTATATAATTTGGTATTTAATTTTGGTTTTATCATAGAAAATCAGAGATCTCCCTGCCCCCTTCATTCACCACAACACGGGTACAGATGCAGTGGTTTCCACAGCTGATTTGTGTCACTGAGTAGCACTTGTATGCTGGTGCCTTGCCCCTGCCCATGCTGTTGCCCCTCACTCCCAATCCATATTCTCACCTAGCCCTGCCTGACCTGCCACTCTTTCCCTCCCAGCAGCAGCTCCTTTCCCTGCACTGGGCCAGCACTGCAGCTGTGGTTGTCCTGCCTGATGCTTTGTGGCTCTGAGCTGTGCCAGCTCCTGCTGTTCTTCTCCCTGCACCTGTGACCAGGCCCCAGTGGTCCCCATGCCCTTCCAGGGAAACTCTGGGCTGGGCTCAGGGACTGGGCTGTGTCTGACTCTGGCAAGCCTCTTCCCTTCGAGCCCCCCCACCCCCACACAAGTTGTTTAATGGGCCAGGGTGGTCCAGGCCTGGCTCTGGAGGCAGCTCCTACCCAAAGGACTCCCTGCTCCATCTCTCTCTCTCTTACACACACGACCCCCCCACTGCCACCCCTAGCACATCACACACACACATAGACCCTGCTGCTTCCTTGATCCCTCCCCCTGGCCCATCACAACCCCCTTGAGTGGTTCCTGGGACCAGGAGTCCCCTTGGGGCGGGCAAGGCTGACAAGGCCATGGGCCAGGCAGGACAGCAAGCTGTTCTTCTCCTCCCCTCTCTTCCCCATGTCCTGCCATGCAGTGCACCCCCAGCCACCACCTCCAATGCTAGCCCTAGCAGAGCTGTCAGCAGCTGCTGCAGACACAGGCCACCGGGATATGGTGTGGCGGTGTGTTAAGCAGTGGGGCAGTGGCCATCAGCACAGCAGATGGGCAACACTTGCCCCCAGCATCCTAGCCCCGGGTACTGCCCCATCTGGGAAGCACCCACAGCCCCAACCCCTAACTCTGCCTCGAGGATATCTGGCCTGGTGGGCAGAGGTGATCCTCCCACACTAAGCTGCTGCCACTGTTGCCCCAACTGGGCAGTGCCCCCAGTCCCATTCCAAGCCCAACTGGGAAGAGTCACAGTGGGATGAGGCAGCCTGCATCTGCCCTGGCCTCAGCTTACAGCAGAGGACAGGGTGACTGCCACCAACACACCCCTGTCCTGCTCTCTGCTGACCCTGCCAGCTCACTCTGCAGGTGCCAGGGCCCCCGGCAGCATGACCCTTGCCTGACATACAGGGCCCACCCCCAGCCCATCCACAGGGGGCTGCCAGATACCCTCAATCCCCAGGGCCCAGCTCCCAGAAGTCCTACTTACTCCAAAGGCAGCAGGAGGGAAAGTGAGTCTGAGCTATCCCTGGCTGGTTCAGATTCCCAGGGCTCACACCCACCCTCTCCAGATGGGGCATAGGGTTTTGTGCCCTTTTGCAAGTAGCTCGTGCAGGTTGAAACTCTGCCAGACTTCAGAAAGCTGTTTGCAAAGGGAAAAACCTGTGTTTTCCTGATTCAAAAGGGGAAATCTGCATTTTTCTATTTTAAAGGGGAAAATCTACATTTTTCATTGTTTTTCTTCAGGAAATGGACAACCTGGATCCCTGATCATAACTCAGTCATTTTTAGAGAAGTGAATATAGGAAGAAGCATTGAGACTCAGAATCAGATCCAAACTGATCATATAAGTATTACAATGTCCTAAAAGAGAAATAGAATTTTACAAGGTTAAAAGGCAATGGGTACATCTACACAAGATGTACCTTAGCCTAGTTTACTGCACGGTATGGGTGTGTGTCTTCATTTGCTGCCCTTACTGCTCAGTAACCTAAGGTAATTGCTGGGCTCCCTCCCTGGCAGCCTTTAACGGCAGGCTATAGAAGCCTGCAGCCATTTTGTGCCCTGGGGCACACTGCACCAGCAGCCTGAGAGAGCTTGTTGTCTGAACAGGAACACTGCAGGGCCTGTGTTCCCCCTGGACAGGGCACAGACCACCAGCCTCTGCCAATTCTGTCCCCTAGACAGAGCTCCTTCTTGGCCACAGGTGAGTGTTATAAATGGCTGCAGCCTGCCCAACCCTGATTTCTCCCTAGGGCTGCTGGCTGTCTATCTCTGGCAGCAAGGCCAGCACCTGGTCCCTGCTGATGTCCACCACCAGCAGTCTCTCCTGTATTTGTAAGTCCTGTGACACATTGCCTTTGCCATGAGGCTCACAATCCCTGGCTGTTCCCTTTTCTTGAGCACTGCTGGCAGACATCCAGGGCTGGCCACACAGGGAGAGCCATGCAAGGACCCAGGAAACCAGGATGGGACATGATGTCATTGTCATCCTCCCCACCAAGGCCCAGCTCAAACACTCACATTTAAGGCCCTGTCAGGCCCTGTCAGGTGACATGTGGGAGCGAGGGCACTCCTGGATGGTATGGAAATGCCACCTAAAGTTCAAGGCCTTGCCAGCACAGTGGGAGGTCATGACCAATCACAATCATTGGTCTGGTCATGCCTTAAGATCACGCCCTTTATGTGGGAGCTGACCAGGATTTTGATGCCCTCAGACCCAGGCTGCCTCCCTGTAGTGGTCACCAGCAGGGGCAGCCTGACTGAGCCCCCAGCCCACCCTGACCCACCCCATGAAAAATCACCAGAGGAGGGGGCCTTGGTTGTTCAGTGCCCCACTTCACCCTGCCTGCCTCCCTGGCTGAGGAATCTACTAGCAGCTCAGGGAAACCAAGCCAATGGCTGCCTTGACAGCTCTGCAGCCCTAGACCCCACCACAAGGAGCAGCCAACCATTATCACGGCTGGCTGCCAGCAGCAGCAGCTCTTCCCCAGGGAGGGGCCCTGGTCAGGTGCTGGCCCACTGCCCACCACATGCCAGAAGCACCTGGTGCACTTGGTCACCATCACTGATGGGGATGCCCATGCTGAGCCACCAGCCTCACCAGCCCTGGCCACATAGTAAATCCTGCACTAGGAGGAGGGCCCTCCCAGCCCCAGTTCCAACCCCTGCCCATGGCACCAGTCCCTGCCTGTGCCCTCACTCCTTGCCTGGCCTGTCATCTCCCCTCGCCTTGGGTTGCCCCCCCCCTCCCACCCTGCCCATACACACACACACACACAGCATGCAGAGAAGTAGGACACAGTTCAAAACTTTATTGAGCACCTTGTGTCCCTGCATCTGTGAGGGCACGGGTCCCTCACACATTGAGGAAGGCATTGATGCTGGTGGTAATGTCTTCCTCAATGGCAAGGAGTACAAACATGTAGCACTGCCCCAGGTAGCCCTCCAGGAAGCAGCAGAGGTTGTGGGGCAGCCTGGGCTTTCCCCCCTGTCCCCATGCTGTCATAGCTCAGGTTCCTAAACCAGGAGTGTAGGTGTGCCTGGGGCACCATGAGGATCAGCAGCAGCAGGACATAGTGAGTTGGGAACCCCTCAACCTGCACAAATTGCTCATTGTGCACCACCTGGGGCACATGCATCAGGGGTATACTTAGGGCACAGCGGCAACACGGTGAGGGGGAGCTGGCTCCAGGGCACCTCCCTGGAATGGCCCCCAGTGGGGAGGGCAGAGGTGCAGCCAGCCCCTTGCCCCAGTTGTCCAGGAGCTCTGTGCACCCCAAGCCCAGGTGCTGTGGGCTAGGTGGCACCACAGCAGAGTGGTTGGCCTGCAGGGAGAGGGTGGGGAGCAGGATCTGGAGCAGAAGGTGCTGCCAGAAGCCTGGCCTGTCCCACTCTGGGAATGAGGTGGGGAAGTCAGGCTAACTGCGGCCAGCACCCAGCAGCCTGCTGGCCTGAAGGGAGCATGTGGGGATGGGGGGAATCATATGGGTGTCCTGAGAGTGGTGCTGGGAGTAGGCAGGGGGTGGGCCTTTTGCATCTAGTGTCCTGGCCCCTAATGGTGGGTGAGCAGCTTGCCTGGGGCCTCGCTGGAGGGGATCCAACACTGGTGCTGTTGCTGCAGCTCATTCTCCTGCCACTACACTGCTTCCTCCCAGAATGGCTCCTTTGCCCAGGCCTCCCTGAATGCCTCTCCATGGGCCTCACAAACATTGTGCAACACGCACACCACAATGATGAGCCCAGCGAAGTTTCTCTTGGCCACCTCAAGGCAGGCCATGACGGACTGCCAGTGGCCTTTGAGACAGCTAAGGTGCACTTGATGAGGGTGCCGGTTCTCCTGAGGCACTGGTTAAAATGGGACTGGTGGGGGTCCAGGTGCCCTCATCAGTGTAGTGTCTCCTCAGCCACAAGATTAGCAGGTACACTGGGTCCCCAGTGAGGACGGGTGGGATGATGACAACACCCAGATGCATATCCTCCATTCCTAGTGCAAAGCACCCACTCTCCATGAGCATGGCAAGTTCTGAGTTCAGGAAAAAAACATGTATCGTATGTGTTGCCCACCCATCCAGCACTACCATGAGTGAAAGTGCCCTGGTGGTCGATGATCGCTTTGAGGACAACTGAGTGGAACCTCCTGTGACTATAGTAGGGCTGACCTGAATGGGGTGGAAAGGTAATGGAGATGTGTATCCCATCCAGGGCCCCAATACACTGTGGGAACCCTGGTGCCCAAAACCCTGCCACCAATGCCTGTGGGGTCAAACACAAAAGGACATGTCCACCAGTACATCCTGGAGGGCACCACACACCTCCAAGATGGCCTCCCCAGTGGTGGCCTTGCCCACCCCAAACTGGTGCCCCACATAATGTAGTCTGGTGGGAGTGGCCAGTTTGACCAGCATCAGGGCCAGGAGGGTGTTCGCAGGGAGGACCCAATGCATCAGTGTCCTGGCATTCCAAGTGGGGCTGCAGCAGATCATCAAAGATGCCCTGGGTCATCCTGAAGGCATTGACCCACTGCTCATCATCCCAGTCACATTGTATGATGCACTGCCACCAGTCCCACCTGGAAGGGTGGGCCCAGAGGTGGCAGGGCTGGATGCCAGAAGGGCAACAGTGGCCCTAGTGGTGATGCCCTGGATCCCCTGGTCATAATGGCTGGCAGTAGCAGCTGCATGGCAGTGGTGGCCCTAGGAGGGCATGTGGTGATCATTGTCCAGGCAGTCACTGGGGACAAGGGTCTAGGCTAGAACAGAGGGCCCTTTTGACTATAACAAATGCACTGAGCCACATCTAATCTGCTTATTTGCTCCCTTCCTTCTGTATTCAGATCTACCTCTATTGTCTGCTAAAACACAGAGGAGACTTCTTTTTCCTCCTCTTGAAATTAACATATGTTAGTCCTGGGTTTCTGACCATCTAAATTTTCATGAGTTCCATGCCTGTTCATATCCAGAATGGGTGTGTGTAGATAACATCTTATGACCCAGCCAATGGGCCTATTGTCCATTCTCAGTTTACACGTGCAAATATATGCAATTTAATCACAACTTGTATCTATAAGCCAAAAAACTTCACTTATGTGGCTAGAATACTGCTGTTTAAGCTCACAAAGTAAAAAAGAATTCTGCCTCTAAAAGATCTACCAATCTAAGCAGTTTCATGGTTATTGAAGTGGCATTGATCTGGTTTTCTTTTTGTAGCTTAGAAGCCTCAATTCTTGCAAACCTGGTTAGGCAGCAGTAATGTCAAATTGGGTATGGTAGTGTTGGTGTGATGTTGTAACTATGATAGTCCAGGAAAAATGTGAGGGGAAATGTTTTGTGGGTGATATCTTCTATTAGACCAACTGTACAGTTGAGAGAGATAGAAAGAAGTCTGTAATTCTCTCAAAAAGGCATCAAATTTATTTGAATCCATTATTTGCCACCGTTCACAGATGCCAACACTAAAAATGATTATTCTAATATTATTCCCAGAAGTGTTGTATTACAAGGCAGCACTTTTGGAAATCATGTAGTTTAAAATGGCATCAAATACTCATTTGAGCATCATCAAATGTCCAACCTACTCTAGTTCTCTGGATACCACATGTTTGCTGTTAGCCCCATTTCTGAAGAATTTCAGGCCACATTTAATTAAGACTCCCTAGTTTAGGCAGATCTGTGACTAGCTTGCTAGATAAGGTTCTTTAATATTATCTTTATTTAGAGAAATATCATAAAAAATGTTCAACAAATTACGTATATTACTGTCAGAATATATGATGTATGATTGTATAAAGCAGCTCTTTGGTGCTACAAACAGTAGCTGATGGTTAAAGTGAATAAGAGAACCAATGCAAAAATATTAAAGATAAGGGGAAATATCAGACATTACATGTTTAAACTCTTCAGGAGGGTATCAAACCCTGTTCATATTCAGAAACTTGAGATTGCGGTCAAGCAGGTGATTCATCTCTGCCTATGATACTGGTTCATCAAAGGGAGAAAAAATTAGACACAAAAGAATCAGAGGAGACTTCAAAAGCTGCAGTTGAATTGAGTAAGAAGCCTCTAGATATGCTGGGAATCTAATGTCAGGATCAGCATCAGAAGCTGAAAATTGTTATCCTTCAGACATATTTCTTCAGTTTTACAATAAATATTCATTGATTCTGAGGGAAACAATTTATTCTTGTGGTATTTAGGTACTTACTGCAAAACATACTACCCCTCAAAAATCTGTCAAAATTTTACCTACCATGCTGGCTAGGTACAAAAAATATACTTTTACTGTTATAAGTGATAGGAAACTGCCATATACTCATAATAGAAAAGAAGTTTGGTGCAAGCAGAGTGGTTTAACAATGGTGGAACCTGGTCTAAGTTTTACCCCCTGCAACCAAGGAGTGAACATGTGTTCTGTTTGCTACCAATCAAAAATACACCGCTTTCAGAAAACCATGTAACTTAAATTGATTCTGCCTTGGGCTTTTTTGAATGTCTAAACCTAGCCACTATGTTCAGGATTCAGCAGACTGGTTCTGACAAAATAATAGAAGACTCATATCTTTGCCCAAAGTCAAACTGAATCTAGACCAAATTGCTTTGGATGTTAAAAGAATGTTGAGATCACTTTTAAGAAAATACTTTTTTTTTTCCTTTTTATAAATCTGTGTATTTTCTGATTTTCTTTGTCCAGAAATGGAAATGAAAAAGTAATGTGAAAGGACATTTTATCAAGAGAACTTGATAAAAGCCAATTTTGGAGATTCCAGAGACTTTAGGTCAGATACAAACAAACAAAAATCTATAAAATGTTGGCACCAGTGGCAGTAGCACTTCTGGCTGTGCTTTAAAAGAAGAGCAAGCTAATTATAAGTTTCCAAAGGGATGGACAGGCATCAAAGTGCAGGTTGTATTTCAGTCTCCCATATTTATCTGTGGGTAGGCATCTGTGTCCAGGAAGAGAGGTGGAATTTCACAGGCAACTTTGCTTTTCCTGTTGACTAGTTTAGGTTGTTCATCATCATCATGATGCTGGCTGTTGTGAAGCCCAGGTTGATTTTTTTTCAATTTACTATATAGGAAATGTAGGTGCCTAAATTAGGGTTGCAAATTCAGTACTAGATACTCAGCAGGCAAGGTTCCTTGGGTACATGTGGTATCTTTTATTAGACCAAGTGAGTAGATGTGAAAAAGTTCTTTGCAAGCTTTCTGGTGCTATCACCCTTCTTCAGGCATGGGGAGTCTCTGTTGTTCTGATATCCCCAAGGACTGAAAGAAGCTAAAAGTATGACAGGATGTCAGTGAGAAAGTAAATAGGTAGAAGTTAGGAAAACAAAAGGTAGAGAAGGGGAGGATGGAAGGGAAGTGAGGGGGGAAATGCTAAAGGTAAGTAAGGGAAGCCCTAGTGTACTTGATTCTCTGAGGTAGAAAAGAGGCTGTCTGTGAAAAAGTAAATAGCTGGAAATTAGGAAGACAAAGGATATAAAATGTGGGGAGGGAAGGAAGTGGTGGAGGGTGGGGGGAGAAAAATGTAAAAGTTCAGATCTGGCAGGTACCTGGTAAATGAGATGTCAGGCAGGTTGTAATGTGTCATAAACCTAAAGTCTATATTGAGTCCATGATTTTTTGTATCCAGTAGATTTATGAAGTGACGTTCTTAGGCTTATCTACGAAAGGTGTTTTGTACTTTCGCTTTGAGGATTAGGTCCAAGAGATCGGAGAGGGAGTGATTGTGTGTGAGAAGCATGCCCCTGCAGGTAATTGGGTATTCTTGCCTTTGATAGATGTTCAGTGTGTATTCATTCTGGTGCACAACTGTTGTTTGGTTTCTCCTACATATTTTCCATCAGGGCATTTGGTGCACTGGATGAGATATATTACATTTCTGGAGGTGCAGGTATAAGATAAATGAATGATGATGGTTCTGTTGTGGGATGTAGTTATTGTGGAAGTGACGGAGATGTGTTGGCAGGTTTTGCATTCTTGTCCTGGCATGGTCTGGGTCCAGTAGGTGTGGTTTGGGTCATAGGAAGTTTGCTTCTAGTATGGTTCAGTGCTTGTTTAAAGGCTAGGGTAGGTGGTTCTAGAAAGATCTCTGCATCATCATGTTTAATCCTTTCATGGATGTGTGGAATGGATGAGTAGCTCAACATCAAGTTCTTTGTAATATTGGATTTTTCCATCTTAGATCTGTCTACACATTCATTAATGTGCCATAACTATGCTATAATTGGCACTATTGCACATCAGTGCAGATGAACGGTTGATGAACATTACACTAAATCTACTGGACATTAGCACAGGCTTTACCTACCATACAGTAGAATTAGTTTGCTATGCTTGAAGCCTCTTGTGTAGATGAAGCCTTTGAAGCCTAGAAATCCTATTGCAATTCCATACTAGTGAACATTATTGTTGTTGTCATTGCTGTTGTTAGTGTTATTGTTGTTATTGCTATTGCTATTGCTGTTGTTATTTTTATTATATTTAAGTGGGACCCTAAGTCTTATCCAAACTGAATATTTGAACCTTGAAAGATTCACTCATCCCTAATAATGATATAACTAGGTTGGGGAAAAAAAAAAAAACTACTATTAAGCTTATGACAGGAATCTTTACAGAAAAGTATGATTTAAAGCAAATTGTAGAGAATAGCCACAGCTAGGAAATTTTAAAATCACCCTCTGAAACAGGGATGCACCTGTTTCTAAGAGTTATATGCACTAAATACATGCATATACCTGATCAGATTATCCAATAGCTTCAGGTTGCAAATTGGAGGGTAAAAGAATAAGATGGGAATGACAAAAGAAAATGCCACCTAAATTTGGAGTTTGGCTTAATTGTTTACTTTCAAAAGTCAATATTCACCAGCAGTGAGATATGATAATAATGTCCCATTTATAGCAACACAAATGTCTGGCACAAATGTTATTATTTTCCTCTAAAATATAAGATTTAGAGCTAATGAAATAGAACTAAGATGACACTTTACACATATACAGCTCACATTTGCCTTATAAAGCTCTTAAAGCATTTAAACAGAAGTAGTTTTAATATTGTCTCCATTTTAAAATGGTACAAAGATGCAAATATGCAGGAAGTTAGTAACGAATGCTATTACCCTGACATCAGATACCTGGTCTGATCATTGTTTTTCAGGAAGAACTGTTGTAATATTAATACAAGGCTATTCAAGGGAGTCTGTAGCAGAGGCCAAGCTGAGCCCCATACTAACTGGGATTAGGGTAACTGACACGCTCCCCAAGTGGCAGAGCCCCAGGCAGGCCCACAAGGAAACAGCAAGCCCATGCACCAACCCTAAGATGAGGGAACATAAGCACAGGCAAGTCTGGCTTGTCAAGTTCCCCCTCAGAGGGGGAAGACCTGGGACCAAGGACCTGGATCAGCATGGCTCTCTGGACAGACTCCTGGCTGGCATTCTACCATAGTAGGTCAGGTACTTTTAGGGGCTACTCTGGGGTTTGTGACACCACTATCCTGACCTTAGCTAAAAGGCTCAGCCCAGGCTGGACCAGCCCGCTAGCACTGAACTCATGTGCAAGGCACACCCTGAAGAGCTCAGCCTGCATGAGGGAAGTCAGCTGAGATACACTGCTGGTCCAAGGAAAGGCCTGAAGTAGGCTTGGACATTAGGGCTGCACAAAATTTTGCTGTGTGTTTCATTTGGAAGCTGTTTTGATGCATTTCAAGCTCAAAACAGCAAAATCGAAACAAAAGGCTTTGAAACAGCTTCAAAATGAAATGAGGGCTCTCAGAATGTTCCAAAAGTTTCAAAACTTTTCACGTTTTGAAGCCAGGCCTACTTGGCTTCAGCGCTGGTCCTAGGCAGCAGTGGCAGCCTCCTCTCATCTGACATGCAGATATGGAGGCCCAAACCCCCAGGAGAGCTACGGGGTTATGCCAGACTCTTGCCATCTGGCGCACAGATCCTAGGGCCTACAGCCCTGGGAGGAGTCCAGCACAGCCCTGCAGCCCTCCTGGGGGTGCAGGCCCCTAAATCTGCAGGCGGGATAAGAGATGCTACCTTTGCTGGCAAGCATCATGAGTTATGCTTTGAACAGTTTGAGGTGCAGTTTCCCAGAAACCTCTCCACCTATCTCCTTGAAATTTGGCAGGCTTCATGAAGGGGATACCATCCCTGCAATTTTCATCCAAAGCAGGCAAGAAATGACAGTTTTAGGCATTTTCATGATTCCTCATTATAGCCTATGGACGAAATATCAAAACACGTCAAAACAGTGAAACACTTTTGATGAAATGAAATGGAACAGTGCTTCAAAATGAAACAAAATGGCAAAATGAAACACTGTCCCTTCAAAACGGTGAAATGGAAGTAGAAACAAAACAGTGCTGTTTCACACAGCTCTATTGGAAATGGCTATTTAAGTTAGTTTAGTTCATTTATTTCCTTATACAGGCCACACTTGACCCAGAATGGCAGCAGGGCCCCAAAGGCTCAGCTGAGAGTCTGAATCCAGGGAACATAGTATTCTTATCATCATGGATTCCTTGGCCTGTGGAAAGTGGTGGGGTGTGGGGGAGAAGGAGAAAATGAGGATCCCTGCCAAGGACCACCTCCTGATACCTTCCTCGTGGTTACACCAAGTCATGGTGGGTAAGATTTGAGAACAGTAGAATGAGATGACTGCTGAGTGTGTGGCACACAGGCCCCATTCCTAGTGTAGCCATGTGGTGGGTCCCTTTACAGAGTCTCACAGGACCTGATGATGAAATTCTGTTGAGTTGCATATATTTGTGAGGTAGAGGGTGGCACTAACTCCTTGAAAATCCAAGAATTAAAAAAAAAAAATCTATAAAAAATAGTATTCTGTGCTATATGGTACCCAGCTTTCTTATTTCTCACTGCCAATCACAGTAAGTTTAAATACTTGAATTTAATTCACAGTCCTTGGTAAAAAGGTAAACACAGCAATAAGAGCTTTAAGCAATAGAATAGTAGCATAATACTGAACAAATCTCAGACTGAATAAAACACTGTTTTAAATTTACAAAGTGATACCCAAGACATTCTATTAAGAATGCACCATATGCTTATTCTCATAACAAAACTGGCATTTAAACTAAACCAATTTAGTCTGATTTCAGGAAAGGATACTTCTGTACTCTTCATTCAAGACACTGTGTTCCAGAGTCTGCAAAATGAATTTAGTGATTTCATAAATCGGTTGCCTTGTTTTTGTCTCCTGTTAGGAAGATATAATCTCTCTGTTGTTCTCTGTGTACCTGACATTTATCAATGTGGTATCAGACTGTACTAGAATAATAATGTTCTTTTGATTTACATGATAGGGTTTATATCAGACTCTTAAAGTTAATTTTTAAAACTGAGATTACCCTTAACTTTCCTGCACTCTGAAACTGTTGACATTGGACTTGGGTTAACGTTATCCTTCCAAAATGTCCGGTGTAAAGGAAGATGAGACTAGCTGTTGAAAATGGAGGTATGGGTTGTAGCTGTGTTGTTCTAAGGACATTGGAAGACAAGGTTCTTTGGGTAAATCTGAAATATTTTATTAGACCAACTGAAATAGTTGGAAACATTCTTCTTTGCAAGCTTTTTGATACAATACCCTTTGTTAGGCTAAGGAAGCATCTGCAGTTGGTCTGTGAGATTCCTGGATGGAATCGTAAAGAAGCCAGAAGCCAGTATGAATGTGACAAAGCCAGTCAGCAAAAATGTAAATTGAGGTAGTCAATGGGTGAGAGACAGGTGAGGTGGGGAGGAGAGGGGGGAGGGAGAGGGGGAGAGTAAATATAGCTAGGAAATAGTAGAGAAGTTACCGGGGGAGTCAGATGTTAAACAGGTTATAATGCGTCGTAAATCCAATATCTATATTTAATTCATGATTTTTTTATCCAGTAGGTTGATGACGTGAAGTTCATTGGCTCATCTGTGAAAGGTGTTTTGTAAATTCTTGTTGAGGATTAGAAATGAGAGATTGGAGAGAGATAGATTTTCTTATGAGACGTGTGTCCCCACAGGTAATTGGGTATTCTTGTCTTTGATAGATTTTCAGTGCACAGTCTTTCTGGTATGCAGTTGTTGTTTGGTTTCTCCTATATATTTTCCATGACAGGTTTTGGTGCACTGGATGAGATATATAACATTTATGGAGGTGCAGGTGTAAGATCCAGGAATGCTGATAGTTCTGTTGTGCAGTGTAGTTATTGTGGGAGTGATGAAGAGGTGTTGGCAGATTTTACATTTCTTGTCCTGGCATCATCTGGATCCATTCAGTGTGTTTTGGACCATAGGACATTTGCTTCTGGTGATGAGGTTGGTGAGGCTTGGTGCTTCTTTAAAGGCTAGTATGGGTGGTTCTGGGAAGATCTCTAAGAATTGGATTGTCTTCTAGTATGGGTTGCAACTGTTTGAGTATTTTCCATAAATGTTCCAGGGAGGGATGATATGTCATAACCAGTAGTGTGCAATTCACAGGGCTTTTCCTTCTGTACTGCAGAAATTCTTCACGTGGTATCTGGGTGGCTCTTTCAAAAGTGTAATCTATCTCTCTGGAGGAGTCCTTGTTATTTGTTATTAATCTGAAGTTTGGCTTAACTCCAAGTACCTGAGAAGGTTTTTTATATTGGACAATAGTGCAACAAAACCTTTTCAGAGACTAGGGCTATGAAACATTTTGTAATGAAAACAGCACAGACTCATCCCCACGCGTGGGAACTTGCATTTCCTTGGGAACAAACAGCACTGGCATACTATGTGCTGCTGTTGTTTTTCCCAGGGAAATGCACGTGCTGCTGCTGCTTTGTCCCTGGGACACACCCATGAATGTGCATTCTGGCACACAGCATATTTCCCTGGGTAAGGTAGGGAAGGCTGGGCTACTATTTGGGGTCCTGAGGGCCTCTAGGGGCTGCCGCTGTGGCAGTCTGGCAGCACAGAGCCTGGTCGGCAGCTGGGATGTGGGTCTGGCTGGCCAGGATCCCATTTCCCATTTCCCTTTTTTAAAGTATGGGGTTTTTTTGACACCAGGAGATCCCAGTGTCAAAAAACGCCCGCACTGCATGTGCAGCATGTGTAGTGTGCAGCGCTACAGACTGCTCCACGCTCATCTGGACATGGCCCATGAATCTTACAGGTATCTAGTTAGACTCAGTCAATTAAATGAGATTCTGTTCCACCCTGTTCAAATCCTGAAAAAATGCATTAATGAATCAACTTTTGTAACACACAGCCATCCTACCTGAGTAACAAAAGAGCAGAGAGGAGGAAGAAGACCCATCTACATTTTGTTTTTCAGGGACCCAAACAAGGTGAAATAGAATTTGGCTATATAATTCACAGAAGACCTGTGAAAGATTTTCTCATCTACGAAGGCAAAAATCACAAGCTGCTTGCAACCTTGTTAAAACTTAGGTTTAATCAGAAACATCTAAGTCTTTGGAATTCTACACACTTTGATTAAGAAGTTTCAGAGACAATAAAAAAAATCCATACTTTCCCTTGACAGCAAGAACATTGGCCACTGAAGTCAATTAAGCTATGTTGATTTGTAGCAGCTGAAGATCTCATTCAATGTAGCCAATGTGAACATCACATTTAAAATATCGCTGAACAGCTCCTTAGATTAAATTTCTCTTTCAAACGTATTTAATACATAGGTCAATTGAAATGTTTAATGGTCATACCATGTATTAATTGTCCTTTTCCTTACTCTATGAAACAATCATAAGTGAATTCTACCTTCAATCCAAAAAAGCTTGTCTGTCTGCTTGATCAAGAAAATACAGCAAATACTCAGATGATATATTAGTTATAACGATTGCACTGTCTGAGTTGTGGATAATGGCATTCACTGCAAAACTGATACCAGAGCACATGCTTAAATGGTTCATAAGGCATATGTTTGAAGGGAGCTCTGTTAAACAAAGAGGACTACTTCTTTAGATACTTTTAACTTTATGTAGCTCAGGTGAAGTCAGGGCAGCTACACCAGTTTATAACAACTGCAGTTCTAATCCAAAAATGCTTATGTCATAGTTGAGCATTCTTTTTGTTCTGTGCTTCCCTTTTATCATCACTTCCTAGGTTTAAAATTGCATTCCGAGTGTCTTTTAGCTGTGATGCTGCTGAAACTTGTTTGTTGATTCAAACAGCTCTGGGGAAATAAAAATATATTTAAAAAAAAAGTTTGTATGCTGTGTACAAGCTTGATTAGTTGTATGAGGTGGCCAGAGCAGTTGTGCTGACTCCCCGCAAGATTCCCAGGTTGTATAACCATGCCTACCCTCCCAGAACTTCAATTACTTTGGTGCTCCAGATTCACAAGTTAACTTTTCAAGGGCACATGATTGGTGTAGCACAGGCTTTGCATAGGATTCTAAATGAGATTATTGGATTATTGGATTATGTTTCCATCTGTAACATGAGTCTACTATGGAGATCAAAATAGTCTCAGCTTCCTTATCACTTCAGTTTTAGCTTCAGCTTCTTCATCACTGGAGCAGTCTTTGGGCTTAGGCCAGGGTCATTGGTGGCATCTAGGATCCTCCTCCTGATCAGGGATCTCAGCTGGTGCCTCCTACACAGAGCCTTCACCATGGCCATATATCCGGCGTGTTTCGCAAACACTTCTGATACCTGCCCCTTTTGTCTGCCTACCTCAAGTGTGCAAGGTAGCAGGCCCATCATCACCTCTTGTTGTGGTCCTACCTGCACTACTCCCCACACTTTTTTGGTTTATATATTACCCATCTGTGTCCATACCAAGTCTTGGTACCTCCTGATTACCCTCCTCCTGGCTATAACTAAGCTGCCCAACTGTCTGATCAGGAAGGAGGCTTTGGCAGGGAGGACCCCCATTAACTGTAGGGCCATCTTCCTGTCCCTCATTCATTCATATATCTGGACAGAGGTTCACTGGGCAACATCCACTGGCTCGTGGGTTCATTTAAGGGTCAGTGGACACTGGCTAGTGTGCTCTGCTTTGTGTCTCCCCTTCAAGCACTTTGTTAACCTCTGATGCTCACTTCTGTCCCTGCTTTTGCATTAGTTGCCCTGAGAATGCTCTTGCTACACACTTAGTAATCCTTCTAACAAGAGGAGGGGATAATGGTCTCTGTGTGGGCTCATGCCTAAGTCTCTATGTGTGTACCTAATAGGCCTTGTTCAGTGCTGATGATTATCCACTCTTCACTTAATTTGCTCCCTGCAAAAGACCTTGGTAACAGAAATGGTGTCCCTGTTCAGGCAATCTTCTTAGCATGCCTGCTGAGATGTGCCACACCTCATGTTAGGAAGCAGTGGATATATCCATATAGTAGCATTCCATAATACAGCAATTTCATAACCTCATAGATTTGTTAGATGTGTATAAAGATCTTCCCCAAACTGCCAAATGACAAACTAAAAATGGAAAACACAAACAAATTATTAATTCAATAAATGTAAAGCACTCTGGAACTCAATCTTTTAGGCCGGGTACAGTCATGACACTTTTATCAGTCTAAGTGGTTGGAAACTGCTCTAAACACATAACAGAACAGAAGTCCAGTACACACAAACTGGTATAAAAAATGGTGGAAGGCAGTTTATCATAGGCCTGGATCAATTTGCACTCAAACGTAATTGATTTAGGTTAGACTAGTGCACCAAACTTCAGTACTGGTTCCTCTTTTGATTCAAGTGAGGTCACTGTCTGCTAGCATCCCAGGCTCCTTTGAGGGCCCCCACTACCCCCACTTCACAGGGAGGCACCCTAGCACTCACCTCACACATGGCTGCTCTGACCAAGTACCCAATGGGCCCTGTCCCCAAGCTGTCATGGAGCCAAGTCAGTACAGACCCTTTCTAGCACAAACCCTTTCCACAGTTCCACCTCCTGACTCTGGCCAGCTGTCAGCGGCAGGCAGGCATGTGAGAGTGGGGAAGCGAGGCATTTATTTTCGCATGCACAAGCCCTGGCATCTGGGTACCTAAGTCCCTGGGCTGTGCCCCTCCACTCTGGCATGAAGCACCCCACGATGTACACACAGACCTGACACAAAACCCAGAGGAACTGCTGTGCTTGGGCACAGTCCATGGAGCCTAACCAGACTGCCAGGCATGGGTGAGTATACTTTCTCCCATTGCCTGCCTGCAGCTGACAGATGGCTATGGCTAACAGATGATGTGCCTGAGCATTGAGGTTCTCCTGAACACCATGTCAGACTTGTGTGTACATCATGGGGTGCTTCATGATAGGGTGCAGGGGCATGGTCTGGGGTCACAAGTGATCAGGTCCCAGGGCTTGTGCACAGGAAAACAGATGGTTCCTTGCTGCCTGCCTGCACCTGGCAGATTCTTATAGCTGAGAGATGACATAGAAGGGGGTTGGGAGCATGATTATCCATTCCTAGCAGTCAATCAGGGCTGGCCCAGGCACTCAGCTCCACTCAGCAGTCTCTGGCAGCCACAGAGCTTGTGGGGAATTCTGGGAAGCATGCAGGAGTGCCTTCAACCTGCTGGCCTCAGCCAGTGCAGGCAACCTGTGTGTCCCCCTCTCCCCCTGACCAAAGGATAAATATGTGCTCTGTTTGCTACCAATCTAACCTATGCCACTTACAGAAAACTGTGTAACTTAGTTCAGTTCTGCCTCAGGCTTTGTGTATGTCTGTATCTGGCCTTCATGTTAGCTACTCTTTGTAGAATCTTGTGAAAATAATTGTCAATAGTAAAACAGATGATAGGAAGTTTGAGCAGGGTATGGATAAATTCAGTAGTAAGATAAGTGATGATAGGTCTTGAGTTAATCTGTTGGAACCAGTGAAGTGACTCCACAGTTGCACTACCATAAATGAGTGTGCTCCATAGGACTATCAAACTATTAATTTTACTGTAGACTCTGTGGGATTCTTATAACATGATCAATATTTTCCACCAATTGTATCTGTTACAAAAATGGACCTTGGTAAGTTTTCTTTAATTTAGACATGGAGATGAATCAGGTATTTTACCAACCATAAAAAAATAGCATCTCTACATGAAAGACCTTTGTGAAAAACAATATTTGCCATATTTGAGAGACAAAGGTTAAGTTTACAATGAGCATCAAACACCAAGAAGCCAGAGTGGTAAAGACAGATATGTATATTTACTGGCGTATCTGTAGGAATGCAGGAAGTAAGTAATTCTTCTCTCCAAGAAATTTAACAGATAAAGAGCTGCTTTCTAGCCATTCTTGCAACCTTATGGCTGAAATAATTGTATGTTATAGGTCTGCCTTCTCTATTGGCTCTAAAACATTTTTCTAGTCCACTACACCATGAATCCTGTAGTGATCCCCAGATTCAATACATACATGAATGAGAAAGACTAACCAAAATTTTTAATTTTGAAGAGCAGCAGGCAACTTCTGCAGTTCCTTAGTTTGACTAGCAAGCTGCTTGCTACCTGAGGGACTGTTTCCCAATTTCTAACTCCCTCTGTTCCATGTTAGGGAGCATTTCTAATTTCCAACTACAACCCCCAAATCTTTTCTGCACGGTTGTGTGGGATACATTCCAGGCACAAGCTCTGTAACCTGCTCCATGTAAAACCCTCAAATCTGTTCTTTATGAAAACAACTAGTAGTACTTTACCTGTATACAGTGGGCTTCACAATATGGAGGAAAGTAGGACTTGTTCTTTAAGTATGTGAATAATTTGGAAGATGAAAATATGGGTTGAGTATCTGATGCACAAACATATCACCAGAAAAAAATGACTTATGTAAGGCAAGTATTGTCACATTAGCATTCAAGCACTATCATCACAGCATGAGAAAGGGAGGGGAAAAAAGCTATAAGAAACATAAAGAAAGAAGATAAAAGGAAAATAATGTACATCAAAACAATGCTTTTAATCATGCTGTGAGCTAACTCTTTTTCTAATGGGTCTCACTAAGAACCTTACTAAAATCAAACAAGTGCCATAGCAGCATCTGCAAATACAGTACAGTGGTGCAGATGCCTTTGTACTACCCAGATACATTTGAAGCAGTAAAGTTTATGGGACTATTTTACATTGTTTTATGAGGATGCAGTGACCTCCATGTCTGGTGAAATGTATATGTCCTTTGTCTATGTCAGTGCTAGAAGAGCACTGAAGATATTATCTGTGAAAATATTGGGTGGATAACAACTTGAATGAAATGAAAAAAAAATGTTATTTCTACTGAAAAGCAGATGATGTCAATTTTCTAAGTTTTTTAACACGGATAAGAATGTTCCTTGTAAATCTTTCCACATGAGAGTATGTATGTATCAGAACAAATACTAACTTCAAGTAATTTTTTTCTGGCTTCAGTGGTAGTTGCAGGTGTTCAGGAGTTTGCTTGATAATTTGTTTATTTATATTTTTAGTGTTCAGTGATAGCATGGTGGCCATCCTACATTCTGGGTGTCCTTTGCAATCTTTGAAAAATGTGTAAGAAAATAGTCCTTTATAATACCAGAAAATGAACTAAAAATCTATAGAAAATAGAGATAAAACCAAGAACTGTTATACCTCCTCACTCGGTCCTCATCAGAATACCCTCTACAATACTGCTTTTGATCATCTGTGTCCTTACTGGCACAAGAGAAAGTATGAGCCTCCCATCCCATCCTGAAGATCTATAAACTCAGGCTGAAACACACCAATGGGGAATACAGTTCTCATTTATTTCTTAGCTAATGGAAGAATAAAGGAATAATTTCAGTGTACAATATACACGCAATTGCATTGTACACTTGGTTCCAGCACACAAAACTGGCCTGGTAAAATCAATGCTTGCTTATTTTTTCCACTTGTCTCTTTTTATATCCTTAGAGTCAAAACTTGCTCTACACAACTCTGCTTAGCCTGGGGGCTGCTCTGACTGGGCTAAATGTGCTGCAGAGGGGCTGGCTGGCACTGGGGTGTTTCAGCATAGGGCTAGTCAGCAGTCAACCCCTACACCAAAGCACCCTCATGCCCCAGCCAGCCAGGTCAGCATCTACATGTGTGCTGCTGTGCACAAAAAAACTCTGCAGCAGGGTATAGAATCACAAAAATGAAGGACTGGATGGAACCTCAAAAGATCATTGAGTCCAACCCCCCTGCTCTAGGCAGGAATACTGCTGAGATCAAATGATCCCAGCAAGGTGTCTGTCCAGTCTCCTCGTGAAGACTTCCAAAGTTGAGGACTTCACCACCTCCTCGGGAAGTCTATTCCAGATATGGTCACCCTTACTGTAAAGAAGTTCTTCCTTACATCCAACCTGAAAGCATCCTCTAATGGTTTATGGCCATTGCTCCTTTTCCTCCCCTGGGTTGCCCTAGTGAACAGGTTTTTTTTCTCCCAGCTCCCGATATTCGCCCCTTACACACTTGTAGACAGCCACCGAGTCATGCCACAGTCTTTTCCCCAGGCCAAGCAGTCCGAGATCCCTTAGTCTTTCTTCATAATGTTTGTCCTTCAGGCCCTTAATCATTCGTGTGGCTTCTCTGGACCCTTTCAAGATTCCCTATCTGTTTTTTGAAGTGCAGCCCCCAGAACTGAACACAGCACTCCAGCTGGGGTCTCACCAGTGCTGAGTAGAGAGAAAGTATCACTTCCTTAGCCCTGCTCTCAATGCATCATCTAATGCATCCCAGTATGCTATTACTTGTATTGACTATGGCATTGTACAACCAGCTTATATTCATTATTTGATCAGCCATAATGCCCAAATCCCTTTCAACCATTGTGCTGGCCAGGACATCTCCTCCTAATTTATATTCATGTCACTGGTTACTTCTCCCCAGATGAAGCACTCTGCATTTATCCTTATTGAACTGCATCTGGTTCTGCTCTGCCCACCTTTTCAGCTCATCCAGGTTTGCTTGGATCTGCATCCTATCCTCTAGTGTGATTGCTTTTCCCTAGAACTTAGTATAATCTCTAAACATGCCCAGTGTGCTTTCCACATCCTCATCTAAACCATTGATAAAGATGTTGAACAGCACAGGGCTGAACCCTGCAGGACACGACTGGCCACCTCCTGCCAAGATGATACAGACCCATCCACTAACACTCTCTGGATTCAACCCCTTAGCCAGTTCCCAACCCATCTGACCATGGACTCTGCCAGCCTACAATCTCCCTTTATTTATAAGTACTACCTTGCTGCAGAGTTTGTTAGTTTCTGCACCCTAATAGGGGCACACTTGTAAATGCTGAGATGTTTACTGTGGAGCTGATTGGTCAGCTCCACAGTAAACATCTCATGTAGACATGCTTTACATTTACTATGTCTGTCTATAGTCAGATAGCAGCAGGTCCTTGTTAGGAAGCTCTCAAGAACAGATATTCCCACTCCAAACCCAGACGTTTGCTTGTAAGGCTGTACTAACTTCAATCCCTCTCTGATTGTTCTAAACACCTTTGTCATTTACATACTTAAATGTTTTGTCATGCACCTAGAATACAGAGTTCCAATAACCTGGAAGAATCTTTTCTTTGAACCGATAGCTTGGGAGGTTTTAAACTTTCAAGTGGGTCAGAATTTTCCGCGTTCAGATAACTGAAAACACAACTGAGTGCACTTTTATGAAACTTACAAAGAATGACTTCTGGCTGAAATCAAACATGACATTTCAGCCCCAAGGATCTATTTATCCTGTAGTAAACTACAGGCAACTGAAAAATAGCTCTAGAGTGGCACAGTGATCTCAACCATAACATACCTACCAACTCATCTACCAAGTTCATCCTAAGGCTAGATAGCATATCTGCAGGGATCCTGGTTTTCTCTGATAAAAAATTCCCCAATTTTCATTTTTAAAAAGTAACCTTGAGTCCACATTTTTCCATGATTAAAATGAAAAACGACTATTATATATATTAGTAGTGTTTCATTTTAATCATGGAAAAATGTGAATTTGAGGTTACTTTAAAAAAATGAAAATTGGGGATTTTTTTTTTATCAGAGAAAACCAGGATCCCCACACATGAGGTTAGCACAGTCATGACATACTAGTGACTAAGAGCATGCAAAAGTGATATAGCATCATGGCAATTGTTATAGTGGCTCAAGAGCACAGAACGGCGGTGACCAGGAGTCTGGATTGCATGACCCTCAAGGCCCCCTCCAAATATATGTGCAACCATGTTTGGTTCCTGAGCCCAATAACCAGTAAGCCCCAACTGACTTGACTACAGGTAGCCTTTGGCACAAGTACAGAGCATGCTCAAGTTTTGTCTGGCTCTGTAGTTAAACACCACAACAGTGCCACTATCTCTTTTTGTATAGCTATTGTGATGCTACCAAAATAGAGTAATATAATGTATTTGATTTGCTTTATTGGTAATACCTTCATAAGGGCAGTAATCTCGTTCATTGCTAAGACATATAAGTGACACACATTTCTTGGAAGCTAAGTAACCCCATCACATTCTTCTTCACCTTGCACAATGACCTGAATTGAACGGTCACAAGTAAATGAATTATTTGGCTACAGGTTCATCTACATGACTAAGTCAGTATTATCTTTTATTGGACCAACTATATAGCTCTCCCAACTATGCAGTCAGTACAATAAAATCTACCGATCTCTCTATAGATATATATCAAATCCTTGCCTTTCAGACAGTACCTGAACTACCGTGGCTAGGCTACAACAATACTCCAGCGTGATTAAGATTGTCACTACTGCACACGCTCAGAAGTAATTCAGTACTATCTAGGGAATGCTACTATTTGGAAACTTTTTTTAAAGGGGCCAAAGGGGGAGGCAGGCTCATATGCAGACTGTACATGAACCACTCTTGCCAGTAAAATTCTGGAATACTCTTTTCATCAATTTATTTAAGTTAATGTATATGCCATAATTATATGATGTACTGTTTGATGTTTGTATCTTATGTTGTTCAAAGATAGCCCAAAATAAACTAAACAAAATGGCCTGTGGTTAAAGGGTCTGTGGTTCATAAAGATTCAGGAAGGCCACATGATGAACCATTTATTTGAATAGTTTTTTGCAGTTTTATGGGAAATAGTCTTATAGTTATATGTATATATGTAGTATGTATCAATATTTCAGGTGCAGGGATGCAATTAGAAAATCACCAGACCTGACAATAAGAAGGCAGATGTGTATAAAGGTGCTGGTTTGCCAAGGGGTTGTTTTTGGTTTAGTTTTTTGTTTTGTTTTTGAGATGGGATCAAAGCTGAAGTAGAATCTGCTTTGCTTGGACTACCAGCAAGCAGTATGGTATTTCACTAAGTCTGCTGAACCCTGTATTCTGAAATCTTTTCTCGTTAGTTTTGTTGCAATTTCCAAAACCAGCTTAGATTAACCTGGCTCTTAAATTTAGCTATTCACTTTCACATGTTCTTCTGCAACAATTTCAAGTGGTAATGTTCAATACTATGAAGGATTTGCTGAGATGTAGGCAGCTAGGCCTGTGTATAGGACCTAGGGGACACCTAGAAGGTCAGCAGGAGAGGGGCACAAGTTACTAGATCCAAGAAGGGAGATTCAAGAGATGTAGCCTGAGACAAAAGTTGAGGACAGGAACTAGGGTCAGAGAACTGGTGCCGAGATCCAGGGAAAATCCAGGATCAGGGTCAAGGAAGCTAAGCTGAGCAAGGATGCCAGGAAAACCAGAGAGCAGAACCAGTGATGGGCTTCAGGGAGGTACAAGATCAGGGTCAAGAAAAGCTAAAGCTAGATCGTAAGTCAGAAGTCAGGAGGAAAAGGGAGAGCTGTGAATGCAAGGTTTGCCGAAATAGACTGAGGCTATACAAAGGCATATTTAAAAGGGATGATTAGTGATTTCAGCCAGCGGTGATGCATAGGGAAGCACAGGGTGCATGTGCAGCCCCTGAGAATGCTGGTGCACCCCCTGGCAGGCCACGCTCCCCACTTAGGTGACAGGCAGGGGGTTCAGGCGGGAGTGCATGTGCCTTCTCTGCGAGCGATGGCCAGGAAGTGGGAGTGCCAGATGAAGCACTGTGGCCACCTCCCAGTCACTGACTGGTTGCTGGGGGGCACGTGGCCCCCCTGACTAAGGTGGCACCAGTCACCCATGTTTTCAGCAGCCAGTCTGGTTGCAGAGAACTGAGTCAGCCACATCAGTCAGGGATCAGGGGCAGGCGTGGCAACTCATGAGCTTCACTCAGCCAGGCCTGCTTGATCAGAGTCCCTGACCAATACAGTACTCCTTCATGCTAGCAAGGCTTCTTTGGATGATATGATTCAGAATCTATAACAGGAAGGACTACATGCATATGTTTGGAAGGAGGAAAATAAGCAGAGTAGATTGGTAGGAACAAACCCCAGGGTTTTAAACATTCCTTTCAGAAAATAAAAAAAGCCCTCTGCCACTAGCTGTCTCTCTCTACAGTCACTCTAAAGTTACTTTTCCCTTGTTAAGATACTTACCACACATCCTGCTTACACAAAGGTTGGAGTGGACAGAGTACTGATCAGTAAGGCATTTGTTTTCAAATCACCCTGTGCACTGCAGCTCTGTGTTCTCTCCCACATGCTTTAATACAGTCCCTTCAGTCCAGTACCTATCCTTGACTTTTAAGACCTATGCCAGTATATTTAATGCATTTGATCATTGGGTAAAACACCTAAGTGTCTTGGGAGCAGAAATTAGAAGTCAGGATTCCTTCCCTTCCAGGGAAGAGTAGTACCTTCTTTCATGAACTAGAGTTAAGCTCTTTCTTGTTTTTTCTCTTCCCTGCCAAGTGGGTCATCTCCATGAAGATGGCATGGTAGATGTTCTCAGCTGTGACTGTCCAGCAAGTACAACACTATTTTGGGAAACATGAGGTGGGAGGTCCACCTCTCCCACACTAGGTGGATAGTGAGAGAAATAGGATTTTTTTTTTCTGTTTTATGTTCATTGGCCAAAGTGGTACAGACTAGCCAGGTTCTACTGATTCTCTTGACTGACCTCCTGGCCAGGCAAGAGAGAGAGAGGTATGTGAGCCTAGGAAGAAAAGAGAAAGCCAGAAGGTAAGTGTTGCAGCAGGATAGATTCTGCTTTAGCTGGAAGCAGAAGAATTATGGACCTCTTTCTTGCTAGTGACCATCATCAGGAAGGGTAGATAACACTCAGTCATTTTTTGTGCTTCTCATCTGATTAATCTTGCCATTCGTTTCTTTAGAAATTTCTTGTTATAAGAGTAGAAATGTTTCTTCTTTTCTCCCTGTTGGTGCTTTGTCACAGTTTGCGCTGGACTAGGTCCCCAAAAGGAGGACGGCTGTATGTAGGCATATACCACATTTGTATAGAGTCCTTGCTTCCCTCAGTAATTGACTCCTTGCTTGACTTCAGTTTATTTGAAGTTCTTCCTTCTATGCCCCTGCACAATGTCCATAATTGGCTCCTTTTTGGCCTAACTGTGGATCTTAATACAAGGTTTAAGAAAGTTTATGGGAGTCTTTCCACTTATTTCAATACCCTTTGATTACATTCAATACGGAATACTGCTAAGCACATTTGTAATAGCTTTGCATGAAAACTGCCTTGTAAAGTTTACCATAAAACATTTCTTAAAAGTAGTACAAAATGAATGTCCAATTTAAAAGTCAACAACACATGGATGTCTTTTTGTTATTAAAATTTTACCCGGGAAACCTATCTGTTCAGCACTTTGTGTCAAAATTCAATCTTCTATCTTCATTGACAATGACGGTAATTAACCTCTGAGTATTGCTCATGTATTTTATTGTGCACAAGCTATATTTTACTGCTGTAAGTTTCAGACAGACTGAATATTATTTAAAAAAAATCTTTAGAATTCTCCATTGTGATAAACCATGTGACCACTAGTCCAATAAACAAATGAGTTATGCTTAGAATTTGAGAAGACTAATTTGGAAAACCATGGCATTATTATTAGATTTTAATTAGTTCTTATTATTTCAGGTCTTCACCTAAGAAGAAAACAACATTGTACTGCTATCTGTTCTCATTAGAAGCTTGTCATGTGAATCAGAAATTATGATTCCCACTTTTGTATAATATGTAAATTAAAGTAATATGGACCTCAACTATACCCTGACCTTGTTAGCAGTCTGCATTTTGATTAGCTGGACACTTCCTGTTTATATTTTTGGTAACCTGCTGGAAAGAAGAAGAATTGTGAAACCAATTACAGTTCAAAATAGGTCAAAGTAGCAAAACATATTAACATAGTATTTCACTTCACAGAATGAAATAGACATTAAATATCCCAATACCTATTTTTATAAAGATTTTAATGAGAACATAAATCAGTATGGCACAAATAATAGTAGTAATACTACTACTACTACTAATAATAATAATTAAATGGTTTAATTTTAACGTCCTCTCATTAGTTCAAAGAATGAAGATCTGTGATTTTATTAGATTGCTGTATTCCAAAAGAGGAGGAAACCCTATCAATTTGTCAAACAACTCAAGCAATACAGTAATTCATAGATATTAGGGTCAGAAGGGACCTCATCAGATCATCGAGTCTGACCCCCTGCCCCAGGCAGGAAAGAGTGCTGGGGTCAGATGACCGCAGACAGATGCTTGTCCAGTCTCCTCTTAAAATCCCCCAAGTTATCGGAGAGCACCACCCCTCTTGGAAGCCTATTTCAGATTCTGGCAACCCTTACATAAAGAAGTTCTTCCTGATGTCTAACCTGAATCTGTTCTCTGACAGTTTGCGGCTGTTATTTCTAGTTTCTCCAAGGGCTGCCCTGATAAACAGAGTATTTCCTACCCTTTGCTGCCCCTCCCTCCCCCCGTCTCCCTGATGAATTTGTAGGCAGCCACAAGATTGCCTCTCAGCCTTCTCTTGCAGAGGCTGAAGAGATTCAGGTTCCTCAATCTCTTCTCGGAGGGCCTTACCTGCAGGCCCCCAAGCATACAAATGGCCCTCCTCTGGACCCTCTCAAGGTTATCCACATCCCTCTTGAAGGACAACACCCAAAACTGGATGCAATACTCCAGCTGCGGCCTCACCAGTGCCACATAGAGGGGAAATATCACCTCCCTGGGCCCATTTGTGATGCACCTGCTAATGCATGATAAAGTGCTGTTAGCTTTACTGGTCACTTCATCGCATTGATGACTCACGTTCATCTCCAGCTATGACTCCAAGATCCCTTTCTGCTACAGTGCTGCTGAGAGGGTCATCTCCCAGCCTGTAAGTGTATTGGTGATTACTTCTCTGTAGGTGCAGCACTTTGCATTTGTCCTTGTTGAACTGCATCCTATTCTGTTCTGCCTATTTCGCCAACCTGTCCAGATCTGCCTGGATTCATTCCCTGCCCACTAGTGTGTTTACTTTACCCCATAATTTGGTGTCATCTGCAAATTTGGACTAAGTGCTCTCCACACCCTCATCCAAGTCCCTGATAAAGACAATGAACAGCCCACATCTTTCCAGGACAATGCCAACCCATCCACCACCACTCTCTGGGTGCATCCCATTAACCAATTTGCCACCCACCTGACTGTGTAATCATCTACATCACAGCCACTCAATTTATTTATGAGAATAGGATGAGATACCATGTCAAAGGCCTTCTTAAAATCCAGGTAGATGACATGCACCTCATCCCCTGCATTTAAGCATTTTGTGACCTGGTTACAAAAAGAAAGAAGTCAGGCAGGATCTACCTGCTATGAACCCGTGCTGTTGCCCTTCAGTGTTATTTTTCCTGCTGGGCTACCACAGATGTGATCCTTAATAATTTTTTTCAAAGCTTTTCCCAAGAATAGAGGTGAGGCTATCTAGCCTATAGTTGCCCAGATCCTCTTTCCTTCCCTTCTTGAAAATAGGGACCACATTTGCCATTTTCCAATCCTCTGGGACCTGACTTGAGCACCACAAGTGTTCAAACAACTGTGCCAGTGGTTCTGCTATGACACTGGCCAATTCCTTCAGCATCCTTGGAAGAAGATCATCTAGGCCTGCTGACTTAAACACATCCATCCCCTCCAAGTGTCCCTTCACTAAGTCAGTGCTAACAGTTGGTGGGCTGGTTTCCCTCCAGTGCTCATCTATAATCCAATTGAGAGATTTGTCCTGACCTTTGCTCAGGAATACAGAAGCAAAAAACTCATTGAAGAGCTCAGTTTTGTCCTTCCTACCTGTCACCAATTGCCCTAGTCTGCCCTGTAGGGGTCCTATGTAACCTTGTGCCTTCTTTTTACTCTCTATATACTTATAGAAGGACTTTTTGCTGTCTTTAATTTTTTTTTTTTTTGCCAGCGTAAGTTCCGTTGCAGCTTTGTCCTTTCTAACTGACTTCTTGCAAGTGTGAGCCAAGTAGGTAATGCACAGTACAGCAGGGAGATTAAGAGAAATCATTTAAGTTATTTAGGGCTAGAAGTTAAATCTACAAAGGGAATGAAAGACTATGTAAGATTGATAGCAATATCTAACTTTTAGTAATTTTTAGGCATTCAGAGTGGTATCTATAGACTGAGTTAGGTGTTTGGGCTCTCTATACAATGTAAGGGGATAGTTAGGTAGGATTTACAATAGCCATCATACTGTTAACCATGCTAGTTAATATGGAATCCTGAAGACAGGGGTGTATCTTAAGAAGCCTCTTTTCTCTCCAGGGATTAGAACTACCAAGCTACAGCCTGTGGGAAGCATCTACCTCCATGGATAGGGACAGACATTACACATAAACTGGTTTAAGTGATTGGAAACTGGTTTAAACCTGTAGCAGAACACAGTGCACATAAACCAGTTTGAAAATGGCTGAAACAAGTCTGAGATAAACCCTGTTGAATGTGGTATCAGACTTAACTGATTTGGCTCAAACCAGTTTATGCAATGTCTGTCCCACACCCTTTGCTGGTTTAAGATAAACCAGACTCCCCCAGCACGTTCTCTGGTTTGGACAAAGCTCTGCTCTTTGCTCCACAGCAGGGCCCCTCCCCTCTGTTCCTTGGCTGCAGCTCCAGAAGACACGGCAGGCACATGCTTGGCTTCTCCGTGCCCTGCCCTGCCCCTCACTGCTGAAGCAGGGATCCCCACCTCCCATCTCCCACAGCATGGTCCCCAGCCATGTGGTATGCTAGCTAATGCTGAGAGACATCTGCGTGTGTGTTTCCAATTTTACTGGGACAGGCAGACAGAACAGTGACCACTTAGGGCTTTTTGGAGCTAATTGACAGGTCAACTGGAAAGCTGTTTAAGAAGAGTTTGAACTAGGAACAATGGCCACAAATTGACAGAGAGCAGATTTAGGTTGGACATTAGAAAGAATTTCATCACAGTAAGGGCTGCCAGAATCTGGAATGGGCTTCCAAGGGAGGTGGTGCTCTCCCATACCTTGGGAGTCTTCAGGAGGAAACTGGACAAGCACCTAGCTAGGGTCATCTGACCCAGAACTCTTTCCTCCCCAGGGCAGGGGGTCAGACTCAATGACCTATAGAAGTCCCTCCCAACCCTAATGTCTATGAATCTATGGATATATGAACTAATGGAGAGAAGCTATTGTTTTGCTAATGAGGTGATAAACACTGTTATCAACTCCCTGCTGGCTTGCTTGCCTATCAGTTTGCTGCAGACGGTATAAAGTAGCTGGCAGAGAGAGATTGAAAAGCTATGTCTTATCAACAGATGCATGCACTGTACACCCCCACTTGCCTCAGATTGCTAGCAGGGGGCTAGGGGCTGGCAACACTCCCACCCCGTAAGCAGCCAGTGGGAAAAAGCCTGGAAGAGTGCAGGCAGACTGGGGGTTTACAACCCTCCCTAATCAAAGCATCCTTCTGAAGCTTGGTCATGCCCCCCTCAGCTCAGCACTCTGGAAAGGAAGAGAGGTCTGATCTAGTGCCCCCTGGCTTCTAGCCTAGGCCACTGAAGGCATGTGTCTGAATTTCCTTAGTCCAGAGAGAATGTTTGTCCAGTTACAAATCATTTCAGCCTAGCAAGGTTAGATTAACCAGCAAAGATCGAATCAATTCAGGCTCAGGGTTTTTGAATGTCTGTCCCTAGCCCATATGACTCACAGCTGTAGTCCTCTACAGGAGTTAGGTGTCACTCCAAATTGTTTATACTATAACTAAGGAAGATCCTTCCTTCCTTATTGGATGTAGGCAGGAGAAGAAGGGAAGGAGATGATATCTCCATTGTACAACAGCTTAGTAGTTAGGACACTCACTCATTTAAAAGTTTCTGGATAAAATAGTCTTTGGAATAAAAACTGGGGTTCAGTTTGTCCCCATCCCATGTGAATTCCCTAACCACTTACATGGGAAATAATGTTCTTTCTCTCTCTCTTGCTTTCTGCCCCGGTGAATATTTTAAAAGAATGCTTTCTAAGGATTCCTTTTAAAATAGAAAAAGTTAAGTGTTCCCTTACCCAAGAGTAGATATTAGTTTAATACTTAGGGCACAGCTGTTGGGTATGAGTTTGGTCATGGATCAACCACATCCTGGGAAACTGCATTAACCCTAAAATAATGGTCTAAAAGATACATACCTCTACCTCCAGGTGTACCTTTGAATGGAATTGGCAGCTGCACTGTGTTGTGTGCCCTGTGGGCATATGTTAGTCATGATCTGTGCCTGCCTGCTAGGTGGTGTCCCTGACGGGATGTAAGCAGGATTTGGCCTATTTTTTAAATCCTAATGAAGACTGCGTTAAGCTTTTCAGCCTCCTGGTCAACACTGTGACACCACAGGAGGGGATCTACAACCATCTAAAGAATTTTAATGGCAAAAAATAGTTTCCAGAAAATCTGTTAGATTTGATAGCAAATGAGGTATTTCTCATGATTACTGTTAGATTTATATACTTAAATTTGTTGATTTACCTCTGGGTAGTTAAACATAAGGAGACAATTTACTATATTTTATCACATGCAACCTATACCTTTCCTCCCAAAATCACTCCCCCCACCCCCCTCGGTGTGGATATTAAGTAGGGAAGCTGATTTTATGCTTAGGATAGAAGCACCCTGCTTTGATCCCTGCTTGACAGTGCAGCAGCTGTGGCGTTACTGGCCAGGCAGCTGAAGTCAATTGACTTAATGTTCATTGTTTATCACTCCACAGGAGTTAACAATCATCTCTCCTTTCTAAAGATCATAATGTGCCACTAATCAAGCTAACAATTCTTGGGGCAATTTTGCTACCTACTATCTGCTGCTGGTTTCTCTTCTCCTTTTTCACAGCTCTGGAGATTCTTTAGCTCTTTTCAAAATCAAAGAGCCAAAACCATCAGCAATAGCTAAGGTTTCCATGTTAATTAAGCAGGAAAGAAAGGGTGAGATTTGCTCTCTACAGCCGTAACTTCAAAAATATTTTTTTCTTTATTCTGCCTTTCAAAAACAATGTGCGTATTATATTATGGGATATATTGTATGCAAGAAAATATGGTATGTGCTAGTAAATTATTCTTTCTTCTTCATTAAGAAAAGATAATACAGATTTATGGTTATTGGTAAAGTTTCTTTATATCATGGGGAACTACAAAAGTGGGTTCCAGTCTTATCCAGTTGTGAGCAGCCACTTACTCTGCTGCCTTACTTTGGGCCATTTTATTATTTGCCACAGAAGAATTCAACACAAAGCAAAATGGTAAAAACCTCCTTTTCTAGACATTTAGGAGAACACTTATTTGGCTTTGATTTCTACCCAGCCTAGCCTAGCCCTTCCTTGAGTTCTTTGTGGTTCCACCCTCATTAACTGGTCATCAGTTCCAGTTGGCCCATAGGTTTCTATCTATTATCCACTGACCAGCTGCAGCTGGGTTCCAATCTCTTCAGGACCAAGCACCTCCTTACACTGGTGCCCTCCAGTGAAGGCGCTTCATCCATAGTATTTGGAGATATGTACTATAGTTCTTTATATTTTCACTATATAAGGAAAAGAACAATAGATAGCAAAGTTATATAGTAACACTGTGAATCAGTGTACCTCCACTAAAGTCAATTATAAACTACAGTATTTTACATAAAGTGAGTATGTGGTCTTTTGTATTGTCTGACAAAGTATCAGATGTAATGTGCATTACTTGAACCAACATGGACTAAATAACACTAGAAGCTATTACTTTTTTAAAGATCTTAATGGAATATAACCTTGAAATTGATACCAGTTCTCATAAGTGGTAATTGATGGTTTTCATGTACAGATTATATCATGATATCTAAAAACCTGTTTCATTTTTCTTGACCTCACTGACATTTGTGGCAAAGAGGGTAGCACAGTCTGTCATTGAGACTGCCCAGCACTTCTCATTATAAAACCCCATTTTCACTTGCTTACAACTCTGTAATTTTTTTTTCCTTTTTGGCTAGGGCTTTCCATGTCTGCCTCAGGAAGTTTCCTTCCTTCCTTCTCTTTTGAAGCTTGAAATTTGGCAGGGTGGTCCTACAGATAAATTTTTGGCAGATGTCAAACAATAGAACAAAAAATCATAGCTGGAAAGTCAAAATTTACTCAAGATCAATACAGTTAGAATAGTAGAGAGAAGAGTAGCATAGGGAACCAAAATTGACAGAAGGGATATGGTCTCTCCTAGGCTCTTATTGCTCCTTGCTTTGGAACCTAGGCACTATGGAGAAGAAAGGGAAACCATCAAAATGCAGTGGCAAGATATTGCCCAGAAAGACTGAAAGTTGCAGGATTGAAAGTATAGGAAGACATACTGTAATCTTAACGTTATTTTACAACAGTGTTGTATAAATAAATCAACAAGAGAATGATTCTTTGAGTAGTTGATATTTTCTGTTGCTTAAACAAGCAATGTTTTGAAGAATCTCTGTGTCCTGATGAACCATAATGGGTAGCCAAATTTCTTAAAATAATAATTTATTTTTAGGAAAGTATACAATAATTGTATAATCCATCATTCATTATTAATTAGCAACTAGTGTCACCATAGGAATGGTCTGAAACATATTAGTGACCCCTAAAATCTTAAACTATAATCATAACATACTGAAGTAAACATTATCTTTAAAATAGTTTATTTTATGAGCAAATCAGCTGATTTCAGTGGAACTATGCATGTAAGAAAATCAGACCCCAATTTTTATCACTGTCTTGTGTGATTCTGCAATAGGAATATGACGTTTTGCTTAAATCAGAAAAGCATTGATAAGCCATAAACTCCACACTGTTCAGGCATTTCAAACCTGACTTAAGTCTTAGATCCTTATAATCAACTGGCCAGTGAGCAGGTTTAGCTTTGCTCCTGAGACAGTATTCTGAGCCTATAGAAGTAGCAATATACCTCATGGCTGGAGTGGCACAAACTCTAATGCTGACAGGCTCTAACTAACACCGATGGATGATATGACCCATAAAGTTAGGAGACTTTACCAGTATCACTATGTTAAGTGGTCAATTTCTGTGCTCACTGATATGCTCTTTACTTGTAAAAAGGAAGGGGTTTATCACTTGATCCCTTGGGGACTTAGTAACTGGGACACCAAGAATCCTGTTCATAAAGTCAGGAAGATTAGCTATTGTTCTTCTGGATTTTGAATATAAGTAGCAGCTTATTATAGCTACTATTTGTTTGCTGACTCTTTTTATACTGATGTCATTGCTTTTACCAAGATTCAAGCAGCATCTTGGGTCCCAGGCTGCTATTACTGACAATAGGGTCAACAGTATTCTTCTACCTAAATCTGTCCACAAATTATTTTTTCTTAGCCTTTATTTTGTAGTCAGAATCATATCTGCAATACTTAAAAGCCTCATCCTTCCTTGAATCTCCCTCAACAACAAATAATGAGACTTGAAACAAAGTTGCTGCTCATTTTCCTTTCAAATCCAAAACCAAGAAAGAAAATGAATATCTTCATAATGGATGCCAAATTCATGTCTATATTTTAAAACTGTTTTATATAAAAACTTCAGAAAATAATATGAAGTGATCATTTAAGATAACAAAAGAAAATATCAGCACACCCAGAAGCAATCCAGTGGGTAGAAAAGTAGGTAAATGTTTGAAACAGGTATGTTTGTCATTAGCCAAATTCTAGCCCTGAGGGGCAAGTGCTGACTACTCAGTGAAAATGCAGTTCATTAGATTTTAGAAAGTAATTCTTTCTGCTAATTGAGTTTATCCTCATAAATAACTAAAATGTAATAAATTAATCAAAGATTCATGTGTGTTTGCCTATGTGTTATCTATATGGAAAAATCTATTGCATCTGGCTAATCTGATATGGTAGACTCTGTGTACTGGAGTAGAAGATGGGCCTTTACATACTGTATCATATTTGAGATTTGTAGGCAATTTCACTTATCAGCAAGGATAATTTTGATATTGTAGTCCATCTACTTCAGCCAGCCTCATCTCCAGTTGGATTAATTAAATTCTGCCACTAATCCAGGTTTAGAGAAACTGAGAAAATTATGTTGATTCAGCATAAATCTTCTTTGTCATACTCCAATTCATATTTTACTACAATTTTCCATTTCATTAACTCTCATCATACGTCTTCAAGTTCCTTTTAAGTCCCATGACAGTAGATAAGCAGCAAAGCAGTAGTCATGGCTGCGTGGGGAGCTGTAAGTGCAAATCTACAGAGGCATATCAGTGCACAGGAGTTGTTCTTCACATGAATAAAGCAACAGTGGAATTCCGCATCCTCCTGAATAACTCCCCTATATAGGAAGGCAATGCTCACTTCTCCTGAGGAAGGGCTAGAAAAAGTGTTCTACATATCGCCTACTTTACCCTCACTCTGATCACTTTCCCACAGCTGACACTTATTCCATTATAGTAGACAAAATAATAAGATAACTACATTCACTTCATTAAACATAGCAATGTATAAACACTTATGAACTATAGTATCATTGACCAACCAGAACAAAGAACTGCACTGATTGGATACCTGGTCACTACCACTCAGGAAAAAACAGAACTTCTAAATGACTACTTTTCCTTGGTCTTTCACAAGACCAAGGGGAACAACAGGCTTGGTAGGGCACAGAACAAGCAGGGTAATGGTGGGACAGCATTCCCACCATTGCCATAGAACTGGTGTACAATCAATTAAAGAAATTGGATGTATATAAATCAGCAGGACCAGATGAACTCCACCCAAGAGTGCTGCAAGAGATGGCCAAAGTAATTGCAGAGCCCCTGGCAATGGTCTTTCAAAAATCATGGGACTGGAGAAAGCCCAGAAGACTGGAAGAGGGCCAATGTTGTGCCCATCTTCAAGAAGGGGAAGCCTGAAGACCCAGGAAACTACTGGCCAATTAGTTTAACTTCTATTCTAGGGAAATTCCTAGAAACTTTCATCAAAGAGGCTATATGTGACAAACTTGCAGAAAGCATGATACTGAATGACAGCCAGCATGGCTTCATCATGGGCAAGTCTTGTCTGACCAACCTCATTTATTTCTATGATCACGTGACTCATCATGTAGATGAGAGAAAAGCAGTTGACATCATATACCTCGACTTAAAGAAAGCTTTTGACCTGGTATCCCATGAGTTACTGATCAAAAAACTGGAAGATATTGGGCTCAACTGCAGGACCGTGAAGTGGATGTGAAACTCGTTGTGGGGTAGGATACAGAATCCAAATGAATGGATCAGTGTCATCCTGAAAAGATGTCAGCAGCAGCATACCCCAGGGGTTGGTACTTGGCCCAGTGCAGTTCAATATCTTTAACAACAACCTGGATGATGGGATGAAAAGACCATTGGCCAAGTTCACGGATGACACCAAGATATGGGCTTGCGCAGACACACCCACAGAAAGGCTGCAGATACAAGCAGTCCTAGACAGGCTGGCATGTTGGGTAGAATGGAACCAGATGAGGTTCAACACAGAGAAATGCAAAGTGCTGCATCTGGGAAGGAATAACCCACAGCACACCTACAGGCTGGGCATTGCTAACCTGAACAGCATTACAAATTCATAGATTCATAGATTCATAGATGTTAGGGTCAGAAGGGACCTCAATAGATCATCGAGTCCGACCCCCTGCATAAGCAGGAAAGAGTGCTGGGTCTAGATGACCCCAGCTAGATACTCATCTAACCTCCTCTTGAAGACCCCCAGGGTAGGGGAGAGCACCACCTCCCTTGGGAGCCCGTTCCAGACCTTGGCCACTCGAACTGTGAAGAAGTTCTTCCTAATGTCCAATCTAAATCTGCTCTCTGCTAGCTTGTGGCCATTATTTCTTGTAACCCCCGGGGGCGCCTCGGTGAATAAATACTCACCAATTCCCTTCTGTGCCCCCGTGATGAACTTATAGGCAGCCACAAGCTCACCTCTCAACCTTCTCTTGCGGAGGCTGAAAAGGTCCAGTTTCTCTAGTCTCTCCTCGTAGGGCTTGGTCTGCAGGCCCTTGACCATACGAGTTGCCCTTCTCTGGACCCTCTCCAGGTCATCCACATCCTTCTTGAAGTGTGGCGCCCAGAATTACACGCAGTACTCCAACTGCGGTCTGACCAACGCCTGATAGAGGGGAAGTATAACCTCCTTGGACCTATTCATCATGCACCTGCTGATGCACGATAAAGTGCCATTGGCTTTTCTGATGGCTTCGTCACACTGCCGACTCATGTTCATCTTGGAGTCCACTAGGACTCCAAGATCCCTTTCCACTTCCGTGCCACCCAGCAGGTCATTTCCTAGGCTGTAGGTGTGCTGGACATTTTTCCTCCCTAGGTGCAGCACTTTGCATTTCTCCTTGTTGAACTGCATCCTGTTGTTTTCTGCCCACTTGTCCAACCTGTCCAGGTCTGCTTGCAGCTGATCCCTGCCCTCCGGTGTGTCCATTTCTCCCCATAGCTTTGTGTCATCTGCAAACTTGGACAGAGTACATTTCACTCCCTCGTCCAAGTCACTGATGAAGACATTAAAGAGTATCGGTCCAAGGACCGAGCCCTGCAGGACCCCACTGCCCACACCCTTCCAGGTCGAAACCGACCCATCTACCACGACTCTCTGGGTGTGACCCTCCAGCCAATTCGCCACGCACCAGACTGTGTAGTCATCCAAGTCACAGCTTCTTAACTTGTTCACCAGTATGGGGTTGGATACCATATCGAAGGCCTTCCTGAAGTCTAAGTATACGACATCCACCCCTCCTCCTGTGTCCAGGCGTTTCGTAACCTGGTCATAAAAAGAGACTAGATTGGTCAGGCACGATCTGCCTGCCACGAACCCGTGCTGGTTTCCCCTCAGCATAATTTGTCCTGCCGGGCTCTCACAAATGTGAGCCTTCATAATTTTTTCAAAGACTTTGCCAAGGATGGACGTGAGACTGACTGGCCTATAGTTGCCTGGGTCCTCCTTCCTCCCTTTCTTGAAAATGGGGACCACATTGGCCCTTTTCCAGTCCTCTGGGACTTGGCCCGTGCGCCACGAGCATTCAAATATTCCCGCCAGTGGCTCTGCAATGATGTCGGCCAGTGCCTTCAGCACCCTCGGATGGAGCTCATCTGGGCCTGCTGACTTAAAGGCATCCAGTTGTTCCAAATGACTCTGCACCATCTCAGGGTCTACGCATGGAAGTCTGGCACCTTGCTGCTGCCTCTCTACAATCCCAGTGAGAGACTTTTCGTGCCCCTCGCTTAGGAACACTGAGGCAAAGAACTCGTTGAGGAGTTCAGCCTTGCCCCTCTGTCCGTCACCAATTATTTCTGCCCATTTAACAGGGGTCCTATTCCTCCCTGGACCTTCCTTTTACTCCCTATATATCTAAAAAACAATTTCTTGTTGTCTTTTACTTGGGTTGCCATCCTCAGCTCCATGGTAGCTTTGGCCCATCTAACTGCCTCCCTACAAGCACGAGCAGAGGAGGTATATTTGTCTTTGGTGATCTCTCCCTGTTTCCACTTTTAATGTGCTCCCCTTTTGGCCCTTAGGCTGCCCTGGATTTCTCTGGTCAGCCAGGGAAGCCTCCTGGCCCCTTTCCCTCTTTTACCTCGCACGGGGATTGTCTTGCTTTGTGCCTGAAGGATCATTTCCTTAAGGCACAGCCACCCTTCTTGGGCTCCCATCACTTCAAAACTCCTACTCTGCAGTGCATCCTTGATTAATCTCCTGAGTGCATTGAGATCAGCTTTCCTAAAGTCTAGCACTTTCACCCTACTAGTTACCTTACCCACTCGATGTCTTATGGTGAATTCTATTATTAGGTGATCACTGTCCCCCAGATGGCTACCGATCTGTAGGTCCCCTACCATGTCATCGCCCGTTGCCAATACCAGATCCAGTATGGCATTCTCCCTAGTGGGACCGTGTACCTCCTATGTCAGGTGGAGGTCCTGTACACAGGTTAGAAACCTGCGTGAGTGGTAGGACTTTGCTGTCTGTGACTCCCAGCAGATATCTGGATAGTTTAGGTCCCCCTTGACTACCGCCTCTCTAGCTTTTATCGTCTGCAAGAGTTGCCTCAGGAGCCCCGCATCTCCTTCTTCCCCTTGGTGTGGGGGTCTATAGCAGACCCCTACCACCAAATCCCTTTCTCCTTGCCCCCCATGTAGCCTTACCCACAATCCTTCTACTTCCTCATCCTTGGATTCCGTCTTGATGAGGGTTGACGTATATTGCTCATTGACATAGAGCGCAACCCCTCCCCCTTTTTTCCCCACTCTGTCCTTTCTGTACAATCTATAGCCCTCAATATGTACCGCCCAGTCATGGGATGAATCCCACCAGGTTTCTGTTAGTCCCACTAAGTTATAGGTGTTTAGTGCAAGCATGAGCGCTAGTTCATCCTGCTTGTTCCCCATGCTCCTAGCATTAGTATATAGGCACTTGAGCCCTGCGACTGGTGCCTTTGCTGCCCCCCCCCCACTCTGAGTCCCAAGGGGCCCTTTATTTCTTACCTTCTCGTTTCTTACCTGTGTCGTAGTGCTGGCCTCCCCATGGCTTTTAGGTTCCCAATGCTCTCTTTCTTCAGGCTGGGCTGTCCTTGTGGTTGCCACATGGGGCTGTCCTTGTGGGTGCCACATGGGCTGTCCTTGTGGGTGCCACATGGCTGTCCTTGTGGGTGCCACATGGAATGAAAGGGATCTAGGGGTAACAATAAACCCCCGCATGAATATGAGAAGGCAATTTGATGCAATAGCCACTAGGGCCAATAAAACTCCAGCATGCATCAATCAATGCATCTCCAGCAAATCCAAAGAAGTGATTCTCCCACTTTACTCAACATTGGTGCAGCTGCAGCTGGAGTATTGTATCCAGTTCTGGGTGCCACATTTCATCAAGGATGTGCTAAGCTCAAGATGGTCCAGAGAAGGGCCACCCACACGATCAGAGACTAGCAAGGCAAGCCATATGAGGAAAGGCTGGGGGATCTTGGACTCTTCAGCCTAAAGAAAAGAAGACTGAGACGGGACCTGATTGCCGCTTACCGCTATATCAGGAGCAAACATCAGGGGCTCAGTGAACAACTGCTCACCAGGGCACCCTGGGGAAAAACTAGAAACAAGAGCCACAAACTGCTGCAAGACAGTTTCAGGCTGAACATTAGGAAAAACTTCTTTATAACTAGGGTGTCCAGACTATGGAACAAGCTCCACCCCCCCACCCCCAGAGATGGTGCAATCATGTACCCTAGAGGCCTTCAAGAGAAGACTGGACAGTCACCTGGCTGGGGTCATCTGACCCCAGATGTCTTTCCTGCTCATGCAGGGAGCTAGACCAGATGATCCTTCAGGGTCCCTTCCAGCCCTATGATTCTATGTCATGGGAAAATCTGTACTAATGCATTAATGCACAGTAGAATTAGTCTAATGCACATGAGCGTCATTTAAAAAATGTTTGTCGGCACTACTGTCAGTAGTATCAATTACAGGGCATTAAGTTTAGTACCTGTAATTACTCACTGCTTAGCCCCCCGCCTCCCCACCCCTGGCAGTGAGATTGGCTGAGGGGGGACATGCGCCCCCTGACTAAGGCAGCACCAGTTGCCCATGTTTACAGATGTGCTTAAATGCACAGTAACCTATTTTACTGTGCATTAATCATCACTAGAAAGGTGTGTGCTTTGGCTATTGTGCATTATGCCAACCTAATGTGCATTTCTGTAGTACCTCAGATGTACTAAATTTAATGCACAATAGCAAAAGTGCATTCACACAGGTGTAGACAAACCCATTGTGTCACTGAACACAGTCCTGTAATTACAAACATATTTTTTCCAGATACTAAATTTAGAGCAAATTTTTCAGGGTGTACCACATTTCAAACAGTGTAATTTTTTCACTTACATTAATGATATCAAGATGTCTAAAGTCCATGCAAGAATCTTAAAGCTGTACAGACTGTTCTGTACTCCACACAGCTCAACATCATACAACCACTTACAACACTTAAAAGAAAAAAAAAGTCTCTGAAAAATTTTAAATACTAACAGAAAGAAAATAGGTACTGTGAAACAAGAGCAGCATTGAGCAAAGGAAAAGCACTTTTGGTAACACTGGCCACATCTACATGCGAAGCTGAGTGAGCAGTCATTACTTCACATTCATTTAGTATTTGTTTATACAAGTACTAAATGACTGTGCAGTAATCAGAATTACTGTGCAGTCACACCAGGAACAGCTTTTTCATGATGCTGACTGCACACTAGCTCATGACTACTGTGCAGTAGCTCTGAGTCACACTTCCTACCACACAACGCTACTGCACAATAGTCACAGGCTACTGCACAGTAAGCATCTCACGCAGCCACTGAAGCAGACTGTAAATATTTTTAAAATGCTATTTGCAAAGCTACTTTGAACACTGGGTTCAATGGTCTAAGGGGGGAAATGCTTGATGAAAATGGTGATTATATAAAGAAATTATGAGGAAGATCGCCTATGTTTATCTTGGATGACTGATAAAACATCAGTATTCAAGGAAATTACTTTTTATGATTGTGTACACACTACAATCTAAATTGAGAACTGTGTGTGACACTTGGTAAAGAAAAAGTAGGTGAGCTACAGTCACACTTTGATCAAAATTATATGAAATCTATCCTCTTAAAAAAGCATATGGTCTTCATCCAAGTGCTTTTGGTCTGATTTGAGCTCAGATGTAAACACTCTTCTGACTGAAAAGAACCAAAAATTCTAGAAAAGTGGACTGACTGCTTTAATAATCTCTTATCTTCACTAATGGTGCCACTGATCATTCTTGCTATTCTTGCCACCAACCCTAGCAGCTGAGAGTCTGGAAAGCAATTGTATTACTCTCAAAAGAAAAAGTATCTGGCTCTGATGCCATTCTGACTGAGGTCTATATAACTGGTGAAGCCCACTTAACCTAATGTTTCACAACTATCTGTTAATTTGGAGTATACAGAGGAAATCCATAAAGAATACAGAGTGTTTCTATTGTTTCTGTATATAAACAGCTTAATCATTTCATATATGAAAATCATAGGAGAGTCTTCTATTAATGTGGGTATGGGAAGAATCATACTCAGCCACTTACCATGTACTTGAGAAATTTTTGCCTTACAGCCAATATGGTTTCAGAGAAAGTAAAGAAACAGCAGGCAAAATCCTTCCAATTGAAGTGTACAGAACAGAATATTGATGCCTTCTATGCCTTTATTGAACTTTCAAAGGTATCTGACAGTAAAGAAAGCCTATGGAATCATACTGCCCATATTAGGCTGGCTGCCCAATAAATTCATTGTAACCGTTAGACAACTTTATGGCCAGAATGCTGTAAGATGGGAAAACTTCTGATCTATTTCCAGTAACAAGTGATGTAAAACAAAGTAGTATCCTTGTACCCAGACTATTTAATACCTTGCTTGCTGCCATGCTGTTAATTACTTCATGTGATCTTAATGTTGGCATTAAGATTATGTTCAGGGTTGATGGAAAGCTGCTTAACCCCAGAAAACTCGGAAGAAAAAGAAGAATGTTTGAGGAACTTTTCTACAAATCTGTTTGCTGTCATTTTGATGCCTTTGTTACCTATCCCCAGTAAGGTAACCAAATAATTTTGGATTACTCTGCAATTGAATGCTCCTGGAAAGCCTTACATGCCTTCAGCCATCATCACTGGAGGGCATGTGCTTTAACCTGTAAACAGATTTACCTATCTGGATAGCAGTCTTTCATGTGAACTTCACATTAGTGCTGAAGTCTCCAACATAGCCTCTAATTTTGGAGGAGACTTTTGAAGATTACCTGAACATCTTTGGTATGATAGAGGCACTTAAGTTTTAGGAGAAAGCAAATACAACTATACAAGTCTTCCAGTAGTAAATATTGAGTTCTGATTATGGAGTTATGCAAAATTTGGTTTAGCTGTGTTGTTAGGATATATAACCAGTAAAATCCTGGGTCTGTAGGAGGGAAGAGTTAGGTGGTCCACAGGAGTGCCATTTTTTTGGTAATTTAAGTTCTCTGAATGCCTGCATGTTTGGGCATTTAGATCAACATCAATAGAATGCCTGTAGATACCCTTAAAAACCTAAACAAATCAAGTTCTTTCAACATTTCCTCATAGATCAGTTCTTCTAAAACTGTTTTTTCTCCATTTCTGTTGTTTCCCTTTGAAACTTTATCCAGTACCAAGTAGATTGTAATAGTTGCATTTAAAAACATTTTAAATAAATAAACATGAGCAAGTTACTTGATTTCAAAGCTGGGAATAAAAGGACTTCTCTAACAGGATACAAAGGACATGACTGGAACTGAGGAAGACAGCAGACTGAAGAAGACAGTGATAGCATCATGGGAGGAAGAACTAATCTGCTGCTCTGCAAGTAGTACACTGTCCGGTGGTCCTCTCATAGAGAAGAGGTCACTTGACCATTCTTACCCCTTTAGTTTTATATCCATCAAGCACAAGAATCCTTATGCAGTCCTAGAATCAAGAAGAGAGGAGGATGTGCCAGAGGGTGGGAGACTCAAATTCTGTCATCCAAAAAGGGAAATATGCTACCTGTCAACACAGCCCAGTGTCTCAGAAACTGTGTTGCCTGCTTTCCATTTAAATTCATGACATAACAGGCAGGTGATCAAGGCTCATTTTCTCTCTGATGACTAGTCCATTCTGCTTATCCATGAGAGCACCACTGGAAGGAAGATCCTGAAATCAAGTCAAAGGACTGAAATCTGCAATAGAGTTAGGGAAGAGCATTGCAAGAAGAAAAATAATGGGGTAACCTAGCAAACATCTTAATATATGTATTCTAATGCTGGGTATCTGAAGAATCAAAAAGATGAACTAAAAGACTTACTATGCAAATGCACATAAAATTCAATAGCATCAAAGGGCAGCTATACACATGCTCCAGAGTGAGGGGGAGTTTTAAATAGAGCTGATCTAATTAAAAGGCCCATAGTGTGTCATGTATTCAGCATCCTTCATTTCAAAATGGTAGTGGGTTGTTTTAACTGAAGCTCATTTGATGAACCCTACCACCTGTGTAGAGGAGGAATTGCTCCCTACCATCCCACAACATGGTTTGGTGATGGCTTAGCCCCACCACCACTGATGTGAGGGAGGAACAGCCCCTCCAGTGTGAGGCCAAAGTGGCACTGAGCATCAGCCCACATGGGGGGGAGGGGAATCCCCGCACTTCAGTGGGGTTCTCTTGCCCAGGCAGTGTTCCCTGAGCTCTGCTTCTGGTGCAGAGGTGGCTCAGCTTTGCCCCTGCAGGTACAGGGGGCAGCAGTGATGCATAAGGGTACACGGGGGTGAATGTGGACCCCCTGAGATTGCTGATGCATCCCCTGACTGCCCACATTCCCCACTTAGGTAATGGGCATGGGGGAGCACCAGTGCCCCTGCTGCGAGCAGCAACCAGGGAGTGGGAGCACCATATGTAGCGCCGCAACCACTTCCGAGAGCAATGCAGCCACTTCCCAGTGAGTGAGTTTTGCCATGGGGGGACCTCCCCATTTGGCAAAATTGGCAGCGGGGGGACACCCCCCCAGTCACTGACTGGTCACTGAGGGGGCATGTGCCCCTTCTGACTAAGGTGGCACCAGTCATCCATGACATGTGGGGTGAAATTCCTCCAGCTGAACGTCAAGCTGGCCTTGGACCACACTGAGGGGTGGAAGTGGGTAGTTCCCTCTCTGCACTGGCAGAAGGGATGGAGGACCCTGCCTGGGACAGGTGAACGTCCCTCTGTGGCATGGGAATCTCCCTCATGTGGGCTGATGTGGGGCTTTGGCTCAGCCCCAGGCTGGAGATACTATTTCCCCTGCTCCTGTGGACCACGCTGAGGGGTAGAGGGTGGGGAATTCCTCTTCTGCATTAGCAGCAAGGCCTGGGGGACACCACCCAGATGGAAAACCCCCTGCTGAGGTGTGAGAATCCTTTTACTTGGGCTGATGCCCAGTGCTAGAGATGCAGAGGGACATTAGGGCCTTGAGGAGTGTGTTCTGGATAGCCAATCAGGGATGGACTCCACTCGGCTGCATTCAGGAACCCTCCGCAACCTGGGAGGTGTGCTCTAGCACACCCCTTCCGCCGCCCCAGTTTCTGGTCTCGGCCACTGCAGGCATCTGGCTGCCTTTCCTGATTCAAAAGCAAACATCGGTTCACTTTATTTTTGGTTCAATCTATGCAGCTTAGATAAACATGCAAAGACTCAATTGATTCAGCCTTGGGCTTTGGCTGTCCGTACTTAGCCTGAATGATGATAAAGGAGGAAAACAGTAAAGGTTAAGACTTAACAGGTCTACTGTAGACTACTTAATTTGAAGGAGAAGTTAAATGAGACTTTTTTTAAAGAACTTTTGAAACACAAGTGAATGAAGGAGAGATCCTGGTAGTAATGAAGCATATGATTACCTTAATATCTACCATATTTATTCAAATCTAAAACAACCTGAAGTTAAGATGACCTCCCAATAATAAGATTCTACAAATGATTCTTTTTTTTCTAATCATAACTTTCCATGTATAGCATCTAATTCTTGGGGGAGGGGGTGATCTTTCATTCACCCCTCCCACTGGTACAGGGAGGCAGGCAGTGCGGGGACCAGGAGAATGGGAAGGTCAAGCAGATTTCCCCCTGCTTGTGCCTTCCCCCCTGCTACCTCTTTCCCCTCCCTGCACCCCTCACAGCCTTAGGCCCCCACTTCCCCATCCTTCTCTGATTCCCTTCCTGCCCTTCCCCCATTCTCTGCCTCCACCCTTTCCCCTACAGCCTCTTCTCTCCTCCAGTCCCTCTGCCAGCCTCTACTTCCCTCCTTCCCTTTCCCTATATGCTCTGCTTCCTCCCTTTCCCCTCCTGCCTCAGCCTTTTCTCCCCACTTCCTTCTACCTTCCACCTCCTCTACATTGGTGGGATCCATCCCTGTTCTAGCATGGGTCACTGAGCAAGGCCCTAGCTCAGTCCTATATGGGCTGCATGCCACTGCTATTGGCTGTGTTCAGTTCCCCAGGCTGCAGCATGGATGGAGCCTGCCAGTTCAAGACAAGGGGAAGGGGGGAAGGGAAAGGGGCAAGTAGACATCAGAGGCTGCATGGTGTGGGAATGGTTGCAAGATGCTGCAGGGGAGAGATGGGATGTGGAAGAAGTGCAGAGGCAGGCAGCTACTGAAGCTATGGCCCTGACCTTCAGTAGTGAGTGGAGCCTGAGCCACAGCAGTGACCTGCCCCTGAACCACCCTTGTACTTGATTCTAAGATGGGGTGGGGGATTTCCCCGCTCCCTCCCCCCCCCCTGCATATCAAATGGGGGAAAAAAAACTCATTTTAGGATTGAGTAAATCCAGTATTAGGAAAACATGGCGTATCAACATGTTTTTTGTGTTTAAAAAGGTAGAGGAATACTATGGGTGTCATCTGCTTTAGATTAGATTTCAACCAATAGGAAGGAATTGAGGTGAGAACTATATGTGGAAGGCAATTTGAGTAAAAGGAACACAAATGAGAAAAACTTGTGATTATAATGAAAGGAAGGACATGGGAGAAGAATAATGATAATGGACTTTAAAAAACAAAAAACAAAAAACAGCTTTCATTCAGCCCAGGGACCTGGTAGGTAAGGCCCCAGGGGAAAGAATTCTGAGGAAAAAAGTAGTTTCAGGATGATTGGCAATTTCTAAAAGAAACTATATTAAAGGCACAACTGCAAATTATCCCAATGAATTTAAGAGATAAGGAAGTATAGTAAGAGACCAATATGGCTGCATCAGGAGTTCTTTAATGAGCTGGAACTGAAACGGGAATTGCACAAAAGATGGAAACAAGGACACACTGCTAAAGATGAGTATAAATGAAAAGCACAAGCCCATAGGGACAAAATTAGAAATGTTAAGGTCTAAAATGAGTTATAACTAGCAAGGGACATAAATGGCACAAGAAAAGGCTCTATAAATATGTGAGGGGGAAAAAAAAGAAACAAAGGACATATAGGTTCACTATTTAATGGGGCAGAAGAGAATAACAGATGATGCAGACAAGACTTAAGTATTTGATGTCTCCTTTTCCTCAATCTTCACAAAAGACTTAATTGTGGCCAGATGTTTAAAGTAAATTAATTGTACCAAGGGATGGGAGTGCAGGCCTGAGTAGGAAAGGAAGAAGTTAAGGATATTTAGATATCTTAGATGTTTTTGAGTCAGCAGGACCTAAATAAATTCACCCTAGAGCACTTAAGGAACTAGCTGAAGCAACTTCTGAATGACTAGTTATTGTGAAATAGAACTTATGAAGGAAGGCAGGGGGTGGGAGGGGTGCATTTCCAGAAGACTAGTAAACATGATAGTTATCATTAGAAAGAAGAAAGAAAGACTAAGAAGGCTATAGACTAGTAAAAAACATTGATCCTTGAAAAAATACTAAGAGTACATTTAGTTAATACACATTAAACAGGCCATGGAATGGGGTAGGCCATCCAGGCAATGGCCTGACCAACTTTTAGCACATTAATTTAGCTAGCTAAGAAGTTAACAAAATAGATATACAGTTTTAACTGGAATGTCAATTGCGCATTTGTGGATTATATAAATTAACATGCTAAAAGTTGGTCGGGCCATGGCCCAGGTGGCCCTGCCTGTTCCACTGCTTGTGTTAAATCTAGTACCTCTGGGCAGTTTTACATGTGATTGGGGGGGGGGGGGGACTTTAATTAGAGTGGCTCCAAGGGCCACAGTAATTAAAGCACTTCAGTGTCTCATGTATCAGTGTCTCCACACTTCAAAATGGCAATAGAGGCATTTGAACTAAAGCTTGTTCTATAAGCTTTAGTTCTGGTGCCCCTACCACCATTTTGAAGCTTGGGGACACTGATACACAAGATGCAGGAGGCTTCTGGAGTGCAGTAATTACCACACTCTAGCAGACTCGATTAATCTGTAATTGCAGTGTGTTGAGCCAGCCTCCACACTTGTGTGCAGGCACCCTCCATTGTGAGGTACTAGGAAAATACACGTTAGCCTGTCTTAATGCACATTAACTAAAGAGTACGGTTTTCAAGTAACAATGTGAAGTAAAATAGGCTAATAAACATTAAAGTGCATGTGTAGATGTACCTAAATGAAATTGTTAAATATTCAATGCATGAACATCTATGGGATAAAAGGTTATCAGGCAGCAATATGGATTTGTCATGAACAATGATGTCTAACCAACCTAATTACCATCTTTGACAGGATAACTAGCTTAGAGTCAGAATTAGATTGTTTTCATATTTATTTAGAGAGATACTATGTGGGATTTAGGTCTCTGTGTTCCAAAGAGCCAGTCAGACAGTATTGCCCAGTTCCAGCAGACACAAAATTATTTAGGGAAGAAACTCTAGTTGCCTTTTTGTGCCAAAATGGAGGTTTTCTAGCCACACAAGTAGCACTAATTTTTGGCACTTCTACAGAGGTGGTATTTCCATGATCCCTGTACTGTGGTCGTGTAAATTGTGTGTGCATAGACACACAAGTGAGCATGTATAGTAGGTTGCATACTGGCTTGACATATACACTCACCTATTCTGGACACGTAAGTGTGTATACGATGTAAAAAGATAGCTGACCAGAAACCTGTGTAAGAAGTACAGGTTAGACCAGAGGATGAGGTCCTTCCTGTATTTTATCCTGAATAGTTAGGTGGATAGGGCACTTATCCTAGAAGCTGGAGATTCAGGTTTTTTTGTTCCCTACAGCCAGGAGGCTTGAACCTGCCTTTCTGACTCCCTAGCATTGTCCTCTAACTCCCACAACACAGATGAGGTATCACACACTCCTTTGTCCAGCGTTCTTTTTGGAACTGGCTTGTTGGCAGCCAAAAAGGAGAGAGAGATGGGGCCAGGAAGAAGCACAAAAGCTTAATGGGAGTGTCTGTTGCTCAGTAAGAAGGATGTTACCATAACAGCTAAAGATCACTAAGTTCTACATTGCTTCAAAGAGGTTCATTATTCCTATGGGGGGGGAAAAAAAAGCAACCTTTTGTTCTTCTTTACATTCATTCTATCCAATGACTATCAAATACAAAGGATGTCAGCTTAGCTCAAAAAAGTGCTGATGAGGGGACTAGATAATGCTTAACCTGTGCTGCAATGGGAAGTTAGAGAGGCAGATGTAATTCCCCTCTGAACAAGGTAGACCTAAGAACTGGGTTTGTGACTCTCTGGGCAACTTCCCTCAACACTCAGCCATTGGAACTAAAATATTTCTGCTCTGCACATATACCGTCCCCCTCCTCTTATGAAAGCTCACATATGAACATATGTGACTGTGTACATGCCTGGTCATTTCATAGCTAGCTGAGCATGCTCAGCCTACATATACACATTTATGCATCCACAGTGCAGAGAGAATAGAATTGCAACCTGTGCAAAAGTGCCAAAAACATCACTTATGTGGCTGGAAAACTGACATTGAGGCGCACAAATTAAAACAGAATTCTGCTGTAGGTGACTAAGTTAATTCAGAACCTTCATTTCACACTGTGTAATCCAAGGCTTCTGCGGGGTCGCAGAAGTGATTGAGGTTGAGAGCTTAATGGGAGTGGGAGTGTTTAATGGCAGTAGGAACCTAAGCTCCATTGTGTTACAAATTGGTGCTGAGGGGGTGCTTAAATCCATCAAAATCAGTGGTGTAACTAGAGTGGAGTGACAGGGGTAACCGCCCTGGATGATGGTAGGGTTGGGGGTGAAACAAATGGCTTTTGTCTCTGCCACACAGTTGTGATCACAGCAGCAGTGGCAACTGGAAATTGCCTCTGCCCTGGTGTGCAACAACCACCCTGGGTGCACAGCTGCATTCTTATGTTGCTGCTCAAAATACCCAGTCCACTAGTTGTACTCAGACAATATCCAACTCTGGTTGACTTCAATGAAGTCAACTTGAAAATGCCCGATATCATCACCTTTAAGCCCAAATCTTTGTAGTTAAAACACTTCCACAAAGGGAGCCTCTTGAATTCTAGCTTCTCCATAGCTTGTGTCCCAACCCTACCTATTTCTCTTCCCTGGAAGGTATTTTAACCAGCAGTCTGTAAAATAGATTGGGTGGAGATATCTCCTGCCCTCTTCTTAAAATTTCCTCCTCCCAGGATTTTTATTTTGTTCTATGTTTAAACTAATTCCTGTGCAATGCAAAATATAGAAATACTTCTGGGAACAGAATTCAGAACCCAGGAATTCCTCCTCATCACTGCACTACAGTGAAGTTACTGCATGCTTGCTTTCCTTTTGGCCCTATGATTTTTGCTTTCCTTTATGCCCATTGGTCCAGATTCACTGGAAATGGTGGAGGGTGTTTCCAGAAATAGTGGAGTGTGAATACAACAGTGTTCTGGGAGTTAGAGAAGACCCAGAACCCAGCTCTGATGAGGACTCTAACTGATACAGTATTTATGTTGTCAGCAGATATCAGTCATCTATCCTCAGAAGAGGAGCTAGGTCCTCTAGATTGCTCTAGTGGACAGTATGTCTATGCTTTAGAGAGGGACTGGACATATCATACTCTTACCACTCTCTGTATAGAGACCCTAATACCTTATTCTATCTACTGTTCAGAGACAGGCACCTGATTTTTAGGTTTTTTAATGCCTATGTAGAATTATCTAGGTAACCAATCTGAATCTGGCCATAGCAGAAAAATTATGTCTGATTTTATTATGATACCTTTGATAAAGCCCTGCATAATGTTTGTCCCAGGTGCCTGCAGTGGATCAGTTCTGGATTGAGAAAGTGGTCAGGCTGAAAAGGTAAGAAAGGTTTATTGATCTAACAAACACATAATTACACAAACCTCTTGAAATCCAGTAAAGTCAGGCATCCCCAATCTACGCTGTCCAAAGGGGTACTGGGAAAGACCCTGATATTCAGTCTTCGGGCTTCTCAGGACCCACCACTCCGCCGAATTCAGGTCTGTGGTTTCTCTTTCACAATGATAGCTTCTTTTACTACGCTGCTTTCCTTCAGCCGATTTCCAGATGCACCAGCAAATTTATAGATTTTTTTTGAGCTAGCTTTTGGCTTGTAGCCAATTATAGTTCTATACTACAAACTTTCCTTATATGACTAACCAATAGCAGTACAACCCTTTGCATTTTCCTTATATGATTAATTTTAACTGTGCCATTGCTAATGAAGCTGGCTTTAAGCTATGGCAAAATGCATTAACAAAATACAGGAAATGCTTAACCACAACATCTTCCTTTTACACTCTTTCTTCTAGCTATAAGTATTTCTCAATTCATAGATAAGCAGCAGAAAACCAGGTTTAACCCTCAGAAAGCCGGTTTAGCTGTCGCAGGATGCCTCAGCAAGCACTCTTCTAAATAGACACTATTTTGCTGTCAAGAGACATGACCAAGTCACTGCCACAAATGTTTTCTTAAATAACTGGCGAAACATGATTAGATGAAATTATTAAAAGAAAAATGGGGGAAAAAAACCCCAAACCAAAGAGCAGTTATCTATACTTATCTATTGTCCCAATGACAAACTATCAAGTATCAACAAGGAAGAGTTACCTCCGTGATACTTTCCAGCTGGCTCTCTACCTTAGTTTCCCAACATCTCTCCAGCTACACATATCTTCAGCTACTAACAACTTATGATGAGATAGAAGGACTGACAATCTATAATAAGTGTAGCAGGGTCAAACTCTAAAGGGGATATAAAGTAGTTTATTTATGTGGTAAACAAGATTTGGGGGGTAGAAGGAGAAGACATACAATCAGCAGGTTGAACCAGGAAAATCATTTGTGTACAAGCACATCCTGACACTATTGATGATACTCAACCCAATGTGTGGATGATAACATAAAAACTGATCTGGAAGGAACAGGCAAAGATGCAACAAGGGAGAAGGTGATTGTGTAATATTGGAGGAGATGAAAGGAGATGAGGTGAGACCAGAGAGAGAGACAATACTGAGTAATTTGTGGCATCAGAGCAGAAGTGAGTGCTACAGAGAGATCTCATGGGGTAATGATCACTTTTTATTCTTTTTCATTTATTTTCAGCCTTCAAACTGAAGGAAAATTGCCCACCTGTTTAGAAAAATCTAGACCTAGCACAGCCCTATAGTTAGCTCTTCACCTATTCTGCATTTAAAAATCTATTATTGGCTGAAAATATATTTTGTTGCTTTGTTTCTTGAGGGAACAGGCATAAAAATAATTTCTCTCAACTCTGATGTTTGCCATTTGGAATAAATGAGTACAATTGGCTGCCTGCTATGGGGAACCTAAACAAGAACTAATTTTGCTTTTATATTTATTTTTGGGTTGTTTTTTTTAACTACAATCTAGACTTGCCAATACTGAGAGTTACTCAGTAGAAAGATAGCCTGTTGTCATAAGCAGGCAATGCATGTGTAAGTCTATTTACAAGGTAAATCTTTGAAAAGAACATGGAACCAGTTCGGGATACACTGTCTTAAAAGGCATAATGAGCCATTTTTGGCCCCTGGGCACAGATGGCAGTCACACCAGCAGTGGCAGCAGTAGCCATGTTTGAGTCCCAATAAATCAGTGTCTGGGGCTGGTCCCTGACTCATCATAGTTATGCTACAGACTGGGTGCGTCTACAAGAGATGCTACATTGCAGTACCTCATCATTATGGCAATGTAGCTTCCCAAAATAACTGTACACTGCTGGGACTGCACAGCACCGGTGGGTACTGAAGAGTTATTTAATACTTGCTTTAGCAAATGAGCAGCCAGGGTCATGTGTAGATGTACCCATTGTGATTAAACTTAACGTGATTATACCTAGGTAGCTTAAACTACTGTATTTCTCCAAGGAAAAGCATACCAAAATAGTTGGCCGGAACCAGTAGCAGGTTTCATAAGACTACTATTTCTTACCTTGAGAAGCAAGAAGTGTACTGTCAGAAGCAGCACATATACAGAGTTTGGCCTCATCCTCCCTCATATTAGCCAGCAGAACTGACCTGGTGTGAGAATTAATCTGGCCTTTGCATAGATCAGTAGATTACTCCTTCCTTATAGCAACTGGAGAAAAATGGAGAGAGAACTCTTCTGAGTCACAATACACTTATTTGACTCCTCCTTAGATTCATAAGTATACTATAGCATATTTATCATTCCTAAGGGGTATTACATTCTCTCACATACATCATACATTCATATACAAACACTCATTTTTTTTGTTCATGATTTTGGATATATTTAAACACCAACACACACACACACACACAAGTGCACACACATATATGGTTTTATATAAATGTCAAAGTCAAAATTCATCTGTAAACCTAAGGGGTGCATCCACACATGCAAGCACGTGCACTTGCAGCAGCTCAAATAGAAGTGGTGAAAATTTGAGCCAGGGCTTTTTGCTTCAGTGCATGTGCTTGGCCATGCACTTTGGTGTGGAGCAAATTGTGCCACTTGGGGCAAAATAACCCTGACTGGCTCCTCCTGGATCTGCAGCCAGGGGGAGCTAGTGCCCAGGGCCAGCACCTGTGCTGTCCCCAGCAGTATAAAAAAGCTCCCCTGGCAAGTAGCTCAGGGCTACTAGCTCTCAGGAGCTTCTGGGGCCCAGCCAACTGGTACCTTAGGACACTACCCCTTGTGCCAGCTGGACTGCTGAAGCAGCCCTTGTGCCAGCTGGACTGCTGAAGCAACCCCCTGCATCCTCTACCCACTGCAGGGGTCTGGCAGTGGGGGCTCCTGCCTGGCTGTGACCTTCTGCACACCTGCCAGACCCAGATGGGGACTGCACAGCCAGTAGAGGCATCTGACCCTCTGGGCCAGCTGCCAGTGAAGTGCGGTTGCAGGGTTAGCCTCTGTGCGGCACTACTGCCATGTGTGCCCCCTGCCCAGCCATCTGGGCAGCTATCACCTAGATGTTCCAAGTGTGGTGGCCTGCTTTGAACTGTCAAAGCATGTCCTCCTGGCCTCATTTGGCCAGGAGGTCAGCCATAGCCAGCTAGGTCCAAGGTGCCAGCTCTGAGCAGACAGGGTCCTGCCACTGGCCTCCCTAGCAGGCATTCTGGTGTTCCCTATTGGAAAACTGAAAAATCCCTGATAAAAAAAAATCCCAAAGTCACTGCTTAAAATTCCCCCAAATCCATGTTCCTACACAAGTATAACAAAAGACCACTATAAAGAGAAAGAGAGAGACAGAGACAGCGATCAGTTGGACAATGTTTTATTGATACATCTTACAGTGTTAAAGCAAGTCTCTTATTATAATAATAAAGTGAACTGTAATACACATTTCATGAATACATATTTTGCTGCCCTCCCACAGGACAATAGCTCTCACACAAGGGGTTTTCCCCCACAACAGGGGGTTCAGCTGCCACAGAAAGGGTTTAGCCCCCACACAAGGGGTTCAGCCCCTCAATGGCGGTTCAGCCACCCATCAGGGGTTCGGCCCTCACACAAGAGGTTTGCCCCCCCCAACAGGGGATTCAGCCCCTACACAAGGGGTTTGCCCCCCCTAACAGGGGATTGAGCCCCTACACAAAGGGTTCAGCCCCCGAACGGGGGATTTGGCCCCTACACAAAGGATTCAGCCCCCAACAGGTGGTTCAGCCTCCACACAAGGGGTACGGCCCCCCAACAGGGGCCAAATGGCCCCTGCAGGAGCTACCACCCCCCCACAAGGCCCACATGCCTCATCCCAGCCCCCCAATTGCTGCCCCACCTTGTCCCATCCCCCACCAGCTGCTGCAGCCCCCCCAATGGCTGCCTTACCCAGCCCCACCCCCCACTCCCCCAAACCCCCCAATGGCTTCCCCACCCATCCCAACCCCCCAACTTGCACCCCAGGCCCCCAAGGCTACCCCCACAACCTCAGGCACTATCACTTAAAAAAAAAAAGACAGAAAAAATGGGGAAAAAAGCCTCTACATACCTTTGAAATGGGGGGGGGGGCTCCAGGGCCTCCTGGCAGAGCCCCCCGAGCTGAACAGAACAGTGAAGGGGTAGGAGGGCCCAAACTGGGGCTGCTGGGGCTGTCAGCCTTCCCCGCTCTGTATGGGCAGGGCCCCAGTCAGCCAGATGCAGCCAGACTGCAGGTAAATGACAGGGGTTTTTTTGTTTGTTTTTCAAAACTATGGGGTGGGGGGGACAGGGATTGGGGAAGCTTGGGGGGATGGGGCCAGCCAGGGAAGGGGTCAGGGTCCTCGGGGGGCTGGCGGGGGGAGGGGATGGCCAGGGCAGTGTTCGGGGGCTTGAGGGAGGCTGGAGGGTGGAGAGGCCAGCTGGGGCAGGGGTCAGGGCCCTTGCAGGAGCTGCTGGGGGGAGGGTCCAGCCAGGACATGGGTCAGGGGGCTGGGGGAGTGGATGGGGCCATCGCCCCCCCCCCATGTTCCCCTTCCTCCTTCCTCCAGCCCTCTCCGACCCCTTACTTACCAGCACTGGAGCCCTGGTGCTGAAACATGTGGCCTGGCCAGCCTCATGTTTCAGCACCAGGGTATGGGGACAACCATAGAGATGCTCTGGGAGCCAGAGAATCTCTATGGAGGACCCAGCCTCCAGTTGCCTGCCCTGCTTTTTTAAACTTTGTTTTTTAGACCCCTGCATATCCAGGGGTCTAATTTTCTCCCCGCGCTGCAAGTATCTCAAATGGGTTTGAGGAAGGGCAAGAGGCACATGCACGCTCTTCTGGATGTGCCCAAGACATCCATAGATTAGCATAGTTGAGGCACCCCAGTTTCTGCAGTCAGCAGAAGAAATGTGACTAGCAACATGGCTGGACCTAAGATTTTGAAAATAGGGATGCAGGTGGTGAATTCCATCAGCACATATAACACAACATTATTTTTTCTCCAGTTAAAAAGAAATGCAAAGATTTACTAATATGGTATGGAGCTAGCACTATATTATTCAGTTTAAGTTCAAAGCAAAAACAAATATGACTATTGTAATGTGGATTAATTTGCTAGAGCATATATAAAGGTTAATAAAATGCAAGAAAGCTATGCAAAAATAGTCAAAGGTCATTGTAGTGCTGTAGCCATTATAGTTAAATGTGCAATTCTTATTCAGATTCCTAAAACAAAATCTAGCCTTCTTGCATATCTTGACAGGGGGAGCATCTACATGTGCTCCAGGCTGCACTGTTGTAACTGCACAGTCATTTAGTACTTGCTTAAGCAAATAGTAAATAGAAATGCCACTGCATTGAGTGGAGCAGGAATCAAAGTTGGGGTACAGTGGCATTACTGCACCTACCCTGGATCGAACTTGGCTAGCATCAATCCAAGCCTAAATTACCCATTTACAGTTGCATCAACTGGAAGCAGTCTCTGGCATGAGGTTAAAGCAGGCCTTAAACTCATACCTCTTGATCCATCACAAGGCTCCTTAATTACTTAGCTACTGCATCCCGAATACATACTACTGTATGTATGTGTGTATGAATACACACACATATATAGTCCCACTGATTTAGTGGAACTCATACATATATTTCCTGGGATACATTCATTTTCAGATTTACGGCTCTAAGTTTAGCAGAAAAAAACTGCCTATGCAAGACAATGCTTGGAAATATGTTCAGTTCTTTACATTAATTTATCTGGAGCCTGTTCAAAGTTAAGAGATATTTGAAAGTGCACATCTTGTTCGAATGATACATATGACATCAATGCTGGTCTTTTCTTTAGCACAATATCATCAAATAATGAGCTATGGCTCTACTGTGCTTGTAGCACTACCAAATGTAACTGTGTATTGTCATAGTTATTTATTATTATCTAAAAGTAACATATTTATGGTCTACATATATTTTATTGTAGCTAATCCTTTGTCTTACTTAACTGCAGTCCAGATACACAGCTAGCAGATCAGAATTCAGTTTTCCCAGTAGTATGATACATTGCCTGGTACACTGGGACTCTCTGATGGATAATTTATCTGAATTGACTTCTATAATCTAATACTACATTACAATATATGTATGAAATATTAATATCCCTCCCATGCACTTAGCTCATATTTGTGAAATAAATAGTTTCCCTGTGGTCTGTCAAATTTCCTAGTGTTGCAAGTCCCTGTAATAGTAAACCATGGTATTTATTTTCTGTAATAGGTACACAAGAGGCAACAGAATTAAAAGTGCTATAGCAGCTTTGAGTTTAATGTGTTTGTTGATAATGAATTCAGCTCTTGACTGATGATGTTTCTGCAAAGTTAAATAGATAACACCAAATGGGAGGTAAGGACCAAATACAGTGCCTGACACCAAGACACCTAAACCAAGCAGGAGATAGTCATGGATGGGGAAACAGTGTATTAATCAGTGATAAGTCCTTCTGGCATGTTAGAATAATGTTATGTCTGGGAGAATGGATGCTATTGGTTTATTATTTTCAAGTACTCAGGGCCAGATTCTATTCCACTTCTTAGGGATCTAAATGAACTCAGAAGCCTGAGTGTGATTCTATTCTACTCTGTTGAAGCTCTATTCCATTCACTTGAGTTCCACTTTTAAAAAATATTAATGAATCCACTTCTGTAGCAAAGTACCATGTCGTTATGAATGAGTCATAAAAAATCAGAAAGGAATTGGAACCCAACCACCTTTTGCAGTAAGTGTTTTGCAAGGTCTCAAGCAGCTTAGAATAGCATCATACCTGGGACCCTAAATCCACTTACAAGACTAGTAAGTGGAATAAAATGTGGCCTTTTTCTGGTTCATATTAAATATACATAAAACAAAATATGTTTAATTTTATAGACTTACTGTACACATTTAAGTATATTGGATATGAGCCTGATTTTACTTTCAGGGAAAAGATAGAATGTGGCTGTAGTAGGATGCTTGGTGCTCTTGCTACTTTTAGGAGCAGGCAGGCTGCAAATGAAGCCAGTGGCAGGTGTAGCAGGGGGACAATCAGGAGCCACATGACCCAGAAGGGGGCTGGGCAGTATATAAGCCCAGGGTCTGAGCTGGTGAGGCAATCTGACCTTGGAGATTGGTGAGAGAACATCTCCTGGGCAGGATGGATGCAGCTTCTGAATATTACCTAGGAGATTACAGCCTGTGATAACACTTGGGGATTTAGGAGGGACTAAAAGGAGGAAGAGGTCCCAGCAGGGGAAAATCAGGGTAAAGTAAAGGCTCAGTACACCGGGGGTGTTATAGCCACCCCTGGGGTGGGTTTTTGTTACATTGGCATTTTGTATTTGTTCATAGTTTTGTCCTTTGATATTTAGAACCTTATGCTCAGAATTTTTCCAGAATTTTTTGAGCCAAACAGGTCCTGTTAGGATGTGAAACCCATGTCAGAATCTCCTCTTACTAACATTATGGCAAAAGGAGGACAACTCAATTTTAGTCTGGTTATTTTGAATTTATTGCTGTGTAAATAACGGAAGAATTTAGTGTATTGCCTCCACAGCAGAAGAATCGATTTGGAAACATAGCTAACCTACCATGGGAAGTATGAAGATAAAAGTTGAAATGCTACAATGTTTCTTAATGTGTTGAAACTGCATCCAGATGGCAAATGAAGATAATCAGGATGTATAGTGGAGGGACTTTCCTATAAGGAAGCTGTTCATCTTTGATTATCCAGCTATTATTGCTCCCTTTATTTTTCAAAACAGCAGTAAAACAGAAAGACAAAGCAAACCATTCATTAAAAAGAATCAGACTAAACAAACCTAGACTGCTGGGAAAGGGGAACTCCATGAATAATTAGAAGACATAGACCAGGAGAGAGTTCAGAAGACAGAGACATGTCAAGTGACTTTCTCACTGCCCTCAGGAATGAACCAGCCTTCCAGGAAAGAACACATTTTTGCTCATGGTCCTTTTAAAAATGTTCTCCTAGTTATTATTCATCATACCAGTAAAGACATCAATCTAACTGCCTTATGTGCATGCAGTAGAGTACCCCATAACCATTCTCCAAAGCCCACTTGTTTGTGCATTTTGTATAATAGCATCATTGGGGAAACTGCATAAATAGCATAGGTGGCCAAGACCTAGCAGCAGGGTCAGATTACCTCACTTCATAAAAGGAGCAATGCAAAATGAATCAGAGAATCATAAAACCATAGAACCAGAAGGGACTTGCAAGATCATCAAGTCCGGTCCCCTGCTGTGGGCTGGAAGGTATTGAGTTCAGATGAGCCCAACAAAGTGCTTATCCAACTTCATCTTGGACACCTCCAAAGAGGGTGATTGCACCACCTCTGCCAGGAGGGTGTTCCAGATTCTGGTGACCCTTACAGAGGAAAAGTTCTTTCTTACCTCTAGCCTGAATTTACCCTGTATTAGCTTATGCTTAAGGAAGCACCCTGTGACCACAAAATGTGCCATATTTCTCCTAGAAGAGCAATTAAGTGATTCATAAGCACAAGCAGCCCAAGGAATATTCATTTTCCAGAAGCTTAGGATGTTAAATTTGGACAACCAAGTTTTGGTTGGGAATATATTTATGTACACTATTTTTGCAACCTATTTTTCCTGCCATTCTTTACAGAGGGATGTTGTGTTACAAATATACTGTAGAATGCAAAACTAGATCCACATGTTTTCAATATGGACCTTTTTAAAGGAAAAATTAACAGATAAAGAATCCAAAATATTAAGAGATAAAAATGATCATTAGATTCTAGTGTAAAATGTTTCAGTATAAAAATAATTGTTTCAGAAGTTTTCTTGACAGAGTATAATTAAAACTTTAGTTTTATGATAATTTTACACTGCTATTATTATAAGGGAAGCTGCTAATTTTCAAAACCATTAAGTCAACTACCCTACTCCTGTGATGACAGAACCAAAGTAACCTTATCATTAGACAACAGGTAATTTATGTGAATTTATAATTTTATGTATACAAAAAAGTGGGTTTTTTTCAACACCTGATATAAATTGGAATAGCGCCCCCCCCCCCCCCCAATTCAAACAAATCTGTGTCCCTTTATAAATACTGAGGATCTTGGCCAATATTTTTAGAAGGTATAAGAGAAATAGTAAGTTGGTGAAAATGAGTTTCCTTTTTTCTTTTTTTCCTTTTTTTATTTTGGATCTGCTTTTTATATTAAAGCAGATATTACTCTTATCAAAATGGAGTCACTCCACTTCACAATGCATTGAGCCTAGATCTATTAGTCTAGGAATGGAAGTTGCATTTTTCTTGGGATCAGTTCTTCTGTTTTTGTCCCAGAAGAAAAAGATCAAGGGATTGACATGCTCACATATCACCCTTCAAATCGGGGTTTAGTGTATGGCTGAATGCACTGCCACTCTTCTGCCATTGATTCAGTGATGGAATCCAGGGACAGCTATCTAGCTATACCTAGGGGTGTCTTAGAACAAACTATTAGCACTTTTTATCACAAAAACATTTTTTAGGGTTTGTCCTGGGACAATGAACATGGATGTCTGAACAAAAGAAAAAATGTGTTTTTTTTTCCCCGCCCCTCACCCCCCAGGACAAATGCAATAACTTTTCATAACCTTAATGTGTTACGTGGTGTATAGCTGCAAATGTAAATCAAAACTTTTTTCAGGTTCTGTGTTGTACTTAGTGTCATAATTAGCTTTCAGTTATTACTGAAAAAAGAAAACAAAACAAAACCGAGCATTTAGCTTTAGCTGGGGGGGAAACATACTGAAGGCTATTTCACTGCTAAGTGTCGGACTGAATCAGGTGCTTTCAGAGGTGAAGTAGGTCATGTTAGGCTTCCTCAGTCTGGATGGTCTGGATGTACCCTGTCAAGATACCATCTGCGATTAAACTTGATCTTAGCCTAAAAGGCTGAGAAGTGAGAAAGCAAGTGCTTGTTTCCAATTTGTTGTTTCTGAATTTTGTATTACAGAGGCATTGGGGAACTGCATAAATAGCATTGGTGGCCAAGAGAAGGTTCATGGGTCATAGGAAAGTAGGGCTGGAAAGTACCTTACAAGGTCATTTACTCCAAATGCCAGCTCAAGGCATGTTCATCCCTGACTAAACCATCCCAGTCAAATATATGTCCAATTTGCTCTTAAAAATGTCAAGGGATGAAGAGTCTACATATTGTCTAAGTAGCCTGTTCCAGTGCTTAACCTATCTCATAGTTAAAAAAATTCTTCCTAATCTCCTCTGATGAAACTTGAGGCTCTTGCTTCTAGTCCTGTCCCCTGTCGCCACAGAGAAAAGCCTATGTCCTTCCTCCCTATAATTACTCTTCAAGTATTTGAAGATTGTTATCAAATCCTGCCTTAGTTTTCTCTTCTCCAGACTCAAGTTCTTTTAGCTCTTCCTCGTAAGTCTTGGCTTCCATTTTCCTGATCATTTTTTGCTGCTCTGTGCTGGACTCTCTTCAAACACCCTTCCTGAAGTATGTCCAAAACTGGGCAAAGTACTTCAGGTGAGGCCTCATCAGTGCTGAATAGAGTGGAACAATCAGTTCCCTTGATTTGCAAGTGACACTTTTGTTAATACAACCAAGTATGTTGTTGGCCTCTCTTTTTTTTTTTTTTTTTTTTTTTTTTTTTGCAGTAAGAGCATACTGTTGGCTTATATTCCAGTTTTGGTTTACTGTAACTGTCACTTCCTTCTCTGAAGTACTGCAGCCTAGCCAGTCATTCCCTGGTCTGGATTTGTGCCTGCAGTTATTCCATGCAGGGCTTTGCACTTGTCCTTGTTGAATCTCGTCTGACTGATTGAAGACCACTTTTCCAGTCTATCCAGGTTATTCTGGTTCCTAGCCCAACCCTCAAAAGTATCTGAAACTCCATCCAATTTTGGTGTCGTGTGCAAATTTGCTAATTGTGCTAATCCCAGATCCTGAACTCTATTGTTTAATGGTCACTAGATGCATCCAGATGAGACACTACATTGCTGTAGCAACAAGATACATCATTGTAGCTCATTGTTACAGTGATGTAACATCGGCAGGCATGAACTATGACGCCAATGTTACCGCACAGTAGCAACGAGCTACTGTGCAGTACCTCATTGTTACGGCCCAGTAGCATCAGAAATGACCTCTGTGGAGTTGGGACTGTGCAGTAACATCAGTTCCCTCCATGGGGCTGAGTTGAGGCTGAGCCACACCCCTTTCCTCCTACAGGGCCAAGTTAAACTCCTTTCCTCTGTGGGGCTGCCCACTGCATCTCTCCTTCCAACCACGTGGTGACCACAACACTTGCCCCAGGACCTGGATCAGGACCACAAATGGTCATTACTCATCTGGCCTGCTGGGCAAAAAGATTGGGCACCACTGATCTAGAACACAAGTTTCCTATATCCTGGTCAAGTGATCTAACTATTAAGTTACTTATCAAGGAGGAGAGTAGCCCTTATGCTATAGCCCACATAGTCATCTAATTGCACAAGTCTTCTGCATTTGGAGGTAGGTGGGCGGAGGACAATTCCAGTGACATGGACATATCTTAGATTTGGCAAAATTCCCCATTCAAATAAATAGAGCTACAAGTCTCCAAAACAGTCCATCTCTGCAAGAATTTAAGTGCAGCCTACTGAAATGAACTGGAGAGCTGTGTGCCCCTTTAGGGTAAAGCAGAAAATAACTCTGGAAGTACACAAGCTGTGTACTTGCTTCTCTAAACATAGAAAGTTTAGACTGAACATCTAGACAGGTGAAGTAGAATGCCTCCCTGTTACTAGTCATTTATACCAGGATTTTTTTGGCAGATATACATTAGACATCTAGTGGGTAAAAGAGGATTTAGCCCAAAGTATGCAAAATTATTTTTTAAGTTTCACTAAAACTCTATGCACATGCAAAAGGAATATAAAATTTGTGACAGTTTAGAAAATGTTTCAGTCAATCAGAAGTTTATCTCAGCTTTCCATATTAATTGAATAGGGATTTCTCATTACATTACAACTTGATGTGAAGAGAAATTTATCAGTCTTTCAGAGAGTTACAAGGTAGATGCTAAATCGTGACTTCAGCCTCTTTGCTAAACTACTATTAACCTTCTTCAGTGTTAATATTCCACTTCCGATATGTTCTGTTAATCTAAATTATACTCTTACCGCTCTACAATCTAAAACAGATAGACACTTTCTTAGTCTGTTTGGATAACTGAAGTCAATTAAATTTGTACAGAGCAAATCTGTACTAATGGGATTCTTCACTGCAAACTGTTTTATTTCTCTGTAGGGCTTTACTACCTAGAAATCATTTTCCTTAGTACTAAGAATGAAGTTCTTAATGCCACAAGACTAGCTATAAAAAGTATTGCCAATATCTAGCTTGAGTACTTCCTAAACTCTGTATTACATAAGGAATTACTCAAACTAGGTTCAATTTAAAATGACTAGCTAAAATGTATCCAATTCTCTTTCAGTCCAAATCTGCAAGCATGATGCAGGCAAACCTCCCATTGAGGTCAACTTGAAGCCTTTCCTGTCTAAAATTTACAGTTTCAGGTCTTGAGTGTGCAGAATAGTTTTCTAGCCAGACTTTCCTGTAATCCAAGGTCCCTTTATACCTCTTTAGCAATGTAGTAGCTTTAAAGCGGATGCAAAAATATTTTAAAATAATTTATTTCTACAACTAGACCTGTATAATTTGGATTAAGTTTTAAGAATTAGGCCCGATACAGGTAGAAAACACACGCGCGCGCACGCACACACACACACACACACACACACACACACACACACACATATATATATAGAGAGAGAGAGAGAGAGAGAGAGAGAAAGAGAGATTTAAAATGATCATCCATATGACTAAGAAAAACTGGATCCAAATACTGTTTTTTACTAGGACCTTGTGTATTCTGCAGTGCTTTTTGGAGTGCATTCTTCATGTGATGACTTCAGTTAGCATGTACATTCTGACTATCAATATTAGGCTATTTTCAAAGATGGCTGTTGCTAGTAATAAGCATCCAGCTACTCCAGCAGAAATATTTGTAGCAGTCTGATCTCCCACACTGTGTTTCGGTCCCACCTTTTTACCTTAAGATGCCCCATTAAATCACTGCCAATGTGTATTTCTATCATATTAACAACTCTTTAATTGTACTTTAGTGCCTAATTTTTAATTGTACACCATAACTTGTGAATTAATTTCCAGATTTAACTTGTTACTTAAAAACCCATATATACTTGAAGGAAGAAAAAAACCCCAGAGTTTTATTCTGCAATTCTTATATTAGCTCTTGTAAAGGCAACTTGCTCATTTTGCTGTTCACTGTTCAGCTCAGCAACTGTCTGAAAAGGTTTTATGGTCTAGGAAATAATTTTCTCAAACAAATGTAGATCACTAATTTCTTTTGGAAGTGGCTCAGCTAGCATGCTATTCAGGACACACCTGGAGGGCAATTTACTTGACTCAAGTTTTGTGAAACAGAAATGACACAATGTTAATTTGCTTTAAACTGCATGCCATGTCTGAGAATTAAATAAGCAATTGGATGAGACCAAACTGAATTCATTTAGATATCATACATGCAGTCCACTTCTTTTACTTGACTGTGACAGAAAAAAAAAAAGGTTTATATGAACAGTTAATATCCTTGAATTTCACATACTCTGCCATTTCAAAATTTGCAGGGTCAAATTCTTTTCTGATTTATACTCTGTAAAATTTAATTGAACAGAAATTGGATGGTACCACACTGAATTTGGATCAAAATATTTTGTACTCTTCTAAAACTTCATATTGCGATTCTGCATTCATATATATTCTTTGTGCTAGGTGCAATAGAAACATGTAGTAAAACATGGTCCCACCTAAAGAATTTAAGTGCATATAATCTATGGCTTTTTATGCCTGTAAGCAAATGTGCACCAATAAACTCTCTATTTCAGGTCCCAGTGATGCCTACAAGCATAAGGATTGCATAATTATATACTCAACTTGTAGTAGTTTTGTAGGTAAAATCAGACTATATATTAATATGTTAAGGAGCAGACAGTCTAAGAACATGCTTAATACATACACACACATTATGTACATTTTAAAGCTTATATAGAATACATTTGCACAAAATTCAAGAATCCCCAAAAGACTACAAAAATGCAAGAAATGAATAAAAAAAAAACAGTTGCAGAAAAAGCATTCCATAATACAGAGCATAGAGACATGCCACCTGTGAATTCCAAAGCAGGGCAGTACTGAGCATTAGCCTTCTGTGAGGACCTTGGAACAAATTAATTTTAGATGGGTCTCTGGAGCTCTTAACTCCTGCATTTTCCACATGTTAACCACCTGAAGCTGGTTTTAAGAACACTTTAGGTGGTTTAAAGTTACACCCTTCCAGGGCAGGCTTATCTCTGATATGTGTTGCCCAGCCAGTGTCCCATTATTGTGGAGCAACTTGCCACAAATGAACCACTCAAGTTCACAGTCCTTCAGCATCCCAGGATGCACTGTCCCCTTGCCCACTCTCCTGTTCTGTGTGGACAAACTTTCTACCCCCTAAACTCTGCTGCCAAGGGGGAGGTTCTGGCACCAAGCCAATTACCTCCCCTGCCCGTGCAGGTGTGATCTTCCACCATAGTTGGAGGAAGAAAAAAATTGGGGGGGAGGGGGTCTGAGCGCTTGCACGCATGTGTGTGCCCACAACCCCCAGCAGGTGAGTCTGTGGAGGGAGGAAAGGGCTGCAAGGAGGAGGAAGTGGGGCAGGGGCAGGGCACTGCCCTGCCAGGGTAGGGCACAGAATGACATGCGGGGGGGGGGGGCGCCTCCTGCCATTGCATGCACTAGAGGAAGGCAAGGGGGGGGTGCCCCCAGATCAGCATGGGGCAGGGCAGGCTGCCACTGTGTGCTGAGGCTGGGGCTGCACTCAGCTCCTCCTGGTGGGTGGCAGTTGCAGCTCTGGGAGAGGGAGTTGGGGAGCTATGGCAAATTTTGGAGTGGCTGCATCTCCCCCACCATAGCCCCCTCTCAGTGCTGCTACTGTCCACCCCTGCCCCGCACATCTGGAGGAGCCTGGTGCTGCTCAGCCCCAGCCCACAGTGGCAACCTGCCCTGCCCTATGCAGATCTGGGGGCATGCACCCCATGTGCCTCTCAGGGTGCACGTAGCAGCAGGAGCCACGTCCACTGGACGAGCTGCTTGTGGCTTAGTCCCATGCCCCATTGTCTGTGTAGCATCTGCCCCTCCCCTGCCCCAGACTGCCCCAGCCCCATTCCCTCCTTCCCTCACTGCTTCCTGCTTGCCCCTCCCTACCCTGCTGCAGCCACCAGAAGCCCACACCCAGGCTGCCTTGTGGCCCTACCACTGCTCTGTGTTTGAGGGGCCTAAGCCCCATTAGCCCCTCCTTCCTCTGCCTATGGCTTCCACCCCCATGGATGCAGCCCTGTGCAAAAATCCTGCAAATCACATGCCAGATAACCTGGTCACAGAGCACAAACAGCTCCAGGGGTGGGGTCTAAGGGCTTTGGGGCTGGAGTGGGTGGGTGGAAAAAAGCTAGGGGTCTGGATCTCATCCCCATGAGTTGGGGCATCTTTCCTGGGGTTGGGGAAGTAGCTTCCCCAAAAGCACCTTCTTTAGCGCTCCCAACTTCAAGCCACCCAAGGAAGCATTTTTAGCATTAAGGTGTGACTGCTCCAAACTTGAGCCATCACTAACACCAATCCACGTTTAAGCAGCTCAAAACTTAGCATGTAACAAGACCCTGAGACATCATACAAAACAGATTTTCACCTAATATTCTAACACCATGTTCTTAGAACAAATTTTATGTACTTACTTTTAAATATATTTAATGGCAACAAATAGTCAAACTTAAAAGAAAAACTGTGTCATAGTGGAAGGAAGAAGAGGAGAAATTAAGCTTGAGTTGATCACTGGTGTGATGTATTTTATCATATGCTACAATCTTAAGCATCTTGTATCTTTAAGACCTCAGAGAGCTCACGGCTAGTGATGAAATTCGGTGTACAGAGTTATTCAACAAAGAATCTTATGCCTAAAGCAAACATGCAACTAGAATAAGGGTTTTTAGTGAAGATTAGCTGGGTACACACTTGTTTATCTATATTATTTATATATTTTCCATGTTTGTGGAATACTATACTTTTCTATCATTTTTGTCCAAAAAAAACTTGCATAGATTAAAACAAACACATAATTATTAATTATAACTATCAATCCAGTATATAATAATTGGCTTTACATTAATAAAGTATTTTAATGTTGAAGATAACTGCATAAGCAATGGGTTGCCAATATTTTCAAATTAATTTTGCTGAAAAAGTTATGCATGTTATTGTATGTAAGTCCAGACTTTCAGTACTCCTTTATCTCAAAGTAATTTTGAACACACATCATAACACACACACAGATATGGCCTTCTATTTAGCCAAATGTATAAAAGTAAGAATTTTCTAGGACTTAAGCATTTAGTACGCATTTTCAGAATCATGGCCTTAGGCCAGTGGTAGGCAAAATGGTAGATCCAGCCAGCACCTGGACTCCATTTGCCAGCAGCCCCTGCCTGTGTGGCTGGAGCTGGTCTTCATGGAGATCCCAGATGCAGGTATGCTATGATAGCACAAGGATGGGATAGCCATGAAGACCCCCCAGGGCTGCTCTGGAGATGATGGGATCTTGCAGGAGGGGCAGCCTGGTTCAGGGCCAGGGCAGAGATGTGATCTGATGCCTGCACACTCCAGACAGGGACACATAGGCAGCAGATTTTGGGTCTGCCCCAGCTTCTTGCAGTGGTGATAGCCTGGTCCAAAACAGGGGCACAGCCATTATCTGCTGCCTGCATGGCCCTGTCCAGAGCATGCAGGCTGCAGATTGAAGCTATGCCCTGGCCCCAGACCAAGCTGCCCCTATCGCAAGATCCTAGTGGCTCTGCAGCAACCCCGTGCCCTGTTGCATATCCTGCCAGTGGAGCTGAGGCCAGTCTCCATGGCAACCACAGCCTTGTGCTATCACAACACAGCTGTGGCTGGTGGGGGTCTCCATAGAAACTGGCCTGAGCCATTCAGGCAGGGGCTGCTGGGAAATGGAGCCCACTGCTGGCCAGATCTGGCCCACAGGATGGACTTTGCCCACCCCTGCCTGAGGGGGCCACAATTAATCTAATCTAAACACCTTCTGTACATGCTTTTTCCTCCTCTTTTTTTTTAAACTGTTCCATTGGTAAATAATGACCAGACCCAAATCAGTCTTAAGGATGCCTCCACTTACGTGATGCAGTTCTTAACATTTTGATGACTTGATCCAAGATGGTGACTGATATCGACAGGATTAGGCAGATAGGAATCTTATATAAGGAATGTATGTACTTAAGTTCCTCCCAAAGGTATCCACAACACCTAGATAATGAGCAGGGAGACCTCTTTAGCTTTCCATAGGAAATGGTAGGTACAGCCATGTGTGAAAATTTATTCTTCCTCTTTCTAAGTTGATTGATCCCTAGGTGTAGACTAAGTGTCTCTGTCATTCATGGTGTGCAAAGATGGGGCATTTTACTGAACCAAAATGATTCACTCAAAGCAACCTGATTAGTGCTCTAGCAAATGGCTTGGTGGGACATCTGAGCTTGGGCTACTGAGGTGCTGAATGCCTGGAAGCCCAGGCTCCAGGAAACTTACAGGAATGTTTGTGTGTTTCACATTTGATAATCATTTTTTTTAAATCAACAGAAATTGTCATGGCAACAGGGAACAGAACCCAGGAGCTCCCCATAACAATGGACTGTCCAGCTATCTAGAGTGATACTTCTTAACTTGTGCTTCTTGCTTAATACGTTTTGCACTTTTGGCTGACCAATGGACCAATTTCAGAAGACTAGTCAAGAGCTCAGTGGCTAGACCACTTGCCAGAGAAGAGAGTCATGGGGTTTAAGTCCCCTCAAATTAAGGAAAAGGAATAACCCAGATCATCTACTTCCTGGAAGAAAAGCACTTTATCCACTATGTTGAACCTGCATCTGTGTTTTGAACTAAACTGGATTCATGCTTTTGGCACAGGCAGTCACTAGGCATGGTCTATGGTTCCTCCCAGGCTTTGATAACTGTAGAGGCTTGGCTGGAGTTGGGCACATATATGGCCAAAATGGACTGCTTTTGAGCATGTACAGTCTAAACATGTCTAAGCACTGTCCTAATTCTGTCATTACTGAAATAATTGATAAATTATTGACTTCACTTGGATCAGCTTAAGGCCAACACTGTCTCTCTGAAAATTCTATACTAAAAATACTCTTTATTAGATCTTTTTCACTATTCTTCACATTCTCCATTTGTTTGTTTTTTGTATCTCTTATAGTTTATCATAACTCTAGACTGTGATCTGTTTTAATAGCTAGAATGTCATTTATGGGAATCTAAAATATATAGCTCACTGACACCCAGAGCCTAGATTCAGGCCTCTCAGAACTGTCATAATAAGGGATCCTGGTTTTCTCTGATATAACATCTCCCGCCCCCTGCCATTTTTGGATTAAAAAATAACCCAAAATATACATTTCTCCATGATTAAAATGAAACACAACTATATATATATATACATATATATATATATATATATATGTGTGTGTGTGTGTGTGTGTGTGTATATTTTATATATATATAAATATAACACACTATACACACACACACACACACACACACATATATATATATATAGTGTGTTATATTTTAATCACAGAAAAATGTGGATTTTGTGTTACTTTTTTTTAATCCAAAAATTGGGGGATTTTTTTTTTTAATCAGAGAAAACCAGGATCCTTGGTGATAATATTGACAAAGGCTGTCTAACTGGTGGACTGTGGGCTATATGTAGCTTGTGAGCAGTTAATATGTAGCCCACAGGTCCCAGGTCCTGTCTCTTCTACCTCTGTATGCTGGGGAATATCCCTAGGGTCCACAGACCATCTGTGTAGCCCACAGTACCTCCAGTGGGGGTGGGGAGGCTGCATGATGCTGCTATAGCCCACATGGTAGGGAGCAGACCCCCCAGGCTCAAAGGCCTCTGGGTCCCAACAAGTTATGTACCTCTGCTGCCCCATAATGGGGGAGACTCTGGGGAACAGCCAGATGAGGAGGCTGGAGACAGCAGGGGAATGAGCAAGGGGCTGGAGACAACTTTGGAGGCATTCCCCTGCTTTTCCCTGCTGTCCCAAGGATGGAGAAAGCAGGGGAACATCTCCATGGCTGCCTCCAGCCCCCTGTCATTCCCCTGCTTGTCTCCCGCCTCAGGGGGGCAGGGGGCTGGATACAGCAGGGGAATGTTTCCAGGGCTGTCTTCAGCCCCCTGCTTCTTCTCTTACCTGTCTCCAGCCTCAGGAGAGCAGCGGACAGCAGGGGAATGCCTCCAGGGCTGTCTCCAGCCTCCTACTCCTTCCCCTACTGTCTCCAGCCTCCTGAGGCTGTCGCACCTGGTGGGACCTGGGACCCTTCAGGCACGGTAGCACATGTGCTGTGGGGTGGGATCTCTGCCCTGTTGGGGGCAGGGGACCATTGGCAATGTGTAGGGGGTGCACGTGCACTCCCTGAGCATGGCAGTGCACCCCTTCAAAAAAGGTGCTGACAATGTCAGTGGTGCCTGTAAGTGGTTGCCGCTTACCACTCCCCCTCCCCCCCCACCAGTGGTGTCTGTGGGCAGTCAGTGATTGCTGCTGGCCATGGCTGTCACTGCCAGTGGTGTCTGTGGGTGCTTACTGCTCACCACCCCTCCCCCTGCTGCTGACAGTGCAGGTGGTGTCTGTGGGAGCTCCCTGCTTACCACTGCCACCATGCTCCCACCTCCACCAGTGCTGCCGTGCCCCATGAGCCACTGGGGGCATGCGGTGTTCATGCAGAGCACCCACCACTCCTATGCAGCCCCCCACACCCACAGTCCCCTAACACCTACCCACACAGTGACTCGCATCCCCCCACATTGCTCCACACCTACCCACATCCCCCCACCCCCTCCCCACCCCCTCCTGCAAACCCCACATCCCCCTGTCATGCAACCACCATATGATAAGGAAACCCAAAGCAAATATTAAAACATATAGATATTTAGGATTTATTTTATTATGATGCTAGGGACACTGATAGGCTTCCAAATTTCTTTAACATTGTAAACATAACAATAAAACCTTGCCCATATGATCAATCCCCCTTTCTCTCTCTCTTTTGTTCTATATGTGGAAGAATGTGGATTTTGGGGTATTTTAAAAAGTGAATTTGGGATGCTGCTTCAACAGTCTAGCTGACACAAGGGGCTAGTGTCCCCAGGTACCAATTACCTGGGCTACAGAAGCTCCTGAGGTCAAGTAACCCTGAACTGCTTGCCAGGGCAGGTTCCTGTACTGCTGGGGCCAGGACAGGGAAGCTTTTTATATTTCTGGGGACAGCACAGGTGCTGGCCCTGGGCACTAGCTCCCCCTGGCTGCAGAACTGGGAGGATCCAGACAGAGTTATTTTGCCCCAAGTGGCACAATTTGCTCCACAACAAAGTGCATGTTCAAGCACGTGCACTGAGGCAAACAGCCCTGGCTCAAATTTGCACTGCTTCTATTTGAGCTGCTGCAAGCACACATGCTTGCAAGTGTGGATGCACCCCTCGGGCACATCCAGATGAGAGCACAGGTGCGTTCTTGCCCCACATAGATTCATAGATTCATAGATGTTAGGGTCGGAAGGAACCTCAATAGCTCATCGAGTCCGACCCCCTGCACAGGCAGGAAAGTGTGCTGGGTTTAGATGACCCCAGCTGGATGCATATCTAACCTCCTCTTGAAGACCCCCAGGGTAGGGGAGAACACCCTTGGGAGCCCATTCCAGACTTTGGCCACTCTAACTGTGAAGAAGTTCTTCCTAATGTCTAGTCTAAATCTGCTGTCTGCTAGCTTGTGGCCATTATTTCCTGTGACCCCCAGGGGCGCCTTGGTGAGTAAAGCCTCACCAATTCCCTTCTGTGTCCCCGTGATGAACTTATAGGCAGCCACAAGGTCGCCTCTCCACCTTCTCTTGCAGAGGCTGAAGAGGTCCAGGTGCCTTAGTTTCTCCTCATAGGGTTTGGCCTGCAAGCCCTTAACCATATGGGTGGCCCTTCTCTGGACCCTCTCCAGGTTATCCATATCCGTCTTGAAGTGCAGCGCCCAAAATTGCACACAGTATTCCAACTGCGGTCTGACCAGCGCCCGATAGAGGGGAATTATCACCTCCTTGGTTCTGTTCATCATGCATCTGCTGATGCACAATAAAGTGCCATTAGCTTTTCTGATGACTTCGTCACACTGCCGACTCATGTTCATCTTGGAGTCCACTAGGACTCCAAGATCCCTTTCTGCTTCCATTCCACCAAGCAGGTCATTTCTTAGGCAGTAGGTATGCTGGAAATTTTTCCTCCCTATGTGCAGCACTTTGCATTTCTCCATGTTGAATTGCATTCTGTTGTTTTCTGCAGACCTGTCCAGGTCTGCCTGTAGCTGTTCCCTGCCCTCCGGTGTGTCCACTTCTACCCACAGTTTTGTGTCATCCGCAAACTTGGACAGAGTACACTTCACTCCCTCGTCCAAGTCACTGATGAAGACATTGATGAGTATTGGTCCAAGGACCGAGCCTTGTGGGACCCCACTTCCCACACCCTTCCAGGTTGATACCGACCCATCTACTATGACTCTCTGGGTACGACCCTCTAGCCAATTCACCACCTACTGGACTGTGTAGTCATCCAAGTCACAGCCTCTTGACTTGTTCACCAGTATGGTGTGGGATACCGTATTGAAGGCCTTCCTGAAGTCTAAGTAAACGACGTCAACCCCTACTCCTGCATCCAGGTGTCTTGTAACCTAGTCATAAAAAGAAACTAAATTAGTCAGGCATGATCTACCTGCTATGAACCCGTGCTGGTTTCCCTTCAGCATAATTTTTCCTGCCGGGCTCTCGCAAATGTGAGCCTTGATAATTTTTTCAAAGACTTTGCCAAGGATGGAGGTGAGACTGACTGGCCTACAGTTGCCTAGGTCCTCCTTCCTCCCCTTCTTGAAAATGGGGACCACATTGGCCCTTTTCCAGTCCTCCGGGACCTGGCCCATGCACCATGAGTGTTCAAATATTCCCGCCAGTGGCTGTGCAATGACATCAGCCAGTGCCTTCAGTACCCTCGGATGGAGCTTATCCGGGCCTGCTGACTTAAACGCATCCAGTTCCTCCAAGTGCCTCTGCACCATCTCAGGGTCTATGCTTGGTACTCTGGCACCCTGCTGCTGCCTCTCTACAATCCCAGTGAGACACTTGTCTTGCCCCTTGCTTAGGAACACTGAAGCAAAGAACTCATTGAGGTGAGGCAACAGGCACATGCGGAAAGGAAAAAATGTTCCCAGTACTGCAAACTTGCAGCTCGGGGAGAAAATTAGACCCCTGGATTTCCAGGGGTCTAAAAAAATTGAAGTTTAAAAAAGTGAAGCAGGGCACAGTCCCAGACCATGCCCTGAGGAAACTGGAGGCTGAGTCCTCCATGGAGATGCTCTGGCTGCCAGAGCGTCTCTATGGTTGGCCCTCACCCTGGTGCTGAAACATGTGGCTGGCCAGGGCCTGGGTTTCAAAACCAGGGCTCCGGTGATGGTGAGTAAGGGGTCGGGAGGCTGAAGGAGGGGGGTGGGGACCATGGGGGGGATTCCCAACAGCCCCACCAACTCCCCCAGCCCCCCAGTCCCTGTCAGGGCTGGTCCTTCCCACTGCCAGCCCCCCTGAGGCCCCTGACCCCTGCTGGGGCTGGCCTCTCCCCCCACCAGCCCCCCTGAGACCCCCGACCCTGCCAGGCCTGGCTCCTCCCCTCCCCCTGCCAGCCCCCCCAAAACCCCTGACCCCTGCTGGAGCTGGCCCCTTCCCCTGCCAGTGCCCCCAAACCCCCCAACCCCCCACCCCTGCCCTGGCCAGGCCCATCCCCTCAAGCCCCCCTGATCCCTGCCCCCCCCATCCACAGCTTAAAAGAAAAAAAAAAAACTTACCTGCAGTTCAGCTGCCCTCTGGCTACCTGAGCCCCCACCCACACAGTGCAAGGCAGGGTGACAGCCCCAGCGACCGCAGCCCGGACCCTGCTGCCCTCCCCCCGCTGTCCTGTGCTGCCTGGGGGACTGTGCCAGGAGGCTCTGGAGCCCCCACCCCTACTTCAAAGGTAAATAGAGGCTTTTTTTTCCCCATTATTTCTGGGGGTTTTTTCTGGGTTTTGTGATGGTGCCTGGGGTTGTGGGGTTAGCCATGGGGGCCTGGGGGTGCAAATTATGGGGGGGTGAGGCTGGGTGAGGAAGCCATTGAGGGGCCTGGGGGAGTGGGGAGTGGGGCTAGGTAGGGCAGCCATTAGGGGGGCTACAGCAACTGGTGGGGGATAGGGCCAAGGGGCAGCAGTTGGGGGGAGTATGTGGGCCATGGAGAGGGGGTGACAGTCCCTGTGGGGGCCATTTGGCCCCATTGGAGGGGTGTACCCCTTGTGTGGGGGTTGAACCTCCTGTTAGGGGGGCCATACCACTTGTTTGGGTTCTGTACCACTTGTTTTGGGGCTGAATCCCCTGTTGGGGGGGCCAAACCCCTTGTCTGGGGGCTGTACACCCTGTTTGGAGGTTGAACCCCATCTTGGGGTGCCAAACCCCTTGTTTGGAGGCTGTACCCCTTGTTTGGGGGTTGAAACTGCTGTTGGGGGGGCAAACCCCTTGTGTGGGGGTCATCTCCTTGTGGGAGTGCAGTAAAACTTGTATTCATGAATTCATGAAACATATATTTAGAGTTCACTTTACTATTATTATAAGAGATTTGCTTTACCACTGTAGATATATCAATAAAACATTGTCCAATTGATCACTGTCTCTGTCTTGTTCTCTCTCTCTCATTATAGTGGTCTGTTGTTTTACTTGTGGAGGAACATGGATTTGCGGGTATTTTACACAGTGATTTTGGGATTTTTTTATCAGGGATTTTTCAGTTTTCCAATAGGGAACACCAGAATGCCTGCTAGGGAGGCCAGTGGCAGGGCCCTGCCTGCTCAGAGATGGCACCTTGGACCCATCTGGCTGTGACTGACCTCCTGGCCAAATGAGGCCAGGAGGACATGCTTTGACAGTTCAAAGCAGGCCACCACATTTGGAACATCTTCTAGGTGATAGCTGCCCGGATGGCTGGGCAGGGGGCACACATGGCAGTAGTGCCGCACAGAGGCCAACCCTGCAACCACAGTTCACTGGCAGCTGGCCCAGAGGGGCAGATGCCTCTACTGGCTGTGCAGTCCCCATCTGGGTCTGGCAGGTGCGCAGCAGGTCACATCCAAGCAGCAGCCCCCACTGCCAGACCCCTGCAGTGGGTAGAGGGTGCAGGGAACTCTCAGGGCTGCTTCAGCAGTCCAGCTGGCACAAGAGGTAGTGTGCAAAGGTACCAATTGGCTGGGCCCCAGAAGCTCCTGAGAGCTAGTAGCCCTGAGCTACTTGCCAGGGCAGCTTTTAATACTGCTGGGGCCAGGACAGGGCAGCTTTTTATACTGCTGGAGACAGCACAGGTGCTGGCCCTGGGCTCTAGCTCCCCCTGGCTGCAGATCCAGGAGGAGCCAGTCAGGGTTATTTTGCCCCAAGTGGCACAATTTGCTCCACAGCAAAGTGCATGTCCAAGCACATGCACTGAAGCAAAAAGCCCTGGCTCAAATTTGCACTGCTTCTGTTTGAGCTGCTGCAAGTGCATGTGCTTGCATCTGTGGACGCGCCCCTAGAATGCAGCCTGTGTAGTGTGCAGGCCCCTGTTGTGCCCAAGTTCGAAAGCCCTGACTTAAACTAAAACATATCAGTAACAAGCAGCAAAATAATCCAATGACAATAATAATTAGTAATCATGCACTAGTCCTCTGGTGTAACATCTTAAGTTAGAAATAAAAATACCAGGGACAATAAAAGAAACCAAGCAAAACTAATTTTCTCCATATCATTTACTTTTTAAAGAGAGAAAATTTAAAGTGAACAATACTTCCGTATTTTTTTTTAATTTTATTTTGAAAAAAAGATAGATCAGTATTCACTTTTTGAACCTGAGCGATATAACAAACTTGTGTTCAGGGCTGGAGCTTACAAATACACAACACATGAACATGGAGATATTACTGTAGTACCAAAATGTGAAAAAAATAGACTAATGTTAGGTCTACCAGACAGTGCAGGGTATGTATCACATACCGACTTCAATGTTTATTATAACTTAGTTTGATGAATTACTGGGGTCATGTGGAAGATTCATCTAAATCCCTGTACATTTGCACATTTGGATGCAAAACCTAGCTGTAATCATCAGGTGAGGCACATGGAACTTGGTTGTATGTCTGTGCTATCTGTTAGAACTAAGCTTGGGACCTCTATGCCTATTTCCCAAACTACTGCTGTTTTCTGGAACCCCATCCCATTCAGAGTAGTCAAGTACATTTGCCTCTGTCATTCTCGAGGATGGCTGTGGTCCCTGTGCCTGCTACTATATTAGGGATTTGGCAGAAAAAGACAAATTCATTTGCTGATTAAACGATAGTAATTGAATTATAAAGGTATTTCCTGAAGCTCATTGATCACAAGGAAGGAATTAACTGCAGCAAGTCGTTATTCCCAGGAAACTGTTATGATAATTTTATTCTATTACACAGATTTCCAAAGGTCACCAAGTAGAATACATATCAAGCTGGTAGGCATTCTAGAAATACATAAGCCAGATAGATACAAAGTTATTATCAATTTTATAAGTTGGAAGACAGGAAAGAAACCTGGAGTGTATGCATTTTCTTAAAATGGCTAATGCAATTCCATTGGTATGTACCAAACATTTCTTGAGAATTTATGTACTGTATATCAGCCAACTAACTTCCTTGAACCACCTCTCTGCATTCTACTCAGCTTGTAATTAATATTTAACATCTTTTTTCCCCCTCTTTATTTTTGTATAGTTTCTGAATGTCAAATATTTTTACACCTTGAATAAATGTTAGCCAGGGTGCTTTAAATTAATGTTTGTGTATATTTTATGTTTAGTCTGTGTGCTGAATATCTGACTATAGCTGTTTTTAACCTTCAATGCATGTTAAGTACTTTGTATATATATATATATATATATTTTTTTTTTTTTTGCTTATGTTTTTCAGGTGTGAATGCATATGCTCTCTAGAAACTGGTATTATTCTCTGATTACTGTTGTTCCTTATATTTAAATTGCAAAAGACAGCACCATAGGATCTGAGAGGTAATAGATCCACAGGACAATTTTGAGCTTCCCAGACACTGAAAGGTAAAAACTTGCTAATACTGCTTTTCAAAGAGCCTGATCCAAAGCCACTGAAAGTATCATAATGTTCCCTGTTGCCTTACTAAGGATTATATTAGGCTCTCTAAACATTCCAGCTGGAGCTACCCAAAGGGCAGAAATTCTATTTCACAATCTATTTTGAGATTCTGAAATATGTATTCATTACCATTCAAACCTGGACATTTAAGCCAGGTACATTCAAAAACCTCAAGGCAGAATCGATCTAAGTTACGTGCTTTTCTGTAAGCAGAGTAGTTTAGATTGCTAGCAAACAGAACGTACATTTGCCCTTTGGTGGGGAGGCAAATCTTAGACTAGGTTTTGCCATTTTTAAAATAGTTTGTGTGCACCAGGTTTCTGTTTTGTTATGGGAATAAGCCAGTTTCTAATCACTCATACTGGTAAAAGTGTAATGTCTGTACCTGTCCTTAGAAATATTTACCAAAGGAAATAGAATGAGGGGGATAAGAGAGGGTGTGGACATTTTGGCAAGTAACCAAAAGTTTTTGCTTTGGTTTTGACTTATTCTGTGATATGATATAATAGAAAAGAAAAATGTTTTAATATCCACAATCTAAAATTTAAATATTTCAGTACAATAATGGTTTTCAAAAGGTATGGGCAAAAAGGGTATTTGAAGATTGTTGGATTTTTTTTCCCCCAGAGTGAAATTTTGGCAGAAGTTACATTAGGCAAAATGTTTTAATTTCAATGGAATGTTTTTGACCCCCTCTCACAGCGTGCTTTTAACATGCCATTATTTCTTTGGCTACAAATAGTATCTCAGAGGGGAAAAAAAAGCTGCACCTACATCACATCTGAATTCTTGTTTTAGGGTTTTGTGCATGGTCATTATGTCCCTTTTTATACTTTTAAATAGTAATAGCACATATTAAAGTTTTCAGCCAAACTAGGCCAAAACACACGTGCTTGGTCAAACCTTTTCAAAATACAGGATTTTCAGATGTTCAGCTCGAGGACTGCTGTGAACTTGTGGGAATGGCAAATCTCTTGCTTGCCTTCCAGCATGGAATGTTTTGTTTTACAAACACTTCGCAAATTGTGCTTGGACTCAGTCGTGACCTCCCTGTCCTCAAGAAATTTTTGCTTGAGTAAGTTGTTCATGATGGGTCCTTCTTGTTGGGAACAATAGAGCACTGTGCTATTTTCTCAAAATGAATAAGTCATATTGCTTGCTTTTTTGTTTGTTTGTTTTCAGGAGTACACAAGCATAGGAGGAAATGGAGCCCTCACTTGTGAACTAGTCAAAATATAAGCATCATCTAAAAGCAAGGGGGGGGGGGGGGGGAAGGCTCCCACGGACAAAAAAGAAGTCAAACAACCCTGTTTCCAATTGAACAATGTTAACATGACATTTATAAAGAAGGGCTTTTTGTTTGGTTGGTTGGTGTTTGTATTATTTTAACAAAAGAAGCTGATTCATTGGAGCTGTGCTGTCTAGGACTCCTGTGCTGGCTGCAGCCCCTGGAACCTCCTTGTGGGAGGTTTCTATTGCAGAGAGGGCATTCACTGAAAAGTTAATGAAGCTTCCTCTGACTCCATTAACTTTTCAGCAGATTTCTTGCTGTTTAGCAAAGCAACAGGAAAAGGGAATGGGGACACACAAATCCTCCTGATCACATCCTTGGCATTAAGCTTGGGACAAGGAACAGCAGTTACTGGACAAAGGCCTGCTTGAGAATTTTAGGGATAAGAGGGAGCAAAAAAATGAATATAAGGAAGAGATTCACAAATGCTGGTGAGACTAGTCCCCCAAAATTCATTATCGCTGCATCTGTTCATACAGGTATTTGTAAATATTCAGAAAATTCTGCTGTGTGCAAATACTACATTTTTTTTGTTTAGCCCATGATCCCTTTATAGCATCTCAAAAAGTGGCAGAAATCTTACCAAAATCTTAAGCAAAACTGGGTGCATCTACACATGCTATTAATGCATCGTAAAGTTACTGTGCATTTCAGAAGAAGAAGTAAATTGCCCCCAGAAAAAGGGTGTACACATATGCCAGCTTTGAAGCAAATTTGCTTCCAACCACAGCAGGTGAGACCAGGGATGTCCCTGCCCCACTTGCTGTACTCCATTGCAGCAGCTGGCATTAGCTCCAGACTCTCTCAGGTGCCAGCCTGGGGATGGCAGGGTATAGGGATCAGACCCAATCCCCATGTGGCTGGGAGAGACATCCATATGGGAACTCTTCCTGGTAGTCACATGGGAATTGGGAGGGTCCTGATTCCCACCTGACCAAGAGAGACATCCCTCCCAATCTCCACATGGCTGTCCTCACCAAGCAGGGATGACTTTCCCCACCATGTGGGCATTAGACCCTGACCAGAAGCCTACCTGGCTGGGATACAGCAATCCCAGTTACTGGGACATCTCTCCTGGCCATGTGGGGATCAGAATGGCTCTGATCCCTATGTGGTGGGGAAACAGCTGCCCCTACAGCCAGCACAGCTCCTGTAACATGGGACTTAGCCAGGCAGCAGTGGGCCCTGCCTGGACTGACCAGGACTAAATTGCTCCCAGCCAGCACCTACATGTGCACTACTGTGAAGTAACTAATGGGAAATCAATCTATTACCTATATTTTCAGTTAGTAAATAATTGCATATTATCCTATTGCACTGTGCAGTAGCCTAGAACACAGGCGAAGAGTGACATTTTAAAGCATCTCATATAGACATACCCACCAATTCTGAAATGTTTGATGTCCCTACCTGCTATGAGTCAGTATATTCTGTAGGCTTTGTCTTTTAGGGAATAGACTGCAAAGTCTCGTTTTGAACCTTTATAATACAGTCTGCCATTAACTTTCATCCTGAGGATTTAATAGTCCGGTGCAGCATTTATGATCTTTTACATCAGTTTCATATAATCATAGAATCATAGAAAGTTAGGGACCTCAGGTCATCTAGTCCAGCCCTCTGCTCAAAGCAGGACCATCCCCAACTAGATAATCCTAGCCAAAGCTTTGTCTAACTGGTTTTTGAAACCTCCATGGATGGAGACTCCACCACCTCTCTGGGTAACCTGTTCCAGTGTTTTACTACCCTCCTAGTGAGAAAGTTCTTCCTAATATCTAACCTAAACTTCCCTTGCTGCAATTTGAGACTGTTGCTTCTTGTTCTGTCATCTGCCACCACTGAGAACGGTCTAGCTCCTCCATTGGACCCCCCTTCAGGTAGTTGAAGGGTGCTTTTAAGTCCCCCCTCAGTCTTCTCTTCTCCTGACTAAATAAGCCCAGTTCCCTCAGTCTTTCTTCATAAATTACGTTCCCCAGCCCCGCTTACCACTTCTATTGCCCTCTGCTGGACTCCCTCCAATTTGTCCACATCTTTTCTGTAGTGGGAGGCCTAAAACTGAACACAGTACTCCAGATGTGGCCTCACCAGTGCCGAATAGAGGGGAATAATCACTTTGTTTGACATACTGACAACACACCTATCAGTGCAGCCCAGTATGCTGTTAGCCTTCTGGGCAACAAGGGCACGCTGCTCACTCACATTCAGCTTATTGTCCCCTGTAACCTTCAGGTTCTTTTCTGCAGAGCTGCTGCCCAGCCAGTCAGCCCCCAGCCAGTACTCGTGCAAGGGAATGTTCTGTGCTAAGTGCAGGACTTTGCACTTGTCCTGTTGAACCTCATGAGATTCCTTTTGGCCCAGTCCTTCAATTTATCTAGATCACTCTGAATCCTAGCCCTACCCTCCAGCATATCTACTACTCCCCAATTTATTGAATTTATCATTTTGTGTGCCCAAAACCATTGCCATTTCTTCTCATAGCATATGATAAAGAAAAGCATATTTAACTTGCGGATTTTTTATGCTCCTGCATGAAACCTGTTGATGCAACAGATTTTGAAAGCTGCTTTTTTTTTATTTTTAAATTAGCCAGGTACAGACATTACACTTATACTGATATAAGCAATTGGAAATCAGCCTATAGCCATAACAGAAGTTCAGCTCATACAGACTGGGTTAAAAATGGCAGAACGTGGTCTAAGATTTGCCTCCCCTCCCACCTCCCAACCAAAGGACAAGTATGTGTTCTGTTTGCTATCAGTTTAAACTATGCTGTTTACAGAAAACCATATAACTTAGATTGATTCTGCCTCAGGCTTCTTGAATGTCTGTACCTAGCCACGGTGTATGGAACTGTACTGTGAAAGCCATTTATGTCAGAGACAAAATGAGGAATATATGATGAATGGATTATTGACTCCTTAATATTGGGGGTGGAAGGGCAGGAAGCAAGGAATGACCTACAAGATCATAAACTGTTAAGACAAAATATTAATAGGGATTCTTGATTGCTGATTCATTTTTACATAAACATTAACACAATATTCCATAATAGCCACTGTTGGAAATGCACATATCTTTGTGATGCAAATCTGATACAAATTAACTTCACATGACATTTTTGGTGATTAAAAATACTCAGTTCATGTCCAGTGTCTCCTTTAAAATTAAATACCTTATTAGTTTCCTTTTTTCCAAAATAGTAAGAGCAATTACAGTAGTTGTCATTCTTATGGAATAATTACCTGTCTTATTCCATTCGAAAAACAAAGCCATTTTTAACTTATATAATCATAACATAGTCTTCATATTCTCATTTTATTGGCTTTAAAAAAAAGTTTTGAGATAATTTAAAGCACCTAAGTAGATTTTTATCATTCCGTTTAAGCAAATGAATATTAGGGACTGGCTTCCAAGATTAAACTCTCTGTGGAAAATTTCAATTTGCAAGCTATTTTCAATGTATTGGTTTATAACTCCCTGAACTTCTGATTTCCTCTGCAAATCTTCCCTTCTGCTCATCATAATTGCTGCAAGAAAGAAGGAAGAAAGATGGAATACACATTCATTAAACCAGACCTATTCTTGAAATGTCATTGTATGACAGCTAACAGGGGGTGCCCCAGAGCTGTACAGTTAAAACCTACCCAAACCCTCTATTGTCCCAAAGATATAACATATCAGATCCATGAACTACCTATAGCATAGGGAATAAGAATTGTATAGATCTACCATATGGTTGCATTATAACATGCAAGGATGCCAAGAGGTTTTTAGTTATCTCTTTTCTATTTCGATATCCCCACCTGTTAATTTATTTGCTTTGTAATTTGATGTAGTCCTTCTCCACTCCCACTCCCCAAAATATGAAAGCAGACTTGCAGTGATTAATGATTGTGAAATTCTCCCTCCTACTCTGTTTGCTAATTAAGAGGCTCCATTAATTAGTTAGGTGGGTATAAGAAAAGGGGCTGAAGCAACACCTAGGATAATCTAGGGACATATGCTATTTCTCTTGGAACAGCTGCAATAATTTGTTGATGGAAAAAGCCTGCTGTGTTTCATTGCATTGTGTTTTATTCCTGCAGACTGTTTTGTCTTTGAAAGATATTTTGTTGTGTTCCCTGTCCTTTGATTAACAAGTGCCCATGCTACTGATGTGTTTAGTTTCCTAAATGTTGCATGCTTTTTATAATGAGAGATTTTACTTGCATATTAAATACATTGCAAGATGAAAATAGTAACCATCTAGTGCATCCAAGAACAGCCAATCCTAAATAACTTAGACAAAAAAAGCATAAAGGATCCTTATAATGGACATTTTGGGGGGAAAAAAGGGATCAAAATTCTTCTTTTCACTTATCCCACTGTGGCTGGATTATGCCCTCTATCCTAAGGATTTATATTTATATCTAAATCCTATTTTTATCCTATATCTCTGGATATATTCATTATCCATAAAAATGTCAAATTCTGCTTGGAATCATTCTAAGCTTTTAGCATATTTGGTACCTTGTGAAAATGAATTCTGTAGTTAATTGTGGTTGGAGGGGAAAGAGCCCAGACCTAAAACTAATGCAAATCATGTAAAACATTTATTTTATTCTTTTTTTTCCCTGTGTATTTTAGCTGCCATCCAAGTATCAGACCAAATAAGAAAATGGTTGAAACACCTATGCCTGTCTTAACTTGAAATCCTATTTGCACTGAAAGATTCCCCTGTCAGTTTTCCCACTAATATATTGATATATACCAACTATTCCTCACTAAGTGTGTGTGTGTGTGTGTGTGTGTGTGTGTGTGTGTGTGTGTGTGTGAGAGAGAGAGATCAGCTAAGTTATACCAGTAGAGAAATAGAGGGTAAGTAGGAACAAAAATATTTTGTGAAATCCAAGAGTCTTAATTATAGTTAATATTTTAAGTGTTATAGAAATAAGAGCCGATTTGAACCAAAAATGTTTTTAAGTGCACATACATATTTACCTAGATGACCTAGTATTCTGGCATTTTTATCTCTGAATATTAGTGCTAACTGTACTGCAAGTGACTGGGGTTTTTTAAGTTATACTCAGATACATAAATAAACTTTGTGAAATCACCTAAGCTAAATCATTTGTGGCATAACTGCTAATTGATTTCATTGCCACTTTCAACTGTGTGCAATATCTCTATTTTGGGCAGAACCCAGGGTCCATCATGACAGCATTGCACACTTTATTTTTTCTGATAATCTAATGTTGAATATGATTAAATATATTAATAATGCACGTTCTAAAACACAGACCAGCATCATTATTTGAATTTGAAACTCCAACAGCTTAAAACTATTGAACCAAACTATTATACAATTATTGAACCAAAGTATTATACAACCAAACACACGTGGAATTGACTGAGCAATCTGTTTTGTGTTCTTCAACAGGGAGTATAAGGCTGCGGTGTTCTGACATAGGTGTGAACAAAGGCTATGGCATGGGCATCAGAACCTGATACTGTATTCTGAAATGAGTAGAGGTATGGTATGTCTTAAGCTCTGTGCTCAATCTCACCATTATTTGGGTGGACTTTATTTAGAGGTAACTTTTAAAGTCTAAAAAAGAACCAGCTATTAACATAGACTACATGCATTTGAGGACATTGTATTTATTATTATTATGTACTGGCCTCTTAGAGCCTGATTTAATGTCATTAAAATGTTGACTGCAATGGGATCCTGACTGGACCCTTAGACCTTATCCAGACAGTCAGACAATAGTGCTTGGTCATTGCACATTAATTACTTCTTTGATATACAGGCTGACTCATTTCTCTCCTTCTGCCTCTATCTTTTTCTCTTTTGTAAGGAGGCTGAATACTGGAAAAAAATATAAAGATTAGCAAGATATTTTATACATTCACTCAGCTAAATCTGTTGAGGAAATAGCAAAATATCTGTTGGTTAGTGTGCCAAAAATTACACATTTCAAATAAATAATTCCAAAAATATTATTAACACACTTCTACATGTGCCTTGTATGCAAGGCACAGATTGCTCTTGTCAGTACTGGTTAGGCTTCATCTAGGAATAATAATTGTGCCCAGTTTTGGGCACTGTATTTTAATAAGTATGTAGAGGCTGGAGAGGATCCAAAGGTGTGTGATGAAAATGACAAAGGATCTGGAAATCAAGCCATATTGGGAAGGGTTAAAGGAACTCAGTAGTTTTAGTTTGGAGAAAAGGACTTTAAGAGGACACAAAATAGTATTTTTTTTAAATATTTGTAGGGTTGCCACAAAGAAAGTATACTGTCTTCCCTTGCCACAGAGGGATAATAAGAAGGATTTATAAAACTTCCTGTCTTAGGAAAAACTTCCTAAGTGTAAGAACAATAGGACAATGGAATACAGTTCCTGGGGAAGCTGTGACATCTTCAGCCTTAGAACTTTTCAGAGAAACTGGATAGGCATCTATCTGGAATTGCTTCAGAAGAGGAAATGCTGCATCTGCTGGACTAGATAATGCTTGCATTAGATAATGGTTTTGGATCCCTTTCACCCTTAGCATTCTATGATTCTCCAAAGTGAAATTCAGGATTTGGCTCCTAAGGTTTGTTTGCTTTCATGGTGCTCTTGAGACCACAACATGTCCCACACCCCTACATCTGCTCTGCCTATAATGGACTGAGAATTGTAGCACTTTAACAGCAGTTCAAGAGCACTGGGTAAACAGTATGAAGACACTCTAAGAATGCTATATAAAGAATCAGGAAATTTGAATGAAAAGAGTTATAGTACCAAAAAGATAGTTGCACCCCAGACCTGAGGGGCCATGTGAGTGTGTTCTGGTCCTGCTGTGAGGGCTGTTTAGGTATGTTTATGACTAACCTATCAGCTAAGAAAACAGAATCCCTCTTGCTTTCTTATACCTTCTAGTCATAGTTTCATAGTTGTCAGGGGCTGGAAGGGACCATACAGCTCATTGGGTCCAGCCCCCCTGCACTTGGGCAGGAAAGACTGCTAGGGTCAGATGCTGGGGTGGATGTCAAGACCCTTTTTGAAAATTGCCAGGGTAACTGTACCACCTCTGGGGGGAGCTTGTTCCAACCCCTCAACATCTGACTTGTAACAAAGTTTTTCCTTATGTCCAGTCTGAAATGATCTTCAATCAGTTTGTGCCCATTGTTTCTTGTCCTCCCCTGGGGGGCACTGATGAATAGAGACACCCCCAGAACTTGATATATGCCCCTCATATACTTACAGGCTGCCACCAAGTCCCCTCTTAGTCTTCTTTTCTCCAGGCTGAACTGTCCAAAGTCTTTCAGCCTCTCCTTATATGACCTGGTTTCTAGGCCTCTAATCATGTGTGTGGCCTTCCTTTGGAATCTCTCAAGCTTCTCCACATCCTTTCTAAAGTGCGGCACCCAGAACTGGAGTCCTATGACTTCCATATTGCTAGCTGCATAATAGTCCAGTTACGTCAACAAGAAGGTTGTAGATCTGCCCCACCCACATAGTCAGGGTTTTCAGTTTGATGTGGATTTGAATCCCCTCAGTCTGGGGAGGGTAGGAACCTAGGTCTCTTGAATGAGTATTATAACCAGTTACAGAAGATGGTCAAAACATCCTTAAGCAAAAGTGATAGCAGTTGCTGTGACATGCATTGAATTCTGTACAAGTTGAGAATGCTCCAATAATACATAGTTGACCATACCCTTCTGTGGAGTTCAGCAGAGTATAAATTCTGCTACAGCTCCACTCTGGATCACAGCAGAGCAGAGATAAGAACTGTATGACTGCCTGTTCAGACTGCGTTGTTTTCATGTATGCACAGAAGCCCAAGTAGACACTGTGGCAGTGCACCTTTGGTGCCTGCCACTTTAAGGCCTGGAGCAGGCAGCCAACAGGTGCTTGACGAAGGCGGACATTTTCAAACTTAGGCAAGGCAGGCAGAGGCAGCAATTTGCTGCTTGCAGCCAAGGGAGCAGCATCACCTGGGTGGGCTGCTGTTTACAACATCTTGGAGATAAGCGACGGAGCTACAGAGATGGCAGAGGGCTCTTGGTCCTAGGCATGACCTGAAACTGCACCCTGCTGGGGTAGGAAGGCCTGGAGGAACTGCCCATGGGGTAGGGGGGAGTGGTGTCATTCAAATGCCAGGACCATTAACCTCTCCAGTGGAAGATGTATAGGGGCACCCTAATATACCCAGCCCCCACAACATTGTGGGCAAGAGGGCCAGGCACATCTCCAGACACCTGAGCCCTAGGGGATGCAAGACCCCAGGAGACCCAGTAGCGAGTAGTGAAGCCAGGCATGTCAACAGACAGCTGACGAGCCTACAAACTCCACTTCATCAGCCTCCTGGATACTAAAAATCATGGACTAAATATAGACATTGGATTTATGACATATTATAACCTGCCTGACATCTGACTCCCCAGGTATCTCTCCACTGTTCATCTCCCTTCTCTCTCTTCCCCCCCCTCTCCAGCCTGTCTCTCACCCATTGACTCCTCACTCTACATTTTCACTGACTGCCTGTCTTGTATGCATACCACCCCAGCCTCTGGCTTCTTTACTTTTCATTCCATCCAGGAAGGGCACACACCAACTGCAGAAACTTCCTTAGCCTGACGAAGGGGTTTTGAACCCGAAAGCTTGCTTAATAATTGTTATCCAACTATTTAAGTTGGCTAATATCAGATTCACCCATAAAACCTTGTCTGCCTGTGTCTTTAGACCAACACAGCTACAACCTACACCCCTATTTTTGGTTAGTTTCATGTATCATTTGTATTTCAGAATTAAAACCATTTAAATAATTTCATTATAATACATAACCCAAGAGATCTGAGGCCAAACCCTAAATAAACAAATAAAGCAAGGATTGCATTGGACATATAGTCCAATGTAATAGATAAATTGGCTACTGGTACATAACTGGTAATCAAAATAAAATAAAATAAAAATAGAAATTCTAATAAATAAAATACTAGTTCATTTTCATTGTGTCAGGTGTCCAGGTTGTAGCCATATTGGTCTAGAGACAAAAGAACTCAGAACTCATGTTAGAGGTGATCTCTTTTATTAGGTCAGCTAGATTTTGGGGAAAAAAATAATTCTTTAATTGCAAGCTTTCAGGCAGAAACACCCTTCTTCAGGCATAGGAGAAAAGATTGTAAAAGTTCTCCTGGTAGAAGTGAAAGTTCATATTTGATAGGAGAGTTGAAGATGTGGTTGAAGTGGAAGGAGCCTAATCTGCATATAAAATGAATTGTTCCACACAGGAGACTTTACCACACCTTCAACTGTCCTGTTGAATATGAACTTTCACTTCTACCCAGGAGAACTTTTACAACCTTTTCTCCTATGCCTGAGAAGGATGCTTGTGCCCAAAAGCTTGCAATTAAAGATTTATTTCTTTTGCAAAAATCTAGTTGGTCTAATAAAAGATATCACATCTACCATGAGTTCTGAGTTCATTTTCACAACACTTACAAGTGAGTAGTGTATTTAAACACTGACTTTAAAATGAATTGTATTCAAATTTCTTTTGCCAAAATGTAGACTGCTTTATCTAATATTGTGTATAGCATTTTTTGCTACTTCCATTTGGTCTTAATTAATGTAATTAGAGTCAGGGATTGAAAGAACTTTTGTGGTTTATAATTGATTCCCTGCTCATTCCAATTGCATCTGTACATTTTAAAAATTTACCACAGACATCTGCTAGATAATAGATGTGTGTTCATTGTAAGCCAGCCTTTCCTAAAGTAAAAAATCTAAGCTGACTCTCTGAGGTAGCCATATGACCTTATGAAATGATGCTCTTGGAATGTAGCTTTAGGAAATGTCATAGCAAACTAACTCACTAACATCCTGACTATATCCTTGAATTAGTGATAGACCAGGGAGGCAGTATTTGGATCCACATGAGGTTTAGGTTAATGGTTGATATTCATTGATACCAAAATCCTTTGAGCTGTTTTTGTGAGATTTCATCACCATATGTTTGATAACAGCTTAGCTTGTGGTATTTTGACCTTCTTAGGTCAAATCTCTGGTGCAGGACTAGAAAGAATGAAGCATATGATTTTGGATCCAAAATGGAAAGGATTTAGATTCAAGGCTGCAATTTTGACTCATTGCCAATATATTTATTCTTTCAGTATCCTTTGCATTTAGCCATTGGATTTATGGTCTGGGAGGAGTGGGGATGAGAGTAGGAAATTCATAACATCTCATATTCCAAGAGTAGGAAATTCATAACAGCCATTCTCAAAAAGAAAAAAAAAAAGGTAAAGTAATGGTGTCTGGAGCAGGGCAGACACAACCCATAATTCCAGGAAGTGTAATAGTTTCATAGTTGGTAGGGTTGGAAGGGGACAGCATGGAGAGGGTCCAGAGGAGGGCCACTTGCATGATCAGGGGGCAGCAGGGCAGGCCATACAAAGAGAGGCTACGGGACCTGAACCTGTTCAGCCTCCACAAGAGAAGGCTGAGGGGGGATCTAGTGGCCTGTTACAAACTAGTCAGAGGGGACCAGCAGGCATTGGGGGAGTCCCTGTTCCGCCGAGCACTACAAGGGGTGACTAAAAATAACAGTCACAAGCTGGCAGAGGGTAGATTCAGACTAGATATCAGGAGGCGCTACTTCACAGTCAGGGTGGCTAGGACCTGGAACCAACTTCCAAGCAAAGTGGTGCTGGCTTCTACTTTGGGGGTCTTTAAGAGGAGGTTAGACGAACACTTTGCTGGGGTCATTTGACCCCAGTACTTTTTTCTGCCATGGCAGGGGGTTGGACTTGATTTACCTGAAGCCAAAATTTGAGAAATCAGAGAAAGGGTGAAAGGGTTTATCCAGCTCTCTGTCCTCATGCTGCTCATCCACATTGGCAAGAATGCTATGACAAGTATAACAGAAGTGATAATAAGGTCCTGAAATTATGGGTGAGGAAGTCAGGGGCACAGGTAGTGTCCTTTTTAATACTCCCAGTTGACAGCAAAGGCCCATGGAAGGATAGACAAATGCATATATTAATGAATACATAGTAGCACAGAGAGAAGGGAAAATGAAACTCTTGTATCAACACTCTGTGTTATACTTGTCATAGCATTAGTGCTCAATCATGGGACAGTATTCCACAAAGTAAAAAGTATGGCAAGAGGATCCGATTTGCCAAAGAATAGGAAGATCATAGGAATAGAAAAATAACTTACCCAGCTAGTGAGAAAGAGTTTAAACTAAGCAGTGACAAAAATTCATATGGAAGTACAAAAACTGACCTAGCTACTGGGGGCAGAGTTGAAGTTGCAATAGGTAGTAAGAGATAAGGCTGCAAATAAAAGGGCTACGTGATGAAAACCTGAGATGTCTATACACAAATGCCAGGAATATGTGAAATAAAGAGAATGGGAATAACAGACAAAGAAAAGAGGAAGAAGTCTCATATAAAATTTGTATTAAGTGTGTTATATATTATAATTACATATTATTGCTCTGAAGTCCAAGAAGCATGAGAGGGAATTTGGTTGAATGTCCCTGGATGGAAATAGAAAAAAAAATCATAATAGGCATCTACAGTAGACCACCTAAACAGGAGGTGAGAGGTAGATGACTGTTTGTTGTTTTTCCAAAGTAGAGGTCCTGATGATAAAGAAAAACAACATTGCATGACACAAACAGTCCATCAAATTCCTGATATGCTTTCAGCAAAACTTTGTTTCAGAAGGGAGAAGCAGTTCCATGGGGAGTGGCTATTTTAAATTTGGTTCTAATTAATAAGAAGGAAATAACTAAGAATCTAAGGGTGTAAAATCATATGGGTGGAAGTGATCTGAGACGATAGAATTCACTTTTTTAATGAACAAAACCATACTTGGTAAGTTATTCTGGGAAAATAACCCAAGACAGAAACGGGTTTCAGAGCTTGTAATGACTGAAACAGACTATATTAAAGCACAAGGGGAATGTATATGAAAGATATAACTAGTGTAATAAGGGACCATGATGGCAGTATCAGGAGATTTTCAAGATCTTAAAGTCTTAAAGAAATTGAAAATAAGGACAACATGTGACTAAGGATGAGTATAATGAAATAGCTCACAGGCTTAAATTCAGAAAGGCTAAAGCCCAAAATGAATTTGAACTATCACGGGATATAAAAGGCAACAAAAATGGTTTTATAAATACTTTAGAAGTAAGAGGAAGACAAAAGAAAATATAGGTTCATTATAAAATAGAGAAGGAGGGCAAATGATTGTTATGTATTGTTCATTTGTTGATACATAGGTACTAGGCTTCTAGGCTAGGCTTCCCTCTTCCACTAGGCTTCTAGGCTTCTGTTTTAATTTTTGTAGCTATGTGGTTTCTTTAAATGTTGTAGCTATGTGTGCCTCTTCAAGCAGTTTGTTTTCAGTTTGGTTCCCTACTCTGAAGAAGAAAATCATCAGCCATGATAGCTATATTGCAGTCTCTTCCCTGGGCTACTTTAACCCCCACAGGCTGCAACTACATGACACGCTGATTGCACAGTAGTAATGTGATTGTGCAGTAGCCCATTAATACTGCACCATTCCGTCATGTGGCACAAGGTATGTTGTGACACCACTGCACAGTAGTAATGACTATTGCACAGTCAGCATCACCAAAAAGCTGCTCAGGGACACTACTGTACAGTAACTCCAATTACTGTGCAGTCATTTTGGGGATGCTGCTGTGAGGATGCTACTATGCAGTAACAATTGTGCAGTCAGTGTGTCATCTAGATGTGGCCACAGTGAATTAACAATAATAGATGATACAAAGAAAGATTAAGTATTCAATTATTTCTTTGCTTCAAATCAAAAGATTAATCTTGACCAGATACATCATAATTTTAATCAAGTGATAAAATTGCACAACAGAAAAGGGGAAGAAGGAGTTAAAAAAAATGTTTATATTAAGATGGCAGAAGCTGCCATCTTCTATGGCATCTTTTATGGCGAATACATTTCAAAGGAGAAATTTATTCTAGAATGATTAAGGAACAACTTAAAGTAGTCTATGAGGCAATAGTGATTAATTTTGAGAAATGGAGGACAGGGAAGTAGAAAACGAGAAACAATACCTATCTTTTAAAAAAAATTGGAGATTATAGACCAGTCAAAATTTACTTTGATTCCTGGAAGGATATTGGAACAAAATATTAATCAATCAATTTGTAAATAGCTGAAAGATATTAAGGTGATAGAAAATAGCCAGCTAGGGTTTGTCAAGAACAGATCATATCAAATTAATCTCCTCCAATATCATTTACGACAGCCTCACCAGCCTGCATTATAAGGGGCAAAAAAGGATATGATATGTTTCAACTTTGTGAAGGTATTTGATACTGACCTTCATGACACCCTCATAACTAGGGCCTGGTTTAAATCATGGACCCAACTTGTTAATATCATGGCCTGATTGAGTGGGGGCCACCATTTTCATGGCCAGATTTTGGTGCCTGCCCCCATGCCCCCTGATTGGCTGAAGGGGGAAATTTAGGGTCAGGTTTATTTGACCTTGCTCCCAGGGCCTCTGATTGCCACTGAAAAGTCCATGGACCTCCCCTCCCCCACCCCAGGTACACTAGAAAAGGCTGGCTGTTTTAGGAAGAAAGCCCTAGTGTTGGGTAGGGGAGGGTTTTGCTTCTCTGGGTGGGAAAACTGGGGTGCAGGGAATTGGGGGCTGCCTTGGCAGATGGACCTGGAACCAAGTAGGGAAGGGATTGTTCTCTCCCCCCATCTGCAACCTCTGGTGGCCCAATATGCCCACCCAGAGGAGCAAACAGTCCTTCCCCTACCCATTTCCAAGATCTCTCCTTCCCCCTGTCCCTTTGCAACCCCTTCCCACTTCCACGAGGATGCTAAGCATTCCCCAGCCAGCAGCAGCTATCTTGTTGCAGTGAAATAAGTGGCCATACCATTGTGTTTCATTACAAATCACATGTATTTATGAAATTTACTTAATTTCACAATTTTCATGAAAAATGAGAACATTGTGATTTAAATCAGGCACTATTCATAACCAATTAAAGAAATCTAATCTAGATATCTCACTGGTTGAAAACTCAGCTTAAAACATTTACCTATGGTTTGCCGCCAGATGTGAAGGACATCTCAGTTCGGGTATTGCAAGGTTCTGTCTTGGGCACATCCACATGCTATATCCCAAAGAGCCTGGGTACACCCTGTTGACATCCTAAATTGCTCCAATAAGGCCTCCTAATGGGAAATCCTTTTGGAAGGGAAACTACTTCAGGAACTCTTTACATTCTTTTAAGAATTAAAGTATAGATCAGCCTGTGTAAGCATATTATAGTCTTGTCCTTTTGGTGTAATGTAACCTAAGGTGTTACAAACATGATGAATAAGAATACAATTTACAACATAAATTGCGCTGAAATTCATAGCTCACAAATTCTAATGGGAAATATAAAGTTTATGCTATTGTAAATTGTTATGAAAAGACAGAAATATAACAATCTATCAACTTAAGTAAATTATAATATATAAAGTACCAACTGGTACAGCAATTTATATTTTGATAATACTAACCTACAGAAGGGAATGTTCTGCTGAAATGTTCTATCAGAAGAATTATTTTTAGGGTAATGAGCACCCTGTAGCTAGAGATGAACAGAAGAGATTCAGAGAAAGTTGGATTTAAAAAGTGCATTTCCACAAAAAGCGGGGCTGTTGCTCTAGCTCTAGTGAAATGGAAGCTTACTCACAGAGTTCAGTACAGACCTTCTATGGGAACTGGAAGGGTTAGGCATTAATAGAAATGAAAAGACATATGTACTAGGGCTGTGCAAAATTTCTACAGACATTCCATTTCAAAGATGTTTTGATACATTTTGAGCTTGAAACACCAAAACTGAAATGAAATGCAAGGCTTGAAAACAGCTTTGAAACGAAATGAGGGCACTTGAATTCTTTTGAAAATTTCAAAGTGTTGTGAGTTTCTAAGCTGGGCTTGTAGGGAAATACAAACTAAGGAGAGGGAGGGGGAAGTTTGTTCTGATATCAACATGTGTAGCTAGCCACACACACATCCTGAGTTTTGCTATGAACAGTTTAAGATGCAATTTCCCAGAAATCTCCACACCTATCTCCTTGAAACTTGACAGACATCATGGCCTCAGAAGGGGCTACCATCTCTGCTGTTTTCATCTGAAAAGGCATTTTCACGATTACCCATTATAGCCTATGGGCGAAATGCTGAAACGCGTTGAAACAGCAAAACAGTTTCAGCAAAATGAAATGGAACAGTGCTTTGAAACACCGAAATGAAATACTGTCCCTTTGAAATGGCAAATCTGAAATCAAAATGAAATGTTGCTGCCTTGCACAGCCCTAATATGTACAATCACAATATATATATAGAATATTCACCTCATAATTTAAACTAATTTATTCCAGGCATTTTATGGAATACAAACCCCTATCAAAACTAAGATATTAGAAACTTTATAGGAAAAGTGGACAATCACAATATAGAGTTGTTAGTTTGAATCATATTTTAAATATGTAGTTGTTAGTTTGAATCATATTTAAACCCATATTTTAACTATGTAGTAATCTTGGATGTATATTTAAAGAGGATTGTGTATAGCAGATTTTGAATGTGATATATAATGCAATATTAGAACTTTACTACAAAAAGGCTCCAATTGGTTCAATAAAAATGATAGATTTACATTTTATGATTATATGATAGACCTATTGTCACAGAAGAATGCAACACCCAACAATCCCACCCCAAATTATATTCTCCAGTGCACTTAGCTGAGATCAAGTTTTTTGGACTGCAGAGGGAAGGTGAAGGAATGGGGTGTTCCATTTTGAAACTCGGTCCTTTGGTTTATCAGGTAGACCTGACTTTAAGAACATAAATATTAAGCACTTTTTAAAAAAATCTTGTCCACCTTAATCATCACATTTCACTAATTAGATTACAATCCAGTTCTTCTAGTGAGGATGCCTAACTTAAAATTCCCTGGAACATCCCATAGTGGTTTATAAGATTAATGCAATTTGGATACACATAACCCCCCTATACACATACAAATACCATGTATGGCAAATACACTAGCTCAAAAAGCCCTTAAAACTCTGGATGCTAGTGAATATGAAATGTGTTTTCTTTCCCTTGTTAATAACACTGTACATGTTATCACTTATGAGGTCTCATGCTGAGCAGTAGAGTGAGAACATGATTCTATGGCATTAAGAAACTTTAGTGCATGTACATACTTATCTCACTTGAGCTATTAAAACAGTCAGCTGAGCATTTGCATGATGTTCTTTTCATGCCAGCATAACTATAATCAATGCATACATTCATTGTATTTAGTAATAGTTCACCTGCCATGTTGCACTTACATCCCAATAATGTGTTTTATAAGTTTCTAGGCAATCTTACTGCATTTCAAGCATTATTCAACCCTGGGAATTAAACATCCAGTCAACTTCAAGAACTCAGCTGACAAGGCAAATCTACAGTATGTAACAGGTTGAATGGTTTATTAAACCTCAATCATAACCAATTAGTAAGGATTGTACTGTTTCTTCACCCTCAGTAGTAAATACTCATTTATTTTCTTGTCTCAATTACTTTCTTGCATGCCCCTATTTAATAAGCATTCTCTCCTGCATAAGGTAACATACTGAGAAATACCGAGGAGAGGAAACAATGAAGTTCTTGTAGATGACACATGCTGACATTTCATGTTTTATAAGACTTTGCTCACTGAGGCCCTGGCTCTCTATTGCCTTGCATAGTTGAAACAGAAAGTAAAAAGGCAAGGTGTGTCTAATCAGTGAATAAAGAGAAACAAGTGCAGTGAGAAGTAATAATAGTGCCTACATCTAAGCCAGCCCCTATACAAGATTTTTTTTTTCTCCCTACTCACAAACAGGAAAAGAAAGGGACATGCATGGAGTAGAGATGGTTAAGGAATATGCAAGATAAACTTCTTACCTTCTAGTTGCAACAGAAATGGACTTCAGTTTCTGTGGGTCAAGGTCAGTCATGACAGCATTTTCAGTGATCCTCTTAAACATGTCATGGCCAATACTCTACCTTGTTGGCACTGGATTTATGATCCAGGTACCTTGTTCTGGGTGGATCCAAACTCTCAGACCAACAATGACCTCTTCATCAGATAATAAGTGAATTTTATTGATACACAGTGATAGCAGATAAGAATAATGCAAACAATTATATATCTATCAGTCCCAGGGTTCACAGAGTCAAGGTATGCCTGACCAGTATAGAAACTTCACTCTGAGGTTCTCTCTTGAATGCCAGATGTCACCAGCCTGGATGGTGGAAGCCAAGCCCCCCCCTTCTCTTCCCCCTCCCCCCTCCCCCCTCAGTGGGGTGGGTGAGACAGGCTGGTGATATGCCCTCTGTCCATAGTAGCCTCAGGTTCCCCTCTTGGGGACTGTTTGCTGCTCTGAAATCTCTCCTTTTGTATTCTTTCTCTCCTTTGACTCTTTATCTTCTGGCATTGTTGATTGGTCTCCCTGTGGTCATCATACTGACCATGTTCTGGCCTGTCAGCATATTCCTTTGTTTCACAAACCCATCACATGCACACATCCTCAATTGGGATTTTTCTGATTCTCCTCCTAATTTGGTCCATCTACCAAAACTGGAAATCCCAAGGGCTCTGCACCTGGACACCATGACCTGGGGCCAATGCTGCAGAGGCCCTTATTTCATGTTATGGAACGTTGTGATATATATCTTCATTTTCCCAGCCTGTGTGTCTGCCTGTGTCAGACACAGTGTACCTTGAAGAAAACTCACAAACAGCCTTTTATAAATCAAGTAAACCTTGCTGTTGCCATGGACCATTGTTCTAATACAATATTTACTTTACCTACACTCCAATTCTCAAAAGTAAATCTCTAAATACTATTTTCTACATATCATCTCTAAGGGTGGTCAGTAGGTCTATTCTATCTTTACCATAAGCCACTTTCATGAGCATAGGTAAATGGGAGGCATGGTTTCCTACTCTAAGCAAACAGGTATCAATGAAGCCTAGTTTTCAGGAGACATAATTTAAAAGAATGTTTGGATCCTTATTTCAGCATGGTTTTTCATGTGCAAATGTTATTTACTCAAAACAAAATGAGATATGGGAATGTCCCAGTTTTGACAAATTGCCTAATGAAAGGTTCCTCAGATACACAATGGAATTTCTGAATAATAATAATAATAATAATAATAATAATAATAATAATAATAATAGCAAAATGCTTAGGGTCATCTTCCAGAATGTTGGAAACTCAGATTCAGCTTATTATTCTTTGAATGGAACCTCTGTTTCCCACATGTTAAGTGAATGCCACAACCACCAAGGTATTAGTTAGTCTTTTTTAGCTTTTCTTGTCGAGGCTATTTTATTTTCTATAAATAATTCAACACTCAGTGGCATGGGATAATGAAGCTGGGTCTTCCCCTTACTTTCCTAACTACTGAGCTGTAGTCATTCACTCTCTCAGACTCTGAGTCAATGAATATTTAATTATTTATATAAAGTGGAACAACTTCACTAAGAAAGGCTGAGGAAAATCCTTTCCAGAATAACCATTCAACTGGGGATTAGGGAAAGAACCTTGAGTCCTTGGTATGACTTAAAACAAGACTTGAAACTAGTGCTTTCTCATGGCAGCTGAGTCTATGTAACCAATGGGCTATTGATCAGTCTGTGGTTGAGGTCTCACTCTTCTTTTTAGTGCTTTTGGATTCCTGTCCACTACATAACAGGAATATTTATGGACTTTTAAAATTTTCCCGTGATGGGGCAAAAAGGTTCCAGGCTAGCTCTAACCTTAACCAGTGAGCTATAGAAATCTGAATTTGGTATCATAGGAAATGTTGAATTATTTATAGAAAATAAAATAGCTCCACCAGATGAAACTAAGAAAGAATAAATAATAAACTGGTGGTTATGGTGTTCATTTGACATGTGGGAAGCATGAGTTCTATTCCAAGAATAAAAATTAGGTATCAGAGGAATAGATTACAAAACCCAAAACTCAGACATTTAATTTTGGTTTCAATGGAACTTTCATATTATAGCAACTAGATATCAATATATTGATTATACTTTTGAAGCTTCTAACATTTGCTATGAACATAAAATCTTGTTTCTCTCCCTTTCTCATATATACACATATTAATACACACACATATAAATACATATACTATGTAACATATAATATATAGACATGTGTAATTTCTTTTAATCTAAATTAAAGTATTCATTAAATTCTCTAATTTCATATATTCATTAAAATAACATTTTAAGAATATATTATTTTTTCTTTTACTGTGGATTTTTATTTAAAGAGTAATTAAAATGTATGGAACCCCTTTTCTTTTTATCAAGATATTAATTCTGTCTTATAAATGGCTGTATTATAAATAGAAAGAAAATTCTTGGGAAATTATTATTAACTTATTTTCTAGTTTAAGCCTAGAGTAAAAATGCATTGTTGAATGGTAAATATTTGACACTTTTGATCACCTTCTGCAACATAACTGCATAAAGTTGCCACCTCTGGGAGCTCCAGTTATTTGGAGCTGTCTGAAATAAAGTACAATTATATAGCTAAACTATTTGGAACTTTGCTATAAGAATTGTAAGTACATTTTCATTTTAAAATGAAATCATACAATTATATGGAAAGGATACCCAATTTGGAATTAAACTTATCCTTTTGCATTCATGTATTGCAGTATTTTCAGAGAAGTACAGTGTAGCTTATTAAACTCCAATAAAAGTGTCATAATATGGTATGGGTGTAGTGCCTCCTCTTACTTGAAATTCCTGCATCTGTTCTGAATTGATGTAAGATGCTTTTCATTACTGCAATATAATTTTAATTGCATTTCGTCTCAGATATTTTAGTTCTACCTCGTCTGTTGGCATTGTATGTCATTTGAGGCACATTTAGAGACCATAGTAATTATTATTTTAGTGGACCCGTGTTACCAACAGTTGTTCTGTTGAGAAGGATCCATTTAAATGCCAGATTTACACATAGCATTACATATCATGTGTACTTCTTATTCCAGTGTGTATGAAATACAAGCTGGGCTACATTTAGTGAATCTCAAAATATTTATTTTTTTAAAAGATTAGTATGCACGTGTGTGTGTGTGTGTGCGTAACTCACTTTATAAAATTTATTGTTGGTATTTTATATGAAATTTACACACATGCCACTTTATATACTGCTATGTAAAAATTATATCTATAGATCTATATCTATAGATCTATAGATATATATCTGTATCTATTTACATTATACATATATTTACCATATTTACCTGACTCCAAGGTGATTCCAAATTGAAGAAAACATATAGATTCTATATGAAGCAGGTGGTAGGAGGGGAAGTGGTAGGGCAACGCAGTAGGGAGCAGGGATCATGGGGGCTAACTGTTCTTACCCTTATCCCTTCACACTTTGCCTCCTACCCCATCTCCCCCCAAAACTTGTCCTCCTAGCTTCCTGACCTCCCCACCCCAGGACCACACTGCCTGTGCACCCTGGTGCCTTCCTCCCCACTTGATATCTGCCCCACAACCCAGGGTTCTGGTTCCAGCTAAGATGCACAGCATTAGTTACAGCAGCAACACCTCTGGCCCTGACCCTGGTTCTGGCCCCAGTGCTGCCATGACCACAGCTTGCGTCCTGGGCTATAGCAGGGCAAGAACTGAAAAATAAGCTATGGCAGCACTAGTGGTGTGGAATGTGGGGCTTGAGTTGGAGCAGAAAGGACAGTTGGGGGTCAGACATGGCAGAGAGCAAGAAGTGTCTGTGGTTCTGACCCTGACCCTAGGTGAGGAGGAGATGTTGCCCTATATATATATAAGTGATACACACATGTTCTGAGGTACAGTATGAGGTAGAATGGAGGCCTGTTGAAACTCTCTGGGTAACAGTCAGAGTGGAGAGCAGCAGGAGGGATGTCATGGTTGCTGTCTACTACAGGCCTCCAAACCAGGGGGAAGGCCATGGACAAGGCCTTCTTTAAACAAGTGACAGAAACTTTTAAACTGCAAGACTTGGTTCTCAAGGGGAACTTGAATTACAGGGAGTGGATGGAAAATACAGCACACATAAGCAGTCCAGCAAATGACTGGAGTGTGTTAGCAATAACTTCTTGATATAGGTGGTAAAGGGGACAGCAAAGAAGGAAAGTCATCCTGACTTACTGCTTAGAAATAGTGATGGTGGAAGGTCACTTGCATGATCTTGACCATTAAAGGATAGAGTTCATCATCCTAAGAGGAGGAAGGAAAGAGAGCAGTTGAATAAGAATACTGAGCTTCAGAAAAACAAACTTTAAACTCAGGGAACTGTCAGGCAGGATTCCCTGGAAAGCAGGTCTCTGAGGGGAAAAGTAACATAGGAAAGTTGGCTGCATTTTAAGGAAGCCCTTTTAAGGGTACAGAAGAAAGCTATCCCAAAGCGATGGAAGAATGGGAAGTGTAACGAGACAAGTTTGGCTCGAGAGCAATCTATTCAATGAGCTTAAACCCAAAAAGGGATCCTATAAAAAGTGGAAACATGGTCATAGTACTAAAGAAGAGTATAAAAATATTGCAATGACAGTCAAGGAAAACATTAGGAAGGCCAAAGCACAATTTGACATGCAACTGTCAAAGGACATAAGCATGGCAAGAATAAGAGAGAGACCAAAAAAGCCACAAGTCCCTTTCAGAATTCAGAAGGCAATCTAGTTACAGATGATGCAGAGAAGCTTGAAGTATTTAATGCCTTTTTTACTTCAGTCTTTACAAATATGGGCAGCCACCAGATGCTGACTGCAGTTGGCAGCAAAGATAGTGAAGGAAACAGAAAGCCCAGAGTAATACAAGAATTAGTTAGGGATTACTTAGAGAAGCTAGAAGTTTTCAAGTCAACAGGACCAGATGGGATATACTGAAGGAATTAGGTAGTGTGATTTCAGAGCTATTGTCTATCTTCTAGAAATCCTGGAGGTTGGATGAGGTCCATGAAGATGGGAAAAAGGCAAATATAGTGCCCATCTTTAAGGGAAGAAAGAAGGTGGATATGGGGGATTATAGATCAATCAGCTTGACCTTAATACCTTAAAAGATCATGGAGCTGGTCATCAGAGCAGGTCATTAAGGAAGCATCTAGAGAAGAATGAGGCATATTGTGAAGCATGTAGAGGAGAATAAGGTGAATAGTCAGCATAGATTCACCAAGTTGAACTCATACCTAACCAGCCTGAATCTCTTCTAGGATCAGGTGACAGGTTCTGTGGATGGAGGAGAGCAGTGGATGTGAAATTCCTTGAACTTAGACTTTTGACACTGTCTCCCACACCATCCTCATTAACCTGCTAAAGAAATACAGACTAGACAAAACTACTGTCAGGTGGATATGTAACTGGTTGAATCATCATGCTCTGTAAGTAGTCTTCAGTGGTTCAATGTCTAAGTGGAAGGAGGTATTAAGTGAGGCTCTCCAGGATGCTGCCCTGCATCCTGCATTGTTTGGTAACTTAATAAGTGTCACTTGCAAATCAAGGAAAGTGATTCTTCACCTCTGTTCAGCACTGGTGAGGTCTCACTTGGAGTTCTGCGTTCAGGGGGGGATAGACTGGAAAGAATCTAGCACAGAGGAAAACAAAATAATTTGTGACTTGGAAAGCAAGCCTTGCAAGAAAATGTTGAAAGAACTTGGGTCTAGACAGGAGGAGACACAGGTGGGATTTGATAAGCCTTCAGGTACCTGAAGTGTGATTATAGAAAGGATGGAGATGGGCCTCTATGGGAACTCTGTCTCTAGGGAACAGAACTAGGAGAAATGACCTCAGGCTACAGCAGGGACTAATGAAGTTCATAGTATCATAAAATTATAGAGAAGTCCAAACCCCTGCCTGAGAAACAGGATCCCTATGCAATCCCCAAATAACTCATAATCTGAACTTTACATAAAACTATCATCAACTCCAACACAATACAGGCATAACATTTAGGGCTGTATGAAACAACCATTTCATTTTGACTTCTGTTTTGCTGTTTCACCGGTACAGTGTTTTGTTTTGAGTTTTGTTTTGTCGAAAAAGTGTCTCTATTTCGACACTGTTTTGACATCTCGCCCGTAGGCTATAATGGGGAAGCACAAAACTGTCTAGAACTTTTTCATTTTTTGGCATATTTGATTGAAAATGGCAGGTGTGGTAGCTCCTTCTGATGGCATGAAGCCTGTGAAGTTTAAAGGAGGTGGGTATAGGGATTTCTGGGAAACTGCACCTCAAAATCATGAAAGGTAAACTTGTGTCAATTGTAAGTGTGAAGGCACAGGGGGGTTAAAACAGCTGGCATGGTAGCCCTTGCTGAGGCCATAAAGCCTGCCAGATTTCAAGGAGATAGGTGCAGGGATTTTTGGGAAACTGCACATCAAGCTGCTGACAAGCAAAACTTGTGACGTCTGACTGTGTGTGCCTGTTAAGGCGCACCCTCACTGGCACTGGGGCCTCTACACAACATGGTAGTGTGCCCCAGTGAGGTTTCCTCCTCCTGTACAGCCTCAACCGGTCCACCACTTTAAATAACAACAGGTAATAACTTAGTAAGCAGCAGCTTACTAAAGATGGGGTTCAACATAGACAAATGCAGGGTGCTGCACCTTGGGAGAAGGAATCCACAGCATACATACAGGCTGAGGAATTCCCTTCTTGAAAGCACAGAGGCGGAAAGGGATCTTGGAGTCATTATTGACTCCAAGATGAACATGAGCCTCCAATGCCAGACTGCAGCCAGCAAGGCAAGGCATACCTTGTCATGCATCCAAAGGTGCATCTCAAGCCAGTCCAGAGAGGTGATACTCTCCCTCTATGCGACTTTGGTCAGGCCGCAGTTGGAGTACTGTGTCCAGTACTGGGTGTTGCACTTCAAAAGGGATGTGGCCAGCCTGGAGAGGACCACCTGCTTGGTGAGAGGGCAGCAGGACAGGCCCTACGAGGAGAGACTGAGGGACCTGAACCTGTTCAGCCTCAGCAAGAGGAGGCTGAGGGGGGACCTGGTGGCTGCCAACAAACTCATTAGGGGAGATCAACAGCAAATAGGTAGAGCCCTTTTCTCTGCAGCGGTACCTGGGGTGATGAGGAACAATGGTAATAAGCTGATGGAGAACAGGTTTCGGTTAGAGATCAGGAGGCAATATTTTACATTTAGGGTGGCCAAAATCTGGAACCAACTTCCCAGGGAAGTGGTCCTTGTCCCTACCTTGGGTAAATTCAAGAGGAGGTTGGATGATCACCTGTCTGGGGTCTTGTGAACCCAGCATTCATTTCTGCCCTTCCCCACTCTCCCCCCTCCCTCTTCTTACTTTCTGTTTCCCTGCAGGCAAGCCCAGCTTCAGTTTCAAAACTCAAAAGACTACTCTCATTTCATTTCAAGGCCATTTCAAAGCCCTTCATTTCATTTTGATTTCACTGTTTCAAGCTCAAAATGAGTCAAAACAGCATCAAAACAATAGCCGGTGAAATTTCACAGTCCTAATAACACTTTAACCTGCCACAGGTAAAGCATAGGAACCATGGTAGCCAATGTCCTGCTTTTATAAAGTTTTATCAATATATGCTCAAGATATCCCCCAGGTAGAGGGCCATTTCTCACCCTCCACTTCCCTTGTACTACAGGGTAAGATAAAAACTGCCACCAGCTGCACCAATCTGACCATGGAGTAAAATTTCTTACTGACCCCAAATATGGCAATCAGTCTGAGAGGAGGGAAAAGACCCTCCAGACAGGACCCAGCCAGGCTGGCTTTGGTCCCAACAGCATTGTCACCCCTGTCAAAATTCCCAGCCTTGACTGTAGTCAAAACCCAATGCCTCTGAGGGAAGCTTAAAAAACCCTGATATATTTTTGCAGAAAGGAGGGTGGGGGCAACCAGCAAAGCCCAGAAGCATGGGAAACACCCATAGTAGAACTTAGGCAGAGCTACAGTGATCAGTGGCTGTCCAACCTCTTCTTGAACTCCAGTGGTGGAGAGTCCACATTTTCGCTAGGCAATTTATTCTACTGTCTTACTACTCTAACAGGGAAGACATTTTTCCTTACATCCAATCTAAACGTACTTTGCTGAGATTTCAAGCCATTGGTCTGTATCCTCCTTTCTGCAGCAAGAGACAAGAGGTGTCCTCCCCCCCCCCCCACATTCTTTATAGCAGCCCTCCAAGTGTTTGAAGACTTCTATCATGTTGCTTAAGTGACTTTTCTGCAAGCTGAACATGCCTAGCTCCTTTAGCATCTCTTCATGTGACTTGGTTTCCAAGCTTTTTATAATCTTTGTTGCCTACCTCTGGACCCTTTATAACTTCTCCACATCCTTTTTAAATGTGGAGCCCAAAACTGCATACAGTACTCCAGATAAGGCCAATCTAGTGCCATTATCACAACCCATGTCTTGTACCTAATGCTTCAACTGATGTATCCTAAAACCATATTCACTGCTTGTGCAGCTGCATCACACCGCAGACTCATATTGGGACTGTGATCTACCAAGATGTCCAAAACCTTTTCCATAGTGTTGTCATCAAACCAGATGTCACCCATTTTATATTTGTATTTTTTTATTATTTTTCCCAAACTGTAGCACCTTGTATTTGTAGCAATGGAGTTCAAAGTCATTCCCAAGGACTCTGTGATCTCCTCTGCCAGTTTCTGCAGTAAACTAAGATAAAGTTCATTAGTCGCAGCTGACTTGAAGTCATTCAGATCTATCAAAAGCTCTCTGACCATCTCGTTTGGTTATCTTATCCCTCAGCTTACCCCCTTCCTTATCTAGATAATACTTATTAGGTATCTGGCTGCAGCTCAATTTATTTGGAAATAAATGGCAAATAATAAAAGGGTTTTATAGAAGCAGGACATTACCTGCCATGGTTCTTCTGCTTCCCCTGTGGCAGGTTAGAGTTTTATTAGGACCGCAAAATTTCACCGATGGTTTTGTTTCGATGCTGTTTTGACTCATTTTGAGCTTGAAACAGTGAAATTGAGGTTTCTTTCCATCTTCTAAGAGTTCCCCCTGATTTGTTAAGAATGGACCTATAACTTGCTTGGTCCTTTTCTAGCCAGTTTACTTATAGAATCTCTTCTTGTTGTACTTAAGTTCCTTTCCAGGTGCAACTTGTTCTTTATCTTTGCCTTCCTAATTTTGTCCATGCAAGTTCTAGATGTTTACAGCTATTGTCCTTTGGTGGCCTATCCACACTTTCCTAGGTAACAGTCTAAAAGCAGACACAACTCTGCCTTCCTGGGTGATTGGAAGACATTAGCTTATCTCTGCAGATTTTCTCTGCCCCAAAATTAAGTCTACTTCACTCCACCTTGGAGAGTTTGTAACTTACTTTGCAGACCAAATCACCTATTTCTGGCATGGCTTGGGGACTACCATTTTTGCTGAAGCCTCAGAATTTTGGGTTGAGGGAATCCAGTTTTGATCTGTGTATATGGATCATTTTAAATTGCCATCACTCACTGATGGAGAGGATGTGCTTGCAGAGGTGAGAATAACCAGCTGTAACCTGAACCTTTGCTTATCCTGCCTTTGAAAATCCATTCCGGGCAGATGAGGGCTAGCAGGAGTTGTAAAAACCTCTCTTCAGGAGGACAGGATGAACTTTTGGGGGAAAGTCACTGAACAGATTGTTTCATGACAGCTTCAGGTCTGTCTGGACACCATCAGTTTCCTGGACCCCTGACAGTCTGGATTACATCCTGGATATAGCATAGAGATTTCATTCAGGGCTTTGGTCGATGATCTTCACCTGGATAATTGACAGGGTTACTTGTATTCTGTTGGTCTTATTCACTCCTTCAACAGCCTTTAATACAGTTACCTATGAGGTGCTGGTAAAGCATTTATACAACCTGATGGATATTCTTGGGACAGCTCTAAATTGGTTCCCCTCTTTCTTAACAAAGGAGTCCCAAAGGATGGTGACGGGTAAGTGCCCTTCATCCTCTCAGGACCCTTTCTATAGGGTCCCTTAGGGCTCCATCTTGTTGTGCTCACTGGGCAAGACTGTTTGGACATTTGGAGTGGGGTGCCATCAGTGTGTGGATGACATCTAGGTCTGTCTGTCTTTTTTTTCTGACACGAGCCCCATAGTCGCCATACTCTATAGTACCTGGCCAAGTTGGGGACTGGATATGGGTGAAACAATGGACACTGAAACCAAACAAGATAGATGTGGTGGGCAGACCGCTTGAATTAGGTGAAGGGAATTCAGCTTTCCCTTGTCACTCAAGTTCATAGGCTTGGGGTGCTGAACATGGATATTCAGGTAGCTCTCCTGGCTAGTAATTCATTTTACCATGTCACCTGGTGCGACCCCTTCTTTCAAACTCTGATCTGGTCACTATCATCCATGCCTTTATAATCTTCAAGCTAGACTACTGCAATGAACTTTACACATGGATGCCCTGGAAAGCAGTCCAGAAGCTGTAGCTGGTGCAGGACATGGCTGCCTGCCTTCTGACGATGGTGGGTCATCAGGTATACATAACCCCAGCCTGCCAACACCTTGCAACTCCCTGCCTCAAGACTGATGTGAGCCTGAGTCTGGACATCTTCTGAAAGTACTGTAAGACCTTTATATTTGGGTAGGCATTTAGCAACCAGAACTAAGCCAAGACATTGTTCAGTGGATCTCTTTATTTTTATTTTGTTATTTTGTTTTATTTAAGTTAGTTGCCCTTCTAAGTTGTTCTGTCTCTCTTACTGTAAGCTGCCCTGAGCCTTTGTTGGGAAGGGAGGCTTATACATTGAATAAATACGTACATGCATACATACATACATACATGAGAGGTGACCTATCAAATAGCCTGCAAAAAAATCAAAGCATAGAAAAACTCAAAGCAAACGAGTGTCTCCCATCTCTCTTAGGAAGTCCTGGAAATGCATCTGAGCTAGCTACTGTTCTACCTGGTGACTTTGAGATGAGACAGGGCCAAATGGGAAGTCTGGATTGTCACTGACTTACTCAGAATCCCTGCTGAAGAGAATGACAATTTCATATGGTTAATATGTGGGCAACACTATTTCACATGCACTACACAGCATTAGCAAAATTAGGACTGCAAATTTGCATAGTTAATCATATGGCTTATGCATAAGCTAATATGATTGCCTAATATAAATAAGTTGTAAAAATGTTATATTAATGTGCCAAAAGTCATTCTACACTGACTGGAAATATGAACATTTTCATACTGCAGCTAATTTGTTTTGTCATTAAGGAAACATGTAAAAAATAAACCTTTGTATAACTCTCTTCAGGAAGAGTCCAAATCTTTCCTGACCTGTCTATAGCTTTGTGTTGTTCAAGAACCCAATAAATCTTAATGCTCTAGTATAAGTTCCTGATTCTCTGTTCACGCATTCATTTCAATAAGAAAATTCATACCCTTAAAGTTAAACATATTCATACCTCAGAGATAAATGTCTCAGAGAGGAATGCTGTTCCAGGGAGATTGTTTGCCTCTTCTAAATCATTGTACTGCTATTTTTATTACAGATTTGATGCATTAGCCCAAGAAGAAACCAAAGACTCAATAGCGCTAAAACATAACAGAAATACTGTATTGAAGCAGATTTAAATCTCTGCTATTCAGATATAAATCTGAAATAATTCTGAAAGATTTAACTAGGGTACATGCTATGAATTCATATTAGTGAAGCTAAGAACAGAACATGGCCCAGTGACCCTACCTACCAGAGATTAATGTACTTATTATAAACTATCCTTGAACCTTGTAATGAAAAACAAAACAAAACAAAACAGCACCAGAGAAACTGAGAGAGAAAGATGAATTGCAGGGAATGATTAAAAAAATTGGAAAGAAAAAGTGAAAGAGAATAAAAAACAACCCCCCCCCCCCCCCCAAAATCCAATGCCCAAGATCTTCACCTTTTGTACTTAGATCACAAACTAAATGTTATCCTATATTTGTATTGTTTGCTTTTCCAGGAAGTCTTCCCTGATATACAGAAACTTTGTCACATTATAATGAAGTTGCTATATTAGTTTCTAGTAAGATATTATCTTCCTCATATAAAGAAACTGATGGACAATGTGGATTTTATCATTGCCTTAGTACTATTTTATTTGTGGGGGTGATTTTCAGACTTCAAGACTAGGGACAGAAGTTACACATAAGTTGGTTTAAGTAATCGGAAACCAGTTTAAATCTGTAACAGAACAGAAGTTCAGCATCCATAGACCACTTTGAAAATGGCCAAAACTGGTTTACGATAAACCTGGATAGATGTAATATCAGACTTAATTGATTTAAGTTAAACCAGCTTATGGAACTTTTGTCCAAGATCCCGTCCCAACTCAAGTGACCTCACAGTCCCAGCATACCAGGATGCTTTGCAGCCCAGGGCTGTGCTGTCTGCTCCAGTGGAGCAGGGCTGGCCCCAACCCCAGCTGTCACAGACTTGAGGGAGTAAAGCCTTTGCTTCCTAGACTGATTCCTGCTTGTTCCTATCAGCCTGGCAGGATGGTGGGGAGGGGAATGGACCCCCAAGCTTCCCTAGCCCAGGTCTGCAGAACACACACCCCTGACCTGGCACCAGCCCCACTGAAGCAAATGTCTGAATGGAGAGCCCCCATGACGCAGCTTTTCCCTCCGCCCACAACCCAGTGAGCCAGGCTGGGAAAGACCCAGCCCCACCCCCTTGTTAGCCTCTTGCTGGTGGGGACTGGTGCCAGGCCAGGGGGTATAGTCAACCCCCAACCTCTTAAAGAGGCTGAGCTGGTGAGGGGGTGAGACTCAGGCTTTCCCAGTCAGCTGTGTGTGGTGGGAGAAGCCCCCTGGTGGGGTTCCCCATGCAGACTTCTGCTGGGGGTGCATTCCTTCACACTCACCCCCTGACTTAGCACAGGGGGCTGGGTTGGCAAGGGGGTCATCTGAGGAGAGATTGTGTGCTGGTTCTCCCGTCCTTCTGGCTGCCTGCAAGGTGTGGAAGCATGTGTTCAGTAGCCACAGCCCAGGCTGCTTTACCCATGGGAACACTGAACATCAGTTCAGTTCATTATTGGTCCAATCTACACAGGTAGAAAAACCTATGAAGATTAAATCAATTCTGCCTCAGGCTTTTTGAACCACTGTACTTAACCCAAGAGACACTGTAACACTGAAATAGTTAAAAGCCCTTAGAGAAATATTACATGACTAGCCAGTTTCTCTGCCATTTATATTTCAGCAGCCATTGTGATGAACATCAATACTAGACTGGCTCTGATCTTTGACCTCCATAGATTACTTGAGGAAGTGTATTCTAACACCATTAGGAAACTGGAAAACAAAATGCAGGTGCCAACTTGCAGACCAGTGTTTCATGGATTCATAGATGTTAGGGTTGGAAGGGATCTCAGTAGGTCATGGAGTCCAACCCCTGGGCAGGAAAGAACGTTGGGATCAGATGACCCCAGCTAGATGCTTGTCCAGTCTCCTCTTGAAGACCCCAAGCTAGGGGAGAGCACCACCTCCCTTGGAAGCCCATTCCAGATTCTGGCAACTCTTACTGTGAAGAATTTCTTTCTAATGTCCAACCTAAATCTGATCTCCATCAATTTGTGGCCGTTGTTCTTAGTTGCTCCATGGGGTTCCCTACTAAATACAGCATCTCCTATTCCATGCTGCCCTCCCCTGATGAATTTATAGGCAGCCACAAGATCACCTCTTAGCCTTCTCTTGTGAAGGCTGGAGAGATCTAGGTTCCTCCGTCTCTCCTTGTAGGGCCTTTCCTGCAGGCCTCTAACCACATGAGTGGCCCTCCTCTGAATCCTGTCAACATTCTTGGGGTCCCTCTTGAAGTCTATCAACATCATTCTTGAAGTACAGCACCCAAAACTGAATGCAGTACTCCAACTGCGGACTGACCAGTGCCGCATAGAGGGGAAGCATCACCCCCCTGGACCTGTTTGTTATGCATCTGCTAATGCATGATAAAGTGCAGTTAGCCTTGTTGATCACTTCATCACATTGATGACTCATGTTCATCTTGGGGTCAATTAAGATGCCAAGATCCCTTTCCACTGATGTGCTGCTGAGAAGGTGATCCCCAGCCTGCAACGTGTGTTGGTTATTCTTTTTGCCTAGGTGCAGCACTTTGCACTTGTCTTTGCTGAACTGCATCCTATTTCATTCTGCTTATTTTTCCAACCTGTCCAGATTCACCTGGATCCATTCCCTACCCTCTGCTGTTTTAATTTTGCCCCATAATTTGGTATCATCTGTGAATTTGGACAGGGTGCTCTCCACACCCTCATCCAAGTCACTGATGAAGACATTGAATACCACCGGTCCAAGGATTGAGCCTTGTGGGACTCCACTGCCCATATCTTTCCAGGTTGATATCGACCCATCCACCACCATTCTTTGGGTGTGACCCCTAACCCAATTTGCCACCCACCTGTCTATGTAATCATCTACATCACAGCCTGCCAGTTTATTTCCGAGAACAGAATGCAATACCATATTGAAGGCCTTCTTAAAGTCTAGGTAGAGGACATCTACTTCGACTCCTGTGTCTAAGCATTTTGTGACCTGGTCATAAAAAGAAACATGGTTAGTCAGGCAGGATCTATTTGCAATGAACCTGTGCTGATTTCCTTTCAGCATTATCTCCCTGCTGGGCTCCCACAAGTGTGATCCTTAATGATTTTTCCTCAGAGTTTTCCCAAGGATAGCAGAGAAACTAACTGGTATATAGTTTCCCAGTTCATCCCTCCTCCTCTTCTTGAAAATAGGAACCACATTGGCCCTTTTCCAGTCCTCTGGGACCTGACCGGAACACCACAAGTGCCCAAACAGCCATGCCAGTGCCTCTGCTATGCCACTGGCCAATTCCTTCATCACCCTTGGATGAAGTTCATTCGGGCCCACTGATGTGAACACACCCAGCCCCTCCAAGTGCCCCTTCACTAAGTCTGTGCTAACAGTTGGTGGGCTGGTGTTTGTCAAATTGGGAGATTTGTCTTGGTCTGTGTCTAGGAATACAGATGCAAAGAACTTATTGAAGATCTCAGCTTTGTCACCCCTCTCTGTCACCAATTGCCCTAGTTTGTCCTGTAAGGGTCCTATGTTTTCCTGCACCTTCCTTTTGCTCCCTATATACTTGAAGAAGTACTTTTTGTTTTCTTAATTTTTGTCACCGGCCCAAGTTCTAATCCTGCTTTGGCCTTCCTAACTGATTCCCTACAAGTGCCAGCCAGGGAGCTATAGTCCTTCTTGGTAGCTACCTGCTGTTTCCACAGCCTGTATACCCCTTCCTTTGCCCTTAGGCTTTCCTGGACTTCCCTGTTCATCCAAGAGGGCTTCTTGGCCCCTTTGCACCCTTTTATGTGCAATAGGATTGTCTCCTTCTGCGCTTGTAGGATTGCTCCCTTGAGGAATGAAAACCCTTCTTGGACCCCTGTTTCACCAATGGTCTTGAGCTTTAATGCCCCACTAACTGTGTTAAACAGATCAGAATTGTAAGAGCCTATTTAGAAGTGATTACTAATGAAAAGAAATAATGTAGAACCAAAAGCTGGTCACTTAGGGCATTTTTACATGTTTCCAACGCAGCACCGGGTGCTTTTAATTAGCAAGCTGTGCTAATTAAAAGCATTCACATGTCATGTGTACCAGTGGTGCAGCGCATCCATGCTCTGAGAAAATGGCAGTGGTGCACTTTGAACTAAATCACATTGAATTTGTTTTATTTCAAAATGCAGTGCCACTATTTTCTCAGCACGAAGACAAGTCAAATCTGCTTTGATGTGCTGGATCATGGGTGATTGGTGCCACCTGAGTTGGGGGGTGGGGCACATGCCCCCCAGCAGCCAATCAGCAACCAGGAGGGGTGTCTCACCTACCAGGGGAGGGGGTCCCCCCGCAGCCAATATCACCAACCAGGAAGTGCGAGCAGCACTTTATCTGGTGCCCCTGCCTCCCAGCTGGCAAAAATGTGAAGCACCCATCTCCTATTGGCATCGAGGAAGAATTCTGAGGTGGTGATTCAGTTATTTTCAGAGCTAAACAAAGTAGTATCACAAAGAAAGCAGGGGGAACCCATTTACCAACCAAGCTTATATTACTTACAATGTATACGTTATTATATTAGAGCTGATAGCATGACAGAAAATGTATAGGGTATATTTTCCAGAGTTGATTAGAACTTTTTAAGAATGTAAAAGTAAACGGTATCCTCTCCTGGGAGGGGAGGGGGAGGGGGTGAGGTGCTGTTGATATATATATATTTTCTAATTGGTGGATGCTAGTGTATTTCCAGGTCAAGTATTTATTCTTGACATGTACAAGTGAGAGATAACAGTTATCTCCTGTGAGGAGTGTTAAGTAGTATCAGAAGATAAGCATGAGCCTCAGTAAAAGGTAGAAACTCTTCTCCACTTATCTAAACATTGATAGAGTCATAAAGAACTGTTTAAACTTGTACCTAGTGTTGTGTGAATAATTGATTCTTCAGCTCAGTGGCTGTATTGAAAACCAAGTAAATACATAAATAAGTAAATAAATAGAATAACAATGAAGGGAAAGGGAATATCTGAATATAACAGTGCTAAGGTACCACCGTTTAACTTCCATTAATTGCAAAGTAGGAGTGGATACAAGAAAACAGCCAATATTCAGTAAGTCCCCCTATTCTCCCATCTTTTAAATTGGTACAATTAGTTCCTCTGTCCATACCTATATTCAGGATGAGGGATTGACAAAAAGATTAAAACTCAAGAAAATACTCTGAACTCAGCAAACTGGATACCTTATTTGACCCATGGCTGATACCACCTCCCTTTTTACTCTCTGGTTGAATTAAGAAGTCTTACACTGTGTTAGTTGGACAGGCATACTTGTCTGGTATATTATGAGTGCCAGATATAAATAGAAAGACAGAGCAGTTAAAAATAAAAGGAGAAACTAAGAATACTGAGCGATTTCGCTACAAAATGTCAACACTATGAATTTTGTGTGATGTCAACAAACAAAATTGCACAAGTACAAAAATTGTGAAACAACCAATATAGATGGGACAGCTTTCAAAGAAATACAACCAAATATAGCAGCTTAAATATAGAAAATGTTTTCTTCCTACCCAAAAATACATCTCTTTTCTTGCTTTTCAATCCACCTCTTTAATGTTTCATTCTCTTGCCCTTCATCTGTAATACACTTGCTTTTTCTCCCTTATACCTCTCTAATATTTCTCCCATTTTTGTAAAAAGGGAGATTTTATCTTCTCCCAAAATGTAGGTGCTTCATTAACAACACCGACAAAAAAAAAAAAAATATTGATTGAAGCAGAAGCATATTTATCTCACCAGATCAGAACTCCATTCCAAGGGCATGCCATCATCACTGGGCTATAGTCAGAGTCCATCTTGCTTAGTTTCATTCTGAATCCATGAATCTTGCATTAGTGTCCATTCAAGCTCATTCTCAGCAGGGACTGTCTCAAACTATTTTATAGCATGATGACTAAGCAACTCTCCCAGAAAGTGGAAAATGTTTATTTGAATCTATCAGGCTGAGAAGAACCTAGAATTAATGTTTCCCACTTCCTGAATGGTGCTGTCATGTTTGTGGATGTTGTGCTTTATACTGAATTCAGTTCCACTTGTGCCACTCAGGTGCTGCAGATAATTAAAGGAGTGGGACCACAGGCAGATCTTAGGCATCTTCCAGAACCAATCTGGGTTGCAAAGATTTACTGAGAAGTAGGTGAGTAGGTGCTTGATCTTACTTTCTTCTGAGCATGACCAGAAGCACAATCTGGGTACCTAGGGAGCATTTCAACCAAAAAAAGGCATGATTCTAAGTACCCAGGTAGCTTTATGGTCACTGGAGTTGGGTTGGTCTGGACTGTTTTTGTTTGTTTGTTTGTTTTGTGACTGAGGCTCCTGGCAGACATTATTGAGACACAATGAACCTGTTAATTGCACCATAAAAAATAACCTCGACATACATTCAGACATTCAATAGAGTAACAAGCCAGAAAATAAGCCACAACAATATTCAACTACAACTGCTTGCATGAGGCTGCACCTCACTGTTTGTGCAGTCCTGAGTCAAGGGGATCTCAGCAGCTGGACTGGGGTGCAAGGTCCTAGGAAACTGATTGTTGGTCTCAGCTCCAGAACCACACCAACATCTTTAACTGGCTCTGGTGAGGTCCTGGGGCTGGTTTTATGCCAGGCTGCAGGAACCTGGTTTTTAACTTGCTGGAGCAGGGGAATCCCAGGGTCATGATCCCAGGCTCCCCCTTAACTGGCATATAGTGATAGCATGATTTGGATCTGATCCCAAAAGCACATGTCCTACTAGGCACATGTGGCATAGCAAGTATTGGCCTGATTTCAATTGTGGGCAGAGTGCAATATTCCTAAAATGAACAATCACAACACATCTGGTTGATAACGTGGAGACCTTTATTGATACATAGTAGCGGTATATGACAATTAGGGAGCAAACAAAGGCTTTCACCATGCACTGTGCCCCAGGGATGCCCTCTGGAAGATGGATGTCTAGCCAGCACTCAGTTGTCTTCTATGGGTCTCTTGCTTCAGTTTCTGTAGTCCTGCCTAGAGAAAGTTGCTGAGTAATAACACACTGTCTCTTTGTTCCCCTCAAGTTTCATAGTTTTAGTCCATTCATTGTGTACCTAGCTGGGGCTCATTCATTTGTGGTCCAGCCCGATGTACCTTGTGCACTTGATGCACTCAGTGTCTGGTAAGATGTGATCATATAGTTGGAATCTTTCCATTCCTAACTGGGACTTTTAGGTACCAGGGCACGTTAATCCCTGCAGCTGTGCTCTTATCTTTTGAATGCATTGGAGATGGGTCTGCTTGTCTTCTCAGGGCTTGTTAGACACTGTACTCCCAAAAAAACCAAGGTCTATCTCTGGAATGTGTGAGAATTGTCTTGTTACAAAGCTGCTCCCCTGCTAGGCTGCGAGAGCCTGGACTTGCTTTCTAGCACACTACTTAGCCACACTTTTACTGAATACATTAAATGATAAGCAATAAGCCTAAATAAACACTAACATTCCAAAAATTTAAAATTTTAGCCATCAGCAGGAGGCACAATTGTTAGAATCAGAAATCAGATCCCATTATGACCTTAAATGAACATGTACCAAGAGCCTCAAGCACCCAGGCTCTACATAAGTCCCTCTTAGGGACCTAAAGAATCCTGGGTGCTTCGTTTTTCAGTCTGAACAAGCTACCCTTGGAGCTCTGAGTCATCCAAGTGTTGTGAAATGCAAAGCTTAGAAAAAAGGTTGAGAAATGGAATATGTTAAAGAGGACCTATGGAAATAGGAAATATAACTTATAAAACTATGTTGTCCAAAGATACTTCCAGGAATATTATTAGTACAACCAGAATTAATGTATTTATAGAAACATGACAACAGTGGTGCTGATATTTCTAAGTGCAGCATATATCACAGGTGAATTGAACATTGTTGGTTAATTTATTTATTAGATTGTTTATTTGAAATCCTGTTTTATGGTATGCTGGTTGTTTGTTGCCAATTTTTACTAGAAAATAACATTGGGATTCTATCTCTGTGATGCTCTATCATGAACCTGTTAGAACCCATTTTTATGTTATGAGCCGTTTCTTATTATGCCATGCTGATCTTTTTGAACTCAGGTACTGAATTAAGCCAACCTCTATCAGAAACTTTGGCAGTGAGTGATTACCGAACAACAGAACATTTGCACTTCTAGCACTGGTTACTGGTCCCAGCAAATCATTTTTATCAGCTTCACCACTTTGGAAAACAGCTAACATTCAGTTTGGCTGAGCAAACTGAGATATTTCTGAACAGACTTCGACAATCTTTCTTACTGACAGTTGGCTTGCAACAGATGAAGCTGAGTAATCATCCATTCATGGTTGAAATCAGAGTCATAAACCTGAAACTTGTCTTGAATTTGCATTTCTGTTGCATTTGAAGTGATGGGAATTTCAAGATCATGAATAATTTGATCATTTCTCTGTTCAAATCTTGATCTAATACTGACCTTGGTAAAAATGAATTAATTAGAAGCAGATGTATCATTTTAATCATGGAAAAATGTGGGTTACTTTTTTTAAGTTGAAGATTGGGGATTTTTTTGTCAGAAAAAACCAGGATCCCTGCTCATGAATCAAAGAAGGTTGCTATCTGTCAGTATCCCAGTTGTCTGTGTGGTCCCTGTGAATTCCCTGCTCATAGGGAGCCATGGCTCAGCTGCTCCAGCTGAGCACCTAGCCAGCCCTGACTCCAACCTTTCTGTCTGTCAGCCATTGGGGGGTGGTGAGGGATGCATGAGATGCTGGTGGAGGCAATTTCAGCAACGAGCTCTACATTCATAATCTGGGGTGGTAGGGCACAGAGTGTCCGTCCCCTAACCCATCTGAGCCCCAGGACCCTGTACTAGGGCAGATCCAGGAAAGTCTCAGAGAATTTCACACCCCTGGAGCCAGTGCCAAATTTCCAGCTGAAGCTGTGAGGGCATGGCTGCCCACCCCACTTCCCTGTGGTCTGTAGCCCTGCATCTGCAGAGAAGCAGCTTCATCCAGGAATTTGACACAGGCTCTGGGGGAGAAAATATTGTGAGCCTTCCCCAGAGCTACTCCACTGAAGGGTCCTGGGGCTTGAGACAGGGAAGGGACACTCTGGACCATGGACTGAAGTGGCTCTAGGAAGGGGTTGCAGATTTCCCTCTCCCTTTCCAAATTCCCAGTTGAATTCGCAGCTGAAACTGCTTCTCTGCAGATGTGGGACTATGGGGCCCAAGAAGGAGAGGCAGCCATACCCTTGCAGCTGTAGAGAAGTGGCTACAGCCCGGAGTTTGGCATTGGTTCTAGGTGGTGGGGGGTGGGGAATCATGCAAGCCCTTCCTGGAGCCACTCTGGTGCAGTGTCCTGGGTCCCAGGGCTCAAAAGAGGAGGGATACACTGTGCCCCACCTACCTGGCTGGGAATGCAGGGTGCACTGCTGGCACTGCCTCCCAGGAGCAGCTCAGAAGTCTCACTTCCCCCCACCTCTGTCCTAACTGGGATAGACTCCTCCAGCCCCTACCCCAAGCAATGCTGTTGACTGGGTGCAAACACACCTCCCACCCCTGGCTGTATTCAGCTTCCAGTTACCAAACAAATGGCAAGGCAGTGGGGGAGGCATGTGCTTGACACCCAGTGAGGGGTAACACAGCTGCTTAGCTGTATTCAGTTGCCCTGGGCAATGGCCTGCATGCTGGGAGGTGTGTGGGAACACCCAGCCTTCTAGCCTCAGCCAGTGTAGGCATCTATGTGCCTCTTCCAACTGAAGAGTGAACATGAGTTCCACTTGCTCCTGATCCAATATATACAGTTTAGAGAAACCTGCATCAATTGGATCAATTTTGCCTCAGGCTTTTTGACTGTCTGTACTTAGCCTGGGTGACTTTTTTCTAATGTTGATCCTATGTAAATATTTTCAAGAGCACCTTGTTAAGATGTTATTTTAACAGTATTCAGGCATGCCAAATGAAAAACCTGTTACAGCAACAAACATATGTAATTTGTTATGCCTCTTGTTGCAATATGATTGCTACATGTGATATTAAACCTACCAAAAAAGTGGCTTCCTCATAGTTTTCAATCATCCATTCTAGTTTTAGGCTACGCTCCTAAACCCAGAAACTTTTAGGTGAACGTTCATGTCATCCACACATCACAGGCATAAAGGCACTTGATCTTTATTAGAGAGTACCTTTATCTACAATAATTGTATCACACTTTTATGAATTCTTCTCAAGGAAGCCTCTTCAGTGTTAAGAGTCATCATTTCCATGATCTCGTTTAAAATAACTGGACTTATGAATTTTTATTGCCTTTTCTTAAGCCAGTTTGAAATCTCAGGTACATCTTCGGCTGAACAAACAAAGCAGCTGAATAAAGTTGTAGTCGACTCTCTACTTAAGGGTTTATTTTCAGCTTCTTCATCATAAAGGCCCTGGAGTGCAAGTCCTTGGATGTCTTAATGTGTGCTACATAGTAGTTTCATTATGATCTTCCTGCTTGCTTCTTTAGTCTGAGAGCTATTGAAAATGTGGCTTGTTACTAACAGTTTTTGTGATCTTCTGAAGAATATCTACTTTTTCACTATGACATAAGCTTAGTACCTTTCAAATTTGTTTTGAGCTTGTTTCTAGTTGGAGAATCACAGCAAGTTTTATCTGTGTGTTCATTCAAAAACAATTTCCAAGTAAAAGCTCTATAAAGCAGTAGAAAGAGAGTACATAGTCACAAAATAATGGAGCCCCACTGAAAATGATGAGCAGAGGGAACAGCCTTGTTTTTCAGAGTTATGCACAAGGAAAGACTCAAGTCATATCTCCGAAACAAAAAATGTAACGGGCAATTGGCATTTGCTTCCTATTGCAGTTAATATCAGTAAAAGCGCAGTATTACAGAAAACAGATTTTGTCCATATGTTGTAAGAGCCCCAATTTTCTCCTTAACATCAGCTACATTTTAGATAATTTCACTTTCACACTTTAAAGTGTGCACTGTGTTCCTGGCATTTACTAGGTAAGAATGGCATACAATTGCAAAGTTAAAAAATACAAACAATATATTGAAATAGTTAGGGGGTCTCTTCCTTTTTATAATTCCAGCATTCTGTAGATCAGTCTATAACACTGGAGAATGAAAACTAGGTTACACCTGGTTTGTTGATTACAACGGAAAATTATTGTGTTTATGTTTGGTTATATAATCCCTTGGCTTCCTTTCTCACTGAGGTATTTCAACAAGAAAATGTACAAATAAGATGACATCTGGAGGTCCTTTGACCCTGCAATATAATGAGACTGAGCTCAGAGGATGAAAAGAAGTTGATCATGGGTTCCATGATGCTCTTGGGCTCCTCTTTCCTTTGATCCCAACGTTGTCTGAACACTAACTCATATTACTGTTTCTCATCAACTTTTGTTTTGCCTTCCTTTGAAAAACAGTTTGTCTTTTTTTCCTTCTCATATTTTAATTTATATTGCTCAGAGTTCTTCCCCTTCTTCTCTCACTTTAATATTACAATTTGTTCCTCCATCTTGCATGGGTGTTTCCTCTGCTCTTTTTCTCCAGTTCTCATTACCCTGTACTGGTTTCTATTTTTGCTGTCAACTTTACCATTCTGTCTATCCCTATCTATCTTCTGTTGCATCTTATCATATTGCCCCATGTACTCCATCACCTCATCTACTGTTTCTCTAGCCTTTGTCCCCCCGCCCGCCCAAAGTAACTCTTACACCTGGAATATTTACTGTTGAATAAAACCTTTTCTCCCATGGCTTCTTCCTGTAGATTCACTTCTACCTAATGCATAAATATCAGTTTATGATGAAAAAAGCATATTGCCTTGAGAATGCAAATACCGATGTGTACATGTACACGTAAACATCAGCAACAGAATTATTACGCTGTGCATATATTTTACCTATGAACCACATGTTTTTGCTGTTACTCTTGGCCTCATCCTCCTTGTTCCCACCATTGCTTGTTACATACACTTGTGCCTTGTCTTGGATTATATTATAAGCTCCCTGGCCAAGAGGTCATGTCCTTTTCTGTGTTCCTATATACCCTAGTAGGCCTCCCTCATAGATACCATAGGAATACAAATAACAATCATTGAAAAAGCAGGCACAAGCACCTGCCTGGTTAGTCTAGTGCAGCTGCTCCAAAGCTGAGTCTCTCAAAAGCTTTATAAAGAGTACTAAAAACATAAGTGAGTCAGAAAATTACTGGAGCTTACTTAATGTGTCTGATTCAGAAAACTGTTGGCACTGAAAAGGCCAAATCCATCTTGAGTTTTAATTTTGGAATAGGATTTGGATTTATTTCAGAAAAACTTATCTCAAAAAATCACCTACTGAGAGAATACTAGTGTGAGTCCTCCACAGCTACTACCAACCCACAAAGAGAGGAATATATCTAGAATATTTTTTTTAGATTATTGAACTTTAATTTTTTTCACACCTCCTTCACATACAGCTGGAGTGGCTTGAAGACTTAGTAATAGGCTTGATTAATTACTTGGCTCTCTGATGTATGCAGACATTTCATACTATATAATTGGGGGGGGGGGCTTTTTTGCAACTGAAGTGGGTACATTATTTCAGATCTTGTGCGCTGTGGGGGTTTTCACTTCAGAGATTTTTTTTCACTGAATTCAAATCTCCACTGAATAACTATTTACTGGAGCAGATATGTTTGTTTAAATGAGCTGATTTTCAAAAGCAAAGGAAGATTTTGGATGCCTCAGTCTTGGATGCCTGAGATGCTTATAGAGGATCTCATGTGATGACTACCTACTCTCTGAATATAAGGCTTTTAAAGTACTTCGATGGAGACTTTTTTTTTAATCAAATGTGTATGCTTCAATCTTATGAGAGCTGAGCAATCCTGTGTGCTGGGGAGAGAACATCTTCTGCTTCCACTCACTTTGAGCCTGATACACAGCTCATTGAACTCAATTAAGAGACTTCAACTGATTTCAGTGAGCTTAGAATCAGGCACTTAGTAGGAATTGAGGAAGTTCGATATCTGGCACTATGCATCCATAGTGAGGAATAGTGTTTTAATTTTATTTCAAGCAGAACTAACAGTTATTGGCAATTTATTGGCTTTGTTTGGTTTATTTTTTGTTGCAGAATACTAAAGAAACCTGATTTTAGAAAACCTTACATAAGAGAGCACTGTATGGTAAACTTTTAATGGAGTAGATATGTGATCTCTAACAAAGACACTGTAATAGAAGATTTTTTTGGAAAGTGAGAACATTGGAATAACTTTCTATTTAGTGCATATTTACCTAATTGATCAATTTAAATGCATTTTTTTTATAATCGTTCTCCCTATCATTCTCAGCATTGCAAAGTTTTTATGATTGGCATTAATATGTGAGCTGCATTATTTAACAGACCATTAAGGATAACAAAACATTATTTATCTGTTTGAAACCCCTGCTTGGAATACAACAATAAAATATTGTTTTTATTTAATATAAAATGCATTCAATAGTTTTTCATTCTTGGTGCCTTCCCCAGCCAGGGATTACCAGGTCTGGTGAAGGAGCAGGGAACAGGGTACAGGGGGAGATGCAAGCTGAACACTTGTACACTCCCTTTCTCAGAAAATGTTCTACTAGTGGAATTTTTTTTTTAAATGTCCACTGGTAGAAATGAATGCCTATTTGTGGCCTCTGTTAGCATATACTGCCTCTGCAAAGGACAGTCATTCTTTCATGTATTCTCTGTGAAGAAGTATTGTTATTAGTATTGAAAGAGAAAATGAGACTAAAGGCTAGCAAGCCTTTATGAAAAGATAATTTTTAAGCTTCCAAGACAGGTAGACTTAATACAGCTATATAAAATGTACCACTTTTTTGCTCGCATACTTTTATCTAATCTGATATTATAAGATATTTTTGTCATTTTGATGGGTATAAGGTACTGTATTTAGCGACTGAGCTGTTATGCAATGGCACTTAGAGTACATTGTAATCAACAAGATAATCTTTCTAGTTTTCAGTTTTCCTTTGAAGGCCCATCACAGCACTGGGCACATTTTGTCTATTCTATCTTAATACTATTTTTCTCCTGTCTTTTCATCTCTCTTGTAAACTGCATAACATAATGGAAAAGGGCTTAACCAAATAGACATAAATGTCAGCACCATTATTTCTTCTTTGAGGGCCAAAATATCCCAGCTGGGCTGCTGAATGAAGCAGAGTAATGTAAGAAGCGAAGTTGTACACAGAAGTCGAGTGGACAGGGAAAAAAATTACAAGTACCTGAATAATAATGGGAACCAAATATGAAAAGATGACTAGTAATCTATTCTGATCAAGATTATATCATATTTTATTTGACAGCAGGGAAAGTTACAGTAAAAAGACAGACACAAAAAGGACAAAAACCACAGGGAAATAAAGAATTATTTATCAGTTGCAGTTTTCCTTATTTTCTGGGGAAACATAATTTGAGAAAGCATTTACCTTTAATTAAAACAGTGTCAAGTAATATATGTATATATAACTATATATTCACAGTGTGTTGTGTATTAGTGACACTATAACTATAGGGGTATGTTTTCTTGCTTTACCATGTACTTGCTTATATATCTAGATCTAGAGATAGATATAAAGATCTATCTATCTATCTATCTATCTATCTATCTATCTATCTATCTATCTATCTATTATAGATATCGATATATAGATATGCAAGAAAACATACCCATATACTTATAGTGTCACTAGTACATGATAAACTGTGAATTTACCTTAAAGTTATAAGCATCTGGTAATTGTCACAGAAACTAACCTAATTGGTGTGAACAGAAATAGTATTATTTGAAATTTTGTTTTACAAGAACATAAATGTAATCCTTGTTCAAAATCTTTCTGACATTTGTATGGATCAGAATGACATGACTGTGGCCAGGAAGCACAAAGGAGTCATTTTATTTTGCTTTGCTTTGTTTTAAAATATTTTCCTCCTCTATCATGGTAAAGAATGGGTTCTTCCAAATTTTTAATGAGTGCTAAAGTCATTAGAAAGCACTGAGTAACTGTTAGGAAAGACTTTTATTATTACTCCATTGCTTATGGTGATCACAAATACTTTTGAAAACATCTATCTAACTGTATGTATTTTGAGAGTCTAAAAACATTTCAGCCATCATTGTATTTCAGCTCTGGAATGAAACAACTGAATAGCAACTCATGATACCTTAGATCAGGTAGCAAAGGATATTATCCTCAGTTGAAACTACAGAAGAAATTTAAATACACCTAAATTGGAAATTTACATTAATAGACATGCTTAATTCATAGTGCCTTTAAGAAGCCATATTTGACATTTCAGCAAAGGATACTGAAATATAAAGAGCAAATCAGAGTCTACAAATGTCAGTGCCCAAACACGTTCAGGTTTTGTCGGTCCCAAGAAATTACATCATGTAATGTAAAAGGATACTCGCAAAAAGAGTGAGTGAATGTTTTTTCAGCAAATAGTAAATTAAGTAAAGTCACCAATTTGAAAACGTTAATTTGCGTCAAATACATTCATCATTTCAGTTTGGAAAATATATATATACCTAAATTCACAAAACTTGTGATGCTGGCATCCACCTTTTACCTGACTGCTCAGGGGTTGAAAGAGTTACACTGCAAAATGCTCTGTAGGCGGCAGTGACTGTGTGAGGGCCTTGTTACACCTTATACTTGAAGCTGGACATATGTTGATAGATATTCGTGCTAGCTCAGGTTTGGAGCACTTACACCTCAGGCCAGCAGGGGTCTGGAGGACTGAAAGGTAGGAATCCCCCATTTCCATTCCAGGCTGCCTTCTGCCCCCACCACGGCTCCCTCAGTTCCTTGCACCACCACCTCCTACCCCTTGGGGTTCCCCACTGCCTCTTACATCTTGCCACCCCTGAAGCATTAATGATTTTTGGCTGCTTGTGCTGTCTGCCCCAGGGGAGGAAGCAGGGAAGGGTTAATCCACCTGCCTGGCCTGCACTGCTGCCAGGCTGCTGCTCTTTTAGACCAGAAAGGAGCAGCAGCAGCATTGAGTAGGCAGGCAAGTTAACCCTTCTCTGCCTGCTCCCCCAGGGACAGACAATGTGGCAGCCACAAGCGGGGGGAAGATGGGGGGGGGAGCAGTGAGCAGAGAGCTGGGGTGCTGGGGAGGGCAGGATGGAAAGGTAGTGGGCTGAATCCAGGCCAGTGGGGATATGGGGGTGGGTGGGTGTTTACACTAAGATGTAGCCTAGAGTGGCTACACCTTTGTGCAACACAAGCAGGGTGACACAATCCTGCCCTGGAGTGGCATGACTTTGAGCTGCATAGCATGTGCTTAAAACAAGTTTCACGTGTTAATGTGCAGACAATCCAGGGGTTAAGAGCTCCAGGAGCCACCCAGAATTACTGTGTAACAAGGCCCTGAGAATGTGACTCAAATCCCTGCCCTAAGTCAGAAACGGTGAATTTGAAACTGGGTCTTTTACCTCCCTGAAGAGTTCCCTAATCACCAAGCTGGAGGGTACCCTGAGGTGATGCTTCTTTATACGCAAGCTATTCTACTTTGTGTATAGTACTTTAATAGTCATTGAGAAAGACAGCAAGAGAGTGAGACTGAAACTCTAGCCTAGGGGTTTAGACACTTACCTACAAGGTAGGGCCTTAGCCCTGCTCCAATGACTGTTTAATTAAGAAATGAAACATTATCAACAGGAGAGACTGAGAGCCACTACCCCATTCTCCATTTACAAATTCTCTAAATCTTTTTGGCACTATCTTAGGAGGCAGAATGTGAAAATTCAAAACCCTTCAAGCAAACAAAGAACTGAAAAGCACATTAAGGAAGAAAAGGCTAGGTTACACCTCTCTTAGTGCCCTTTTTTGTTAGACTACTTTTCAGTTGGTGTTTTTATTTGTGATATCTATTGTTTTAGTCAGAATTCAGCAATAATTTTAGTGGAACTTTGAAAGCCGTAACATGAGAAAACATTTGTTTTAAAATATGCAGTGTTCTTCATAAATTCTTTGATTCAAAAGGGAAATTGGTTATTTTGATGTATTTTGTAATCATATTGAACAATTCAAGCGACACTTTACCGTGCAACCTGTATCTGCAGGCTTGTTTCTTTTCTTTTCCTTTTTTTTTTTTTTAACTTGAAGGGGGTCTTATGTTGTCTTTCCAAAGAAAATTCCACTGTTTGTGTGATCCTGAATTCCTACATGGTTCTTTGGGTCTTTTAGACAAAGTTTGATGGTGATGTGAAGCAAAGACATATGGGCTTCATGAGATATCTATTCCCCCATACTGTCGTTTTAATTTCCTTGTCTGTAGTCCACTCCTGGAGAGAACCAGTTGGGAATCACAATAACAGATCTAGCTGCGTCTTTTTTCTGCATGTGTAAACCCTTTGTATTTAACACAAGCATAACTTGTCCTGTCTGTTCTGCAGTATGGGCCAACTTTTTTTCCAAGACCCTTTGTATAACTGTGTCTATATTATGTATGATTGGGGGCATTTGTATAAACAAATATCCATATCTTCTCATGCAAATTAGATTACTGAACATACAGTTGAATGCTTTGGCATGTAATTGTCTGAGCTACACATAAAAGTTTTTCCTTGAACAAATGAGTGTGATAAAAATGTATGTTGGACACAATTAAGAGTAAGCAATTTGAAATGTTTGCCCTGTGTATAAGAATAATAACATGTTCGTGAACACTATTTGATAAATATGCTTGCCATGGGAGCCACTTACCACTCACAATGATTACATTTACTGTGGGAGTCCTAAATATAGGGAATAATACAAATAAAAAGTAGAGGAAATACCACAATGTGGTAAAGTTTGAGATTTTAATGACTCCTCTCTTAGTTGAGGAAAAAACTAATTATAGGTCAGAATAAAATCTATGAACCTGATCATCTAGCTATGCAATAGAATCAACTCCCACAGAAATCATGGTGGGAGTTTTGTATACAGAAAGACTGCAAGAGTGATCCTTTGTCATTTATTTCATTACATGGATTTTTAAATGCCTATAGCAAAAGCTAAGTGCTTTTGCAACATTTAAAATATACAAATACCAAGCAAAAATAGAGTCAGTTGCATATATAAAACAATCATACTGCCACAGATCATCAAGACCAGTCACCCCATAATCCTTCACGTTGTCTTTTCACCAGACATTTGATAAAAAAATATAAGCATGCTGTGTAGGTTAACAAATATGACCTCTGATAGTCCAAATGAGAGATCAAGTTTTAAACCTGAAAATACCTTATGGAAAAAAGGCATTCTTACTTCTAAAGTGGGGGACTGTTCATTAGACTATTACCAGCAATTACTTCAGTGATACTGTAACAAGAGGGAGCCAGTAACTAGATACCAAAATATTTGAGGCTTTCCTAGCATTTAAAAGTCATTTAACTATTTATTATTCATTTGAAGTCATTATAGGCCAGTGGTATAGTATATTTTCCAAAGGAGATGCCAGTTGAACAGTGAGTTTATTTCACTGATCAGTAACTTCCATGGAATGTTAAAGGTGCATGTTAAATGGATTAGTATCCTTTAATCTGAAGGTCACAATGCCTGCTTAAGTTCTCATAAGGGACAAAAGAAAATACTCTTCACCTAAACAGGAATGAGAAATGCTTTTGACTAAAGCTGCTACATAAGTAGCCAAGGATTTACAAAATTGATAGTCCTCAGATTGGTCATTGCTCATGGGATTATTTTGCTTTTTTAAAGTAATGATTGCCTAATGTAAAATACATGAAAGGTCTACGGACTGTGGAGCAGAACACAGGTCTCCCTGATTCATTTTGACTGCATGAACCATTAGGTCTACAGAGTAAAACATCATATTAAATCTAGGACTCCTGCTTATTAGATAAATGACGTAACCACAAAACTAGTATATAAAAGCTTGGTTACTCCTAGATCCATTGATTCATAGACATTAGGGGCTGGAAGAGACCTCGCAAGATCATCAAGGCCAGCTCCCCTGCTTTAGGCAGGAGGTCTGCCAGGGTCAAATGATTCTAGCAAGATAATCATCCAAACACTTTTTGAAAGAGTTCAGAGTTGGTGCTTGCACCACTTCTGGGAGGAGTCTGTTCCAGACCCTGGACACTCGGATTGTAAAAAAGTTTTTCCTTATGTCCAGTCTAAATCAGTCTTCCAGGAGTTTGTGGCTGTTAGACTGTGTTATCCTTAGGGAAGCTCTGGTGAGCAACTGTTCTCCTAGATGCTGGTGCATCCTCCTTATATACTTACAGGCTAACACCAAGTCCCACCTGAGCCTTCTCTTCTCCAGGCTGAAGAGTCCCGTGTCCTCTTCCTTAGAGTGAAAATGGCAGAGGCTACTGTGCTGTGTACTTAATACCGTAAGTACAGATGAGATATGTTTCAAGGGGTGCATCTACACATTCATTAATACACAGTAGTTACTGCACAATTAATTTAGTACTTGCTTAATGAAGTACTAACTAAATGCGTGGTAACTACAGTTACTGTGCAGTAGCACTGGCACATTTTTTTTGTACGATGTTTACTGTGCAGTAGCCTAATAACACTGAGCAGTAGCACATTAGCACAATTTTTGACCAGCACACTACTGCACAGTGTTATTAGGCTACTGTGCAGTAAGCATTTCATGTAGATGTGCCTAAGGGAACCTAGTGGATTCAACCATTCCAGGGATAGTGTGATGACCTTCCTTCTGAATCACAACAATGCTTCTATGGGAGCTGGATGCCCAGATACCAAAACTGGATTGCTTTGGAGCATGGTCAGAAATCCAATCTTGCAGTCCAAAATGGAAGTACCAAATATGTTTAGGCATATAAATAAGGTTTGTACTCAGAAGTAGGGGTATCTTGTATCTGGGAACTCAATGGCACTTACACACATGCAGGGAGCCTGCTCTGACATGCTGGATTAATCGAGTCTGATGGAGCATGTAAATTGATACATTCTGTCAGCCTTGCACATCATGTGTATCAGTGGTGCTGCACACCTCTTCGCTGAGAAAATGGTGGTGGTGTGCTTTAAAACACATTCAATGTGCTTTAGTTCAAAATTTACCACTGCCTTTTTCTCAGCGCAAAGGCATGCTTCACTTCTGAAATATGTGACGTGGGTGCTTTTAATTAGCATGGCTCGCTAATTAAAAGCACTCAGTACTGCATCGGGAGCATGTGGAAAAATGCCCTAAATTACTAAAATCCACTAAATGTGCATTTAGATGCTTACTTTACCAATCTGGATTTTGACTCCCTTTTGTTTAAATGGTATAAAAATAATTCCTCTTGAAAACTGCCAGAGTAAGTGACTGCACCACCTCTGGAGGGAGTTTATTCCACAGACTGGACACCCTGGCTGTGAAGAAGTTTTTCCTGGTATTTAGGCTGAAGTGGCCTTCCATTGGTCCTGGTCTTCCCTAGGGGTGTCCTAGTGAACAGTTGTTCACCAAGCTCCTGATGCACTCCTCTGACATAGCAGTAAGCTATATCATATCTATCAGATCTTATCAGATCATATCTATTTTTAATCTCACAACCATTCAGAATTATATTTTATAAATAATCTAATACTTGCCGTGGAGCTGTTATTATAAATTATATTATTACCAAATATTCCACCCCATAATATCTGTTCAGATAGGTGTTACTGATTAAAAACCTGATTGACAAAACCAAAGTCTGCTTGTTTTCATGAGTGCAATTCCCACTGAAGGCTGTGAGTATTATATATGAATAGCTAGGAGGACATTTTGTCACATAGGCTACGGACAGACATTACACACAAACCGGTTTAAGTGATCAGAAACCGATTTAAAACTGTAACAGAACAGAAGTTCAGTGTACATAAACCAGTTTCAAAATGGCCAAAACCAGCTTAAGATAGACCTGGAGGAACTTAACTGATTTCGTTAACATCAGTTTGGTTCATTATCGATTCAATCTGTGCAGCTTAGAGAAACCTCTGAAGACTGAATTGATTCAGTCTCTGCCTTTTTGACTGTCTGTATTTAGCCATAGTGTATTCAGCAAAACTGGATTACAAACTCACAATATGTCCTAACTCAATTGTGTGTATGTATGCACCATTATGTGAGCAGACCAAAGAATAGATTGTAACCCAGAGTCAGACTTCATCCTTGGGTTCTCAGAAGATAGTATTGTATGCAAGCAGGACATAATTTGTACAGTAGTAGTAAACTAGTTCTTCCCCCATCTGGCATATTAGAAAACAAAGAATGGGATACCAGTTCTACCCACTGCTTGCTCACTTTTTTAAAGCTGACAATACAATTCCTGCAGTGCATGTTATCCCCAACATTCTGCAATCAGTTATCTGAATATGCCATAATGTTTAATCCTATTTTAATAAGGTAGATACTTGATCTATGACAGCAGGACTGCAGAAATATTAATTAATAAAGGTTATTCCAGCTACTGAAAAAAATGATAATTATAGGAAGAGACATTTTACTTGTATTGGTAAATTCTTCTCTGGATTTCTGAAATCTATTCTATGTTCTGTTCTGTTCCCTGCATCTAAGCCAATCTAAAAGCTTTAGGCTAATGATAGTAAAGTGAGTCACTGTCAATTTACTGTATCAACATCCATCATATAAAGTTATTAAATCTACATCTATCATTTGGTATAATAGAAATGAAGTCATTGTAATAGAATGTTGTCATAAGATCAATAACTTGAAAATAAATGTCTTTGATACATCATTGTGTTTATAGGGCTTGGTAGCAGGAGACCATTATCCTTTGACAATGTCATATAGTGGCAGCAATGGTTCTTAATTTTAAGATCAAGTGCAGTTTGTGTCCTTTAGTCCTTATATTATTTATAGATTTTTGGCATTTAAGTTTCTATGTGAAAATAAAATGAAAAATCATTTATTTTAGCACTTCTACTACATCACAGAAGTGACTGGTTACATGTTTGCATTCAATTGCATGCTCCCCGCTCATTTCTGCTTTACTAAAAATGTAATGCACAACAAATATTTCAATAATATGTATCCACTGAATTTGCATGTATCCATTGCATTTGCATGAAACCTGCTTTCTGCTGATGTTTAAGATGTCAACCTGAATGTCTGTATTACAACAACAAAAAAAACTAGGTAAGGCAAAAATCCTTACCAATCTGCCCCTATTCTATGGGCAAGTCTACATTTGTGCTTTAATGTGCATTAAAGCTTTACAAAAAATGGGCTCTTTAGCCTAATATGCATTTAAAAAGGCTAATGTGTATTTTTCTAGTACTTCACAGTGGAGGTACTAGATTTAATGCACATTACCTAAAGCACATTAATGAATGTGTAGATACACTCACATTTGTCAACCATCTGTTATTAAATGATAATTTGATTAAGAAACTAAAAATAATCCAGGGACAGGGATCACCACTTAGACCTCCCCTCCCCATAGCTGAATGTTCTAGCCACTATAGCAGAGATTCAGATTCTCTCTGAAGTCTAGTTAAATGTGATCTACCTCATTTTGTTGGTCACAAAAATCATTTATCTTCTAGAAGGAAGATACTGAATTAGTCTGGCATAATCTAACCTTGGTATACCCATGTTGCATTTTATCCCATTTTCCATTTTCTGTGTTTTAGTTAGTTTTACCTTAAGCAATAAATGTGGGCAGTAATAACTGTGAGAGACAGCAAGAGAAGTTCAAAAATCAAGAGAAGCTTGATTTTTTTTAAATTTGGGGGCAATCTTGTGCTTTTGAAACTTTGGGGTTGGCATTACTATACATTCCTTTAAGCAAAAAAGTTAGTGGGGATCTCTACCAGTGTAACATAATTGAGGCCACAATTGAGGCTCTCTTGATACAGAAGGTATCATTTGTAGTATTCATAGGATTATATATAGGTTTAAATCCTGGGTCCATTTTGCCTTCAATGAATTCAGAAATTAAATATATGAATTAAATGTATGCATTAACAAAGTGAAAAAGCATTCCTGCAAGGAGTGATTTATGTATGTAAACCTCAAGGAGCTTTAGACTAATGCTATCATCATAGATTCCTCAATATTACTACAATCTAATAATACCATTCCAAAGAATTGTGCTTGACAGTTTTACCTTTGGAACAAATCCTTATTTTTTCCCATGATTCAAAGACTTACTAGATCATTTAGGCCAATATTATGTTCCCAAGAACATTCCTTAATAGTGCATGTCTAGTCCTAATTTGAAAGGATTTTGTCACTTCTATTGAATTTTCGCTCTACAACTTCATGGATTTTGTTGTTAGGAGATGTTCCTTGCTCAGTTTCATCCTGGGACTTTATTTCTCTTCCTTGAAGACATTTTAACAATTTTTTTTCTTTTTGACTTATACATCCTTTAAATAACTGAAGATAGCTATATATCCCTTAAATATCTGTTAGCCAAACCATGTATGTTCTTTGTAAGGTCCTTCTTACACCATAAGAATATTCCTAAATGCTTTTCATTTAATTTCCATTTCCAAATAAAAGGTTAATATGAGAAATATTTATCAATAAATAATTGATTCCATTTCCAACAACATTTAGATTCATAGATTCATAGATGTTAGATATAAAAATTCAAGTATTTTGGGCTGAGTAAAATGTTTTCTTCTGGCCCATTTTTTTTCACTTAACAAGATATTTTGAAAAACTTCATTTTCCACCTGACCTGCACTGATTAACATTTTATTTCTAATTTTTTGTTTTGCCACTGAATTGAAAAATCTAGTATTCACCCAGCTCTGCTCTGAATTCTAGCTTAGCACCCTATCTATGATTCCTTATTAAACTTTGCTTTGTTTATTCCACTGGTATCTACTTTTCACTTTAGAAGCCACAGAGTAAGATTTCCTTCTTAAATAGGCACAAGTTGTAAAACTGTAATCACACCTGATTAGTTAGCTGAGTGCCAACTACTTTACATGGTAACAACCGTATAATGGGAGACCAATTATGTGATTAGTTTTTTCTTCTAAGGTAAAGAGTTATTAAGAGATCTAAAACTGCAGGTTATGTGTTAATTGTTATTTGTGTTATTCATCAACTTCCTTATATCATCACCAAGTGATATTAAATGCATTGTCATATATTTATTTTGTGATTTTATAATATTTATAAATCAATCTAGATTCTGAATCAGGACCACATATTTTAGGTTGTTGCTGTCAGACCATTTTCTATCTGGCATATGTCTCATCTGTCAAATCCAGAAATCCTTTACCAGTCTTCTCTTTACACCACCAAAATAACCAGAAGGGACCATGTTTATAGTGGACCATAAACTGAATGTAAGCCAACATGGTGATAATGTTGCATAAAAACAAATAGCTAATAGCATCCTGGGTTAATTAATAGAAGTGTCACTTGCAAGTCAAGGGGTGGCTTTTTCCTTCTGTTCAGCATTGTTAAGACCTTACCTGGAGTATTGTGCTCAGTTTGAGAAGTTCACTTCCAGAAAGATGTGGAAAGATTACAAGGTGTCCAGACAAGAGCAACAGAAATGCTTAGAAGTCTGGAAAACATGTTTTATGAAGAAAGGCTAGAAGAAATGGGATTACTTTAACTGGAGAAGAGAACAGTTCAGGGTTCAGAAGTGGAGTTGATGGTAACAATCTTAAGTACTGGAAAGAAGATTATAAAGAGAATGGTGATACACCAGTCTCTGTGGCTATGGTGACAGAAAAGGAGTCTTAAATTGCACATAGGAAAAAAATGGTTGGATATTAGGAAGACCTTTCTCACTGTGAAGGTATCTAAATATTGAAACAAAAACTGAGAGACACTGTAGAATCTCCATCCTTTAAAGTTTTTAAGATCAGGTTAGACAAACACTTAAAGCTAAAATGATTTAGATGGGGATGGTCCTTCCGTAAACATGTGATTAGATTAGATGACCCCTGAAGTCCATTTCCGTCTTTCTGGTCATCATTCATGGTAATCATTCATGTTTTCTTTTATTCACTGGGTGAATGTACTTGCATTTGTGGAGTTCTAAAACAACCTAAAGAAAATGAGATGACTACATCTTAGGGGTCAGTGCTTGGTCCAGTACTTTTCAACATAATTCTTAACGATTTGGATATGGGGGTGAAGACCTCACTGGCCAAGTTCACGGACAACACCAAATTATGGGGGAGTGTGGTCACTCTTCAAGATAGGCTGCAAATATAGGCAGACCTAGACAGGCTTGCAAGTTGGGTGGATCAGAATTTGATGAAGTTCAACATTGAGGAATGTAAAGTGCTCCACCTTGGGACAAGCAACCCCCAACACATCTACAGGATTGGTGGCACCAAACGGTTTAGCACCACAAATGAAAGCGAGTAATAATAGACCACAGTATGAATATGGGCTGGCAATGTGGTGCTGTAGCCAGTAGGGCAAATAATACTCTAGCATGCATCAATCGATCCATCTCCAGCAAAACCAAGGAGGTGATTTTTCCGCTTTACTCAGCACTGGTGAGACCATAGCTGGAGTACTGCATCCAGTTCTGGGCACCACACTTTAACAAGGATGTCGACAAGCTTGAGAGACTCCAAAGAAGAGCTACCCATATGATCAGTCTTAAAAAGCAAGCCATACAAGGAAAGACTAAGGGATCTGGGACTCTTCAACCTGAGGAAAGTAAGGCTAACAAGGGACCTGGTAGCAGCTTACCGCTACACTAGAGGAGTACATCAAGGGCTTGGTGATCAACTGTTCACCAGGGCACCCAAGGGGAAAACCAGGAGTAGTGGCTACAAACCCCTGGAAGATCGATTCAGGTTCAACATTCAGACAAACTTTTTCACAGTTAGGGTGTCCAGACTGTGGAATAAGCTCGCTCCAGAGGTGGTGCAATCACCTACCCTGGAAATCTTCAAAAGGAGACTAGCAGTCACCTTGCTGGGGCTACCTGACCCCCAGTTATCTTTCCTGCTTGGTGCAGGGGGCTGGACCTGATGATCTTCCAAGGTCCCTTGAATCCATGAATCTACATACACAATTGGTAGAAAAGTATAGGGTCAAACAGCTTTGTTGTTGTTTCTTTTCTTTTCTTTTCTTTTCTTTTCTTATTTTTAAGGAGCTTAGCCCATAGTTAGATACCAAGAGGAAGGGGACTTTCAAAATTTACCACTTCTTTCAGGTACCCTAGTGAGAATCAAGTTCTTAAGAAAAATCAGTCTGTGTTTTAGTTGCCAAAATAGGAGCTTTCAAGTGTTCAGCTCCATGAAATCTTACCCAGAGTGTCCATTTGCTTAAAAGCTCTGAATACTTTGCCTTATTACTGATCAAGTGAGACAGTACTCTTCATCTCAAAGAAAACAGTTTTCTGTTCCGGTTCTGTGCCAACCCCCGCCTCCCTCCCCCCCCCAAAAAAAACAAAAAACCCAAAAACGACTCTGTCTGATGCTCACCCAGGATGATACATTAGGCTGAAGGAGCTCTGGTGTTCTGAGTTAACTAGACTCATACTTCTTCCCCCAGATTTTATAAATAGCACAAGATTGCTCTTTTGGGTCAATACGGAAATTATTCCAGTACAGTAAATGATTTAACTACCAGTCATAATATACTGTTCTACTTTCATTCTTGTTTTCTGCCATCCAAGTTCTTGACATTAACAGTTTCATTAGGAAATACTGAGCAAACATTCATGAATTTTATTGACAGAATAAGGAAGCAATTCATGTTTTAGCTATGTGGTACTAGGATGCCAGAGAACCTGGGAGAAAGGTAAACAATTTATACACAAAGCGTGCTTTTATTTCTTTGAAAATACTATTCCACAAATTTAGAGTGGCAGTGGCACTATTTAATAATTTACATCAGCCAGCAAAACAAATTGAATACTACAGATATTAAACAGCATGACAGTTTCCTGGCAAATAGTAAGCACTGGCCTGAGAAAGAATAAATAAAATAGAAAGCACAGATTTTAAGTTCAGAAGTGACCAATACAATCACCTATTCAGATCTCTGCTTTTATAAAAGCCAGATATTTTTTCCTGTTATTAAAAACCTAAGTCAAGATTGTTAGCTGTTTTAAATAAGCTCCAGTGGCTACAATGAAACTTAATAGATTTAAACCAGTTTTGATCTGGCCTACAATATTTTATTTATGTATAGGGTTTATTTCCAGTTGCAACTCTCTAAATTTTCTAGGCAAAATACACAAAGAAAGCATGAGCATTAGAATGTTACTCATCCATGTTCATTCCGTATCTTGATGAAGAAAATATATCTAAGTGCAAAGTATTATTCTCATACACCCAAAGAGCATCAGGTCAGAAGTCAGATACTTCTGTAATGTAATAATAGCCTTACAACTATTATTTTCAAGATTTTTTCCCCATACAGTCTGATTCAGTGCTTTGGGATTTAATACAGAGATCCATCCATGCTTATTTCCTGATTAATTCTTCAAGGCAGATTGCAGAATATTTTTTCCTGATAAAGGCATTTAAGGGATTTATTTTTACAGGGGCAAAAAAGGAAGCAGCTTTTCATAAATAAGGTGAAGTTGTTAGAATTTTGAAATATACTAGTGACTCATGTAAACATTTTTCTCAAAGAGCAAAAAACTGTTGTCCTTCTGGACTGAGATGCCAGGTGACTGAGACAGCTGGAATATAGTTTAAGGTGAAGAGCTCATCTTAACAGTTCTGTATAACCCAAGGAAGGGAGTGCCCATCGTCTGGAGAAAAGTGAGGGACTTGATACCAATGTTCAAATACCTGAAGGATGATTATCAGGGATCCTGGTTTTCTCTGATTAAAAAAATATCCCCAATTTTCACATTAAAATTAGTAATCCAAAATCCAATGTTTTCCTGTGGCTAAAATGAAACACCACTATATATATATATATATATATATATATTTTTTTTTTTTTTTCATTTTAATCATGGGAAAATGTGGATTTTGCATTACTTTTTTAAATCTGAAAATTGGGAATTTTTTGGTTTTTTATTTAGAGAAAACCAGGATCCCTGATGCTTATAAAGAGGATGGAGATATCCTTTTGTCTCTGGCTTTAGAGAACAGGACTAGGAGCGGTTGTCTCAAATTTGAGCAAGAAAACTCAGGTTAGACATTAGGAAGAACCTTCTCGGTATGAGACTTGTTAAACATTGGGACAGGTTTCCAGAGTGGTTGTGAAATCTCTATTCTTGAAAGCTTAAGAACAAGTAAGTAGAGCACTTGGGGCATCTACACATGTGCCAGATGCCTGCTATGATGCATACCAATTAGCACGTGTCAGAGCAGACTTGATTAATCAAATGAGCTTTAGTTAAAGATCCCTGCTGCCATTTTGAAATGTGGGACACAATACATGAGACACTGAGGGCACTTTAATTAGAGCAGTTCCTGAGAGTCATTTTAATTAAAGAGCTCCTGCCCCTTCCCCTGACCCTGGAGCATGTGTAAAGATGCCCTAGAATGGTTTAGTCAGGGATCATCCTACCTTGAGCAGGGGCTTGAAATAGATGACTTTTAAAGGTCCTTTCTAACCCTGGGATTCTATAATTTTATGCGTGTTACTACCAAGTAATATAAAATTCATCCTGAAAGAAGTTTGTTTGCGAGACTGAATATCTTTGTAAAGGATCTTCTAATCTGTGTAGGATCTGAAGAAGAGCAGAATTCCATTTGTAAGCATTTTAGGACAGTTTTAAAGTATAGAAATACATGGAAAAATACTATTAGGTTTCTGTTTTGGTTGAGGAAGGAAAAGCAACACTTATTGCTTGAGATTGAGCTTTATATGGTTCATTGAACAAGAATTAGTTCGTGATACTGTTTACTTACAGAGACCACCAGGCCCAAAGATGAATATGTGGTATACTGAAAAGTGATTTTTTGCAGAAAAAATTTTTAAATTGGTGATGTTGTAAAAAAAATATAGTTATTATTGCCTTGGCGCTTTACTTCAGCATTTTAGAACTGGTATTGTTTAAAATTTCAGAACTCTGATTAAAGGTCAATCCAGATGGGTTCTAAATTTTACTGGATGTCAGAGAGAAATTCCAGGTTTCATATTAACCTTGTCTATTCCTTCTAGATTTATTTAAAAAAAAATAAAACATTTGAGATCTGGGACACATAAGCTTTTGTTTGTTTGGCTACAGTAAACATTTCTGCATTATTTCACAATAAAAGAAAGGATACAATAGAAAGTCATCTACACAATGTTTGTTTTCTATCAGGATATCTGCTAAAGTCAGAACTACAGTAGACCCTTCAGGAAGGCTGGAGGTAATCAATTGAATGAGGACTAAAATATTTATAAAATATTAATGTTGACAAAAACATTGGGTATATATTCTGGTACTGGAAAACACTGGCTGTAAGAAGGATCTATTTGTTACTGGTTTCAAGTCTATATTTTGCAGAACCTCTATGTTGCCCTTCCCTGAACCCTTCCTAGTTAAGTTAAACTGAGAAATGCACATTTAAGGTACTTAAATAACTTAACATATGTCATGTACTGATGCCATACAATAATCATAGAAAAAGAGATTATGCATTTAATGTTTGTAGTCTAAAATTAAACTGATTTTGAAGAGAATGTTTATTTTTTTTCATCATGTCACTGCAGACCAGAATTAAGTTTAATTTAACTGTAGATTTCTTTTCCTTTACAAGGCTTATATTTCTTTATTTATATAGTCTTTAGCTCAGCAACCACCATTTGAAACTGGGGACTCAGGGAATTACCAAAGGTTTATAATAATTAATCATATAAATATTATTGTAGATTAATTAACACAATAATGACTATACATATAATATTTTAATAATGCATTATATTGCTATAATTATATAAGTATATTAATAATATAATTATTTGTATAGCATTTACTATTATTTTCTGGCCACATACCCTCAACTATCATTGCACCCCCGACTACATAGAGTAGCCATTTTTCAGTAAGATATTCAGCTCCTAAAATTGAATTTTTCAGTATTGTACAAAAGGAAAATCCCTTCTATACATAGAGTATTAGAGTTTATAGTTTTAACTGTGTTTAATAGTCTACTCCAAAGAAGAATGATACACTGTTGAGTTTTCTGATTAATTTTAGTGGGAGCAAAATGTATCAGCCAATCCAATACCTTGTACACTCCATTCTAATAAAGTAAACTCTAAATGATTTCATTTCGTTTCTGAATTTCAATCCTCTAAATTTCATGTAGCTGTATGATGTTGCCTTTATAGCAGTTGTCAGAAGAACACATAAGAACTTGACACACATTCAGTGTTTGGGTTTGCTTTGTTTTGTTCTGTTTTGTTTTTACATGGATTATAAAACAGAAGGGAATAATTTGAAAAAAAGACAAGGGGCTAATTTGTAGCTTGTAACAGCTGTCAGCAACCTTTTCTGTCTGGGGACTGGAGGGACCCAACTTGCGTCAGAGACAGGTGAGAAGGTGAGTGCTAGGACCCAATTTCCACCACTGCTTTTCCCTGTGGCTCCCTGTGCATGTTACATATATTATACAATTAACTGGTTAATTATGCAATCAATTTAGACCTGCTTCAGGTGCAAAGCTACTCTCACACCATAAAAAAATCCAACCAGATATAAAGATAGAACTTGAAAATGTGCAGTAACTTTATAGCTGGTTACTATCCAGCTTTAATTTGCACATGTGGCAGGGGGATTAAAATTCCATAGCTGTGGGGACTCTCAGGCCCAGCAGTGACCCATGGCTGCTGGGGCAGAGAGACCTGCAGCTAGGGACTCTCCATCTTGGCAGTATTTACATCTTGGCAGTACCCCACAGCTGCAGATTCTTGGTCCCAGTGGCCATGGGATGCTGCCACAGCTGCAAGTCCCATCAGCTATGGAATTTACATTTGTGGAAGCTTTTCACTTGCTAGTGAAGGGGGAGTCCCAGATGACAATCCAAGGCTCCCCCTGTTTCAGCAATAAGGCATAATAGGATCTGATGCTGTATCCCCATCACGAGTCCTGCCAGATCACATATCACATCCTATCACACCTTTGCCTGAACATCTAGGGCAGCTCTGTGGCAACACAGGGAGAGTTTCTGCAGCCATTGCTACTGCCTGTAGCGGCAGGGTAAAATGACTGCTGCTGAAGCCCTCTGGTACTGAATGCCACTGAAAGCCCCATGTCTGCAGGCTGAATTCAATGGCTCTACAGACTGGATTTGACTCTCAGGCAGAAGGTTGCTGACCCATGGCCCAGAATATAAAGATTCAAGAGTCTAAACCAGGGGTAGGCAATGTTTTTCTGGCTGGAGTGGCAAAAAACCCACAATGTCTACCTTGGAAGGTGCTGGAGTGCCGACATGCCAGAACCCGGAGCAGCTGTTTGCAGCCTCCCGGCTGCAGCCGGCCCATGAAGCCCGGTCTGCTTGCAGCAGGGCTTGCAGCCTCCCAGCTGTCTGCTGGGAGCAGCATGGGCTCCATGGCTGGGAGCTGCTGCTTAGAGCCCGGGCTGGTGGTGGCATGCCAAGCAAAATGGCCTTGTGTGCCATGCTTGGCACATGTGCGGGGGCGTTGCTGACCCCTGGTCCAAACCATATAGAAGAATAACAAATTGCACAGAATTTCCTAACATGAAGGAAAGAGGACAGTAATACAACACCGTTCTACTGAAGATAACAGTTTTAGCACTTTGCTAAACTAAAGATGAGATCTCCAAAATGTCAGTACCATATTTTCAGTGCTGGGACTATAACTACATATGTTCCTGTACAGTGCCCAACACAATCTTGACCAGAAACTGTGGACACCACTGAAGAAGAGGAGCAGCACTGAACATGGTTTATTCCAAAGTCTCATGAACTAACTACTGTCTACACTGTACAGTCAAAATGACCCTCAAGCAGCAGGCAGAATGCAATAGGGAAATGATGGTGAAAAAGAAGCAGAATAAATTGCTGTTTCTAGATTTTCTCCGTCTCACCTCATCCCCCTCCCCCCCCACCCTGAAAAAAAACAAAACCAAACAAAGAAAAAAAATATTTTTTAAATATCAATAGGACAAGTAATCATATATCTAGGGTAAAATCCTGCCTCTACAAAGTGAATAGTGAAATCCCACTTGTTTCAATAGTACCAGGAATGTTATACATGCTTTTTTTAAAATTTATTAAGATATTGTTTGAGATGCTACAGTCTAGTGAAATGTGCATTATTCAATTTGCCAAGGGCCAATTTATTAATTAGAGTAATGCTATTTCAAGGTCTAATCATACATGCAAGGCATTTATAATCTGTAGAAGGATAAAGGATGAAAATATTGTGGGAATTCAAACTCATGTTTCTAGGGAGACCAGGTATGTCAGAAATTATATTTAGATCCCTGTGCCACCCCCACCCTCTATAAATCATTTCATAATGAACTCAGAGTTATGGTGGTTATTGTTTTTCTAAATATTCATTTCAAATTATGTTTGGTTTCTGTTTGTGTGTATGTAACAATAAAAAATGAACCGGTTAGTTTATTTGACTTTGGTCACTGAAAAAGCATTAAATAGTATTAGGCTACATAGGAAAGCAGCAACAGCAGCTGTGTAAGAATTTTAAAAGCGACAGAGGTTTAAATATGAGCAAAAATCTCTGTGCTGGGATAGAAAAGAAGGTGATAGAACCTTATCCTCAGGAATAACTTTGCCACCGTAGAGAAGATACAGGCCCTATTCTTCAAAGCACTTAAGGACATGATTTAGTAAAGTAAGGCCGTATAGCATGCAAAACTGAGGGTAAGGTTGTCTTAGAAAAGCACAGGTAGCACAGGTTAATAGTTGTTTTAAGAAAGAAGAAATAACAGCAGGGATTACCTTTTAGGGGTCCCATGCAAGTTATTTGGTTTCAGGGTCTTCTTTTTACTAAACAACTGTACTAGAACATAAACATTGATACAAACTCATGGCTCCCACTGTCCAACTGCTGCCCTTGGAAGGAACCAGTGTGATACTTAACCAGTCTCTGACATGAACAGGTTTTTTTAATTAATCCCTGCTTCAAGTCCAGGAGCCATGGGGGCGGGGTGTAATGTTTTTGCTTTTATTTTGTTTTACTCTCATCTTGATGTTAAAAATATATGTATTGATTCATCAGTTTTATATGTCACTCTCCCCTGAAGAGGATTAGAGTGATTCAACTCTATTAGAAACATACCTGCTTGAGATGGTTCCTGTTTATGTTTATATTTTAAAACCTTACAGTGGATGCGTCTATATGAGATATTTACTGACTAATTAGCTGACTAATTAGCTCCTCAGTAAAGTATCAGCTTCTACACATGCAGTGCTATTAAAATAGAGTAAACAGATTAACTCCACCATAGGATAATACTGCCAAACACAAGTACTAATCTAGAACTCCTTGTATTCTGAGTCCATAAAAGAGAAGAAGAAAAGAAAACAAACAAACAACCCCCACCCCCCTGCTCCACTCTGTTTCAAGTCTTAATGCTCAGTCCTTGATGTCTATGCCTGAAATTCTGGCTTTTACAGAATCAACCACCTTCTTTCCGGGGCTATTCAAACCTCTGAGAGCTGCTCTCATTTAGTTCTTCTGGAGCCTCTGGATGGATATTTCTTGAGCATGACAACAGCCTCTCTAGCTGAGAGAAAAGTTATTAAAAGTTCCTTCAACCTTTTTCAGTTCCTGAGATACTGGGCAGATTTACTACCCCTCTGCCAATAGGAGCTAGAGCTCACTCAGCCATGATCAACAGGGATCCTGGTTTTCTCAGACTGAAAAAAAAAAAAAATCCCCAATTTTTAGTTAAAAATAAGTAAACCCAAATCCACAGTTTTCCATGATTTAAATGAAACATCACGATATGTGTGTATATATATATATATATTAGTGATGTTTTATTTAAATCATGGAAAAATGTGGATTTAGAGCTACTTTTTTAACCAAAAATTGGCGATTTTTTTTAATAATCAAAGAAAACCAGGATCCCTGAATCAGTCATTTAAAAAAAAAAGGTACAATCCATTTTCAGTCAACCAGACCCTGTCCCTCTTCAGAAAAAGTTCTCACACAACTCTGTCCTGTGGGGTACCAACAACTACACAGCTCTTGAACCTGGTTGCTAGGATTGTGTTTACTCCCATAGACCATAATGGCACACTCAACATGGCCATTAGCTGCCAAGTGGCTGTAACTTGACATTGGACAGTGACTTCTCCAATGAACACGCTCAAGTGCGTCTCACTGACCTTCCCAAGATAGATGCAATATGTGCCCAACACTCAACTGGGCATATTCATGTCACATTTTGATAAGCTGTCTCCTACAGTACAAGGGGGCTACACATAGTTTAGTTAGTCATGGGAAGGAGAAGTGAGTAGTTGCATGTAGGAAAGAGAGAAAACTGAAATAAGGGTATACTTTTATAACTTAATTCAATTAATTGCCCTGTGGGTTTTCTTGTATTTGTTTGTTTTACATGAATACTGGCTGGATTAAAATGATATAGGAAATGTTCCAAGTAGTTTATCAAATTACATCATTATTACAGAAGTCATCACCCTTAACAGCAGGTAAGAGTGATTTATATCTCTAAGTCTTCCCCTATCCAATACCAAAGGAGTTAAAAATATTACACATTAGAATCTCTGTTAGTCAGCCAGATATCAGACTACTAATTTGCCACCATTGTAGTTCCTGTAGTGGACTGAAATTGTATTTACCTGATCTCCCCAGAAAATAATGTTGTAATTAGCAGGTGATAAATTAACTCCGAAAAGGTATGAGCCAGTTATTAAGAAATGCACAAAAAAGATGGTTGCATTAAGTAAATGGTGATTTGCAAGATGGCAATGGGTTTTGCCTATTCATAATAGCGGTGATGGATACACTTAAAAATTATAGATGTATAAAAAAGAGGTGTAACTGTAGTGCTAATCCCTACCATTTAGAACTTTACAAACTGATTTGATTTGACGGTTTAAAATGTCCTTTCTTTATAACTATTTAACTTCCTGCTAGTCTAAAAACATCTTAAAACACACTTTATTCTGAGTATGAAACTATTACTATCATGGCGGGAAAAAGAATATTCAGTCATTCTCATCTCTCCTTTTATTACTTGGTCTCATTTTCAATTTTAAAATAAGTAATTAGTAGTCAACATGCACTGAAAAACATTCTTGACTGAGAGTGGGTGTAGGTTAGTATTCAATGGTTTAACCTATGCCAAAGTTTAATCACCTACAATCATAGTCATTAACAGTAATACAGAGATAGAAAATAACAGTTCAGTTTGTTATTTCCCTGTATTTATTCAGCTGGTGGTAAAATCCTACTATCTTATCTTTATTAAATTAAAAATAGTTTGGATTGTTAAAATGGATGAAGTTGTATAAGGAGTAGCATCACTTTTTCATAGTATTATATTGTACCTGATTTAATTTAAAATAAGATAGTCTTTTAATAGATACAGATTTTCTGGTTATTTTCTGACACAGTTATTTCAAGGACCGGTGTTTGAATATCTCAATATGGACTAGCCATTTGGCAAATTAAGGACATGGATATTTAATTTTGGGGACATTCAAATTTAGGCCACTCTACCTTTAACTGATTTTTCCTACCCTCAGTTTCATAGAATCAAAGAAAGTTAGGGTTGGAAGGGACCTCAGGAGGTCATCTAGACCAACCCCCTGCTCAAAGGAGGACCAGCCCCAACTAGATCATCCAAGCCAGTTTTGTCTAGCCAGGTTTTGAAAAACTCCAAGGATGGAGCTTCCACCACCTCTTTGGTAACCCGTTCCAGTGTTTTACTACCCTCCTAGTAAGAAAAGTCTTCCTAATATCTAACCTAAACTTTCCTTGCTGCAACTTAAGACTGTTGTTCCTTGTTCTGTCATTTGCCATCACTAAGAATAGCCTAGTTCCATCCTCTTTCAAACCCCACTTCAGGTAGTTGAAGACTGCTAGTAAGTCTCCTCTCAATCACCTCTTCTCTAGACTAAATAAGCCTAGTTCCCCCAATCTTTCCTCATAAGTCATGTCCCCCAGCCCCCTCACCATTTGTATTTCCCTACAGTGGACTGTTTCCAATTTGCCCGTATCCTTTCTGTAGTGGGGGGCCCAAAACTGAACACAGTACTCCAAATGTGGCCTCAGCAGTGCTGAATACAGTGGAATAATTACTTTCCTTGACCTATTGCAACACACCTACCAATACAGCCCAGAATGCCATTAGCCTTCTTGACAACAAGGGCACACTGCTGGCTCATATTCAGCTTATTGTCCACTGTAACCCCCTGGTCCTTTTCTGCAGAGCTGCTGCCCAGCCAGTCAGCCCCCCAGCCTGTACTTGTGCATGGGATTGTTCCGTCATATGTGCAGGACTTTGCACGTGTCCTTTTTGAACTTCAACAGATTCCTTTTGGCCAATCCTCCGATTTGTTTAAGTCACTCTGAACCCTAGCCCTACCCTCCAGCATATCTACTACTCCCCACAGCTTGGTGTCATCGGCAGACTTGGTGAGGGTGCACTCTATGCCATCTTCCAGGTCATTGACGAAGACATTGAATAAAATTGGCCACAGGACCGACCCCTGGGGCACTCCACTTGATACCATCTGCCAACTAGACATCAAACCATTGATTACTACTGTCTGAACCCAATGCTGCAGCCAATTTTCTATCCACCTTACAGTCAATTCATCCAGCCCATACTTCCTCACATGTCAAACTGTTATCCATGCCATTAGCACACATAAGTGATATACATGTCAGTAAATTCAAGGATTCTTTGAATGATGCTCAATGTGCTCAATGACACATGCATAATCCTTTCCCTTTTTTGTTGTTCAAAACTCCAAATCAACCATCTTACAATCTTACAAATATAAAATGTAAGTGAGAGCATTCAAGCCACTTACCATATTTCAACTGCCCCTTTGTTACTTTCTTACTTTCTGTGCAAGTACTTTATCCACACAGCTGTTATATAGGAAATAGCAGGTAGCTCATCTACATTTTGTGCAGAACTCAATGCTGTTAGTGTCTGTCAGATGTACTCTGAGTACACTTGGCAAATTGGGTCCTTCAGAGGACTTAGCCCCAGTGATGAATAGTGTGTAAATCCCAAATAATCCCAAATAATTTTAGGAATGAGGCTATTAAGCAAAAGGTGGGCATCACCTCCACCTTTAGCCATATTTTAGAGCTAAGTGAGCTAGGGTTGCATTTCGTGAGGTGGCTAATCCTGTCCAGTGAGACTTTGTATTAAAGCTCATCTAACACAAGACACTGACTGTGTAGTATCTTGGTACTACTAGACAGTAGCATAGTGTGGCATGAAGCGTGACATGATGCTACTGAGAAGTAAGAATGAGCTACTGTGCAGTCAGCATCACCTAAAAGCCATTCAGCAATGCCACTGCACAGTAACTCTGGTTACTGTGCAGACATTTAGTTCTTGTTTATACAAGTACTAAATGGCTGCGCAGCAATGACTGTTCAGAGAGCATCTCATATGGACGTGGCCAGTTTATATGGTTAGGCTTTCTCAGATATATAGTATATGCTCTAAGATATATTTTAAAAATAATTAAAACTTCATTACAAACTCATTTAATTCAATTCAGTCTATGTAAACCTATATGAACACATTTGCTTGGATTACAGAATACCGCAAAACGTAAAGGTAGCTGTAATAAAAGTTTACAGTGATCCAGAGTGTCAGGACCTTTTCCACATTGTCTATATCTTTCTGTTGTATTCAGCTCTGATGTTTATGGGGTTCTGCTGGCAGTTTTGGAATTCTTTGCTAGGATCTCATGTACTGTCCTTTTACTGGAGTGAAAAGCTGAACTTCTTGACTGGCTGTTAGTTTATAGCTTGCTATAGACCTAAATTAAAACTCCAGATGTTGTGTGGTCTGAACACTTTGTAATTCAAACTTATTATCCTCTACATATGTAATCTATTATCAAACCATGCAAAATGAAATGGCAAAGGCATCTGGCTTATATCTTATTCTTTTGCATTAGATGGTAGCATTTGTGCCATTATTAAAAATGATTGTTTCCAGTGTTCTCATTATTAGTAAAGAAGATAAAGAAAATAATTATTGGATCATTTGGTTCATCGTACTGATATAAAATAAAGATAAGTACATTATTTGACAATGCAAATATTTATCATACTAGGTGATCTGTCAGTATGTGAGAATGTGGAAGATACTCAGATTTATCTTATTATGTGCCTGGTGGCAGTGTTCAGAGGTATCAGTTGGGATCAAAGTCCTATTTTATGGCCATTTTTCCAGATAGTAAGTACATGAATAGTCTCACGGAGCGCAGTTCTCACCAACATGAAAAAAGATTGCCTGCTCTAGCTCACATAGTTAAGGCAACACTGTCTCTGCCCTAGCTATTGTACTAAACTGCAATATCAACTCTATTTGCTTTTATGACATACAGTTAGAGAATTGTATGAAACTTAACAAATGCAGTTCAAATGTTGCTAATTGTAAGAACTGCCAGAGTGGGTCCAATGTTAATGACTGCTGATAGTTTTGACTGTATCCCTGGTGAACTTATGCATTTAGAAGCTGATGGTGATGATGATGGTAACATTACTGAAAGGCAAAAAGAGAGCATAAAACATCTGCTGGGTAAGAGAGCAAAACAAAACCAGTATGTGCCCCAGGAGAACTGTAAAGAGGAATGAGGTTAACATCCATAACAAATGCAAAAGGAAATAACTCTGTCAAAAAAAAAAAAAACCTAAAGAAAATGAGAGTTCATTAGAGCCCAACGGTCTGCAATAAGTTAAGGATAAAATAAATACAGTGTTAAAATAACATTTTTTGTTAAAGAATTAATATTGCTATTAACAAGGAAACTGCTTGAATTTCACTATAAGTTAATGCTCTATTAATAAAAATGTAAGATTCTTTTTCATGGTTGGGAGGAGCTTGTGCTTTCTCTTTTCCTTTTTATAAATTTGGAAGAAAAACTATCCTGCTTTATTACCAGGAATCAGTGTTGTGTTAAGAATAAAGAACAACCACAAACGTTACTAAATTGCTCTTAATAAATTTTGAATAAAATTGTAGACAAATGTTTCAAGGAAAATGGCAGTCAACTACTGTAAGCTGTGCCATGTGCAAACAGGAAAAGATAGATTAAAGATTAGATACAATTAGATAAAAAGTAAGAGCAATCCCATTGACTACTATGGGAACAGTATCTTTGGTAATAGGATGGAAGAGTTTCCAGCCCATTACCTGGGATAGCTTTTCTAGTCTAACATTCTCTTAGGCTAAGTACAGTCAAAGAACCTGAGACTGGATTGATTCAGTCTTTGCAGGTTAGTCTAAGGTGCAGAGATTAAACTGAGAAACAACTGGACAAACATTAGGGCTGTGTGAAGCTTCAGTCCCTGATTTGATTTGGTGGAGATTTGGCTTGATTTGGTGCCTGAATCTCTGAAACTGAATCAAATCAGAGGAGTCTTTAATCTCTGTGAATTAAATTAGAAGCCTCCAAATCAATTTGGAGATATTCAGAAAGATTCAGCAATTTGGACATAGATACAGGTTTAAATGTTTTTTTCTACATATGTCAAGGTCCCAAGCAGCTCATGAATGCTGAGATGGTGGGGTGGATGGACGTTCCCACAGGAGCATGGGGGGCTCCCCAGTGTGCTCGGCAGCAGACCTGGAAGCGGACCAGAAGCACTTCCAGTCCACTTCTGGGTCTGGTGGAGAGCACAAAGGGCTCCCCTGAACCCCCCCCAGCTCGATGACTGATGCCTCCTGGGTCTGGGGGAGCACCTGGAATCCCCCTGTGGCCAATTACTAAATTGAGGGGTATGGGGGCACCCCAAAATGCTCCCCAGTGGACACAGAAGTGGACCAGAAGTAATTCTGGTCCAGAAGTACTTTTGGGTTTGCTGCTGTACATGTGGGGGTCCACCTCCCACACTCCTGTGGGATGCTCCGTCTGTCCTAATGTTACAGCATTCACAAGCTATGCCTGGTGCCTCAAGGTATGTAGAAACAACATTTAAAGCTGTGTCTGTGGCCAAGTTGCTGATTTTCTGAATCAACATAGACTTTTCAGAATCGGATTCAGCTGAATCAAACTGGGGACAGTGATCTGAATCAATGAATCAAATCACTGTCCCCAATTCAGGCCGAATCCTAATCTAAATCCAAATAGAATATGGCCTGTTTCACACACCCCTAACAGACATACACTTTTGATTCATACCTGCAGTGGCTCAGGCCAAAAGCCAGGAGGCACTACAACAAAACTCTCTGCACATAGCCAGCATGAACTGTGTGTTCACTTCTTCTTCCTGCTTCCCCTAGGTCTCTGGGATTTGCAGTCCACAATCACAACAGCAGGACTCTGCAGAGTTGCTCATCACTTCCTCCTCCTGCTTCCAGGTTCCCCTGGGATTTGTAGTGCACAGTCACAGCCAGCAGTAAGATTTTAGCAGGGCAGGGCAGCTCTGTACTCTGGGAAAGGGAAGTTTAACCCTCCTCCCTGGCCCCAGAGCCCAGATGGGATTTGCCTTGGGGGGGAAAGAGCAGTCATTTCCTACTCCCCACAACCCTTCTCTGCTGAGCAGGCAGCAGAGCCCAGCCCAGCCCAGGCCTGGAAAGCATGCTGGAATGCTGGAGGATTGTGGTTTAACTTGGCTAAGAACTTGGACATTTCAAAAACCAGTTTGACCCAAATCAGTTAAGTCTGATACTACATTTAATCAGGTTTATGTTAAAACAATTTCAGCCATTTTGAAACTGATTTATGTGCATTGAACTTCTATTCTGTTTCAGGTTTAAACCAGTTTCTGATCGCTTAAACCAGTTTATGTGTACCTTCTGTCCCTAGCCTAGAGTGCAATTATGGTGCTGAACCAAAAATTCACCTGGTCACACTGGGGAATTTGTTTATTGCCCTGATCCTCCATTCCTACTACTTGTTTCAGGTTGCTCCATAGGTTGCTTCTCTGCTTTACACTCAACTTGTCAGTTCTCCTTCTGCTTGTTGTTGTGACCGTCCACCTGAGCTACTTCTCAAGCTTTTGCCTCTGGCCTGTGAGTCCCACTTCGATACCAGATCTCTATCCCTCTCATTCCATCTTAAACCTTGTCCTTCTTGAATCTATGTTGTCTTTTACTGTTGCTAGTAATTCAGGAAAATAAGAGTGGCTAACATGCTAATCTGGATCTTTGCCCATCATAAAAGTTTCAGCAAATGTATTTTCTTGGTGATGTTAGAAAGGTGAGGTAATGGGTCAGAAGTTAACAAGTATAAGAATTGTGCTATAAAGTACCAGGGGATTTTTAAACTGAGGACACTATAAACATATGTTGTATTACAGTAGAAAATATCTTCAATGATTGCTTATCAAAGGTAGAAAAGATATCCTCTTGTTGTGATTTCATTCTCTGAAAAATGTAAGGCCTCATCAGCTTCATAACTCAGTCACACATCCCTGAAAAATGTGGTTTATGATCAAACCTTTGACAGACCTAACTATACTTTTACAAACACATCACTATCATGAAGACTAAAAAAAAAAAAAAAAAATCAATATTTTTTTTAGTACGTAAGTGCAAAATAAGCTTATGTATTTGTATACTCCATAAAATGTGCTCTTTGGATTTGTAATAAAATGAAATTTGAGGCTAAATGTAAAATATAATGAATAAGAATATACTTTGCAACTGTTATTACAACATTGTTGTTTGCAGAAACAAGGGTGAAATTCACCCCTTTTGAGAAGAGTATATATGATAAAAATGCAACAGATTTTGCAATGGACCCTTTCCCCCAATCCAATAGACTTATTCACCAAACAAAAACAAAACAAACAAACAAAAATCTATTTTAGTTCAAAATGTAGTCATTTAAATGGAAAAATAAATATTGAAGCAGCTAAAGATGAACATTTTAAAAAACTTTACAGTTTTGGTAAAACATTCCATGGTACGAGATGGGATGAATCATTCCCTGACTCACTGTAGAAAAAGATGGTCTAAACCCAGTACAACATACAAACTCCACATTAGGCCTATATGAAAATTTAAATTGCACTTAACTGGTGCTTGTGTTCCCATTCTTTGCACAAGGGTGATTTTTCCCCTAGATATAATGTGTGAACATATACTACTTAAATTCTATCCTACATTTTCCTTCTATTTTTTTTTAATCCAGGGAGCTGAAAATGTCACTTTTAGAGTTGGTTTGTAAACCAGTTCTTCCCTGTAGCAAAAGTAGTTTGCTTAGGCATTTTCATTCAAGATAAACAGATTTGTACTGGAGCTAAAGACGTACATTTGGAAATTTGTTTTTACCTTTTCCCATCTGAGGATGGTTTCCTCAGCGTAATGGAAATCGCTGTATTCGCAACTTGCAGTTTCCATTACTGATTTTTTCTGTTCCTCACAAGAGTATGCTACATTTGTATGGTACCTAGGCCTGGAGGCAGTTTCATTGCAAATACATTTATATTAAAGCAGCTAAATCTGCAACAGAGATACAAATAGAGCCAAATTCTCCTATCACTTAAATGAATGTAAATTCGAAGTGACTCAAATAACTACAGTGGAACTACTCTAGATTTAAATGTGCATCACAGAACAAAATTAGTTCACGTTTGCATCTCCCATCTCCCAAATAGACTCAAGTTTTCAATGTCAGATTGCATTGGTTAATGGTAAGCAAAATATGGAAACAATTACAACAGAAATACATATTTTACATTGATACATCAATGGCAGTGATTGCACTGTCTTTTAAGAAAATGTGTTGCCATGGTAACAATGATTGTATGGTATTTTTTTCTTCTTCTTTTTATCAGATATAATAAAATAGTTTCATTGTATAATAAAGTACGTGGAATAGCCATTAAGTAATTTATTGATATATTAACATACTCTGACACTTATCAGACCCTAGTATACATGTTTAGTTCAATATATGGGAGTTATTCAATTATTATTGTTCTTGTTGAACCACAAAGCAAAAAATAAATGAAGTCAAACTGTGCCATGTTTGGTAGCTGATATTCTTAATAAAACTGGAATTGCAGTTTTATCCCAAACTTTAACCCAAACCCAAATCTTTCACCCCTCATTTCCAATAAATGGCCAATCCACCTGGTTTTATTTTAACCACACTTCCAGGGATTTAGGCACAGTTATACACCTTTCCAGGTAGAATACAATCACCACTGAACATACATGGCTGTAACACAGGACAAATTTAGCCAAATGGGTAGGAAGGTAATCTAAAAACAATGTACGTAGTAAAAATGACTTTTGCCGGTCTAGAGTTAGATCCATGAGTAGCATTTAAATACCCTTAAGGGAAAGAAGTGGGGGCCTTGATATTTGCAAGTAAACTTTTACAGTTGTATCGGCTTGTTTCTGAGTAAAAGTGAAATAGAGGCAAGAAAACAAATAATTACATTTCCAATTTCTGTACCACACAACTGCTACAAATTGGTTACTTTTTTCATGGGCCACCAGACAGCACTGAATAAGTGGTATATAGTGGGTGAAGTATATTTTTTTGTCACTACCTAAATTACTTTTGGATAGTTCAGCATATCTCTAGCTACAATCTCATATTGACAAACACTGCATTATACTAATACCCAAATGAAACATATTGTTAAAAATCAATAGTGCATTTTCTGCAGCTCTCAAGCACATTATGAAATGCTCAATATAATATGCACATGCAATTGTTGAACTGCATTAAGCCTTCACATTTTATTTAATACAAGCAAACCTGATAATTGGTCAAAAACATAAAGTACTTTTCAACAGAGCTGCAAATTCTTTTTACAGGTAATTTTTTTTTTTAATTAAAGCACATTTCAGATTGGCTAAAATAAATTTCAGTTTTATCTGCCTTTTAACATGCTCAGTTTCCTGATGCCATAGTGACTTTCCTAATACCATGCTGACATTTCTTTCAGAGAGAAACATGTTTGCAGTAGCAGTAGTTAATAATAGAGCCCATAAAGGCTAAACTGTTTCTCTTTGGGTGGGAAGAGATGCTGTTTGAGTTTCAAAACCCTGAGAGCTCCTTTTGGGCACTGCCACCTGAATCATTAGTTGTTAGTAGCATGCAACACAAAAAAGTAGAAGTCATATTGATTCATGAAACAAATGAAGGGTTAGCTTTGCAGATTCTTCTTTATAATATTAGATCAGTTCATAGTTACAAGGGGAGAAATGTGGGGAGAGAGAGCCTGGTAAATGAATCAGAATTTATCCTTGTTCAAACAAAACATGCTGGCATGGCTATTTTTCCCATGAACAATTATGAAGTCTTAGTAATATATTTTATTTGTTTAATTTAACTAAATTATTTGTTCTCAAAAACTTCAGAGATTCTTCTCTATTTTCCAGTGTGTTTTTTCACATGAAAAGAAAAAAAAAAGAGTATCTTTTCCTGTTGTGGAGATGGTCTTGGAATATTTATTGGCATAGTGAAAGCTTGAGTACAGCAAGCACAGCTTCAGTGTACAGTTGGGTTTGTTTTTTTGTTTTGTTTTGTTTTAGTTTTTTAAAATAAAAAGTGCAGCTCTTCAAACAGTAACAACAGTGGGGGAAGCGGACAAGAAAATTGTCTTTTTTTTTAACCATCTCTACTAATTATATATTGAGTGCCACAAATGATGTAGTGCCCTACAAAACAGAGCATACAATTCTCTACTCCAAAGAGTCCACAGTAAAGGCAAAACAAGATAAACAATTCAAGGGATTATTGATGTGCAGGGATCCTGGTTTTCTCTGATTTAAACAAATCCCCAATTATTGCATTTAAAAAAGTTACCGAAAATCTACATTTTGCCATGATTAAAATGAAACTAATCTATATATTAGTGGTGTTTCATTTTAATAATGGATTTTGGGTGATTTTTTTTTTTTATCTACTAAAATTGTTGGGGTTTTTTATAAGAGAAAACCATGATCCCTGATCATGTTTCTCTGTGAACAAGGACATGTCCCTACCATCTTGGACAACACTGAAAGGAGGGTGTTATGGGAGTGCTTGTTTCATTTTTTCCAAAACAGTACTAAGGTTATGCATAATCCTTAGGTCAGTGATTTTCAAAGGGTGAGCCATGGCACACTAGTGTGCAGTGAGAACAACAGAAGTGTGCTGCGAAATCCCCCTGTGCAAGGAGGTAAATGCTCTTCTCCTCTTAAGTCTGACCTAGCTACTCCAGTAGTGGCTACAGATGCTCCTCTGGGGACTGCAGCTACTGCTGCTGCTTTTCCCACCCCCACTTCCAACCCCAGATAACCCCCATGCTAGCCCATCCCTGCTCCCAGTGGTGTGCTCTGCTGCAAGAAGATAGGCTGGTAGATACACAGATGGAGCTGAGCTTTGCAGCTCAGGTTATCCCCACCTCTCCTGCCATGTTCCCAGTGCCAACAGAAGGAGCCGCAGGGGTGGTTGCCAGTGTGTGAAACCCTGCAGAAACAGCTTTAGCAACAGGGGCTGCCACATATAGGCCAGAGCTTGGGATAGGGCAGACAGAAAAAGCAGGGCACAGCAGGGTGAGATCCTGCCCCTGCCATACACAGCTCTTCTAACCTCAAATCCTCTATCCACATAGATTTAAATTCAGAAACTATCTCAGTGATTTTCAACGGGGGTGCTGCAAAATTCAGAAAAGTTATAGAGGGATGATGCCTTGAGGCTAAAAAGGTTGATAACCATTGGTTAGATACTAAACCTTTACTGAAGAAAGATGCACCATTTTTTTTATAGTACATCTCACCACTGGTACTGTTGAAAATGGGTTCCTGGTCTTGCCTCTTATTGTGTTAATATTACCCATGCACACCATGACTAGGGGTCTAAAGGTTTTGGAATCCTTGACAGGACAACCTCAATGATGTCATGACCAGGGATCCTGGTTTTCTCTGTTAAAAAATAAATCCTAATTTTCGGATTAAAAAAGTAACCCAAAATCCACATTTTCTTGTGATTAAAATGAAACACTGAGAGACATAGATAGATAGATAGATAGATAGATAGATAGATAGATAGATAGATAGATAGATAGATAGATAGATAGATAGATAGATATCAAATGAGGATCCCTGAAGATAGATATCAAACAAGGATCCCGGGTGAGGAGTTTTGATCATTGTGCGTTTGTTTGGTGTATGGACCATGTATTGGAGTTACCATACCAGCTGGGAGCCAAGGGACTGAGGATGGTCAGTGTGGTACAGTACGTGTAGCTTCAGTGTCTTTCTATGCTGTGTTGTGTTGTGTTTGGGTGAGGTCCCGGGAGGACAATATCCTGTGGTGCCTTGAGTGTTGTGTGCCAGAGTGGGTGCAGACTGGGGCAGTCAACCCAGAGGTTTTAACCCTCTAAGCCCATGCTTTTCTTTTACATCCCAGGTTTTCTTTTGAGGAGGCCTAACAACCCTCTGTCCCAATTGATTTAGGAAAACCCCAGGTTCGTCAGTATGATTTGCTTTGGCAAGGGATTGGAATAGATTGTGTTCTGAAAAAAAATGTACACAGACACACACACACACAAACACACACTTTTTCAGGTGTACAAGTAAAATATATTGCCAGTTTTAATCCAGAAAAAAGGATGCCCCAGGTATCAGAAGTTTGCAGGGATTTCTGTGAGCCCTGTGTCATAGTGAATGGGATTTTTACAAGTCTTTAACACTGTGCTCCAAAGTCCTTCAAAAATCCCACCCATTACCTCCAGAACTTCCTATGCATGCAGTGCACCTCTTTCTAGCTTCTCTGTACTGTAATGTCTTGTAAATTAGCTCTAAGTACAATGTATTAGCATCATATCACATTATTTTTTTCATATTCAGCTTACAGGAATCCGGCATGGATTAGGCAGGACAGAGAATCTTCTTTTGCTTGCTGAGCCAGAAGAAAGGAAAAGCAAACCTATCATCATCTCCATGTCTACTTCCAAATAATATAATCATTATTATTATTATTTAATTGGTGGTACTTTCCAGTAGTTCCAACCAGAACTGGAACTTCATTGTTCTGTATTTAACATGGAGATATAGCCTAGGTATACAGATTCAAAAAGCCCAAGGCAGAATCAATCTAAATTACATGGTTTTCTGTAAGCGGCATATTTAGATTGGTAATGAACATTTGTTTTTTTAAAGGCAAATCTTAGACTGGGTTCCACCATTTTTAGACATCTGTATGTGCTGAACTTCTGTTATGTTACAGGTATAGACTAGTTTCCGATCACTTATATAGTAAAAGTGTAAGGTCCATACCTGGGCTACCTAGGAAGACACAGTATAACCTCATAAATCCAACATCCTTGAATCCTAGCACCTTCCGGAGATTTGAAAATTCTGAATTTTTGAAACAGCATGCAACTGCTGCTCTGGGACTTGCCGGTGCTACTCCCTCCCCCGACTATCCCCCTCCAGACGCAGAGGAGGAAACTTGCATGCGGCAGCTCCTGCCGTCATCTACCACCCCGTGTCACTGCTCCACATGCAGCCGCTGCTCTGGGACTTGCCGCCACTACTCCCAGATGTAGTGTATTTTTAAAAAGTGCTGGATTTTTGAGAATTTCAGAATTTTGAAAAACAGATTTATGAGGTTATACTGTATATGACTTTCCCATGCTATTAAGTTGTGAATGAAACTAGTAGCTGGAAACTATGAATCCAGAATGAATTCCTTTCTATTCCGTATCAGTGTTAGGCAGATCTTTTTGTTTTGTATAACTGTTTTTCATTAGTCAAATGGTTCTGTTTTTTTCTCTCAATGGTTACAGCTCGCTTTGGTTTTCTGTCTTGTAAGCTCTGTGTCTTATATTTATTGACATTGCCCCCAAATTTGATTGTGACATGACAGGCCTGTTGAAATCAGGATATGGCCAATTCACTGCATTGACTCTTTGATTAATGAACTAAAACACAAGGTGGAAGAGTTGAGTCTAAATCATTTAGCTCACATTCTGCCTGCAACTGCCAAATGAACTAGGGGAATCTACTCCCCCATTTCACCTTTAGAAGTTACTTCTTGAATAGTGGCTGTCACTTTTCCTTCTTGTTAGATTCCTCATTTAATATTTTGGAATGTTTTCATCTTTGTGTCTTAGTGAACTGGATTTAATGTTAAATACATATTTTGTTTCAGCTCACACAGAAACATGCTCTAGTTATTAGATTCTGGCCATGGTGCAGTATTTATGTGATCAATATATTTGCGCATAAAGATTTTATTGATTCAATATTGTCCAGTATTAATTTATAAAGAATTTGAGACAGCTAATAAAGGTGTTCCTTTTTCACAAGGTTTCTAATAGCTCTCATATCCCAAGTGAGCAATAACCAAGATATAAGATTATATGTTATTTATTTAATCCAGAGGTAAGCCACTTTAGGTTATTAGATTTTGGATTAAGTATAGTATACCTTTTATATCATGCTTGCATGTCATTGTATTGATCTAGCATTTAAGGAGAAATCATCTACAGAAAAAAAGAGTTGAAGTTAGAATGGGAATTATATAAAGTGGGATAGATTGCCTAGAGTTATCCAACCAAGAAGTCTAGATAGTACAGGAAACAAAAGGAGTGAAGATCAAGCACTATATAAAGTCAATGAGAGAATTAAAATAAAAGTCTGTTTCTTCTGTAACTAACCCCAAGCATACCCAAACAATGGTTAAAGCCCATAAAGATCATGAGATTAGCCTAAATCAAGAGAATTAGCCTAAATCAAGAGAAAAAGAAGTAATGCTTTTCTTTTTATTTGCCTTTTTTGTGAATTTATTTTTTTCTTTGCAAATGGGAGGATTAGAAAACTACCCTTTTAATGAAAGCTGAATTTCTCATGTAGTCACCTGGTCCTGGGACCTGAATCTGTAAGTAAAACAGCAGATCTCATGTAGCTTGCAATAATAATCCCAAGCATTGGTAATAGTATATTTCTGAAATGTGTTAATGAAAAAAAATACTGGATAACATATTTATAAGTTTAGAATTAGTATTGGTTTACTGTGATAAACATTGTTGTAGAGATAAATGAGAATAATGCATTTATAATAGACATATAGATCTGGGCATAATCTTTAACCTGAAACATTTTTTGTCAAAAGAGAGAGAGAGAGAGAGAGAGATTTGTCAATACTGTAATATATATATATAAACACACACACACACACACACACACATATATATATATATGTGTGTGTGTGTATGAAACACCACTACACACACACACACACACACACACACACACACACACACACGTGTGTGTGTGTGTGTGTGTGTGTGTGTGTATAGTGGTGTTTCATTTTAATCACAGAAAAAAATGTGAATTTTGGATTACTTTTTTATCCAAAAATTGGCGATCTTTTTAATCAGAGAAAACAAGGATCCCTGGTAATAAATCAAAGGTATCTAAATACCCACCCTTGCAATTCAAAGTGGTCCACAACTGTATTCAAAATTTCGAAAGGGGTTCACACCTCCATTTGAAATTTTATAGGCATCCACAAATGAAAAAAAGTTGAAAACCACTGCCATATACTAATACAGGGTATGAATTACTGGCTAGGCTGCAGAGGTGACAGTGAACCAGAAGCTAAATGTGAGCAAACTGTGCTCTTCCTGGAGAAAAAAATAACAGCATAATAAGTTGTATTCAAAGAGTGTCTCTTGCAAATCAAGGGACGTGATTCTTGTGCTTTATTTGGCACTAATGAGACCTCACCTGGAGTATTGTGTTCAGTTTTGGGCCCCACATTTCAAGAAGGATATGGACAGATTGTAAAGAGTCCAGCTCAGAGCAACAAAAATGATTAGGGGCTTGGGAAGGTAGAATTAGGAGGACCGGTTGAAAGGGTTATTTAATCTAGATAGGAGAAAACTGAGGTGTGATTTGATAACAATCTTCAAATACCTGATGGGCAATTATGGAGAGAGTGGAGATGGGTTTTTCTATTTGCCATATGGGACAGAACCATGAGCAATGACCTCCAATTGCAAGAGAGTAAATTTAGGTTGGAGATAAGGAAGAATTTCCTGACTATGAAGGTGATGTAGCATCAGAACAAGATACCTAGAAAGGCTGTGGAGTCTGCCTACTTGGAAATTTTCAAGGGCAGGTTAGACAGACACTTGACTGGGATGTATAGGTAGGAGATGATCCTGAGAGGAGACTATGAGGTCCCTTCCAACCCTGCTTTCCAGTAATTTGAAGATAGGCTGGTCAATCCAAGTTGTCACACAGGGATTTTCATTTTTCAGTAAAAGATTCACTAGAAGAGGATCTGTGGATAGGGAAAGTGATTATGTGTGGTTAAGTGGGACTGAGGGATAGGGAGAAGAATAATGTCTTCAAAATCTGTTATTCTGTCATAAAAATGATATTAGTAATGTTCTTGACATATTGATGTTTTGCAGCTGAATGTCATTTTTAACTGGAACTGGAGCTAAACAGATGCCTTGTGAAATCTAGCTATTCCTTTTGAAGTGTTTTGTGTTTCTTTTATTCCCCTCCATTCGAGGCGGGGGGACGGGAACTTAATTCACAATAGCATTTCTAAAGTGCACTTTTTTATACCTCTATAGATAAAACTTTTTAAATGTAATGTGTGCTTTTGTTTTTCATGTTTAAAAGTAGCTGAGACTGCCAGAGCAGAATGAAATTAAAAATAAATCTTGACAATTGTCCAGGGTACTTATAAACAATACTATACTCTTCTACAGCACGAAAAACTTGCTCTTCATATTACTGCTGTATGATTTATGCCATAATTCTAGAATATTTAAATTCCTCATTTGTTTGTTTGTGTTTAATAAAAGATGAGGCTGCGTGTCTGGCGGCAAGGGAACAATTTATCTTTTTTCCCCCTCAAGAACCAAGTTTGAACCTAAGTAATTTAATTTCAAAATGAGGGATATGAGCCAAAGCACGTAACATAAAAATAGCCATGTTTTCTTTTTGCAGCTATCTCCCTGAAATGTAATCTGCCTTCTTAAACCAGGGCTATATTCTTGTATGTCCTATATCTCACCAGGGTGACCCACGTCAAAATGCTCCTCCTTTGAGTTTTCTGTGACTCTAGGCTTACATATGCAGTTGATGTGGACATGAGGATATAGAAGATGACATATTTTGCCTTTGCTTAGCTATGCTGTACTCACGTGAGAAAAAAATGTACCAGAATCTCACACACCACCTCTGGAAAAGGGAGAGGTGAAGGTCAGTGCAACATAAAAAGGTTCACAAAACTAGAGACTTGTCTCTACAAGAAAATAGCCCAGGTTATATATAGAATGTCTTTATGTAGATTAGTTTAATTAAGGGAAACAGGCTCAATTTCAGAAAGACAGTCGGTGCAGAATAAGACCGCCCATAGGAGGAGTTAACACAGAAAGAGATATAGTGCTTCAAATTCACTCTTCATCTATTTGATAATATTTTCCCCATGGAGAAATATCTTAATATCTTGCCTATGGAACAACTTGCAAAGAGAGTAAAATCAGCATAGTTAAATGGCCATGCAGTCTGTGTGGATACTCATTTCAGTTTGATAGGTGTATTTATGGAATAAACCTGTAATTATCTGACGCTAAAGTGAAATGTACCTTTACTGCATGAGAAGTTGCCTGATTTTAGAATGAGATGTGATTTTAAGTTGATTTATTTAAATCATGATTTAAGTCATTTGTGTATGCTCCTATTTCAATTCAGCCCTGACTTGTTTCATTTGAAATGCATTGGTTTGAAAACTACAACCTGAGTTGCAAAAGGGCATCTGTGCAGGTAGGCATGAACTATACATTTCTGTCATGTTAAGTCATTGCACCAATAGACCTGACACTGTCTTTTTAAGAAAGGATTAATGTGAATACTGAAAATTTTCAGCAGTTTTTTCAGAAATTTCAAAATATTAAAGATACATCTATCTATCTATCTATCTATCTATCTATCTATCTATCTATCTATCTATCTAATCTAGATCAGATTCTATAACCTGTTATGGCCCTTTTGTACATGAGCTAGGCATGAAAGGGTGGCATGGCATCAATAGAGAATTCCCTCATGTTGAGAAAGCCCCTGCTGGTCCATCTATCCTGATCCTTGCTTAGCCACATACCTTTGCCCTTGCATAACCTTTTGGCTTAGGGATGTATCAAGACAGAGGTATGCTCCTGGTGGAGTTCTGATCAGATAAACCAGTCCTCTGCTGGAATAATTTTGAGCTGCAGCTCTAAGTGGTGTCAGGGCTGAGAATGACCTTCAGGAGCTGAGAGCTGGAACCTGACACTGCCATCCTCATCACTCTCCTGTGATGAACAGAGCTGTGGCCCCACTGTGACTTCCATCTCAAAACCACAGGAAGCTGACTTTTGCAATCAGCTTCATGACCAGAAACTCTCTCTCTTTTGTGTGTGTGTGTGTGTGTGTGTGTGTGCGCGCGTGTGTTAAATCATTTTAAATCACAGGTTAAACATGTGGGCTGCAATCCAGTTTCTCAAGACAGCAGCTTCTGAGACATATGCATTATGTCACTGATTTTTTTCCCCTTACATCTTCAATTTGATAGTGCTGCTGTAACAGAGAGAACAAGATGTGCATGTGCAATTCCACTATTTATTTTTACCTAAAATAAAGCCAATTAAAGCTGGAGGTTCCTTTAAGGTGATGTATTTAGATGATGTTTTTTATGAGTAATACAAGCGAATGCTAGGAAAAACTGACAGCCTGGTTTGATCATACAGCTATAAATTTCACTGGCATACATGGATTATGGCCATGTAAAAAGCTGGAAAATATGTATCTTTAACACTCTAATTAAACTATCAACTCACTGATCCAGTGCACTATAATGTATCTAATGGAATTTACATGGAGAGAGCAATATGGTGCATAGTTATAAGGGACATAGACACCTTTTATTTTATTTTATTTTTTTGTCTCATTCTCTGATTTTTTTCTTAAAGAAAAATGTATATTAAGCATCATAGGTTGGGATACATTGTTCTAATAAACTGAAATCTGGTTTCTACCTGGTAAGACAGATATATGAGAGGACATTCATAAAACATGTTTGGAAAACATCATATTTTATACTGGGGGTGGCTAAATTGTGACTTTTTAAAACAGAACAAAGAACTAAGCGTAAGAATTGCCCCTCTTTCTTTACATGCTTTGGAATCAACTGAATCCTATGCTTTGTACATGGCTAGGTCACTACAAGAAGGCTCCAGTGTATACTAATATTGCCTGCCTTTCTGAAAGCAGGCAATATTACTGATAACCAGTACAAAGAGATATTATTTAGGCTAATTTTGTGAGTAAATAAGGGTTTCATCTCTAAACATTCTTTCACATGTATTCATTGGTGGTTTATTATAACCACCTTTTGCCATTTTGTATTAGAGTTTCTCCACTGCCTCCCGTACTGTCTTTTATTCGATTTGTTTATTTATATAGAAAGGCTTCTCTTTCTCTCTCTGACATATGTACCCATGCAAATATATACTTACAGATACTATATATGGGCATTTTATGTAAAATATCAAATAAAATATAATAAATATTAGTATGTATAATATGTATGCATACACACACATTTTTCATTTTAGTTTTCTTTTATTTGCTTTCAGAGAAGTCCATTACACAAGTCCATTATGAAGCCCATAACACAATTAAGAAACATGTTTTCTTTCTTTCTGTTTTCTACTTATTGTTTTTGTCAAGATGTGGCAGGGCTGAATGCTAATGAGGCAATAACAAGGCCAGAAAAAGGCATTTGGGGGTCATTACCAAACACCTGACTTGTTTTTGCAGGTGCCAGATGAATCAAGTTATTCACGAATATTTGGGGTATCCCCAAGTATCAGTTATTTCCATTCAGTTTTATCTGTTCCAAGTTAATGCAATTTAAATGCAAAAAGTGTGTTGTATAACTTTCCAGTGGAACTTACACAGAATTGGAGCATAAATGGAGCATAAGTTATTCATGAATAGAAATTGTAAGAGTGTTGACAAAAGTGGAACCATTCTCCTTACAGTAGTCATCCATATGGATGCCTTTCACCTTCAATACAATTATTTGGCATTTTATTTTCCAAAATATTTTCATAAGAATATCAGAATTGTGTGTTAATAATAGAGATTTGGAACATAAGAAAATTCAGATTAAATTAGATTTTTATTTCTAAAATTATCAATTACTATACTCAGGATGCAGGGGAAAGAAAGCTTTCCTTTTGCAAGTCTCATTACATATTTTTCAGCAGAAAAAAAATATCCCCTGCATGCAGGATTCTTACAACATATCTAGTAATTTCAGACCCGTCAAACCCATACTCTCTCCATTAAAGGACAATACCTATATCATTGACCCATACTCCTTTATTTTCTTTTGTGGTTCTATACCTTCCCTTTTTTACCTGCTCTATAGGCCAACTTCAACAGAGGAGGTGTACCATGCTTTGGCCCATGCATGATTCAGTGTTTAGAGCACTTTTCAGGAAAGTGGAAAATATATGTTTAACTCTGGATGAAAGAGGCTGGAATTTGGCTCTCCTAGTCCTTCAATAAGTGCCTTAGGTCAGGGCTCACCAGTTTATGACTTGCAGGTAGAGGCATAACGTGACTCCTAAGTATGCTGCCAGGGTCAAAGAGAACTCCTTCAGCATTGGTTGTGTGTATGGTGGCAATAAATGAACCACCATGAACAGCGGGTGAGGGAAAGAGAAATCTTACCTGCCCCAGTTTTCAGTATCCTGAAGGCAGGTGCTACTGCTAGAATAGAGACCAAGCAGCGGCAGCCTTGTGACACAGGCTCCCTGGGAGCCACCCCAGTGCCTTATTTACTTACTCCCCTGCCTCATTGGGCACAAGGCTGTATCAAACATTCCCGGGAGGGGGGCACCATTATGCTCACCCCACTCACCTCCTGACCCCCAGATACCCTGCTGGGTGTAGGGCTGCACTTGCTGAGCTCCTATGGCTGGGCAGTACAGGGGTGCCTCTGCCATGGCAAAGAGTCTGGGTGGGAGGGAATTCTGGCACCCCTTGATAGTGCCCAGGGCTAGTACCTGTTTCTGATCCCCCCATCACACTCCCAGGTTTGCTACAGGCCCTAGCTGGAGTTACACATGGATCAACATCACCGACTGTGCTGTTGGTGGCACAGTGGCAATTAGTCCCTGAGCGGGGAGCAGTGCGAGGGGGAAAGCAAAAATGGCCACTCTGCAGTGGCGGTGGAAGCAGTGGCAGCAACACCAGGCAGGTTGGATGTGGCACCTTCAGTAGTAGCTTCATTAAAGCTGCCCAATGCTTCAAAATGTTGTCAGTGCCTGCACTAAATATTGAACTAAGTGCTGAAAAGGGCTGCATCTTCCTCAAGTGTCAAATCCTTGCTAGATGAAGCCTTACTGGGCATTTTTACATGTGCTCCAGAAGTGGGGGAGCACTTTAATTAGAGTGGCTCTGAGAGTTGGTCAAATTAAAGCACCGCAGCGCCTCATGTGTCAATGTCCCTGCACTTCAAAATGGCAGCGGAGGCCCTTGAACTAAAGCTTGTCAGACAAGCTTTAGTTAAAGCACCCTTGCCACCATTTTGAAATGAGGGAATGCTGATACATGAGAAATGGAGGCTGGCTGGAGCATGCTAATTAGCACACTACAGCAGACTCAATTAATTGAATAATTACAGGGCCTTGGAGCACATGTACAGACACCCACTTATGACTAATATTTCAAAAACTTGTAGTTTACACACTGTTGGGTGGAAACTTTGAGAGCCAATCATAAACACTCACTTAATCTAATTAGCCTTCAAACTCCAGAATAAGGGATGGGTGCAATTGTCATTTGAAGTATTCACACATCTTTCACTGCACTGCCTCGAGCCAATTAATGGATTTGCATAAATTAAACACTGAAACCTTAATACAACCAGAATGAATACATGGTTTATTGACTCATTAAACAAAACTAACAACTAACAGTTAATAACACACTAGAACTAAACCACCATATACAAATATATACAAATATTTACAGATGGAGGGTTTAAGGTCTAATATATTCACAGTCCCTCACCTAGGGGTTGAGTGATATTCACACAGAGGCTGGCAGACAAGATTCTTTGGGTGAATCTGATATCTTTTATTAGACCAACTTAAATAGTTGGAAAACAATTATTAAGCAAGCTTTTGGGTTCAAAAACCCTTCGTCAGGCTAAGGAGGTTTCAGTAGTTGGTGTGTGCTCTTCCTGGATGGAATGAAAAGTAACAAAGCCAGAGGCTGGGCTGGTATGCATACAAGACAGGTAGTCAGTGAAAATGTAGATTGAGGAGTCAATGGGTGAGAGACAGGCTGGGGGGGGAGAAGGGGGAGAGAGAGAGAGAAGGGGGATGAAAGTGGAGAGATACCTGAGGAGTCAAATGTCAGGCAGGTTATAATGCTTCATAAATCCAATGTCTATATTTAGTCCATGATTTTTAGTGTCCAGGAGGCTGATGAAGTGGAGTTCATAGGCCCACCTCTGGGAAGTGTTTTGTAGGTTTCCTTTGAGGATCAGGACTGAGAGATTGGAGAAAGAGTGGTTTTCTTTTGAGAAATGTGCCCCCACCGGTAATTGAGTATTCCTGTCTTTGATAGATTTCCGGTGTGCATTCATTCTGGTGCACAGTTGTTGTTTGGTCTCTCCTACGTATTTTGCATCAGGGCATCTGGTGCATTGGATGAGGTATATTACATTTCTGGAGGTGCAGCTCAAAGATCTGAGAATGCTGCTGGCTCTGTTGTGGGGTGTAGGAATTGCGGGGGTGGTGGAGATGTGTTGGCAGGTTTTGCATTTCTTGTCATGGCACCGTCTGGATCCATTTGGTGTGTTCTGCGCTTGAGGAAGTTTGCTTCTGGTGATGAGGTTAGCAAGGTTCGGTGCTTGTTTGAAGGCTAGGATGGGTGGCTCTGGGAAGATCTTTTTAAGAATAGGGTTTCTTTCTAGTATGGGTTGCAATTCACACTGAGAGGGACCAGTTCTCAGGAGGTGACTGACTTCAGCTCTCTGAGGTGGTGAAAACTCAGAGGAAGAGTCACACACCTTGTTCTCCACATGTGCTGATCCAGAAACTCACACTGTCAAACTCACAACTTACAATGACAGACCAAAACCCACACTGCACCTCTCACACACTCTTATAGCGTCATAGTTATTAGGAGCTGGAAGGGACCTTACAGATCATCGGGTCCAGCCCTGCTGCACTTTGGCAGGATCAGGCGACCCCAGCAAGATGGGCATCAAGACGCTTTTTGAAGATCTCCAAGGTGGATGACTGTACCACCTCTGGGGGGGAGCCTGTTCCAAACCTTCTGCACTTGACTTGTAAAGAAGTTTTTCCTGATGTCTAGCTTGAGTCAATTCTCAATCAGCTTGTGCCCATTATTTCTTGTCCCCCCCAGCTCCCCCAGGCCCTGATACATGCCCTCCCATTTCATTCATCAGGGAACCTATGATTTCCTTATCTTTTCTCTGACTTCCTACATATCTAAAGAAGGACTTTTTGTTGTCCTTGAATCTGGTTACCAATCTTGTATTCAATTTGTGCTCTTGCTGTCCTGATTTGCTCCATACAGTTTCAGGCTGTTGCCAAGTACTCCTCTTTGGTAGTTATTCCTGACTTCCATCATTTGTAGCTTCTTGTTTTAATTTCAGGTGGTCCACGACTTCCCTGTTGAGCCCAGGGGGTCTCCCAGACCTTTTGATGGCTTGCTTATGAAAGGGAATGGACTTCCTTTGAGCTTTTAGGATTGCTTCCTTAAGGAACAACCACTCTTCTTCTACCCCCTTCCTCATCAGGCCATGGTCCCGCAGGGCCTCACCAACCAAATACTCTAAGCTTGTGGAAGTCAGCTTTTTTAAAATCAAGGATTTCTACTTTACTCAATTTCCCTGAGTTATGGTAGGTCGAGAAAGTGATCATCTCATAGGTACTGTCAGCCAGTTTCCCTTTGATCCTCAGGTTGCTCACTAGATCATCGCCTCAGTCAGAACTAATTCTAGGAGTGCCTTGCCCCTGGTTGGCCCATAGACTTCTTGTGTTAAATACCGCTCCTCAATGAAAGTGAGGAAGCTTTGTGAGCAATTGCATCTAGCTGTGTGCTCATCCCACGAGATGTCTGGGTAGCTGAAATCACCCATGATGGCCATGCTCTGAAAGCGTGCAGCCTCTGCCAGTTCTCCAGAGAATTCCTGGTTGAACTATTCCTCTTGGTTTGGAGGAGATGTTCCTCTTGTAATAAACTCCTATGGTCATATCCCCTTCTCCATGCTCTTCCTGTATTGTGAACCAGAGGGTCTTAAGTTGCCCTTCTTTGTTTCCAATCTTTGCTTCTAGGAATGTGTAATGTTCCTTTACGTAGAGAGCAACTCCACCGCCCTTCTTCCCAATACAACCCCTCCTATACAGGGTGTATCTACCTATGCCTGTGGTCCAGTCATAGGTGGAGTCCTGTGATTCCTAAGAGATCATATTAGTTGTTGGTTAGTAGGAGGGCCAGTTCCTCTTGCTTGTTTCTCATGCTTCTGGTGTTAATGTACAGTCCATTGGCTGGTGTCAGAGAGAGTTTCCTATTGTACTCTGGGATGCTGGTTTTGTGGTTGCCATTTTGGGGCTTGTGCTAGTGGTTTATGGCCTGTCCCCCAGCGATCTAAGTTCAAAGCCCTATGCAGGAGATCCTCCATTCAAGATGAGAAAATCCTCTTCCCCCTTGGTGTGAGGTGGATGCTATCCCTTCCCAACAGGCTGCAGTCCCAGAGGTGCATGCCATGGTCAAAGAAGCCAAAACCCTCATGGTAGCATTAACAACAGTGCCTTCTGTTTACTTCTATGCATCTATCCCTCCTGTATCCGTGACCCACAACTGGAAGGACTGAGGAGAAAACTACCTGCACCCCCAACCCCTTGATCCCAGCCCCCAGATCCCTGTAGTCTCTCATGACCCAGCCAGGATTGTTTCTGGCTGTGTCATTCATGCCTACATGGATGAGGAGCATGGGATAGTGGTTGGAAGGCTGGAAAAGCTTTGGGATCCTTTCAGCCACATCCCAAATGTGAGCCCCTGGGAGGCAGAAGAACTCATGAGTTAGGGGTTGGGGCAGCAGATTGCTCCCTCAGTACCCCTCAGGAAAGAGTCACCCATCATAACCACCTTGCATCTCTTCTTTGGGGCTGCCTTCCTTCCTCCAGAGCTGGAGCTTCCACTGATGACTCTTGGTGCATCTGGGTGGAGGCCAGAACCATGGACTCCGGCTGGGGCCAAAGCAGGAAGCTGTGTGGTATGATACATCCCCACCATTGTATGGTAATAGACTATGCTACTACCCACGAACTGGCCTGTGAACCGTTTACCCTGTTTGCAGGCCTTAGTCACAGGCTCCTTGGTCACCTGGGGAGTCTCCTTTTATATCTTTCTGGGCCTGAGCTGACTCAGCCCCCTTGTTAGGGTTTCTGTCAGGCTCAGGCAGCAATCACTCAGCAATCACTCAACAATCAGCAATCACTCAGCAGTCAAAAATAAGCAATCATTCCCTGCTTCTAAGAGCACACATCCCAAACACACACAGCCCACAAAACAAACACTGAGCAAAACCAAAGGCACAGACAGCTGGATCACTTACTTTACCTGGGCAGGAGCTGGTGCCTGGCTTCTCTCCTTCTCTTGCCTCCAGCAACTGCCTGCACACTGCTTCCCCTGTTTGCGGTCCCTGTTTACTGGATCCCCGGTCACATCTATACCCTCCCCCCACACAAAGGTTCCAGAAGCCACAGGCGATGGACACCTCACTCGCACATGCTCTGTGACGCATTCTCATACTTTTTCCTCAGTCACACATACACATTCACACCACAGGTCAATAGTTCAGAGGTCCTGGATTTTACTAGACCCAGTGAGCCTGCACCAGTGACCTACATACAACAAAGAGGCAGGGGCAATGCGTAGGGGATGCACAGGGGTGCACGTGCACCCCTGAGAGCACTGGTGCACCTCCTGTCAGGCCACACTCCCTGTTTAGGCAACAGGCGGGGGGGGGGGGGGAGTGCTGGTGCCCCGCCTGTGAGTGCCAGCCAGGGAACGGGTCCACTAGCAAAAGTGCAGCCACTTTTTCATGAGTGAGATTGGCTGTGGGGGAACCCCCTTCAGTCAGTGAGATCAGCTGTGGGGGACCACCTCCCTGTCGCTGACTGATGTCACGTGCCCCCCCCTGACTCAAGAGGCAGCAGTCATCCATGCAAGGGGGTCACCCATGGGGCAGAATACTTATAATTAATGTCACATGCATTCACAATCATTTTAAGCTAACTTAACATATGCAAGTAGCATGCCTTAACATAACTGTAACAAAGGCAAGGCAGGAGATACCAGATTTCAGCTTACAACACCTTTCTCAAGAAGGAGGATCTCTATACAGCATAAGTGGATTGAGCAGATCTCTTCTAAGCATGTTTTGAAGGACAAAGATAAGTTGCACAGTGGGAAGTAGGATCTATGAAGTCTGCATAAATGGTCCAAAATGCAATTTACAGTCTTAGTTCAGTCACCTAGAGCAGTGTTTCTCAACCTGTAGGTCATGACCCAAAAGTGGGTCATGAGAATATATGAAGGGTCATGAACAAACTTAAAAAATGGATCAATAAGCTTTAAGAATGGATATTCCTTTAAAGGAGAAAAATGTGGAAAACCGTAGCTTTTCCCTGCCAATCTAGCAGAGTTCCAGCCTGCAAGGGGCAGCTTGGGGAGCCCCCTGCTCCACACTCTAACCCCCTGGCTCACACACTGGGGGCTGGGGGTGGAGGCAGCAGGTCAGGAGTGAGGGGCACTGGGTTGAGACTGGCTATCAATATTTACAACTGAGCCCTGGTATGAAAAACATTGAGAACCACTAATCTAGAGTACTTTTACATATGCCCCGGGGGTGCGGGGTCATACTTTGGAGCAGGTCTGAGAACTGCTCTAATGAAAATGTCTCCATATCTCATATATTAGTGTCCCTGCACTTAAAAATGGTGATGGGGGCACTTGAATTAAATCTCATTCAACAAGCTTTAATTCAAGCACTCCTGCTGCCATTTTAAATGCAGGAACACTGATACATGAGACAAAGGAGGTTGCTGGAGCATGGCAATTGCAACACTCCAGCAGACTTGATTAATTGAATCTGCTCTGATGCACATCAGAGCAACCTCACTGCTCGTGTATAGGTACCCCTAATTACTACTTACCTCCCAAAGGGAAGTTTGAATGTAAGGCCCCACATGTAAGCAATCACATTAACTCACTGACAGTGCTCATATAAGGATAGGATGTGCTCAAGGCCTCAGTTTTCTCCCTTTCTCTAGCTCTTAAATGGTTCTCAGCTGAATAAATGGTTCTCATAGCTGAACAATGGAAGCTCAGTGATCAACCACAGTATATAGTTTTAAAAGACAAGCTGTACTGTGCACAGGATAAACTGCACTCAGATCTTGGAGTAGTATAGGTTCTCTCCCAGCACAGCAGGTCAGGAAGAACTGAGCTCCTTTTACATGTTAACTTTTGGGTGCAATAAAATAAAACAGGAGATGTGACAAGTGTAAATCTAGAATGGAAAGAAGGAGGCTCAGAAACTAGCTTTCTCCCTGAAAATATAACTAGTGAGCAGTTTGTATGCATTTCAAGCTACAGTGCTTCACATGACATAGTGGAATGAAAGAGGTGGTCTGCAAAAACAGATTGACCAGAAATGTAGATACAACAGCCAGGGGTTATCTTCTTCATACCGGATTGCTGTTTCTGATTCATCCAGGAATAGCTGTGGGTATGTATGTGAATTAGTGGGGAAACATTTCATGGTGACCAGTCTGTGCACATTGGGCTACTATCAATATCATAACAAACATGTAGCACAAAAATGTTTCTGCTTAGCCTATGATCAGTCCCATGAACCTGGTAGGATAATGCTCATGGATTGGAACATGTGAAATGGGGGAATTTCTTTTTTTTTTCTCTATGTATTTGAAAATATTTTCTTTTAACTACAATCAAGGTAAGGAGCAATTACAGCAAAACAAAACAAAATAAAACAAACACCCACTTAGTAAGCTAATTAAAAGAAAAAGCATATGCTTTGCTTCTTTTACTATAACATAGAGTTCAACTTATGGTAATTCAATATGATTAGTGAAGGTGGAGACCTTGCAGAGGGAAGGAAGGGATGGAGTCTGAGGCAAATGTCTGGCAATAGATATTTGGTGCAATCTGATCCATTCCAAAAGTGAAACAAAGCATGGTTCAGAAGCAAATGTTTGATCCCTAAGGACATACAAAGCAGCTATTACCCTGAAAGAGAAGTTAGAGTACCCCAAAAGGAAGTACAGGAAGTCAGCTGAGGAGTAAAGGATATGTAGATTGCTTCTCAAGAGTCTCTAAGTAGAGGAATCAGTAATTTGCTGGGCAGTTAGGAAGGGGACCTAAGGAAGCCACAAGTTTGTATTATAATTCAGATAAGGTCCACGTGAACATACGGACTTTAGAATAATTATCAAGACAAAAATAACCCCCTGAAACCTTTAGAGGCTTGCTCATCATTAGTCTCCTTCAGTGGTATTACACAGCTCTTTTGTAAATCTCTAGTGAGAGTGATTATCTCTTAGTAGAAAACACTGCTACAGCACTTTAAATGGTTAGAAGTAATTTGATGCTAAAATAAAAGACATTAATTCCAAAGGCAAGGGGAGGAGTAAAAAAATATGTTATCTAGAAAACTGAAATAATTGGAAATTGTGTTTTCAATCCAAGACCAAAAAGAAATATAGAAACTGATAAGGATAGACATTAAATCAATAACAATATGAATCTATGATTATTAACTCAATGAAAATATAATCTCTTTTGTTATTACCTATTTCTTTTCCTTTTTCCTTTTTTTTCCCTCTTGGCTTGAAAACAAAGATTCCAGCATTTTTTTAAGATGATAGATTATTTTAGTCTCCCTTTGCCATGTATGGTCCAGCACTATCAATGAACAAAAGAAAAATAAAGAAACAGTAAGATGTTACCTCTAAGAAAAGTGTGTGTGTGTGTGTGTGTGTGTGGGGGGGGGGGGGGGGGGGGAGGAAGAGGAAAAAGTGTTTAACTTTTCAGTGCTGAATTGGTTCTAATTATCTCCAAAACTGTATACATTATCTTCTTGTTAAAGCAGTGCCCAGTAATGCTGTTGCAGTTTATCTCTTTTTAAAAATTCCAATAAAGCATTATAATAAGTTTTTAAATGATTTCTTTTAGTTGGTTTGAATGGGATGCTTGATCAGTAAAACAGCTTTGGTAGCTTCAAACACTTTCTCATAGCAAAATGATTCATTAAACAAAAAAGAGAAACAAAGAAAAAAGGGAAAAGTTTAAAATGGATGACTCACGACTTCTAATGTCAGATGTCACTAAGAGAGAAGAGCAGCATAAAGTCAGCATTGCCAGTTGTCTGTGTCTGAAAATGTTGAACTAGTAGTTCAATGTTCTCAGTCTCATCTACCATGTCAGTAGTGGTTCATAGGCAAAACCCTGAACACATTTTCCAATAAATCAAGTCTCTGATAACTTGGAGCCAGATTTTTCAAGAGTAAACAAGCATGGAAAAATATTTATGGATCTGTCAAATCTGATTTATAATATTCACATAGGTAGGTACATATACAAATTAAGGCTTGAGAGTATACAAGTTAGTGGTTTATGAAGTTTTTCCTCTCTTTTTATATTCACATTTTTAAAGTTCAAGCCCTTGTGCTTCAGTAGTTATTTTACTGTTCCCACTAGGATTTCATGACTCTGTAATAGTAAAACCCATATTTGTTTCATATCATTGAATGAGACAAGTTAGAATTTTGACTCCCCTAATTCCAGGCAAAGTCACATCAGAGTCAAACTTAAAATAACAAGCATAATCAGAGCATGCAAAAAGAAAGAACTAAATACTCAACCCCACATTTACAGCAGCTTTCTTACCCTCAAATATATTCCAGTTTTTTTATTGGTGCAGTATAAATGACACATTGATGAAGTGCCTGCAATATGCATGGTACTATACTCATAAATAGGATGAGATGCAGAAAGGCCCACCTGCAACAGCAAATTATAGACAGTCCTTTTTTCATAGATGGAAATTATATTTTAATAAAGGGGCACACACAACAATCTCCATTTTCTCATTTCCACATACATTTCTATCCACAATTTACTTCTGTTAACATGAATCTATTACCCAAGAGTATTTTCTCCTAAAATTACAGTCCGAAGCAAAATTATGCTGACAAATGGGTCTATGTGAAATGTAATAATGATATGGTTAGCACCAGAGGTGAAAATATTAACAGACTGATTACTAATTCCATGAAGTATTGTAGTCCAGGTTACTCTAATGGAATTACACTTCTTAGTGTGAAAGAGAAGTTCATAATGTGACCTCACAAAAATTAGCTACTTTTGAAAACGTTCAAGCATTGGGTTCAGTAGTCTCTACAGAACATTTTTGAGAGTGAGAGTAGGATTTTTTTCCTCCAACCTGGCTATCATCCAGAAGTCAATCTACCTACTCAAAGGAACATTTGGGTTCTAGAGTGATCCCTTATGCATAATGCCAGGTATGATTTGTATGGTGAAGTATGTAACAGGAAGTCCATTTATGACTCAGGGGCCTTTACAATAATTATGGGCATAATAAACAACTTTCACTGAGTGCAATTACACACTTATTAATGTGCCTTAGATACTGCTCATTTAGTTTATTACTTGCTTAATAAAGTACTAACTACATGTGCAATAACTAGAGTTACTGAGCAGTAGCACCGGCTCATGGATATTTTGTGACATTTACTTCACATTAACCTAATAACACTGCACAGTGGGCTATTAATATGGTTTTTAACTGCCTTACCACTGTACAGTGTTATTAGGTTTATGCAGAGTAAGTGCCTTGTGTAGATGTGCCCACTTACAGCCAAAGGGCTCTTATACACATGCAGGGAGCAGCTCTGATGCTGGAAATCTAGTGTGTTAGAACAGACTTGATCAATCGAGTCTGCTAGAGCACGGCAATAAACGAGCTTCGGCAGACAGTGGCGTCACGTGTATTAGCATCCCTGCACCAAAAATGGTGGTGGGGCACTTTGTGTGATGAATTTTAGTTCAAAGTGCACCATTGCCATTTTTAGCATGGGAGATACTTGGGCACTTTTAATTAAAAGCACTCACTAATTAAAGCACCCTCCCACCCCCCATGGGCTCCCAGAGCATGTGTAAAAATGCCCAAAGTTGGCGAAGAACAGCACCCAACAGCTTTTAGATACATAAATGATGCATTTTTATTATATTTACCATTTAAGTGTGTAAATGGACATTAATCATTTTGAAAATCTGGCCTTTAATGTTTAACATTTTGTTATGCTTTTTTGCATTTTATTCTGTGTCACTATTTCATTTTTTGATTTTTTTTTTTTTTTGGTAAATATATAGAATAGAAATGTACTCTTTATTAAAAACCGATAGGAATGCCTACATTGAACAAAGATGGTGGGGTGCCATTCACATTTGTATGAATACCCCTATATTAGGAACATAAATAATGTAAAGGGTTTCTACAAGAACTGTCAGAAAGCAGCTTATGGCTCAGTAAATTACCTGTATAAATGTTTTAATTAAAAGGAAGAAAAAAAAATAGGTGTATGAAAGTCAACAAAAGCTGCCTTAATTTATGAGAGTAAGATACACTGCTATGTTGTAAATCATCTGATAGTCTTCCAGAGGAAAATCAGATTCAGAAAGAAATAGAATGTCTATCAATTTCAGAGAAGACAAATGGTTTATGAACTACCTAATTAAAAAGTGCTCTTAATTCTAAACAAAGCCCAATCTTTAACATATTCATTAAATAAAATATATTTTTCCACTGATATAATGTTTAACACATTCCTATCTGAAAAGGATAAGAAAAAAAAAAAAGTAAATCTCAGCCACTGTGTACTCTATACTTTTATATGTAAGCATACACTACATATACATATATGCAATATCTAGAATTCTCCTTAAGTCAGCCTATGACCAAAGTTTCACTTGAAGTAATGACATTTAAATGTCATATACATATGTAATACCCTTTATAGTTCAAGACTGCTCCAGTTCATTGGATTCCCTTAGCTTAAACCCCTGAATTCATAAAGAAGCCCTTGTCTTAAACTCCACACACATGCCAGTGGACAAAATGTAATATGATAAATTTAGAGATTAACAAAAAATGTATTCTGTATCCTAAAAGTTAATTACTAATTGTTTCAGTTTGTGCCAGCTTTAGATTCAGGGCCACATTCTCTTCTGCCTACTAGATGCATAAATGGATTTAGACACCTAAGTGCAATTCTATTCCACCATGCTCAAATCCCTGAAAAACAATTAATTCATAAATTGGATGGATCTTCATGCTCATGGCTGCTTTCTTGTGATTCACCACTAAAGGGTAAGATGACATCATGTTACAAAAATAAATTAATTAATGTGGTGTGTGCTCACCTTTTCAGTAGGTGTGACACAAATTAGCCCTGTGCCTTCCTTGAGCGTCATTCCAATTTCCTTCACCTGACTAAACCTCTTACCCTTAATGCTGAGTCACAAAAAATCAGCCAGGACAATGAAGATATGTTTTCTTTCAAACAGTTTCTGTTTTCTGCTCCTTGCCCTGTGCTCCTTGCCTGATATACTTCTATGTTCCCCACCTCATCTGCTACTGTGTTGTCTGCCCCCTCCTTGATATGCCACATGCAGGCTACCCATACCTTATGGCTCACGTGGCACAGGCTAGCCACCTTTGCATTAATCAATTGTAACAGGCATCAACAAAATGAAATAGAATTGCATTTAGGTTTCTGAGTCCACTTAGACAATCTGGCTTTTATGGAGAAGAACCTGAGCTGAGCAATTCAGATATAGGCTGAAATCTGAATGTCATTTGTGAAGGGAGATGGATGCATGCTCTTATTTTGGTACAGTTATATATTTTTATGTCTATAAGAATTAGCTATTTATTTAGCACCATACAAAACTGCCATGAACCATTTGCTGTCTAAATATAAAGACAAAGAGTAGGTAGGACAGAGTAGGAAGCCAAAACTTGAGTAGGATTTTAACAAAGATTTGATTTTATCATAAGAATACATCTAGTTACTTTTAAAATGAATAACAACTGTTATGCTTCAGGGCATGTGAAAACTAACTGTCTAAGCGGAGTAAAGATTTCCACATCAGAAGATTATTCCATTATGGTTGTCCTTGTACTTTCCTTGAAAACATCTGGTATTGACCATAGTCAGAGGCAGGAGGTAGTTTAGAAGAACTCCTGTTCTGACACAATATAATTCCATGTGCCAATGGAAAAAAATAAAACCCAAAACATTTTATGGGTGAAGGGGGAGGGGTTGTCTGCTTAATTTTGGCAACTGCATTGTTTAAAAAAAATCACGATAGAATCTTTTTCAGCAAAATACATACATACCTGCATACCTTTGAGAATGCGAATGGTTCTGTGCTTTGCTAAATTGAGCATGTAAGGCTAAACTATTATTGCTATTACTAATCTAATAGGCAACATTTTTAAGTCTCACATTTAGAAGTGTCTGAATCATTGTGCTTACATCTGTGAATATCATATGGAGGTCTTGCCAATAGTCTGAGAGAAAGGAGACAATGGCTTTTAATTCCTTTGAATAAAAATTTTGGGAAATCATTTTTGTGTGGATATGGTGGGAAGAAAGTGGAATAAAATTAATTTGTCTTAGTTGAAATAGTGGCAACTAGCATTTATGCCTTCCTGATCTACAGGGATTCCAACCAAAGAGATTATGAATCTTGTAGGCTAGAAATAACTCCTTATTAAAGCTTTGCAGAGATTTTTGCATAACACCAAGTTAAATTTCTGTTTTCTTTACAAATACATATTTTAATAATCCACTTATTATATACCCCCATGCACAGTTTACCTTCAGCTCCACTTAATGCAATACGTTTGACTAATCTAGTTTTGATTATATGTCATACACAAAAGCACATGGTAATGGTAATGGTAATTTTAAATGCTACAAAGGTAGGAGCTATAGTTTTCATTACTATAGAGTCTTTGAATCAAGATTAATGGTGTTCTAAAAGTTTAACTGTAGCTCAGTAATAAGTTATTGTGCTAGATTCAGGGATCACTGGATGAAATTCTCTGATTTATATAATGTGAGATTAAATTAGTTAACATAATGCATCTGGGCTCAAAATGTATAAATCTATGAGGCTATATATGCTGGGGAGGATCAATATCAGCTTTATAGAAGAGTCTTGACACCTTATATATGGAGTTGCTACTACTTCTTCATAACAGGCTTAAGTAATGTAAGTGATCCTGTATTCTTAGCAGAAAAAAATGTTCTTGTAAAAAATGTACTGTTTGGACTATAGACATTGTACTGATATTTTTCTTTTGACCTTCCTTTTTCCAATCTAATTCAGGGACTAGATGAAATAGTGAAAGGATGTAAAATGTTCCTTGCTGTAAGTAATAAGTTAATAATGTCTGCATTATGGCATGTCTTTACTAGCTTTACTGTGATACAGAGTGCCACTGAAGTAAGGATTAGCTGATCTACCTAATAGGGTAACATATTCTCATTTACCTCACACTCTGCACAGCCATCTATTCTGCGAGACAAGTATTCTTTAAAGAAATCCATCTAGGTTATGTAGGTAAAAAAGAGTTTTATATAAATTATGTCCTCAATATGCACTCAAAAAATCTAAATGCAATATTTTCAATCAATTCTACATATCCATTTACTTGCATTGTCAATCTAATAGTCTTCAGGGAATGATGAGGTCTGGTTTTTTTTTTTTTTTGGTGGTTTTTTTGATCTCTTGTTCTTTGGGATAACTTGGGCTAAAGAAGCTAAGGAGATGGCACATTAAACCCTGGAGGTAAGAAGATGTCTCATGTCATTCAAGAATGATTATTCTAGCCAGTTTATCAGTGCTGACAAGCTCTAAAGGAAATCTGTGCAGTTCTTGACTTAAAGCATGATTGGCTGAGAGCTGGCACTCTACTGAGGGGATAAAAGCACTTCAAACACACTGGTATCTTTCTAGTGGACAGATTGTGACAGGATTAAATACTCACACGGAGAAGTAAGAGAGTGTAAAAATTCCATTTGGGGCACCTATAAATCCTAACCAGTCCTTGGATCAGGCTGAATGGAATTAAATGGATATTTTATGCTGGTACACTACCTTCCCAGAACAGGGAATGTGTAGAAGGAGCAGAGGCAAATAGGGCCTTGGATCCACGGTCATCCCATATTGCCCAATACAACTGAGCTGATTTGATGAATGTCTTACTTCATCACTGATAGATTTGCAGCAAATATCCAGCCCCACCCCCATACATAAAAAAAGAGGATAAAGAGAAATAATGTGCCTGAGAAAAATGTATCTAAGTTACACAGGCCTCTCCTGCAGCTGTGCATTTTACATAACCACTCCTGCCAAGGGCAGGGCCTAAAGTTAAAATCTAATGCTGACTTGAGTACTATGGACCATTTCTTCCTAAGATGGAGACTTGTAGACTATGGCAGGTGATGGTTAGAATATAAGTGTTTGAGACAAGATCTGTACTAAGAACTGCTCATAGTTTAGGGCACTGCATTTTCAGGAGAACATATTTTTCAGGACTGCTTTCAAGATTCACATTATCATCAGGACAGCATCAGCAAGATAACCTTCATAATTAATCAATATTCCCTCTTCAGTCAGGATACCTTGTACAGTGAGAAAGGGAGAGAGAGATATAACTTAGAGGTATCCTTAGTGCTATTCTGGAATATTTGTCCCAAACTGCATTCCACGATAGAATTAAGTTGTTCACTGGAAGCACGACTTGGCAATCCAAGAGAAAACGTTGCTGCAGACTGCAAATGGAAAAGTTTCCTGTTCCAGAATGATTTATTGTTTCACGTCTAATTTTTAACTTTTTTTTTTTTTTTTTAGAAACTGCTGTTAGAGGACTTTTCTGAAACAGCTGATTTTTCCCTTGATTTTCAAGATTGCATTGGGTGTTAAGGACCTGAACTTTTTTTTTTAAGTGCAGCTATTTATCTGGCAGAAAAAAATGGAACATTCTTTTGTTTCTTCAAGGAATCAGAATTTGAAGATAATGTCACCCTGCCACTGACTCAACAGCAACTTTCAGCCTTGCACATCTCCTGGTGTCATCTGTTATAGTACAGATATACTGTACTTACTCCATTTTCCTTCCTTCAGCAATCAGGTGCAATCTCCAGGGGAAGAAGATCAGCTACTCAGCTAGTTAGGAACTGGCATCAGTAGCAAGTGTAATTGTAGAAAAGATGTTATATTGCTACCATCTTCGGGGGGAAAAGTGTTCATCTTAAAAATGACAATTTTGTTCTGTTTTACAGCTTAATTTATATACTGTACATTTCCAGAGAAACTTCCTTCTTAACCATCCTCACCCAATCCCACTCTATGTCAGTTGCTGTCATAATACTTAACCTTTTGTTATGAAAAGGAGTGAATCACATCTTTAAAAGTGAATTCAGGTTCTTAGATGTGCAGGCTGGCACAGAAGGTTTCCTCTTTAGAGATAGAGCTGTCACTCTTTTATTATACATTTGGCCTCTGAGAAACAAAAATAAACAATCCTGTTGATGTTACTTCATTTTCCTGTTAGATTTAACAACTCAATTTTACGTGTGAACATTCACAGGGGATATTGGTGCTCGCTTTAAACAGTTCCAGTAAATCAATGAAGAGGATTCTGTACTATCTGCCATAAAACGTCTGAAGTATTCAAAAGCTTGCTTTACTAGTGATTAACTTAACCAACAGCTGATCAAATAAGACCCAGATATCATATAATATAACCTATCTATTCACTTCCATTGTCAATATTTGGCTTTAGTTTTGTATCTTAATTGGATACTAGTCTGGTAGATTTATTTGTGCTGGTTAGCAAATGAAGTTGTCCCGCTTCTCTTCCCCCCACCTCCCAACATCAATGTCAATGAAATAATAGTTGGCATTACCATTAGTTTGTTTTTTAATTCCAAAAGCAACAAATGAAACCTTAATGAGGTGCAGGTTCTTTTCTGTAGCTGTCATTAATCTCTGTCTGAAGTTCTTTAACAGGATGATTAGTCTCAAAAAGATAAAAATAGTTCTGCCTGAGTAAACAGTCAACTATCAGTCTATGGGCTTCTTTACTAAAAGACATGAAGCATCTCAGCTCTTCTATAAATAGGATTTGAAGGGCCTTGTAAATTCTAAAGACAATATTCTGTAACAGAGAATACATAGTCATATCCAAAGCAGGGACAACATGACTCAAGTAGAAAAATGTTTCATTCTCATCCAGTTTACAATCACATTATGAAAGTGGTATTTTCTATGCGCTCCATACCACTTCTTTGGCAATACTTTCAGTGACAATAATTATTCCAAATGGTAAAAGCTCTAGTCATCTTGTAGAATATGATGAAAGTCTTGCATCAGGCTGTTGATACCAAAACGAGAGGTAAAGATGACTGTTATGCATTTTAAGTTTTCTAGAGAGCATTCTTTTACTGCCTTTCTTATGTTGTGATGAATAGCTCTAAATTATTTGCATAATATATATTCTATTGCTTTTGGTGCTATTGAAAAAACTCAGTAGATGCTAGCTTTAAACCTACAAATAAAGAAGTCTGCTACAGGGTTGAGTTTATTTATTTATTTATTTATTTATTTATTTATTTATTGTTACTATGAAAAAAACAACATAACAGTGCTGATTGCTTCCAGCTATTTAGTTTATAAATATGACTTGCAGAAATAAAGTTTCTCTTGAACTAATATTAAAAATTGAGGAAGAAGGCATTTATGAATTGTATATGTAAATACTACAAAGGTAAAAATATCAAGGGAGGTTTATGTCCCTTCAAAAAAAATGCAAGAATTGATTATTTTTTAAAATGCATCAATCCATTAATGAAAAGTACATAATGGAGGTTTCTATCTAGGATCTTATTCATTTACTTGCTTCTGTTTCTGAAAGGTGCACATTTGTCTGTGTGAACTTTAAAAATTAATACAGCCATACATAAAGAAAAATCAATGCTACATGTCAGCATGCATATATTGTGGCTGAGCTTACACTAGAATGAAAGATATCCTGTATGGTCTGTACTTTATTTGAAGTCTGCTGTCTTTGGAATACCATATAATCCAGACTGCATTATTATATAAAATATTTATGCTGTCTTTAAATATCTTTGAGGGCTGCTTCTTCTTTTCTTTCGTTTTTTGGCTAGACAACAAGTGTGACTCTCTTTTTAGAATCTGAGTTACACTGATTTTTATTTGTATTTGAGCATGTAAAAACATGTAGCATTCACTGTGCTAATTAAAAATATGTGGAGTCCACATTCTGTATAGCTTAATGTTTCTTTCTTTTCACCAATGCAATCTGAAACTGTTAGCTTTTGAATATTGGTGAATGGATTTATTCATTTATCTCAACGTCTAAAATACAGCCCCCCCCAAAATACATGAACCAAATTTCTATTGACTTCTCATGAGAAAAAAAATGCCTTATAGTTAAGGTTACAACCTTGTCATGTTATAAACCTTATTTTAATTCTATTAGAAAATGTTTTGGTTTGGCACGAACCTTACAAGTTAACTTTGACATTTGAGGATTTTTTTCCTAATAATTTGATTGTTCTTTTTTATTGATCATTCATTACATCTTTTGATTTGAAATGCTGACTTGTGAACAATATTCCTTTAGATACTTTTAGCTTAAAAAGTAACTTGCTTCTATGTAACAGTTCCATTATTAAATCATCTGTACAACTCATGAATGGACAATATTTAAGAATAAAAGCTTGTAATTAAGTAGTTATTAACAATTCTTCATTATAGTTTATCTGATTAATTTGACCTTTGGTGCTTGCACAAATCCTGAAATATTTCTTCAAAATCCAAGGGATTCAGGATTTGGCCTCTTAAAAAAATTATATAACAATCCTATACAAAACCTACAACAGTAATGGAGATCTTATCTGTGTTCACATGTCAAAGGATTGTGGATTTTTCTTTACATTTTACATTTCTAATCCATCAGTCCAGGATGAGTGATGGGCTGGAAGGGGGGGGGGGGGGGGGAGTGGCACTCATCCATGGGCTGGAGCTGCAGTATGAAGCTGCATCATAGGCCCATGTAGTTGGAATTTGGTCATGGCAGCATTAACTTCTGTATCTCTGAATGCTCCAGAAACTGCTGTGCCTCTTGCTGCCAGATGTGTCAAAGAAGTGAACCAGTGACTCTAGCAGTGATGCTACTGAGAGGGCTTCAGTTTCTTCGACCACAGCGCACACTTCAGGAAGAGAGGACTCCTGGGAAGGGATGGTATCCACGTCACATGGAAGGGTAAGTCCTTGTTCTCGGTCGTGATGGCTGATCTTCTAGATAGGGCTTTAAACTAAGATCACTGGGGGAAAGGGAAACACTGACTGGAGCATGCCCCTGGACTGGCACACAAGACAGCTCTGAAGTTGGGGACACTAGGGGAGTCACTCTTGCAAGAGCTGAGAGCATAAGATATCAAGGGTCTCAACTGGAGGACTCAGGTGCTTGTACACTAATGCCAGAAGCATGGGGAACAAGCAGGAGGAGCTAGCCCTCCTATTCTCCAGGGGGTATTATGATTTAGTAGGGATTACAGAGACCTGGTGGGACACATGACTCACCCTGCACAGAAGGGATCAAGTAGGTAAGGAAGGTAGAGGTGTAGCTCTTTATATAAGGGAGTGGTACACCTCCTGGAGGCTGACATCAGCTTCAAAGAAGAGTAGCTCAAAACCACCTGGGTCAAATAAGGGGGGAGGGAGGGTGGAGTTCAGTGACTGTGAGAGAGACCTAGGTGTAGGTGTATACTACACACCACCAAACCCAGATGGAGGAGCTCAATCTGGAGTTCTTTTGAGAACTGGCAGAGGCTGCATGCACATGGGACATGGTCATCATGGGTGACTTCAATTACCCAGACATCTCTTGGGAGGAACACTCAGTCAAGTCAGATCAGTTATGTTGCTTCCCAACCTGTATCAAAAAGCTCTACCTGATTCAGGAAGTACACAAGCCAACCTGAGGTGATGCTCTCCTAGACTTGGCCTTGGCCAAAGGAGACAATTTGGTAAGCAACTTGAATATAAAGGGTACCCTGGGCAACAGTGACCATGAAACGATCACATTTACTGTCCATCACAAAGCAGGCAAATCAACTAGCAGGATTGAAGTTTTATACTTCAAAAATGTGAATTTCAACAGGCTCAGTGCAATAGTAGGGGAAGCACTGTGGGACCAGGTACCAAAGGTGAAAAGAGTGCATGAAGAGTGGTTGTTCCTCAAGGACACGATCCTTGAAGCCCAAAAGAAGTCCATTCCCATGCAGAGGAATGGTAGCCAAAGGGCTGGTAAGCTCTCTTCGCTTAATAGGGATATTATGGTCCTCTTGAAAAAGAAAAAAGAATCATAGAAATGATGGAAGCTTGGGACAGTTCCCAAGGAGGACTGTACAACAACAGCCCACACTTGTAGAGAGCAAATTAAAAAGGCTAAGGCGGTGACTGAATTTAAACTAGCAACAGAAATCAAGGACAATAAGAAGTCCTTCTTTAGGTATGTAGGGAACAGGAGGAAAACAAATGGAAGCATGGGGCCATTGCTTAACAACTCAGGACAACTGGTTACTGACACTCAGGATAAAAATGAACTTCTGAATGACTACTTTGCTTCAGTATTTCACCAGACTAAAAGGAAAATCATACTAGTTAAGGTTCAGAGTGTGCACGGTGGGAATCCTTGCCTTCCTACTGTTGATGTTGAGTGGGTATGTGACCAGTTAGAAAAAGGTAGACATTTATAAGTCAGCAGGACCAGATGAACTTCATCCAAAAGTGCTGAAGGAGCTGGCTGAAGTCATTGTGGGACCTCTGGCAAAACTCTTCCAAAACTTGTGGCATTTGTGGGAGGTCCCTGAAGACTGGAAGAACGCCTATGTTGTGCCCATCTTCAAGAAGGGGAAGGGAGAGGACCAGGGCAACTATAGGCCAGTTAGACTCCTTCATGAATTTTTCCAGGATTTCCCTTGGAATAGAAGTTAGGCTATGTGTGATATGCTTTCAAAAGGTAAGATTTTGAATGACAGCCAGGATGGCTGGTCTTGTCTTACCAATCTCATCTCCTTCTGTGACCAAGTAACTCGCCACCTGGATAAGAAAGAGGAGGTCAACATTGTATACCTAGACTTCCAAAAGGCCTTTGATCTGATATCCCATGATGTTCTCATGGGAAAATTGGAGGATTGAGGGCTTAACTGCTTGACAATTAGTTGGGTAAGAAGCTGGATGTGGGGTAGGACCCAGAGAGTTCTAATGAACGGACCTGTGTCATCTTGGTGAGAAGTGGTCAGTGGTGTCCCTCAGGGGTCTGAGCTTGGTCCAGTGCTTGTCAACACCTTTACCAATGATTTGGATGTGGGGGTGAAGAGCTCACTGGCCAAGTTCACAGATGACACCAAGTTATGGAGGAGCGTGGTCACACTTGAAAAAAGGCTGCAGATACAGGCAGACCTAGACAGGCTGGCAAGTTAGGCAGATCAGAACCAGATGAAGTTCAAGATTGAGATATGTGAAGTGCTCCATCTGGGGATGAACAATCCTCAACATACTTACAGGCTCGGTGGTGCCAAACTGACTAATACCATGACAGAAAAGGACCTAGGAGATATAATAGACCATAGTATGAACATGAACCATCAGTGTGAAGCTGTAGCCAGCAGGACAAACAATACTCCAGAATTAACTGAAGCATCACAAGCAAAACCAAGGAAGTGATTCTTCTGCTTTACTTAACATTGGTGAGACTGCAGCTGGAGTACTGCATCCAGTTCTCAGTACCACACTTCAACAAGGACCTGGAAAAGCTTGAGAGAGTCCAGAGGAAAGCCACCTATATGATCAGAGATTTGCAAGGCAAGACATACAAGAAAAGGTTGAGGGAGTTGGGCCTCTTCAGCCTAAAAAAGAGAAGGCTGGGAGGGGACTCGCTGCGCCCCCGCTCCCCCGAAGCCCCCCAGAAACCCTCCAGCAGCCGCGGAGCCCCCCGCTGACCCCCAGCACAGCCGGGGTAAGCGGGGCCCGTGGAGAGAAGGGGCTAACCCCCTTAGTGTGTGTGTGGGAGGCGGCAGCTGAGTGGAGTCGGGCCGGGTCAAGCCCTGCCCAGGCCCCTACTTGGCCCAGCCCCCCAGGGAGAGAGAGAGAGAGAGAGAAGGGGGGGTACTCACCAGCCCCCCTCCAGTAAGGCAGGGTCCCCCAAATCCCGGGCAGGGCCCCCTTATTTGCCTTAAGAGCAGCTTCCTCGACGGCAGGCATTGCGCATGCGTGCAGTTTAAAAGGGCCCGCCGACCGGGAAAAAGCCCAGTTAGACGCGGGAGCGGCGAGAGACGTGCAGGTGAAAGCTCGCTGCGCCCCTGCTCCCCTGAAGCCCCCCAGAAACCCTCCAGCAGCCGCGGAGCCCCCCGCTGACCCCCAGCGCAGCCGGGGTAAGCGGGGCCCGTGGAGAGAAGGGGCTAACCCCCTTAGTGTGTGTGGGAGGCGGCAGCTGAGTGGAGCCGGGCCGGGTCAAGCCCTGCCCAGGCCCTACTTCACCCAGCCCCCCAGGGAGCCACGCGACCGGAGCCGCACGAACAGGCTGCACAAACAGGCGCGCTTCTCTGCCGGCACGTGAGTTAGCGCAGAGTTCGCGCGGGAGGGCGCCAGACCCTGCCTGCGCACCCCCCAGGGTAGAAAGTCCCAGCCGTAGCCAGCCTACCTGAGGCATGACACGGATGGGCATGCGCCGCACCCCGAGGGTCCCCTCGGGCTCCGCGGCCCCCCCCCCCGGCACCTCAGAGACAGCCACCCAGATGGAGCCCCTGGTTCCGGGCTCCACGCAGACGGAGCCCCTGGCTCTCAGCTGTGGGGGCTGCCTGTCCCTTTTTCAGGCTCTGGGGCCTGGGAGCATGGCGACCTCCCCTTGCAGGGTCTGCTCCCTTTTGGGGTCTCTGGCACGTCAGCTGGAGGAGCTCCAGGCCACAGTCCACAGACTGCGTGCCATCAGGGACTGCGAGCAGGAGATAGACTCCTACTGCCAGGCCCTTCTCCCCCGGGAGGCAGAGGGTAGATCACAGTCTCCCTCCAGGCCAGAGGAGGACTCTGGGACCTCCTGCTGTGTCCAGCCAGGGGCATGGACCAAGGTGGTCAAGGGCCCTAAGGCCCGCCGCACCAAGGCCCTTCCCCCGCCAGAACTGAGCAACAGGTATGCACCTCTTGCTGCCCCAGCAGAGCCTGCTGAGTTGCCGGCCCACACAGGCAACATGGGCCTAACTGCAACTCCCGCCCCTGCTCTCCCCAAGACAAAACGTAAGGTGTTTGTTGTGGGAGACTCCCTCCTGAGGGGGACGGAGGGGCCAATCTGCCGCCCTGACCCCTTAGCCCGGCAAGTCTGCTGCTTCCCAGGGGCCCGCATACGGGACATTGCGGAGAGGATCCCCAAGCTCCTCAAACCCACAGACCACTATCCCATGCTCCTTATTCATGTGGGCACCAATGACACGGCTCGGAGCACTCCCAGCCAGGTCATGAGGCGCTACAGGGATTTGGGAGTGGGGCTTAAGGGTCTGGGGGCACAGGTGGTGTTCTCATCGATCCTCCCAGTCTCAGGCTATGGGCTGAGAAGGGACAGGAGGATCTATGTGGTCAACCAAAGACTGCGGTGCTGGTGTCGTCAGGAAGGCTTTGGCTTTCATGACCACAGCCCGCTCTTTGGCGAGAGAGGCAGCGAGCTGCTGGGAAGAGATGGTCTCCACCTCTCTACCCTGGGGAGGAGGCTCTTCTCAGCCAGACTGGCTGACCTGCTCCACCGGGCTTTAAACTAAGCCCACTGGGGGACAGGGGGACGACCGCCACTGCTGGCCCGCTGAACAATCCTTACAAAGCCAGCGGATCACGGCACTCAAGGGAGCCCACCCCAGCCCCAGCCCTGGTAAAATCTGTGGGCAAGGAAGGAGCCCCCCAGGGGGCACTTGCCTGCCTGTACACAAATGCCAGGAGCTTGGGGAATAAGCAGGAGGAGCTCATCCTCCTGCTCAGTGCAAACAATTACGATGTCATTGGAATCACGGAGACCTGGTGGGACTCCACCCATGACTGGACCACGGGGATAGATGGCTATACCCTGTACAGGAGGGATCGTGTAGAGAAAAGGGGCGGGGGTGTAGCTCTCTATGTTAAGGAAAGCTACGCGTCCCTGCAAGCCGATATTGGCGACCAGGGTGGACTGCTGGAGACCCTCTGGGTTAAAATCCGTGGGGAACACGGCACAGGGGACACAATGGTGGGAGTCTATTACAGACCTCCCACCCAAAGTCCTGAGCTAGACCAGGAGTTTGCCCAGGAACTGGCTGAGGCAGCTTGCTCCAGGACCATGGTTGTCATGGGTGACTTCAATTACCCAGACATCTCATGGGAGGATCGCTCAGCAAAATCTGAGCAATCGCAGAGCTTCCTCTCGTGCGTGGATGACCTCTACCTAACTCAAGCAGTCTATGGGCCAACGAGAGGCAAAGCGCTGCTCGACCTGGTGCTGGTTACTGGGGAGGACCTAGTCAGCGACCTAGTGATCGATGGGAAGCTGGGTGACAGCGACCACGAGCTGATCACCTTCACCATCCGCCGAAAAGCTGGCAAGTCAGTCAGCAACACGCAAGTCCTTGACTTCAGGAAAGCCGACTTTGACAAGCTCAGGAGGCTTGTCAGTGAGGCCCTAAGGGACTGTGACCACAGGGAGAGGGGAGTTCAAGAAGAGTGGTTGTTCCTCAAGGGAGCGATCCTCAATGCACAAACTAAGTCTATTCCATCTCGGAGGAAAGGCAGCAAGAGGGCACAGCAGCCCCCCTGGCTCTCCAGGGACCTAGCAGACCTCCTGAGGCTAAAAAGAAAGGCCTACAAAGGATGGAGGATGGAAGTCACCTCCAAGGAAGATTATTCTGCACTGGTCCGGTCCTGTAGGGAGCAGACCAGGAAAGCCAAGGCTGCAACTGAACTCCAGCTAACATTGAGCATCAAGGACAATAAAAAGTCCTTTTTCAGATATGTGGGGAGCCGGAGGAAAAGCAGGGGCAACGTTGGACCCCTGCTGAACCAGATGGGGCAACTGACAACTGACGCCCAGGAAAAAGCCAACCTATTAAATAGGTACTTTGCGTCGGTCTTTCATCAGCCCCATGGGACGCCCATGCCTGCTACAGGGCCGGGAAGTCCGGGTGAGGGTGATCCCCTGCCCTCCATTAATGCTGACTTTGTGAAGGAACATCTTGAGAAGCTGGATACCTTCAAGTCAGCCGGCCCTGACAATCTTCACCCCAGGGTACTCAAGGAGCTGGCGAGCATCATAGCCCAGCCTCTAGCGCGGATCTTTGAAAACTCTTGGCGCTCTGGTGTAGTGCCCGAAGACTGGAAGAAGGCCAATGTGGTGCCTACCTTCAAGAAAGGGAGGAAAGTGGATCCGGCTAACTATAGGCCCATCAGCCTGACTTCTATCCTGGGGAAGATCTTAGAAAAGTTTATTAAGGAGGCCATCCTTAATGGACTGGCCGACGCCAACATCTTAAGGGATAGCCAGCACGGGTTTGTTGCGGGTAGGTCTTGCTTGACCAATCTCATTTCCTTCTACGACCAGGTGACCTATCACCTGGACAAGGGAGATGAGATTGATGTCATATATCTTGACTTCAAAAAAGCCTTCGATCTGGTGTCCCATGATCGTCTCTTGGAGAAACTGGCCAATTGTCGCCTTGGGTCCCCCACGATCCACTGGCTGGAAAATTGGCTCCGGGGTCGGACCCAGAGGGTAGTAATTGATGGAAGTCACTCATCGTGGTGTCCTGTGACCAGTGGGGTCCCCCAGGGCTCTGTCCTTGGACCCATACTGTTCAACATCTTCATTAATGATGTGGACACTGGAGTCAGAAGCGGACTGGCCAAGTTTGCCGATGACACCAAACTTTGGGGCAAAGCATCCACACCAGAAGACAGGCGGATGATCCAGGCTGACCTGGACAGGCTCAGCAAGTGGGCGGACGAGAATCTGATGGTGTTCAACGCCGATAAATGCAAGGTTCTCCACCTTGGGAAAAAAAACCCGCAGCATCCTTATAGGCTCGGCAGTGCTATGTTGGCTAGCACTATGGAAGAAAGAGACTTGGGGGTCATCATTGACCACAAGATGAACATGAGCCTGCAATGCGATGCTGCGGCTAGTAAAGCGACCAAAACACTGGCTTGCATCCATAGATGCTTCTCAAGCAAATCCCGGGACGTCATTCTCCCCCTGTACTCGGCCTTAGTGAGGCCACAGCTGGAGTACTGCGTCCAGTTTTGGGCTCCACAATTCAAAAAGGATGTGGAGAAGCTTGAGAGAGTCCAGAGAAGAGCCACGCGCATGATCCGAGGTCAGGGAAGCAGACCCTACGATGACAGGCTGAGAGCCCTGGGGCTCTTTAGCCTGGAAAAGCGCAGGCTCAGGGGTGATCTGATGGCCACCTACAAGTTTATCAGGGGTGACCACCAGTATCTGGGGGAACGTTTGTTCACCAGAGCGCCCCAAGGGATGACGAGGTCAAATGGTCACAAACTACTACAAGATCGTTTCAGGCTGGACATAAGGAAGAATTTCTTTACTGTCCGAGCCCCCAAGGTCTGGAACAGCCTGCCACCGGAGGTTGTTCAAGCGCCTTCATTGAACACCTTCAAGATGAAACTGGATGCTTATCTTGCTGGGATCCTATGACCCCAGCTGACTTCCTGCCCTTTGGGCGGGAGGCTGGACTCGATGATCTTCCGAGGTCCCTTCCAGCCCTAATGTCTATGAAATCTATGAAATCTATGACTTGGTAGCAGCTTACCACTATATTAGGGAAAAAACATCAAGGGCTTGGCAAACAACCGTTCACCAGGGCACCCTTGGGGAAAAACAGCAGTAATGGACAAAACTCCTGTTTCTGGCTTAACACTAGGAAAAAAACTTCTTCACAGTCAGGGTGTCTAGACTGTGGAATAAACTCCCTCCAGAGGTGGTGCAATCACCTACCCAGAAAATCTTCAAGAGGAGACTAGACGGTCACTTTGCTGGGGTCACCTGACCCAAGTTGTCTTTCCTACCTAGTCCAGGGGGGCTGGATCCAATGATCTTGTGAGTTCCCTTCCAGCTCCTTACAATCTATGAATCTATGAAATTTATGACCCTTCAAGTAGCCACATGGATCACGTAACAGGGCTGGAAAAGAATTTGAAGGGTAAGTTCAAAAGATAGTATCCTTTAACAGAGAACAGATAGAGAATGTACTGCCCCATAACAGCTATGTCTTAGTCACCTTTACTTTAATTCCAACTTGACATTTTTTTGGTTATTTATCTAGTAATTTTTGTTCATCACAATGGAATGATCATACAAACTTTGTTTCTGTTTTACAAATTGGGAAGAAAATTGGTCAAGATAATTACGAGGCACAGCCCACTAAATTACAAGGTAATTGGACAAAACATTTGTAAGTCAAAAATGTTTAACAATGATAAATGAGTAATTGTTAAAATTTTTCAAAAAGTCTCACTTTGGAAAATGTTTCTGGCTAAGAAACAACTTTAATTGTAAACCTCTAACTTAACAAATAGATAATTACTATTAAAATATAAGTAATTTGAAAATTAGAAACAATGTTTTATTGAAAAATATTCCTCTGCTTTTAAAAATGTTTTGTAAAGTCTTATTGGCTTAATGAATGTTTGATAAAGTTCTTGCAGAATAAGGGAAAGAGGAAAAGAAATAAGAACATTAGAAATTCATCATTAACTCCACAGACAGTATATATTTTTAAGAGCCAGGGTGACAAGTAAACATTCGATCTCCAAAACTACAGGGTGCAATGAGATAGAAGAATGAGTTCAGTTACTAACTTAATAATCAAAAACAAGCTAAGGTTTTCCGTGGAGCTTGTATCTCATGAGTGCTTCTGAGCAACATGAATTAGAGGTTATGCCATTGACTACAGTGTTCTTACACTTAACATTTCATGGAAAGGTTATTCTTTTAGATAAGAAAAAAACCTGGAAGGATAGAAATAAGTCACGTCTCTCTTCTCCAGAAGATGTGGGTTGATCACTGGACTGGAGAGGTTTTTTTTCTCCTCTTTATGGTGCTTTCCTTGTTGTGGTGAATCTTCTATTTTTTTTTTTTTTACAGCATGACTAAGCTTAACCAGGAGGTATTAGAATGCCCCAAACAGCTTATAAGATAAGAACCTAGGTCTCTTGTTTCAAGGATGAGTAGCCTAGCCAATTTTTAATGAAAATGGCCCTGGGCATGGCCAGTGTGTTTTGTGTGAGACCCATTGCTGTCATTATGTGCTAGGTATACTCTGAGCATATTTGGTTTTATCCCCAGTGCCTTTTCTTAGGCCCGAGAGCAACGGAGGGGTCAAGTGCCTTTTGTGAAACTAGGTTCTATTTTGTGTCTGCTTCAATTTCCTGTCTATAGAATATGAATAGTAATAATCTCCTACTTGCAAGGTAGCTCAGAAGTTTTCACCAGTGTTTAGAAGCTCAGGTGTTACAGTACTGGAACTCATATAAAGCAAATACATAGCTGAATCCCATTGAAAACTGAACAGTTTGTGTGTGAGGAACACTGCAAAGCCTTGTAAAAGTGGCATACATTAGAATCAGTCAGATAAACACTGGACAGGTACCCATATTTTTTTCATGCTTATCTAAACCTTTCAATTTTTTGAAGTGGGTGGGAATCTTCTGAAGTGTAGATATGTTTAATCATAATGTGGAATCTACTTTAACTCCCCCGTGTCTGTTAAGTCTTCTCATTCATAACAACTCTGAGTTGCTTTGCAAAATAGAAACATCTCTGGTTTTTTTGCACTGACTGCGGAAGTTTTTTTCCATTTTTTTCATCTGGCACTTACTCAAGAGCTTCCTACAGAAATCAGCAATTCACTCTCATACAGATTTTCACTCTCAGAACTTAGGGGCTGCATTTTATGAATAATGTGAATATCAGAAAGCAAGTGCCAGTGTAACTGAATTTGTTAAATGGCATAAGATGAAAAGCTATTGGGTTAGATTTGCAGGTGCTGTAAATCAATGTAATGTTATTAACTCCAATTTATTGACCTACTTCTACTTAGGAAGGGGGTTTTTTTTGGTGTTGTTTTTTAATTTACTTTTGAAAATGTCATGTTCCCTTAGCCTTTTTAAATACATGTAATGATTAGAGAGTAAAGGGTGATGTTACAGGTTACCTTTAAACTATTCTAAAGGCACTTACACCAGGAGTCTCCATGCATCAAAGGGTGCTAAATTGTGCTAAGTACCCTCAAAGGGTGCCTGTAGATGTATGGGATGTCTGCTCAGGCACTTTGTAATTACAGCATATTGGAGCAGACTCGACTAATCGGGTCTGCTGGAGTATGCTAATTATCATGCTCCAGCAGCCTTGGCATCTTATGTATTCAGTATCCCTGTGCTTCAGAATGGTGGCAGGTGCACTTTAACTAAACCTTGTCAAAATGCCCCCACCACCATTTTGAAGCATGGGATGCTAAATACATGAGACACTGTGGGTGCTTTAATTAGAGCGGCTCCCAAGAGCCGCTCTAATTAAAGTGCCCCCCTTCACCCCCAAAGCATGTGTAAACATGCCTTAAAAGTCTTAAAGTTAAGCCACTTCAGTCAAGGGCTGTCTTTGAGCCATTGACCTAGATGAAACTAGGGTATTCTAAGTCTACTCTGTGGAGATAAAGCAACCAAATTTCAATCATCTAGGATCCCTTGACCATGTTATTAGGAAGGTGGGGGAATGCAGGAACTCCAAGGGCAAATGTGGAAACAGGCCATATCTGCAAAGGTGAACTAAGATAGGACTAGATAAGGCCAGGTTGTTAATGATGGAATTAGCAGCAGCTGGCCCCTGAGTGCAGGAGAGCATGTCACATAATTGAAAGGAGACTGACCATGTATGGGGCAATCTAGCCCTGGCTGCTGCAGGACACAGAGCTCCCAGGAGAGAGCTGACTTCAGTGAAGAGCCAAGCCAGGGCAAGAGAGATACCTGTTAGGTTGGAGGGACAGAAGCAAGCCAGCCTAAGAAGTAGAGCTTGTACACTAGAGTCCCAGAGGTGGTTATGTTTGAGTTAAGATGTGCTTGGTCACTGTTTTATGTTTGAGTTGGACCAGAGGACCAGGTTGTGACTGCAGGGGAGGAGGTCATGTGTGGGGTGTCCATAAAGCACTCAGTGCCTGGAGTTAAGCCTTAGCTTAAGAGGGCTGAGACTGGCATAGAGAAACAGGAGCCCTGGAGTGGCTGCAGCCAAGGCCAGGTAGCTGAGGTCTCAGACAGTGGACTAGGGCTGAGGGTTCAACAACACAAAATACTCCAAAGGAAACACAGATCCCAGGACAGAACCAGCAGCTGAAGGAGCCTGAGGTGCTACTCCTGGCCTGAGGGACTGCCTCCTCAATAGATAAAGAACATCAAAGACATGGTAGGTAAGAGATTGGGGGTGAGGAAGAGCCAGAGAAGCAGGCAGGTCAGACTCCAAGGATGGTGGACCCCTGAGACCTGTTATACTCTTCTGTCACTGCAGTTAACCCCTTGCAGCTAGAAGTGGAGCCACCAGGCAGGGAAAGTATTGAGCTCAGGGAGGTCCACTTCCCTGGGCTCCATGCTCTTAATATACTTAACACCCTGTGTTCCTCTCCCAGAATAGGGATAGAGTCTTAGTTGATGGTCATGCCTCTGCTCAGCAGGCCCTTTGGTGGGAAGTCACAGGTGTGGGAGTCAGAGATGGCATTAAGCATTAACCTATGACTGCTCTGAAACAATTCTAACTTTAGCACTGCCTAAGGGTGAGATTACACAGCAGAGTTAGCAGGAGCTAATTGTAAGACTAACTGCCTTGCCTTTGATGTTACTGTTAGTTGGTATTGAGGTTAACACATGCTAGTGCTCAATTACACATTAAGGGTTAATATCCTCTCTAATGTGAACTGCTCAGACATGTCACTGGAGGGCTAGTGAGCATGGGCATGGATAGGGCCTCCTGTAGAGCTTGGATCATTCATTCCCATGACCACCAATCACCCCATCCAACCACCCCCCATTGGCATCGCAGATTGCCCTCCATCTTCCTCATCTCCCCATCTTTCCTCGTTGCCCCCCAGATTATTCCTCCCTATTCCCTGATAGACTGCTTCACATCTGGATCAGTGCCCTGACACCCAAATCAGCCTGAGAGCGGTAGTGGTAGTGGGGGGGTTGTCCTCCCTGTTTGCTCCCAGGCTCCCTGCAGCTTGTGTCACCTCTGTATGCCCAGATACAGCCCTTGCTGAGGCCTGCAATGAGGAGCAGGGAAGAAGTCATGGGGGCAGACAGGTGATTGGTGTAGCAAGGTAGAAATCTGGGCAGCAGGGGGGAATCAGGGTGTCAGAGGGGTGATTTTGGAGGGCAGGGAGGCAACAGCTCCACACCCAACATTTCCCTCCTCCCTCTCCCTTTTCCACGTCTGTTCTCCCTTCCCCATACCCTGTTGCCCTGGCCTCTTGCCCCCACCCTTTTTACCTTCCCTCCCCATTTACTCCCTCCCTACTCACCTTCTGCCCAGCTGTCAGTTCAGGGCCATAGAATCCTAGATGGTAACTAGTCCACCTGGAAGCAGTGCCTCCTGGGATACTGGAAGACAGCAAATTTGTGATTTTGTCTCAGGTGAATAGCCAGAAATTGACTTAAACCAGGTAGCACAGCTCAAAGAAAATCCTTGCTTAAACTGCCTCGAGGGCACTTAGCACTTGTAAACAAGCATTAATGTTCAATCATTTATGTTTAAAGTGTTCTTAACCTGGTCTAATTGCACTGCATAACCCCACCTTTACATTCCACAGATTTTAAATAGTTGAAAGATAACCAGTAACCAAACCCTAAAATTGGGAGTAAACATAGATGTTAGATTTCTCCTGGGACAAAGCTTTTTATCCTGAGGTCATATAGATGTCCAGGTCATTGTCCCTTTTCAAATATCTGCAAAGTATCCAAGAGGACACTTTTTTTCCCAGGACACAATCATGGCTAATTTAAGTTAATAGCTATTCATTCCAGGGAAAAGCTGCATATGTAAAAGACAATGCTGATCCCAGGTCTTGACTTGGATCAACCAGAACTGACTCAAATATGATTTCTTTTTTTATCCTAAGACATGAACAGCTTATCCTACTACCAATATTTCAGTTATAGTATGATTAAAAGTCTACTGAAAGCAATTAAAAATTTCAAACTGACTTTACTGGTTTGCCCTAATTCAGTAGCCAAAGACTATAACCAAAGATACTTGGCTCGAAATAGAATCAATACGTTCCCATTGCCATTCATCACTACTTAAGTAATGGATAATGTTTTAGAGCACTGGTCAACAACCAGTCAATTGTGATTAACAAGTGGATCCCAGAGTCCCTTGGCTGGGGGGGGAAGGGTGTCTGAGCATGTGTGTGCATGTGACAAACACACCTCCCCCATTTTGGCAGGTCAGATGGTGGGGGAGAGAAGGGGTGGAGGCCTGGGGGGCATGTGCAGTGGGAGTTGGGGCACAAAGCCCAGCCTGCAGTGGAAGCCTCTGCTGCACACAGATGGGGGTGGGGCATATGCCCCCCGCCAAATGCGGGGCAGAGCCAGCGGTCACAGCTCTAAGGTAGGTAGCAGGGCTGGAGCAGGGGAAGGCACTGCACAGCCAGCATAGGGCTGGGGATGGATCTGTGAATGGCTTGTCCAGGGAACACAGGGAGGGGGAGCACACTGCCCGGGACGGCATGAGGAGCACAGGCCCATGAGGCAGGATGGGCTGTGGGCTGTTCCTGCCAGGCTGCTCCAAGCCAGGCTGTGCTTGGGTCAGGTGGTGGCAGTGGTGCTGTGAGCAAGGCCATGGAGGGGGGCTATAGCTCCCCCCACCCCCCACTCCCAGTGCCACAGCCACCCTCCCCAAGTGCAGTGTGGGACAGGCCTAGCAGGAACAGCCCAATAAAACCTTCCCCTCCCCACACCCTCCCCCCCCCGAGGATATGGGGGCTGGTGGGCATGGGGGAGGGCTGGCTGCAGCTGTGGGCTTGAAGGCTGTACTGGGCTTTTCCCGTCAGGCCTGGACTATGCTGCACATGGGGCAGGCGGCTATAGCACTAGGAGCGGGGCTTGGGGGGCTATGGCCCCCCTCCGTGACCTTACTCCTAGTACCACCACACCGCCTGATCACAGCCCACCCAGCAACAGCATGGTGCTGCTCAGCCTGCCCTGCCCTGCGGGCAGATCCGGGGGCATGAACCCCCTGTGCCCTCGGGCTGCGTACCCCCACCATGTCCCCCCAGATAAGCCACTCACATCTCTATCCCCTGCCCTGCAACAGCTGTTCTCCTTCCCTCACTGCCATCGGCAGGGGGGCAGATCCAGGCCCCAGTGGTCAGGGAGGGACTGGGGCTAGGGCTGGGGCCTTAATCTGCCCCACCCCTCCACGGCCATTTCCCATGGTATATCTTGAGTTCCTTTTAAATTCCAAAAGTGATCTTCAACATAAAAAGGTTGGAGACCACTGCTTTAGAGAAACAAAAGAGCTGTTTGTTGGTATGTGACCTTTTTATCAATGACTTGGAAGATGGCATAGAGTGCACCCTCAGCAAGTCTGCAGATGAAACCAATCCAGGGGGTAGATATGCTGGAGAGTAGGGCTCAAGAAATCTCAAGAGGTTCAACAAGAACATGTGTAAAGTCCTGCACTTAGGACAGAACAATCCCAGAAACTTGCAGAAGAGGACTCGCGGGTTACAGTGGACAATAAGCTGAATATAAACCAGCAGTGTGCCCTTGTTACCAAGATGGCTAACAGCATACTGGGCTGCATTGGTAGGAGTGTTGCCATTGGTCAAGAAAAGTGATTATCCCCCTCTATTCAGCACTGGTGAGGCTGAATCTGGAATACTGCATTCAGTTTTGGACATTGCACTACAGAAAGCATGTGGACAAATTGGAGAGAGTCCAGTAGAGGGCAAGATAAATGGTGAGGGGTCTGGGGGACATGGCTTATGAGGAAAGACTGAAGAAACTAGGCTTATTTAGAGAAGAGAAGACTGAGGGGGGACTTAATAGCACCTTCAACTATTGAAGTGGGGATTGAAAGAGGATGGAGCTAGACTGTTTTCAATGATGACAGATGACAGAACAAAGAGAAATGGTCTCAAGTTGCAGCAAGGGAAGTTTAGGTTAGATATGAGGAAGAATTTTCTCACTAGAAGTAGTAAAACACTGGAACAAGTTTCCCAGAGAGGTGGTGGAAGCTCCATCCTTGGAGCTTTTCAAAATCCAGTTAGACAAATCTTTGTCGGGGATGATTGGGTTGGGGATGGTCCTGCTTTGAGCAGGGGGTTGTACTAGATGACCTCCTGAAGTCTCTTCCAACCCTAACTTTCCATTATTCTGTGATAAGTCCTTCCTTAGTTAGTTATTTTTACTTTTATTATTTTATTAGTCCAGGGGGGTAAGAGACAAAATGCAGCCTGAAGTTTTTATGCTATGGGGTAGGAACTGCAACTGGATAAACTGGTTTCCACTACTGTCAATGTGCATACATCTAAGGACTAAAACTGGTACATAATGTAGAGTAGCAGCCAAGCACAGTCAGGCCCTACTGATAATGCCACTTCTATTGTCCTAAAACCTGCCACATCTTGTGCATTTGCAACTAGGCATACTCAGGCTTTGGAAAGGTGCATGCTACAGTTATTTACAAGCCATTCTGGGGAAAATTGTTTTCCATCACAAAGAGAATTCAAAATAGAACTACTCTCCTGAAACAGTCACAAACTTATTTTTGTCACTAAAGTTAGAAAAGGCACTTTGATATACAAATATTTCATTTAAGATACTATAAACACTGCATTCCTAAGTAATATTTCAAGGGCTAAAACAAGAGAGAGCAAGAGAGAAATCATTAGAACTTTTTTTATTTTTTTTTCTGGTAAGTCTTAAGTATAAGTAAGAGGTTTATATTTATCAAGTATAAACTTAAAGGTCACTATTAGGAAATTTTACCAATGATGCCCATTAAAATATGCAATACCATTCCTGTTGAAATGCTACCATGTTATCATTTATCATAGGATAATAGGAAAGTAGGCTGGAAGGGACCTCACAAGGCCATCTAGTCTAGCTGCCTGCACAAGGCAAGATCATTCCTGACTAAAGCTGTGTTCATGAAAACATATCTTAAACTAAGCTTAATCAAGTGAATTGTTATATAGAAATAAACAGCATTTGTTTGGCTACATGCACTATTCAATGGGATTTCTATTTTTTCCATAATGCGATAAGTTTGAACACATCGTTCATTTCCAAAATTGCAGGGACTGGATCAAAGGGCAAAATCCTTTCCAGTTTAGTGACAATAGGAAAAAAATAAAAGGAGAAAAACCAGGCACACTTGCAATACCCTAGCATCAGATCCAATAGCTTCAAGCACTTCTGTAACTGTTTCTAGAACAAAGAACCACTTGAGGACAGCTAATATCCACTTCCAGAAAGACATCTCCCTTCTTAGCTCTGCTTTTCTTCCCAATAGAATGAAACATAATAGAGTTAAGTTGTTGTCACCTTTATATATACTACCTTGGTAGTAGCAGTCCCTCAATACAGGGATGACAGTCTTTCAGTAAAGAGGGAAGTCATCTGTGAGCTGGTAGATGATTTGAGGATCCACGATCAGCAGATTTGACTGCAGAAAAGAAATAAGGGAGGAAAGTGAATCATGCTGGTAGAAAGAGAGAGGAACATGACGATTGCATGGAGCCCTCACCATAACACGGAAGGTGAAGTGTTGATGCATACAGAGATCCAGCCAATGCTATGGAATAGGATAAAAATAAATAATGATGCATTTTTATGGAGGTGGCTACATTGCAGTCAAAGGTGTGATTGAGGTCCCTGGCAGATGTTCAGTTAAAGGCATGATGGGATCTGATGCATGATCCCAATAATCTTGGCCCCTGCTATGCTACATGTACATGGCAGGAGGAGTGTCAGATCCCAACCTCACTATATTGCCAGTGCAGGGGGAGCCCAGGATCATAATTCCAGGCTCCACCATGCACTAGTAAGTAGCAAGCCAGTCAGCTGACCCCCATTCTCAGTCTCAGGAGTGCATGGGAGTCAAGGGCTCCAATCTGCCCCCTGAGGCTAGGAGCTCTGACTGCCACTCCGAGTCCTGGGGGCACACCAGAGTCCTTGGCTCCAATGAATCCCCAAGGCTGGGAAGGGCAGCAGATTGAGGCTTCCAGCCTTGGGGGTGCATGGGAAGCCTTGATTCCAGTAACACTCAGAAGCATATTAGGGTCAAGAGCCAGATCAACTAATTCACTCTAATCAGCTAATGTCTGGCCACATGTTCAATAGTGCAATGGGAAACAGCCATGTATAACATGTATTTTCTGTAATAACTTTGTGGCATATTCCTTGTTTTATCACATTAAGGTGTGGTTGGGTAACTACTTAAGACACGATTAACTGGTTAACGATGTCTTAAATGTAATGCCTAACAGAGACCTGAAGCTCATGTAAACATAATTGAATTTAGTCTGGTACTGATGACAATATAATGGCTGCCTGGAGCTCACTGCAGGCTGCAATATTCGCCCCATGAAGCTAAGTAAATACTTGGGCAGTTAGACCATGCTGTGCTCTACACTTCTATAGCTACCTTGTTATAAGCTCCTAATACTTTGTGATTGTCTCAGTAGATCTAAAAAGTTATAGTTACATCTTTGACTACAGATTAGACATAGTGGGAGTGTATACATGTGCTCTTGACTGTGTAGTACCTACTGGTACTGTGCAGTCCTGGCAGTGCACAGGTTGTTTTTGACCCTACTGTGCAGTTGCTACTATGCTACTACGTAGCATCTTGTGTAGACATGCCCATATGACTTTTTATCAAACTCTGGAGAAACTAACGAGGTCATACCTGAATTATAAGTAGAAAGTCAAAGGGGAATCCTGCTTGATATGAAAGATCAACTCCCACCAGTAGATTTGCCTTTCCTTCTTTCTACAGTTTCACCTGGTTAAAGCCTTGATCACTTGATCAGAATATTTATTAAATGATATATATATATTTGTTGTAAGAACGTATTTGTAATTGTAATTATGAAATAGATTAGAGCTGTTGTTAGCTTTCCCATCTCAATTGAAAAATAATTTTGGATTCTGATATGGGTGGATTTCCTCATATGATCTTAGAAAGAACCACTGAGCTGTAAAAAGAATTTGGAGATTTTATAAAAAAAATAAGAAACCACAAAGAATAAAAAAGGAAAATTCATAAAGGCTAAAACTGGTTTGTTAGTGGATGCTCAAAAATTTATTAATCCTGTAAATTTTAGTACAGTAGCAATAGCTGAGTGGGTTTATGAACATGAAATTTGTGATTTAACAGAAAAACAGGTATTGAGATGAAAAGGCTGATAGTGAGCATGCCAAGTGAAGTATATGCTTTCTAACTTAAGAAGCCAGAACCTTGACATATTGGAAAGATAACATATTTTCTGTTACAAGAGATGAGATTGATGTACAGAAAATACACAATGGGGGTGAGTTGCCAGGTACATCTGTAGGGTTTTTTGGTATCAACATCTTTTCCGAGACTAATGTGTACTGACCAGGTTAGGCACTGACTAGAATAAGCCTTTAGGTCCAATCTACTAGTTCTTTTTCAGGCAAAAATCTCTTTGGAGTCAGCAGGAATAAGGATAGAGTAAGGACTTTAAGATTCAGCCCATTACTTCTGAGGAAAACAAAAAGATCGTGCATTCCTGATATAAAAGGAAAGAATTCATGTGCCTAGTAGACTGGAGAAATTAGAAGAGTTAAAAGAATTACCCTTGTAATGATGCCAAGATTAGTGTCTGCATATGTTATCTGCCATATTAGTGTCTGTCTCTATTGGAAAATTTCTAAGTGCTGAACTGATGACTAAGAACACTTATAGTTTTCTGCCAGATCCTCCCCTTTTTCTTCACTCCATTTGGAACTTACTCAGCCCCAGAATGTACAGTTAAGTGTCCCCTCATCCTGTGAGTAGCTGATGTTGATTAAGATCAATTTTTTGTGAGGTTAGAGGGGTGTAGCAAGCAAGTTTTTCATGCGAGTTCTTTAATCAAGCCAAATTTTATTTAAGAGCCTTGAAAACCAGACAAATAAGACTTGATCCACCTAGGAAACAGATCACTGAGTGCATCTACATGTGAGGCTACGTTGCTGTAGCCATGTGCTATGGTGACGTAGCATCCTCAGGCATCTATACATGACCAGCGGCTATCTTGCTGCAGTGATGCGCTCCCCCAGTATAATGCACTGCTATTGCTAAAAATAACCATGCACAAAAAGGAAGTACTAAATCATGATGCAGTAACAATGTTGCCACAGGGACACACGTAAACGTGCCCATTGAGTCAGAGCTGGATAGCTTCTAAAAGCAGCCAATGCTGTATATAAAACAGAGTTTTACAGTAAGCAAACAGTGCAATGCAGTAAACAAATGCAGGCCCATGTACTTAAGGCACTGAGCAGAAAATACGAATTGAAAACTTGAAAAAAGAACTAGGTCTATTTTTCTCAGCACAGCAATCTGAAAGTTCATATGGAGAAAAACATTACCCATGTGCTGACTGTGAATTGTATTTCAAAATGAAGTGTTTATTTACAATCGGCATTTCTGAGCTAACTGCTTGTGGTAGTCATCTTACAAATTATGTCACTTCCCTGCAACACTGGCATCATATGAATGGAAGATACTGTAAAACCAATTTTCATCTAGCTTTTATGCCAGTTTAGCAATCAGAAAAGAATTTTAATGTTTAAAAATTAAATACTTTGTTTAAAAATTAAACAGTAAAGTTTTCCATCTGATTATTTAAACCAGCACAAAAGTAGAAAGAAAACTGATTTACAGTCCTTTTCTTTGGACTCTAATGATGTCTGTATCACAAATGGTGTCACTTTTGGCAAGATGACTCCAAATAGCAATTGGATGAAAAGCATCAGTTGTAATTTGAACTTTATTTTAAAGAACATTTTAGTGTCTTCACAATAAACAATATTTCTCACACTCCAGACTTCTGAAAAACAAAGATACAGAAAATGGGGGTGATATTTAACTATCTGTGCATGTAGGAAGCTAATTTCAAACATAGATGTGGATTAGATTTAGGCTAGGTCTAAGGCCAAACTCAAGGATGAATGAAACATAGAGTTTAATGTTAATAGAGTTCAAGTCTTAAACATTTCTCGCATAATGTTACAGCCAAAATACAGAATTTTTAAATGAGGTTACCACCAACTGAAAACAGACACATTATATGTATGGTTGTTCTTGCGGGGTGGGAGGGTTGCCACTTAGAAACTGGTACCAGAAAACAAACACTTTCCAAGTTTAGTTCTTCCAAAAGTGAATGGAGTTGACTGGGATCTAGAAATCTATCAAAGAGATTCGGAGTTCAATTTCTAGTGGAAGTTAATCTTTTCCTTTAATATAGGCAGTAGTGATGTTATGCTACACCCCTCAATTGGCTTCAAGAAAGAGAGGACTACAAGATTTAAACTAAAGCAATAGAAGACATGATTTATCTTATTGGATTTGTGTTGTATTGTTTATCTGCATATAGGAAGATAGTGGTAGACTTCTTCATCAATTTCTGACTGTTTTCCACACAGATTTGCTCCAGTATATATAGGATTCATCTTACTTTACAATCCTATGGTAATAATTTTATTTATGAGAGGACAGGAAAATGTCCAACAGGAAGAAGCATGATCTTTTTTGCCGAGTTAGGTAGTAGATGAAAAGTCTAAGTCTGGTGCCAAAATACAGGAATTTCTGAAAGCTAGTCCTGGTTTTACTACTGACTTATTATAAAGTTATTATAAGGTTAGAAAACTAAAGTGATGTTTCATCCTGCACCTGGCGCAAAACCCCAGGAACCACACATCTCAGGTAAAGGCCAACAACTGTCGATGGTCAACAAGTTTGCCTTTTTAGGCAGTATACTTCCCCCGTGCTGTCCACATCAACGTCAAAGTCAACGGGAGGCTAGCAAAAGCCAGTGTGTCCTTTGGCAGACTCCATAAGTCAGTCTGGGACTGAATAGGCATTGGAATGTCAAAATAACGGATAGTTCACAAAGCCAATATTCTCCTGACCCTCCTTTAGGCCTGCAAAACCTGAACTGCTTACCAGCATCATGCCAAGAAACTAAACCACTTCCACCTGTACTGCCTACAAAAGATACAGAGGGTCAAGTGGCAGGACAAGATTCCAGACACTGAGGTGCTCAGAAGATCAGCTCTCCCCAATATCCACGCCCTACTGAAACCGGTGCAGCTAAGATGGGCTGGCTACCTTTCAAGAAAGCCTGACACTCACCCGCTAAAGAAAAACTTCTATGGTGAACAGTCAAATAAAGTAGATTTGTCATGACGCACCAAAGAAGTGGTACAAGGACACCCTAAATATGTCCCTAAAGAGTTTCAGCATTGACCCAGAGTCATGGGAGCAAATCGCTCGTGACCAGGTATCCTGGAGGTCATTGGTCCAGAGAAGAGCACTGGCCTTCGAGCAGCAGCGCACAGCAAAGGCAGTGAGGAATCACATGGCCAAGAAAATGAGGGCCTCTCATGTCCAGTCCTTATTGCTCTCCTGCCCCTTCTGTAGCAGATTGTTCAGGGCAAAGATTGGGTTTATAAATAACCTGCGCACTCACGTGACCTAGCCTCCACCCCACTCCTCTCTCTTCTTTCTCCTTTTTCCATTCTTTCCTCCCTCCTGTTTTCTTTCCCACTTCCTCCCCCACCCCTCCCCTTTCTGGATGTGGTTATGGACAAGTAACTAAAGGCCACATTCTGAGTAGTCCCTTGGAAGCTGGCCTCAGTCTGAAATCTTTGAAGATATTTTTGATTGAATTCTTTCTGAGGGCTCTCAGAATATACAGCTTGGTAAATCATGCTTCTCTCAAAAACTAGTTTTTAAACTGATGTGAAGTCAACATTCTGTCTCTATCCTGGTCATCTTCTTTTTTACTGTGTATGGGCCAGCGGAAACTACAGTAACCCAGGGAATTCTGGCCAACCCTTAACTAGATGTATTAGGCAAAGCAACAAGCCAGCACCAAAACCTCTCTGGGTGTGTTCAGATGAGCGTGGATGTGTGGTATGTGGTGCTGCAGACCTGTCTGCAGTGTCATGCTCCCCACATGCAGACATCCCCCATGCTGATATGTTGCTGCAGTGCAGGGTGGGGATTAATCCCAGGAGATCCCGGAGTAAAAAAAAACACACACTAAAAAAAAACAGGACAAAGCACATGGCGTCATTGCATGCTGCCAAAAACTGGAGCCAGGACAGCTACAGCCATGCACCAGGTGCTGGCCAGGCTTCCTGCCATGGCTGACACTCCTGCAGTTCCCCAGGACCCCAGGTAAGGCTACTGGGGCCAGCACAGTAAATGGCTCCAGCCTCCCCTAGCCCACCAAGGCTAAGTTGACACATGTCAGAGCACACGTGGCATAGGAGTTCCCCGGGGACAAGTAGCAGCAGCACAAGGTATGCCACAAGTAGTCCTGTTCATCTGGACGCGCTCTCTGTGTCTGAGTTTTGCTCTGTATAGAAACATTTCTTATAGGGTTATTGTGAGAGTTAATGAAATGTTTGTCAAGCAATATGAAGCTGTAATCATGAGGTACTATCAAGTAGTTAAAATGAATGACTTGTAATTTATTGTGGTCTTTTCTTTCTAAGGGTAGGGACAGACATTACACATAAACTGGTTTAAATGATCAGAAACTGGTTTAAACCTGTAACAGAACTGATGTTCAGTACACATAAACCAGTTTGAAAATGGCTGAAACCAGTTTGAGATAAACCTGGTTAAATATAGTATCAGACTTAACTGATTTGGGTCAAACCAGTTTATGCAAAGTCTGTCCCAGACCCCTTGCTGGTTTAAGATAAATCAGACTCCCCACAACATCCTGGCATTCTCTTTGGGCTGGGAAGAGCTCTCTGCTCCACAGCAGGACTGGCCCCTCTCCTCTGCTCCCTGGCTGCAGCTCTGGCAGGGACTACAGGCTGCTCACCCCTCCCCTCCTTGCCACTCTTTGCTAAGGAGGAATAGAATCCCCCCCCCCCCCTCCTCTGACTTGTGGAGAGGTGTCTGTATTATATGCTGGCTACAGTCCATGCAATCAACAGGCAGAATTAACAGGTAGCTGGTAACGTCCCTCTGTTGTTTTCTTAATGGGATGTTAAACACTGAGTGTGGGGTGATAAACACCTTTATCAATTCCTTGCTGGGCTAATCAGAGCATCCTGCCGGAGCCTGGCCATACCTCCCCATGCACCCCCCCCCAGCTCAGTGCAGTGCAAGGGAGGGGAGGGCTGCTCTAGCGACCCCCTCCTTCTAGGCTGAGCCACTGCAGGCATGTGCCTGCATTTCTGGGATGTCTCTCTGGTTACAAAACTGATTTAGCTTAGCCAGGTTAGACTAACCTGCAAAGATTGAATCAATTCAGGCTCAGGCTTTTTGAATGTCTGTCCCTAACCTAAGGGATCTGGTCTTCATCACAAAGCCACCATGCATCATTTTGGTCTGGATGACAATACCACCACTCGTTTTTTTTTCCAGACATATGGTAGCCTCTGTTAACGTTTGGGATAAGGACAGTGGGGTTTCTGCTTGCCAGACTGCAGCACAGTAGCAAAACTACAGTGAATAATCTTGCATTTTGCTTGACTATACTGAGTATTATCAGGTTTCCTTTTCATGACCACTCAAGTATTAAATGAAAACCAGAACACATTTATGATTATATTGTTCCGCTCTCTATATGTGCTGTACAATTAAAGAGCTATTACAGTGGTAACATATTATATACACACACAACAATCTCAACCAACCATAAAGGAACACACAAAATTGTATTCACCTTTTTGTTTAGTAATTTAAAACAAAAGCACTCCCCCCCTCCCCCCACCATATCTAGGGTGAGGAAGAGGTCAAATTTCAGTGGATGTTATTGATTAGATTTTGTTTACTGCTATGGGGCACACGCTTATGAAAGGTACTATATAGGAAAGGCATTAAACTAAGCTAGAATGACTCAGGGCTTTTAAAGTAATGTTTTAAAATTATGTTTGTAAAGGGTAGCATGGGATTTAGTGTACAGCTGTAGGCTGCAGCAAATTCAAGCCCAACAGCTCTAAAACAATGCAAGCAAGCCACTGCAGGTAATGAATTCCATCTTCTCCTGAACAAGTGTTGGCAACTGCTGCACTAAACCTATGCATAGATAATGAAAATCTAATAAGAAAGGCGGCATACAACTATTAACACTGTGTCAAATGGCACCAAGCATCACCTGTTCTGCAGTACAATACATTCCACTTGAAACATTACTTAAGCTTGCAGAAGCAGTGGCAAAACTTTGAGGAAGTTTTAGCCGTCAAGTACCATCCATCCATTTCACAGTGACAATATAATAAAACCTGGCTCACAAGCATATAATGCAACACCTGTTATGAGACTTAATTAAATTGGATTTTGAAATCATTTTGAAGTCCCTTAGTTTAACACAGTTTTATATAAATTAAAAAAATATTATTGACTTTAATGAGAATATTATTTAAATAAGGATCAAAAAGGACAACAGTACTGCACTCCTTATACTAGCATGCAACACTAGAAAAATATTTTTTTAATAATTACAAAAATCATTAAGTTGAATTCCAAAAGAGAGGCATTCTGTAAGCTTCCCTATAGGGAAATTTGAGTGACTTCCTGAACTTTGGTAGTTACTCTTCTTAGATTCAAGTTTAACTCCACAGAAGGGCAATATTTTGAGTTGATTTCTATTAGTGCTGGAGAATATGCTGAAGCATTTTTTTAGTCAAATATTAATCTAAAATTCATCCACTCACACACAATATCCCATTTAAGGTAGTGGTACAAAGTTTGGGAACTGTCCAGTTTTCTGAACATAATCAGCATTTCAATCCAAGTATCCAGAAATGAAAGGCTATTTCATTGCATTTTTCTTGTCCCCTATCCATTAGGTTATATTAATAATAATAATAATAATAATTATTATTATTATTATTATTATTATTATTATTAGATGGCGTATTTGTGAATTGGTGATTTCATATGTAAGGCAGCAAGGGGGAATGGAAGGGTGTCTCCATCTTTAAAAAGTGGCACCACTGGTATCAAATTGCCTCCTGGTTTTGAGGCTGAGTCTGAGAACTCAAGAATTCAGGGGGCATAGTATTAACATTGTTTGTTCAGCCTTACATATGGTTATTGAGAATTCATCAACTTTGGGGACAGCTGCCGCAGATTAGCTCTGAATAGCTGAAACTGCAGCTACAGATGCTGTATGAGAGCAAACTGTGATACTTCATTATAGAGTGAGGTGTCACATGTGTCACAAGTGGCCTAGGCAAAGTCTATGTGGCAGGAAGTAGCTCTGGGAAGGAGCAAGGAGAAAAGCAATAGGTAGGGCAAGGAGTATAGGGCAAGGAGCAGAAAGCAGAGCAGCTGATTGGTCAGTGAAAGGGGACTGGAGTGGCACTCAGGGAAGACATCAGTCTTAGCTTATGTCAGGCCTGCACAAAAGTTTGGTTTCCACTGTTCTAGAAAATCTTGCATCTTGATGTACTCCTAAAATGTGCACACAGGAATGAGGACACAGTAAATTGTGGCAAAACAGCTTTTAATTTCTAGAGACTTGCATTGAAGGATTTATGATTTACATGAGGATCACTTCCCAGCTGGGACCCAATCTGTTCCATGGGGCCAACTTGACATGGGGCCAGCCTGGCCAGGGTTCACTCTGGCATAGAAGATTGGCCTAGCTAGGGCCTAATTTGGTGTGTGAGGACAGCCCTGCAGGGGCCCAGTCCAGCATCCAGGACTGGCCCAATTGGCACTCAATCCAGCACACAGATTGGGCCCCAAACCAATTGCACCTGTGACCCCAGCCCTGTGCACAGGTCATATAATCTAGCCCTCAGTGCTTGGAAATTTGGCATTGGGGGAGGCGTTGCTTGTTACGGACTCCTGACACCAAATTTCCGGACCTGTGGACTAGATGACATGGTTCCCTGGGCTGTATATGGCCTGCAGGCCAGAGGTTGAGCACCACTGCTTTCAGCACCAGTCTTTATCTTTGGTTTGTTACTTTCCTAAGGACCTGATACTGTGGGTCTTAAAAAGTTTGGTTTTCATGTTGCCTTGTTTGCCTTTGAGATAATTTAAAGGAAAACATTCATAATGCTTAGGGTTAGTTTTTCCTAGGGGAAAAAAAAGAAAGTTATATGTATGAGGAAGTCCTAAAACATCAAGAGGAAAATTTTCCAAGGATAAGCTGAACTATATGACCCTACATTAATGGCAAATGACTTCATGATTACAACCTTTGATAGGTTAGCAGACTACTCCAAGTTAAGCACATCCATAATTACTCCCAGGGCTGGCACATAAATCGACAAGGGTATATTTTGTATTATCCTTTGTTTTTCTGAAATATGTTTCCCTTCCCACCTCAATTATACCTAGGAACAAAACTTCAGATGAATTGAAAATAAAAGGAATTCAATATTTAATTATTGGTGGAGCATCCTAAACTTATTCTAATCAACAGAGAGAGTTAAACTTTGTACCTATACAAAAAACGTGCTGGCATTAGAAGGCTTACAAAAATCAATAATATAGCTCTTTATAGGAATATTACACATTGATAATATCCAACGGTTGCAGGCTTCTTTTTTGAAAACTAATTGTCACCACTTCAAATAAATCCAAATGGGGGGGAGGGGGGAGAGAATATTGCACGCATAGTTCAATAAATCCAAAAAAGGAAAAAAATGAACAATGATCTTTAGGTTTCTAATGATACCACTCCCCTTCCTTCCCCCCCCCCCCCCCCAAAAAGAGAAAAATGAAAAACAAAGCTCTCAGCCAAAAGATCGTGAATTCATCTGTTTGGGTTTAAAGGTTCAGTATGAAGGCTGTTCTGCAGAAATCTTTCAGAGAGAAGATAGGCAAAAGTATATACTGTACTTTTATAAATCTTAATACATCTCTACCACTGTATTCTTTTTAAAATAGTATATTTGACATGTGGATGTATGTGTGTGTGCATGTGCTGTGCGAGTACACACATGCACACAGTATATATTTGTTCATGTTATACTAGGCATGTCTTTTCTGTATTATACTTTTTGTACTGTATTTATTGGTATTACAGCAACAACTTGCAAGATTGCGTTGTGTTAACTGGCATATAGAAATATAGGTGATGTTTAAACATGTAACCCAGGCGGTATTCCAAGATGTACCCCCTCTCCAATCGAAGGGATCAGAGCAGGTGCACAAGCACTGTGGGAGGTGTAGAGACACTCCTTCCCCTATAGAACAGAGCCAGATCACCAATAGGGACTTAACCATATTTTAATAAGAAAAACAGTAGTGGGAACATAACATGTATAAACCAGGGGGTATAGGGGATATTATAGGGGGCAGGATTCAATAAAGGTTAGGCACATACATTCGTAGACATATTCATCTAGTTGACAAAAGACAGGTTTGACAAAATATAAAACACAAACAGCAGAACAAACAATACTGGTTGGCAAAATATAAAATGCACAAAATACAAAGCATCAAATAATAAGAAATACAGGGCCTAGGTAGCTGGAGGGGGGAAAGAGGGAAAACACAATGACCCCGTTCCATTGCAACAAGAATTTCTCCCTGTCACTTCACTCACCCCCACTTGGCCAAGCTAGGACTTCAACTCATATCTCCCACATGGTAGGTGGAAACTCCACCACACAGCCACCAGTACTGGGAGTGTGCCAAGCTGCTTGGGGTTTTGACCTTCCAGGAGCTCCTGCCTCACGTCAAGTTTCCTGGCATCTTGATGGAGGAGCTGGAAGCAGAGCTGGGAACCTCGCAGGTCACTGGTCAGCTTCTTGCTGGAGCTAGGGAACCTCTCCTGCTGACTGCAGCCTTTCATAGGGGGATCCTGGAGCCAAGTGGGGAGCCTCTCCTGCCAGCTACACATCGTGCTGCTAAGGATCCAATTGCTGTCTGCAGGTCCCACTCCTTCAGGGTCTTCTGGGGCAATTGCTCCTCCCCCGCTGGCCCAGCTCTTGCCAGCTCTTTGAAACTCCTTCCTCATGGTCCCTTGCTAGTCTCCCCTAAGTCAGCTGCGCTTCCCCTTTTATCCCCCTCCAGGTGACCCAAGGGGCCAATCAGGGGACATGGAGGGTGAGTCTCTGGGGCCTGATTGGTGAGGAAAGGGAATCCCAAGCCCTCCAATCATCTTTTACCCTTTCAAAACCCCTGGGCCAAATCGTTACCAGATAGCCCGTCACAAACATATATAATCAGAGACGATTCTGGCCTCAAGAAGTATATTCTTAAAAGACAAGAAAGATAATGGGCAGAAAGGGATAGAGATATCAAACAGTAGTAGGTGACATAACTTTCCTGACTCCCATTTTATTGTGTTAGCTACTAGATATGCTGTGTTTAGCTTGTATATTCAATATGTTTGTGTATGTGTGTGTGTGTATGTGTGTGTGTGCGTGCGCGCGCACCTGAATGCATAGTTTATATATATATATATATATATATATATATATATATATATATATATATACACACACAGACATATAAATACAGATATTTCTACACACATGCACAGACACACAGGAGAGTATATGGATAGTCACTATGCAGATAAATACATACTATCTTATCACGGTAAATATACTTATCTGATGAGTTTAGGATGAATGCACATGATAAAGACATGATTTATGTAGATAATTTCAGTGTTTTATAAGATGTTATATATTTTTATATGCTACAGGTTAGAGAAATGCTGTTTTGAGACTCTTTTAGAGGGCTTAAATGTATTGCAGGGCTGTTTTCCAACAGGGATGTTTTCCTGTTAGGCCAGGTGTCAGAGTTACCATGAGACCAGATGGACTTCTGGGGTTTAAATGGAGCAGAGGGTAAGAGAGGCAGTCAGTTTTCTTTGAAGTCCACACATAGAAAATATGCAAGGTGCTGTCTGACTATGAAAGGTACTTTTATATGTTTATCTTATTGTGTCTGGAGAGGAGCATATGTATGCACTACTCTGCAAATATTTAGATGTTCCAGATCCATAGTGAAGGTAATCTACTTTCAGAAGACCTGGTGGCTACTCAGTGGTTCATATAAAAATATCTGATGGTTTCAATCAATTGCCTAGTGAACTAGTATCCACTTCACAAAAATATGACTGTACTGGCACCCTTGTTAATATTCTCACCTGAGAAATCAAGTTTTGATAAGGGATACAAACTGAATCAGATCTTTCTAACCTTAGGCCAATGAAGCATGGGCTCAGGGCATCTACTTGTCATGTATCCCTTTACACCTCTGAATCCCTGCAGTCACAGACCATCTGCAGCTGTAATCAGATGCCCAGGCTTTAGAGAAGTACACCTTGTTTAATAAAGGTAATTCTAATTTACAACAATCTCTGTTTTGAAAGCTACTCTGGGAGAGTACCTCTGATGTTTTCAGGGCAACCATCTGTCTCTGCTCCTACCATATTACCTGTAGGTTATGCTCTTTACCCTCTACCAGCGTATTATATCTAGTACACTGCATATTTTCTCAAAGGGAAGTACATGAGATAAAGCATCTGAAGAAGCTGGCACAAGCACCAAAACTTCTACAGCACTAGAAGATGTGTAATTACTCATTTTATTGAAAAGAAAGGGATGGAAGACACAAGTGCAGAGGGGCAAAGAGACAGACATAGGTCAATTACTCTGCTGCACTTCATGATGGCTGGATGTAGAGTGAAGCATTAAGTTTGCACTGCCACTGTCTGGTTTTCAGATTAATAAAAAACTAAAGATTAGCTCTCATATAAAACAAGTATCACTCTACTCCAGACAGTGGAGTTACATCAGTTTATGCCACTTTAGGATTAGGTCTCCAGAGCAATGCAGGTAGTGTTAAATTCACATTCATGAATATATGCAGTAAACACTCACAATTCAACACTTCCTGGCCATATCTACATGCGATGCTGACTGTGCAGTTGTTACTAAAGGACTGTGCAGTAACCAAAATTACTGTGCAGTAGCATCACTGAACAGCTTTTAGATGATGCTGACTGTGCAGTAGCTCATTATTACCGCACAGTAGGGGTGTGCAAATCTTTGGTCCGTGATTTAATTCGGAGGCTGAATCTCCGAATCCGAATCAAATCAGGAGAAGAAAAAGCCTCCAAATTGATTCAGAGGCTCTGAGTCAATTTGGAAAAGATTTGGAAAAGATTCAGAGATTTGGAAGGCAGTCTTTCAGAAAGAGAGAACAGAAACTGAGAAGAGGGAGGGGGAGCAGGTGGGGAAAGACTGACATCTCTAGCTGGCCAGTGACTCTGATCTTTTCCTGAGTCCCCTTCCAATCACACTGCTCTGGGGGAGGGATGTAGAAACAGCATATATGCCTCTGTCTGCAGGCTTCCTGTGCCTTTTGTGAGCTGTTTCTGCCTGAGCAACAGCGTCTGAAAGGTACTGGATTGGCTTTGGTTCATACCTAGTCAGTCTCCTGCTATTTTCTGTTCTTGGAAAGGACTGGATATAGCTTACTAACTAGAATCCCTCTACTTATCCCTATCCAATCCATTTCTTTCAATTTATATTTGTTCTGTGTTTTTTCCCCAACACTTTTTAAGAAGAAAGCTGTGTTTTCCCTGGCACTATGATCCATCACTTTGCAGGGAAGCACATACATTGCACACAGTTACACACTTACATCATAGAAGAAGTAAGATATTATTACAACACAGAAGTCAGAGAATCATAGAAGAAGAGATTATATATAGTTATTATTAGTTATAGTTACATGCAGACTAAAGACAACAAAGAAGAAGTCAAATAGAGATCCAGATTATTAAACACAACACAGAAATCAGACAGTCATAGAGGAAGAGATTATTTTAGTTACACACACAACAGTAAACACAACACAGAAGAAGTCAGACACAGTAATACATCCAAGAAGAAGAAAAAGACATATATATTAGTTAGTTATACACAGAGACACACTTTCCAGCACAGGAAAAATTAATATGAAGCATGCTGGAAAGCCAGGTGCCAAGTCTTCTGGCAGAGGAGGGAGAGGGGCTAGAGGGGAAAGGGGGAGAGCTGTACCTGCACCACCTCTCCTAATTCCAAAAAAAGGTATCAGCAGCAAAATGACAGTCTCCTCCACCCCAATTTCATCTCCCAATGTGATCCTCCCACTGCCAGAGGAGGACCTGGATCTGGAACCAGGAGACCTGAGCACCCTAGCTAAATAAATTCTGGGGACCAAGGGGGAATCTGACTTTGTATTCCTCACCCCTCAAAGTTCCCCTAGACCTAGGTATCCTTCTCAGGGAGGCACCTCAGAGGAGGTTGTAGAGGCAAGTGGCTCAACTAATTCATCTCCTTCTGTTGTTGTGCCTCTGCCTGCTGAGGAGGGGGATAAGGCAGGATCCCCACTCTCAACCCAGAAGCGGGGGAATGGTGTAGTGTGGGATCATTTTGAGGTGGCAGATGATCCCAGGTATGCTACCTGCCAGCACTGCTGAAGGCAGTGCAAGGAGGTGAAACACTTCACCACCATTGCGATGTTGCTGCATCTCAGGAGGCAGGACCCCCTTGCCCTACTTTCTGCTCAGCCTGGCATCAGTAGGAGCATGCCCAAAGAGAAGTGCCCCCCCCCCACTCCAAAGCCCCCAACCCCTCAAAGCAGAGGCAGACCACCCTGGAACAGTGGGGGAAAGGTAGACAGAAAGCAGGGCACATTGCAAGGGCGAGCAAGGTCACCCAGAGTATTGGGGAGATACTTGCTCTGGATGGCCAGCCCTTTTTCTTAATTGAGTGGCCAGGGTTCAGGCAGTTCATGGCACTCATGGCCCCATTCTACCAAGTTGCCTCATGGACCACCTTTAGCAGTACGGGGGTGCCCTCCCTGTGTGAGGCATGCAGGAAATACTTGAGGGAAAAGCTGTGCAAGCCAGGGCTGCAGGTAGCCTTGCACTTCACCTCCGACATCTGGAGCACATGGGGTGGAGATCATTCCTATCTCTCCCTCACTGGGCACTGGTGCGAGCAGTCAGGCTGTTTGGAGGCTCTCCTTCAAGCCAAGGTGATGAATGAGTCACACACGGCAAGGGAGATCTTGGTGGCCATGAACCATATGGTGCAGGGGTGGCTCATTGGCAGGGCAAGCTCACTTGCAGGTACATGGTCACCGATATTGGAGCCAATATGGTCCAAGCTGTCCATGATGCCAACTTTGTTGGCATCCACTATGTGGCACACAACCTGCACCTCATAGTCAGGGATGCTTTGGAGGGGGACAGGGCTGCTGGTGAAGGCATCATCACTACCACCTAGCTGATTTAAAAATGCAGGAAGGTGGTGGGCTACTTCCACCTCAGCATCAAGGGGGGCAAGATGCTGGGGCAGAAAGCAGACCTGAGCATCCCACAGCACAAAATCATGCAGGATATGGAAACTCACTGGAACTCCACATACCTGATGTTCAAAAGACTGGTGGAGCAACAGAAAGCCATCTATGAGATGGCCTTGCTTGCAGAAATAGGGATTAGCAGCCCCCTTAACTGAGCTGAGTGGGATACCATCTCCCAGATCTTGGTAGTCCTCAAGCCCTTCCTCAAGGCCACTGAGACCCTCAGCACTGATGATGCCCTCTTTTGCCAGGTGATCTGCATAGTCAGGGAACTTGAGAACCAAATGGAGAAGTTCTAGGGGATCAATGTTCCTGGCTGGGTCAAGCCTCTGTCACCAAATGTGAAGGCACTGGTGAGGCGGCTGAACGAGGACATCAAGAATTGGCTTGATCCCTTGCGGTTCAGTATGGTTCACATGCTGGCAGGAATGTGTACAAAACCCTTGGTCACTCAATGCAGGTAGTGGTCAACAGAGTCAGGGAGGCAGAAAGGCAGAGGTGAGGGGATGCAGAAAAGGGGGATCCACTTTCTCATGCCAGCACTCCCAGCACCAGTGGCCAAGGGCATGGCTTCAATGTTGGGGTCCAGATGCCCCAGATCCCAGCCTTGGGCAGGTAGTGCCAAGGTTTTGGTGGCTCCTTATCTCACTGAGGACATGGAACTGCTGGACTGCAACCCCTTGGTTTACTGGGTAACCTGCAGCCAGATGTGGCTGACCACGGTTGCCTGGCAACACCTGTCCTGTCCACCGACCAGTGTTCCGAGTGAGAGGATGTTCAGCACTGCTGGGGATGTTGTGACTCCCCATGGCACCTGCTTGGATCCTGGTGTAGTGGAGCAGCTGGTGTTCCTCAAGATTAACCTCCTGCTGCTGGGGTTCCCCAAGCTTCACCTGCAGACAGAGTGCCACCCTCCTCATTCTGTCCAGAACTATTTCTGTTTTATTTTTAAAAATCAGTGTTGCCCCACTCTCAGAGCTGTAGGGGGCACTCACTGCATCACCAGCCAGCAGGGGAAGAACATGTCTCTGCTGAGCCTCTATGTCAGAAAATACTTGGAGGTTTGGGATGGGGCTATGGGAAAGGATGAGGCCCCATGTCCTGGGCATGAACATTAAAACTGCACACTGCCAGGGTTGGGGAGGTCTGGTGGGACTGCTGGTGGCGCAGCAGGCCCAGGAAATATCAGGACCAAGGATCTCCCTGGTGAAAGGTGGGTAGGACATGCCATAACCTCCAGCTACCACACGCACGCACACAGTCCTGGCTGGGAAAAGTCCAGACCCGCCACATCTTTGACAGGCCTGAGGCTTGCTGCTTGCACTGGACTTGTAAGGCTCCAGGTGAGCTCAGCTTAGCTGCCTGGGATGCCAGCTTTCGGGTTGAAAAACCCTTTGTCAGGCTGAGGAAGCACCTGAAGTTGAAGTGTGCGTATGTTTCTGTACCTAGGAGGCTGATGAAGTGAAGTTCATAGGCCCAGCTGTGAAAAATTGGTTTCTAAATTCCCTTTCAGGATCAGGCCTGAGAGACTGGAGACAGAGTGTTGATTTTTTTTTTTTGGTGAGAAATATGCCCCAACAGGTAGTTGGGTATTATCATCTTTGATAGATTCTGGTGTGCAGTTTGTGGGGGTACTGTAGATATGTTGGCAGATTTTGTGTTTTGAGCTGTAGGAAGTTGGCTTCTGGTGATGAGATTAGCAAGGTTTGGTGTTTGCTTGAATTTACAAACCAGTTTTTGCAGCTGGGCCTATGAACTTTTACAGGACCTTCACCTTATCCAGCAGGTGCACAACCCCACTAGGGGTAATACCTTGCTGGACCTGGTCCTGGCCACTGGGGATGACCTGGTGAGGGGACTGCAGGTTCTTGACCACCTGGATAATAGTGATCATCACCTGCTGGAATTCACTATCCAGCTCAGGGTGTCAAGGTCTTATAGTGCCCAGCCCTTCCAGATTGCAACCAGCAAGGCCAGCCATACCTTGTCATGCATCCAAAGTTGCATCTCAAGCCGGTCCAGAGAGGTGATTCTCCTCCTCTATGCAACATTGGTCAGGCCGCAATTGGAGTACTGCGTCCAGTACTGGGCGCTGCACTTTAAAAAGGATGTGGCCAGCCTGGAGATAGTTCAGAGGTGGGCCACCCATTTGGTGAGAGGGCAGAAGGACAGACTATAAGGAGAGACTGAGGGACCTGAACTTCTTCAGCCGCAGCAAGAGGAGGCTGAGGGGGGACCTGGTGGCTGCCTACAAACTCATCAGGGGAGATCATCAGCAAATAGGAACCTTTTCTCCCCAGCACCACCTGGGTTGATGAGAAACAGTGGTAATAAGCTGATGGAGAATAGGTTTAGGTTAGAGATCAGGAGGCAATATTTTACAGTTAGGGTGGCCAGAATCTGGAACCAACTTCCTAGGGAAGTGGTCCTCACCCCTACCTTGAGTAAAATCAAGAGGAGGATGGACGATCACCTGTCTGGGGTCTTGTGAACCCAGCATTCATTCCTGCCGGTGGCAGGGGGTCAGGCTAAATGATCTGTTCAGGTCCCTCCTGACCCTAGCTACTATGAAACTATAAAACTATGAAACTTCACTTAATCAGCCTCCTAGGTACAGAAACTCATGGACTCAATATAGACATTGGAATTCTGACACACTACAACCTGCCAGACATCTGACTCCCCAGGTACCTCTGCACTTTTACCTGCTACTTCCCCCTTCCCCACTACCCCAGCCTGTCTCTCTCACCCCCGACACCTCCATTTCCAGTTTCACCAACTGGCTTTTTTGCCTGCATTGCATGCCAGCCTCTGGCTTCTTGACTATTTATTCCATCCAGGAACAACAAACAAACACACCAGCTGCAGGTGCTTCCTCATCCTGACAAACGGTTTTTAACCTGAAAGCTTGCTAAGATATATTTCTGTAACTATTCAGTTGGTCTACCAAAAGATACCAGATTCAGCAAAAGAAATGTATCTGCCAGTGCCATGTCCTTAGACCAACACCCCTAACACCTGTCCCCCGTCATCTGGCCGGAGGGATTCAGGCCCCTGTGCAGATCTAAGCCCCAGGGCTGGGGCTGGCAGGGAGAGTTCTCTGGCAGCTGCTGGAGAAGAAGCTCCTGCAGGAAAGAAAAGAAAGGATATAGTCTGACAATTTGGCTGCCTCAGATGCTGCTGGTGCTATTGTGTTGCAGTGCACTACTTACCTGTTGTTATTTAAAGTGGTGGACCGGACTGAGGTTGTAGGGGAGGAGGAGACCTCATTGGTGCAGACTACCAGGTCATGTAGAGGCCCTAGCACCAATGAGGGCACACCTTAACACATACACAGTGTCACCCATATCATGAGTTTTGCTTGTCAGCAGCCTGAGGTGCAGTTTCCCAGAAACACCTGTGCTTATCTCCTTGAAAGCTGGCAGAATTCATGGCCTCAGCAGGTTCTAACATGCCTGCAGTTTTCACCCTACTGTGCCTTAACACACACATGACATGAGTTTTACTTGTCAGCAGCTTGAGGTGCAGTTTCCCAGAATCCCCTGCACCTATCTCCTTGAAACTTGGCAGGTCTCATGCTCTTTTCATTTAAATCTGTTATAACACACACACTGCACGAGTTTAGCTTTCAACAGTTTGAGGTGCAGTTTCCCAGAAATCCCTGCACCTATCTCCTTGAAACTTGGCAGGCTTCATGCCCTCAGAGGGGCTACCATATCTACAATGTTTTTATCCAAAGCAGACACAAAATGACAAAGTTATAGGTATTTCAGTGATTCCCCATTATAATCTATGGCTGAATCTCCAAATCGGCGCAGAACCTTCTGAAGCCAATTCGGCCAAATTGATTCAGGACAGTGATCCAAATCTCCAAATCAAATCACTGTCCTCTGAATTGGCTGATTCTGAATCCGAATTGAATACTTCCTTATTTGCACAGACCTGCTGCACAGTACCATCGTGTCATGCTCCATGCCATGGGATGCTACTGAGCAGTAGTAACGTGCTACTGCTCAGTCAGCATCCCAAGTACACAAGGCCCCTGAGTATTCAATTCACATGAGACACTGGCTGCACAGTGGTTACTGCACAGTCATTTAGTACTTGCATGCAACAACTACTAAATGACTGTGCAGTAACTGTGTCATGCTTCATACCATATCACTCTACTGTGCAGTAGTAATGAGATAGTGTGCAGTCAGAGTCTCGTTTACATGCGGCCTGAATAATACAAAAATCCAGGAAATAAAATCAGGAGAATATGTCTCTAAAGCCAGCAATACAAAGTGGGTTTAGTCTGGATTGTAAATGGTGTATTGTAAATGGAGAAGTCTGCATAATTATGTCTGTGTGATCTTTGTTTGAATAGCCATTAAGTCTACTGAAGGGCTTTATGCAACATTATTCATGTACCATAACATTTGTTTTGAAAAAATAATTACAAGTATTTTGAGAAAATGCCTAAATATTTATATTTCATTTTATTATTCCCAAAATACTTGAAAGAATCAACAGTAGATATTTTTGTTTTCTGCAATCTCTGCCCTAGGCAACCCAAGCTACCGTTTCAATCAGTAGGTTCCTGGCTACATCGCCAAGGCATGCAAGAAAACAATGGAAGTAGAGTTGTCAACATTACTACATCAGCCATTTATTATTTTCTCAACGCACTTTACAATAAAATGCTGTAACTTAAGCCCTGGCCTGCATGCCAACTTAGCTATTTTAATTATGGGTGTTATTTCATTTTTGGTTTTTTACTGAAGTAGTTATATCAGTGCAACTTCTACTATAGATGAAATTATACCAGTTAAAAGGAGTTTTACACTGGTGTAAAATTCTTTCTGCATGAACTATACAGCTCAAAGGTAGTTTTATCATCATTCCCAATTTTGGGGAAGTAGTGCCACCTAATTATACCAGTGTTGTTGAAGCTTTGTGCTTAGACCAGCATTATGACCTTAAGCCTGCATAGTGATCCAAATAGGAAGGTTCCTGCAGCCTTTGCATTCAGTAGGGCACTGCATAGAAGCAATAGTGCACCCATAGGAGATCATTGTACAGATAGAAAAAATCTTACAGGCCAAGTTATATATTTGAACAAATTTACCCATTTTAAGCACAATAAAGAATGGAATCTATATTCATAATGCTAGATATGTTTTCAAATTTCCATGGGCCTAATCTCCTGAGAGAAAATTCTTATTCCACTGAAGATAGTGGCAAAAAAACTATTATATTCAATGGGACTAGGAGTTTACCTTTATAATATATATGCCACCATCATGATGTAGTGTGCTTAAAAAGATTATGTTTGCCTAATTTTACTCCTGAAAATAATACTGCATACAGTGCTCAGTCAGCCAAATAGCTTTCCGGGACTAAAACTTTGGCCTTTCACAGGAGTTAGTAGAAATGTTTTTGGCCTTTGTGATCAACTGAGAAACTAATTCACATATTTTTATTACTTGCTACTGATTATTGACAAACTTTTATTTCCCCCACTTGCTTTGCTTGTTAAGTAGTTCACACAAGTTAGAGATTTTGTTATCTGGATATTCCAGGAGACTGAGATATTGAATTAAAGTATATTTATGGAATACTCTAAGTAATAAAAATAATGCTCACAGGTACAAAACATTCTATTGTGGCTCAAGTAAACAGCAACCCTGTGTTACTTTTTTCAACTGTGTAAGTCCAGGGTCAGGAACCTATAGCCCACAGGCCAAATCCAACTTGTGGAGCCATATGATCTAGTCCACAAAAGTGGGGCTTCAGCAATGTTTGGTAGCAGTGGGCTTCAGTGGCATTTGCTCTATATGTGCTGTTGTAGAGAGAAGCAGTGGCTGTGGGAGCTCTCTGTGCCACTGTGGAGAGGAGAAGTGTGGTGGTGGCCAGGTCCTATCTCCTGCCCCTGACCCAAACTGGGTAATTCCAGCCTGCAATCTGAAAAGATTTCTGACTACTACCATAAGGACTTTAGTTCATGTGGATATCTTACGGATAGACGTGCACACACTTGTGACAGCATTCTTAGAATAACCAGTGATAAAAGGTATTTTATTTTTTTGTTGGAATACAGTCACATTCAAGCTAAAAACTGTTTCTGATGTCACAATATAATTCTCAGATATGTCAAACCCATGTATCAATGAACTAGAGGAAATAGAAATACTTCTCCAACCTCCGCCCACTTTTAGACTCGTTTGCTTTAAATTGACCTTAAGTACCAAAATGCTTAAATATGATTTATTTTCTAGCTTCAAAACACCTGAATTGGAATTGCCAATTAGCTGCAATCCTGAATCTGTCTTACAGTATATTTTTCAAGTAGTTTCCTGCCCAATTTCATGGGCTAAAACATCTCAGAAAATGTTGATATACCTTGCATAAGCATCCAAACTTTCAGGCATTTTCCAGACCCAAAGTCTAAGTATTTTGAGGTTTGCTGAACCTTGGAAAATTCTTCACAAAAATTCCCTAAACTTTACCCACAGTATGGGAGTTTCAATAACATAAATATCCAGCCATTCATATACTTCAGTATAATCCAGTCTCTTTTGCCAGGAGAGTTGTGGTCCAATCTTCCATTCCAGTTGCATATATAACCTCTATTGCCTATGTTGTGTCAGATGTGCAAAGGAAAACAAGTCTACTAATTGCCTTAGCTGTAACCTCCATCTATTAAAAGCACTGAATTACTAAATTATGTGGATAGGGACTTGACACTCAAGCACTGATATTTCTTACAGAAGGATCAAAATCTCTGATGGATGAAGTTATGCCAGTTGTCTTGGCCCTCCATGTATTGGGAGTCATTTAATAACAATCAACAATCCTGTTATTACTTTCAATTTATAAAACACACTTACGTGTATGCCTAAGAAGATGTTTATTTAATTTAAAGGGCAGAATGCCCAGCTCTTTACTTAGGATAAATCAGTCAAACAATCAAAGTCAATGGAGCTATACTATTTTATACCACCTAAGGACAAGTCTCATTTTGATGTGTGCATGTCCATATATTTAAATACAACAATACAATTCACATATACAGAATACATCTATTGATGCACTCTATTTCTATCTTATTTTCATCAGAAAACTAGCCCATTGTAAAGAGAGCAGCAACCAACAAGATTTGTGCAGTTTCAATGTCCTACATAAACGAATGATTTATATGCAAAAGTTGACAAAGTGCAAACTTCTACCATCTTTTATGCCATATAATTATCATACAACCATTTGTTCCTTAGTCATAAACTGTCATTATCACATCTTGTATCAAAGCCTTGAAAGTTGCAGTGTATGAAAAACAATATGCTGTAGCATATGTATGAAGAACATACATCCTATGAATTATTAATTGAAACATTTTTTTTTTCATATGGACTACATTATTGCTAACCCTAGGAATCAAAATCCATGATTCAGGCCCCTAAAATGAGATTTACAAAATAATACACATTGGGACATCTTAGGTTGTCTTTAGGCATTCAACCTGGGTTACATGACCCATAAAACCTTTCCTCCTGAAGTTTTAAAAGGTAGAAACATTTTCTTTTCATGAACACTGAGGTGGGCTGGTTCTTTGCTGGGTTTTTTTGTTGTTTTTTTTTTAAATGTAACATGCATGACTTAACTAACACTGAAAGGAAAACACCAAATTTCAGCAGATATGCAATAACATTATTAGAATTAACAACTGTGGGAATCATAAATTTACTGCGACTTATTATGAATATAATTTCTGCTTCCATAACACAATCCGAACTATTAATAACTCTTACTAAACAATGAATGTTAATCCTTTCTTTGTAAAAAGAGGCCTTTACCGAGCTTTTTCATGATTTTAGGCTTCTCATGATTCTTTATTCTACATTCTTACTCCCTCATGAAACCACAATTCTATTATGATAATGAATGTTATTCTGTCTCACCCATGCAGTAGCCAAGCCTCCACTGAGCATACATGCGCTACAATTTTCAGAGTATTAAAATATGACCAAATTTGGCCAGATTTTCTTAGGGAAGCAAAAGTGTCATTCTGATGCAAGTTCAAACAACCTACCAAATTTTTCACTCCTGGGAATGAAGTTGCTACAGTGTTTCAGTTAAATGATTGTGAGATTTTTTAACATGGGGAAAACAGGGTATTCCCTGATCTAAGTCTTAGAAATTGAGACCTTTACACACAAAATTTTCAATAAACAAGAATCAGGCTCTTGGTGTAGGATTACTTGTACTTCAGACTAAAAGTTTGGCAAAGTTTTATTTAAAAGAAAAAACAAAAATAAGCTTACAATGATAAATGTGAGGCAACCTTAACTTTAGGCACTGCTATCACGTCTATTTACAATACAGTTTCCTGTTTTATCTCCTGCCTCTCTCTGAATTATGTCCATGAATTGAAGGCAGCAGAATTAGGAAGAAATTGCAAGAGAAAAATGTGAAACTTCTGGTCCTACTAGGTAACAATAGGAAGAGAAAATAAGATGAAGAGGGTTTCACTGTCATAGTACCATTCACATACAGATCTGCCTATTTCTGTTAGAGGCTCCCCTGGTTGTCTACACAGTGATGGAAGCTGCTATTTTTTTCAGCAGTGAGGCATGGAGCAGGCAGAGTGCAGCTCACAGATTCAGCCTGCCCATGTCCCATGCAAAGATTGGGGAGCCACATGCCCCCCTCCTCCCTTGCATGCCCAGTGTTGCACCTCTGGAGGAGTCACTGGGCTTCCTCGGGCTCTTCCCAGGGATGATGTGGGGCAGGCATGGGGGTCCTGTGGGCTCCATCCCCTCTGGCCCAGTGATGTAGCTGAAGATGGCCCCATTTTGGGCCTCTCTGGGTGGTGTGGGGCTGGGGCAGGTGGATGGAGGCAGCCGGGATCGGTGTGGGGCTGGGGGAGTGGCAAATGACTGCTGGTGCTAGGCAATGACTCTGGCTGTGGGGGAAGGGACAATCATAGCAGACCCCAGCCCTGATCCCAGTCCCAGCTGTGCTCTGATCCATGCCTGGTCCCAGCCCCATTACCCCCACATTCCCCCATGGTCCTTCCCTCCCCCCCTTCCCCTGCAGACTTTCCCATTGGGAGTGGTGCACACATGCATGTGTGCATTCACTCAGCCCCCCCAATTATTTTTTTTCTCCCTCCATCTATAAGTATCAGCACTGTAGTCCAGGCTCCCTGGAAGCCATCCCTGGTGCCCCATTTTCTCCCCACCAAAGATATACTATTGAATTCAACAATGGGCCTGCTGTAGCAAAGATTATGGGCAAGTGTGGGGGGGGGGAGCACAATTCTGCTCCCTCCCTAGATATACTCTAGAGTGCAGGTAGGGGAACATGGGGGGAAGGGGAGATTACCAAATGCCATCATGAATAGATAACTATTTCATGAGATCAGAAGCTAAAATTGGAAATGTAGATAATAGCAATTATTCCACATACATTTGAGACAAAGATCTTATAAGCATCTTCCCTCAATTTGAGCTTTTAAGTAATTTATAAAACAGCTAGATCACTGGCCTAAATATAACCATGTGTCTTCTTCATACCAGCTCTATTCTTCTTTTCTATAATGACTATGAAAACCTTTGCAAATTAAGCCACTCTTTTGCTGAAACAACTGGCTTGCAACAACATGTCATTCTTACCTTGCATTCCATTGTTTGCTTGCCTGCATCTATTTCCCTGGAGCCCTCCACAGATTGTAAACTGCATAGGGTGGAAACCATCCTTTTTGTTCCTTGTTGATACATAACATATAACACAATGGGGTCCTGGTGTGATTAGCAGGGATGCTGGTTTTCTCTGATGGTGTTTCCCCCCTCCCTCCCCCCCCCAAAAAAACCCCATTTTTTTTATTTTAAAAAGTAACTCAAAAATCCACATTTTTCCATGATTAAAATGAAACACCACCAATATATAGACCTATATACAGTGAGATTTCATTTTAATCATGGAAAAATGTGGATTTGGGCTTACTTTTTTAAATCTGAAAATTGGGGATTTTTTTTTTTTATCAGAGAAAACTAGGATCCCTGCCATCAGACCTCCTACTCTAGCCAAAGCAAGAAGAGAGAGTTCAGGTGTCCACATGAATTAACTAGTTACTAGAAAACACAATTATAGATTTAAGCAGTTTAAGTAATAAATCACTAGGCTACAGAATACAGCAAATGAAGTAAGCTAATTTTTTTGAGCAGGGACATCCTGTTTTTCTATTTTTCTGAGCAGGGACATCCCCCCTCCCCCCCACACACACACTGGAAATCCGGATAGACCCAGGGGAGGTGCAGCCAGGCCCAGGATCAGCGAGGACCTAGTCAGGGAACTTCTGGAGGGACTAGACATGTTCAAATCAGCAGGTCCTGACAATCTCCACCCCAGAGTGCTGAGGGAATTGGCAGAGGTCATTGCGGAACCCCTGGCACGGCTTTACAAGCACTCATGGTGCTCTGGCCAGGTGCCAGAGGACTGGAAAAGGGCCAATGTGGTCCCCATTTTCAAAGAAGTGAGGAAAGAGGACCCAGGAACCTATAGGCCTGTTAGTCTTACCTCAGTCCTGGGGAAGCTCTTTGAGAAAATTATCCAGGAGCACATCTGCAAGGGACCAGCAGGCGAGCGCCTTATTCTAGCACTCCCCAGCTTCTGGCCTGAGCTACTGCAGGTATATGGCTGTATTTCCTAAATCAAAAGTGAATGTTTGTCCAGTTATTTCTCAGTTTAATCTCTGCAGTTTGGACTAACTTACAAAGACTGAATCAATTCAGCCCTGGGCTTTTTGACTGTCTATACTTAGCCTTAGTCTACTGGCTCCAACAACTCTGAAAGCTACTCTAAACTCCCCTTTTTATCCACATTATTTCCACACATTTACATCAACTAACCATGAGAAATATTTCCATCTATCCATATTCAGTTAACAAAAATGCACTATTGTTTCAAGGAGATTCTAGCTCACTATGCATAATTCAGTTTTCCTCATCAAAAGGCAAAACATTAAATTACTATAGTTGTTACTATTATTGGCACTTTACAACATACAATTATCAGCATTTGGCCTAGCTTAAAACTGGTCCTCTTGGATAACAATTTTCAAGGTTTATTTATTTATTTATCTGTAAACTCTGAAGGTTTAATGTCCTCACAGAAAAAAAGTGTCCTCACAGGAACTTGTATCACACATGACCTGGAAGGGAGCTTTGGACTTCTAGGTTAGGCACTATGGTAATGGCAACATTGCTCATTTTATATCAGAAGTCTCAGGTTCAAGACTCACTTACTAAAACTTTAAGAATCATGAAGGGAACAGGTTTCTTTGGTCTGCTACAAAAAATAAATCTGACCAATAGTACTCCACAGTCCTCTAAAGATTACACCTTTGCTCCCACAAAGTAAATATACAACACAATGGCACCTCTGCCAGAAATTCTGCAAAGTTCATAAACCCACTCGTGCACCTTTGGACTTCATATAATTCTCTAAGAACGCTCTTGATAAGACTTTGTATGGTATATTTGGGTCGACAGCATGGTTTTCAGACTATAAACCAGAAACATAACTTCAAACATAGCCATTTATATTTTCCCAAAATATTCAAAGGTACCAGACTACAGTGAACCAAGACGAAGTTAAGTTTCACACAGGTCATGTGTGATACAAGTTCCTGTGAGGTCATTTTTTTCTGTGAGAACATTAAACCTTCAGAGTTTACAGATAAATAAACAAACAAACCCTGAATATTGTTATCCAGGAGTACCAGTTTTAAGCTAGGCCAAATGCTAATAATTGCATGTTGTAAAGTGCCAATAATAGTAACAATTGTAGTATTTTAGAGTTTTGAGGTATTATATTAAAACAAATGGTAAAAAAAAAAACCACCCCAAACCTGTAAATAAGTGAAACAATAACTTAACATCAGACTGTCACCTCTTATTAATTTTTCAAGCAACTTTTCTCAGATGTTTCACACCCAATTAGTATTAAACCCTTCTCTTCCAAAAAATCCTCAAAGATGATGTTATATATGCAAAAATCAAGCAGAATTATTTTGTTCCAAGTTAGAAATTCATTCTTAAAACTTACATTGGAAAGGCCAATTATGGCTTTAGTTTTGGCTGTTTTCATAGCTACACACTATATTTGTTTGGTAAACTTCAACATATAATTTTTAAACTAAAAGCATATGGCATTGCATTTCCTTCTTGATGGTAGTCTTCATACACTATATCTCAGAAAACAATATCTTAAACATCAGCAAAAGCTATTGATTTGTAAACAGAAACAAACTAAATATACTGTTAATTTATTCCTAGGAGAACAACCCACCATAAAACAAAACATTTTTTATATTTTTTAAAATAATCCCCTTCCTCCCTTTCTTTGCTGCCAGCTAACACTATGGAGATCACATATTATATTCATTTCTGTGCACAGTAAGCCACGTGAGAATTCATAAAACATGAACATGTTCCCCATGATTCAGCAAATTCAGTAAATGGTAAAAATACATTAAGTTTGCACATCTCCAGTAGGTATGTTATGGAATATGAAACAATATCCTATACAAGAAACCAGATATCACAGGGATAGAAAAAGTAGATTGAGTACTGTAACATAAGACTTCTACAAGGAAATGGTAAACTGTCCAACTTTCAGAGGTCTCCAGGAAACTGCCTAAAGTTGCTGAAACTGCAGCCACAACTATTTTTAATTAAAAGGATATTTAAAATAACTATTTGACAGATGCCTACCTACTGGACTGTTGCCACAGTTTCCTTCCAAATACCTATTCTCAGAAAGGACGAATACTATAAGATATGAGAATACAAGTGGGAAACAAGATTGTATAGAAGTTTGTATATTTTTATTTGAAGAACTTACTGTATTTTCTCACATACAACATACCTCAAGTAAAACACACACTTTATTTTTTAGAAGTTAGAATGTAGAACATGACTGACTGGGCACATCTACATGTGCAAGAAATACACATAATGAAATTGTGGCGCTTACTGCTGCAAAGTTTTTTGCTTCTGGGAGCACTGTTTGAACATGTGCTTGGCAGCAAAAATCTGTGGAGCATATTTAATAGATTTCATAGACATTAAGGCTGGAAGGGACCTAACGAGATCATTGGGGCCAGCCCCCTGCCCAAGGGGCAGGAAGTCAGCTGGGGTCAGATGACCCTAGCATGATAAACATCCAAACGCAACTTGAATGTTTCCAGATTAGATGCTTGCACCACTTCTGGGGGGAGTCTGTTCCAGACTCTGGAGACTCAGAGAGTACAGTTTTTCCTTACGTCCAGTCTAAAATGGTCTTCTAGCAATTTGTGACCACTGGACCTAGTCATCCCTAGAGGAACTGTGGTGAGCATATGTCCTTTCAAATCCTGATGCATACCCCTGATGTACTTATAGGCTGCCACCAAGTCTCCTCTGAGCCTATGCTTTTCTAAGATAAAGAGTCCTATGTCTCTCAGCCTCTCCTCATAAGGCCTGCTCTCTTGACCTCTGTTCATGCGTGTGGGTCTCCTCTGGACTCTCTTGAGCTTCTCCATGTCCCTTTTAAAGTGTAGAGCCAAGAATTGGATGTGGTACTCCAGCTGCAGTCTCACCAAGGTTGAGTAAAGTGGGAGTATGACATCTTGGGTCTTGTTTGAGATGCAACAGTAGATGCAAGCTAGGGTTTTATTTGCTTTGCTGACTGCAGTATTGCATTGGTGTCTCATATTTATCTTGTGGTCATTCATGACCCCCAAGTCTCTTTCAGACATAGGGCTAGTGAATGAAGCACTGTTGAGCCTATAGCAATAGTGTGGGTTCTTTCTCCCAAGGTGAAGCACCTTGCATTTCTGTATATTGAAGGTCATCAGGTTTTCGTCTGCCCACCTTGTGAATCTGTGCAAGTTGGCTTGAATCCTCAGACAATCCTCCAGTGTAATCGCGCTTCCCCACAGTTTGGTGTCATCTGCAAACTGAGCCAGTCTGCTTCTGACACCCAAATCCAGGTCGTTAATAAATATATTAAAGAGTATTGGTCCAAGAACTGAACCCTGAGGGATGCCACTGGTTGCTATGTTAACTTGGTTCCATTGACTGTCACTCTCTGGGTCTAACCATGGAGTTAGTTCCCAAGCCATTGGACCATGAGGATGTCAAGGTTACAGTTCCCCAATTTTGCCATGGGTACACCGTGGGAGGCTAACTCAAAATCTTTTTAAAAATCCAAGTATATGACAACAAACTCTCCCCCCTGTCCAGGTGACATGTCACTTGGCCATAGAAGAAGATGAGGTTGGTCAGGCATGGCCTACCCATAACAAAGCTGTGTTGGCTGTCTCTCAGGATGGTGTATTCTGTCAGCCTATTATTGATGGTTTCTTTGATAATTTCCTTGCAGATCTTTTCAGGGATTGAGTTCAAACTGATTGGCCTGTAGTTCCCTGGATCTTCCTTCTTTCCTTTCTTAATGATAGGCACCACATTGGCCCTCTTCCAGTCTTCAGGAACCTTACCCGAGCACCACGAGTTCTCAAATATCCACACCAATGGCCGACTCTTTTAGCACGCAGGCAACTTTTTTAGCACTCTTGGAAGCATTTCATCTGGGCCTGCTGATTTATGGATGTCCAGCCTCTCATGGTGCTCCCTCAAAAGTTCTTCACCAAATGCAGAAGTATGGTAACCTATGCCCTTGTAATCCTGTGTCTTGTCAGGCAGGGTGATGAAAAACTGATGCGAAGTAATCATTGAGGAGATTAGCTTTTTCCTGGATGTCAGTTGTCAGCTGCCCCATCTGATTCAGCAGAGGTCCAATGTTGCCCTTATTTTTCTTTTAACTTTCTATGTATCTGAAAAAGGACTTTTTATTGTCCTTGATTGCTGTAGCCAGTTTGTGCTCCATTTAGGCCTCATCTTTTCTGCTGCATTCCCTACAGGTGTGGGCCAGGGATGTATAATCCTCCTTCTAGGTATTACCCATCTTTCAACCCTGATAGCCTTCTGAGATTAAAAACATTCTTGAGGTCCCTATTTAGTCAAGGGGGTTTCCCAGCCCTTTTACTACTTTTCCTGCAGACTGGAATGGACTTCCTTTGAGCTTTTAGGATTGCATCCTTAAGAAGTGACCACTTATCTTGGACTCTCTTCCCTGTCAGATCATGATCTTTCAGGGCCTCGACAACAAACTTTCTGAGCTTATGAAAATCAGCTTTCCTGAAGTCAAGGATTTTTGCATTACTGACTGATTTGCCAGCTCTGTGATGAATAAGGAAGGTGATCAACTCGTGATCACTGTTAATGAACTTCCCTTCAATCCTCAGGTCACTCACCTGACTAGGTCATCCTCTTTGGCCAGAACGAGATCTAGCCTCACCTCCTGTCAGCCTGTCGGTCTCGAGTCAGATAGAGCTCATCATTGCAGGTGAGGAAGCTATGCAACTCATCAGATTTGGCTGAATACTCCTCCCATGAGATGTCAGGGTGGGTGAAATCACCCATGACAACCAAGCACCAAGAGTGTGCAGCCTCTGCTTGTTCCCTAGAGAATTTGAGGTCAAGCTCTTCCCCCCAGTTAGGAGGTCTGTAATAGACTATGGTTATATCTCCATCACCACATTCTCCTAATATTCTAACCCAGAGGGTTTCAAGTCACACTTGTTGGGTGCCAGCGTCAGCTAGTAGGGAAGTGTACTGCTCCTTGACATAGAGAGTTACACCCCCACCCTTCCTCTCAGCTCGATCCCTCCTGTACAAACTATAGCCATCTATACTTGTGGCCTAGTCATAGGTGGAGTCCCACAAGGTTTATATTATCCCTATGAGATCATATTTGTTATTGCTTAGCAGGAGGGCCAGTTCCTCTTGTTTGTTCCACATGCTTCTGGCATTAGTGTATAGACAAGAAGCTAAGCCTGGCATTGGATACCTTAGGCTTCTTTGTGCACTTAGGAGAGTCTCACCCTTGGGTTGGGGTAGGAGTAAGTTTGGTTGTATTTCCTGACCTGCTGATTATGATTTTGACTCTTCCTGGTATTTTACAAGTCCTACCCTGCTGCAGTTTATTAGTTTCATGTGCCCTAATAGGGGCGCACATGTAGATGCTGAGTCATTTACTGCACAGTTATTTAGTCAACTGCACAGTTTCATAGTTTCATAGTAGCTAGGGTCAAGAGGGACCTGAACAGATCATCTAGCCTGACCCCTTGCCACAGGCAGGAATGAATGCTGGGTTCACAAGACCCCAGACAGGTGATCATCCAACCTCCGCTTGAATATGCCCAAGGTAGGGGCGAGGACCACTTCCCTGGGAAGTTGGTTCCAGATTTTGGACACCCTAACTGTAAAATATTGCCTTCTGATCTCCAACCTAAACATATTCTCCATCAACTTATGACCATTGTTCCTTGTCACCCCAGGTGGTGCTGGGGAGAAAAGAGCTCTGCCTATTTTCTGTTGATCCCCCTTGATGAGCTTGTAGGCAGCCACCAGGTCCCCCCTTAGCCTCCTCTTGCTGAGGCTGAACAGGTTCAGGTCCTTCAGTCTCTCCTTGTAGAGCCTGTCCTGCTGCCCTCTCACCAAACTGGTGGCCCTTCTCTAAACCCTCTCCAGGCTGGCCACATCCCTTTTGAAGTGTGGTGCCCAGTACTGGACGCAGTACTTTAATTGCGGCCTGACCAATGTCACACAGAGGGGGAGTATCACCTCTCTGGACCGGCTTGAGATGCACCTTTGGATGCATGACAAGGTATGTCTGGCCTTGCTGGCTGTGGCCTGGCATTGGCGGCTCATGTTCATCTTGGAGTCAATAATGACTGTGAGATCCCATTCTGCCTCTGTGCTTTCAAGAAGGGAACTCCCCAGCCTGTATGTATGCTGTGGATTCCTTCTCCCAAGGTGCAGCACCCTGCATTTGTCTACGTTGAACCCCATCCTATTCTCATTCACCCAGTTTTGTAGTCTGTCTAAATCTAGTTGCAGCCTCTCTCTCCCTTTATGTGTGTCCACCTTGTCCCACATCTTAGTGTCATCAGCAAACTTGAACAGTGTGCTTTCAACCCCCTCGTCCAAGTCGCTGATGAAATGTTAAACAGTGCAGGCCTGAGGACCAAGCCCTGGGGTACCCCACTGCTCACATCTCGCCAGGTTGAGTACAACCCGTCCACCACTGCTCTCTGGGTGTGCCCCATCAGCCAATTTTTTACCCATCCAACTGTGCAGGCATCAATGCCACAGTCACTTAATTTATTGATGAGGATGGGGTGAGAGACAGTGTCAAAGGCCTTCTTAAAGTCTAGAAAGACTACATCCACAGCGACACCATCATCCAAGGATTTAGTTACTTGGTCATAAAAGGCAATCAGGTTGGTCTGGCAGGACCTGCCTTTGGTGAACCCATTCTAATTGCCCCTGAGAATGATCTCCCCTGCAGGCCCCCCACAGATATGCTCCTTGTGGATCCTCTCCAAGAGCTTCCTGAGCACCGAGGTGAGGCTTACAGGCCTGTAATTACTTGGGTCCTCCTTCCTCCCCTTCTTAAAAATAGGGACCACATTAGCCAGTTACCAATCCACCGGCACCTGGCCAGATGACCATGAATGCTCATACAGCCTGGCCAAAGGCTCTGCGATGACCCCTGCCAGCTTTCTCAACACCCTTGGGTGGAGGGCATCTGGACCTGCAGATTTAAAAATGTCTAGCCCTTCCAGAAGATCCCAAACTACATCTGCACTGACTAAAGGCTTGATAGAGCTATCCCCAAGATTGTCCCTACCTCTGGTAGGTGGGATATCCCGGTCCCTGTTCAGGAAACTGAGGCAAAGAAACTGTTAAAAATATCAGCTCTCTTGTCTGGCGTGGCCACCAGATTACCGTTTGTGTCTTGCAGGGGCCCCACATTGACTGGTGCCCTCTTCTTGCTCCCAATGTACCTGAAAAATGACTTTTTGTTGTCCTTAATCCTGGACGCTAGCCTGAGTTCCATCTCTTTCTTGGCCTTCCTAATAGCCCTCCTACACTCCTGGGCTGAGGAGGTGTAGTCCTCCTTGGTGATAGTTCCTCCCTTCCACTGGTTGTACACCTCCCTTTTAGTCCTCAGCAAATATTTCATGTAGATACACTCACTAAATAACAGAGTAAGTCCTCCTGGGAAGATAAAGGACAGAGTAGACACAATCCAGGCCAGGAAATTTGCCATTGAGTTTGCTCCACGTTTTCATCCAGCTAGCTCCCTTTCTCAAACCTTCAGTATCTGGTAAGCCTTAGATTGCTGCTGTGAATGAGGCTGGCACAGCCCAACTGGCAAATTTTCAGGTCTGTTATATTTTGATAGATTTGAATGGGCAGGATGTGGGCAGGGTACACTTTGCCTGTCCTCCTGAGTATCAGCTTCTGCAGTGATATAGACAAGTCCCTTGTAAACTAAACTAAAACAGGTCTTTAAAAAGACAAACTTTCCTTTGGGTATTGGGTCTTAGTACCTATTATAGATTCATGAGTCTAACCTTAAGATCTTTTTTATTTCTTGGCATATAGTGATGTAGACTAAAAAAAAATGAGATAAGAACTCTTCTGACCGCAATACTAAAAATATGTTCATTGCCAACCTAAGTATGCACCTTCCTTACTTATAGGTAGGGTGGTAATTACAACAGCCTAGGTAATTGTAGTAACATTTAATGTTTGCTATTAGCAAATTTTCAATGTCATTTTTGTTTATCAGTATTTATAAAATCTTGGTGACTAAAGACTCAATCCATCATTCTAATGATAATACCCAGCTCTGATTTAGTGTTGTTTTGTAACATACTATGAACTCCATTGATGAAAGTGACCAGAATCATTACATCTCTGTACTTCTGTTTCCCCTTTTGTAAAATGATGGTAAAGTAACTTACCCAAAATAACGTAGTGACAAAGCTAGGAACAGAATCCAGGTTTTCTGTATCCCAAATCTCTGTATTATACTCCACTGCCTTTCACATACTACTTACTCACTCAGCTCCTCTTCTATTCCTTTCTTTTGGTCCATTGTGGGGAGGGGCTATTTAAAACAGTCCCAGCAACTCTGACCAGCAAGTTAAGAGGGTGGAGTGAAGCCCCTATGCAACCACAGTTCTTCTGCCTTAACTGCTTAAAGAGATAATTTGACAAAAGGACTCCACACAACTAGATATCCACATCCCAGGTCCATGGTGCATGATTAGAGATCCAAGGTGTATGTATGTGGGGAAGGGGGTTAAATTTCATGCTTAAAAAGCTTACTAATATACTACTAAGACCTATTTTGGTACTTGATCATATTAAGGAATTGAGGTGCCAACACTGTAACAGCTTTAAATAATTTCAAGAATAATGATCACAAATTTAAAGGATGAAATCTTACAGCCTTAAAATTCTATCCGTCTTGAAGGGAAAAAAAAAAAAAGAAAAAAAGGTCTTGCTTTGTACATTGTTGGTGTTAATATACTGGAATTCATACTCCAAGGTTTGGAAGGGCTGGTGAGAATTTTAAGGTTCTTGGATTGCATATAAAGCAGCATTAGTAATTTAATTTATGACATACATTCTTTGTCTTGCTTTCTCTACAATTTATGGGTAAGAACTATGAGACTTGTATCTGCTTATACTAACCAATATGATAAATCATGTGTGTGGTATGATGTTTAGCTAAATTGGCTTCTCAACAATCAGGGCCAGGACAACACCATGGGTTATAAATTCTATGATTGCAAAAAAATGTGTAGTACAGTCTCCTGCTCCAAAAATCAGTAGCCTATTGTGCAATATGAGAATAGATGCCTGATCAACATGCTTTACCAAGATTCAGTACTGAATATCCTTTCAAATGGATATATTTTCAAATGCCATAATGACATTTGAATATTTAGACCAGATTTCCACATACCTCTCACACCCTTTTACCCCATCTGATATGGACAGATTCCTATTCTGCTATAGGTAGAAATGTGATCCATGTTCAAAGTTCCAGTGATATGTTCCACAGCACCTCTCTTCAGTTATGAACTTCAGGTACATCTCTAGCCCTGCTTCTCTTTATATTTTTTTCCCTACTCTTACCACAAAAATGGATTTCTGAAGCATCTTCATAAATGTTTCCCTTTTGTATGATTTTGTAGTGGGTTTCTTGTTTGTTCTTTAATTAGTAACGATTGCTATGCTGATAGTCTTTTTTTCCATAAGAAAATACATATAAAAGACATTCAAAAAGAAGTATGAAAAGTAAAAGCTTTGATGCAGTGTAAGATTTTTAAAAATTGGTGATTTCCACATGAAAAAAACCCCATTAATGATGTGGCTTTAGAAGTCCTCAAACTTGTTCAAATACGTTTTGAAGAACACAAATTTTGCAGTCACACATTAAACAGAATTCACTGTTAATTTACAAATATGTGATTTTGCCAATTCAATAATACTTCAATAATTCAAACAAACAAACAAAAAAGATTCTGGCAGCCATTTTTGATCATTTGGGCTTGTGGAAGGAGAGAGAGAGAAAAAAAGAAAGCTAAAACAAGCAGCCAAGATTATTTCTTTTTAGCCATTGTTATTTTATGCAATATTTCTAGCGGCACTTACAGTTACGATAAAATAAAGATTAGTGAGGATTCAGCTGCTAAACCAGCATGCCACTTGCCTAACCAAAACCTACCAATGGCACAAAGCCCGTTCATGTTGCCTTTGTGAAGGGTTCTGAAAGCATAGAATTGCTTCTGTTTCTAGAAGGTTCTTTTGTCTTTATGGACACAAAACATTTCAGAGCAAATGCTTGCTGTGCAGATTGATAGCAGCTACATAATCCAAGTCAATTTATTCCTACATGCGTGAAATTAAACACAGCATCAAAATATCCATATTGTCCTAGGATATTTACTTGTCGAAATGAATGTTTATCATTGCTGGAACAGTTTGGAATGCAACAACAAATATGTACTGTATGGACAGTCAGAGGAGCCAACTACACGGGGAAAAAAATTGGACTAGGTACAGACATTCAAAAAAGTCCAGGGTGGAACTGATTTAAGCTATGTGGTTTTCTCTAAGTGGCGTAGTTTAGATTGGTAGCAAACAGAACACATTCACCCTGTGGTGAGGGGGGCAAAGCTTAGACCTTGTTCCACCATTTGAAAACCAATCTCTGTGTGCCAAATTTCTGTTATGGGGATAGACCAGTTTTGTGTGCCAAACTTCTTTCTGTTAAGAGTATAGACTGGTTTCTGGTCACTTATACTGGTAAAAGTGTAATCTCTCAGTCCTGATCCTCAAAGGAAACTTACAAAACACTTCCCAGAGACAAGCCTATGAACTCCACCTCATCAGCCTCCTGGATACTAAAAATCATGGATTAAATATAGACATTGGATTTATGACATATTATAACCTGCCTGACATCTGACTCTCCAGGTATCTCTCCACTTTCATCCCCCTTCTCTCCAGGTATCTCTCCACTTTCATCCCCCTTCTCTCTCTCTCTTCCCACCCCCCCAGCCTACCTCTCACCCATTGACTCCTCAATCTACATTTTTACTGACTACCTGTCTTGTATGCATACCAGCCCAGCCTCTGGCTTCTTTACTTTTCATTCCATCCAGGAAGAGCACACACCAACTGCTGAAACTTCCTTAGCCTGACGAAGGGTTTTTGAACCCGAAAGCTTGCTTAATAATTGTTTTCCAGCTATTTAAGTTGATCTAATAAGAGATATCAGATTCACCCAAAGAACCTTGTCTGCCTGTGTCTGTACTTACTGATACTATTCAGATTATTTTTACTGACAACATTCCAAATGTAAAAAAAGTCCAGTCATCCCTGATTATATATTTAAAGTATTCCTCAATCAGAAAATAACTGCTTCTAAGTCATTTAGGATTTGAAAAAAAATCTATTTATTGTCATTTTTGTCAATGGACTATTTTGAACCATTAGGAAATATCCCATTAATATCTCATTAATATCCCATTAATATTAACTACATATCAAATATTACAGTTCCTTCCTATACTGTAGGAGAGCATAAAGTCAATCATGACACAAAAAGGAAAAAAAAAATGACATCTTTTCTTTTACATCTAGATTTTTCCTGAAAATTTCTCATGCAAGTACCGACTTGGTACAACAGTGCTTAGCTTGTTAGATGCAATGAGATCACAAACTGGTTCTATGGCTGCAGACGGAGAAATAATTTCATTAGCATATAGATTCAATAAATTCTACATCAAGGACAAATCAGTTTTCAGATGCCTGCATTACCTTGTTAAAAGATGCACCTTAGAATCCAGATTACTCAACATTCTTGACACTTAATCAAGGTTGGCCAATATACAGACAGTGAGGCTAAGCAAAATATGCAGTCAAGCAATATTTTAGCTCAATGCTATTTTCTGATACCTTCAACTTTTCAATCTCAGCTTTTCTATGATACAGGAGGCATCTGATCACTTTATGTGCCTTTCCATATCCTTTTCTTTTTTCAAATGGTTTCATTGTAAATTAAGCGTGGTCTAGTATTAGGCCCAACAAGGACATAAAAGAAACTGAAACAATGTGTCAGGAAATGGTAATTTGGGAAAAACAGTGAAAGAAAATTTGAATGAAAAAAACTGAAAGACGAGCCAGACATTAGGAGTTTCACTGTATGAAGTAAAAAAAAGAAAGGAAAAAAATAAAGAAACCCTTGCACACTGGTGAGACTAGCTGGTACTGGTACTATATAGAAAGCTTTAAGCCATAAGTTAACAGGAACTGAAAAACAGGCAAAAGAAGAATGTTAGTGAAGAAGTGTTTGAGTTTTATCTGGAAGTATGGCTGTACACAGAGAATAACATCCATATTTGTTTCAATGTTTTCTTTTTGCTACCTTATTTTTTAATCTGAATGTGAATATTAGCAGTGTGTGATTATGGACCAGCTCCAGAATCACATTGTGTCCAGGGTAGGTACCTAGCTGACTGGTGCCAGTCTTACTGGTGGTGCATATACAAAGCACTGATCAGGAATTGGCCAATATGAGTTCTAGGCCCTCCTTGTTCTGAAGGGATTCAAAACACACATTTCCATCTTCCCAGGACACCGGCCTGACTACAAGGCTATAACATGGTCTGTGTCAGGCTAGGAGAGTCATCCACAAGTCCTGCTATTGAAGATGAACCTGTGGGCAGAAAGGAATGTAAGATTAATGACACCAGAGTAAGTAAAAGGCAGCAAGATGATGTAGTTCAGTGATAAGACCACTTCCCCAGGTGGGAGGAAATCTAATTAATGGTTCTATGATTTGTTTCCAGTTTTCAACAATTGTCTCATTTTAACTCCAAACTTAGTAGAGTTCTAATGTCAGTTGTAACAGGGTGGCCTCCTCTTTAGGGCTTCACTGTCTGCCCTGATCCTGAGGTAACCACCCGCTTTGCTTTTCTGCCACGCCTTGATGGGAAAATAAGAGTTGTTACTAAGGCGGGAGGCTACCTATTACTTGCCCTGATGACAAGGGCCTAATACCCACTCTGACGTCCCCTCCAAGGGTCCCATGCCTCACAGATGTTGCCCTGGTGTTACTTCTTCAGCCTACGGCCGGAGCAAACTGGGCACATAGTTGTAGCTCTTCTCTACAGCCATGGAGGGCCACTCAGACACCACCCCTCTCTCACTGGGGTCTCCACTCACTCCCCTGGATCTCACCCAGCCTCATTCATACTGCCGTTTCTCAGGGCCACTCATCCTGCCCAGCCTCACCCAGTTTCAGGATTAGCTCTGCGCTGGGGCTGACCAAGGCAAGGAATCTGTTAGGTATCTCCCACTACCCTCACCTGAGCATTGACTGAGCAAGTCTACAACTATAAGCCTATTTCACTCCTGGCCCCTCACTGGACCACTATGCCTCCACTGGGCCTCCTCACTCACCCACACTCATAGGGTGGCTCTGTTCATTGCCACTCTCTCTGGGTCTCAGTACTTGTTTCCCCTCTCACTCAGGGTCTCACTACTCATCGCCCCTCTCACTCAGGGCCTCACTTGCACCCCCAGGATTTCCCTGCCACCTTGATACAGCCCCAGGTCCCTCCTCCAGCCTGGGCCGTGCCTCAGGGCTCCTTAATGAGCCCTGGGCTCCCCCTACTCATTAGAACACCACCAGGGATGTGGGGTTCAGGTTATAAGGTGCCCTGACCCACCTTTCACTGGGGAGGTAACTGACTTGGCATTTTCTGGTGGCTCCCACACCACTAGGAGCCCCACCAGACCACCCTTCCCTGGCAGGATGCACTTTTAAATCTTATCCAGGACAAAGGGGTCACTTTCACCCCATAGCCCCTGCCCATACCTTCTGACTATGGCCAGAGCAGCCTCTCAGCCTGATATTACCTCCTTCCTCCTGCAGCAAACTGCAGCCCAGCTTATATCCCTGGGTCCAAAATAGCTGTCCTCATCACCTTTCTACCCTTAAAGTGGCAGGCACCAAAGCCGCCCTGCCACATAAACATTTCTTAAAAGGAAGTTGAAGAACTGAAAAGGGCACAGAAAAGAGAAAGAAAAACATGATATGGGGTTGAGGAAAGTGACAGAGAGACACTTAAGGAGCTCAATCTGCTTGACTTATCAAAGAGAAGTTTGCAAAGTAGCTTGATTAAAATGTACCAATACTGCCCTTCAAGGAAATATTGATTACTAAAGAGCACTTTGATGTAGCAGGGGTCAGATGCAGGAAGCTGAAGTAAGACAAATTAAAATTTCAAGTTATGCACAATCTTTCTTTTTAATAATAAAGGTGATAAGCCCTTAAAGAAAGGGAAGTGGCAAGCCCCCAGTTTCTCAACGTCTTCAAGCTGAAGCTCATTGTCATTATGAAATATATATATTTTTAGTTCAAAGTTGCTTAATTTAATACAAGAGTAAAATTGAATATCAGACTAGACCAGGGGTGTGCAATCCCTGGCCACTCAGCCAGGTCCACCCTGCAGATCTGTGTCATCCACCACACAGGGCTTCATATGGAAGGGAAGTGATGGCAGCATTTATTACCATTCATAAGCTGTCAAATTTCCAAACTTATAGGGACCTCTGAGAATGAATAGCATGGCTCTGCATGCTAGATCAGGAACACAGGGTGGGGGCAGTGCAGAACCTGATCCAGGCCATGTTGTAAGGTGCTACCAAGGCTCTCTAGGTTCCACAAAGGGGGAAAAGGATCATTAATCCTCCCCAAAGCTTTGGGACTTTTTATAAATAAATATCTCTGTGGTTGGTGGATTTCAGGGTTCAGCAATTCGAACAAAGACCTACAACCCAGCCTTATTTGATACCAGCGGAGACCACAGTTAAATTCAGCAAGGAAAAGTGTATTAAGAATCACAGTTTCAACAGTAAACTGTAGCCAACTACGTATATAAACAACAATATGTTAAATACAAAGCATGTGTCGTAAGAAGATACACTGTCGATACTGCACCTGCTAGGTGGCAGTGTCATTTAGCACCAAAGTCTGCCCTGTGCTTAGTGACAGTCAGTGAATAATGAGCACTGTGAAGATTTCTAATCCTTTCCCCTGTACAGGGTACTCAGTACCTCAAATCCAGGGAAGGTAATACATTACCACAGCTAAACAATAGAAATAGCGGAGGTAGCTGTCTTCAGGTAAGTCATCCCAAGTCGCTGAAATATCCAAATGTTAGTTCTCTCTCATAATCTCACTCTTCCTCTCTCTTCCTTCAAGCATGATATAAATGTACACTACCACTGCTCGCCACACACACACACCATGCATGCTCCCTTGACACCACACACCAGCACCCAGCAACACACACACACACACACACCAACCACTCCCCACCCCTCCAAGTAGTTTTTTTTTTTTTTTATATACTGGGATCCTCACACCCCTTGTCAATCAATGTCACTCAAAACATACACCAGTCACAATGCTGTGCATATGTCTCATCCATCTCTGCACTCATCACTCTCATTCTGCATAGAGCTCCCAATCTATCAACCAGCACTTCACCTCAGACAGTTTTCTCTCTAAGAATTACATGCACATGCATTCTCTGTAAGCAAAAGTAGGTCATAGCATCATCCAGGTCAGAAGTTCACAGATTTCAAAGACTTTCAACCTCTAGTCATCCTATACATGCATGATCAGGCCATGCTAACAACGTGAGGCAGGATCTGGGCTATGCAGGGCCTCATACAGGCAGCACAAGATAGAATCTAGGTGGCACAGGGCCTGGGCAGCAAAGTGAGATGCAGGAAGGAAGCAGCCTGATCTGGGCAGCATGAGATGGGATCTGGGCATGCAGGGCTTGAACCAGGCAGTGCAGGGTAGTAACCTATGGGGGTGTGGGGCCAAATCCAGGTGATGTGAGGCAGGATCCAAGTGGTGTGGAACTTAATCTGGGTGGTGCGAGTTAAGATCTGGCAAATGTGATGTGGAATCTGTATGCACAGGACCTAACCCCATATGCCATTCCTGTGCAGGATATGATCTACAGACCAGCCCTGCACAATAGGGCTGTGCGAAACTTTGGTCACCAATTCAATTCAGAGGAGATTCAGCCAATTTGGCGGCTGAATCTTCAAATCAAAATTGAATCGGGAGACCAATTAAAAGGTCCGAATTGAATCCGAAGCCTCTGAATTGATTCAGAAAAGATTCGGCAAGATTCAGAGATTTGGATCAGCCGGGAGAGGCAGGCACAGCTGGGAGGTTGCAGGTTCTTTTGTAGCTCCTCTGGCTGTGCCTGCCTCTCCCTGGGGAAGGGGAACCATGGGAGAAGCCCCCATGCCTGCCCTGCCCAGCCTCACCTGGCACTTAAAAAAATAAAAAATAAAAAAGCTCTCAGCACTCACCAGCTGCAGCAGCAGCTGTGATCAGGGCCTCTGAGGGCTTGTGACAACCCCCCCCCCCCCCATGTAGTGGGGGGGCAGCAGGGATTGCCACATTTGGGAGCTTGGGTGACTCCACCTGTCAGCCAGAACCTGGTACTGCTCAGCCCCAGTGGCCCCAGCTACCACACAGCACCCTGACATGCCACATGGATGCCAGGTCAGGGGGGCAATCCCCACTGCCCCCCACTGCCCTGTGCTGTGTGACGGAGTTCTGCCATGAGCCCTCAGAGGCCCTGATCCCTGCTGCTGCAGCCAGTGAGTGTGGGTCTTTTTTTAATTTTTTTTTTTTTTTAAGTGCTGGCAAACTGGGGCTAGGCGGGGGATGAGACCAGGTAGGGCAGCCATGGGGGCTTCTCCTGAAGCTTTCCCCACCCAGGGAGAGGCAGGCACAGCCAGAGGAGCTGTGGGAGAACCTGCAGTTGCCCGGCTGTGCCTGCCTGTCCCCGGCCAATCCGAATCTCCAAATCAGTGCTGAATCAGTGCCAAATCTCCGATTCGGATTTGGCCAAATCAAATGGAGACAATGATTTAAATCACTGAATTGAATCACTGTCCTCCAGATTGGCTGAATCCAAATCCAAATCGAATACTTTCCTATTCGCATCAGCCTACTGTACAATTTATCTGACACATGGGGCCAAAAGATTGAACACCAGGGCTAGGGACAGAAGTTGCACATAAACAAGTTACATGATCAGAAACTGGTTTAAACTTGTAACAGAGCAGAGGTTCAGTGCACAAAAAACAGTTTCAAAATGACTGAACCTAGTTTAAAATAAATCTGGTTAAAAGTAGTATCAGACTTAACTGAGTTAGGTTAAACCGGTTTATGAAACTTCTGTCCCAGACTCCTTCCTGGTTCAAGTTAAATCAGAGTTTCCCAGCATCCCAGCATGCTTTTCAGCCCTGGACTGGGTTGGCCTGAGCGGTGCTGTCTGCTCCAGAGAGCAGAGCTGGCCCCTCCACTCTGCTTCTTAAGTGGAGCGGTGAGGACTGCCTCACTACCGTCCACCCCAAGCAAACCCTGGCTAGGGTCTGGGGCCAGGGAGGAGGGTTAAACTCACTTCACCTCAAATAAGGAGTTGCCCTGCTCTGCTGGCTTACTTAGTGCTGGATGAGACTGTGGACTACAAGTCCCAGAAGGACCTAGAGGCAGGAAGAGGAAGTGATGAGCAACTCCTGCTGCTGTGATTATGGATTGCAAATCCTAGAGACTTCAGGCACAGCAGGAAGAAGAAGTAAATATACAGACCATGCTTGCTAAGTGCCAGAGAGGTGTGCTCTAGCGCACTCTGCCCCCTGCCAGCTTCTGGCCTGATCCACTGTGGGCATGTGGCTACATTTCTTGAATCATTAATGCATGCTTGTTCATTTGCTTATTGGTTCAATCTTTGTAGTTTAGACCAACGTACAAAGACTGAATCAATTCAGCCTCAGGCTGTTTGACTGCCTGTACTAAGCCCAGTAGACTAGAGGATCTAATAGCTTCTTAAATTCTATGAATCTATGAACTCTAAGTTCAATAGTTTTGACAGGGGGGTTGTTAATTTTCCTTGAATTTCTTGCCTTTGTCACTTCATCCTTGATTCTTTGTTTGTAGACCTTATTTAATTTCACCCATACCGTGCCCCTAAATTTGTTTTCTTTTTTCTTACAAGCAGTTGATCTTTAATTCCCTTAACACAATTATAACTCCCCTGCAGCTCATAGGGGCTATATACACTTTTATTCATTTTGTAGTAAGGGGAAAAGAGCACACTTTATCCATTGCAGCTGATGAAGAAAATAAGTCCCAGTTGGGGCTTTCATTCAACCCATAGAGTGCACAGAAATCAGCATACATTGGTTGTGTTTTATACTGTATATTAACTTAGGGGATAAGAACATATGGACTATACCATTCTCAGGGAGCCATGAAGGATAGGGTTATATAGATATATTTCCCACCATAACCAGCATAATATCTAAGCAATTCTTACACCAAAATTGAAACAAATAAATGTAGTATTACTGCTTCTTCCAAGTGAATGTTTTATTTCATAGTTTCATAGTAGTTAGGGGTCAGAAGGGACCTAAATAGATCATCTAGTCTGACCCTCTGCCATTGGCCGGAGCAGATGCTGGCATCACACAACCCCAGACAGGTGTTCATCCAACCTCTTCTTGAATTTATCCAAGGTAGGAGCGAGGACCACTTCCCTAGGAAGTTGGTTCCAGATCCTAGCCACCCTAACAGTGAAATAGTGCCTCCTACTCTCTAACCTGAACCTATTCTCCAGCAGCTTCTGGCCATTGTTCCTCATCACCCCAGGTGGTGCTGGGGGGAATAGGACCCTTCCTATTTGCTTCTGATCTCCCCTAATGAGTTTGTAGGCAGCCACCAAATCCCCTCTCAACCTCTGTTTGCTGAGGCTGAACAGGTTCAGGTCCCTCAGCCTCTCCTCACAGGGCCTGCTCTGCTGCCCTCCAACCAAGTGGGTGGCCCTCCTCTGGACCCTCTCAAGGCAGGCCACATCCTTCTTAAAGTGTGGTGCCCAGAACTGGACACAGTACTCCAATTGAGGCTGGACCAATGTCGCATAGAGGGGGAGTATCACCTCTCTGGACTGGCTTGAGATGCATCTTTGGATGCACAACAAGGTGTAGTTGGCTTTGCTGGCTGTGGTCTCGCATTGGCGGCTTATGTTCATCTTGGAGTCAATAATGACTCCAAGATCCCTTTCTGCCTCTGTGCTCTCAAGGGGGGAGCTCCCCAGCTTGTATGTGTGCTGTGGATTCCTTCTCCTCCAGTGCAGCACCCTGCACTTATCCACATTGAAGCCCATCCTATTACCATCTGTAATAGTAAAGGCTTTGCTTAATGTTCATAGCAAGAGTTTTGTATGCTGACTCCATAGTAGGCCAGTGAAACAGCACATAGCTTTTTGCTCTGTAAGCATGACTGAACCATGAACCTAGATAATAGAATGTTGTAATACAATGGAATGTGGTAAACACCAGGTGTGCTAGATCACAACTCATCCCCAAATTCTTAGCTTGAGATAACCAAATCCCTAGTTCGAGATAAATGTTATTTACTCCAGACTATATAAGCTGTACATTCTTAAGTTACGAGGAGTTCCTCCACTCTGGCAAGAGATCTGACTTGCGTGGAGCCCCGTGCAGGCTATCGCATCCCCAGGATCGGGACACTCTGGGGCCAGGGGAACTACGCGGGGTGGCGGCTGCTGCCCAGAGCCAATGTGAAGTGACCATCCTCTCTGTTCTGTCCTATTGCCTGCCTCTGCGAGTATCCTTAAATAAAGCTTTGCAAGGGTGAGAACAACCATGAGTACGTCCTTTGTTCAAGCGCGGGGAATCTTCTGAACCCAGTAGTTCATTCTAAGACACCATCCGCCCACTTCTGTAGTCTGTCTAAATCTAATTGCAGCCTCTCTCTCCCTTCAAGTGTGTCTACCCCTCCCAACATCTTGGTGTCATCAGCAAACTTGGACAATGTGTTTTCCACCCCCTTGTCCAAGTCGCTGATGAAGGTGTTGAACAGTGTAGGCCCCAGGACCCCAGGAGCCCAGGACCCCACAATTCACATCCCGCCAGGTCGAGTATGACCTGTCAGCCACCACTCTCTGGGTGCACCCCATCAGCCAATTTCTGACCCATTAAACTGTGTAGGCATCAATGCCACAATCACTCAATTTATTAATGAGAATGGGGTGAGAGACAGTGTCAAAGGCCTTCTTAAAGTCCAGGAAGACTACGTCCACGGCAACACCATCATCCTGGGATTTAGTTCCTGGTCATAAAAGGCCATCAGGTTGGTCTGGCAGGACCTGTCTTTGATGAACCCGTGTCAATTTCCCCTGAGCATGATCTCCCCTGCTGGCCCCTCACAGATGTGATCCTTGATAAGTTTTTCAAGGATTTTCCCCAAGACCGATGTGAGGCTTATGGGCCTATAGTTTTCTGGGTCCTCCTTTCTCCCTTTATTATAAATGGGGACCACATTAGCTAGTTTTCAATCTCCAGGCACCTGGCCCATGGAGCATGATCACTCGTACAGCCAGGCCAAGGGCACAGCAATGACCCCTGTGAGCTCTCTCAATGCCTGTGGGTGGAGCATCAGGGCCCACAGATTTAAAAACATCCAGCCCTTCCAAAAGATCCCTAACTACTTCTGCACAGACCCGAGGCCTGGCAGTGATATCCCCAACATTGTCCCTACCTGTGGTGGGAGAGCTGTCCTGGTCACTGTCCAAGAAAACAGAGGCAAAGAATTTGCAATACCATAGCTGACCCTCAAGTGAACAGTAACAATGTTATATAGGCCTTAGTGATCAGTTTCCTAATGGAAAGAAATAAGTGACTAAATGGTGCCAAAATTCCTAATGTAACTTATTTTATCATAGATGAAAGTATGTGTAGTGCAAATATCCAAATTACACCAGACCTTATTCCAAGACCCCAATTTCTTTCTTAAATGAGATTCACTGGCTGATAGACTGCAAAATTTACCACCATTTAGCCAAGAAGCACTGCTTACCAAATATTGCTAAAAGTTGGTTTGGGAATGGAAACAGGCCTTCAACGTGTATGTGCAGAAATGTGCAGACATTTGACTGAGCCATGTGAGACACTGGGCTTATGGGGTGCTAACAGCTTGTCACTGAGAATTTGCCTTCTCATTTGCTGGTCAATTTAACACACACCTCTTGATTTAATTCAGACATAACTCCCATATTAATTGGACTTAAGGTTCAATTGTTTGAAAACTTCAGACAACTTTTTTTTTCCGTTGTCAGATGCTGTTTTGTTTGTCTCAACCTGTAAATCCAGCCCTTCAAAAATCAGAATTCATGCATTGCAATACAAAAAAATTAAAAGAAAAAAAAAAGTATCTTGATATCAGAAATCATCAATGGTGCTGAAAATACTTTTTGATAACTTCAGACTTGGTGACACGATCTGTTAGTTTTGCTACAATTCATTTTGAAGCAGTTTTACTAGGATTCTGCTTAATGCACATTTCATAGTAAAAGCAAAAGGGAAAAGATATAACTCATATCCCCATGAAAAGTATCCCCACTTTTATTTCACTGCTGCTTCACGTATTTCCTAATTAAATGTAAGATTGAGAGATATTCACCAAAGAGAGCAAGGATCTTAAGACTGAAGCAGATAGTCTCCTCTTACCCCTCCTTCACTCTTTTTGAGGTCAACTAGTGTTCTAAGTCATTTGTTTTATATTCAAGAGCTGCTTGCTGGAGTTAGCAATTAAAAGAAAATAAATTGTGTGTTTGCATGTTGTTCAAAAAGTGCAGATACACCACTTGTGGTGTAAGGTACTATTCATCATAAGTAAAGGGATCAAAACATAGACTTTTATCATTAGGAGCCATGTTGTCACCCATATTTATACTGAGTTAGTAACTTAGAATGAGAACCAAGAAATGACAAAGGTATCAGAGCACAACTTTCAGATGCCTTGCTAATCTTATGGGCAGGGATCCTGGTTTTCTCTGATCATTAAAAAAAAACCCCAAATAGTCCCCAATTTTTGGTTAAAAAAGTAATCCCAAATCCACATTTTTCCAAGATTAAAATGACATCTCTCTCTCTCTCTCTTTCTCTCTCTATATATAGCAAATCAAATATATATATATAGAGAGAGAGAGAGAGAGAGAGAGAGATGTTTCATTTTAATCTTGGAAAAATGAGGATGAGGTGTGTGTGTATGTTTGTGTGCGTGTGCACATGTGTATATATGAGTATTTCATTTAAATCATGGAAGAATCAGAGAACACCAGGATCCCTGCTTATGGGTGACTTGCCACTGAGTGGAATTGAAAACCCACATTCAGTGCCCAAGATTCTTTATTAATGAATGGGGAAAGTTAGATACCTAAGATTGGAATTCACAAAAGCTAGGCTTCTGAAAAAGGAGCTACCTAAAACAGAGAATAGAAAATGCTAAAGGATTCATATACTTTCAGAAGAGGTATACCATTAAACTTTTGCAACCTGTGTGAAGATCCCAAAGAGAACCTCTCCTGCAGAGTCACTTGACAACCCATAGTGCCATACGAATGCATCTACACAGCTTTTGGTTTTGTAGTGAACACAATGTGTCTCATTACCAGGGATCCTGGTTTTTGCTGATAAAACAAAAATCCCCAATTTTCAGTTTAAAAAAAAGTAATCCTAAATCCACATTTTTCTAGGATCAAAATGAAATGCCATTATATATATATATATATATATATATATATATATATATATATTTTATCAGAGAAAACCAGATCCCTGCCCATAAGATAAGCAAGGCATCCAAAAGTTGTGCTTTGATACCTTTGTCATTACATACATATATACTGGTGTTTCATTTTTTAACACGGCAAAATGTGGATATTGGCTTACTTTTTTAAATCTGAAAATTGGGGATTTTTTTATCAGAGAAAACCAGGATCCCTGCTGATTACAGCAATAATTTGCACTGTAACTTGTAAGAAGTCCCCCAAGTGGTAATGTACTTATTAGCCACACTGTTCATATCACTCAGTGTGACAGCTATGATTTTCAGACTTGCCCCTTCAAGGGCATTAAGTGCCAATTCTGGGCATATGTCTCTCTCTACTTGGGATTCATAACAGCAATCTTAGAGTTAGAGATGCAGGCTAGGCTTTTTTCACAAAAGAGTTATAAAGGACCACATGTTGGCCTTTACACAATAGTTCAGAGGTTCGAACTCTTACACAAGAAAAGTTCGACTGTCAATGTGAACTTGCATCTCTCCCAGGAATACAGGTTTCCCTTGCTTTATGCTGTACATTTGTTCCTGGAAAACGGCACATAACTCGAATTCGCAAAAAGGGAACCCACTTTACAATGTAACAAATAGGGATATGTTCCAAGACCTCAGCTATACTGAACCCCAGGCCCATTTCTACCACTCGTACAAGACAATTTTTGTACAGGTTTTCCTTGCTTTATGCGGGTCCTGTATGTGCATATTTACTCTTATGCATTGACCCTTTTTATACCAAAAGTTTGTTATATGCAAGGTAAATTCACTCTTATGTGATCAGTGTGGTGGAAGCCTGCAGTCAGCTGCTTTGTGTGGTGCATTGTGGGAGTGACGCGCACCAAAATACAGTTTCCTGTGTGGATCTGTGCTCCTCACTCATTGTCTGCAACAGGTGTTTCCATAGTCGCCATTCCCATTATGATAGTGCCTTGTGCTTGTGTGTACTGTCTGCTGTTGGTGAATACCAAAATTGTCTTGTAAAAGTGGTAGAAATGGGTCTGGAGGTAAGTAGAATTGAAGTCTTAGAACATATCCCTATTTGTTACATTGTAAACTGGGTTCTCTTTATGCAAAAGCAAGTTATGCGCAATTTTCCAGGAATACATGTACAGCATAAAGCAAGGTAAACCTGTACTCACCAACAGCAGACAGTACACACAAGCATAGGTCACTATCATAATGGCGATGGCAACTACAGAAACACGTGTCACAAACAACGAGTAAGGAGCACAGATCCACACAGAAGACTATATTTTGGTGCATGTCACTCCCACAATGCACTTCACAAAGCAGCGGACTGTGGGCTTCCACCACACCAATCACATAAGAGTAAATTTACCTCGCATATAATGAATTTGTGGTATAAAAAGGGTCATTGCATAACAGTGAATTTGCACATACAGAACTCACATGAAGTAGGGAAACCTGTACCTTAAACACAAGCCTACTGGGTATTGTAGGATGTGGCTTTCTTAGTACTTCAGCTGAACTATTCCATTTTGCATAGACTAATTAAATATTCAGGCTAGAGGGAGAGAGCCAGAGAAAGTGTAAGAGTGCACCACTAAATGATTAAGTATTTTGGATGAAATATTCATTGAAGTAGGAGCTGGAACCCAGCTACATTCTCCCAGGAGATGGCCCTAACCATTAGGATACAGAGATATGCTTTTCTGATCATCTTATATCTGGCCCAACAAATATTTGATTATTTTAATGAGAAATGTAACAGCTACAATGGGATGATTTGAAAGAACATTAGAACAGGTGAGGGATCTGAACCTTGATCTCCCAATTCCTATTGTGTAAAATACTTACTTTGACTATGATTTGCATGGGGTCCATCTTGCAGGAGCTCTCTGGCTATATTAGGCCTATTGACAGGATAGGAATTCTCTTACCTAGTTTGTATGTTCTTACTTTGGAAATAAATTTGTAGCTTCTCAATACTGTCAAGGCTTAATGTGTTCTGGGAACACCTTTAAACAGATTTTCTTGTGGGAAAGGAATCTTCATTGGCAGAAATTTAGGGAGCAGAGAGATGAATTATCTTACTAGTAAAAGGAGTGGGAATTTACCCCAGCACAGCTGCTCCAGGTAACTGTCTGCACATACTCTTACCCTGTAGTAAATGAAAGCTAATCTGTAATAGCTTAGTCCTCAATGGAAAAGTATAACTGCAGAAAACCTAACTTTCTGACAGGTTTACTGTGACTAGCAACAAATGAAACAGTATGGCAGAGTAGTAAGCATGAAGTAAAGCTGGTTTCAAATGATCCTCTGCAGGTTTTTAAATTGGTTTACTTAGGCCAGTTTGGATGCCTGGAGTTTCTCTACACTGTTTCTCTGACCAGTTTTAAAATAAATCAGAATTTTGAGGGAGTTTCCATAAGTAGGATGAGGTCAACGTTTCTAAATCAGCGATTCTCAACCAGGGTGCTGTTAAGGTCAATCATCAGCCGTCAACCAGGGTGGCATCAACATTAAGGTCTGTTGTGGTCTTTCAGAGTTCTTTGCAACAGAAGAATTACTCTATTATTCATTTGTAGTAAAACAAAAAGATCAAACTAACAGCTGGCGTTTTTAAGGGGTGCCTCAAATCTATTGAGAAATACCTCAAGTCTACAGAGATTGAGATTCACTGTTCTAAATGAAGACTTTGAGAAAGAGAAATTGTTCCTATAAGCAGGGATCCTGGTTTTCATTGATAATAAAATCCCCAATTTTTGTCTTAAAAAATGTAACCCAAAAGCCACATTTTCCCATGATTAAAATGAAATACCACTTTATATATATACATTATAGCCACATATGATATCTAGCTATCTCTACATATATATGTGTAGACAAATAGATATAGATCTACAGATATAGATATAGATATAAATATTAGGGCTGTGTGAAATTTCATTTCAGCTGTTTCGTTTCAATGCTGTTGCAACTCGCTTCAAGCTCAAAACAGAAAAATAAAAATTAAACGAAGGGCTTCAAAACAGCCTCAAAATGAAATGAGGGCAATCAAAATGTTTCAAAAGTTTCAAAACCTTTTGAGTTTCAAAGTTTAAGCTGGGCTTGCCTGCAGGGAAACAGAAAGTAAGGAGAGGGAGGGGAAAGAGGAGGGAAGAATGGGGAAGGACTGCTCTCATAGTGACTGTGTAGCTGGCCCATGACTGTGATACTTCCCTGAGGTCCATTCCAATCCCACTGCTCTGGGGGAGGGATGGAAAAACAGCATAAAAGGCAGCATTATTTGAACTGCCCTGCTTTCTGCCTTTGTGTCTGACAGTTACTGAGCTGTGTCTTCCAGCAGCTCAGGAGCATTAGACAATGAAGGCTACTACTAGCATTGATTTGAATAATTTCCTACTTGCTAGCCTAGCCTAGCAAGTGGGATTCCAGAATATCTTTTTCTTTCTTCTAGACCCTTTTATTTTATTATTATATTCATTGAGTTATTCTTGTCAATTTTATAATTATATTGGATATTACACTATAGAATTTAATTTATATAGGAAGGGAGATACAAGTATATTTTATTTCTATACATTTATACTTTGTGGCATATACTACATACCTTATAGAATTTATATAGGAAGGGAAATACATTTATACATCATGGTGGAATAGACTATACACCTTAGAGAATTTATATAGGAACACAGATACATTTATATATTGCTATAAAAACAAGACACTATGAAACACACCATGAAGTGTGGTGGAAAGGCAGCTGGCAAGTCTTCAGGGAAGGGCGGAAGGGGGATAGAGGAAGAGATGTAAGTTTTCCCCCTCCCCTCTGCAAACTGAGACACAACCTCTTTCCTACAACTAGCAGGGATGAGGCTTCCAAAAACAACAAGAAGAGGGGAACAGTGCCAGTGCCACCGCCTGTGCCTGAGACTGCATCCCCTCCAAGAGCACCAGCCATAACCCTCACCCCCACCACCAACACCATGACAAGCAGCAGCACCAGTACCAGCATGATAGTCTCCTCCACCCCCATTTCACTTCCCATGCTGAGCCTTTTGATGCCAGAGGAAAAACTGGAGCTGGATCTGGATTTGAGTACCCTAGCAAGGGAAATTCTGGGGAAGGACATGGAATCAGCTGATTTTGTGCTCCACACCCCTCAAGTTTCCCCTAGAGCCAGGTCTCCTTCCCCAAAAGGCACTACAGAGGAGGCTGAGGTAGAGGTTGTGGAGGGAAGCAGCTCAGCTGAGTTCACTCCTGCTGCTGCTGTGCTTCTGCCTGCTGAGGAGGGGGAAATTGCAACATCCACAAATGCACCTGCACCTCAGAAGCGAGTGGGTAGTGTCATCTGGGATCATTTTGAGCTGGCAGATGATCTCACAGATGCTATCTGCCTTAACTGCTGAGCCAAAACCAGCCAGGGTAAGGGAACAAAACACACGAGCACCATAGGAATTTTGATGCATCTCCACAGGCACCACCCCCTTGCCCTTGCTCCTCCTCAGCCTGGCACCAGTGAGAGTATGCCCAAAGGGAAGTCCCCCTCTTGCTCCAAAACTCCCATCCCCCCAAGGCAGAGGCAGGCCACCCTGGAACAGTGGAAGAAACGTGGACAGAAAGGGGGGTGCATTGCAAGGGAGTGAGATTACCCAGAGCATTGGGAAGGTGCTTCGTGTTGATGGCCAGCCCTTCTCCTTAGTTGAGTGGCCAGGGCTCAGGTGGTTCATGGCGCTCGTGGCCCCAACATACCAAGTACCTGCACATACTACCTTCAACTGGACAGTGGTGCCTTTCCTGTATGAGGCATGCAGAGAGTACTTGAGGGAGGAGCTGCACAAGGCAGGTCCACAGGTGGCCTTACACTTCACCTCAGACATCTGGAACAGCTGGGATGGAGATCACACCTACCTCTCCCTCACAGGGAACTGGTGTGACTAGTCAGACCAAGGTAATGGATAAGTCCCATGCAGCAGCAGAAATCATGGGGGCCATGGACCACTTGGTGCAGGGGTGACTAATTGTGCAGGGCAATCTCACCCACAGATTCATTGTCACTGACAATGGGGCCAATATGGTCAAGAAGGTCCATGATGCTAATTTTGTTGGCATCAGCTGTGTGGCACACAAGTTCCACCTCATTGTCAGGGGTACCTTTGAGGGGGACAGAGCTGCCAGTGATGTCACCAGCACCACCAGCAAGCTGATTTCCAAATGCATGTATGTGGCAGGCTACTTCCACCATCAAGGAGGGCAAGGTGCTGTGGGACAAACAAGCAGAGCTGAACATCCCATAGCACAAAATCATGCAGGATGTGGAGACTTGGTGGAACTCCACATACCTGATGCTTGACAGGCTGGTGGAGCAACAGAAGGCCATCCATGAAATAGCCTTGCTCAGGGAGATTGGGATCAGTGGCCCTCTTAACAGAGCTGAGTGGAATACTATCTCCCATATCTTGGTGGTCCTCAAGCATTTTCTCGAGACCACTGAGACCCTCAGCACTGGCAATGCCCTCCTAAACCAGGTGATCCCCATAGTGAGAGAACTTCAGAGCCAAATGGAGAGCTTCCAGGGCATCAATTTTCCTGCATGAGGCAAGCCTCTGTTACCAGATGTGCAGGCACTGATGAGGCTGCTGAAGGAGGGCATCAGGAAACAGCTTGATCACTTACAGTCCAGTATGGTCAATGTGCTGGGCACTATGAGTGACCTGAGGGTGAAGGGCAATGTATGGAGCAGCCAAAGCCTGAATCAGTAGACAGAGGTGCTAGTGAGGATAGTCAGGAAGGCAGAACAGCGGAGGTGGGGGGAAGTGGAAGAGGGAGATACACCATCCCATGCGAACATGCCATCCACCAGCCAGTCTCCTCCTTCACCACAGGTGCTGCCAATGTGGGCCAAGGGCATGGCTTCCATAGTGGGGTCTAGAGGCACCAGAACCCACCATCAGGCAGATATCACTCAGGCCTTGATGGCTGCCTATCTCACCGAGGACACGGAGCTGCTACTGTGTGACCCCTTGGCCTACTGGGCAAGCTGCAGCCAGATGTGGCCATATCTGGCCACAGTTGCCTGCAAGCACCTGTCCTGTCCACCAACCAGTGTTCTGAGTGAGAGGGTATTCAGCATTGCTGGGGATGTAGTGACACCCTACCACACCTGCTTGGATCCTGGTTTGGTGGAGCAGCTGGTATTCCTCAAGGTGTACCTCCCACTGCTGGGATTCCCCAAGCTTCACCTGCAGACGAAGTGAATGCCACCTTCCTCATTCCATCTGCACCTATTTCCTTTTTTCATTTTTTAAAAGCCATTTAATGCCCCACTGTCAGAGCTAGAGGGGGCACTCACTGCATCACCAGCCAGCAGGGGAAGAACATGTCTCTGCTTAACTCCCACACCAGGATGAATTTGGAGGTATGGTATGGACCCATGGGGAAGGAGGCAGCCCCTGGTCCTGGGCATGGCCACTAAAACTGCACTCTGCCAGGGTCAGGGAGGCCTGGCGGGACTGCTGGCAGTGCAGCATCCCTATAAATGCCAGGACCAAGGATCCCCCTGGTGAAAGGCAGTAGGAGGTGCTATAACCTCCAGCTACCACACACACACACACACACACACAGTCCTGTCTGGGGAAAGCCCAGACCTGTCGTGTCTTTGACAGGCCTGAGACTTGCTGGTTGAAGTGGAGTTGTGAGGCTCCAGGTGAACTCAGCTTAGCTGCCTGGGATGCCAGCTTTCAGGTTGCAAAACACTTTGTCAGGCTGAGGAAGTACCTGCCGTCGGTGTGTGTGTGTGTGTGTGTGCTGTTCCTGGATGGAAGGAATAGTAAAGAAGCCAGAGCTTGGCATGCAATGCAGGCAAGAAAGCCAGTCAGTGAAAATGGAAATGGAGGCATCAGGGGGTGAAGGACAGGCTGGGGTGAGGGAGGGGAAGGGGGATGTAGCAGTGTAGGTAAAAAATGAAGAGGTACCTAGGGAGTCAGATGTCTGGCAGGTTGTAGTGTCAGAATTCTACTGTGTATATTGAGTCCATGAGTTTCTGTACCTACTAGCTAGGAGGCTGATGAAGTGAACTTCATAGGACCGGCTGTGAAAAGTGGTTTTTAAATTCCCTTTCAGGATCAGGCCTGAGAGACTAGAGATAGAATATTGTTTTATTTTGTGAGAAATGCGCCCCCAAAGGTAGTTGTGTATTCTTATCTTTGATAGATTCTGGTATGCATTTCGTGGGGGTTCTGAAGATTGTTGGCAGGTTCTGTGTTTTGAGCTGTAGGAAGTTGGCTTCTGGTGGTGAGGTTAAGTTAGCAAGGTTTGGTGCTTGTTTGAATTTACAAACCACTTTTCAGAGCCAGGCCTATGAACTTCACTTTATCAGCCTCCTAGGTACAGAGACTCATGGACCAATTTAGACTTATGACACACGACCTGCCAGACATCTGACTTCCCAGGTACCTTTGCACTTTTACCTGTGCTGCTACATCCCCCTTCCTCTCCGGCACCCCAGCCTGTCCCTCACCTGCTGATGCCTCCAAGTCCATTTTCACTGACTGGCTTCCTTGTCATGCATAGATGAAATGACAGGCATGTGTGCATGACACTTTAAAGTGGGCTAAATGCTCTTCCACTGCTTTAATGGTGTCAGTGTTTGCATGCATCAGGAGCATGTTGGCATTAATTCCAGCCACTGTAGGAAATTTAGTGGCATAATGTGCCTTAAATGACTTGGGGTGCTTCAAACTAAAACTCCTCTGAGGAGTTTTAGTTTGCTGCCCCTACAGCTGCAGAGCTCTGCAGGAAGCTCTGCAGCAGCCTGGGAAGGCAGGCAGGCTCCACCCAAGAAAAGCGGCGAGCCTGATCTTGTTATTTCCCACCTTCCCTCCCCCCCACCCCTGCAGCCTGCATGCATGCATGAGTTGCGCGGGGGCCCAGTGCTTCCCTCCATGGCTGCGGTGCCCCCTGGGACTGCCTGAGCTGGGTGCCATTGGGGGGTGGGGGTGGGCTGCTACTGCCACAGAGTAAAGCACCAGTGCCCCCCTCCCACACAGCCCAGGGACCACTCTGCCCGCCGGCAGCTCACCCTCCTCTCCCCACCGCCAGAAAGGCAGGTAAGTCAGTGCGTACACATCATCAGGGTTTAAAGGGCCCTAAATTGAAGCGGTGTCTTTAAAAACCCACTGCTTCAATTTAGGGCCCCTGTCTCATCTATGCATGCCCTTATACTGGTTTATGTATAATTTCTATCCATAGTGAATCTCTCTTTGGCTCAGCAGAGCAGAGCACTGAAGTAAGAAACATTGTGTCGCTTTAATAGTGCTCACTGTACTACTACTGAAGTAGCATGAGAAACAAAACAATTCTAATATAATTTTAGCCCCATAAATATGCAGCATTAAAACAATCACACCAAAATGTACACATCAGGCTTTTTTTTTTTTTTAATGCAGCCTCCTTTGCACTCACAGGGCGCGTCCAGGCAAGTGTTCACGTGCCTCTTGTAGCATCCCAAACCAGTTTGAGACACTGCAAGAGGCATGCTGTGAATAAAAATATGTTCCCTGCATTGCATGTTTGCAGCACAGGCTCACAATTTGATACCTGGATATCTAGATATAAAAAAAAAAAATAAATAACAAAAAAAAAATCTCCAAGGGAAAAGAGTGGGGTTACCTGAAGTCATCTGGAAGCCGGTCCTCTGGAGAGATGCTCTGTTTTCTGGCCAGAGTGTTTCTATGTGCTTCTGCTGCCTCACTATACAGGGCACACACCCTTAGCATGCTGGGGCAAGCAGAAGTGCAGCAAGTATCCAATGTGACTAGGACTGTGAGGGGTGAGCTTGTGTGTGGGTGGGGTGGGCTGATCAGGGGTCATGGGTCTCCCACAGGGCCCACAACCTCCGCCCCCCCCCCCCCCGCATGGTATCAGTGGCCATGGGGTACTGAGGGGCCACTGCTGTCAGAGCCCTTCCTGTGGCCCTGATGACCTTTGACCCAGCACTGCCTATGCCATTTATCATGACATGGGGCCTGTGCACTCAGGACCTGACCCAGCAGAACAGGCAGTCCCTGTGAGTGGTGTGGGCCCCAGGTGGCAGCTTGAGTGGTCCGGGGCTGCCTGAAGGCGCACGGCCCTGCATGATATAGCACTGGCAGTGCTGTGTACCAGGCAGTTGTGCTGCCCCACACCATGCTGGGGGGCTGTGCCAAGAGGGTACCGAGTGCCTCAATGGCAGCTGCGCCTGCAGGTGAGCTGTGGGCCATGCGGGGACCCATGTAGGCTCTGCAGGTAACAGGTGGGGATGCACCCCTCCCGAGCTGCCCCCTCCCATGGTTACCTGGGTCCAGATTGCTGCAGCTTACATTGCTGTTTGCCCTGCTCGAGCAGGCAGCATGCTGCAGCATCGAGGTAAGGAGCAGGCATAAATATGCTCTGCCTTGCTACAAGAGCATCTCTTGGGAGGACCTGAGTCTCTGGTTGCCTCAGGACATGGTCCCAGACTGTGCTGTGCCCCACTTTTTTCTGGAGGGGGGTTTGGGGTTTTTTTTGTGTTTTGTTTTTATACCTGGGTATCCAGATATCAAATTTTGAGCCCACACCGTAAATATGCAGCATGGGGAATGGTTTTGTTTTTTGGTCCCAGTGTGTCTCTTGCCATGTTTCAAACTGCTTTGAGATGTAGCAAGAGGCACATGTGAGCTCATTTGGACAATTAGCATAACTAGCTAACATAAAATGTGAATGAAGAATGAGTGAGATGCTGTTGCCCTTAAAGGTATTTGGGGTATTTTATATTCAGATCTATAACCTGTTCTTTTTTTCTATAAAATATAAACAATGCTACTGCCACAATATGAATTTATTTTCCCCAGCTGTTGCAAATGGATATTTATTTGGTAGATTTTGTCTGCACACGAAAGTTAATCGTATTAAGTCAAATGCGGGGTTTGTGGGTAAAAGTCTCTACACAGGATCCCCTCAAAATATCCACTTAGATTCACAGAATCACAGAATAATAGAAAAATAGAGTTGGAAGGGACTTCAGGAGGTCATCCAGTCCAGCCCCTTGCTCCAGGCAAGATCATCTCCATCAAAATCATCCTATTTTTGTCTACTTATGTTTGTCTAAATCTATTCTTAGAACTGCACAAACAGCTTTCTCGTACAACTACCAAGCAAAATTCCGCCAAAAAAACACCCGCTCCTCCCCCAACTTAACATAGGTAAAGCAGGGGGATGATGGTAAATGGACAAGAAGTAATTGTTAAATACATTTGAGAGATGCAAGGAAGAGGACCATATCTCTGATAAAAAAGCAGGCAAACCCTGCTAAAATCCATACTGATATGACCATAAAGTAAAATTCCTTCTCTATTTTAAATGTGGCAATTAGTCTAACACTGAGCAGAGAAACAAGACCATCTAGTCAGGTAACTCCATTTTTACAAAAATCCTAGCAGGAGCATTAACATGCTTCAGTCAAAATCCCCAGGCTGTAGTCAACACCCAATGTTTCAGAGAAAGGTAAGGAAATAAATAAATGAATAAAAACCCCAAACCCTGACACCTATAGCAACAGGAAGGGAAAATGCCACATGGAGCTGGGGAGGAAATAAGCAAAGCCAAGAAGCTTGGGAAAAAACAAACACACACAAGTGTTCACTGAAAGACCAGAAGCACAACTCCACAGAGAGCCAGAACACCCCTTTTTGTCATCATATCCCTTCCACAAACTTATCCTAGTTCCTTTAATCTTCTTTCATAACAAAGCCAATTATAGAGTTTTGCTTCATTCTCCTGCTGCTGAACACAACCCTCTCCAATTTCTACCTGTTCTGCCTTCAGAAATCTTCTTGTGATCTCTAATGATTAGGGATCCTGGTGTTCTCTGATAATAAAAAAAATCCCCATTTTTCAGTTTAAAAAATGTAACCCTAAATCCACATTTCTCCATTTTTAAAATGAAACACTTCTAATACACACACACGCACACACACATATATCTAGATAGATGCTCAGTTGCAGATCAATCCAGATAGATAGATAGATAGATAGATAGATAGATAGATAGATAGATAGATAGATATAGTTTCATAGTTGGTAGGGTCGGAAGGGACCTGAGCAGATCATCAAGTCCGACCCCCTGCCATGGCAGGTAAGAGTACTGGGGTCAAATGATCCCAGCAAGGTGTTCATCCAGCCTCCTTTAAAAGACCCCCAAGGTAAGAGCCAGCACAACTTCTCTTAGAAGTTGGTTCCAGATCCTAGCCACCCTGACAGTGAAGTAACGCCTCCTGATATCTAGTCTAAAAGTACCCTCTGCCAGCTTGTGGCCATTATTTCTTGTCATTCCTGGGAGTGCTCGGGGGAACAGGGACTCCCCCAATGCCTGCTGGTCTCCTCTGACTAGTTTGTAAACGGCCTTTAGATCCCCCCTCAGCCTTCTCTTGTGGAGGCTGAACAGGTTCAGGTCCCTTAGCCTCTCCTCGTAGGGCCTGCCTTGCTGCCCCTGATCATGCAAGTGGCCCTGCTCTGGACCCTGTCAATGCTGTCCACATCCCTCCTGAAATGCGGCACCCAGAACTGGATGCAGTACTCTAACTGCAGCCTGACCAGTGTCGCATAGATGGGGAGTATCACCTCCTTGGACCTGCTTGAGATGCATGTGTGGATGCATGACAAGGTGCGGTTGGCCTTCCTGACTGTGTCCCCACACTGTTGGCCCATGTTCATGTTGGCATCAATAATGACTCCAAGATCCTTTTCTGCCTCTGCACTGATGAGAAGGGAGTTCCCCAGCCTGTAGGTCTGCTGCTGGTTCTTCCCCCCCAGGTGCAGCACCCTGCACTTGTCAGTGTTGAAACCCATCCTGTTCTCATCCGCCCACCCATGTAACCTGTCTTGGCCTGATTGCAGCCTATTCCTCTCTTCTAGCATGCCCACTTCCCCCCACATCTTAGTGTTGTCTGCGAATTTGAACAGGGTGCTTTTTACCCCCTCGTCCAAGTCGCTGATCAAGTGTTCAACAGTGCAGGCCCGAGGACCGAGCCCTGGGGAACCCCACTGCCCACATCCCTCCAGGTCAAAAATGACCCATCCACCACCACTTTCTGGGTGCGGTCCTTCAGCCAGTTAGTGACCCATTTGACTGTATAGGTGTCGACACCACAGTCCCCTAGTTTTTTAATGAGAATGGAGTGAGAGACAGTGTTGAAGGCCTTCCTAAAGTCCAGAAAGACTGCGTCCACTGCTACTTCTGCATCTAAGGATTTGTGACACACACATACACATATACATACATACATACGTATACACATATACATACATATATATAGATAGTGTTATTTCATTTTAATTGTGGAAAAAATGTGTATTTTGGGTTACTTTTTTTAAACCGAAAAATTGGGATTTTTTAATCAAAGAAAACCAGGATCCTTGCTAATTATGCACATACAGATGCTTCCAGGGCTTCCAACTGTTGTTCTTTGCAGCGCATTCCATGTATTGCTATTCCTAGATTGTCCCTGACCAATGCTTTTCCAGCCTCTTCTTGAGAACTACAATGAAGGCAATTCCATAACTTCTCTAGGCAGTCTATTCCACTGCCTCATTGTTCTAACAATGAAGAAAATTTTCCTGAAGGGAAAAAGAGGGACTTAGTACCTCCGTAAGAAAATCATGGTGTACACCATATATTTCCAGTACCAGTTGCTGGACGGTCCTTTGCCTCTTCATGGGCTTCAGATCCTTTCCCAGATACCAAATGTTAATTCTGCTGTATATATTGTATAGACAAACATATAGATACAGATGAAGATGTATGCTTGTATATTTATCACACACAGAACAACATCCAGCTAGGGTCCCAAGGCAGTATAGGTGAAGAGTAGGGGTGTGCAAAATGGGATGTATTTGATTTGGATTTGGATTCAGCTAAAATTGGGGGACAGAGATTCGATTTGTTGATTCAGATTACTGTCCCAATTCAATTAAGCTGAATCTGAATTTGAAGATTTGATGCTGATTCAGAGAATCAGCGATTCGGCCATAGACACTACTTTAAATGTTTTTTCTACCTACCTCAAGGTACCAGGTGCAGCTCGTGAATGCAGAGATGGTGGGGTGAATGATGCATCCCACTGGAATGCAGGACAGGGGGCCACGTGCTCAGTGGCAGATCCCCACCCCCACACCTCCCTGGCTCAGCGATCAGCCGCGGGGGGACACTCAGGTGCCCCCCAGACCCAGGAGCACCAGTTGCCAAGCCTGGGGGGGACCTGGAAGTGGAGCAGAAGTGCTTCTGGTCCATTTCCAGGTCTCCTGCTGAGTGCACTGGGGAAACCCTGCACTCCTGTGGGATGCTTCATTTGCCCCACCATCTCAGCATTCACGAGCCGCCTGATGCCTTGAGGTATGTAGAAGAAACATTTAAAGCTGTGTCTATGTCTGAATCATTGAATCTCTCTGAATGTCTCCGAATCAAGTCGGAGGGTTCTGATTAGATTTGGAGAGATTAAAGGGTCTTCTGATTTGATTCCGATTCAGAGGTTCAGCCACCAAATTGGGCCAAATCTCCGCCAAATTGAATCAACAATTGAAGTTTTGCACAGCCCTAGTGAAGAGCTATGAAGAAAAGGTAATAAAGCTTGAAGCTGTTATATAGTGTCTGGGTAAGAGCGATCCAACAAGGAAAATTTGTACCCCTTTGTGTCAGTCTAGTGACTCAATTCCACAGCACCCTCTAGTATTCAAATTGTGTAGAGAATCAGAAAATGGGGAAAGGTGCCACAGAACCCCAATATATATATATAGTGAAATATGATTTGACCTCAGGTTAAAGAGGCATCACAGTATTTTTCAACTTAAAATACTATAGTAGAATCAATAGATTAGAAACCATTCCTACAACAAACTGATCTGATTCAAATAAAGTTTGTGGCAATTAGTTATGTTCTCGAATCATGGCTATATAAAAAAATCAAAGCTATTTTATAAACCTTGAGTTCAACTGACCTTATTTTAGAGTATCACAAAGCATACAAGCTGCTGTGGTTAAGCAGTGAGGAAGAAACACTATCAAGAAAACAAGGCAAATGAAAGTGATAAAACAGGTAATGCTGAATAGAAGAGATGATAAATTATAATAAAGCTAAAATAATTTAAACATTGTATGTATATAAATGAATAAGAGTTTATATAGCACAGTTATCTATAAGAATACAATATAAAAATTGTAAGGAAAAAAGATTATTTTTTAAGAACCAGTGCAGCTTTACTATCCAATCCCTTTGATCTTGCCTACCAAAATTAAGAGTACATATATGCCTAATTCAAGAATCCATTTTCCAGAGATTGCAGAAAATGAATTGTAACACATGTATATAAGTGTGTTAATTATGGGGATACATAGTAGGGTTATATTAATAATACAGAGGGAGCTGGAGGGATCAGGAAGGGGTATGTGGGTCAGAGGCGGGGAGGGCTAAAAATAGCCTGGTCAGGGTCGGGGAGCAGAGGGTGGTAAGAAAACCACAACCCCAGGGCTCAGAAGAGTTGCTGGGCTTTTCCAGTCCCAGGGCTTTTCTATGAATAAAGGCAAGCATTCATTAGATTGGGTTAACCCATTTTAGATTAAGTTAACCTGGGTCAATCTAAAGTTAGTTTACCTCCTGAGCAAAAATAACTTAGATTGGGCATGCCATTTATTGGGTGATTTAAGCCCCATGAACTCCTACAGGACCAGGCATTTAGATCTACCTAACCTTGATTAGGTCAATCTAAATGAACCAGATGGGGCAACTGACAACTGACGCCCAGGAAAAAGCCAACCTATTAAATGGGTACTTTGCGTCGGTCTTTCATGCATCCCATGGGACGCCCATGCCCACTACGGGACAGGGAAGTCTGGGTGAGGGTGATCCCCCGCCCTCCATTGATGCTGACTTCGTGAAGGAACATCTTGAGAAGCTGGATACCTTCAAGTCAGCCGGCCCTGACAATCTTCACCCCAGGGTACTCAAGGAGCTGGCGAGCATCATAGCCCAGCCTCTAGCACGGATCTTTGAAAACTCTTGGTGCTCTGGTATAGTGCCCAAAGACTGGAAGAAGGCCAATGTGGTGCCTATCTTCAAGAAAGGGAGGACAGTGGATCCGGCTAACTATAGGTCCATCAGCCTGACTTCTATCCCGGAGAAGATCTTAGAAAAGTTTATTAAAGAGGCCATCCTTAATGGACTGGCCAATGCCAACATCTTAAGGGATAGCCAGCAAGGTTTTGTTGCCGGTAGGTCTTGCTTGACCAATCTCATTTCCTTCTACGACCAGGTGACCTATCACCTGGACAAGGGAGAAGAGATTGATGTCATATATCTTGACTTCAAAAAAGCCTTCGATCTGGTTTCCCATGATGACCTCTTGGAGAAACTGGCCAATTGTTGCCTTGGGTCCTCCATGATCCACTGGCTGGAAAACTGGCTCCGTGGTCAGACCCAGAGGGTAGTAATTGATGGAAGTCACTCATCGTGGTGTCCTGTGACCAGTGGGGTCCCCCAGGGCTCTGTCCTTGGACCCATACTGTTCAACATCTTCATTAATGATGTGGACACTGGAGTCAGAAGCGGACTGGCCAAGTTTGCCGATGACACCAAACTTTGGGGCAAAGCATCCACACCAGAAGACAGGCGGATGATCCAGGCTGACCTGGACAGGCTCAGCAAGTGGGCGGACGAGAATCTGATGGTGTTCAACGCCGATAAATGCAAGGTTCTCCACCTTGGGAAAAAAAATCCGCAGCATCCTTATAGGCTCGGCAGTGCTATGTTGGCTAGCACTATGGAAGAAAGAGACTTGGGGGTCATCATTGACCACAAGATGAACATGAGCCTGCAATGCGATGCTGCGGCTAGTAAAGCGACCAAAACACTGGCTTGCATCCATAGATGCTTCTCAAGCAAATCCCGGGACGTCATTCTCCCCCTGTACTCGGCCTTAGTGAGGCCACAGCTGGAGTACTGCGTCCAGTTTTGGGCTCCACAATTCAAAAAGGATGTGGAGAAGCTTGAGAGAGTCCAGAGAAGAGCCACGTGCATGATCAGAGGTCAGGGAAGCAGACCCTACGATGACAGGCTGAGAGCCCTGGGGCTCTTTAGCCTGGAAAAGTGCAGGCTCAGGGGTGATCTGATGACCATCTATAAGTTTATCAGGGGTGACCACCAGTATCTGGGGGAACGTTTGTTCACCAGAGCGCCCCAAGGGATGATGACTAGGTCGAATGGTCATAAACTACTACAAGACCGTTTCAGGCTGGACATAAGGAAGAATTTCTTTACTGTCCGAGCCCCCAAGGTCTGGAACAGCCTGCCGCCGGAGGTGGTTCAAGCACCTACATTGAATACCATCAAGAGCAAACTGGATGCTTATCTTGCTGGGATCCTATGACCCCAGCTGACTTCCTGCCCTTTGGGCAGGGGGCTGGACTCGATGATCTTCCGAGGTCCCTTCCAGCCCTAATGTCTATGAAATCTCTGAAATGCAACACTTGTACAAACACATTCCAGTCATTACGGAGCCCAACTGACTTTGTTAAACAATATCCTTTTTCAGGATTGGGATGAACATCTTGAGTGGTACTAGCCTTGCATGTTATAACTTGAAGGAAATAAGCTTGATATTAGGTTTTGTTTAACCTGAAGAAAGGGAATAATGAATTAGCTAACATCACACAAATCCATCATCTTCTCTAGCACTGAAAATCCTAAAGCGATATATGAAACATCCAGAAATAGCATTAGTGTGTTAAAAACAAATTTGTGGAGTTCTATTGACCCAAATAAAATAATCGAGTGTGGTCCTGTGTTCATGGGTTTTCCTTCCTTTTTAAGAATGTGCCTGGGGGAAAATACAGGGATATTTTAAAGGTATCATTGATCTGGGAGAGAAAAATGTCTGTCATGTTAAAACAGTGGGGCTTCATAATATATGTGGGGTAAAGCCTTGTGCTGAACTTCTGAACACAAGTGAATCTTACTATATTGGAATTGTTTAAAGACAATTGTTAGCTTAAATCCCTACTACAGTCCCACAGCCCATTTTTACCTTTTTGATAATAAACCAAAGAGAACTTGAGAGTGCAGCTTGAGCACATGGCTTATCTTTTTGTAAGATACTGAATTAACTTACTTTGCAAATCCAGCATATTCCCTTACTTACCTAAACAAGTAAAATTCTTACGAATAAAAGTTGTCATAGAAAGCTTATTGAAAACATTTAAATATTTAAACAGATAAAGCAATACTTTCTTGAGACAATAGGCGAGACAATAGGTGAGACAATAGTCACCAAAAAGACAACAAAAGAGATGCCCAGTCAGTTATCCACCGATACCAGTATTGTGGGCTACACTGATATACATCGGCTGCAGTGTATATACATTTGTTCTGTTGCACTGGCTGATAACCAGTATTCCAGGACGAGGGCACCTTGCTGATGTATTTTTCTGCACTCTTATTTTACGAACTCAGATTTGTAATGGTATAATTTTTCTTTTGTGAATTTGAAAATCTTTGGATTAAATATTGAAAGAAAAAAGTGGTAATCATTATATGTGGAGTGTTAAACACAATTCAATAATGAATACAATTAAAAAGAAATCAAACATTAAAGAATGAAGACGTAAGTGCTAACTATGAGAAACTGTGGCACACAAACAAAAATGAGACTTGAGCTTTAGTGTTGGAAAAATCCCTGAAGTCCTATAACCCTGTATCAAGGTTACAGTAAACAAGGTGAATAATATGATGGATTGTGTTGCTAAAGAAATAGTATATAAATCCTACAAGGTGGTATAACTATTATTGTATACTGCACTATTTACATGTCACATTGAGTAGTGTATATAATGTTGGCTATCACATCAAAGCAAGATATACAGGATTTGCCCTTGAAAACAGCAGGTATTAAAGATTTATAGAAGAGGTTGAAGAAGCTGAGCTACATGTTAGAGGAAGAGTACTATGGTAACCTAAATTATGTCATTAAGACTTTGAGCTGAAATGAATAAATAGCTACAGACAACCTTTTTTTATAATAGTATTGGCAAAAATGTATGCATATAAGTATGTTACCTAAACAATATCTTATATGAGTGTTTATTGACTCTAGGTCAGTCAGTGAATTTTTTGCTGCCCTACAGTATTTTTCTATCTCAGTTCAACCTTTCAAAACTTTGCATGGTCACTGATACATATTGGCCCTAGATAACATAATTATAAATACAATCATGTTATTTGTTTGAACAGAGGCATTTCAGTTGGAGGCACATTTTGTGCTGCCTTTCCCTTTATGACTCTGTCAAACATCTCCACGCACAATGATATTTTACAGAAAGGTATAGAACAACTCCCACTCCCCCCCCCCCCCCCACAACATTCTGGTAGAATAGATACAGCAATACTTCCTTGATTGGCAAGACACCATAATACAGGAGTCACTAATAAGATGGCAAAAGGTATGCCCAGTCAATTATTCACTGATACCAGTACTGTGGTTTACACCTATATATATTGGCTGCAGCACATAAATTTGTTCTTTTGCACTGGCTGATACCCTTCTCCTGGAATACTGGTTGTCTTGCTGATATAGTTTTCTGCACTTTTATTTTATAATCCCTGCTTTGTAATGGTATCATTTTTATTATGTGAATTTGAAAATTTTTGGATTAAATATTGCAAGAAAAAAAGGGGTTGACCATTATGTGTGGAGTGTTAAACACAAGTCAATAAATGAATACAATTAAAAATAAATTAGAAAGGAATTAGAAAGAGAGCTTTCAACTGCTTAATACAAAAATACATTTACTCATGTACTTCAATGATCAAAGTATCAGACCAGTATTCTGTATATCATCAGATCAAGGGAGACGCACAGTAATGTTATGATGGAATAGAGATTATATAAATACAATGGAAAAATGATATTAACATTGAAACAAATTCTATTCACTACGTGCAAAGGCACAGGGACAATTTCACATTTAAAAAAAAAATTGTGGGGTGTGAGTGAAATTCTTTTTTCCTAGTAACCACTTCATGAAGGCAAAGTAGAGTTTGTAGAGTTTATAATATTGTAGTTTGAATTATCTGGCTTTTGACTAGTTTCTATTACAGCACACAGCAAACTGGCATTACTCACGTAATCCTGTAGGTCAAAACTTTAGGGTTGCAATACTGTAAACTTCCCTTTTGATTTTAAAACCTTTGGAACATTTTTTTTTAATGTTGCACATAGTGGAACTGTTTTTAAGCGCTAAGTATAGTTATAATATATATATATATACACATATATATATATAAATTATACATGAGACATTTTTATGAAATAAGGGAATATGAAATACCCAGTTTTAGAAAGATTCATGAATTTTTAAATATGAAAATGGAAATCCAGAAAACAGGTGGAATATCAGGTATAATCTTTCTTATGATAAAAAATGGGTCAGATCTTTGCCCCAGTTTTAACATTTTGCTACACTGGCAGCACAAAGATGATCTAAAGGATGATTAGCCAACATCCTAAAGTTTTCCCACATGCAATAGCAATACCCAGGAAGCACAGAGCTGGCATAGCAACATATGTCTGTCTCTCAAATCTCCAGCATTAAAAGGGCTACTGTTTATGCATTAAATCCCTTCTCCCTTTTCTTTCAGAAGAAAAATATCCTACTAACAGATGTCTTCCCCTGTTTTTCTTCAGTAGCACTGTAGAGGGCTTCATATTGGGAACTGATGGAAGGGGTAGAGTTATCTAAGACCTTTAGTGCAGGGGTACAGTACCATGTGAAGAGTGAGAAGCTAGTTGGGCTACCAGCTTCTTATCTTTAATGAAATAACTTTTGCCTCCCTCACAAGTACAGAGCATCACTCAATTAGGGCCACTGTTTTTCCAGCATATTCGGGGGGTACACAGAGTATGTTCCACGTAGCCTGAGTTCAGACAGCACTTTGGTACTAAATTTCAGCCTCATTTCAGGGGCAGAATAGGAATACAAATGAGATGAATATGAAGAAGAGTTTAGTTTGGCTTTGATTTTAAAGGTGCAGCAGGTAAGGACTTAATGTGGAGCAAAACAGGAATTAGCTAATTAACCATTTTCAAGAATAGAACAATTACAGTAAAAGTACAGTAAAGTAAATTATTGGGGAAGAGGTTTTTTTGTTGTTTTGTTGTTTTTTTTTGGGGGGGGGGGGTGTTGAGACTCCAAAACTATTTAGCTGCTTGACTGGTTTTAATTGGGAGATCACAAATGATTGTGTAAGGGGGCATGAGAGATGGACAGAAATATAAATCTGGAGGTGGTGGAAGGTATATAATTATTGGCCTATTTGCTTTTGCCACCAACAACCACTAAGGCATGTTTCTAAACTATCTAAATTATAGGTTGTAAAATTTTAGCTACAATAAAATTACCAGCAATAGAACTGAGCTACTTAACAGCCATCTTCAATTATCCCCATTTCTGATCACAATGAGAGTAAATCTGGAATGATTACTGTAGTCAGTAAATTAATACAAATTGAATAAATCAGTGTGGCCCATTGTCTTTAATAAAAACCACAATGTAAGTGACTCAAACTTAAAAGGTTCATATAGTATTTATTATTTTACACTTAGTGGTAGTACCTAGAGGTTAACCAAGCCCCCATGGTGCAGGCTGGTGTACAAATACAATATATGACAGATTCCTCTTCAAAGATTTTAGTTTTAAAAGCTTTATGAAGGGCAAGTTTTATGTATGACTCTTTTCAAACTGGTGAGGGGGGCTTTCCCCCTTTATGAATGAATTATGTGGATACTTAGAGAAGACCAATCCAGAGGAGGTTTGCAATAAGTCACGGTTTGGAAAAGATTTCTTTAAAAAGGAGGTCGCTCTATGTGGAAGATACACCGAGAGACACAATTGTAATTTAAATGACCTTCAGTCTTATGGCAGTATATTTCTGTTCAGCTTCCCAGGTGAGTGTTTTTATTCCTAAATATTCCTCCCAGGTCTCTTCTGTTCAGAGAACAACAGGAGTGAATGAGTAAGTCAACTAAAGATCCTAAGCTGACAGGATTAGTCATTGATGCTAACCTTTATGAACTCTATAGACTTCTGTTTAAATAACAGCTCCTTAAGGAGACATGAGTCTAAGCTCTGATCCCTTTTTAGAAGGGAGTATTTACTACAGATATTGAAACAGGGAAGTATTTTGCTTGAAGTGTTTGGAGATGTTACACACAACAGTATTAGAGTAGATATGATAAGAAAAATGGTTAATCTCCATTCAAGATGTTAAGAACTGGATGATTAAAATTAGTCCCTTAGATCCATATTTAGAAACCTAGATACAAATTACTGAGTGCTGTAGTTCCCAGAGTTTCCATTAGTTTTGTAGGTTTGTGGATGATCAGATTTGTAACTGCCTACGTGTAGACACCATACCTACCAGTGCCTACACATAGATTTAGCTGCCTATTAGGAACTCAGATTTGAAAATGTTCAAAAAATTCACCAAACTTTTGATTTTGTATAACCTGAAAAACTTTTATTTTTTGTATCGTTTTAGTTATTACATTGATTATAAAGAAATATTATGAAGAATAAAATAAGATTACAGTCCAAGTATGAGTGAATGAATGAACAAATGAACAACAGCCTTAGAGTGTTGTTGTAGCCATGATGGTCCAGGAAATATATAAGATGCAAGGAATTATTGTCATATATTTATTAGACCAAGGATGCATCTACACATGAATTAATGGACCTTTGCTACTGTGCGTAAAGTTTAGTACCTCTATTATGGTACTACATAAAGGCACAGTAGCCCATGCTAATATGCAGTTTCAAATGCAAATGGTTTTCCTGTGATGCTTAACGCGCAGTAGACTAGTTGGCACCGTTTTTGCTGTGATACATTAATGCACAGTAGAATAGGCTACTGCACATTACAACAACTTGTATAGATGCACCCCAACTGTATTAGTTGGGAGAGCTTTTGGATAAGCTTTTGGACATCAAGAAAGGGCTCAAATGCTTGTATAACAGGTCTCCCCAACTATACTGTTGGTCCAATAAATCCTTACCATTTGTGACTATATAATGTAAAGTTAAAATGAATCAAGTTGTAATATATCATAAGTCTGACTCAAAGGCTTTTGAGGTCTATTGAAAGACTATCATTTACTTCAGTAGCTTTTGGTTCAGATTCCAAAGAGGTAAACTAATTGTGTTTCTCTACTTTTCTCTCAAAGTGAATTGTTTACCAATATAAAACTATGGTTCTTTAAAACAGAATCCTGAGCCATTTACCAGCTGAGTGTTATGCCCTTCGGGACTATGAGTGATAGTTCAACTAAAATTAATTAACAGGTTAGAAATTTAAACTCCTGAAAATGTCAATTAAATGCAAAATTGCTCCCCTAGACAATCGTAATTCATACCCAAATGCTTTTCCTTCAACACTAATTTCAAAGATGCACTTAAAAATTCAAAGCTACTTCTGATCTGCTCCAGAAAACAGGCTAGTGATACGGGTTATTCAATCTGCAGAAATATAGGGTATCAATAACAAGCCAAAGCCATCCAGCGTGAGGCTTTTCCTTTATGCAAGGGCTGTGTCCCAGGGGGCCCTTCATCCTTGCTTCTTAACAGCCAGTTCCATAGAGCTTCTGGCTGGCTACTTTGGGACCCTCTCTTCAAAGTACTGTATTACCAAAAGGAGCATACAGTCTAGATAGTGTCCTTCTGAGAACAATTCCCCAAGTCCTGTGAGAAGAACATATGCCCCAGCCTGTATACTGCCTTCTCTCTAACCCTGCATGGATCCTTGAAGCCAGGATTCAAGGGAAGAAAATGATGCTAATGTGAAGGTGGCTGTATGGGACTGGTAGAGGACAACTCTCCAAAGTAAAGGGATTTAAGAAATATGAATGGACCCATGATTATTAAACATGACTTTAGTTCTGTACATTTACACAAGATGTTACCCAAATCATAACCAACAGATTCAGATTTATATTCAGATTTACTGATGAATAGTAGGATAGGCATCTAATTTGGAGGAGTCCAGCAAGAATGATAACAGAAATTACAAGAACCAACATTTAGAAACCTAAAAATATCATACAAGGAAAATGTTTGCTATAAAGAGCCTGTGTATCAGAGGCATAACAAGCAGGTTTTTTTTTACCTGGGCAAGACCTGAGGGAAAGCCAGAGAGGCGACTGAGGGTGGGGAGAGGAAGGGAAGTGCCACCGAAAAGTGGAAGGGGTGGGATACATAAAGTGAGGGCACAGGAATCTTACCTACTTCAGGGTCTCAAGCTGTCCTTGGCTGCCACTGCCATGCCGTGGTCTGCCCTTCCTGGCTGTTGCTCCTGCAACAGCAGTGTAATGTCCATGCACCCAAATACTGCTGCAACAGTGATGATGTGGGGCTGCTTTGGCTACTTGGGTAATGAAGGGGCAGGGGTCCCAAAATGTTTTCCCTACTAAATTACCTGGCACCCCACTCACCCCCATACAGTACTGCTGCATATGTTGTTTCTTAAATTTAAAACTTGATAAAGGACCTGATACTAATATCACTCACACTGAACTAAAACTGGCATTATTCCAGCAACTTGAACAGAATTTTTTCAAATTAACCGTAGTGGAAAAGAAAGTTGTAACCTCCAAAAGCTGTGTTGTCTTAGAGAGCAGGAGTGAAGGGGAGAGGAGAGGAAGAAAAAAAAAATCAGTAAAGGTTATGTTTCTTCATGTTAAAATAAGTTAATCCTTAACTTGTCTTAACATGGAGAAAAAAAAGGGAAAGAACAGGAGAAAAAATATGTGAAAGAACACAAGTAAATATATAAGCAAAAACAAGAACAGTAAGTATAAATGCCAGTTATAATTATTGATAAAACTGGAAAATAAATCATTGGATATTAACATACAATTCAGCATGCATTAATTATATTCCTTATGAAATGTTAACAAAATTAGTGAAATTCTCATTTTCCTTATGATTATTTTTATGTTGTGAGCACAGATATTGAACTTAGAACAAAAGAAAAAAAGACCAACAAATTAAATGACTCAGCTGAACTCATTTTCACTACTCCATTTTAAGTGACTATAGCATCTGCCCCTTACAATGGAGAGGAAACTAGCATAGACAGCATTCTTATTCAGATAGAAATTCCTTGGGGAGTATTGCAGGCTGCTTAAATACCAAACTATTAAGATGATGTCATTTTTACAAATATGCATTTTCAAAATATGTAGTAAGTGCCACAGACTTTGCAAGATTGCTTCTGAAAGGGGAAAAAAGGGTGGCTGGTTAATGGTAACTTTTGTTTCTGAACATAGTTCTTTTCCTTCAACATTGTTCTTTGGAGGCAACTTCCTCTTTTGTGATGACTGAAATGGAACCATTTTTAGCAGTAATTGGTAGTTTGGGGGCACAAGCAGTGCCCTCTGAGCCCTAACTCTCCATTAGTACCACCCCCTCTTAAATTCTTCTCTATCTCCAGAAACTCAATTCAAAGTTAGGTTCCAAAGTAGTTGTAGTAGGTGATGGGGTCAATGTGGCTCCAAGGACACACTATAATCAGGAGAAAAAAAAAAGTTACTGTTGGTAAGTAAACCATTTTTCTACTTAATGACATTTCCACCACAGACCCTCACTGTATGCTACTAGCAGTGAGCTCCCTGAGGAGACAGGCTGAGTGAGGAGCACTATTAGTTGAACACAAACTGAAGCACTGCCTTTCCTAGTATTTGCTGTTGTTGCAGTACGGAAAAAAAGATGAATTCCTGAAAGTGTGAACCAAACTCCAATCAGAAGTCCTAGAGAGATTCCAGACAAGGGCATGCTGCACATAAATGCCATTGAGGCTGATGCACTTATCTAGGTGAAGTGTGAGATATTCAGACAGACAGTCATCAAATGGATGCATATTTATAACCACTTAAAAATAGTCAAGTCTGTAAGTATTTTTCCAGCAAATTTAAATGAAATACATCATTCTATATTTTAAACAACACAGTTTGTTGTAACCAGTAGGTATTTGCTGTTTTAATACTATAGGTAGTCTTACCTGCCCCTGGGAGGGGGCTATAAAGAAAAAAATAAGTGTGACAGACTTTGAGATGAATGACCAACAAGATTTTTATCATAAGTTCAAGGTGAGACATAAGGGTTCCTTAGACTATTGGCTTTGTTATACAAAACCTTCATGGTCAGGACAATGGCCACTTAGAATTAGACTTCACAGACATAGGGTAATGAAATCAAGAAATGAATGAATTCTCTGAGTTAACTTAAACCAAAACTCAAAACCTAAGGATGAACAAGCTTCTGAATGGGAAAGAATATATTTGCAAGATATTTTATAAACTGTTTCAACAGAATATAGACAAACACTCTCAGAGATCAAATATTTGCTGCAATAGTAGATAAATATGGGTAAGCTATAGCCAGGAACGGCCTTCAAACTTTGATAGTTGTAGAAAATCAAAGTAAAGTAGAACACATCAGAAAATCAAATCATAGTTCTCCAAAGAACAGAGATCACTATTATAGAAGTTAGATATGAACCTCTAATAGACCCTATTTTTGCCCATTTGTGATTACACAAGGGCCATAACAATTTGTCCTTGAGTCTAGGCCAAAACAGGATGTGTGTGTGTGTGTTTATGTGTTTACTTTTCAACTGAGAGATTTAAAGATGGATCAAGTCACAAGATGGGAATGTAGCATCCACCTATAAGACTGATTTCTCATAAGCCAGTCATTCAGGTACCTGCTGGACATTAGATTAGGTGCACCAACCCAAACATTTTTGGTTTGATCCAAAGCCAGCTGAAATCAATTAAGATTTCCCACTGATGCCACTGGCTTGGATCAAGTTTATTGTGGATACCCATGGGGCTCTTGGCAGGCCAAAGGACATGCTGGCAGCTTCAGTCATTTTCTGCCATGAAACCAAGATAATTGCTTTAACAAACAACAGGTTTTTTCAAATGTTAAGAGCCTAAACCAGTACTTAGACTAAGGAATGTGAATGAAGCTCTAAGGAGAAAGCATGCAAGATCTGACTTCCTTGATGTTCATTTTGCAGAGTTCCAGGAAACAATGCAGTAAAGATCTATCACACCTATTCCTCTCATTGGTCACATTATCAAAATGTTCACTACTTCTCACTGAAAATATAGATGACAAAGTCACAAGACCACCCTTCCCCTCTTACTTTCATGGTAAGCACTATGTGTGTATAGCAAAATATAGGTACAATTTAATCTCTGCAGCATCTTACATTGCTGAAAACATGTTCCTGATTTGAAGCAAATTCCCATTGAAATAACTATTCAATAAACAATATTCTGGTCTAATTTTGATTTTAGAAATTTATTCTGTTTATTCATAAATGTATTCCTGCTTATCTTCTTTTAATGCTTAGAGTGTATGCTCTGCTGACTGTCACTCATGGAGGTATATACACAATCAGTTCATAGCTTCCTATTTGTTCCTTTGAAAGCAGTCAAGTTGAAGGACTGCCCATGGGGATGCCAATTAACTAATTAATCCAGAGGGTCATTAATCCTCCATGACCCACAGGTAGTGAGGTTCGGGGCATTAAAGTAAGTTAATTTCCCTGAGCATTGATCTACTGCCTGACCCCACTCAGAGTTAAAACGAGTAGCTACACACTACAACACAGGTAGGTTGGGCAATATAAGCTGTATTATACAATAAAACCCACTCAACAATTACCCAACACAATATTTCGTAAAACCCGAGCCACAACACAATAAAATGTACCCAATGGGACAATAACCCAATGCACATCCCAAACCCAATGTCCCTGGTCACATAGCCAATCAACTACATATTACAATGAGCTCTGGTCACTACACAGTTAACTGCTATGCAACTTCACAGATAACCCAGAAACCGTTGATGGCAGCAAGAACACCCTAGGCCTAGTCAGCAGGAGAAACCCTCTGACAGTCCCTGAGGATTTGTAGCTTGATTTCTAGCTTAGGTACTCAGCACCTCGAATAGAGAAAGGGTGATACTTTACCCAACTGCAGCTTCCCAACCATCAGGTAACAGCAAGGAACCTGCACGTGACAAAATCCCGCACCCTGAGAGCCCCGAGCCAGAACTGTCCAGCCAGAGTGAGAATGAGGCTGAGCCGGAGCCCTGGACAAGATTTATAGCCTTTTAATCATGCCACCTGTCACTCACCCAGTGGTCCAATCATCACCCTTTGCACAATACCCAATCAAATTCAAACCTGGGCAATACTTAAAAGGACCAATCAATTCAAACTATTTCAACTCCGCACTTCAAGAGGGATGCGGATAACCTGGAGAGGGTCCAGAGAAGGGCCACTCATATGGTTAAGGGCCTGCAGACCAAGCCCTACGAGGAGAGACTAGAGAACCTGGACCTTTTCAGCCTCCGCAAGAGAAGGTTGAGAGGCAACCTTGTGGCTGCCTATAAGTTCATCACGGGGGCACAGAAGGGAATTGGTGAGGTTTTGTTCACCAAGGCACCCCCGGGGGTTACAAGAAATAATGGCCACAAGCTAGCAGAGAGCAGATTTAGAATGGACATCAGGAAGAACTTCTTCACAGTTAGAGTGGCCAGGGTCTGGAATGGGCTCCCAAGGGAAGTGGTGCTCTCCCCTACCCTGGGGGTCTTCAAGAGGAGGTTGGATATCCATCTAGCTGGGGTCATCTAGACCCAGCACTGTTTCCTGCCTATGCAGGGGGTCGGACTCAATGATATATTGAGGTCCCTTCCGACCCTAGCATCTATGAATCTATGAACTCAATACAAGCAACTTTATCTTAACTGCCTTATTAATTAACTTATCAACATTGATTAGCAGTTGCATTACCATTATACACTGTGCATGCCCAGACCTTAAAAGTAGGTCATGGCTTCATCAAGGTTGAGAGTTCAAACTGTCTGGAAACTTCTCACCTCTAGTCATGTGGCGCATGCATGGACCTTCACTGTTCTACAAAGTGCTATAAGAATCTTTGTGATATGCTAAGACAGGTTAAAAATTAGTTTCTACAGCTAATTCAAACAAGCTAAATTCTCCCAGGCCTGCCCTATAGGATTTTTTTTCTTTCAAGTATTTTATTCCCCCAGCCCCCACCAAATTCCACAAGTTACTTGACATTGGATTTTCTAAACAGGTTAAATAATGACCTACGAAGTCTTCAGGAAATCATTAAAATTGGAGGAGATCCATTGGGTAATCCTGTGCATCCCACAGCACAGTCTATTTATATATCCCAGGTAATTTGTTTGCAACATATCATTTGACATTCAGCATAATTTTAACTTTGTTCAGTTTCACTTTATTACACTGTGTAAGTAACTCAGTTTGGCACGTTAAACAGGTCATTCTGTGTTTACATCTTTCCAATATATTTAATTGGCTTTCTCTTTACTTAAGCAAGGCAGAAAGAATGCAAAGACTTATCAGAGTTTCTGTCTCTGAATTTTTGAGAGACTTGGCACTGCTTCCTTTACTCTCCCTTTGGGAGATGGGAGAGGATACATATCTCTAAGGAGTGAATGGAAGGCAAGCAGGAGGATTGAGTAGGCCAAGTTTGAAGGTATCCTCAAGGTTGGGGTGGCCAATTTGCAGCACATGTACTGTAAATGGCATGGGCAACCTCTGTGTGTGGCATGGAGCAGAGTGGGTAGAGGACAGGCAGCACAGCAGCAGATAGAACAACAAGCAGAAAGCAGAGTAGCAGATTCGGCAAGGGAAGGGAACCGGAGCAGCACTCAGGGCAGGTGCAGGGCTAATTTGTGGCACACCTGCCAAAAAGGATGCACCCTCCCATCCCCCACTGCTCTATGATGAGGCAACTTACACAGTCCCCCTTTGCATTCGGAAACAAAAAAATCTCCTCAAGTGAGGTGGTTCTACTCTGCCCCGTACAGTTCTATGGCTAAGGGGCACAACTGCATATATATTGTTGTTACGTACATCTTAGTCATTATTTATCCAAGCCTACAGATTTAGCTCTTTTAATCTTCGCTCATAAATCAATCTCTTCACTGATTATTTTTGCTGCTCTTCTGTAAACTGCTTCCAATTTGTCAATATCTTTCTGGTAATGTGGTGCCCAGAATTGAATGTAATAAGTTTAAATGGCTTTCAAGCAGCAATACTAGTTTGTTTGTTTTTTTCCCCTGATTGCAAGCATTTTATACAGAGTACACCCATGGGGCCAAAGTTTTAATAACAGCCTTTGGTTTGGCATTCACAATCAATTGCAGGCTTAATTAGTTGTGGTTACAGGTGATAGCACTGATCTAACACCCCAAGTCTACCTACAAATCAGATAGAGATGGCCTATCATTTGCATCCACAACCAATTTCAATAATGACATTGGGCAGTAGCTATTTGTCAGTCCAACCTTGTAGGTCCAGTTAGAGCCCCTTTAATAATAAGAATTTCAAATGCTATTTCATTACAATTTAAATAATTTTATTCATTTAATGTTATTTGTGGATTTGTTTGGACATGAGTAGAACACTTAGAATTAGAAAGGTGAAAAACACAGCAAGCAGTTATACAGCTAGATACTTATAGTTAATGAGTCCATGTATTCAGCCTACACACCACCTTCAAAAGATGTACATGGGAACAACAATGTATAATTGTACTGGACAAAACAACAACAAGTGCTAAATACAAACAATGGTTTTATAGCTCTTTACAATTTACCTGATTATTTTGCTAACCTCTCTGTACTACATAGGTAATAATGAACCTCTTCCCTTTTGTATGGTCTTATTCCTTTATATAATTATCTTTATCTATTTCTACTACCTTTACTTGGTTTGTAGCTAGTTCTAATAACTTCTCTTTGCTCCATGCTTACTGCCTTCTTCACCCTGTTTTAAGTCATTTACATAATAGAGTTAATCAAAAGTAACAGTTTTACCCAGTATTTAGATATGGCTATACCTGCTTCAGCTCCAGACCAGGGGAAGTATACTTTATCTTCTGTCTCTTGTCTAATATCTCCCTTAGTTATATAGTTGGCATACTAAAAGATATTCCCAAATTAACTTCACTTTTCATATACTCCCTGGACCATCACAGCTACAACACTCTTAATTCTTCTAGAGCTAGCATTAATGTTGTGAGAAACATGTCCTTTGGGAATATCAGCAAACATACTTTAAAAAGGGTGTATTTGAGGGTGCCCATACATAAGCACAGAGGATGCTCCAATATGCTGGAATTCTAGCATGTCAGAGCAGACTCAATTAATTGAGTCTGCTGGACCATGGCAATTGCCGTACTCCAGCAGCTTCCTGCGTCTCATGTATCAGCATCTCCGTGCTTAAAAATAGTGGCGGAGTCGCTTGAACTAAAGCTTGCCAAATAAGGTTCTATACAAACATCCCCACTGCCATTTTCAAGCACAGGGATGCTGATACAGGAGACTCAGTGGTGCTTTAATTAGAGTTACTCTCAGAGCTACTTTAATTAAATCACTGCCCCCCACCCCTGCCCTCCCACCACCTCTGGAGCACCTGTAAAAGTGCCCTGAATGTTCTTAGGTCCAAGACTATTTCCTCTACTTCACCCAAGTAAAATACTATTCCACCCTGCCCTAGTTCCTGAAAAGCCAGTAATACATCTACTTTTGTAACAATTAACATCAGACCATTGAGACTGGATGATAAAAAAGCAGTAGGGAAGATAAGTATCCATTTACCTTTCACATTGTTTTTCAGGGACTCGAGTAGGATAGAATAAGATTGCACTTATGCACCTAAGTCTACTTATATGTTTATACACAGAAAAAAATCTGAGACTTAATGCTTGCATACTTACTATGGGAAAGGCCAGATACTTATCTCATGAAAATAAATATAGCCACGTTGACTTCATTAGCATTATAGTGCTTTATGAATAGTTGGCTCTGTGTCATGTGATCCTAATACCACTCCATTTCATCCAAAATAATAGTTGTTCTTTGGGAAAATATCAACTAAAGCTATGTGAGAAGTTTGCACCAAGAAGGTTAAAGAGTAGCATTATTGGAAATGATATGGACAAGACTGATGCTTCTCCTGCTGCCCTTTTTTGTGTTCTCAAACAAAGAAATCAACTGATCTGAATCCTCCTCCCCAAAAATAGTTGTTGTGATACAGAACGCTGTACTTGCAATTTGGGCAAGCATCATAGCACCAGCTGGTAAATGGGAAAATGCCAAATGTAAGTGAGAGTCCTACAGGTCAATATGATTTACAGCAAGTCTCTGAAAGCAGTTAGCACAAAAAGTATTGCCATATGAGCATAGCAAACACACAGCAAAATGACCCACCCAACACTATCTAAACTGCAGGACTCTGCAATAAGTCTTGAAAATGCTTCTCTAAGCATATAATACAGTTGTCAGTTCATAAAGAAAGGTTTGTTGCAAGGCAGCAGAGGTATAAGCTGAATGAGTCTGGGGAAGTGAGATATAACATATTATTGCCATCTCAGAACATTGGATGCACATATTGTTTTTGCCCCATGTCTTGCTACTTACAAAGGACCTCAGGGTAAAGAATATTAAACCAAACACTATTATAAAATTTGCACTGGATGGGGTATTTCTGCAATTTTGAGTTATTGGCCCACTAGTATATAATGCCCAATTAAAAAGGAAGAGGGAAGATTGTTCTGGGGCTCATTCCATGCCCCAGATTCTCATAAAAAAAAAGCTTTTTTATATTAGTAGTAATGAAAATACTGTTGGGGCTCTTAATAAAGTTTAACTGCATCAGAAGGTTCCTTTGTGAAGGATGAACTTATTTCAAATCAATCATAAACTGTGGTTGAATCCAGTGTAATTATGCAGTACAAATTTTACTATGCTTGTATAAGTGTAGCCAACAAGGTTCTTTAGTTTAGAAATTTCACTCTGTTATTTATACTTTTTGAGAATATGTTAGCTGCCCATCACTTGAGCTATTCAATATCCTCACACTCCCACTGAGAAAGTTCTGTGAGAATTTTGTGCGGAATATCTACATTCATTTGAGACATGATAAAGAATTATCTTCTTCAGATTGGTGTAATGCAAAAGTTACTTCATGGAAGTCAGTGATGATAGTCTTGTAAACTATAGTCAAGCAACTCCCCTGGTCTATTGAAATTTACAGAATTATATTGCTATATATTGGTAAAAAAAAAATCTAAAACAAATTCAACAGTGCTAATTTCTGAGATGCATCACAATAAGCATGTGTGTACATGTGGAGCACAAAAAGTCATGGCATTACTGACTATTGTAATACCTTGCAAGCAGATGTGAAATGATGACTTTCAGAAGTGGTATTTTCCTCAGGCTCATGTAAGGCAGATCTAAGAAATGGAGAAAACTTAGCCAATCATTCATGGGCTTTTATATTAGAAAAAAAAAAAAAAGTTGTAAAGATATACCAGATGTAGTATTGGCAAACTTGAGAAATATATAAAAGGTTTTTAACTGATTAAACCAATTACTATGGCTACAATTTTGACTTCTGCTCAAAGGGCATATAGGCATACATGGTTATAAACTGTTTCCCTATAAAGCAATTCAGGAGGGCCAGTTCCTTTAACTTTCATGGCTACAATGAAATTACCCTAAAAAGATTGTTTATAGTCATTGAGAGAAACAATAGACAGCTGTATTTAGAGGATGTGACTGACTGAGTCACCAAGAGAGGCTACAGAGTAAACTATATTAGCATGCTGAAATTGTCATGATGACCAATCAATACTCTCCCCACTGAAGATGAGAAGGAGAATGAGACTGTTTCAAGAGTCAAAATGTCTCTTTTGCAGAGAAGTTTTATTGTGCCAGTAACTTGATGACAAACCCATATTAAGGAAACCCTATGAAAGGATTTATGCCAACTTTTAGTTTTCACTCCTTCCAATTACATAAATAATTAAAAGCATGTGAGTAGTCCCACTAAATCTGAGTGCATTAAGTTAAGCACAGGATTAAGAAACATATTTAATAGATTGGAGTATTACCACAGTGTAAACAGATTGACTTCATAGCAATGGGCATAGATGAGGGGGGAAAGTTGAAGCCTGGTAACATATCTCTGGTTAAAAAATGGGTCTGACCATGTTATGGTAGTACTGCTGTAGACATGACCAGCTTGTCAAGTGCCTGGAGGGAACATAAAGTAGAAAACCAGGACCTAGATGAAACTGGAAAAATAAAGCAGTAGTGGCCACATCACTCCTATAAATTTTCAGTAGCCATTTAAATATGTGAAGCATTTTGGAATCGTTGAATCACAGAAAAATAGGGTTGGAAGGGACCCCAGGAGGTCACGTAGTCCAACCCCTGCTCAAACCAGGGCTGTCCCCAACTATATCATCCCAGCCACAGCTTTGTCTAGCTGGGTCTTAAAAACCTCCAAGGATGGAGATTCCACAACCTCTGTTGATAACTTGTTCCAGTGTTTTACTACCCTCCTAGTGAGAAAGTTCTTCCTAATACCTAACCTAAACTTCCCTTGCTGCAACTTGAGACACTGCTCCTTGTTCTGTCATCTGCCACCACTGAAAACAGTCTAGCTCCATCCTCTTTTGAACCCTGCTTCAGGTAGTTGAAGGCTGCTATTAAATCTCCCCTCAGTCTTCTCTTTTCCAGATTAAATAAACCCAGTTCACTCAGCTGCTGCAGTGAAGTCATGTGCCCCAGCCTCTTAATGGTATATTTCTGTTTTACAGTTACTTTTTGAGCTATCTTTAACCTCCATTCCTCAACAACCCAGTTTCATCAGTTAAAAATAACAACTGCCTGTATGTAAGACTTAAGGATAGGAGATTTTAGGGGTTATCAGTTTCTCATTCTTAGATCTTTAAAAACACTCATAATCAACAGTGACATTTCTGCGACTTCTTACTTTGTCCTTGCCATGAAAGCATCCCCTGTCTTTTCAAAATCCAGTCAAGAGACAGTAACTCCTAGGAGGAACCTTATTGCAGGATCCAGCTGTTGAAGATTATATCAATATATACATATACCATATTTTCAAAAATGGTCTCTTTAACTATCCCCTTCCTTAGCATATTTTGCAGAATAATTTAAAGTTTTTTGTTCTTTACTTTCCTACAGTACAGATCTTTCCCTATATAGTAGTTGCAAAAAAATCTATACCATAAGATTAATATCTGTCAGTCTAACAGTTGGTATCATGGTAGTGTTATATTGCTCTTGAGATTAAGATTTTAGCATTGCAAACTACTCCATGAATTAGTATCTACCTTTCCTTAAAAGAAGTTCCATACCTTTCATCCTGTTGCTTGTAAATTGTGGAGAAGGAGATGCATAAAGGGAAAGAAAATCAAGATGAATACATTTAGATGGTGTAATGGGTAATGTATCCTATCAATACTAACTTTACTAATATAAGGAAATTAAACTGACTCTTCAGAATTATGCAAAAATAGCAAATAAAACAGTGCATGTAGGCATATGACAGAAATTTTGTGGAGAAACAAGAAAGTTTGGGGTTTTTCTTAACTGTAGTAAAATAAACTTTTGCATTAATTTTCTCTAAAATATTTTGGGGGGCATTTTAGTTTGTTTCTTGTATTTTGGGGAGGAGGTATGGGGAGCTGAATGCTGAAGATAAGCTTAAGACTATTACATTTTTATGTGTTCACAAGTGAAAGTTGGAAGATAAAATATACTGCTTCTGTAGAAAATAGTTATACTGCCACACCACTTACAGACAGCAGAATCTCATTTGATAGTGAGATACTGTTACACAGAGCAGGCAAGAAAATTTCCTTTTCTTAAAGAGAGATAAATATGAGATGATAAAGGTCAAAAGATAAAGAATATTCTTTTTCTATTTAAATGAAGAGAAGAAAACAAATAACTACTGACTGCAAAATAATAACACGGTACTTGTTATTAAATATGTCCCTTAAGCCTACAAAATATTGTGGTTTCTCATGTACTGCAGTTTAGTAGCCACTTGTAAATGGGATCCCTATATAAGTTTCTTTTCAGTCTGTTCCTTTGATTAAAGAACCATAAAATACAGCTCAGGGGATAACAGGACTGAAATCCTAATCCACTAGATCCAGGAGCAGCAGTGTACCCTAACAATAAGGAAAACGCATATCCCCACTGATTAGGGCTTTACTAGAGTACATGCAGCAGCAGTGAGAATCATAGGCTCAATAAAACAAACTCTGGTGGGCATATATACACCTAGGTCAAGTTTTATTGAGAAAAGTCCTTTAGAATTTGTTAGGGAATTGCTTCTTTTCTATAACTTTTGTTATGAATTGTATAAAATGCATACAATACTTAAATAAACTTACCAAAAGGATATCATTCATTATTTATTTCTATACCTTTTAGTAGAAATCATTATCTCTCTATAGTACACTATTGCTTTCACTTGTATTTAGTTGTGTAGGATTTCTCCATAAGCTTCAGTCACAGTAGTTTCCTAGCTACTTGGAACAAAAAAAAAGAAGAGGCATTTTTTTTTTTAAAGATCTGTGTCATCGTTTAAGAAACTGAATCGATGTTGACTAGAGATTAACAGAAGAGACCTGTATCTGGATCCAACATAAATACCATGATCCTATTTCTCATTCAGCAAAAGTGGTGAGCCCTGACTCCTTCCTCCCTACCCTCAACTGTTAATATAATGTTGATATAAAGTTGAATGAGGAACCTTGTAGTGGTTGCTTGAAGAATCATTTCACTGATCCTCTTCCAAACACGTAATGGTCTTTCTACACAGTGGAGCAATTAAGGAGAACAGGAACTGGTTATACTTCAGAACCTGTAATTGGGTCCATCTCCAGGGATGGCCATAGTGCCCTTGAAGCTCCCTCAGCCCTTGTCCAAAGACAACCAGGTTGATATTTTCCCCTTCTCTTCATCTGCCATGCCTCGATCAAATGATACTTTCAGAAAAGGGAGGCTGCCGCAGAGCTTCCGAAGGCAGATGTCCTCTTCATAAGTACACGTGACCCTACTCATTGCTTTAAGGTCTAATTATGTGGCTCCAACAACTCCTCATACCACAACCATATCTCACAGATGATACCCATTCTTCTCTTTTTCTCTCTGCTGTTCTTAACAATCCTCTTGGGCTACAGGCTCCCTGACCCTTCTGACATGTGGCTCTCCTGGGCTACGGACTCCCAGCCCCTGGCCTCACACCTCCCGGGCTATAGGCTTATGACCTCCAGTCTTTGGCCTCTCTCCCTGAGTCCTGGCTCTGCTTCTAGGCCAGTTGAGACTCATGGGCTCCCCTGGCTCTGCCATTCTCTGGCTGTGGCCCTTTTTTGCATTTGGCCCCCTTTTCTAGGCGCTGGCCCTGCTCCTGGGACAGTGAAACCTTTGTGTTGCTTGGCCCTGCTGACACTCACCCCTCCTGGGCTACAGAACTCCAGGCATTCTGGCCCTGTTTAGACTTGCCTTTCTTATGCTCAAACTGTTTCCCTCTGCTCCAGACCTTGTAGTCTGTGTTCCCAAGCTTCTTAACTCCCAGGCCTGTTGGGATCTCTTCCTTCCCTTAGTCTCTTCCTCAAACCTCCAGTTACATATCACAGTTCAGCTACTAATCAGAAGCCTTGCTGCCAGGAGCTCGTCTTTCCATGGCTCTCAGGGCTAGACTACTTGAGCAGCTCAGGCCCTGGGTTTATATGCTTCAAACCCAGCCCTCTTGTGGTCAGATGACTCTTAACTGACCCATGCCACACCTGCAGGTTACTTCTCATGCTGCCTGTCTTCTCTTAAAGTAGCAGGAGCACCAACCCTCCTACTATAGGACTATATGAGGAAAATTGTGTGCGCCTTTCCAAATTTCTTAAACGTGGTTGTGCACACAGAATTCTTAGTGTTCATAGAATAAACTCTAAAGTCCATTATCGAACTCCAGAATGACTGATTTTAAATTCTGCTTGTAAAGAACACAGTCTTTCAATTTATGTAATTGACAAATTATCCATTCATGTTTGAAGGATTTAATTTATTCCCATTTGAGCAATATTGAGTAACTTCCTAGCCTTATCCTATCCTTTCTTTGTCATTTTCTGCCAAAAGCCTTTAAAAAGTAAGTTAGTGAAAATTTATGTTTTCTCTTCTGTAGAAAGTGGGCTGTGGTGACAAATTCATTAAGTAGATATTCATTTTATGTTCATAAGTGTTTTTCTGGAACCAATTCATTAATTATGTTGATTTTATACCATGGTATGTCAGGAGAATGGGGTAATAAAACAGAGGCAGAGAATAAGACAGAATAGCCCAAACCTTTTAGAAGACTGGCTCTCAAGAATGTTCAGCAGTTTTCCTTGTAATAAGTGTACCTTGCTTGCCTTAGCATGTTATCTCTCAGCTTGTCTTTAATGTTCAATGAAGTCATTAACTGAAAGGTGCTTCTCATACTGGGATTTATTCATGATGACTTTCTGAAAGAGTGGATACTGGACATGTAATGCAGCATAGACTGTTCTGGGTTCAAAGCTGGTGTTATGTGCCTGTTCTTTTCTATGAAAACCTTACTTGATATGCCCCTGGATGATGTGCAATCCTAAAAGAATCTCCTTAGTGCTTTTACAATCAGTTTTTCAAAGATGGCATCGGTTTCTGGGGCTGCAATTTCCACCTGTACCCAAACATCCGCACCTGAATTTTGTACCTGCTTAAAGCTGGCTTTTTGTCCACAAAGCAGAAAGTTAGCTGCTTAATGCCTACTACCTGTACACAGAAAGATAAAAGAGTCAGTATTCTTGCATGATAAATATATACTTAAAAGTCAAGCTTTAAAATATATGATGAGGAAATAATATCTATCTAGTTAAAGATAATTAATATAATAGGAACTGGCGATCCATCCTAACATTATTGCATTTGGGAAGGAAAAGAGAATGTTCTTCCATATCAGAATTTGTAACAATTTAGATACCTGGTTTTTAATTTATTTTTTGTTTGCATTTGGATAAAATCTTCATAGCAAATATTTTAATAAGAATCTCAAGTTACTAAGACTTTTTTTCAGATTAGAAATATCAAACCAGATATTGAGCAGGAATTTATAAGTTTGCATAACTCCATTAAAACTACTGGAGGTACACTTATTCAGAACAATTGAAATTGTGGACTCTTTGATTTCTGATTTATTGCTTTCAAAACTGGGACTCCGAGGAAATATATACATTAGGCAATACTTCCTAAAGAAGGTAAAAAATCAAAATGTATTGGTTCTACCTTGGTTTTGATTGAGATGGATAATTAATTCAAATACCGGTAATACAATACAGGGGTGATTTCTCCTATTTTTCTGGTGGAAAGTTTTAATTGTATTGATTGTGTTAGTACAATTGTCCATCCTTTTTCAGCATTTCACTTGCCCCATACCTTTACTAATTCTTTCTAATAGAGTGCTTATTTCACTCTTCCCAGATGATACAAAGCAATGAGTGGAGATCAGAAGAGACTCTTTTAAAATGAGTGCAGTTCCAGCTCAGGCTTTAATTTCTTCTTCCTCAGTCAGAAGCCTTTCACAACCCTGGAGGGACTCTTCCTGGAGCCTGACTCTTGCACTCTGATAGCAGCAGTACCACAATGGCAGCTGCAGAGGGATTTACAGTGATAAACAGGGATCCTGGTTTACTCTGATTTTTTTAAAAGTCCCCAATTTCTGGCTAAAAATAGTAACCCCAAATCCACATTTTTCTGTGATTTAAATGAAACACCACTAATATTATAATAAAATAAAAGTGTTACCACTTATGTCTGTCTGTCCATAAAGCTTCGGGCCTTAAGACAGACAGACAGACAGGCAGAGCCAGGCTGTGCTCCCTGCTGTGGGTACTGACCATGCAGGGGTGTGGCTTGCCACCACGGAGGTGTGGCTTGCAACCGTGGTGGGGCATGGGGCTGTGCCACCATGTTGGGGTGTATGGTGCATGGTTTCCACATGAGGAGTGGGGGAATGGGCAGCGCCCACTGAATGCAGCATGCGGCCGTGGGCCAGGGCACATTCCCCGTGCAAGCTCCCCATGTGGCATCCTGCAGCCATACCCTCCCATGTGCCACACCCCTCCACAGTGGGAGCACCAAAACATGGGAGGGGTGTGACACATGGCCACACAGTGCCACATGGGAAGTGGGCACGAGGGGTGCACCCCATCCTGCGGCCACGTGCTGCAACCAGTGGGCACTGCTCACATCCCCTGCCCGCTCCTCTTGGGTTGCCTGCAGATGCACCCCCCCACCCCCACCGCTCCATGCCCTCTCTGTGGCCCGCAGCCGATGGGTGCTTCCCATGAGGGAGTGGTGTGGCACACAGCCACAGGTTGCCATGCAGGAATCGGGCATGGGAGGTGCGCTCCACCCTGCATGCTACAGGCAGCGGTGCTGCCCGCGCCTCATGTACCCCTTCCCTCTGCGCCCCCACCCCCTGCATGCCCTACCACCCACATCCAACAGGTGCTCCTGGTACGGGGGAGGGGACATGGTGCACAGGGGGGGCGTGCGGCCATAGGGTGCCATGAGGGGAGTGGGCAGGGGGGAACAGGAAGTGGCAGCCAGGTGCAGCACAGGGTGTGCCCCCCTGCCTGCTCCCTGCACAGTACCCTGTGGCCATGCCTCTCCACATGGGAAGCACCTGCCTGGGTGCATGGAATGTGCTCTGCACCGGGGGGGGACATGGTGTGTGGCCGCAGGGTGCTGCAAGGCCAGCAGCCAGGGGGCATGGGCAGTGCCTGCCAAATGCAGCATGTGGCCATGGGGTGGGGCACATCCCCCGTGTACACTCTCTGTGTGGCACCCTGCAGCCATGCATCACACCCCTCCTTGCGCTGGGAGCACCCACCAGCTGTGGGAAGCAGGCTGCACAGGGGGAGCAGGGCATGAGGTCAGGTAAGTAGGTATGTGGCTGGTTGGATGTGGTGCAGAGCTGGGTGGGTATGGCGCATGCCTGGGTGGGTGTGGCATGTGGTTGGGTGTGGGTGTGGCATGTGACTGTGTGTGTGTGTGGCATGTTGCTGGGTGTGTGGTGTCTGGCTGGGCTATGTGTGTGGCATGTGGCTGTGTGTGTGTGTGGCTTGTGGTGTGTGGCTTGGTGGGTGTGGTATGTGACCTGATGTATGGCATGTGGCTGGGTGGGTGGGGCTGGGTGAGTGTGGTGTGTAGCTGGGTGTGTGTGTGTGGGTGTGTGCCTGATGTGTGTGGGGGGGTTCATGGGGCTGGACACAGAGCAGAGGGGGTTGCACACGGCTGGATCTAGAGTGGCAGCTGCATGGGTAGGTGGGTGGTGGTTCACTGTCCCCACTACCCGCCCATCACTCTTGACGGGCACCTTGCTAGAATATAGATATAGATATAGTGGTGTTTCATTTTAATCATGGAAAATGTAGATTTTGGCTTACTTTTCTTAATCCAAAAATTGGGGATTTTTCTAAATTAGAGAAAACCAGGATCTCTGGTGATAAATCACTGTTGGAGGACAGCATCTACTTCTATAGAGACTGGTCTTCGGGCCACTGCTATTTAACATCCTTAATGATCTGAAAATAGGGAGAACAACTTTCCAATGAAATTTTCAAACAAAATTCAATTAGGAGGTGTTACCAATACCACTGTGAAAAGATAATTAGAATGAAGGGGATCAAAAGATCTTTGAAACAAACAGGAAATAAGATTACATCCAGCCTGGGCAAATGTAAAAAAAAAAAAAAAAAATACATCGTGGAAAACTAAACTAAAGCATAGATCTTCAGTTAGAGAAAGACAATTGTAAAGCAGTCATGCTGAAAAAGCTCTGCAGGTGATAGCGATAGCAATTTAGATATAAGCTTTCAATGCAATATGACTGTTTAATACTGAAAAGCCAACTTGCCTTGAGGCGCTAAAGAAATAGTTATCCCTGGTTTATCAAGGAGCTGACACACTGTCTCAATGGATCAAGCTAAGAGGGGTCTTCATGTGGGTGACTGGTGGGAAAGATGCAAGGAGCCTCCTAGATCACTATGTTGCTTATCTAGGGACCTATCACTTGTGTATTCTCTATTCTTACATGCATAGTGACTGCCTTGGTATACTCCCAGAAATGCTTAACATCACAAAGAAGGCAATGTGGAGGCACAGCTTAAGTCATCTGGGTTGGCCAGCTGCACCAAGGAGAGTACATTACTTTATCCAAGCATCTATTTTATAGTCGTGTTGTTCAGAGACAAGAAGCAATACAAAACTCTAAGACTCTTGGTTCACAGGTGATACCTTTTATTAGACCAACTAGAAAATAGCAACAACAAAAACATTCTTTGATTTGCAAGCTTTCAGGCACACACACCCTTCTTCCGAGTGAGGGGAAATTAAAGGTGGTAAAAGTCCCCTTAGGTAGATGCATCCCTTTTGGCATTAGTATATTGTGTTTAGCACTAAGCATCTCAGTACAAGTAAAACATCAACTAATTAGATGAAATACAGGGAGGAGCAAGAGCAATGTAATATCTCGGAGGGAATTCAAGCTTTGCAATATATTTGTAAAGTCATAAGAAGCCCAGAAGTTTTCCAGGCATTCTGAGGTGCCATCCCCAAAGAGATTATTTTCTGACTTTCTCTAAGGGTATATTTTGCCTGTTTTGGTTTTGTAAGAGTTTAAAAATCATCTTTCTGAAAGTATTTAATTTTTCATTTGACTTCACACATAAAGGATTAGACTGACCTGGGTTTAGAACTTCAGGGAATTTGCCTTTCAGTTTTAACTTGCACCAACTGTGAATTCAAACTATTATCTGCTCTGAGGTGAAATGAGTATTTTATCCAGGGCTTGTGTAAAGAAATATCTCCATACCAAATATCAAGTGCCATTTAAAATTCTGCTAATCTCAGGTACTGACTTTACTAACTAATCTGTGGTGTATACTAATAAAGCAATTTTGAGATAGATCAGGGTTAGCTGTATGCATCTGTATAAAAATATAGATTACATGTATTTTGTGAATACTTTGATTGTGAAACTATACTGTGTCTTTCCTTTAATTTGTTTAGGGTTTTTTTTTAAACTATTATAGTTAGAGGCCACATCTACATGAGACTTTGACTGCACAGTTGTTACTGCACAGTCATTTAGTACTTGCATACCCAAGTACTAAATGACTGTGCAGTAATCAGTGTTATTGCACAGTAGCATCCCTGCATGGCTTCCTGGTGACACTGACTGTTCTGTAGCTTGTTACTGCTCAGTAGCTCATTATTACTGTGCAGTAGAGTCACAACATGGCTTGTGTCCTACCATGCTGCTGCGCAATAGCAACAAGCTACTGCTACTGTGTCTACATGAGACACTCCACAGTAGCGTGTTACTTACTGTGCAGTAGCAACAAACTACTGCGCAGTAAGTAATGAGCTACTGTGCAGTGTCTCATGTAGACACTGCCAAGGTTTACTAGAGGTGTTGAGAGAGGGCAAGTAATACATGAAGAAGACTGGATGGGTCTCCTGTTCAAGTGGAACAGTTTCTGGGCAACAACATGACTTATACCCAGGGCAACCTGTTCTGCTAAGTCAAGTGGTAACTAAATAATGATTTAGCTGATGAGAGATTTAAAGGCACCAAAAATAATAATCTGACAAGGATGAGCAACACAGCTTCTTGTGTAAAGAGATTAGTAGATAGCAGATGGGCAGGCCCTTGCACAAAGCATACAAGATTGTACAGGAGAAGTGGAATCCTGGATGCCCTGAAAATACTCTGATCAAATACACACAAGTTATTGCAGTTAGGAAACTGAGGCCCATGCCAGACATGCAGGCAAAGGTGCAATAGGACTCGATGTATAAATCCACACTATTGCACCTCCTGTCATGACACATGTAGATAGCAGGAGGTGTGATTGTGAAATCACACATCAGCTCCTATCACATTTTACTGCAAGTTCAGAGGGAACCTGGGATCATGACCCCTGGCTACTGTTGCACCCGCAGTAGCAAACTCCTGCAGCTGGGAACCCATAGCTGATGGGGCTCCCAGCCACAGGGGCTCATCTGGCCACATGTTTAATTAATGGATTTATAGGAACCAGCCACAAAGTTATTACATATTTTTCGTGCAATAACTTTGTGTCATATTCCTTGTTGATGGCTTTAGGATGTGACCAGATTACAATTTAAAATGGGATTAACTGGTTAATCATGTTTTAAGTGTAATGTGTGGCAGGGTCCTAAGGTAAGAAAGTGTGTGGACATTTTGTTGTTTATACATAGCTCTGTAGTCCTTCTGCTCTGTTGTAAGAAATACCAAGGAGGCATGGGGTGCTAATTTCAGGACCAGGCTAATTTTAGGACCTTGGCATTTGGACCAGGGGTTCCCACTGCTAAGGAGGTTGTCAGATGTGGGATCTATATGTGGAATCCGTGCAGAGATAGTGACTAAATATTTGTTTTCATGACCTCGATAATACTTCTTAATGTGTCAAGGTCAGGGTCAAAGTTAGGGTGCTCTGGCTAACTTGTATTACTACAGGATCATGCAGACCTAACTGTTGCATTGTAACATCTGATATTGCTCCCAAGCAGCAGTTGCTCCTACCTTTTAAAGCAGCTAAAATGTACATTTGTCCATACTCTTAGCATTCAGGCATCTATATTTCTGTAAATACTTCATAGAGTTTTTGAGAATAAAAATATTGGTGCTTTCAGGGGGGAAAAGGGATAATCAGATTGTTTCCCTTTTTTCCCTTTACCCGCTTATTCTCATCATAAAGCAACATGATGCTTAGTTTTTCAGTAGGTTGGTGTAACAGTTGTGTTGATTATTTGCGTCAGTGAAAGCATGGGAGAATTTTTTTACAGCTAGTCTCATCCACTATTAACAGAATTCCTACCGACTGTACTTTTTCGGGTACATAGTTTTTGATTTTTCAAACAGTCCTAATTACTTTCTATGTGTCCACTGTGTTACAAAATGCCTTTCTGACTGTCAACATACTGTGAAGTTTTTGTCTGCTTTTCTTTCACTGTTCAAATATTTTTGACACATCAGCACCAGTAGGTGTGATCTACCAGAAGAAGGCATGTGGTGTTAGCATTTCAATAGCATTACAGAGGAAGAACTTTATAGAGACAGCATGTAAAAGAAATATGCAGGATGACACTCTAAACCTATTGTTGTACAGAGCACCTTTGGCCTAGAACACAATTCCAAACAATCTATGAGGAGGTATCCTGTCATTTTAACACAGAGATATGAGATTATGTTTCCAAAGAAGCAAGTCTGTACATTACTAAGTATAGGTGTTGGAGACATTATGTTATTGTCCAAATCTGCTAAACAGCAAGATGTTTTTGACCCGGTGGAAACAAAACTGCATAATACACAAGAGCGGAGGGAATCATGAAATCCCAGTCCTTTATAATCCCTGAAGGTCCCCAGCATAATAACTGTATCCCATTTTTTGTTTTTATAGAGATAAATTGCCTACTTATGGAAAACTCTGGTGTAGCCTTTTGTGGATTTGCATTGCACTAATAATTCATGAGAAAAACAGTCCTTAGCAATAAAGAGCCCATTTAAAGTGAGTGCTTAAAATTAGGCACCTAAATACTAGTTTTAGGTGCTTGTCTATGCTGCTTGGTTGCATTGCCAGGCAGTGCTATATGAAGATATACTGTATCTACCCTATGAATGCTGCTTTGTGAACCAGAATTAGTGTAACCTTAGCACAGTGCTGCTGAATGCAGTTAATTGGCACATATATTGCTGCACTAAGGCTGCTTCAGTACTCCCAATACAGGGAATAACATGAAGAAAAAGCATAGTGTATGGAACTACCTGGAGCTATATTTGAGCTGCATATGCATACCTCGCATGCTGATTTTGATGCCTTGATATTGATTTAGGCATCTAAATTTAGGCTGTCCATAATTTGCTGATTACAAATTTGTGTACGGCATTTCCATGACTGTGCTGCATAATTTTTACAGTTGAAAATTTCCATATTATGCTGTCAGACATCAACAGTAGAATTCTGAAAATATTTACTTTACACCATTTTCTGAATCTTCTGTTTATGCAGATGAAGTATATTGTAATGAATTTAAAAGGAACAGAATCTATTATTATGTCTATAGTATATTGATTTGTATGGCCCTTTATGAAAAAAAATAAAGTAAGAAAAAAACAAAATTTCCTCCCTACCTTGAAGAGCTTACAGTACATGTCCCAAGAACTCCGCAGTGAGGAATCAACTTTGCCTCTCTCCAGCAGTGTAAAGGTACCGCTGTCTTAGCCTATCACTGAAGTCTTCAAAGGAGACTCCCATTGAGTTGCACAGTGTAATTAAAGCAACTTCCATATTATGCCCATCTCTACTCCTGGCCATCAGGGAAAAGAACGACATTGGAGTATCTCTGCAGATCAGTGGGAGTATCTACACATGGCGCTACATTACCATAGCAATGCACTATAGTGATGTAGCATTGGTGAGAACAAACCGTAATGACGCAGCTACGTCACTGTAGAAAATGCTCCCTCAGTATAGAGCACAGCTACAGTGATTAAGTGGCTAAAAATAACCATGTGCCACCAGCATGGCACAGTACAGGCTATTACAGTACAGTACAGGCTGTCACAACAGCACCATAGGGGCACATGTAGACATGCCCAATGATCCTTAACTATTGACACAAGTCAGCATAGTCTTCAGCTTGCACCAATGATCATTTGTACCAAATGCCTCCATAGATACAACATGCACTCCACAGGTGAATATTCACACAGACGGAACTTCCAGTAGACCTTAATCTTACATGTATAGAAAAATTTGATCATAGTGGGGTGGGAAAGAAAAGTGTGTCAACATTACAGAGCAAAAATAACTATATTGTCTCATTGACTTCTATCTTTGATGATTCAATTCCCTTGGAATTAAAAAAAACAAACACATATACCTCCCCTCCTCCCCGACCCCTTGCCCCCAGCATTCACTAAATAATATACAGACTCATGCTACAATTTTATTAACGGAGGAATACACTGAAAAGTACAACATATTTATGCTGCTGTATCTAGCCAAGGATTCTATTTTTTTGTCAAAGTCTTGTTATTATTTCTCAGTTTATATGACGGTTCTTCATGGGTGTTATACAGTGACACTTCTGAAGTCCATTCATACATACATGTCTGTCAAAAGTCCTAACTTGGTTATTGTGACTTTCTGGGGATGGATGGGAGAAGATTGATATAAGGGGATACTAATATTTGTTTCTCTTCCACTTTGTAAGCCATGTGATGGTGTAAAAAATAACCCAAAATCCATTGGTGATGTATAGGGAGTGCATGCAGATGCACATACAGCCACTAAGATTGGCTGTGCACCCCCTGGAAATGCCAGCCATGAAACCAGAAGTGCAGGCAGAACTGTACTTCCAGTTTCACCCCTGGTGATTTTGGACTCAGTAATCAGCTTCTGGGGAACCGCCCACCCCTCCCCCCGGTTGGTGATCTGGTGCCACCCCTCCCCCCCAGACTTGGGAGGCACCAGTCGCCCATGCCAAAATCCACATTTTCCATGATCAAAATGAAGCACCACTCACTCTCTCTATATATCTAGAGTGGTGTTTCATTTTGATCATGGAAAAATGTGGATTTTGGGTTACTTTTTAAAATCTGAAAATAGGGGATTTTTTTTAATCCAAGAAAACCAGGATCCCTATTAATACGGTAATGACCTATTTCCATATATTAAGCATGAGCCAAAGGGAGTAAGTGACAGGGGTTTTGGTGCCAAAAAGTTGGCAAACATCTCCTGAGGTAAAATGGACAATGATTGGCTTAGAGCATAGAAAGTGGTAAGTTTGTTTCGAAAAGATGATTGACAGATGCATCAGTTGGCTAAGAAGATAAGTGGCAAGAGCCCTAGAGATGTGATTGGACGGACTCTGCCGTGTAATTCAGGGGCATAAAAGGGTCTGAGCTCTGTTCCGATGGGAGGAGTGAGTCTGTGTGTGAGTCTGATGTGAGGTGTGAGTCTGGGTGGATGAATCTGGTTCTGTGTGTATTGTGAAAGTGAGGTGCTTGGCAAGGTACAAGTGGGTTAGTGTCTGTGGAGAGCTTGGATCTGTGTATGGGTCTCTAAGAAGAGAGGTGATTGTAGTTGTGTGTCTGATCTGGATGGAGCGAGGCTCCCTAGTAACCACTTGGGATCCAGCAACACACCAGTACTAATACCAGTTAGCCAGCATCCTGTGAATGGGAAAATATTACCCTTCCCTTAACAAAGGAGAAAGAGTACCCAAAAAAGAGGAAAATCTGGGGAGGCGGGCAGTCTTCATAGGCTTAGTTGTGAACACAGCAGTTGAGACTTTGCATCAGTGAAGCTGCTTGTGTGGGTACAGCAACGTAGTTGGAAGTACACAGACTGAGGGTCTGCTTCTGTCTCTCTGTTCTGTCTCCCAGTAATTTTCCACTCACCATTGTAACTTATTTCTCGTATATAGTCTTATTGTTTTAGGCGTCTGTTAGTGTCTGAAAATACACTATATTCTTGTGATTTACACTTAAAAAATGAGTCATAGAATCATAGAAAATTAGAGTTGGAAGGGACCTCAAGAGGTCATCTAGTCCAACCCCCTCTTCAAGGTAGGACCACCCCCAACTAGATCATCTCAGCCAAAGCTTTGTCTAGCCAGTTCTTAAAAAACTCCAAGGATGGAGAGTCCACAACCTCTCTGGGTTACCCCTTCCAGTGTTTTACTACCCTCCTAGTTAGAAAATTCTTCCTAATATCTAACCTAAACTTCCCTTGCTGCAACTTGCTGCAGGGACCATTTCTCCTTGTTCTGTCATCTGCCACCACTAAGAACAGTTTAGCTCCATCCTCTTTTGAACCTCCCTTCAGGTAGTTGAAGTCAGCTATTAAATCCTTTCTCAGCCTTATCTTCTCTAAACTAATAAGCCTGGTTCCTTCAGTCTTTCCTCATAATTTGTGTGTCTGCTCATTTTGTACTAATTGCTTTAGTGGTGGTGTAGCATCAGACTACAAGTGAACACGTTGCTGAGAGCAGTCCACCACCATTAAATATCTTTTCCTGGACTGAATGTTAGGAGGAGTAATGCCCTCAATTGCATATGATCTTGTGAGGTGCCTTCCATCCCTAATATCTATGAAATCTAAGAAATTAAGAATTCAGCTTTCACAACTTTGCATGTCTTTGTTTAGGTTGTTGTTTTTTCAGAGTAAATATAGTCTTCCAGAACTGGTATAAGTACTTGGAAACTGGTATAAACCAGTAATAGTACAGAAGTTTGGTGCACAAAAACTGGTTTAAAATGGTGGAACCTGGTCTAAGATAGACGTGGATTGATGCGCACTCAAATGTAATCGACTTAGGTTAGAATGGGGAATCAAAACTCTGTACTAAATCCCCTATCAATTCATGTTAGGTTGCTGTCTGCCAGCATCCCAGGCACCTTTGCTGCTCCCCCCACCATAAGCCCCTCCTCACAGGGAGGCACACTAGCATTTGCCCCATGCTTTGGCTGAGCACCCAGACAGCCCCACCCCCAGGCTGTCACAGAGCCAAGTCAGCACAGTGGCTGATGATCAGGAGCCCTGGTTTTCTCTGATAAAAAAAAAAAAAAAAAAATCCCCAATTTTTGGTTTAAAAAAAATAACCTGAAATCCACATTTTTCCATTATCAAAATGAAACACCACTAATATATATGGAAAAGTGTGTAAAAATCTATGTCAAAATGAAACACCATAGATAGATAGATAGATAGATAGATAGATAGATAGATAGATTAGAAAGGCATAATCCAGGTCTACCATATATATATTATAGTGGTGTTTCATTTTCATACGGATTTTTCCACACTTTTCCATGATCAAAATGAAACACCTCTCTCTCTCTCTCTCTCTCTCTCTATATATATATATATATATACACATATATAATATTCATTTTAATCATGGAAAAATGAGGATTTTAGGTTACTTTTTTTAAACTGAAAATTGGGGATTTTATTTTTTTAATCAGAGAAAACCAGGATCCCTGCTGATGATGACGGAGGCAGGAGAGAGTGCTCCCCTGTGTCCAGCAGACAACCAGGGGTGGCTGAGACACTGGGATTCACTAAGCTGCACTCAGCAGTCTCTAACAGCCTGGAGAGCCTGCTGGGTGGCGTGCAGGATTGCCTCTAACCTGATGGCCTCGGCCAGTACAGGCAGCCTGCATGTACCTCCCCACCAAAGGGTGATCATGTGTTCTACTCACCCCCAAAATAACCTACACCTCTGTAAAAAAAAACCTGCATAAATTTGATCAATTCCTCCTTGGATTTTTTTAATGTCTGTACTTAGCCTCTGTTTTGCAAGTCTAACCTGTTAATGCTTAGTAGTGCTATAAAACTGCCTCATTTTCAGATTTTGACAAGCTCAGATGGGGAAGAGGTAGACTGAGCATGCTTCTCAATTGTGTTTGAAAGCTCATCACAGGGGCAGCATAGAAAATATGTATGGTAAAGTACTTTTGCAGAATAGTGTTTTAGTTTTAAACAGCTAAGCATTTCAATGGGATTACTCCCATGTTTTAAATTAAATGCTTTGCAGTATTTGCCCTAGATGAGGAGGCAGGAAGAGAGCTAGGATTTGAGCTGTGTACTTCAGTTGTTGAGTATTTGTAAATTCCACTTGATTGATCTGCATGTTTCAAGTAGTTAGATTATCACAGTTTGCTAATTGATCTTCACCCTCCAGTGGCTGAGAAACAGGCATCAGATGCAGTTCTGTTGATGTGGCTTTCTCCCACTGTTACTAATCATTCTTCACTATATTTTAGGTTACTGAACTCTTAAGTAAGTATTGGATAGTCTGTGCACAGTACTGATTTGCTTACTTCTCCCATTGAATTGTATCCTCCAGCAATTAAGGTTTACAAAAGTTTACTGATTTAGGTTCATATGTAAAAAGCTCAGTGCTCAAACAGTTTGCTAACAGGGTTGCATGCTTTACTGATCATAACGCTTGGACAGTACATTTCATTTGTGTTCATTTACATAATTTGCTGATTAAACTACATTTAATCTGTTGACCTTTACTCTGTACTTATGCCACATTTAGGGATGTAATCAATATGCACACTTTGCTGGATGCTACTGACATCTCAAAGTTTACTTAGTCCTTAAATGCTCTGTTTAAAACACAGTATCTTCATTCTCTCACAAATCAGAAAATACAGTGATTGCTGCTGTATCAGGAAAATCAAACTGGTCCAAGTAGGAAGTAGTGCAAAGCTGTACTGCCCCATGCAGAGCCAACCTTAGGGAAAATGGTGTCCTGGGCAAACTGGTATTTTGGTGCACGCCTCGGCACCCCCACCAAGTCAAAGTGCTGCTGCTTTGCCAGAGTGGCTCTGTCTGATGGGCCAGGGAGCTGGGCAAGGTGTCTGACTGTGGTAGGGATCATCAGCTGCAGCCGGGTGAAGGTGAGGCAGAAGGAGCAGGAGCCTGCAATGAGCAGCTGGTGAGTGCTGGCATAGGGGACTTTACTACCCTACAGACACCACAGGACTCCTCCAGGGCCCAACATGCAACCGGGCACGTGCAGGTGATACTCCCTTGCTCCCCTCCATGGATTGCCAGCCTCGGCCTGGGGCTCCCAGAATGCACTGCCCCAGCCTGTCCTTTCCAGGAGGAAGCAGATATTACTGCCTCTGCTGCCCCTGCACACAAAATCAGGGGCGGTCTGCTTACCTCACCCCACCAAAGCCCCCTAAACGCTCACCCCAGCCCCCATGTATGTGTACGTGTGTGTGTGTGTGTGTGTAGCACCCTCCTCACCATGGCACCCTGACCAATGACTCATGTTGCCCACCCCTAAGGCCAGCTGTGGTTCCAGGAAGTATATGGAGATGAACTGTGGGAAGGAAGGATGCTATAGCCTGGTTTAGTGTGTTCAGTCCACTATGTGGGAAAATACGGATGGGGAACAGAGACCCATCAGTCCCAGTGGTTCTTGGTATTGCCACCTGTCTGTAACTAGCACCTGATTTTTGACTATTCGGAAGACAAGGAGAAGGTCTGAACTGTAACTCCTATGAAGCTTCATTCTTATTACAGTTAACCTAAGCAGCACAGCATAGCAAGATGTTTAGCCAGGGAAGCTTCTAAAGCTTCAGTCCCACATTCCAGTATCAGCAACTCAGCTCTTCCTCTCCCATCTTGGTTTCATTTTAGGATCAAAATGGAGAAGAAAATTGAGGACACGTTAAGCTACAGCCCTGACCCTTTGGTGAATCGCAATCATTCTGTGCACCACATCATAAAACCAAAATCAAAGTTGTTTAGCTCTTGAATTATTGGATTTGGAGTTGGATGGGGCAGATCTAGGGGCGTGCACTGCTATACTTGTACCCTCCTTGAATCCTGGTGTATCAAAAGTTTAAAACCAATTGCCTGGCAGCGGCAGCAGCATTTTCAGTCAGGCAGCATTTTCAGTTAAGGAGTTCATGGCTCATTATAATTGATTAAAATGAAATAAACACCACTATATATATATAGTGGTGTTTCCTTTTAATTGTGGAAAAATGTGGATTTGGGGTTACTTTTTTTTAACAGAACATTGGGAATTTTTTTTTTTTAAATAAGAGAAAACCAGGATCCCTGTGTAGAATAGTGAAAGTCCATGCATGCGCCATATAAGTAGAGGTGAAAAGTTTCTAGAGGGTTTGAACTCTCAACCTTGATGAAGTCATGACCTACTTTTAAGGTCTGGGCATGCGCAGTGTATAATGATAATGCAACTGTTGATCAATGTTGGTATGTTAATTAATAAGGTAGCTCTGATAATGTTGCTTATATTGGTTTGAAATAGTTTGAATTGATTGGTCCTTTTAAATATTGCCCAGGTTTTAATTTGATTGGGTATTGTGCAAAAGGCGATGATTGGATCATTGGGTGAGTGACAGGTGGCGTGATTAGCAGGTTATAAATCCTGTCCAAAGCAGCCAAAAGGAGCTCTGGGGGTTTGGGCTTGGGCTTACTCTCACTTTGGCTGGACAGTCCTAACTTTGGTTTCTCATGGTGTGGGAGCTTGTTGAGTGCAAATTCCTTGCTGTGACCTGGTCGTTGGATTGAGGCTTACCTGCCTAATGCTCTTTCTGTCAGAACCAAATAGTTGTATGCCTATGGCACAGTGGAACATTCCTTTGGTTTGATCCATAGTGGAACATTCTGCTGTCAATCATTCTGCATGCCTGTGCCATAGTGGAAAATTCCATTGATCTGATTTGATACATATGGCACAGGGAAAAACTAAGTCACAGCAAAAAAGTAGGTCACAGTGCGAAAATTCCGCTATGTAACTATATGCCACAGTAATGGAAAGTTACAGCTTAGAAAATGTTCCCGCCAAACTTTATGCAAACACGCACACCACAATTGGCCAGTCCAAATTATTCATATTTAGTGCCTAGCGATTGGCTTGTTAGTCATATAAAAGGTAAATCAGTTTCCGCCCACGTTGGAGAACTCCGCATATCTCTCCAGCTTAGCACGTTGGAGCACTCCGCATACACCTCAGAGAAGGAGAACTCAGAGAGCGAACGCGGAGAGCTAGAACTCCGTACATATCTCAGAGCAAAACTGGCGGACTGATCACCCACCAGTGACTCCCAGTCACATGACCCTCCTGACGTACCCCGACCCCGGTACCACAGTAAGCCGATTACGAAAACTTCATTGGTCCTCTTGCGTGTTTAAGAGAGTCTTTATAACTCGTCTGTAATTGCAATTAAGCCAGTCAACTCTGCCTGCGCCCATATATCAGTGGCGTAAATAAACAATCTATTTGTTACCAATACGCATCCGTGCCTAATTCTGCTCCATCGGTCAAAAGTACCCGCCTGCCGTTTCGGGCTACTGGCCACAGCCCGGCCTACCACTCGACTGCCACACTTTCCTTTGGGCTTTGACTGTGAAGCTGCAGTTAGGTAAAGTATCACCCTTTCCCTATTCGAGGTGCTGAGTACCTAAGCAGGGAACAGCTAGAAATCCTCAGGGATTGTCAGGGGGTTTCTCCTGTTGACTAGGCCTAGGGTGTTCTTGCTGCCATCTGTGGTTTCTGGGTTATCTGTGAAGTTGCATAGCAGTTAACTGTGTAGTGACTGAAGCTCATTATAATGTGTAGTTGATTGGTTGTGTGACCAGGGACATTGGGTTTGGGATGTGCATCAGGTTATTGTCCCATTGAGTGCATTTTATTGTGTTGCAGCTCAGGTGTTACAGAACATTGTGTCAGGTAGTTGTTGTGCAGGTTTTATTGTATAATACAGCTTATATTGCTCAACCTACCTATGTTGTAGTGTGTAGCTACTCTTTCTAACTGAGTGGGGTCGGGCAGAGATCAATGCTCAGGGAAATTAACTTACTTTAATGCCCCAAACCTGACTACCTGTGGGTCATGGAGGAATAATGACCCTCTAGATTAATTAGTTAATTGGCATCCCCACAGGTGGTCCTTCACCTGCTTATGACTAACAGGGAGTATGGAGGTTGAACCTGCATCTATTCTACTCTCCAGCATAGTCCAGTCCATTCTCCAATACTCCTTTTGAAGCTCAGCCATTACCCCATTGCATTTAATAGTCATTGGATAAAATGGATACAGAGCAGTATGGAATGTTCAGCTTATTAGGAGCAAGGCTACAAGGTAGAATGCAGGGCCTACTTTCAGGGTTGAATCCATCTCACAGTGGCACAGCCTGCTTTTACCTGTCCTTCTGACCTTACACATTTCCCTCTCTCAGCTGCCTGAAGAGCCAGCTTCAAAAAGAATACAGAGGAAGTGTAGCAGGAAGCTTGGTGCTCTTGGTATTTTAGGGTAAGTCAGGCTGCAGGAGAAGCAGGCTGTAGGTAAGGCAGAGGCCAATCAAGGGAACTGATGGTATTTAGAGGTTTGTTTTTGGGAATTGGCTTGTAGGTAAATATATATGTATTAGAATAATGATTCAGAACAGTAGAAAGGGTTAGTTGATTTCTAAAGGCCTGGTTGCCACAGTTTCACAGCCTTCAAGGCAGATGGGGTGTCTAACCCAGGCAAGCAATAAGGCCAACAGATAAACACATAGTCTGGGAAGTTTTGGACATGTACCACACTGTTCTACAACTTGAGATAAAGTGGTACCAGCTCACAAGGCCCCAGAATTAGCAACGTGTAGGGAGTGCACGCAGGTGCCCATGCACCCCCTGAGATTGGCCATGCACCCCGTGGAAGAGTCAGCTACGAAACCAGAAGTGCCAGTGGAGATATGCTTCCAGTTTTGCCAGTTTTGCCACTGGTGGTTCTGGGCTCCCCCCGCCACCGCGTCAGCAGTCTGGTACCCCCCCCCCCCCCAGGCTTCAGAGGCACCAGTTGCCCATTGGCCCCAGAGTGGGGGTGCCTGATATTTCTAGTTTTGGGGGAGCAGACCAAATTAGAACAAGGCCCAGAAAACCCAAATTAAGATGTGTGCATGTGATGGTCTTGTGTAAGAAAGGAATATGCTGGACAGTTACAGGCACTGGGGCTGGAAGCTCCAATAGTAGTGGAGACTGTTCCTGGTTTAGAAGCCCACATTGACTGGAGTTGACACTGGGGCTGATGTGTGAATGATTGGTAACATCTGTAAGGCTTGGGTCTGGCTAAGATGGGAGATAATGAGGACACATAATTAGTTCTTAAGGCAATGAGAAGTGACACCTGTATTTTTGAGTATGAGATCTTGCTTGGGGAGCCCTAGGGCAGCCTCCCTTTTTCTAAAAGCATAATTATATCAAGTTGTGGCCAGTAAGTAAAAGGGTAGATTGCCCTAACAAGGTAAATTTTATAGCGTTACCATATTTCCAGGTCCAAAAAGAGGACACCTGCCATGCAGGGGCAGGGTAGGGGCGGGGATATGACTAGAAGGGCAGTGACATACTGGTGCCCTGCCCCTGCCCGTTCTGTTGCCCCTCATTGCCAAGCCACAGCTCCTTCCAGCCCAGCCACTGCCCCTCACTCCTGCCCCACACACCCCAACCCTGCCAGTGCCCCTCACTCGCAAATCATAGTACCCTGCCCCCTGGACCATGATGGTGCCCCTGACTCCTGATCCATTGCCCCCTGGCACTGCCATTGCCCTCTGCACTCCCAACCCACAGTCCCCTGCCCCCCACCCTGCCCCTCACTCCTGTCCTGCAGCCCCCTGCACTCCCAGCTCTGCTGGAGGGGCCATGGCTCTGATTCATGCAGGAGGTGGCAGAGTGTGCCAGGCCCCAATGAGGACTGGAGAGAAGAGGAGGGGAGGCTTTTGACACCTCCAGTCCTGGGATGGGGCTGCCATGCTGGGACAGTCATGCTTCTTTTTCCCCTCCCCTCCTGCAGCATCTCCTGGCTGCTCAGCCCCTCCAAGCACAGAGCACAGGCACTGTTCCCTTTGCTTCCCACCAGTCACAAAGTTTCCTACTGCCCTCAGAGGGCCCTCCCCTCCCTCCTTGCTCCTTTCCCAGGGGAGGAACAGGAAGCTTCCCCACTTCACTCCGCTCCCCCTGCCATATTGCAGCCCCATCCCCTGACCCCACTGCCCTGATGTAATGTCTGGGATTTAGCTTGGGAGCAGGGGGAGGGCCATTGGAGGCAGCAGAGAGCACCACTTGGGTCTACGTGTGCCTCCTCAGCAGTAGGCAGGTATGTCTGTGCTCCCTGCTGCCTCCGATCGCCCTCCCCCTGCTCCTACCAGATGAGGAAAGCAAAATCCCAGACATTTGGGCAGATTTAAAAAACCCGTCCAGATAGAGATCAGAAAGTTCAAAAAGAGGACGTGTCCAGGAAAACACAGACATCTATATAGTAGTGGTAACTAATATATACCTATATATTAGTGTTTGTTTCATTTAAATCATGGAAAAAAGTGGAATTTTTTTTTTTAATTGGAGAAAACCGGGATCCCTGGGATGTTGGATCACTTTCTGGGAAGTCAGACAAATTCAAGTTCAACCTCCCCTGTCTTGAGTGACCCCAAAGTAGAACCCACCTCATCTGCTACCTGGGCAAGTATGGGCAACTGGTGCCTCCTGAGTCTGGGGAGGCCACCAGATGGCTGATGGGGGAACGGCCCTCAGTGGCTGATTGCTGAGCCCAAAACCACCAGCGGTAAAACCAGCGAAACTGGAAGTGCACTTCTGCCAGCACTTCTGGTTTTATGGCTGTCACATCTAGGGGGTGCACAGCCAAACTCAGGGGGTGGATGTGCAAAGGTATGCACCCCTATGCATTGCCAATGTGGGTAAAAGCCCTAATCACAGCTCCTGGCTCTTCTTTTGCTCTTCCCTTCACTCCTTGAAACTCATTAGTCATTGGTTATGTCTGGGTGTGTACACTGGCCTAGCTGGCAAGTGTACACTGGCCTACTACACTTTTTCAGTAGATGCGTACATGGTTAGGGAACCAAACTGTAGAGGTAATAGATCAAACTGTGCACAAGTGTCGAAAAAGACCACTTATAGGCCTGGAAAGCTACTATTTACATGCACAAAGAGTAACAGAATTCCTTCCTGACTTCACAAGACTTCATGCAGAGCAAGAAACTGGAGCTTTATGCTGTTGGACAGGGAGATGCTCAAAGGGGCTTGTTTCTAGCATCATAGGAGAAGTGTCACAGACATCAGGAATGACATCATTTTTCTATATAAAGCTTTTTTTAGTGGGAATCATTTGTTAGTTCCCTCTGAGCTTTAGAAAGTTGGTTTAATGATGGTTTTGTTATGTGTATTTTTTTGAAAGAACTGAACACATTTTCAGGTGCTGTAATAATAAAAGAAGTGAAGGGTACAGCAAGCCTTGTTTTGAAAATGAATGCAAAGTTTTTGTATGCTGGGTTTTTCAGACTGATTAGCAAAACACTGTGATCAGTTTAATTAAAAGGTGCACATTTTGACTGGCAGTGCTATTGAAAAATCTCAGTATCCACAGAATCCAACTTTGTCATCTAATGTGCAGCTATATCTGTAAAATATCTAATTGGAGTATCAAACTATGTACTCCAGCTCAAAGTCTGTAGTCTGTGCATTTTGAGATACTGGAACACCCGGCGAATTGATAAAATATTGTTTATCAGTGTGGAATATGAAAAAAACCCTCCAAAATAAGCTGTTGAATCAAGGGGATATAAAATGTGGGAAGTAAAAGGTCAGACATTACGTAGCTACTGTAAATGATGCACTATAACTTGATCAATATATTTCATGAAAACAAAACTAGCACAATTTGTTGAGCAGTGATTAAAAGCATGCCAGACAAAAACAGCCTAGCAAGATTTTAACTTTGAATGGCATTTCCTTCCTGAATGTGTACAGTGTGTAACTGCAATGATATGTTTATGGCTATTGCTGACACAAATCATAAAGAAAGAGCTTGAGGAAAAAGAGGATTCTTTTTAATGGAAACTTTAAAGGTGTCATGTGTTATGTTTCTCGCTCATGACACAGCTCACCTTGTCTTGCTAGCTCATGAGGATAGTCATTATTAACAGAATAATGGTTGGAAGTGACAACTATTTTTACTTATCTTCTGACAATGCAATATTGAGGACTATCACTACTGCATTGTCTCTTCATAATCTCATAAGCCCAAGGACTGGGGCTAGACCTGCAGCTAATGTAAATCAGCCAACTTTCACTGAACTCATGATTTATGCCTAGTGCATTTGTATTAGCTGTGCCAATGATTTTTCACAATGTAAGACTGGCAAGTTTTTGTAAAGTTCCACTCCTTGCAGCCATTTATGTCAAACTAGGGGCAGACGCCCCAGTCAGCTCCAGCTACCTTATAGTGATGTGAAGTAGTAGTACACTCAGCTTGACTTCCCAGTTGTATAGCTTCTTTGTGTCACTGGAGCAATAAAGAGCATGTAGGCTAGGTACAGACATTCAAAATGCTGAAGGAAGAGTCGATCTAAGCTATGTGGTTTTCTGTAAGCAGCATAGTGTAGATCGGTAGCGAACAGAACACACATTTACCCTTGGGTTGGGGGAGAGAGGGACAGGGCAAATGGTAGACCGGGTCCTGCCATTTTTAAACCAGTGTGTGTGCACCAAACTTCCGTTTTGTTATGGGTATATACCAGTTGCCAATCACTTATACCTGTACAAGTGTAATTTCTATACCTGGTCACAGAGTGTACCAATTAATCTAAACTTACATCTTTGATAACACCAAGTCTTGGAACCACGTTAAGAAAGAGGGAAGCTTGTGGCATAGGCCTGAAGCAAATTGCCCTGGCACAGCTATATACCAGGACTTCCATATGAGGAGGGACTAAAGGTTAAGGCTAGACTAGGCTTATTCAGTTTAGAAAAGAGATGCATAAGTGGGGACATTATAAGGATGTACAAAATACCAAATAGTGAAGAGAAAATAAATAGGAATTTATCATTTACTATCTCTCACAAACTGAGAACTAGAGGTCATAACATTAAATCAGTACGTAGTAAGCTTAAAACTAAATGGACATTTTTTTCTTAAAACTTAGTAATTCAAGTATGGAACTCATTGCTACAAGAAGTTGTGGAAGCTGACAGTTTAATTAAAATCAGAAAGAGATTGGACAAATTTTTTGGAGGGAAGGTGCATTAGTAGTTATTGAGCATGGGAATTCGAAGTACAGCTTCAGAATCCAAACTTCCTAGGCCTTAAATGCTGGGGGCTGCAAGTGAGAGGAATAGTGGGAAAAATACCGATCATACCTTGTTCACTCTCCATTTCAGTTTCAACTCCCTGCCACTGGACAAGTTGGACCTATGGTCTGACCTAGTAAATGGCAATTCTTATGGTTTTTTTGTAATAGTATTCCTATTTGTTTAGGGTAAATTTGCAATTATTTGGGTAAGGCTACCCCACTTCTAAAGTTTTTTTCACATTTTTTTAAAGTCAGGAAAGTCTGATTTTTTTTTCCACAGGTTAACCAATTCATGTGCCCATGGCCTACAGTCATTATGATCTGAACTTCTATAACATGTTTTTGTTTTCAAATTTTCTATGTACACATTGCATTTTTCTCTGTTTAGTTATACTAGCTATAGAGATTCCCAAAGATTAAAGATGATAGAATTTTAATCAGTCTTTTGCCTATACCAGTGTAAAGCAGAAATAAGGCCGCTAAAGTCAATGGACTTACCTTGGTAAAACTATAGTACAAGACACTAAAAGGCCTGCTCACAAAAAAGGCAGATGTCTTCAGAGGAAAAACAGGAAGGTTTTGAATTAGCTGTGAAAGGGTAGTAATTTTGGAAATGGTTGTGCTATATTTTGGTTGCTTTCTTCTGGTGTATCAAAATTTTAAGAAATGTTAGAGAAAAAGCAACCCCTGTCTTCTTTCTTTCTGGAGATCCATGAAACTGAGAACATGGAGTTTGATTGAATTGTGTGGTCCTGCAGCATTAACAATAGGCCTCTTCAGGTAAGCTCTTAACACATGGAAAATTAAGGATTCATTCATACTTTATTTTAATTCTCTTCTCCTTAACATAACGGCATGAAGCTTGATTTTTTTTTCTGTATGTTCATTTGATGATTCTTGATATTTACGTCTGTTATTTCAGGCTCAATACAATTGTGGTATAACTAGGTAGTTTTATACCCAATTTACAAAGAAGAGTTTGCACACAAAAATGTTAAGTGACTTGTCTATGATCTCAGTGTCATATTTGGAGACAGTGAATAAGGTAATGCAGTGGTACTCAATCTTTCAGCCCTCTGGCTGGATGAGTGGTACAAGGCCAGTCTACAACCAGATCGGGCCCCATGTGTCTCCACTGGACTCGACGTACCAGACTCGGACCCCATACTGCATTTATTTGGCTCCATGTACCTAGATTAGACCTACACTGCTCCCCTCACCCCACCTCCAGCCCCATGTGCCAGAATCAGGAGTCTGTGCTATAGGTCTGTGCAAAGCTCCAGTCACTGATTCGATTTGGCAGAGATTCGGCTCAGTTTGGTGGCCAAATCTCCGAATCCGAACCAAATCAGGGGACCCTTTAATCTCTCTGAATTGAATCAAACCCTCTGAATCGATTTGGCGAGATTCAGAAAGATTCAATGATTTGGACATAGACATCTTTTTTCTATATAACTCAAGGTACCAGGCAGCTCATGAACACTGAGATGGTGGGACAGATGGAGCGTCCCAGATGAGTGTAGAGGGGTCACTAGCACGCTTGGCAGTGAACCGGGAAGTGGACCAGAAGCACTTCTAGTCCACTTCCTGGTCTGCTGTGGAGCATGCGGGTGACCCTCCTTCCCACCCTCCAGCTCAGCAATTGGTGCCTCCTGGTTCGGGGGGTACACTCAGGGTCCCCACACAGCCGGTTGCCAGGCCAGAAGGGCGTGCGAGAGGGTCCCCCATGTGCTCAACAGTGGACCCGTAAGTAGGCTGAAAGTACTTCTGGTCCATGTCCAGCTCCACTGCCAAGCATGCAGGGGGGCCCCCTGCACTCCTGTTGGACGCTCCATCCAGCCCACCATTGCAGTGTTCACAAACCATGCTTGGTACCTTGAGGTATGTAGAAAAACATTTAAAGCTGTGTCTATGGCCAAATTGCTGATTGTCTGAATCAGCACTGAATATTCAGATTTGGATCCAGCCAAATTGAATTGGGACAGTGATCCAAATCAACTAATCGAATTACTGTCCCCTGATTCAAGCCAATCTGAATCCAAATCAACTATGGCCCATTTTGCACACCCCTACTATGCTGCCTCTGCCAGGCCCCACATGACAGAATCATGTCTGTGCTGCCCATGCATAAACTCTGTGCACACCAATTTGAGCCTGTGCTGCCCCTGCCTGGATCAGGCTCTTGCCATACCTGGCAGGCCCTGTGCACCCTGATCAGCCTGGCCTCACACACTGGGATCAGTCCCTGTGTTTCAAAATCAGTCCTGCACTGCCCTGCATGCCCAACCTAGCATGTGAGACCATACTAATCCAGGCTATGAGGGTCCCCACAAGCCAAAAAAATTGAAAGCAGGAAAGTGACAATTAACATTGCCACTGATCCCCCACCACCAAATTTTTGGAACTGGGGAAAGCCCCGTGAGGAGCATTACATGGTTTTGTAAGCTGGATGTGACCTACTGGCCAGGAGTTATTCACCCCTGAGTTACATTAATTACAGCATGCCCTGTTAGTAATTCAGCATAGGAACAAACAAATTACAACAAGGTTAAAGGAGTCAGGACTGATATAGGTACAGGTTCTGGTGCAGGTCCTAATCCCTTCAGGAAGAGGAGGAGTTGATTCTGGTTCTCTCACATGGGGTCTGAATGCTTTAAGTACTGAGCTTATGGATAAATGAGGACACCTCTTCCAGTGATGTCCATATTTTGTGATAAAAGGGTAGCATAGATGTCTAACTGTGGAAGGAGATTCAGGATAGTATATTCCTACCAGAGATCTCCACCTGAAGTCAGGAGCAAGACACTTAATTCCTTAGGAAAGGCAAGACTTAAGGCACACCCCTGTCCTTAGCATTTTCTGGCTGGCTTAAGCAGCATTCTGTTCAGTTCATTGGCATTTTGGCTCTTGTTCTCAGATGACTAAAACTCTCCCTCCCTTATGCAGAAATTATGACAGCATCAAGTGCAGGGATGTGAATTCCGCTAGATGGCCAAGCACTTAAGATTTGCAAGGAGTTAGACCCTTTATGAGTCTCTTGAGTCTAGCCTACAGTCTTGATTTGAAGATGTTTAGCTTAAAGGAAATTTATACATGTTTCCAAACAAGTCCAAACAAAATTAAATACAAGGAGAAGTAGGCCTATTAATAAATGAGAAAGGTATCAAATGAATGCAGACTTGAAAACAAGCTATAGAGCTACTTTTAGAAATGATACAAGGAAAAATGAGTAATTAGGCATATGACTAGTAATGAAACCCAGGGAAGGGAATATGTGGAAAATGTGGTCATGTACAGGGGGACCAGTATTAACCTAAATGAACTGACTTGAAGACTGATCCTTCTCCTATTTAAGTTGATGATGTGGTAGCATTGATTTCACTCATAGAGGGTGCCACAAATGCTCTTAGAACAACCACATCTTTCTGCATTGCTCCATACTAGCGTTTGTTTCTTTGTCTTCATTCTGCAATATTTAGTGTTTCATTATATATCTGTATCACATCAAAGATTACTCCATTGTACAATCACTCTTCTCTGTAAGAAAATATGTATATAGATCACATCAGGGTGTAACAGAAAACTAGGTAGTAAAATAGAACATTAGAATAGTCGTAGCACAATAAAAGGGTGTTTTGCAGCAAAGAAAAAGTAAAAATAGTGGCTGTCCAGATATGCTTTAAAGAGATTTTATATTTTTTATATACTCAGTTCTTGGTTGTCTGTCAGCACTCAACAAACAGTAGAAAGCAGTAAAGTTTATATGGTAGAAAAAGGATATTATAAAGGTTCTTTTTGTTATGGGGGTATAGGGGTGGTCAGTATTTGTGGGAGACAAAAGAGTGTTTTGTACACAGGAAAGGTTGTCATAATTACAAATATTGGTGCTATTTTGCCGAGAGTCCTATTTTAGCAAGTATTATGCTAGAATATATTATTTGGAGTTCAGAGCAGGGACTGGTGAAGGACAAGATTAACATACTGTATGTAAAAGATTAATACAAAATATGAAGAGAAAGGAGAAAGGGAGAATGAAGCTATGAAAAGGATAAAGGAGAAACGAAGGATGAAGCTAAAAAACATTAGATGAATGGAGGGCAAAGGAAGGAAAAGGTATTGAGGCAATGCTACTGGGATGCAAGTCATCCCAAGAGGGAATTTGAATCTTTTCAGAAAATGTGGTAAGAAATTCAGTCCAGAGACAAATAAATCAGATTAGATTAATATTTTTGTTGTTCAGTCAGTGCATAATAACACACAGGGTAGAATCTCATAAATTTGTGATCATATTTGATCTCAAGTGAATCACTAATCCTCCTGTAACTTGTAATTAAATCTCTGGCACAGAGCAATGCCATGGGCACTTATTTCCTACATAGACTAGCTTATCTTCAAAGTCACAACGAGTTGCTATCAGTGGAAGTCCATTACACTTTGAAACCCACAAATGAAGCCAAGTGGAGTACGTAATAGTGATATAAAGCCTTCCTGATTCTTCATGACCATTGATATATAGTAGGTAAAAGCCCCTTTTGTATGCATATACCTTGAGTAATTCCAATTAAAAGAACAGAAATAACACCAAAAACATAAATAAACAGTTAAAGTGGTTAAAAGGAGGAAAAAATGAGATATTGCCCTTCATCAACAAAACACATTTATATGAATAAGGAGCAATGTACCTCCACAGGAGAGTTTTTTCTGAAGTAAACTCCTTTTGTGCTAATAAAAAAAATGGGATTGTTGTTTTATTGTATATGTATTTGGTATTTCCTATTCATTCCCAACCAGCCAAATAAAGCATGTATAAGGGTAGAAATCTCATTTGGTAGAAAAGATGCAAATTTGAACATTAAATATTATATAAGCATATATATATATATATATATATATATATATATATATATATATATATGATGAATACATGTGATGCTGCGGGCACTTTCATTAGAGTGGCTCTCAGAGATGCTCTTATTATAGCACCCTCCACTCTGGAGCACATGTATAGACACCCATAGAATTATAGAAAATTAGGTTTGGAAGGGTCCTCATTTAGTCCAACCCCCTACTCAAAGCAGGACCATCCCCAACTAGATCATTCTACCCAAGGTTTTGTTGAGCCAGGCCTTAAATCCTGTAAGGATGAAGTTTCCAACACCTCCCTGGGTAACCCATTCCAGTGCTTCACCATATTCCTTTTGAGAGAGTTTTTCCTAATATCCAACTTAACTTCCCTTGCTACAACTTGAGACCATTGTTCCTTGTTCTGGCATCTGCCACCACTGAGAACAATCTCCATCCTCTTTGGAACCACCCTTCAGGGAGTTAAAGGCTGCCATCAAATCTCCCTTCAGTCTTCTCTTCTACAGACTAAATAAGCCCTGGTCCCTCAGTCTCTCCTCATAAGTCATTTTCATTGCCCTCCACTGGACTATCTCCAATTTGTCCACATCCTTTCTATTCAGTTACATTTAGCTACATTCTTAATGTAGCTTAATGTAGTTAACCACACGCATCAGTACCATGTCTACATTGGGATGCATTCTTGAATCAATACATCCCAAGGCTTTACCATTGATCCATATACTTTAGGCACATAAAATTGTACTTAGGCAGATTCTAAGCTTCCTTCCTGACTTCTGATTTTGGTGAACCCTCTGGCTCCGTGTTTGAACTTTGGCATGACCTCGGCTTGGTTTCTGAACCCTGACCGTGATCAGTGCCATGGCTTGGTAAGCTGCTTCTTACTTCTGGTTTCGTAGCACCCTGGGCATACACATTCAATTCATGCTCTTTAGGCAATGAACTTTAAATCTACTACCTCCATTGTGAGGTACTAGAAAAAAATGCTCATTAGCCTATTTGCATAGTTTCATAGTTTAATAGTAGCTAGGGTCAGGAGGGACCTGAACAGATCATCTAGCCTGACCCCCTGCACAGGCAGGAATGAATGCTGGGTTCACAAGACCCCAGACAGGTGATCATCTAACCTTTTTTTGAATTTACCCAAGGTAGGGGCGAGGACCACTTCCCTAAGAAGTTGGTTCCAGATTCTGGCCACCCTAACTGTAAAATATTGCCTCCTGATCTCTAACCTAAACCTATTCTCCATCAGCTTATTGCCATTGTTCCTTATCAACCCAGGTGGTGCTGGGGAGAAAAGGGCTCTTCCTATTTGCTGATGATTTCCCCTGATGAGTTTGTAGGCAGCCACCAGGTCCCCCCTCAGCCTCCTCTTGACGAGGCTGAACAGGTTCAGGTCCCTCAGTCTCACCTCATAGGGCCTGTTCTGCTTCCCTCTCACCAAATGGGTGGCCCTCCTTTGAACCCTCTCCAGGCTGGCCACATCCTTTTTAAAGTGCTGTGCCCAGTACTGGATGCAGTACTCCAATTGCGGCCTGACCAATGCTGCATAGAGGGGGAGTATTACCTCTCTGGACCGGCTTGAGATGCACCTTTGGATGCATGACAAGGTATGGCTGGCCTTGCTGGCTGTGGTCTGGAATTGGCGGCTCATGTTCATCTTGGAGTCAATAATGACTCCAAGATCCCTTTCCGCCTCTGTGCTTTCAAGAGGGGAACTCCCCAGCCTGTAAGTATGCGGTGGATTCCTTCTCCCAAGGTGCAGCACCCTGCATTTGTCTATGTTGAACCCCATCCTACTCTCATCTGCCCATTTATGTAGTCTGTCCAAATCTAGTTGCAGCCTCTCTCTCCCTTCAAGTGTGCCCACCTCGCCCCACATCTTAGTGTCATCAGCAAACTCAGACAATGTGCTTTCAACCCCCTCATCCAAGTCACTGATGAAGATATTAAAGAATGCGGGCCCAAGGACTGAGCCCTGGGGGACCCCACTACTCACATCTCGCCAGGTTGATTACGACCCATCCACCATTACTCTCTGGGTGCACCTCATCATCCAGTTTTTTACCCATCCAACTGTGTAGGCATCAATGCCACAGTCGCTTAACTTATTAATGAGAATGGGGTGAGAGACAGTGTCAAAGGCCTTCTTAAATTCTAGAAAGACTACACCCACAGTGACACCATCATCCAAGAATTTAGTTACTTGGTCATAAAAGGCAATCAGGTTGGTCAGGCAGGACCTGCCTTTGATGAACCCATGCTTGTTGCCCCTGAGCATATTCTCCCCTGCTGGCCCCCCACAGATGTGCTCCTTGATGATTTTCTCCAAGATCTTCCCAAGGACCGAGGTGAGGCTTATGGGCCTATAGTTACTTGGGTCCTCCTTCCTCCCTTTCTTAACAATGGGGACCACATTAGCTCATTTCTAATCCCCCAGCACCTGGCCAGATGACCACAAATGCTCATACAGCTGGGCCAAGCGCTCCACAATGACCACTGCCAGCTCTCTCAACACCCTTGGGTAGAGGGCGTCTGGACCTGCAGATTTAAAAATGTCCAGCCCTTCCAGAAGATCCCTATCTACCCTGTGCTGACCCAAGGTCTGTCAGAGCTATCCCCGAGATTGTCCCTACTTCTGGCATGAGGGATGTCCTGGTCCCTGTTCAAGAAAACAGAGGTGAAGAAACTGTTAAAAATATCAGCTTTCTCATCTGGTGTAGCCACAAGGTTACCATTTGAGTCTTGTAGGTGCAAGACTAATATGTATTAGCTAAAGAGCACATTTTGTGATGCTTTAATGAATATTAAAATAGGCTAATGCACATTAAAACACACACAGAGATGCCTCTGACTTCTAACTTGATCTGCCCTCTGTTGCTCTGAACTGTGGCTTACCTCTGGAACCCCCAGTCCACCCCTCAGCTTTGCTGTCTAGGTCTGATGCCCCTATGGACCATGACATTCGAGTATTCTGACTACCAAGCTGTAGAATAAGTTTGATAGGGTATATTCCACCATTTTGGTTGAAACTGGGCCTCAGTTATGTAAAAAATGCAGTCATTCTGCCAGAAAAAGAGCAAGCAAGAGCAAGTCCTCTTCCTTAATCTAGCAGTTAAAGCATTCAATGTAGAGGGTTCTGGTCCCTGCTCTTAGTCATATTATTTCTAAATTTGGTCCGCTGACTAATACAGGGATAGGCAGCGTTTTTTGGTTGGAGTGCCAAAAAACCCCACAACGTCTACCTTGGAAGGTTCTGGAGTGCCAACATGCTGAAGCCTGGAGCAGCTGTTTGCAGCCTCCCAGCTGCAGCCAGCGCATGGAGCCCCAGTTTGCTTGCAGCAGGGCTTGCAGCTTCCCAGCCACTTGCTGGGAGCAGTCTGGGCTCCGTGGCTGGTAGCAGCTGCTTAGAGCCTGGGCTGGCGGTGGTGTGCCAAGCAAAATGGCCTTGCGTGCCATGCTCAGCACTTGTGCCAGGAGTTGCTGACCCCAGTCTAATATAAAATGCAAAGACACTAAAACAAGAACACTCTCTATAGTATTACCTGTTCAAGATCATATTATACAGCTTTCAATGTACGGTGCATTTTACATTAAAAAAATGATTGCAAAGATTGTAATTTGACCCCATTAGAAAGATTCCCACTGACTTGTTTCTTTGTGAATTGGATCAAACAGTAAAAGAGACAGTTATTTAAAAAAAGCAAAATAACCTCACTTCTGAAACCTCCAACTACTTCCTTCAAGATTGGAGGAAAATTTTCAAATGTGACATAACACTGAGATCTTAAGAAGCTAGAGTTGAAAAAAATCTACAAAGAATTTTTCAAAAGTTGCCATTTTTCAGCAACATCATTCAACATAAAAAGACAGAGAGGGAAGGATAAAGGAAGGATATACAAGAACCCTTACCCTAAGTTAAAATTTCAATTCTGTTCAACTGAAGTCAAAATAAAAATGGCTTTTTTTTTTGTATTCTATAACTAAATATCAGAAATAATATATCAATATCTATCTATCTATCTATCTATCTATCTATCTATCTATCTATCTATATTCAACAAAACATTTGTGTCTTGCCTTAGCCCTGATCAAGTTTGGCATTGAAGTTCTCTCAGAATTTTGGTAACCGTAACTTACAAGAATTCATTCCTATGTTCCCTGGAAATTATATTTTTCCTACCAACTTTAATGATCCCCATAGTCATTCAACATCATTAGATACCACTTTCTACATGCTGCCTTAAACTGTTATTTAGCTTTATTCCTTAGAGTGCTTGAACAGTCATTTGCTTTGTAATGGTGAATGAAAATTTTCCTTCCTTAGATTTGTAAAAAAAAAAAAAAAAAGTTTTAAAAAGCTCCACAGTGGAACAGTATGGAGTTCACTTCTGATGCTTTTGTTTTTTGTAATCTTTTGAGTCCTTGATGAACAGTTTCAGAAAGGAAAACAATGAAATATTTTCAGAATATTTTGTATAAAATGTCATTAGCCCTGCATCTCAATACTGTTTCCAAAAGTCAATATTTATGGGGCTACATGTCTCTATCTTAGGAGGAACAAAGAAAAAGAATAGAAAACTGAAACTCTAAATCCATAAGGTTTGAAGTGCTGTTTATTTTTAAACCTCTGTACATAAATGGTTAGAAGGAATAATTATTTAGATAGTTGGGTAAAACTATTCACATGAGCAGATGTGAATCCAGAGGGGAACTTCTGTACATCAGAATAGTATTTAAGTTGCAGTGTGGTATGTATAGTAACATTTCCAAATCCAGTATTCTGTAGGTTTGCATTTTGAAATCTTGCCTAATGAGAATACTGTATTTAGAAGCAAGTAGCATTCTTAAGAGGTCCTCATAATTTGGGAATCTTATGAGATTATTTGAAGACTGTAGTCTTGTGAGTTTCTTCAATTGATAATATTAGTGTTAGAAGGGAGAAAAGAGAAATGAGTTAATATTGAAAATACTTACATCAACAACCTTAGTACAAATTTCTTGTTGCATTGTTGTTCTCATCCTCCTTCTCCTTACTCCAAGACAATATTCCTTGCACACATAGGGTTTGACCCTGCAAACACATACAAATCCACCTGCAAATAATTTTCTTGAAAACTAGAACTACATTTCATACTGTGGGGTGGGGGGGAGGGGACTGAGCTTCAAAATGATATCTAATTGAATTTTATTAGTAAATGTTAAGAATCATGAACCAAAAAGATGACAAAGCCATAAGGAAAATACAGAGTGCCTGAGCAAGGGACTAACATGAGAGGGATGGGGGTGAGGAGCGAAACATAACTAGGTTACAGAAAATGCAATGTTAGCCAACTAAGCCTTGGGGTGGGGGGAGTGGGTAGGGGAAGGGGACGGAGACGGGTAGCAGCACTGAGAGAAAGAAGGTAGATGCACACAAATCCATACAATGGTCCACAATGGTGGAGGGGGGTAGGTTGAAATAGTTTTTCATTCTGTAGGGTCTTATTGTGGGGGTCCTTTTCAGGTGGAGTTGAGTGGTCCATCATTGAAGATTCCTCTCAGAGTCCATCAGGTGCAGAGCAGGATTCAGGTGGTCCCCTCTGGGTCCAGTCGTGTGGCGGTCAATCTGGTGGGGTCAATGTATTGGCAATGGCCAGTGATGTGCTCAACGTAGACATCACGGGACCAGTGAATGGTGTTGGACATCATGAGGTGATGCATCAGCTTGGCGTAGTGGCAGGAGACATGGCAGGCACACAGGATGATCTTGTTGCTGGGGTCCCAGGCTCTGAGCATTTTCACAATGAGTGTGTCGACTGTCATGTTGTAGCCACAGCCCCTCAGGATGTCAGCCAGGGGGGCATTCTTATCCCACTTGTGAGCCCGGGTGTTGGTGAAGGCTTGGCACCAGTTCTTGAAGGGGATGGTGACATCCACGATCATGATTTTCTTGGCCTTCTCATGGTTGATGACGATGTCAGGGTGCATCTCGCTCTTCCAGCCTGGGATGGTGCGGTTCATGGAGATCTCCCCAATTGCAGCCAGGATGGCCTTCACCAGGTGGTCCTGGATAGCATTGTGGCAGAACTGCCAGCGTCTGGCATGCAGCCTGCATCTGCACAGCATGTGAAGGAGGGTCTCTGCCACGTAGCCACATCGCCAGCACCTCTAGGTCCATGGGAACAAAATCCAAGAGTATTTAGAATTTTCTATGGGAATGCGGGAAGGAGAAAAAAAAAAGATCCAAGAAGGTCCCAGAACACTGGCAAGAACATCCTAAATTGTCTTGCATTAACCATGAGGTAACAGCCTGCATATGGGAAGTTACTGCAGATGAAGTCTATTAAATTCTCATGTTAGCTTACATCACTTATTTGGATGTCCATACTTTAAACCTAACTATTTACTTAAGAGAAAGATAATAGCATTCTCACTGATGATTCCCTTACAATTCTAGTAAAAAGAAGAATAGAAAGCTTCTCAGTTTGAATCTTCTCTCAGTGCACATGTATTGAAGAAAGAAAGTAGGAGACCTTCCCATGGACCAATATAATTTCTCTTGACCCCTTCTTCTCTCACCCTCTAAATCTTCCAAAACATATTTATATTAAATCTCAAGATAAAGTACCTAGCTATAAGAGCAACAGATCGTGTTATCTAAGGAAGCTGTGGAATCAACCATATTGATGTTTTCAAGAAGAGACTAAATAGGCAATCATGTGAGATGGTTTAAAACAGCAGATCCTTCATCTGTACAGGGGGATGATCTAAATGGCTGCTGTGATCCCTCTGAAGCCTTTGTAGAAAGTAGTGGAAAAATTACTTCTCCCTTAAATATAAGAAAGGCCCTGTATACACATGCACTTAACTGCAGAGTAGACTAATTAGCTGCAGACTAAAGTGTCACCATCTACGTGTGTGAAAGTATTAAGCCACAGTAAATTAATTAATACTGCAGTAAGACAGTACTGAGTATGAGAAAAGGAAGATTCTCAGCTTGAATCTTCTCTCAGTATTATCTTAAACTGCAGTAATTTACTGTAATTAAACATATGTGTAGATGCTGATCACAGGTGTTAATTGTGCCTGTTAGCCCAACCAGCCAGGGGCTAGACTCCTGCCTTCCACCTAGCCACATTGCTCTGCACTTTCAGCACCCTCATGCTCTAGCCAGCCCCTCTGCTATCTTCCACTGCCAGTTGGAGTCCAGGACTGAGTGGTCCTGGTGTAAACTGTTCTCCCCTAGCTCAAATTGCTGCTGTCTCAGGTACATGTGTAGATGCTGTGCCCAAGAGTAGTTTACTCTGACTTTAGCTGCTCCAGTGTTTATTGCTTTGCATTAATTGCATGTGTAGATGCACCCCAAAAATGCTTGCACCAAATCCAAGTGTGTGGTTAGATGTTTCTTAGTAGGTGCTAATTGTAAGGAATCTTAGTCTGTGTTAAATTTAAGTGCTTACGTGATGAGTTACACATTGAGGGTTAATACAGCTCTCTAATGTGCACTGCTCAGACCTGCTTCTAGAGACCTAGCAGACAGGGATATGGCTAGGGGCAGCAAGTCTGCTCCATGCCAGCCCAGTTTACCTGCTCTTTAGCTAAAGAGGAGCAGGGAAGAGGCCCCAGAGAAGAGCAGGATCGCTTTTTCCCCTCCCCAGTACCCTGAATGCCCCACTGCACCTTCATCCCCCAAATCACCTCCCTGTCCTTTGATCAGCTCCATCCATTCATGGATTTCTGCCCTGCCAACCCAATCATCCTGAAAGTAGCAGTGGGGGGGGGGGGAGGGGTACCCTGCCTGCTCCCAGGCTCCTGGCAGCCCTTTCCACCCCTGTGCACTCCACCAGGCCCCACAGCTGCCCAACAGCTTCTTGCCCTTCCAACCCTCTCCCGCCGGCTCTCCAGCTGCAGGGGCTGGCAGTGGCTGAATCTGGGTGTATAGCAGTGGTGTGGTGTGCAGGGCCCACAAGAAGCAAGCAAGGAGGGGAGGTGTCTTACTGGTGCCTATGCCACTCTTGAACTGGTCAGGGAGGAAAGGCAGTCATATGGAGCTGGATGGGAGTCAGAGGAGGTGATCAGAGGAGCAATTCAGGAGGCAGGCAAGGCAGAAGTGTGATCGTCCTTCTCTCTCCACTCCTGCTCTTCTTTCCCCTCCCTCCTCATTCACATGGTGCCCAGCTGTTCTCAGCTTTCAATCCACATCTGTAGTGTCATAGGGTGTTTGTACACACCATGTTTTTGCCCTTGCACTGCAACAACATGACTGTTTGAACAAGCAGGTTTTCCAGATGCTTTAAAGTCTTTCTGGTATATTAAACTAAAACTCCTTGGATGTAATTTAGTTTGGCTTGCCATGAGGTAAAGCATTGTTTCCATGGATTTATTGTATGCAAACACAAGGGCACTCAAAGATGTGTAATGAGCCTCTTTGTTCACCAGATGGTGGTGCAACTTTTTTGTAGTTCACCCCTTCAAATTGCTGCTGCTTGTGAATTGCTTCAGCTTTTTTTTTTCTTGTCATGTGCCATTTCCCTGCTCCCACAGCTGTGTGGCAAGGCATGGGGTGGGGGACCCCAGGCCGGGGGTGCAGTGTAGGACCATCCCGCTTTTCTGCAGCACCGGTCTGGGACCAGACTTAATTCATTTAAAAACCTAGTGCATACTGATGCAATGCTCCATAGCTTAATTTGTTCAGAAATGTAGTGCATGTAAACACTGATGCAACACTCCCAAATAAACAAGTTTAAATTGTATAAACTGTTTTAATTTACTGAGGATTAAACCCCATAACATCTACAGATGCCCTTGGATAATAGTCAAGCCACATAGGAGAAGTGTCTCCTTGGATACTGGAGGACCACAAATTGGTGGTTTTATGATGAACACCCAGAAGTAGTTAATTCAAAACATTCTTACCCAAAGTGGCATAACTTTAAGACATGTAGAGGACACTTAGCACTAGTTAAAGAGCCTTAACTTGTGATCATAGTTTTAAGTCCTTTTAACATGGTTTATTTGTAATGTGTAATCTCACCCCAACCCCCCCAAACAAGAAGTCACAATTACTTCTTTCCCTCTAAGAAATCTGTTGTGAGGTTGCACTTTCAGCTCTTACTTCACTGAAGGAAAGATTCCAGGCTTGCATAAGGTTTTCCTCTGCTGCAAGATATGAACCTTCCTTCAAAAGGATTATAAAAAAACATGTTTTAAATGTATCCTAAGTAACCAAAAAGATTATGGGCCATATTGTAAGCTGATCGAAATCAGCAAAGCTTCATTGAAACTAGTCATAGGAGGAGAGGGTAAATGTGTATGTGTGGTGGGAGGCCAGGTCTCTATGTGTATGCCATGAATAAGGTGAAAAGAAAGGGACAACATCTAGTTTAATTCATTCTTTTTAGAAGGACTTTTTTACTAAGTGGAAGAGCACCAATATATAATGGGCCACTACATATAAGTAGTTCTGCCTGAGAGCATAACAAAAACTCTGCTTCTGTTATCACAGACTCAACAATATAGGTCTCAAGGAAATTTCTATCAGAAATTGCAGGGCAGGAAGAAACATTAAAGCCAGTTAAGTGCTTCCCAAGAAAAACCACTAAAGCAAAAATTGAAATGCAGGGACTGCAATCACAATATGAATGGGATTAAACATCTATCCTGCAAGAATGGACTTATCTGTTAAAAGGTATGTTCTGAATGCATTACATTATTATGGTTTAATTTCTCTCAAACGGTATTTTGACAGTACTAAAAGTTACAGGTTCTTACTGTGAAAGCAAGTGAGAGAAATATTCTATATCCAGCTCATTGTAAGGTTTAGTCATTGCAACACTAATTTATAACTAACTTGGTTAAATTTAATTAATTTCTCTATATATTTTTTGCCTTGTTTAATACAAGTCTAAATGATAAAGGATTCAAGTGATAAAGTCCAAAAATCAAGATTATAATTTATTGTCTAAAGATCTTAATTTATTGTGTCTAAAATGTGACAATAAGAAATATAAACAGGGCCTTTTTCATAATATGTGTAGACCTTGCATTTGTGCCTTTTTAAAACATGTGTAATAAGCATCAATTCCAAGACCTCCCACTCTCATGAAATATCTATTGAGACAAGTGTACAGAAACAGTTTGAAATGGAAAATGTTCAATCTAATTTTTTCCCCAGGGTTTCTCCACTATTTGATTAGGGAATGGTTGCATTCAAACATATTACCATTCTGTTAGCAGCACTCACAGATTTGTACTTTCACTGCATGATAAATGAAGTTTACATAGCTTATGTTGTGTGAGGGATGGAAGCCAGTGATTCAGTGATGCACATGTGATTTGTTAATGTCTGATTTTGTTAATCATTATACACCGTGTAGACTTAAGTCTTTCAATAATTTTACATTGTTTACAAGGAAACAATGTAGGACAGATCCTCCACTTCTGTAAATCAATATAGTCTGTAGAAGTCAATGGAGATAATGCCACTGGCTTATCTACTGGCTTAATATTTTTTCACTATATTTATTTATGCAGCAACTAAAGTTTAATAAAAATCCAGCATTTTTACAGGTGTACTTGTTAGTCTGTCAATTACTTTTAGTGTTGTGTAAAATGATTTGTTCCTTTAAACTAATTTGGAAAACACTATGCATATCAGATATGTGCATAAATTAGATAATTATATTACATTACCCACAATTTACATATATTCAAACTTTTTTTTTCCTTCCCCTGTTTGCTTTTGCACAAACCATTTCTCCAGCCAGTAAGTTGGTGAATTAGTTTAGTGACACTTTAGTATCCCAGCAAATAGAATACTCTGTTAATATTTGCAGAGAGTCTGGGTCAGGATCAACAGACCCCAAAACAAGTAATATGTTGATTTTTTTTTTAACCTTTAAGGGCAAATAAAAGATTTTCTTCTAATAATGATTAAAGAATATTTAATAATATTAGTCAGATAGAACAGACTAAACAAGAAAACCAATCTAAAATTTGCAAGTCTTAAAAAGAAACCAAATAGTTATTTTCTTTTAATATAAATATTCTATGCAGATATCCCAGTTCAATTGCTAATTTCTCTGTAGTAATTTATTTACTTGAGTAATTATTTGAGGATTGATTTATAAGCAGCAGCTTGTGTGTGAGGTACTCAGCATGAATAAACAGAAAGAGCTTCATTTAGAGGGAGCTCCACTGTGTCCACGTGACACTGGTCAGGCCACAGCTGGAGTACTGTGTCCAGTTCTGGGCACCCCACTTCAAGAGGGATGTGGACAACATTGAGAGGGTCCAGAGGGGGGCCACCCACGTGATCCAGGGACAGCAGGGCAGACCCTACAAGGAGAGGCTATGGGACCTGAACCTGTTCAGCCTTCACAAGAGAAGGCTGAGGGGGGACCTGGTGACCATCTATAAACTCACTAGGGGAGACCAGAAGGGTTTGGGGGAGACCTTGTTTCCCCTAGCGCCCCCCAGGATAACAAGGAATAACGGCCACAAGTTGTTGGAGAGTAGGTTTAGGTTAGACATCCATAAGAACTACTTCACAGTTAGGGCAGCTAGGATCTGGAACCAACTTCCAAGGGAAGTGGTGCTGGCTCCTACCCTGCGGATCTTTAAGAAGAGGCTTGATGCCTACCTGGCTGGGGTCAATTGAGCCCAGTTTTCCTCCTGCCCAGGCAGGGGGTCAGACTTGAAGATCTACAAGGTCCCTTCCGATTCTACTTCTATGAGCTATGCCTAGCTACATCAGTTCAACATCAGGAAGCAGTCACTTGAGAGAGGCACCTTCTCCATTTGTCACATTAGCCACAGAGATTTTCTAACTTTTGAAGTTAAATTGTGCATATTTCTTCCTAAAATGTTTTATCAGAAGGTTATTAATATTTTTCTAACAGATACTAGTTTTCTTGGACCAGATCTCTTGCTGAAATACAACCTGTAGCTTTATTAATGTAAAAAAATTACGTTCACTGAAGGTAATACCTTTTCTATGTAACACAAACCATGTTACTTGCAGCTGTTTTACAATAAGGTGATTACACAGGGGAGGCCTGCAAAGGGGATCCTCCATTTGAAGGTAAAATTAAATGAATCCAGTGAAAATAAAGTAAAAATAAATGTTATTGCATTCTTGCCCTTGCATAAAATGTGGTCTTAGTATTAAAGGAAACATACTTTTTCTATAGAAAAGGCTCATGTTAAATGAGATCTAATTTACTCCTTGGTTATCAGGTCCTGTAACTTGACAATCTCTCTTCTGCAGCCTCACTCTTGCTCTTCTATTCTTTCCCCTCTTTATCATTATTCTTCTTTCTGTCTACTCTCTTATTCAATTATATCCTTTCTTCTCTTCCTCTTTTTCTACTTTTGATGTTTTTAGTAACTGTTACCCTCTTCCTCCTTTCAACTAAACAAAACAAAAATCAAGGAATTAAACTATACATATATGCATCAACTGGACAGGCACAGTGACATAATGTTTGCCACCTCTCACTCTGCTTGTATGTTATAGCTCTTGCTCCTAGTTTTCATTTTCCCTAGGCACTAGTCTTGGACATACTTAGTTGCATGGAGCATGCAATAATGTTAGTAGGACTTATGCTTAAATTTAAGCATGCACCTTGGTGAATTGGAAATGAAAGAATATAAAATAAACTGTTTGCTGACTTAGCATCTAAGTCTTGGACCCAGAACACCTGGAACAATTTTTAAGGGAAAATACATGTGGTTGGATGAAACATTTGTCGTCTTATAGTATGTATTAATGGCTAAAGGTCACTTTAAAATAACACTGTATAATATTTACCACCATAGGTAGTGTAGTATATGAATATGTGTCTATATGTTTATAGATCTTTAAACTGAAGTTGGGTGAATGATAGTCCAGGAGATTAGATGCAAAACAACATTACTGTCAAATGCATCTCAAACAGCAGTGTTTTGTTAAAAGCCCTGTTACAGTGGTCTTCTAACAAAATTTTACTAATGCTTGAACTGACCAAATTATCATATAAGTTGCCAGCAAGATTCATTAATGCATTATTAAACTCAATGAATGTCACACTGAGGAGGACTTACTACTGACCTCTCTCTCCCTAAGTTGATTCAATGAACAATAGATTGAAAATGAGTTAATGAAGCTATATTATAAATGTCAGTGGTATGCATTACTGATTGGCATCACTTTCACCTCAAATACAGATTATCTGATTTTTAAGCTAGAACTAGACAAGCATATCTCAGGCTTACAAATTTTATCCTTGAAAGTATCTTCCTGCTTTTAGGAAGGATTGATCTATCTGTCCAGTAAAATGTTGACAGAAGTGTCACACTGTTTTTTGGATATTGTTTGGTTCAATGTGCTTTAAGGGAAATAGTAGATATTGGAGGAGATGCACGGGCTGATGCCCATTGTGCCCCTGAGAGCCAAAGACCCCCAAAGGACCCCTGGCAACACTGACCCCCAGTGCAGAGCTAGGAGGGAAGTAAAGTCCATAGCGAGTGGGATGCAGCAGCTGAGCAGAGCTAAGGAGGGGAATGCCCCCCTTCCCCCAATCTTTCTTAGCGTAAACCCTCCTAGTAAGCCACACAAAGTGCACAAACAGGCATGGTTCTGTGCTCGGTTCATGAGTTAGTGCAGGAGCAAGGGTGAGTAGGGGAAAGGGTTGGGAAGGATGAAAGTGGGGCACTTGCCATCCCCTCTCTCTGGGCGGGGCAGGGCAGCTAGTCCTGGCAGGTGGCACAGTCAACACAGCAGCACAGGTAGCCGTCTGCACAAGCACGAGAGCCCATGAGACTCTACGAGGGCCCATGAGAACTTCTTCAGTTTGGGACCTGCTCTTGGAGGAGACACATGGGGTGATGCCTATTGTGCCCTTGAGAATGTAAGACCCCTGAAGGACACTGACCCCCAGCGCAGAGCTAGGAGTTAAGTAAAGGCCGCAACAGGTGAGACGCAGCAGCTGAGCAGAGCTGAGGAGGGGTACAACCCCCCCTCCCTCTGCTCCTACTTAGCCCAACCCCACTAGGGAGCCACATGAACAGACCATGCACACAGATGTGCTTCTATGACTGCTGGATGAGTTAGTGTGCAAGTTAGCATAGGAGTTCACGGAGGAATTCACATAAGGTGCTGAGCAACAAGCCTGAGGAGAAGCGAATACTCGTTAGCAGCACACTATCACCCATACAATGGTGAAGACACACCCTACCCCATGGATTCCTGCTCCAGCTGGAACTCTTGCTACCATTGAGGCTTCCACCCAAATGAGGCCCATAGTTCTGGCCTCCATCCAGAAAGCCCTCATCTCCAGACTGTAGGGGCTGCCTGGGATGGCTGCTGGCAACTAGGTATGGTGGGAGCAAGGTCACCCCAACTTGTGAGGTATGCTCCCTAATGGAGTCTCTGGAGTGCCAGATAAGGGAGCTCCAGGCTGACGTGAGGAGGAACTTGATCTGTAATTCTCCAGAGAACTGGCAGAGGATACATGCTCATGGAGTATGGTCATCATGGGTGACTTTAATTACCCAGACATCTCATGAGAAGAGCACACAGCTAGATATGAGTGGTCACATAGGTTCCTCACTTGCATCAAGAAGCTCTATTTGGCTCAAGAAGTGTATGGGCTAACAGCCACAGCCAGGAATGATGGCACAGCCAGGAAAGCAAATAAAATCCTGGCTTGCATCTATCGATGCATCTCAAGCAAGACCCAGGAAAGCCATCCTCCCACTGTACTCAGCCCTGGTGAAGCTGCAGCTGGAGTACTGGATCCAGTTCTGGGCTCCACACTTTAGGAAGGATGTGGAGAAGCTTGAGAAAATCCAGAGGAGAGCCATGCACATGACCAGAGGATAAGATAACAAGTCTTATGAGGAAAAGCTGAGAGGCATAGGACTCTTCAACCTGGAAAAGCAAAGGCTTGGGGGAGACTTGATGTTGGCCTATAAGTACATTAGGGGTGTGCACCAGGAACTGGGAGAATATCTGTTCACTAGGGCACCTCGGTGGAAGACAAGGTCTAATGGTCACAAACTCTGGGAAGACTGTTTTAGGCTGGATGTAAGAAAAAACTTTTTCCCTAGAGTCTGGAATAAACTCCTTCCACAAGTGGTGCAAGTACCTACTCTGGACTCCTTTAAGACACACTTGGATGCTTATCTTGTTGGGATCATTTGACCCCTGCAGACTTCCTGCCCCTTGGGCAAGGGACTGGACCCAATGATCTGCAAGGTCCCTTTCAGCCCTAATGTCTATGAAATCTATGAAATTAGCCCCAAGGAGGAGTACGCAGGAATGGCCCGCACCTGTAGGGATCAGATTAGAAAAACTAAAGAAGAAACTAAATACAAACTGGCAAAAGAAGTCAAAAACAATAAAAAGCCCTTCTTTAAATATGGAGGAAGCAGGAAAAAATGAGAGAAACGTAGGACCTCTGGTGAATGCAATGGGGCATCTGACAACTGACATTCAGGAGAAAACTGAACTCCTAAATGAATACTTTGCTATTCCAGCAGACAAAGGACATTAACTTGCCAGACAGAAAGCTGGATGGACAAGGTGGGGGTGATTATCCATCTATACTCAGCAAAGATCTTGTGATAGAATACCTAGAGAGGCTGGATATCTACAAGTCAGCAGGACGCAATGAACTACACCCTAGAGTGCTGAAAGAACTGGCTGACATCATCACACAACTGATGGCAAAGCTATTTGAGAACTTGTGGTGCTCAAGTGAGGTCCCAGAAAACTGGAAGAGGGCAAAAGTGGTGCCTATCTTCAAGAAAGAAAGGAAGGAGTAATGAGGGAATTATAGGCTAATCAATCTGACTTCAATCTCTGGAAAAATCCTGAAAAAAATTATCAAAGGATCCATCATTGATAGGCTAACAAAAGGCAGTATTCTAAAAAACAGCCAACATGACTTTGTTGAAGGGAGGTCATGCCTTACCCACCTCATCTTCTATGATCAGGTAACTTGCCACCTAGATAAGGGAGATGAGATCGACATCATATACTTGGATTTCAAAAAGGCTTTTGACTTGTTCTCCCACAATGTCATAGATTTAATAGATTTCTAGGGTTGCAAGGGGACCTTGTATATCATCAAGTCTGACCCCCTGTTCTAGGCAGGAAAGAGCACTGGGGATAAATAACCCCAGCTAGGTACCTGTCAAATCATTTCTTGAACACCTCCAAGCTACAGTAAATTTTAGTTTGCAGCTGTTATTTCTAGTAACCCCAAGGAGCACACTGGTGAACATAGTATCCCCTATTCCCTGCTGACTCCCCATGATGAGTTCTCTTGGGGAGGCTGAAGAGATTCAGGTCCCTCAGCCTGTCTTCATAGGATCTTACCCACAGGCCCTCAACCATACTAGTAGCCCTTCTCTGAACCCTCTCAAGGTTATCCACATCCCTTTTGAAATGCGGCACCCAAAACTGGATGCAGTACTCCAACTGCAGCCTGACCAATACCACATAGAGGGGAAATATCACCTCCTTAGATCTGCTCGTGATGCACCTAATGCAAGAATGTCCTCATGGTAAAATTGGCAAGTTGCAGCCTCAGCAACTTAATGGGCTGATGGCTAGTACACTGGCTCCGAGGTTGAACACAGAGTGTTAATAGATGGAACCAAGTCATGACCAGAGGTGTCCCACAAGGCTCAGTACTCAGATCAGTACTTCTCAACATTATCATTAATGATTTGGACACAGGGTGTGGAAAGCATACTGGAAAAGTTTGTGGATGACACCAAGTTACGGGGAAGTGTGGTCACACTAGAAAACAGGCTGAGGATACAGGCTGACCTAGACTGGGTTCATAAGAGACTATAAAGTGAACATGAGCCACCAGTGCAATGCTGTAAGTGAACAACAATCTGGCATGCATCAACCGATGCATCACAAGGAAGACTACGTATGTTATCTTCCCACGCTACTTAACATTGGTGAGGTTGCAGCTGGGGTACTGCATCCAGTTCTGGGTGATGCAGCTCCAGAGGGATGTGGAAAAGCTGGAAAGAGTCCAAAGGAGGGCCACACAAATTATTAGAGGTCTGTAGAAGAGACCATATGAGGAGATGCTGAGGGACACAGGACTGTTTAGCCTGGAGAAGAGAAGACTCAGAGGGCACTTGGTGGCAGCCTTTACATATATAAAAGAAGCAAACATCAGGGGCTAGGAGAACATCTGTTCACCAAGGCACCCCAGGGGAAGACTAGTCATAAACTGATAGAGGATTGCTTCAGATTAAACATTAGGAAAAACTTCTTTACGGTTTGTGTCTCCAGAGTCTGGAATAGATTCCCCTCAGAGGTGGTACAATCACCTTCCCTGGAGATCTTCAAAAGTCTACTGGAAACACATCTCACTGGGGTTAGTACATAAGGGGTGTGCATCAGGATCTGGGGGCGCACCTGTTCACCAGAGCATCCCAGGGGATGACAAGGTCCAAAGGTCACAAACTCCTGCAAGACCATTTTGGGCTGGACATAAGGAAAAACTTCTTTACTGTCCGAGCCCCCAAGACCTGGAACTAACTCCTACCAGAGGTGGTGCAAGCACCTAGTCTGGACACTTTCAAGAAACATTTGGATGCTTATCTTGCTGGAATCCTTTGACCCTAGCTGACTTCCTCCCCCTTGGGCAGGGGACTGGACCCAATGATCTTATGAGGTCCCTTCCAGCCCTAATGTTTATGAAGTCTATGAAGTCTTTCCTGCCTTGAGCAATGGGGCTAGATCTGATGATCTCTGAGGTCCCTTCATCCCCATATATCTATGAATCATTACATTATTACCTACAAGAACATTAGAAATTATTCCAGTCTAAATTATCCCATTGAAGTGTCTGTCTACTTTGCTCTTGAAATCTTCAAAACATGGCTATTCCACAACCTCTCTAGGTCAGTGGTAACCAAAACTCCAGCCCATGGGCTGGATGAGTGGCACAGGATTGGTCCTTGACCAGGATCCTTCATGGGCTTGGTGTCTGGGATCAGTTAATGTGCCCAATCCTGCACATGGAGATCTAGCTGTGGAGCTATCCCACATGCACTGGATCAGACTCTGTGTGCACTGAACCTGGCTGGGCAGTGCCCCTATGTGCACTGGATCTGACCACATTTGCAACAGTTCTGGCCACAGAGCAACTCCCTGTATGCCATATCTGACCCTCTGTGCTGGTCCAGTCCTGCATACTGATGTGAGTTAGTACACATGACTGTGTAATTCGGCCTACAGAGCTCTCCACAAATCTGGAAATTTAACAGCAGGACAGCATTTGCAGAATTAATTGCCATGGACTCCCTGCCACTACATTTCCAGACCCTCGGGAAGCCCTGTAGGTCAGATGAAATGGCTCCATGAACTGCATCTAGCCTATGGGTCAGGGGTTGATCACCCCTCCTCTACATATTCTGTTCTTGTGCTTAACCACCCACATAATTAGGAAGTTCATCCCAATGTTCAATTTAAATTCCCCATCTTTGTGGCTGAACACTGCTCTGCCTGCTTTCTATGAAAAGATTCAATTATGCTAGAGAAGACCATGGGAAAACATGTCAACCATTTTTGAGGAATTACTTTTCCATAGGCAGATCGAGAATTCTGAAGTTGGGGGTGTAGATTGTGTGGCGTCTTACATGGAACATATTTTTCTCCAATTAAAAAAAAAACCCTAGAGGCTTTACTGATAAGCTAGGGGGCCAAGGTTATATTATTCAAGTTATGATTGAAAGCAAAAACAAATGTAACTTTATCAGAATATACATGAATTTGCTATAGCATCTATTATGTATAAAAACTATGCAAAATAAACAAAAGATGTTGCTACATTAGTCATGTAGTCATTGGAATCAAATTAATATCTCTTTTTAGATTCATAAAGTAAAATCTAGCCTTCTTGAGCATCTTGACAGTGCATCTAATGCTTCACTGAAAGTTATTTCTATAACTGTTAATGTCTGCACATTTGAGTTAATGTTGTTAGCTAGAGTTAAAAAAAAGTCTGTAGGGCTTTGAAATAGGATCTACACTAGCAGGAACAGCTAACAAACAGTAGAATTGCAGATGAAAGGATGTCTTTAGTAGTGAAATATAAAGACCTTTAAATAAAGGACAGCGTGTCATTAACACCTGTGGAATGAAGAGTTTAGAAGGAATCAGATAGATTATAATGATCCAGGAATTCAAGTAACTCACTTTCTGCAGCCTGAATAGAAATGATGCTGCTGCCAGGCAGTTGGTTTTAAATTTGGGGTGGAGCAGGAATCAAAGGGGAGTGCAGCTGAACCACCGTCATACTTTTCCCATGGTAAAGAAAATGATATTCCCAATCAAGTCTACAGCACAATTGGCTAATACCAACACATATGGTCAACATCCTCTTGTGGCAGCAACAGAAGACACTTTCTGTAAATAATCAGGTTATCCTATGCTCAGCAGCCATTCCATACACTACCATGCTTCACATTTCACTACAGAAAGAACAGCAGATTTTATTGCAAATGATTGGACCACATAGAGAGAAGGCTTAATCCAATAAGGTGCTGAGCATATTTTCACTAACATCAATAGGCATTAGGTATGTTTACATCTTGAAGGCTATTGATGAGTTAACTGCTCCAGGACCAAATGAAGTCAAATACATTATAACCAGGAATCCTGGTTTTCTCTGATTTAAAAAAATCCCCAATTTTCAGTTTTTAAAAAAGTAATCCAAAATTCACAATTTTTTTGTGATTTAAAATGAAATACCATTAATATATAACTGTATATATAGTGGTGTTTCATTTAATCACAGAACAATGTGGATTTTGGGTTACTTTTTTTAAATCAAAAATTGGGGATTATTTTAAATAAGAGAAAACCAGGATCCCTGATTGTGAAGAGACAGTGGGGAGCAACGAAAGACTCTCAGCAGGAGAAAGGTCTGGGGAAGAAACAAGAGGAGAACGGAGGTTCCGGAGCAGCTGCTCTGTGATGCTGGAACGAGCCACGGGAGAGAGGGGAGGGGCTGGTGATAACTGGAGCGAGGAGGAGGCAGACGCAGCTGGCAAGAAAGGAACCCGAGTGAGAAGTGGGGAGAAGAAAAGTGATGAAAAAGGGCTCACGGAGAGTGAAGAGGACCAGAGAGATGTGCTAGAAGTGGAGACTCCGGTGAGAGACAGGGAAGGTAATCTTTTACAGGAATGAAACCGGAACCGGAGAACCCTCCTCCCCTGCTAAGGATATTGAGGAGGGGCAGTTGTTGTTGTGGAAGGTGTGTCCGATAACTGGTCTGGCGAGACTTTAATAAATAAAAAAATAAATAAAAGAAAGAAAAGAAGGCAATGAGAAGATAAATTGTGGCAAGTCAAAGAAAGAGGGACCACGCCCAGGGAATAAAACGAAGAAAGGATAAAGAAAACACAGGGCACCGAGGGCTGGACTTACTACAAAACAATTGATAAACAATACGTAGTTAGGTCGAACTTATATCTGAGTTGGATCTTCTTTAAGTTGATATACTTATTTAATTGATGTAGAGAAATAATGATAATCCTGTGAGCAACAGGACCCTGTGTAAGTTGAAAAATTGATAAATAAAGGACATTGTAAACTTGACTTTACACAGTGTCTGGCTATAATTGTGAATTGAAGGTCAGCCCATTGAATGCCTTACAAAGAAAGCTAAGGAAGTGGGAGCATAGATGCAGTACTAGGTGATCCTCTTCCTCATGACAGAGTGCCAGCTGCTATGATGGTAGATAATAATTGACACCTCCCAACTTATAACACCGTAAATCAACAAAGACATGGCAGGCGAGTGTCGGTAAATACTGTTATATGATCAGGCAGTGCAATCTGAGATATGGAAGAATAGGAGAGCACACTGGGTTGACATGACCCCCCAACACTGATTATAACAGACTTGACCTACCTGACAAGGTGAGGATCCATCTTGTCCACGGGGCCTAGACTAGTCAATCAAAACAGAACAGTCAATCAAGATGATGAGAGAATGAAGGGAGGGAAAGAATCAGTTACTTAAATCTGCTAGTCTGCTAGTACTCTCACATCTCTGGGTGCCTGGCATGATTTCTGTAAGATCCTGATGCCTGGCAAATGCACTTAGAATGCCAGCTGCTATTACAGCATATTTATAAAATAATACTAATGCCTTATAATGGAATATTTTCCTTTTTGATATAAAAATGATCTGTCAGTGCAACAGGGAAAAGACAAGTGGGAGGAAATTATTGTTCAAAAAGCTTTTAAATGATTCTGCTTGTTTTTGTTAGAATGTTTCTATGGCTTCCCCCCTCCCAAAAAGGACCAAATCAAGGAATTACATAATGCAAAGCAATATGCCACCTTACACTCAAAGAATAATCAGAAGAGCTGGTAGGATCCAATTTGTAGAAATGTTGTAAACATAAAACAATCAAACTAATGGAAGCTGTGCCTTGGACAAGTAACATGCTACACAATTTTAGATATGTTAAATAATAAAAAAAATAAATAAATCAGGTCCCAGATTTACCAAATGGGGCAAACAAAATAGCAGATTTTATTTTATTTTATTTTGTAGCTTAATCTCGCCATGCCTCACTTCCCATTTGCAAATAAGGATAATGCCATCCCAGTCTCTCACAAAAAGGTGATATAAAAATCAATGAGTTAAAGTTTGAAAAATGCTCATATAATGTAATGATGAACTCCATAAAGAAATCAGTAAGGAATATAATAATTCTATATTCCAAGCAGTATCTGAAGAGTGTGCAGAAAACTCAGGCATGAAGGCACATATTGAACAATTGAAAGAAATCAAAATACCACACACCTGCTCATTAAGTACCATACAGTCTGTGCAGTGAAAGAGGCAGGGGTCCTGTGGGAAAAACGGTCTATGATCATGTTGTTAAAGACTGTATCATGACACATGCACACCAGGGGGGTGAATTAGGGCTGCAGAGATAAAACTAAACATTCAACAGTTAGAGAATGCCATATTTAACCAGTTAATATAGCTTGCATTCAATTTTATGCACGCAAAGCTGTGGAAGAACAGAAATTGAAGGAAAATGCAGAAGAGGTGTATAAGTCTTTCTCTGTAGGTAACCTGATTCATTCCAAAACCCTGAAGATACTGAAAGGCAGAAGTTGTATATTACTTTATTCTTGAGGTGCTCTACAAACATTGATATTAATGAATGCATATAAATTTACCCATTTTTGCATGTGTTACTTGGTAGCAGTCTGCCCTATGGACAGATGCAGCTATCAAATTCAATTCCGGCAGCACATTTGCTGACCTTTAGCTAACTCAGACTCTTTTATGTTGTAACATGATTTAATTTTATTATTTTACCCAAAGAAAGCAGCCTGTAATCAGCCAAGAGATACTTTTTATCTCAAACATTAATCTCATATTCATAAATATGTAGAATTTTAGCCTACCAGAAACATGTATAACTATTTCTTGGTTTAAGATAAAAAACAAAATAAAGTCATTTCACCAAAATTCAATGCACTTTAACATTAAAAGAAAATCGTATTGTTTAAACTGGTTTAGTATTTGTGCAAATAATAAGGCCAAAGCCTTCAGTATCTAAGTCTCCATTACTTCGATCAGGGAGTTAAGTATCTAAATGGAAGATAAGCCCCTAAACACTATTGTAGCTCAGGGTATCTGATCCTGCAGTCACTTCAGTGAAATTCAGTGGCAATACTCATAGAAGTAAGAGAGTCTGCATTTGTAGTATGTGGAAGTGACTTTTTTTGTATTGGTACATTGCTGACAGATCTTTATGGTGCTTAAAATTGCATTCTTTTATTAGTGAATAATCAAACATGCTGTGTTTTGATACAAGTCCCTATAGACCACTATCAAGTCTGGCTTTAACTCATACAAATATGTAAATCAGGATTAATGCCACTGAAACTAATTAAATAAAAGTGTATAAGAGACTCGGGACCATTATTTCTTAAATGATAGTATGAGACAGTAACATCAAAGTATTTTCAAAATCATTACCTTAGTAAACATAAAAACATTCTCTCTAATTCAATAAAGCCAGGCACCTTCATTTATTCAAGATGGGGGTTTCATAGCAAATATGAAGGAAAGTTTTGGGTTTTGTTTTTTGGAAAATTGTATCTTCTGACATACATGCATGAGCATAAAATGACTGATAAATGATAAAGATGAAAAAATATTAATGACCTCTAAAGAAAGGTATAATTCAAACTTTCCTCTCCTCATCTTTCAAACAGCCACTATGACACTACTTTCACTAAAAGGAAGCAAGAATTTCTAAAACGATATGATTTTAATATACATATGTGAAGCAATAAATGCCTAAAATTGTTATACTTAGGCCAATATTTTCAAACTTGGGTCCACAAGATTATCTCTATGCATCAGTTGTTGGCAGCTGAGATGCTGATCTAAGACTATTGATTTGGTTGGCTGAAGATGCTTATGAAGCCTCATGAAGTTAGATAAATGCAATTTGCATCACAAAAATATAACCCGGGAATAAAACACAGACTTGGAAAGTTGGCTATGCAGTTTTAGAGGGGGTTGTTTGTTTGTTTGTTTTTTAAATCCTTCAGATGGTTTATAATACAAAGATTGTAAGCAGCTTGGATCAGGGGCCTATATCCTAGGTATTCACTACACAGCATCTAGAAAGATAATACACATTATAAAGTATGAACAATTTTTAATATTAATAAGATAAAAACTTTGGTTGAACCTCAACCATGGAGTTTCTACTGAGTGGCTTTATATCCAGACTAAACTTCAGTTAGTTATCTACATCTGCAAAACAGCATGAGGCTAAGTACAGACAGTCAAAAACCTGAGCTGATGTGGCCTGAAGTGATGAGGTTGCTTACCACTTCCTCTTCCTGCTTCCTGGTGCCTTGACGATTTGTAGTCCACAGTCACAGCCATCAATAACTTTAAGTAAGTTTAGCAGGGTAGGGCAGCTCTGCACTCAGAAGAAAGGTGTTTAACTGGGGGAAGGGGAATTTAACCCCTTCCCTGGACCCAGACCCCAGTCGGGATTTGCCTGGGTGGGGCAGTCCCTGCCTCTCTCTTTCCCACCCCCAACCCTTTTCTGCTGGATCAGGCAGCACAGCCAAGCCCAGGGCTGGAAACCTGCTGGGATGCTGAGGGACTCTGATTTAACTTGAACCAGGATGGGATCTGAGATTGAAGTTTCATAAATCGGTTTGACTCAAATCAGTCATACTATATTCAACCAGGTTTATCTCAAACCAGTTTAAGCCATTTTGAAACTGGTTTCTGTGCACTGAACTTCTGTTCTGTTACAGGTTTAAACCAGTTCCTGATGACTTAAACCAGTTTATGTGTAATTTCTGTCTCTAGTCTAAATGATTTTCTCCCAACTTTGTCTCCTTGCCCCTCCTGTGTACAACACAGCTCCTTACCCCTTTGCAGAATCTAGCTTCTTGTATTTGACTTACACAAATCTTCCAGGTTTGAAGACTTAAAAAAATAGGGAAGTCACTACACCTTAGTTCTAACCTGAATCTAATTATTTCTATAACAGTTTGTCTTCATCTTTAATGGTGCTGGGATTGCACTCAGAGTTGACCAAAATTGCACACAATGTTGTAGATTAGAGGTTCCCAAACTTTTTCTTATTGCATCCCCCGCCTTGTAGATATACCAGTTGCATATGTGCCCCTACCTTCATATGTTTTATATTTTAACCCCTTAAAGCCAATCTTATTATAATGAAAATTAAATCGACTGTTACACATTTTTTCCTGTGTATACCCCAGAAATGTCTTGTGTACTTCCTGGGATATGCATTCCCTGTTCTAGATGAAGCCTAACCAGTGCCAAGTAAAAGGCCTTATCACCTCCCTGCACCTAATGCTTCTATTTAATGCATCCCAAGACTGTATTCACCATTTGTATAGATTTATCACACCACAGACTCATATTAAGTTTATGATCTACCAAGACCCCGGGATTCTTTTTCATAGTGTTGCCATCCAGCTAGCCATCAAGCATTTTATATTTTTATATTTTTATTTTTTATATATTTTTTATTCTTCCTGAGGTGTAGCACCTATACTATAATAATGTGTATGGTGTAGTACTATTATTATAATATGGAATGATTTAACATTTTTCAGTTCAACAAGAAACTCTTTTATTTTTGGAGAAAATCTTAGGAAAATTTAAAATGTCTTGTTTTGATTCCAATTTGAATTGAAAAAAAATAAATCCTATGTGATAAAAAATCCAGTGCCTGCCTTCTTGTACCCCCTTTTCCTGAAAGGCCCATTTTCAGTGTTAAATGCCTGGCATATAGTCTATGGGAAATGCAATCTGTTTCCTTTTATGTGATATTGTATAAAGGGTCACAGTTCCAGAACACTGTGTGCAAACCAAGAAGGAATTTTGCAGATGGGAGCTATGAGAGAGAATTAAAAGCAGCAAAGCAGCTGAGTAGATTATTGGCTGGTAAAGAAAGGCCCCTTGACCACCAAGTACCAGAAATGAAAAAATAATTCTTTGCAAACTAATAACTGAATACTAGCACAGACTACAGGAACTTTACAATGGCTGAGGTTTAGGAGCTCCTGCAGAGGGGCATTTGTCCTTTATAGATTTATTTAGCATTTGCCTTAGTAAGTGCTTGTTTCTGTTTTCATAGATACAAACTCCCTTCCTTTTTTCTCTTGTGGTTCCCAAATTCCCAAACAGTAGTGACAATACCAGCAGCTCAGGGATTCCAATACTCCTGCAAGCTGCTATTAGAGAGGAAGAATAGAGATTTGGATGTCTAGACATACCCACTTTTTTGTTGACTGCTCGTGTTACATACAGATGCTCCTAGCTGCACGTGTGCCCTCCTGAAGCAGAATTCCATTTCCCTTTTCTGTGCCTGAATGGCAGTTTTCTAGCTTCATAAGAAGGATTTGGGGCACTCCCCCCTGCACTGTGGAGACATAAATGTGTGCAAATAGCTTGAGCATATGCAATCTGCTTTGCATTGACTGGGGAAAAAAGTGGGGGAGGAAGGCCTTCCAATGATGTAGTTCTAAAATGTGTCTAGGTAGCACACTTACTCAGGACATGGGATAATTGGGTTCTAGGATCTCCCTTGCTGAGAAATAGTTGGAACCTGCACCTTTTTGACTTCCCTGCATAGATCTCTATCTACCCATGAGATAGGCATTATTCCAGCCCTTCTTCATAGCTCCATTTGAAGTTGAGCTACTATGACTTGCATTTAATTGCTGTTAGCTCAAATGAATGAAGAGTAGTACACTGTAGAAGTTCCTGCCCCATTGGGAATAAGAGCCCAAGGCAGAACTTGGAGGACCCTTCATCCAAGGCAATATAGCCTCACTGAGCCATACACCTTCTATTTTGCTCTCTTCTTTCTAGCCTGACATACATTCTTCGCTTGGAGATATCTCCTGTCTCCTTTTCCATGACTGCCTTCAGCTGTGCAGTACACGCACAGTGAGCTTGCCAAGCTCATTGGCTTATCAGAATGGCTTTTGGCCAGAGCTGCCACTTTGGCATAGCTCCAGAATGGAGGGAGCGATGCTACTGCCACTCCCAAAGATTTTTCCCTTGACACTAAAGTTGGTGGTGGGCTAGTGGTTAGGGGGCTGAGTGGGATGCAGATGCACCTCCTGGACCCTCACCTGTATCCATCCATCTTTGACTCCCCAGACAGAATGAAACATCTATTTAAAGCTGGATTAACTGGGGGAAGCTGTTGGCACACATCCAGGCTAGGGAAAGAAATTACATAGAAACCAGTTTAAGTGATTAGAAACCAGTTCAAATCTGTAACACAACAGATGTTCAGTGCACTTAAACTGCTTTCAAAATGACCAAACCCAGTTTTAAAAAAGCCTGGTTGGATGTAGTATCAGACTGAAAAGATGTAAGTCAAACTGGTTTGTGGAACTTCTGTCCTGGACCCCAGAGTGGGGCTTGAATTCACAGCTCTATAGTTCTGGCAAATGTCCTTCCACTGTAGAATATCAATAGAAGACTAAGGTGGCCAAGATTTATTTAAGTAACCTTAAAGTAGAGAAGCTTTCATTCAGGGTAGCTATGATACATAACTATAATATTCAGAGTAACTATGTGGGATAAAGCATAAATTATCTCACGTAACTTATACATGTGGGATAAAGCAGGTCCTTTTATGTGTTTTGAAAAGAAAGATCTATCTACATATTTATATGGCACTCACTGTTGTCATATCTGAGTTCCATAATCATGGATGGATTTTCATCCTCATAATACTTGTGAAAATATGGAGGTAGGGAAATTTTATTCCCATTTTACAGGTGGGAATTCAACACAGGGTACATTCAGGATATGTGAACACTGTATCCCCAATGTGTCCAGGAGTGGAAACTCCTGAGTACATGCTTCTGCACAAACAAACTTGGAAATGCAGTGATTTCTATAGAAATTCCACCATGGCCATTCTCAAGACTTCAGTCTCTGATGTGCTTGAGAACAATACTGGGGACACTCCAGAGTGGAATCACCACTGAATTGCCAAGTTTGGCATAGGAGATGCTGTATGGAAATGCCTGAAGTGTCTTGCCCAAGTTGACACAGATGGGAAACATAAAAATCTGCACAGTATAGTTCCATATATGGATAAACACTTCTATGGACTGCATTTCCTTATTCATAAACATGACATATGAAAATAAATTACAAGAACCCAAATAGAACTATATAAACACGGCAAGAAAGGACGCAAATAAAAATGCTTGATTCGCATATATTGCAGATTTTATACAATTTCATTATCATATAAATAGCCCACATATATAATCTTTTGTGTGTTAATTTTGATAAATGTTACAGTAAAAATTAAGATTAATTGAGGCTGTTTTGAAAGATTTGCTAGGCATTCTATCTGCAGTACTTTTTTAGCCTAGTTACATTATGTTCTGAGAAAGTTTTGTTATTCTATTAGTGATTTACAGTATATGCTTACTTGTATTTTTATAGACTGCTAAACTGTATAAAATTGCTTTTTCAGTCCTAAGTTTTGATGTTTAGAATTCCTTTTTTTGCAAGTCTGAGTCTTTGGCATAGACCGTGATGTGCTAGAAGACTGAACTGCTAAGTGTTTTGCAAATTAATACATGATAGCTGAGAAGCAGCACTAAATCTGCATAAACCTACAAAGGTTCACAGCTAAAATGGGTTACAAAAAAGAAATTGAAGGGCAAACATGTTTTGTTATCATTGAAGGACATTAAGTTTTCTCATAGTTACAAAAGTATCTAGGGACACATTAATTTTTCCTTTGGCTTTCATACATACAGATGTACTGCATACCCTTCCATGTAGGTATGGATTCAAATAAGGGAGCTGCTGAGAAGAAGCAGAGAACTTTACCCAGCATATTTAATGAAATATGCAATGAGGAACTAAAGGCCGGATTTTCCACTGCCCTACACATGGTGCAGAAATGTATGACTCTGAATAATGAATGCCAGGGGGTGTAAAATATCACCAAGTCAGAACATTAGCATTTTACACTTGCCAGCATGGGTGTAAATGGCTATATAAGTAATCTAAGTTAAACTTCCAGCGATAAATTTGAATATGTGATTGACTTATATTGTGGGTATATTTGGTATTTCTTAACCGCTGATAAGACCTGAGCCACAGTCTGAAAAACAATGGACTAAACTGGGTCCTGCTGTAATTGCATTTAGTTTAGTGAAGTTATTTTAGGGACATATTCTTTTGCATGCTCCTTTAGTTGCAATTCCAAATATGAACAAATTCATGACAACAATGAAATTAGGTTAAGACCCTTTACCACTGGATTTCCTGTTTGGTTTGTTTGGTTGATTGGTTTTGTTTTTTTTCTGCTACTTATATTTGATTTTCCCTTAACTTGTTTCTGTCCCACTAGTACAGATCACTAGGAATATTGCACTTTGCTGAGTAGTATTAACTGATTGGTTTTCTGATAGTGCATACAAAGTAAATAAGCATGGTTGGTTGCCCTGATACTATATACAAAATAAATAAATACAGTGACTCTTCAGTCATATTGCCAAGCACTAACATGCTCAGGAATGAAATTCCTCTAAAATAAAAAGAAAAAAAAAAGAAGAAAGAAAAAGCAATTATCCCACTTACAATAAATGCTGTGCCCCAAAGTTGGTGTCATGCTTAACATTTTTGCAATAGATTATTAATGAATAGTTTTCATCCTTATTCTGTTTAGTAGTTTATAATGCACAACATGTAAATGTTCCTCTGGGGTGAAATAGCAATAAATCTTTAATAAACTACGAACAACATTTCAGTCTGAGTGACAAACACTTTGCTACAAAAGTATTACAGATGAATTATATTAAAAACAAACAAACAGGAAGATATTATTAAAAGGTTTGCTTCTTTTTCCAGAGATGTGCCTCATATTTGAGTATGCAGGGAATTAAACACCAATAAATCTTTAATGAGGTATGAATGAATATACCAATCACTTGAGAGTTATTGACACATCAATATCCATAGAATAGTATCTTATTAAACTATTGCCATTCCTGCCTTGATAGGCATGATACATTCAGTATTAATAATGCATGAGCATTTCTAATACATTTTTGTTGTTACACCCTGTCCCTTCTCCTCCAGCAACATTATTAAAACCTATTTTATAAATATAATTTTCTCGAGATACATATGTTAAACGTGACTGGTATTGAAGAGTAATAAGTATGGCTGAGTTTAAAATTCCTAATTTATTATGGATAAATATTGTATGATTTAACAAAGAAATGAATGCTATATTCAAAATTTAAAATGATTTTTTCATGAGGTGGGCCCAAAAAGAAAATATAACACTCTTTTTTCCCCCCGCAAGTTTGAGATGTATTTATCAATTACTAATTTGCTAAGATCAGAGAGCTACGCAGGTGTGCATGCTGTTTTTATCAATCTGGCATTTCGTTTCAGACATCTCTCATTGTAGTAACATCCACATCCCTTTTGCACTTCCAAATGTCAATTGCTGTTACATTGAAGGTGTGCACATAATCTGATGCAGCGTACAGTGTCTCTATAAAGACAGAGAGAACTGTTGCTTCTGTCTATACCTGACACTGTGCCACTTATAATTGTTTTCTACCAGAGTAAAACACTAAAGAGTTTCTGCAGTTACATTGTTCTTCTGTCCTGCTAAGTCATTTGGAAAAGTGCACAGAGAAATGCTGATTATAAAGCAGAGTATGAGATTTGTGTTTCAAACTAGAAATGTAAACTCTCGATCAAACTCAGATTCCACACATCAGAAGGAGATGCTTTTTACTCCTCATTTTGCTTCGGTGGTCATATATTTAAGGATAATGCTACCCCATTATTACTATTTATTAATAGATAGCCACTGCTTTCATTTTGATTATACAAACTCTCTTTGTAGATATTAATGCATCATTTTTTATAGGATTCTTCTACATAAGAGGTGAATATATGTCCTGCTCACAGAAAATTTTACTGTGTTTCAGTTTAAGTCATTGGCTAATGCTCATCCTTAAGAATCCATGTCATTACCAGGATCTCCTGAATCATATTTTTATTTTTTAACCAAAAGATTATCTTTCTCCTTTTACATGCAGGATCTCTCTTATATTACTTTAGAAGGCCTTTATGTTAGGAGCACCATTTATAAAAAGCTACTTAAAAATACATACTTAATAAACAAACGTTTTAATAATTATAATATTGGTTTAATAATTGGTTAACTAATAATTATCTTACTAAATGATCCAAACTAGCAATTGTTTATAAGGAAATCTGGCTCATAGCCATTTCTTATAGTCTAATGATTTGTTTATAATTGTGCATATGTTGCATAACACTCATGGCTCTAAAATGTTTGCATACATTATAAATATATATGTGTCTGTGTTAATTATAATCATGATTATAGATGAAGCATTAATATAAAGTATGACAATTATTCTTATTTAAATTGCAGGACCACTGTAAGGTCTCATTCACCAATCACAGGCATATTGTGCCAGGCACTACAGGCTACACAACAGAAAGACGGACTATAAGATCTCTGGGACAATGACTGAATGCGAGATGTGTTGCAACAGTGGGTACTATGAAGAGCTGGGGGAAACAACTGGTAATTAGATGATTTTGAATAGCAAGATCAGCAGCAGCAACAGAACATCAGCTGTTATCTTTTCTCATCTACTGTGGTGTGTATATGTAATTGACGGAGTGAGATCTTAGTGGTCAGTCAGAATGAAGCAAGCTGTACAAAACAGCAGCTTAGTCCCTCTGAGGTTAGTAAGGTAGTTTATAGATCTAGTTTGGTTAAAGTAGACAAGGAAATGATGTGGTTATCATCACAGTCGGTTGCCTTTGACACTCCAACCTGAACATCAAGATATACATTAGAATACTTGAGACCACTTTTAGGGGTGTATGTTGTAGCCATGTTGGTCTAAGTGTAGCAAACCCCCCAGTTTTTCTTGGTTTTTTTTAATTTAAAAATGCATTCCCTCTCCTTCCCCAACCATTTCTGACTTTCTGTCTGCCCTTTCTATCCCTTATACGTGATTACAAGTAGTACTAGGTAAGCTAAGCAAAGTTCTTGCATGCTAGTATTGTAATAAGCCCCTTTTTATATTGTAAATAGTGTTCTGTTATGTTTGTATTGATTTTTACTGTTTTATATCATATTATATTGTATTCGTATCATTTTTGCATTGATTTTTATTGTTTCATATTCATATTGTATGGTTTAGGCCTATGTCTGTAAAGTAATGTCACGTTTCCATTTTATATGACAAGCCTACATCTTGTGTCCCCTGCCCTATACAATATGTTGCAACTGTGACTTATACCTACCCCTCCTATATAAATTGGTTCCTGAATGAATGGGGGTGAATGAGGGTGCTTGAGATACAATGGCAGCAGACCTCTACTGAATAATCAACTCAATGACTGGACCATCAGCTCAACGACCAGACTATTGCCTTCCATTGACTCATCCAGGAACCAGGGACCCAGCATAGATTCATAGATTCATAGATGTTAGGATTGGAAGGGACCTCAATAGATCATCGATTCCGACCCCCTGCATAAGCAGGAAAGAATGCTGGGTCTAGATGACCCCAGCTAGATGCTCATCTAACCTCCTCTTGAAGACCCCCAGGGTAGGGGAGAGCACCACCTCCCTTGGGAGCCCGTTCCAGACCCTGGCCACTCGAACTGTGAAGAAGTTCTTCCTAATGTCCAATCTAAATCTGCTCTCTGCTAGCTTGTGGCCATTATTTCTTGTAACCCCCGGGGGCGCCTTGGTGAATAAATACTCACCAATTCCCTTCTGTGCCCCCGTGATGAACTTATAGGCGGCCACAAGGTCGCCTCTCAACCTTCTCTTGCGGAGGCTGAAAAGGTCCAGGTTCTCTAGTCTCTCCTCGTAGGGCTTGGTCTGCAGGCCCTTAACCATACGAGTGGCCCTTCTCTGGACCCTCTCCAGGTTATCCGCATCCCTCTTGAATTGCGGCACCCAGAATTGCACGCAGTACTCCAACTACGGTCTGACCAGCGCCCAATAGAGGGGAAGTATCACCTCCTTGGACCTATTCGTCATGCATCTGCTGATGCACGATAAAGTGCCATTGGCTTTTTTGATGGCTTCGTCACACTGCCGACTCATGTTCATCTTGGAGTCCACTAGGACTCCAAGATCCTTTTCCACCTCCGTGCCACCCAGCAGGTCATTCCCTAGGCTGTAGGTGTGCTGGACATTTTTCCTCCCTAGGTGCAGCACTTTGCATTTCTCCTTGTTGAACTGCATTCTGTTGTTTTCTGCCCACTTGTCCAACCTATCCAGGTCTGCCTGCAGCTGTTCCCTGCCCTCCGGCATGTCCACTTCTCCCCATAGCTTTGTGTCATCTGCAAACTTGGACAGAGTACATTTCACTCCCTCGTCCAAGTCACTGATGAAGACATTAAAGAGTATCGGTCCAAGGACCAAACCCTGCGGGACCCCACTGCCCACACCCTTCCAGGTCGAAACCGACCCATCCACCATGACTCTCTGGGTGCGACCCTCCAGCCAATTCGCCACCCACCGGACTGTGTAGTCATCCAAGTCACAGCCTCTTAACTTGTTCACCAGTATGGGGTGGGATACCGTATCGAAGGCCTTCCTGAAGTCTAAGTATACGACATCCACCCCTCCTCCTGTGTCCAGGCGTTTCGTAACCTGGTCATAAAAAGAAACTAGATTGGTCAGGCACAATCTGCCTGCCATGAACCCGTGCTGGTTTCCCCTCAGCATAATTTGTCCTGCCAGGCTCTCACAAATGTGAACCTTGATAATTTTTTCAAAGACTTTGCCAAGGATGGAGGTGAGACTGACTGGCCTATAGTTGCCCCGGTCCTCCTTCCTCTCCTTTTTGAAAATGGGGACCACGTTGGCCCTTTTCCAGTCCTCCGGGACTTGGCCCGTGCACCACGAGCGTTCAAATATTCCCGCCAGTGGCTCTGCAATGATGTCGGCCAGTGCCTTCAGCACCCTCGGATGGAGCCCATCTGGGCCTGCCGACTTAAAGGCATCCAGTTCTTCCAAGTGACTCTGCACCGTCTCAGGGTCTACGCATGGAAGTCTGGCACCTTACTGCTGCCTCTCTACAACCCCAGTGAGAGACTTGTCGTGCCCCTCACTTAGGAACACTGAGGCAAAGAACTCGTTGAGGAGTTCAGCCTTGTCCCCCCTGTCTGTCACCAATTGTTTCTGCCCATTTAGCAGGGGTCCTATTCCTCCCTGGGTCTTCCTTTTACTCCCTATATATCTAAAAAACAATTTCTTGTTGTCTTTGCATTTGAAAGATAAATACCCTACAGAGATCAGCCAACCCACTATTGCAACACAGACACCTGGAACTGCACGTCCTTGCCTGGAGTGCACATGCTCAGTACATCAGGGCTGACCCTTGCCTGGGCATGCCCCTGCCACTAGGGTCATAGAAAGTCTGCCCCTATAAAAAGGGGTAGTGAAGACAGACCCAGTGGGATGCCCTCTCCATCTGGATCAGCACTACACCACACCACCTATCCACCCAGAGGCCCTGCTGGCGACCTCCTCTGGACAACACCTTGCTGGAGAAGACCCCAACTGGCAATCGAGGATCAACTCACAGCCCAGAATAGGTAGCTATCACCTACCTTTCTTCCCCAAGTAAAGGACCTGGACTTTGTCCTTACACTCCTTGACCTCAGTCCCTCCACCAAGCCTTTTCCTCTCCTGCTACCATTGTATGGGTGTGTATGTGAGTGCTTTTGTGTGTGTATGTGTGTGTGTGTAGGAACCAATATATTTGTGGGGCTGTGTAGTGTGTTGTCTATTTAATGAACCTGTTATTTTTAATTCCCGAGTTTGTTTTTTGTCTTATTGACCTCCCGACCCTCCTCCTTGATTTCCCAGCTATCTCCCAGCTTTCTGCTTCTCAGTTTCCTGGCTGTCTCCTCCTTGCCACCCCCGCACCAGGTGACCCTGCATAACCCTGGGGCACATTAACCTCGTGACCCCAGCTCCCCTCCAGTCTGCTGGTTCTAATCCCAGCCCCAGCAGCTTTCACTCTCTTATTTTCCCCTCTCTCACCTTAAACCCCATCCATCTCTCTTCTTCCCCACCTCTGGAAATCATTGACCCTTGATTTCCCCTTCCCTAGTTACCAAGCACCCTAGGTATCCCAAGTACCCTAAGCACATACATACACACCACGCTACCCAAGTTAGGAACTCACCTGTGTGTATGTGTAGGTATTGACAGCTGATTTTGTCTAATTTTCAGTGTGTATAGTGTGTATGTGCTTGAATTGGTGGTAGGTGTGCATGTACTTAGACTGGAAATCTTGGATCTGTATGTGTCTGAGTTGGCAGTGTTTGTATATGTGCCTGGGGTATGTGTGTATGTGCCTAATTGATTTTGTGTGTGTATGTGCAATTGTGTCACACTCTCCCATCTAACAGTGCAATTTTGAGATCCTGAGAGTTTGCCTGGCTCTGCAGGACAACATAAGGACAAAGGCAGTCAAGGTTCTTTGGGTAAATCCAATATCTATTATTAGACCAACTTAAATAGTTGGAAAAATTCTTCTTAGCAAGCTTTTGGGCACAAACACCCTTCACTAGGCTAAGGAAGCATCTGCAGATGGGACCACTTTGACACGTCTGAGACCATTCTGTCACTGCAGTTCTCAGAAGAGGCTAAAGATAATGCAGAAGAGAAAATAAGACATGGAGAGATTTCTCATTGCTTGTCATTTCTTCTCTAGTTCAGTTGTATGTTTCTTCTGGTACTTCATGAATCATTCAGGTCAGATGATTAACATTTGCTTAGAGAATAAACCCAAATCTATTCTGACAAAAAAATAAACCCTAATGTCAGTGCAGACATGCTTGATCCCTCTGGCATTACTGAATCCAACTGCCATGAAACAGCTTAGAGGTTGCCATGAATTAGGTCAATGGACCCATATTGGTGGCAGCAGAAGTAGCTGTAGTCCCTCAATTCAAGAATGATATCTACAAGAGCTTACTGATAGGTCTTCAGGTGACTGAAGAGTCCAATCCTTCAGCCACAGGTCCACTGGCAGAAGTTGCAGGTCTTTCTGCAGGAAAGAGTAGGCTGTAAGCTGGAGTTCCTTTCCTTTTCCTCTCTCTGCTCTCTCTTTTCTGCTTCAAAGGCAAGATACATTACTTAGAAACAGGCTGCCAATTGCTTGAGGTTGCAGAGCTACTGGAGTTGGTTGGCAGCCAGTTCTTCCCAACTCCTATTGGCATCCATTTTCTTGAGATAGGCTTTCAGTGTGTCCTTGTACCATTTCCTCTGGCCACTGAGATCTCAGGCTGTAACCAAGCTGAGAGTAGAGCACTTGTTTTGAGACTTGAGAGTCAGGCATTTGTACCCAATGTCCAGTCCAGCAAAGTTTATGCTTGAGGTTCAGTGTATGTGTGGTGATCTTCCCAGTAGATGTTGAAGATTTTTGGTGATACCTTCCCAGGCTCTTAAGTTAGTCATGGTAGATCACTCGCACTTCACATCTATAAAGGAGAGTGGGGATGATGACTGCATTGTAGACCTGGATCTTTGTGTCTTTCTGGAGATTGCAATGAATGAAGACAGACCAAAGCAATTTCCTAAAGGAGCCATTTTATCACTGGGTATTCTGCTTGTTCTCCTCATCAATGTTGACTCTCTCATAAAGGTAGGGTAAGTGCTTGACTGTCTCCTGGGTCTTTCCCTCAATGGTAATATGGGGAGGAGGGGGATCATATTAATCACCCAGGGCTCCCTTATAGAGCACATTCTTCTTCTCAAAATTGAGAGAAAGGTCCAAAGTTTGGTAGGGTTCTTTGAAAAGATCTAGTATGATCTGGAGGTTTTCATCAGTGTTGGGTTGCATGTTCATCCATGTATTGAAGGTCAAGGATAGCTGTTTTGAGTACTTTAGTCTTTGAGCACAAACATCCCAGATTGAAAAGCCCTCCACGCATTCAGTATTCAATGTCAATTTCAGAAGGAAGGCAGTCCTTATTGAGAACAAGGATGACTTCCAAAACAAGTGAAGAACAGTGTTGGAAAAGAATGCATTGTTGCTTGACCCCAGTTGGGATGACAAATAGATCTGTTTCTGATCTTTTACAAAGAACAGTCACAGTCTTATGGTCATGGAAAAGTATCAGAACCTGGATGACCTTTCTGGAATATCCAAATTTGGCCAGTACTTTCCACAAGGCTTCACTATTGATGGAATCAAAAGCCTTAGTAAGGTAATTAAGGTGTTATATGGATCCTGATGTTATTAGCAACACTTTTCTTGGACCTGGTGGGCAACAGAGATCATGTCAATTGCCCCACATGATGGGCTGATACCACAAGAAGAGTTTGGCAGAACTTCTTAAGCAAGAGATAGAATACATTTCAGGGGGATGCAGGCAAGACTTTTACCTGCTGTGGGAAGGAAGATGATACTTCAATAGTTCCCACACATAGACTTATCTCCTTTCTTAAAGATAATCATGCTGTTGGTATTCCTCATGTCCCCAGGGATCTTTTTATAGTTCCAAATTCAGTGAATGAATTTGTAGAGTCTCATGACCAGTTCCACACCACCATCCTTGAAGACTTTAACAGGTATGTCATCCGGTTCAGTAGCCTTGCTTTTCTTGGTTTTCTTGATGGCATGCTAGACTTCTTGTAGGATAGGAGGTTTAGTGTGGAATCCCCTTTCAGAGTTTTGGGGGATGGACTCAATAGTGATGACTGTCACAGTTGATTCAAATTTCAGGGGTGCCTCAAAGTGCTTTTTGAATTTAGCTTGGATGGATTGTCTCTGAGGACCATTGAGCTGTCTTGAGCTCACAGGAAAGTAGGACCATAGGATGTAGCGCCACAGATGGCTTTTTTTTTTTAACTTGGAAAAAGCTATGCATGTCATGTTTTTCAGAATAGAGCTGGATCTACTCAGTTTTAACATGCAACCACTGATTTTTGATCCTCTTTTGAGCTTCAGCTTTGAGGACCTGATACATTTCCTTTCCTGCTGAGATGAAGTGTCATTCTGCCTGTGGTACCTGTGATTCTCCTATCATTAAAACATATTGTAACTCTAGAAAGATTTAGCAAGAATTGTGTGGTAATATTTACAGCATTTGATCAAAATGCATTATCATATTTAGTGAAGTTGTGTCTCGGTGAAGGAATATGGAGCATGAAATACACTGGTGGCCTGGATAGGTTTGTCAGTTTCAAGCTCTGTTGACTGAACTCCATTCAGACAGCCCCAGCCCACTACTTAAGCCCAACACTGAAGATCTATAGCAGGGTTCATTGGCTTCTTTTCTGCATCTCAGACATCTTAAATTGAAAATTCATTCATTTTGCCTTATACAACTGTGTGTATATTAAACCACGCTCTAGAGGAAACTTATAAAAACTGCACAGGTTTTTCCTGGGTGCAGCTGGATCCTACATCTCTGCATTCATGAAGGCTGAGGAACAAAAAATAATGTAAGCCTTGTTTGTTGCTATGTGGCCAGACACCTTATCTAGAATATAAGATAAGGGGTGCCCAATTTAAACAACATTTAATGTCAATAAATAAGTGTTTCTTGATTGATTCTTTAAAAAGGCTTAATACTGAAACACTTGAGGAACTTATACAATAAGCACATTTCTTTTGAGACTGTGTGCACAATGGGAAACCTGAAAAGCATGACAATTAGTAAAATTTTATTTTAGTGATATTGTCTTCCTATTATGGCAAAGCATACAAAGCACTGGACATTTAGCAGGTAATACCTGTCCATTACTAAGTGACACCACCCTCTCTTATCAAACTATTTCTACTTGTATTACTCAAGATGCTATGATACCTCCATAAATATACCTGTTTTCTGAGTAGCTTACAGTATTTTTTGTTCCTCAGCATTCATGAATGTAGAGATGTAGGATCTGGGCCTAGGCAAAAAGGGACCAGAGAAAGAAAAGGGGCAGAGATCAAGCAGGACAAAGCTCCAACAAGGGCATAAAGGCTCATAGTGGTTGCATATTGACAAGGGGGCAAAAGTCCCCACCTAAGTAATGACTGGTAATACCTGCAAGGAAGGCATGTGCATGGCTGTAGGGGATATTGTAGTGTACAGAATTAGTCCTTAAGGCAATTATGGCATTAGAGCATAGATAAGCCTGGAGGGCCCACCTAACACCTGAGGAATGAGTTGGAGACCCGTGGAATCTGGGAGGGACTCATTCATTATGAGCATGGATGAAAGCTCCCCTCAGTGTCTTAGGGAACGCTCCCTTCTCACCATGTTAACTAATTACAACAGGCATGGCAGGTGAGAAAACAGAGCAGATCCCAGAAGCTTGCCCACGGGGCCCAGGATAGGGCTGAGGCCCCCATCAACCTTGTGCCCAGTGGGCCTGGGCCATGACGGAAAAGCCTTGTTATCCCCACAGAGTCAGACAGCAGTAGTCACTCAGTTTTCGTCTACCACGTCTTGATGTTATCTATAGATATTTGGAGGTGTTCTCTTGCTGAAAGTCCACTTCAAGTATCCTAGGGCTACCACCCATGGGGCTCCAACCTGCCCTTATACCCCAGCCAAACACCAACCAGATGTTATAATATCACAGGAACTATTGGTCATTAACAGATGTTCTACTTCTTCAATGTTCTTTCCTTTCCTCCAATTCAGGATCTCTTTTAGTGCTACCTTCAGATGAAGAGGTGAGGGTGGACCCAGAAGATTATCAGGTCCCTGCTATAACCAAAGAGGGAACTGTAACTGCCCCTGACAGCAGAGCCCAGGTAAGTATTTGACTCTCCTAAAGTCCCAGAGTGCTATATTTTCTTGTGGGTACAGGTTCCTCTCCCTGTCAGCTCAAGAATGTTACTTGCTCAGACACAGCCCCACTGGTAAGAACAGGCCCACTGCTTTCCCAACATCCACAGAGCCAGTTATGTCATCATAGAAAGTAATCAGGTTGGACGGGCATGACTTGCCCCTGGTGAATCCATGATGACTGTTCCTAATCACCTTCTTCTCCTCCAAGCACTTAGAAATGGTTTCCTTGAGGATCTGTTCCATGATTTGTCTGAGGAGTGAACTGAGGCTGACTGGTTTATAGTTCCCTGATCTTCCTTATTCCCTTTCTTAAAAATATGCACTGTATTTGCCCTTTTCCAATTGTCCAGAAGCTCCCCTGATTGCCATGAGTTTTCAAAGATAATCACCTAACAAAAAAAAAAAAAAATGTTGCTTTCCCTCCCCAGGTAGAACTGCCAGTGTTTTTCATATTTAATCTGGATGCCATGGTTGATGCTGGTGTTGTCCCCAAACAACGGTGAGTTCGTGCCCGGTGCGCTTGTGCCAATAAACACACAGGGTTGAAGGATCCAACTTAATCTTTATTTCTGTGCAGAAAGTGGTGCTTGGCAATCGTTCGCAAAGCAAGCACCCACACCTCAGTGGACGTCTGCCTTATATAGCTACGTAACAGGTTAAACTTGCTGATGTGATGAAATGTATAGCAAGCCCAGCAAGTAACCCCCCTTCCAGCTCCCCACCCGAGTAACCCCCCTTCCAGCTCCGGACTTTGTTGATACAGCTTTCCTTCTAGTGAGGCCAGCAATTAAGCAACTAAGCAACAAGCGATCTCCCCCAGCCTAAACAACCTACTCTATGCCCTTGGTTAGATAAAATACTTTTCAAAACATACAAAGCTGTTCCCAAAGTAGAAAATGCATAGTGAAAGTTCAGGGGTACCCATCAAATCCCCACTTCGAGACTATGGCCCTTATGGAAAAGGCCCATAGTTCTCGACTATCTTTTTCATCTCCAGAAATCTTTTTGCTTCCTCCCGATTGTTTTGGATCAGGTTTGTAACTGATGATTTTACAAACATCACGCGGTGAACGGGGGAAGAAATTGATTTCTTGAGTATCTCACAACACATTGGCGCACACTGTATCCCACAACAGATCATCAAGAAAATACACATACTTGCCACAATTAATAGGAAAATTTGCTTAAGCCATGAAAAATTAGGAAGCTAAGAAGTAAGCCGTGAGAAGTCAAACCCTTCCCCTTGCTTAATGTGGGACAGAACTTTTTTTAACTTCTGCACTTTTGACTCTATCAACTAGGAGTTATCTGTCAAATTAAAACAACACATTCCCTCAAACTCTTCACATCCGTGGTTATGCCTCAGCAACAGGTAATCTATGGCTGCTCTATTTTGCAGAGTAGCTCCTCTTAGTTCTTTCATTTCAATATTGAGGGCAGCTAGGGCCTGTGAAGTTGTATTTAGGCCCTTTGCCAGGGCACAGGCCACCTTACCAAGCTGCCTCTCAGCATCCACTACTAGGCCTGGCACCCCTACTAGGAAAACTGCTAAGGACACTACCTCGGCCTCACTCAGGAGGTTTATGTCACTATCACAGGATTTATCTAGCACCTTCGAACCTCTCCGGTGACGCTTACTAGAGATCTTAGGCATACCTGGTAGCCAGACAGTCAACCGGCCTAGAGCACAAGGGCCTCCTGTGGCATTGGCTGGGGTATATGAATAGGCAGTCTTCCCACAAAGGAGGAACCACCCCTGGGGTAATATAACATGAACGTAGTTGCAAGATACATTAGTCATGTTTGAGCAATTGAAAATTTTCATTTCTTTGGTTAGGCTTTTGGAAGCTTGGGTACAGTACACAAAATTGGCACAGCTGGTGTTACCAGGGGAGGTGACTGTCAACAAATCTATTTCAAAGGTACTAGCGTTTCTTTCTGTGGTAATGGTTCCCCACATGGAGTTGTTAGTGTAATTGATTGGACCTCCTATTCCCCCAGATGTGAACCAAGTCTGATTCTGGAGCTTCCATTGGAGTGGGCACCCCTATAAGGCATGACGTGAAAATATCATCAACTGATATTCCACCTGCCAAACAAAAATGAGTGACATTTAATACGTCCTTTGCCAAATGAACCCACACATTTTGACTCTTCTCGAACCTTTGATGCACCAACCCCTTAGACTCTAGAAACATTACACCTATGCAAAGAACTACTTTCCACATGGTTGACATTTAAACAGAAATTTAAGTCCTTCTACTGGCTCTGCTGTCCAACGGTGTCAGTTTGTGTCGGCTTCCGGTGCAACACTCTCAGCAACTTCTCCTGCAGGTGGTACTTCTGGTGCGGCCTTCACCCGAGTGTAGTGTATCCACGGTTTTACCCCCTGAACCTTCACTGCAGCGTGAGTAGTAAGAATCACAGGATACGGTCCCTTCCACCTGGGCTGAAGCGGCTCGTCTTTCCACGTCCGGACCAGTACCTTGTCTCCGATCTGGAACTTGCGGACTGGTGTATCTAGAGGGAGTGGAAGTCATTCCTGGACATACCTGTGGAGAGAAGACAATACAGCAGACAAAGAATACAAATAATCTTTTACCCAACCTTCCCCTTTTACATGCATTTGACTCCCATGCGTCACCACTGGATTCTTAGGATATGGCTTGCCATACATTAATTCAAATGGACTAACTCCCAATTTAGCTCTAGGGGCTATGCGCACTCTAAGCAAGGCAAGAGGCAGAGCTTCGGGCCATTTCAACTGAGTTTCCTAGCAAAGTTTAGCCAGCTGTCTTTTTAGAGTCTGATTCATTCGTTCCACCTGTCCACTTGACTGCGGTCTCCATGATGTGTGAAGGTCCCATTGTAGCCCCAGAGCCCAGGAAACTGCCTGGGTCACCTCCGACACAAAGTGTGGCCCTGATCCGAGGCTAATCCCTCTGGGATTCCGAATCGTGGAATCATTTCTTTTAGCATCACCCAGACCACTTCTTTTGCTTGGTTGGTTCGGCACAGGAAGGCCTCAGTCCATCCAGTCAGAGTGTCCATGAGCACTAACAGGTATTTGTAGTGTCCCTTCCTGGGAACTTCAGAGAAATCTATCTGCCAACATTCTCCTGCTAATAGTCCTTGCCTTCCTGCTCCTGGCGGAGGTTTGGGGGAAATCTTAGGATTGTTGGCACAACAGACAGGGCATCTACGCACTATCTGTTCTGCTGTTTTTCTCATCTTAGGTCCCACTACAATTCTTTGGAGACCTTGGGTCATGGCGTCAGCTCCCATATGGGTGCTCTGGTGGTACTCTTGGAGCACTTTGCTAAGAATCAGTTTTGGCATCAGGACTTGTTCCTCAGGCAAAACCCACCATCCATCTTGTTGTTCTTTGCTTCCCAATTTCTCTGCGAGTTGGTTCTCTTTTTCAGTATATTTGGGAGGTTCCTCAGGTAACACTACCTGAGGCATCAATGCCAACATTTGAGTCTCTTGAACTTGTCCTCTAGCTGCCTTTTTCGCCACAGCATCTGCTCGTTGATTTCCTTTAATAACGTCAGCATCTCCCTTTTGGTGGGCCTTACAGTGCACCACAGCTACCTCTAGTGGTTCCATCACGGCTTCAAGTAGTTTCTGTTCCATGCTTTACTGGGCTTTTACTTGCCGTTAAGAGTCCTCTCTCTTTCCATATAGCTCCGTGGGCGTGTAAGACTCCAAAGGCGTACTTCGAATCCGTGTATATAGTGGCTATCTTTCCTTTTGCCAAATGGAGAGCACGGGTCAGTGCAATAAGCTCAGCTTTCTGTGCAGAGGTATTTGGAGGCAAGGTGTTTGCCTCCACGGTATCCCATGATGTAACCACGGCATATCCCGCCTTTCGGGTTCCATTGTCCATGAAGCTGCTTCCATCTGTGTAGAATTCAAGGTCTGCATTAGGTAGTGGGGCATCTTTAAGATCCGGCCAGCTAGCATACACACTCTCAATAGTTTCAATGCAATCATGCTGTAATCCTTCGTCCTGTTCCAATGGCATCAACGTAGCTGGGTTCAGGGTACTAGAGGTTTGCAACTGGATATCTCCTTGATCCAGGAGAGTCGCCTGGTACTTAGCCATTCATCCAGGGGAAAGCCAGGTTCCCCCCTTTGCATTCATCACCGCCAGCACTGAATGTGGGGTATACACAGTCATTGGTTGTCCTAAAGTAAGTTTCTTAGATTCCTTTACCAGCATAGCGGTAGCTGCCACTGCTCGCAGGCAGGCCGGCCGGCCATCCCAAACTAGTGGGATCCAATTGTTTGGAGAAGTAGGCCACTGCTCTTCTCCAGCTACTTAAGTACTGGGTCAGCACTCCTGATGCTACTCCTTGGCATTCATGTACATAAAGTTGAAATGGTTTACTCAGATCGGGTAGGCCCAGGGCCGGTGCTGTCATAAGGGCCTGTTTGATAGTGTCAAAGCTCTTTCGGAATTCTGCCGTCCATTGCAAATCTCCCTCACTACCAGTAGTGGCCTCATAAAGAGCCTTGGCTATTAGTCCAAAATTAGGGATCCAGATCTGGCAGAATCCTGCCATACCTAAAAAGCCTCGCAACTGTCTCTTGGTCTTTGGGACTGCCATCTGACAGATGGCCTCTTTTCTTTCAGGGCCCAACATCCTCTGGCCTTGTGAGATGTCAAATCCCAAATATCGTACTTTTTTTTCTGTTATTTGGGCTTTCTTTCGAGATACCCTGTAACCCCCCTGTCCCAGGAAGTTTAGTAAACTTACGGTCAGCAGGTGACACTCTTCCCTCATTTTTGCTGCAATTAACAAATCATCCACATACTGTAACAGGGTTCCTGATGTCCCTTTGTCCCACTTCTGAAGGTCGATACTTAAGGCAGTGCTGAAAATAGTGGGACTGTTCTTAAAACCCTGAGGCAAAACTGTCCAGCACAATTGGGTTTTTCTCCTAGTATTCGGGTCTTCCCACTCGAATGCAAAAATCTCTTGGCTGTCTCTTTCAAGTGGGATGCAAAAGAAAGCATCTTTCAGGTCCAGGACTGTAAACCACTGTTCCTCTGCAGACAAAGTAGTCAGCAAAGTATAAGGGTCCTTCACCACCGGATGAAGGGTCACCGTGACCTTGTTCATGGCTCTGAGGTCCTGCACAAAACGATACTCATTACTGTGGGGTTTCTTTACAGGCAAAATGGGGGAATTGAAAGATGATTGACACTCCCGAAGTAAACCATATTTAAGGAATCTCTTTATCAATGGTTCCAGGCCTTTCCAAGCTTCTATTTTCAATTGATACTGTGGCACCCTGGGCGGGGTAATTCCTGGCTTTAAATCAATGCTTACAGGGGTAGCCAGTTTGGCTCTTCCTGGCTTCTCTCCTGCCCATACCCATGGTACTACAGCGTCTTCTACTTCTGGGGGAATTCTCCCTTCCCCCCCCCTCCTGCAATAGGAGACACACCTGAGCTTTCCAGGCTTCCTCAGTTGGTATCTTCATAGTAATTTTCCCCTCTGAAAAGGTCAATTGGGCCTGCAATTTGCACAGCAGATCCCGCCCAAACAAAGGTATGGGGCACTCAGGCATATACAGGAACTGATGAGACACTTTCTTTCCTCCCAATTTGCATTCCATGGGTGGCACAAGAGGACGATACGTCCGCTGGCCGGTGGCTCCAATTATGGGGATCTTGGTTTTTGATAAGGGTCCTTTAAAATTGGTTACAACTGAATGCGTGGCTCCACTATCTACTAGAAAGTCAATAAGTTCTCCCCCTACTTGCATTTTAACCAGGGGCTCATCAGGGGAGACAGAGATTCCTTCAGTGTTAGCCCCCGGTCCCCGTCACTCCTGGTCAGAACCATCCAACATCAACAATCTTTCTTCCTCCTCTCGTCTCTTCTTCTCCCTCTTGGGGCACTCATTTTTCCAATGCCCTTCCTGCTTGCAAATAGCACACTGATTAGGTCCCAACCTGGAACCCTGGCCGTAGCCTCCTGGAGCATAGCCCACGCCTCCTCTATGCCCTCTACTTCCCCTGCCTCGTCCCCGACTCCTCTGATCTACAGTTGCCACTGCCAACAATGATGCTTGTAACGACGCCTGTGCCTTTATTCTCTTATCTTCCCTTTTCTCCTTAACCTGAACTCTGTTGGAGTATACTTTATAAGCAATCTCAATCATTTGGCTGATGCTCATTCCAGCTGCTCCTTCAGTCTTCTGTAGTTTTCTTCTGATATCTGGGGCTGACTGTCCTATAAACAGTGTGTTAAACATCTTGGCATTTTCTGGCAGCTCCGGATCTAAACTGTCCACTGTCTGGCTGCCTCGCATAACCTCCCATAAAAACTGGATGGATCCTCTTTCGGACCCTGCCGCACTTCATACAATTTAGACAAATTTTTCTGCTTGGGGATAGCCTCCCGGAGAGCAGCCAGCACAAACTCCTGATACAGCTCTAACTCCTTTCGGCCCCCTCGGGTGTTGGGATCGCAGTCTTGATTTTTCTTAGGGCAAAGTTCATCTACATCACCGGCTGGGTGATGCTGCTGTGCTATCGTGCGTGCTTTCTCTAAGACCAACCTCTTTTCTTCTGGAGTCAGAAAAGCAGCCAGTAAGGCCTGAATATCTATCCAGTTTGGTTGGTGGGTGAGGAAAATAGTAGAGAACAACTGGGCCATTGCCTCCGGATTCTGGCGATATTGGCCCACAGACTGTTTCCAATTTATCAAGTCTGCCGTGCTGAATGGCACATGGACAAAAACTGGTTCACCTTCAGGACCCACCGCTTGTTGTAAAGGGGCCTGAACTACTGGTTGGGCCCCTGATCGTAAGCGACTCGCCACAGGGCTAAACGCCCCATCTCCTACAGTCCCCTCTACCACCAGATTGCTACCATCCGCATCCGCCGGACCCGGGGACGGCAACCCAAGGCTGTCAGGGGAGGTGGGGGACGACGGACTGGACCAGCCAGCCGGGAGTCCCTGACAAGCCGTTACAGGTGCAGTGAAAGTCCCCTGTGGTGATGCATGGCTCACAGGATGAGACGGGGGAGCCATGGGAGCAATTAGCAACTGCACATCTTCCTCCTCTGGCTCCTTTGGACATACTGTGGTGACCCCCCGTAAAGCCATTACCCCACTTCCCCTAAATATCCCACACAACTTCTGTGTAACCTCATCCCTATATAAAGTCATATATGCCTCTACATAAAGCATCTCATCCCACTTCCCTTGGCGCCTACAAAACAACTGTAACTGCAAGATTGTGTTATAATCCAAAGACCCATTCTTCGGCCAGGCTGCACCATCTGCAAGTTGGTACTGTGGCCAACATGTATTGCAATACCGAATCATCTGTTGTTTTGTCATAGGGTCACTTCCAAACTTTGGCCAATTTTTCAAAATGCATTCTAAGGGACTGCAGGGTGGAATCTTAGACTGGTTACTTCCCATTATCCAACTACCGGACGGCGACCGCCACTCAGCCTCAGAACCAAACTGATTAAAGGGAGTTCACGAGGCTGCCACCCGATCTCACTCGCCTAGGGTATCTATACGGTCAGAACTTTCAAAGCCGTCTCTTTCCCAACCTGCCCAAAATATGGAAAGAAGTACTCACCAGTCCGTTGAAACCTCCCTCGCCCCACCTGATTAAGTTGGTCCTTCGAGTGTTGCGCCATTGTGCCCCTCCCCGACTCCGTCAGGCAACCAGGAGATGGTCAGACCTCCGACGAATAAGGTTGGTGGTGCCTGGCCCTCGCGCCGTCCACAGTTGTTGCCGGAGCTGAAGAGGTGGACCGGGCAAGGCAGTCAGCTAGGGTCCCATCTGGGTCACCAGAAATTGTTGTCCCCAAACAACGGTGAGTTCGTGCCCGGTGCGCTTGTGCCAATAAACACACAGGGTTGAAGGATCCAACTTAATCTTTATTTCTGCGCAGAAAGTGGTGCTTGGCAATCGTTCGCAAAGCAAGCACCCACACCTCAGTGGGCATCTGCCTTATATAGCTACGTAACAGGTTAAACTTGCTGATGTAATAAAATGTATAACAAGCCCAGCAAGTAACCCCCCTTCCAGCTCCCCACCCAAGTAACCCCCCTTCCAGCTCCGGACTTTGTTGATACAGCTTTCCTTGTAGCGAGGCCACCAATTAAGCAACTAAGCAACAAGCGATCTCCCCCAGCCTAAACAACCTACTCTATGCCCTTGGTTAGATAAAATACTTTTCAAAACATACAAAGCTGTTCCCAAAGTAGAAAATGCATAGTGAAAGTTCAGGGGTACCCATCACTGGCTTGTTTAATTTGTTGTCATGCTGATTTCCACATGATTTTTCAGGGGTATATTTGCCCCATTATAGATTAAACCACTTTATATCTCTTCTCCACACCTTTAGTAACAGACTGGGATTTTATCTTCCAAAGTCACATCAAAGGGCAACCTTGATCATCTTAGTCCCTTAACCACCCTGTGTCCCTGAAAAAAATAAAATCTTTTCTTTTATCCTCCAACCCAGTGGAACAACGTTCAAGCCCCATCTATTGTCTAGCCTAATGACCCCTCCGTAAATTCCCTGTTGCCTAATATTTACCACTATGGTGGTAAAAGGTAAGTTTGAAAGGAGGTGCTCCCAGCCCTCATAAACAGTTTACTAATAAATGGTTCTGGAACTGAAGGCATACAGGAGATTTTAACTATGGCAGGACTACAAAGACCATTCACAACATCCTTGTTGACATGGCTTTACTTGGTCAGGTCTCTGCTTTCTAATAAAAGTCCAAAAGAATTAACCAAAGGGATTCACAGAAATCCCAAAAATATACTTTATAGCCCTTGTTCTGCTATCCCGACACAGTTAAATTCCTATTCCAGTCACTGGACATTTAGAATGCAGAGATTACTGCTGAGAGAGAGGAAAAAAGGAATCTACATCAACAAACAAACTGAGAGTGGGAACCGAATTCACACCGCTCATGCCTCAATGCTAAACTTACACAGAAGCAAAAATAAATGACCAGATTTACAAAATAAGTCAACCCCAACAGGTCACAAGCCTTCAATGTTCCCACCAGGCCAAATCTGTTGGCCTAGCAGGACTCTTCCAGAGCCAGAGACTGATGATAGGCAAAGCAGGGATATACTAATGCAGTAGACCTAAGACGTTGTGATTGTTGCAGTGACTGAAGCTACGTATCACAAAGTATAAAAAGCTTTAACCCAACACAGCTTCTTTTTGCTTCGCCCATTAGTTTTTTAAAACTTGATTACAAGCAAAATAAGACAGGAGTAACAGGCATCCTCTAAACAGCATGTGTCTCTAAGCCAGAATCCACAGTGGTCTTTGAAAGAAATTAACATACTTTGAAAACTTGCAAACACTGGGAACAAACCTGAGAGATACTGGGTGATCACAAGGTGAGCAGCCCTCAGTGATAAAAAAAACAGGTTAGGGACTATTTAGAAAAGCTGGATGTGTACAAGTTCATAGGGCTAGATGCAATTGTTGAGGCAGCTCTCAGAGGCCATACAGTCTAGGGATGTGGTTGTTATGGGGGACCTAAACTACCCTGACATCTGCTGGGAGGAGTAGTCAGCCAAATCCAACCATTCACGTAGGTTCTTAACCTGCATGTAGGACCTTCACCTAATGCAGGAGGTATACGGTCCCACTAGTGGGAATGCCTTACTGGACTTGGTGTTGGCTATGGGGGATGACCTGGTAGGGGAGCTTCAGATTTGTGGCCACCTTGGGGGCAGTTACCATCAATTCACCATACGGCATAGGGTGGGTAAGATAACTAGTAGGGTGGAAGTGCTTGACTTTAGAAAGGCTAACTTCAGTGTGCTTTGGATTCAAGTTAATGATGCACTGCAGGAGAACAATATTGGTGAGATGGGAGTCCAGGAAGGGTGGTTGTTCCTAAAGGAAGCAATCCTTCGGGCACAGAGGGAGATTATCCCATTATAAGGGAAAAGGGGGAGCCAAAAAACTTCCTTGGCTAAACAGGGAAATCCAAGGGAGCCTAAGGGCAAAAAAGAAGGCACGTAGGTGGTGGAAGCAGGGGGAAGCTACCAAGGAGTATACCTACTTGGCCCACACTTGCAGGGAGGCAGTTAGAAAGACCAAAGCAACTACAGAGCTGAGCCTGGCAACACAAATTCAAGACAACAAAAAGTCTTTTTTTTTTAGGTATGTAGGAAGTAAAAGGAAGGCACAGGGCAGCATAGGACCCCTACTGAAAAAGGAGAAGCAATTAGTGACAGAGAGGTGGGACAAGGCTGAGCTATTACATGAGTTTTTTGCCTTAGTGTTCCTGAAAAGGGCTCAAGATAAATCTCCTAATGGGTTCTTAGATAGGCATCAGAGGAACACCAGCCTACCAACTGTTGATGCTGACTTGATGCAGAGTCACTTGGATGGCCTAGATGTGTTTAGGTCAGCAGGCCCGGATGAGCTGTATCCAGGGGTACTGAAGGAATTGGCCGGTGTCATAGAAGAACCACTGGCATGGCTGTTTGAGTGCTTGTGAAACTTGGGTCAGGTCCTGGAGGAATGGAAAAGGGCCATTGTGGTCCCTAATTTCAAGAAGGGGAGGAAGGAGAGTCCGAGTAACTATAGGCCAATTAGTCTCACCTCCATCCTTGGAAAGGTCTTTGAAAAGATTATGAAGGATCATATTTGTGGGAGTCCAGTGGGAAAATAATGCATCAGGGAAACCAGCATGGATTTGTAGCAGGTAGATCATGCCTAACCAATCTGGTTTAGTTTTATGACAGGGTCACAAAATGCTTGGAAGTAGGAGTAGAGGTGGATGTCATTTTCTTGGACTTTAGCAAGGGCTTTGATATGGTATCTCATCCTATTCTCATAAATAAATTAAGAGGCTGTGACATAGATGTTTACATCATCTGCTGGGTGGCGAAATGGCTTAGCGGTTGCACCCAGAGTGGTAGTAGATGGGTTGGGTTACCCTGTTCCAAACCTACTCGTTGTAGCCAATAAAGTTCTCCTTTGTACTTAGCATGGAAAACTTTTTGGGAGAGGGGCTAGATTATGCCTTGGGATCCCCTTTGTTCAGCTGACTATGGGAGAATACTATTTGTGCTTCAGACTGAGGGAAGCACCCCAAGTTCTTGAAGTTGGTCAAGTACCCTTAAGGGAAACTAAGCCTGTGTTTCCCAGAGGGCACAAAGCCAGGGTTAGTCCAGACCCTGGGTGGTGGCAGCATTACACCCAGGCTAGCAGGTACTCTCCAGGAAGGGGGTCAGCCAGACATGAGGTGACCTGAAAGGTGGTTGTGCGCAGTGAGGTGGGTGGCTCAGCACAGAAGCACCCCCTACTGGCCCACCACACAATCCATTTGCCTGCTCTGTCCAGCATCCCCTGAGGGGTGGGCATGCTAGGGTGCCTAGGCAGTAGGGCCAGGTCTGCTGGTGGTAGCAACATTGGCAGCAGCAGCCAAAAGCAGCTGTCACTGCCAGGGCTGCTGGTAAATTGCATCTCACTGCCACCCCACCCCAGCCCTGCTGAGTACCTGGAGGCAGTGGAACCGGCTGCACATGCCACGACCCACTGCCCCCTGTGCCTGGCAAGGGAAGGCCAAGGGACTTGGATAAAATCCCTTGGTGGGCTGAATCCAGCCCATGGGCTGTATTTTGCCAGCACCTGGGCTAACTGGTCTGTAGTTCCTTGAGTCCTCCTACTGAGTAGCTCCAGCTTCTTTGTATCTTTATTCAGGGGTTCCCCCAGTGCATTAACAGTGGACCAACAGCTTCCTCAGTCCTTCTTTTCAGGCCGTCATACTTAAAGACATATGTTTGTTGTCCTTAACCTTCTTTGCCAAGTACAGCTTATTCTTTATCTTTGCTTTCCTGATTTTGTCCCTGCATGCTCTTGTTATTTCCTAGTGTGTTTCCTTGGTGACTTGCCTTCTCATTCTTTCATTGCCTCTAGGCTTTACCTTTGCATTTGAGGCATTCTAGAAGCTTCTTGTATAGCCACATTGGTCTCTTACCATTCTTCTTGTGCTTCCATCATGTCAGGACAGTTTCTTTTTGGCCTTCCAATACTGTGCCCCTTAGAAAATTCCAGCCCCTTGGGCTCCTTTATCCTTCAATCTCTTCTCCTCACAGTATGCTTATTAGCTCCCTAAGTTGGATGAAATCTACCTTTTTGATACTTAGCTTCCTAATTTTGCTGAATTTATGCTGTCCTGTCTCAGGAACTGCATTTCTATCCTATCATGATTGCTTCCTCGCAAGTTACCCAGCACCTTCACATCTCACACTAGTTCTTCCATGTTGTCAGGATAAGATCCAAGATAGATGAACCCCTAGTTGTATCCTCCACTTCCTGAAAGAGAAAGTTTTTCTTCACACAAGTTAGGAACTAAGATAACATTTTATGTTTGGCTACATTGTTCTTCCAGCAGCTGTGAAAATTGCAGAGTCCTATTGCTTTTGAATAGATTTGTTCACCTGCTTGAAAAGTGTCTCATCCACCTCCTCTTCCTGCATAGGTGGCCATAATGAATCCCCACTGTTACATTGGTGTTGTATCTTGCACCTTTCATCTTCAGCCAAAGGCATTCTGTTTTGCTGTCTTCTTTCTTCTGAAGAAAAGAACAAAGTGTATGTGTTTTTGACCACCACCTTTTTTTCCCAACTCTATCCTTCTGAAACAGTGTGTGACCCTTGATGTTCACATTCCAGTTATAAGATCTGTCCCACCAGGTCTTAGAGATGCTGATCAGATCATAGTTCCTTTCACAGGCTGTAGCTTCCAGATCTTTTTGTTTATTCCCCATGCTACTCCCATTTGTATATATGCATTGGATATATTTTTCATTTTTATCCTCTCTTCCCTTTTGTGCCATTTGTTGTAGTCCTGTACCTTTCTGGCCCTTTCCTAGAGTTCTTTGTATTTCCCTAGATTAACTCACAGACTAATACTATTGGACATACCTTTTTTTTTGTGGGGGGGGGGCAGCAGCAGGTCAAGGGAGTCAGAATTTACCTCTTTTGTTGCTTATTAATTAATATATAGGAGGGAGCTAAGTTTCACAGAATGTTCTAAATAGAGCAAAGATACAATTCTCCCCAATAACTGCTTAGAGTTTTCTTTATGGTTTGGGACTGGCTGTTAGCAAAACCACTACCAATCATTTCTTTCCACAGTACAACAATACATTATATCTTGCTCTGTTTCTGCAATCTATTTACGTCCAGTCATTTCAGCCACTCTCAGGCAATCACTGAAACAAATCCCATAGCTGTGGCATACAGGATCAGTGCAAATAAATGATCGTGTGTGTGTGTATATGCTATAGCTATGGGATTTGTTTCAGTGATTGCCTGAGAGTGGCTGAAACGACTGGACGTAAATACACACACACATGCACGCGCGCGCGCGCACACACACACACACACAAGCTCTATCTATCTACCTACCTATCTATAATAGCATTCTATGTTGCTTAACATTTCTTGTGCAATTGCAGCAACTATTTCATAATGAATATATACACAAACATTATTTAAATGTAATTTGCCAATCAGAGTGATTGATTATAGGTCAAGGTAGCATTACATTAGTATTTTCATTACTGTCAACAAACAGCTAACATCAGTTAACTAATGGATGTTGTATACTCTGCAAGTGTCCAAAAAGAAAATTTGTATTAAAGACTCTACTTCATAGCTTGCTGGAAAAAAAGTGTATGGAGACATGAATACTGAGTCTTAATTAATTGAACACAGATATTTCTAAGCATTACATAATAATAATTTATGCAAGACTCCATCTGGGCAATGAAATATGTGAGATCAATAAATGCTGAAACATAAGTAGTTCTATTGAGTTTGATAACTCCTCTCTCTCTTTTATATGAGTCAAGATGATGATATGCAGATAATATTGGTGATCTCCTCCAAAGAGAGGCTCATTTCCTATAATCCTTGCCCTCCCCCCACCCCCCATTTAAAAAAAAAAGAAAAAGAGAGATGCACTCAAATGCAGGAAAACAGCAAATTTGGATTTTGGCTAGGACTTGATAAATTTGGTATCAAATGTCAAATATTCTCTACTAAATACTAATAGTTATATTTTCAGGAATTAAATTATGGCTTTGCCTACAAAATAAATATTGAATTTGCATTTTCCCCACTTAATTTGTTATTTAGTGTCCATTTATCTATATTACACCTGCATTGAACACAGATTTAAAAATATTTGGTAAACCTATTATCTCCTATTTCTGTGTTCTCTAAAGGCCCATATTTAATTTTAAGGTTCCATTAGGTCAGCCACTGTGCATATGTAACCCTCTTGTACTATCAAATGGAACTTTTCAAAATGCACTCATCTTGGGAAGGTCATTAAGACCCTCTTGAGCATGGGTGAAAGGGATATGATGGTGGTTGAGAGCCACGTTGGCTAGAAAACAGAGGTCAACAAGAGAATAAAAACACAATCCTAGCAACCAGGGTGGAGTGTGTGTGGCAGTTGAATCCTAGAAGGTCTGTTCTGAGATAACTTTTTGTAAAGCAGGTAGTCTGGTTGAATGAATGGGACTGTCTTTTTGAAAACATTGATTGATCAGGGCTGCGTGAGCTATAGCTCCTGCTGATAGAGGGATAACAAACCTGTCCAGTGTCCCTGGACTTGGAACAGAAATTTGGATTACTTTTCTCTTAGCCAGAGAAATGTGCAACATCACTTCTTCTCTTAGTGCCTGCTAAGAAAAAGAAATAACACAAGCATGTTGGCTCCACCCAGAGATTCTGGAGATGGTGGATACAATTTGCACTATCTGACTCAGAGTATGAAGAGTATCAGGAGCTGGTTACTAGTGTATTTGCTACCAAGGAGCAATGTAAGGTGTGTGTATGTGTATATATGTTTTTATTCTTCCCACTATATATATAGTGATTTTATATGTCTTTGTGTCTAAGGTTGTCATTTATTGTTCATTTTTCATTTGTTATTGTAGGTATTATTGTAGTAAAAAGAAACATTTCTACTTCCTTATTCATTACTATTCACTGACAAAATTTTGATGTGAAGTATCTGCACTAGGTGCTGTTGGTTTATACATGAGTGTATGTAGCAGGGAGGGTAGTGAACCCAGAAGGATTGTATAGTTGGTAATGCATAATCCTTATACACACACACAGTCAAGGTCCCTGATCCAAACAATGTAATTTAATGCAAAAGCAGAACAGGTGAGTGTGATAATAATGAATGAGAAAAAGGAGAGGATGAGGTTAACAAAAAGATAGGGTGATCACACTTTGCTGGTTTCCAATCAACTTAATGAGCTTTGGGTTGCTTTTTAATATATTTAAAGAATCCAGCTGTCCTCAAATAATGCTCAAGCAAGCCATTCTTTGTTAGTTGACACATTCTGGGAGGTGCCACAATAGAAAAGGATTTTATAAGAGATCTTGAAAAGGAAATATAATTTAAACATGAAGTAAGGTATTGTTGAAAGTAGTGCATGTATAGAGGTAAAGGACAAGGGGGAGAAAACCCTGGGGACATTTGGAGAAGCAGACAAATAATCTTATGAGGCTGGAATCACTTGTCATGGAGGACAAAATAAGAGGAAAGAATACATTAGTAGAAAGGGGCAGAGTCATGAAGGATTTTGAAAGGGAGAGGAAACAAAAATCATTGCTATGGAAAACAGGGAGCCAGTACAGCATTTGAAGGAGTTGGAAAGGTAACACTGGTCAGATTGATGGGAAATAAAGATGATCTCAGCAGCTAAATTGTATATAGACTGGAGCAGAGCCAGGAGCATGTAAAGGATGTCAGAAGGAAAGAAGTTGCAGTAGTCAACAAAAGAGATGGGAGTCAAGGAGCCAACAGAAAGAAAAGGTCAGGTTTTGTAATGTTGCTCAAGAAATAGTTGGAGGGTTTGTAAAAGGTCCAGTGTGTGAGGTGAGAAAAAGGAAAGATGAATCCTGGGTTGCAAGATGGAGTGACAGGAGGGAGGATGGTGTTGTCAATAGTGAAAGGTAAGGGAGGAAAGAGGAAAGATTGTGGGGAAAAAAGCAAGGAGCTCAGGTTTGTTGTAAATGTTAAGTTTAAGTTGCTGGCAAGACATCATCAAGGAATAGATGTCAAAGAGACAGGCTGAAAGACAGATTCAGATGGAGAGACAAATCAGCTGTGGCAACTCAAATTTGCAAGTCTTCACCAAGGATGGCAGTTGAAGCTGTGTGAGTAGATGAGTTCATCCAAAGAAGAAGGGATTTTTTTTTAAGAATGTAGCCCCATGGCACTTCCATGGAGAGTGGGGGAGCTGAGGAGCGTAAGTCATAAAACAACTTCGAAGAAACATCAGAAAGACAAGGGAGGGTGAGATGTCAAGGAGGAGTGTATTATTGGCAAAATCTCTTTTCTGTACATGTATACACAACTTATCAAAGTTACACATGCAGAGAAGCCAAATATCCTAGAATCCCATCCATACTGACAGCTTTCTGTAATCAAAGATGCAGTCAATAACAAATATTGATCGTATTTGGGCAAGCGAAGAAACAAAACCAGCACTATAAATTCTATTCTTTTTTGTCAGGAAGCTTTACAATGGAGACTTTCCTTCAAATTAGTATTAATAATAGAGGGGGAAATGCAACATAAATTTGATTTTAAGAATCCATTTATCTTGTCACAAAACCAAATTCTAATTTAATTGTGATGTGGAATTACCATGAAAAAAGATTTAACTAATTCAGTCTGTAAAAAATGCAAGTCACTTGTATATTATAAGAGTGGTGGAGCCCACTAGACCTACTAAGCATTTTCTGGTAGACAACTTCTCCGACCACCTGATCAGCTTTGAATTCCATCCTGACATCATGCCAACAGCTTGAACAAGTTTAAATTCATTATCCAGGAGATTAACAGAAATAGACACAAAAATTAGTGAATCAGATCATTTTATTGAATTTATTGGTTACAAGCAAAGTTGGCAGACAATGTGCTGCATGATTGTATTCAGTATTTCACAGGGGAGAGAGGGGTAAAAAGCATTAGCTCATGTTTTGATCTTTGCCGTATCTTTTCTGTCATCAAAAGCTCCAACTGTGAAAGCCATTCAGCTAGTCCAGATATTTTGAAGGATTATGTCTTCTCTTTTGTCCCATCAAAACTGACTTCATGCTGGCACCAGTAGCAGATTCAGCATAGATTTCTTTTTCTTCAGGAGGAAGATTACATATTTATCAGACTATCAGATTGAAGCCAGAAATTGTCTTGTTCTTGGGCTTGCCTCCATATTAAAACTGATCAGGCCCAGCAACATCCCAGGTTTCTAAACCCTCAGAGCTACTGAATGATTTCTAATGTTTCCAGCAATTGCTATTAAACAATTATTTAATGTCCTTAGAGTTCTAGGAAAACCAAGGTTTTGGAAAACACTAGTCCTCCATAATAGACCATGTAGTTCAACTGACATGAAAAACCCTCAAACTGGTCTGCATGAGACATTTACTGCTCAGTGGACTAATTAATTACATAGTAAACATCTTGACATTTACATTTGTGCCCCTATTAAGCTGGAGGAAAGTAATTTACTCCACAGCAGGATAGTACTTGTAAATACATTTTAACATATGCGATGTGTAGGGGGAGCACGGAGGGGCATGTGCCCCCCTTGAGATTGGCCACTGCCGCTGGCTTCTGTGATCGGTCACCACTCACCACCTCCCCTCCCCACTGCCACCACCACTACTGCCGGCTTCTGTGGGCAGTTGCTGCTCACCACCACCACTGCCACCAGTGTCTTGCATAGGCAGTCACTGCTCACCACTCGTCATGCCACTGTCAATGCTGCCAACACTGCCATCCACAAATTGTGCCCCCCAGTCTCGTGAGGCGCCAATCGTTGTAAATTGTAAATACAAGTACTATCCTGCTGCAGAATAAAAAGCTCTGCAGCAACACACATGTAGATGCTGGAGGGGTTGGCTGGGGTATGAGGATGATTCACTGTAGGGGCTGCCTGCTGGCTAGCCCTGTACTGATGCTCTCTTGTGCCTTTGCCAGCCCATCTGCAGCACACTAAGCTGGGGGGAGCAGCCCCAGGCTGGCAGGCTGACCCCTGGGGCCCTCTGCCAATCAGGACTGTTCTGACTTGGCTCCACGTACTGTGCATGAATAAACTCTGGGGTTCATTGCTCTGGAGTTAATTGCTGCTGGATGCATGTGCACATGGTGTGTCTGAGAGCAATAAAATCTGGAGTAATACACTCCGGAGTTTATTCATACACAGTAATAACACATGCAGATGTGCATACTGTCTCATAGCTAACATACGGAACTATGTGATTTTACTATGGTTGCTTTCTTCTTCTTTTTATTGTTTGTTACGCTCAATGTGCCAATTTTATATCATTGTGTTTTCCAGAATACAAAAATATTTAGTGCAATCAAAAACTTATAAAGTACTTTGAAAAGTGGCCCCCAATCCCTTGCTTTTGTGGATAACATATTGCCCTTGAGAATCTGCAGTGTGGCGTGCAGCTGCAGAAAATTAAAATGAACTATACTAGGGTTGGAGACCATTGACTTAGAACAACTGGGACCCTGTACAGCATCTGGTACAATCAGATCCCTGACCTTCCTTGGGGCCCTTGGGCACTACCACCAGGCAACAAGAGCAGTAAAACAGATGCTTATTAACCAGGATTAACAACTCAGCCTAAAAAAAACATTGTTTGAAAAAAGTCACAATGAATATCACAAGTTTCTATTTTAGAATTCCTCCTTTGTCTCACAAATAAGCAAACCCTTTTCTGTTATGTGCTCCAAACAGAAAGAAAAACATGGTCTTAAACAACTAGTAACAGCAAAGCTTATGATATTCCAGAAACATTTTTTTGTTTAATGGTTGCATATTCTCTCTCTCATATAATCAAATGTCTGTCAATCAATCCTTTCACAACTTCATTTGTCTGATTCAAAATATGTCTCTGCTTTCATTTTTGATCCATATGTATTAAGTCTTTTGTTGTATTCTGACTGCCACATTTGCAATATATGTCTCATTCCCTTTTTTGTTATTCCCAGAAGTTATCTTAGTTCTCTCTTTCTATTAGTGTAATATTTGTCATAATTCAATGGCTTGTTTTATTATATCTAGTAGGTGTAACCATACTTTATTATTTTCTTATTCCCCCATTACTTTCTTTGTTACTTTGACTCCTTCTCCCCGATATTTACCTTATTCCCTTAATATTTGTCTTGTGTTTATATGTGCTTCCACCAGTATTTCTTTTTCTTTTTTGTCTCATATTATCTTCCCCCAGGATTTGTCTTATTACCCTTGGCAGGTATTTACATCGCACTCACTATTTGTCTTTTATGTGTTTGTTTTAATATTTATTTTGTCTTGTCTTCTGCCCTTCATGATAAATCCAATAACAGTCTCTCTCTGGCTCTCAGTTCGAAATGTGTCTCACTAAAGTATATACAGAAGTTTATAGTAATGACCAGGGATCTGGGTTTTCCCTGATAAAAAACAGCCCTAATTTTCAGATCTCTCTCTTTTATATATATAAAGAGAGAGAGGTTTCAATCTAATCACAGAAAAGTGTGGATTTTGGGTTACTTTTTTAAATCTGAAAATTGGGACTTTTTATCAGGGAAAACCTGGATCCCTGGTCATCACTATGAACTATATATATATATATATATACATATACACACACACACACATACATACATATACATACATACATATATATAAAATACACACACACACACAGAGGTTTCACCTTCATCTTTCATATATATATTAGGGCTGTGCAAAATGGCTCTGTTCTGATTCAGATTCATCCATTTCAGAGGGACAGTGATTTGATTTGGTATTTTGGATAACTGTCCTGTTTCGATTCGGCTGAATCTGTTTTGACATTTTGACATTGATTCGGACATTCGTCCATAGACTATAAAGGGGAATCACTAAAATACCTATAACTTTGTCATTTTTTTGACTGATTCAGATGACAACAGCAGGAATGGTAGCCCCTTATGAGGGCATGTAGCCTGCCAAGTTTCAAGGAGATAGCTGCAAGGGTTTCTGTGAAACTGCACCTCAAACTATTCAAATGCAAAACTCATGCCACGTGTGTGTGTTAAGGCAGAGTGGGGTGAAGGCAGCAGGGATGATAGCCCCTTCTGAGGCCATGAAGCCTGCTAGGTTTCAAGGAGATAGGTGCAGGAGTTTCTGTGAAACTTCACCTCAGTCTATTCAAAGCAAAACCCATGACACTTGTGTGTGTTATGGGGTGCATGTAGGTTGTAGCCATGTTGGTCTAAGGACATGGCACTGGCAGACAAGGTTCTTTGGTTCAATCTGATATCTTTTATTAGAACAACTGAGTAGTTGGAGAAATATAATTTAGCAAGCTTTTAGGTTTAAAAACCTTTCTTCAGGCTGAGGAAGCACCTGCAGTTTCTGTGTGTGCTCTTCCTGGATGGAAGGAATAGTAAAGAAGCCAGAGGCTGGCATGCAGACAAGAAAGCCAGTCAGTGAAAATGTAAATTGAAAAGTGGTTTGTAAATGGAAACAAGCACAAACCTTGCTAACCTCATCACCAGAAGCCAACTCCGTACAGACCAAAACACACTGAATGGATCCAGACCATGCCATGACAAGAAGTGCAAAACCTGCCAACATATGTCCAGTACCCCCACAATTACTACACCCCACAACAGAACCATCATCATTCATGGATCTTACAACTTCACCTCCAGAAAGGTTATATATGTCATCCAGTGCACCAAATGCCCTGATAAAAATATGTAGGAGACACCCAACAGCAACTGCGCACCAGAATGAATGCACACCAGAAATCTATTACAGACAAGCATACCCAACTATGGGGCTCATTTCTCACAAGAAAACCACTCTGCAGTCTCTTAGTCCTGATCCTCAAAGGGAATTTACAAAACACTTTTCACAGATGGGCCTATGAACTTCACTTCATCAACCTAGATATGGAAACTCATGGGCTCAATATAGACATTGGATTTATGACACACTATAATCTGCTAGACACCTGAGTCCCCAGGTACCTCTCAACTTTTACCTGCTCTCTCACTCCCTGATACCTCAATTTACATTTTCACTGATTGGCTTTCTCACCTGCATCCCAGCCTCTGACTTCTTTACTATTCCTTCTATCCAGGAAGAGCAACTATAGATACTTCCTCAGCCTGAGGAAGGGCTTTTAAACCTGAAAGCTTGCTAAGATATATTTCTTCAACTATTCAGCTGGTCTACTAAAAGATATCAGATTGATCCAAATAATGTTGTCTGCCTTGTGTGTGTTAAGGCAGAGTGGGATGAATGCATCAGGGATGGTAGCCTGTAACAGGGGGCCTTCCCAGTGCTGGTTAGATCTCAGCCAGCCCACCTGTTTCTGGGCCAACTGCACACCCCTCTTTTTCTGCCATGCCTTGATGGAAAACTGATTCAGATGTTACCCAGGTGGGAGGCTGCCCATTTAGGCCCCTAATGTCTAGGGGTGACATACATTCTGCAGCTCTATACCTCCACTGCACTGTGGCCCATGCCTTGAAGATGGCATCCCAGGCAGCTAAGCTTCCCAGGAGCCTCACACCTCCACTGCAACAAACAAGCCTCAGGCCTCTCAAGGATCTTACAGGTCTGGGCTTTCCCTAGCCAGGACTGTGCATGCATGTGGTGGCTGTAGGTTTTCAGGAGCCTCCAACCTGCCTTTCACCATGGAAGTTTGCAGTCCTGGCATTTCTGGGGGGCTGCCATAGTACCAGCAGTCCCACCAGGCCTCCTGACCCTGGCAAGGTGCAGTTTTAGGTCATGCCCAGGACCTGGGGCCACCTCATTTGCATAGCCCCCTGCCCATACCTCCAAGTTCATCCTGGGAGATATTCTTCCCCTGCTGGTTGGTGACACAGTGCCTCTTCCAGTTTTGAGAGACGGGCATTAAATGGTTGTGAAACAAAACCAAAAAAAAAAAAAAGGAATAAGTGTGAATGGAGTGAAGAGGGTTGCACTCTGTGTGTGTGTGTGGAGCTTGGGGAACCCCAGCAGTGGAAGGTTCATCTTAAGGAGCATGAGCTACTCCACCAAACCAGGATCCAAGGAAATGCAGTGGGGTGTAACAACATCCCCAGCAATGCTGAACACCCTCTCACTTGGAACACTGGTTGGTGGACAGGACAGGTGTTCCTGGGCAACTGTGGCCAGATCCTGCCACATGTGGCTGTGGCTTGCCCAATAGCCAGCTTTGTTAAGGGGCCACTGATCCCAATATCCCTGAGAAAGGCCATCTCATAGATAGTCTTCTGTTGGTCAACCAGCCTTTAAAGCACCAGGTATGTGGAGTTCCACTGAGTCTCCACATCCTGCATGATTTTGTGCTGTAGGATGCTCAGCTCTGCCTGTTTGTCCTGCAGCATCTTGCCCCACCTGATGCTCCAGGGGAAGTAGGCCACCAATTTCCTGCAGTTTAAAATCACCTGGCTGGTTGTGACAGTGCCCTCACTGGCAGCCCTTTCCCCCACCAAGTCATCCCTGACTATAAGGTGGAACTTGTGTGCCACACAGCAGATGTCAACAAACTTGGCATCATGGACCGCCTTGATCATATTGGCCCCAGTGTTGGTGACCATAAACCCACAGGTGAGCTCACTCTGCCCAATAAGCCACCCCTGCACCATGTGGTTCATGGCCCCCATGATCTCCGTTGCTGTGTGGGACTCATCCATCACCTTGGCTTGAAGGAGAGCCACCAGACAGCCTAACTGATGACACCTGTGCCCTGTGAGGGAGAGAGAGGCATGATCTCCACTCCAGTTGCTCCAGATGTCTGAGGTGAAATGTAAGGCCACCGGCGGACTGGCCTTGCACAGCTCCTCCCTCAAGTACTCCCTGCATTTCTCATACAGGGAGGGCACTAGCATCCTGATGAAGGAGGTGTATGTGGACCCGCAGTATGATGGGGCCATGAACGCCATGAGCTGTCTGAACCCTGGCCACTCAACTAAGGAGAATGGCTGGCCATCCAGAGCAAGTATCTCCCCAATGCTCTGGGTGACCTTGCTTTCCTTTGGAACGCTCCCCCTTTGTGTCCAACTTTCCCCCAATGGTCCAGGGTGGCCTGCCTCTGCTTTGGGGGCATGGGGGCTTTGGAGCAAGAGCGGGACTTCCCTTTGGGAATGCTTCCACTGGTGCCAGGATGAGGAGCAAGGACAAGGGGGTGGTGCCTCTTGAGATTCATCAGCACCCCCGTGGTGCTGAAGTGTTTCACCTCCTTGCCCCGGCTGGTCTTACTTCAGCAGTTTTGGCAGGTACTACATCTGGGATCATTTGCCACCTCAAAATGATCACACACTACACTACTCCCTCACTTCTGGGGTGCTGGTGGGGATCCTGCCTTATCCCCCTCTTCAACAGACAGAGGCAGAGCAACAGGAGGAGCTGACTTAGCTGAGCCACTTGCCTTCATAACCTCAACCTCATTCAAGGTCCCTTCTGGAGAAAAAGACCTGGCTCTAGGGGAACATTGACGGGTGTGAAGCACAAACTCAGATTCCTCCTCCTTTCCCAGAACTGACCTGGCAATGACACTCAGCTCCTCTGCTTCCAGATCCAGCTCCTTCTCTTGCAGTGGAAGGCTCAGGCTGGGAACTGAAATTTGGCTGCAGGAGACTGTCATGCTGGAGCTCATGGTCATTATAACTGGTGTTACTGGTGGTGGTACAGGCACAGACACTGTTCCCACCTCCTTGCTGCCACTTGCAGCAGAAGCCTCATGCCTGGTAGAAAAGAGGGTGCATCTCAGTTTACAGGGAGCGGGGAGGGGAGAGGGGGCAGTCTTACAGGTCTCCCTCTGCCCCCTCTCACTCCCCTGTCAGAGGACCTGGCACCTGCCTTTCCAGCATGCTTCATGTTTGGTGTGCTGGAAAATGTGTGTCTGTGTGTGTATATGTGTAGTGCTTTCCTGAAACACTGCCAGGGAAAGCACAGCTTTCTTTTTGTTTGTGGGTGGGGAAAAAAACCAAGAATAAATAACAGGATTTTGGGGGAAGAAAGAGTTGAAAGAGATAACAATAGGGAGGGTAGTCAAAGGTAAGTGGGAAAGGATTGGCCACAACTTGGTAGGAAGGGACTACCAAGCTGCAAACTTCCAGATGCTGTTCTCTGCTGCTGCCCGTGCTGCAAACACAGACATAGCTGAAAAATGGCAGAGAGGAGTTCACACACAGAACCTTATATGTTGTTTCTCCATCCCTCTCCCAGATCACTGGAATTAGAATCTCTGATAAAAAAAAAATAACACCTATAAGTTGTTTGAGAGTAGGTTCAGGCTGGACATTAGAAGGCACTACTTCACAGTCAGGGCGGCTAGGATCTGGAACCAAATTCTAAGGGAAGTGGTGCTGGCTACTTCCTTGGGGATCTTTAAGAGGAGGCTTGATAATTACCTAGCTGGGGTCATATGAGCTTAAACCTTATACCTTGGTTTTCTGTAGGCATGTTGTGCTGATGTGGACTTATCATAGAGGTAGGCTCTGTGGAGACGTTGTTTCTCTTTCAGCAGCCATTGAATCTCCACATCATTTTCATCAAACCAGTCTTGGTGTCTGCAGATGCTTGGTCCCAGGGTCTCAAGAGCTGCAGAGTGTATAGCTTCATGGAACCACTTCAAGTTGGCTTTGATGGAGCCAGAATGGAGCAGTGTAGTGTGAAGCTGATCTTTCAGATGGTTCACAAAAGGCAGCCTGGTGCTGTTGTTTATCAGCCCTGAAGTGTTGAGGCGCTTTGATCCACTTTGTCCTTGTGGATGCCGTCTGGTTTGAATCATGATCTTTAGTGAGGAGATGATAAGTTGATCAGTCCAGCATTGAGTGCCATACATTGCTTTGGTTTCACGGACATCACGCCTGTCCCTCCTTCAGACGATGACATAGCCAATGAGATTCCAGTGATTGGAGCAAGAGTGCATCCATGATGGGGAGATGGTTGGGGAGACAGTAGACAGTGTTGATAAATAGGAGCTTGTGTTCAGCAAATAGTCTGAATAGAAGAAGACCATTGGTATTGCAGCTTCCAATCCCATGCTTCCCAAAGATGCTATTCCATGCTTGGCAGTCAGAGCCAATACTAGCGTTGAAATTGCCAAGGAGTATGACTCAGTTAGACTTCAGTACAGCAGTGATCACAGAGTGGAGGTCATCGTAGAACTGGTTCTTGACTTTGTTGGAGTTGGTCATGGTAGGGGCGTAGGCACTGATGATAGTGGCACACTTTTTTTCTGAGCAGGGGGAGCTTGAGCACCATCAGTCAGTCATTCACTCCTTCAGGCAAGTAGGTCAGCTTCTTGACAAGGTTATTTTGTATAGGAAAGCCGACACCTGCTTCCCATTTGGCTTCACTGCCATGACTTCTCCAAAGGAATGTGTAACCAGCTTTTCCTTCTGCGAGCTGCCCTTCATCCAGTAGGCAAGTCTTGCTGAGGGCAGCGATTTGGATCTTGTATCTGTCCAGTTCTCTCCTGATGAAGCAAGTCCTCCTTTCAGGTCTGTTTCATAGTTTCATAGTAGCTAGGGTCAGGAGGGACCTAAACAGATAATTTAGCCTGACCCCCTGCCACAGGCAGGAATGAATGCTGGGTTCACAAGACCCCAGACAGGTGATCATCCAACCTCCTCTTGAATTTGCCTATGGTGGGGTCAAGGACCACTTCCCTGGGAAGTTGGTTCCAGATTCTGGCCACCCTAACTGTAAAATATTGTCTTCTGATCTCTAACCTAAACCTATTCTCCATCAGCTTATGACCATTGTTCCTTGCCACCCCAGGTGGTGCTGGGGAGAAAAGGGCTCTACCTATTTGCTGTTGATCTCCCCTGATGAATTTGTAGGCAGCCACCAGGTCCCCCCTCAGCCTCCTCTTGCTGAGGCTGAACAGGTTCAGGTCCCTCAGTTTCTCCTCGTAGGGCCTGTCCTGCTGCCCTCTCACCAAGCGGGTGGCCCTCCTCTGAACCCTCTCCAGGTTGGCCACATCCCTTTTGAAGTGCGGCGCCCAGAACTGGACGCAGTACTCCAACTGCGGTCTGACCAAAGTCACATAGAGGGAGAGTATCACCTCTCTGGACTGGCTTGAGATGCACCTTTGGATGCATGACAAGGTATGGCTGGCCTTGCTGGCTGCGGTCTGGCATTGGTGGCTCATGTTCATCTTGGAGTTCATGTTGGTGTTTCTATCAATCAACATGCATACATTCCACACACCCAACTTGATTGGGATTTATTTCTTTTCTTTTTGACTGCTGTAGTGGGATCCCTGCCAGCTAAGGTATAGTGGGACCCCTGGTATCCTGGCCAGATTAAGGTGAAGCAGGAAATATTTGGGGCACCTTTTCTAGCCCCTTCTTCATCCTAGGAGGTGAGCAGTTCAGGGCTGTTCAGTCACTCAGGGGGCTGCCACATTCTACTGCTGCTTCTGTCCAGTAGAAAGCAACCCAAAGCCCTGAGCTGCCTATGGGTAAGTTTGCAGCTACAGCTTTCAGTGTGTCCATACCTGCTGCTTCATCACTGGCCTGTTGCCACAGGGCTTGTGCTGGATGTGAGTTGTGCAAGATTTTGACTTGAGTGAGGAAGAATTGTGTAGTGTCAACCTCACTCTCTCATCTAAGCCAATTGGTAACCAGCAGTAGGACAGTGTCAGGATGGCTGGAGATTGACCCAGATGCAGCAGGTGACCAGGACATCTTTTGCGTCTTGTCTTGCTCTGCTCAAATGATGGCTCATTGCTGTACTGCCATCATGGCCATTAGACCATACGAGGGTCTCATCACCCAGTCAGCTGAAGTCAGACTTTGCATGCAGGGATAGGCATGTCCCTATCTCCCCAGAGGTCTGAAGACTGACTGGATACCTTCACCTGGTTTGTCCTGCCCATCAAGGTGGTTTACTGGGGTTTGGCTGCTGTCACATGCAGACAGCTACTTGGAGCCACAGGTGAGAGTTTGGTGCTGGTGAGTACCAACAGAGGAAGAGTCACTCAGGCAAGTATGACGTACTCTTTCTCTGGAGGTGCTACCTCTCCCAGACACCCAAGATGCAACATTAATAAAGCACAAATCCAATTGTGTCGCCAAAATCAGTCTGGGTTGAAATAAAATGTAGGCAGGAATTAGGTGCAGAGTTACTCAGAATGAATTGCTTCTGAATATGCTCAGCATCACAAGAGTAAGCAACTAGGGAAATCTGTAGTCCAAAATGTTGTTAGTATTGAATTTCAGCATCTAAGGCATTTACAGCCTCTGGAACAGGACCAATTTGGATCACTATTTTTCAAATCTAAGTGGATAAGTTCCACTTATAAAATCACTCTGGATCTGTCCCTAAAAGTGCCTATACACAAGCAATGAGGCTGTTCCGTTATGCTGTAATTACAGTAAATTAATCATAATTACAGTAATTACAGTGTGTAGGAGCAGACTCAATTGAGTCTGCTGAAACGTCGTAATTGCCACACTTCAGCAGCCTCCAGCATCTCGTGTATCAGTGTCCCCACACTTAATAATTGTGGTGGGGGTGCTTTATCTAAAGCTCATTCAATAAGCTTTAAATAAATTGCCCCTGCTGTCATTTTGAAGCACAGGGATGCTGATAAACAAGACGTTCCAGGTGCTGTATTTAGAGCGGCTCTCAGCCACATACTTATCTGGCCCCAGTAATCTGCAGCCTGCTGGCACAGCCCTCCAGAACACTGTCCAAAGAGTCTGTGCCTGGTGCACCATGGGCACTCCTTACCCTCCCCCTGGCAATGACAACCAGCACCACAGGATTCTGTTTACCAGCCCTGCAAGCTGGTGCTCCAGGCCCACTGCTTCTGGGTCCACCTTGCCAGCCAAGACTGGTGGCATCACATTGTCCTGTGCACCTGGGATGATGATCCATGGCTAGACTCATTCCAAATAACACAGACTATGTTCCAGGAGTTAATGCAGCAGCTCAGCCTGCACCTGGCATACCATCCAACCACCATGCACCAGCCCCTCCCCACAGACAGCCATATGGCCATTGCCCTAATGAAGCCTGGCAGCATGCATTACAGCACCCATCTGTTCAGAGTGACTGCTGGGGAAGCCATCTTCAAGGTCTGTGGAGCCCTCCAAGATATGCTTGCCAACAGTGTGTTCCAGGTCACCAACCTCCTTGAGGTTTCATAGTTTCATAGTTGGTAGGGTCGGAAGTGACCTGAGGAGATCATCTAGTCCAACTAGATCATCTAGTCCAAGGTGCTGGTGGGCTTCTGAGCACTCAGCTTCCCCAGTGCATCAGGGTCCCTGACAGGACACACATCCCTGTCAATTGCCCACCCCAGGTAAACCAGCCTTATTACAGGCGGTGGGGCTTCCACTCCATCATGCTGCAAGCCATGGTGAATCACTGGGGGTCCTTCAGCAACATCTGTGCCAGCTGGGCTGGCAGTGCCAATGATGCCAAGTTTTTATGGAACCCTCCCTGCAAGCCCTGGTGGAGAGCAATCACTTCTTGCCAGCCACTTCATCTGGGCGATGTGACTGTCCTGCTCCTCCTTATCAGGGACTCTGAATACCCACTGGTGCAGCAGCTCATATAACCCTACACTAGCCATTTCAACCCACACCAGGTGCACTTCTACTGGTGCCTGGTCTGGAGCTATTCACTGATTAAGTACACCTTCAGGTGCCTCAAGGGACTCTGGCACACCCTCACCATCTGCCTCAAATTCACCATCACCAACGTCCCTTGGTCCATAGCAGTAGCCTGAGTGCTGCACATCATCTTTGAGGCCCATGAGGAGCTCTTCTGCAGGGCCTGGATGGAAGAGGCATGGTGCGCCAAGGATGTCTGGCAATGAAAGTGCCAGCTGTGGCAGCACTGCCACTGATGCCCCCCCCCCCCCGGGCCTGAGCAAGCTACACATCTGGCAGTGGGGGCCAGGGCACTGTGTGCATGAGGGGCTTACAGACCATCTTCTCCTCTACCCTCTGCAATAGGGTGCCTGGGTGGCTGCCCAAACAGCCCAGGCCCACAGGGCAACCCCTAGAACATGCACACTGTGGACAGTTGACAACAAACAACCTTTATTTCCCTTCAAAACACAACACCAGACCCTCACCCCACTCCCTCACAACACTAGGCTCCCACCCTTCCTCCCCAACAATAGACGCCCTCCTTTCTTCCCTCCCAACAGCCCTCCCCACCCCACAACCTCAACATGCATGACAAATAGAGCACCTTCTTCCCCATGAAACTATTTACAGTGTGAAATGACAATAGTCAGGTTGGGTGGCGGGAGGGCAGTGGGAAAGTGGTGCCTATGGCATGGATCTTGGAGGAGGGTGCCTGGCACTCTGGCCTCTGCTGCCACCACCTAGGGTATGGATACCGCTCTAAGCTCAGCAGTCTGGGGACTGACCCAGGGGTGAGAGCAGGTACTATCTATCATGATGAGCCCAGTCCCCCTCCTCATCCATGGGTCCAGGGCCAGCAGGGTCCACATGGACAGCTGACCCCATTGTGCCAGGTCTCACTATGGGGCCACATGGAGCCAGTGTGAGCAAGTGAGGCGGTGGGGCTAGCCACCCGGGGCAGGGGTCCCTGGCCATTGCAGGCAGCACTGCACCTCCTCCCATGCCCACTGGGAGGCCTTATATGCCCACAGACAGTTGCCAGGGTCTCATCTGGTCTGAAACAGGGGCTTGGTGCCAGGTCACAGAAAAAAGACTGCCAGGGCCAGCACCATGTCCCAACTCCCAGAGGGTGTTCCCTAGGCTGCCTGCTCCCCTGTTTCCATATACCGCTCTCTAGCAGGTTGGGGTGCAAGGTGCCTTAGCATGGGGACTGCCTTCCAGCTAGACCTGCACTAAGGCACTCTGTGCCCCAGACAGTCCCCCACTCCTCCCCCCACCCTGCAGCACATGAAGCCCAGCCGGGATCTGGGAGGAGCTGAGCATGGGCAGTTTGCCCACAATGGAACAATGTGTCCTACAACAAAGCACACAGGCAGGTGCATGCACTATGGCACAAAGGAATGGCACAATGTAACAGCACAAATTTGTGCTGCTGCAAGTACATGCTCCTACTCATCTGGATGTAGCCTTACTGTCTAGCTCTTGCCTCCTTTCTCCCTGTCTCTCCTACAGTAATTCTCCCTCCATCCAAACAAAGTTACCTCTAACATTAATTTGGAAAAAACGTATTTGTTATTAACGCCTTTCTCTTTCCAGTCTCCTCAGTGGTTATTTCCGTTTCCATTTCCTGCCCTCAACTACTTCCTCCCCAACACAGTTACATTTACTGAATGCCCCAACATGGAAGGACACAGCAGACTCAAACCCCTGCACTTAGGTTTAATGTTCCATCTTCATTCAAGTACTCCTTGCAACAGAAACACATTCTGGTTATTGCTGATTCTAGGGAGGCCTGAAATATAGCAGAGAAGGGATATGTCACCAAAGTGGATGGAAGAATCTGTAAGGAGTTAGAGCAAGGTGTGTAGTGCATAACTCAAGTATTATTTTTGTCTAGAGGATATATCAATGTCAGAAATAGGGCACTTTACAAAATCATCTGAGTTTCAATCCAATTTATTTTTAATAATTCTGTTTTAAGCTATTTGTTTTTGCTTATCTTTATTAATAATCCCAGAACAACTGTACTTATCCTGCATGATATCCCCACTGTAGTGCAAATGCATTTTCAAAAGTATCAGTTATTCTGAGTGGTAAGGAAGCATATTTCTAAAAAAACATATGTATTGTGCTTCACTGAAAAAAAAAAATACATTAACTCTAAATTTTGTCCCAGATGCTCAAGTACCTACTACTGCTTCTGACATCTGAACTGCTGAAGTGGATATGTTTACTTCCATTTCACAATGCTGCATGCTGTTTAAGGTGCATTTTACTGTGCCAGCTGACATATAAAGGGGCGGATTCAAGGGCCTTTATGCTAGTACATGTCATATCAAAGCAGTCAAATTTGTTTTAGTCTACAAGAGAATGAAGTGATGGAACAAGTGTTGCTTGCAGTTACTATAGTCTTTGGTACTGAGGCTGTGAAGAGGAAGGTGCTGCCAAGATCAACAGAATGTGGAACAGGACTTTGCAATCCATCAATACTTTTCTCTCAGCTGGAGATGGGGTTGCTGAACAGATGTGGAGGGATTTCTGCAGAAAAAAGTAAAGAGAACCTGGACACACACAAAAGAAAAGCTTACTCCACTGAAGAGCATCTTGTGAGAGGGTGGGTTGAGAGGGGGGTGACAGCACTATTCATCTGCTCCCCAGCTGAACACTCCCAAGAACATTATCTATTTTTTTCCCCTTGATTTGGCATCAAGTAAAAAGAAGCTCAGAAAAGCATCATGGCAGAAGTCATTTCAGCTTCAATGTACCAACACTTTCTGCAGAGCAAAATTAATCACAAATCTTTATAGTGCTTTAAGGATTTTCATTCTGCATTCTGGTGTTTAAAATATAGGGAGATATACTTAGTCCGAAGATGGAGGGGATTTTTTCAGTCCAGTGGCAGACAATAGTAAGTCAAAAAGGCTGTGCATAACCATATGGTAACATGGAAAAAATGTAGACAATATTTATAACATAAGTACATAGAAACATCTGCCAGGCTGTCCCTTCAAACTCAAGTATTATTTTTATCTAGAGGATAAATCAATGTCAGATATAACAGGTTAGGAATAATATTGCAAGTTATAACCAAAGAATTACAAGACCACATTTCAGTGTTTTAGCATGGATACATTGGCATGAAATGATTTATATATTGGTTACATATACAGGTCTGTCTGGAATCAAGATTATTCAAGAAGTTAATTAGGAAATGTACCTTTCAGCCATATTGTTTTAGCTTATATGGATGTAACACTTTAAGCCATGGTTTAACATAAGGCCAAAAAAAAAAAAAGGATTTCTAGTGAGTTTCACTAATTTGTTTCTGATAAATGAGTTTGGCAAAAAGTTACATGTTCAAATACCCATCACCTTGTCCTTCATTGTTTGCAGTTGTTGGGTACTACAAATCTGATTTTTCTAGAGAAGCTTAGCCATTTTTGTTTTTGCCAGGCCTACTTTTTTCCTCAGCCCAGAAGAAGAATGCAATGTATTTGAAAGCTTGTCTAAATCTATCCCAACCATGCAATTGGTCCAATAAAAGGTATCCTCCACAAAAATCCTTGCCCTTCTCATATTTCCTAGAACATCACATCCCTAACATCACTTCAACAGTGGCAACATCTGCAAGTTATAGAAATCTCAGAAGATGCAGACAGGTAAATATGATGGACCTACTGTCTACCCACCTTTCACTAAGGGAAGAAATGATATTGAATGAAAACACTCTTACATTAAAATTAATGGTAAAATATCCAATGGATAAGGTTTTCACCCATTGTTTAAAAATGCATGTACAGTTGGAAAGCATTACAAGATTCCAGTTTGGGCCATTCATTTCCTGCTAAGAACAGGAATATTTTTTTCTGCCCGACCCCCACAAGGTGTGGTTCTTCCCAGAAAAGAGTATTTGATTAAAGGCATATTTTTTCCACCTATGTAAGTAATTATTAAGTTACTTATGGAGAACAAGACATATTTTTGTATTCTCAGATAGTAATATATTGCCTGCTCTTTCTATCTACACATCTCTAGAACCAATCCCATTATGTATAAATTGGAATTTGATTTAAGCTTCTAATTTATAAATATAAAATTTTAAACCAAGACTTTGGTTTGAATTTCCAAGCCATGATTAATAAATTTGTCTAATAAATCAGTCTTCAACAAATAAACTGGGATTCATAAAATAGATCTTAATATCCAGAGTATATAAAATTCTGACTTATAAATAACAGATATGACTTAAAATCAGTCATATTGCCTATAAATCAGAAATGACTTTAAAAAGTGTCTTACAACTGAGAAAAGGTGTGAGATAAATGTACCTTTAATTATATATGTACATTTAATTTAGGTATTTAAAGGGAAAGCAATTATAAAGCTACTCCTAAACAGTTATTTAAAAACAGCACCTTAAAGGTATTTTAGAGCAAGAGAGATCTTTATTGGTATTCATAAATGTGCACCTTGCCATTTGTAACTGCCTTTGTACTCTCCCCTCTGCACAGGCTGCCTATCATAGTTATGGTATGCTGTCAGGCATGTTCCAGGTCTGAAGCTTGTTTTTCTCCTGTTTGCTTTTTTCTACACGCCCTTGCCCATCTCACAAATAGTAAATGGACTCCTTTACTTCATTCGTTTTTAGGCAGTTCTATTTACAATTGTTATTTTAGAGATTTGGACTGACCCAAAACCCTGGAGCCAAATGCTCTCAAACTTTGAGTGGGTGGAGAGATTGAAAGAGAAAGTGTACAGGCGACCCTCGCCTTTTGCCAGGGATAAGTTCTCGTATCCCCGGCAATGTCAAAATCCATGAATAAGGCACTGCGTTCATGAACACAGTGTCCCCAGCAGCTGTGGGAATGGGGGAAGCACGGCTCCAGCGGTGACATCAGGAACCCGGTGGCAGCAAGCACGGAGCTCCCAAGGAGATCCTGTAAGTGTATAAAGTATATTTGAAAAATGGGTTTAGCATTCGCAAGCATTTGAAACCGTGAATGCCAAACCCATGAATAGCGAGGGTTTCCTGTATAGGTCATAAGAGCTGGATCAAAATGCTGTGTGTCTTACACATCTCTAACATTCTGAAGGGCAGAATCTGCAACCCTTAATATCATTGAAAGGTATCTGTTTTTGTCAGTTGTGTTATAATTTCAGCCAGGATACTGAAGAAAACAGTACTTTTCAAGGGGCGCGTCTACACGTGCAAATACTCCTGGGTCAGTTTATTCTAGAGTAAATTACTCTAGAGCAGGGTTCCCAAACTGTGGTACGAGTACCTCCAGTGGTACGCAGATGACCTGGAAGTGGTACGCGGAAGGCTGGAGGGAGGGGCAGCACACACCCAGAGCCTAGCAGAAACCTGCTGCGCACAGCCAGGATCACAGCACCACGTGTTGAGCAGCACCCAGTAAGTAAATGTGTTGGGAGGGGGGCAAATCAAGGCCCCCACGGTGAGGGAAGTAGGGGCAGAGGCAGGGGCTGGGGTGAATGGGCCCTGAGGACACATGCTGCAATGATCAGAGCCTGGACAGCTCATCCAGGAGTGTAGGGGGGCTTCCTGTCATTGTGCACACCCCAAGACTGGCATGGGGGGCCATATGCCCTCCAGAGCTGTGTGTGGGGCAGAGGTGGACTGCTGCTGTGCACTGGGCTCTGCACCCTGTTGCTGCTGGCTTGGGAGCCTCACACAATGCCATGTGCCTGCCGCACACTGGCTGCACTGCGTCCTCTGCGCCCACAGCACCAGCAGGCACTCAGCATCCCATGCAGCTCTGAAGGCAGTGGTAGCATGGTGCAGAGTGCAGCAGCAGCCCACTGTTCCCCACGGATTTTCTCCCCTCGGGCTGGCTCACCCCATCCCCATAGTAGGGTCAGCACAAAGGTAGCCTGGGCATTCCCAGGGATGTGGGGGAGGGGGGGGTGGGCTCCCCGTGCTGGGTGCACCCCGGGACAGGCATGGGGCACTGCCTCTGGACCTGCATGATACACCATCTGCCTGCTGCTGCCAGGCAGGCAGAGGCACTCAGCCAGTATGCAGCAGGCAGATGGTATCCTGCGCAGGTCCAGAGGCAGTGATGGCTGTGTGCACTCCAGGGCAGGCAAGGGGGATGCGTGTCCCACATGCCTGCCTCAGGGTGCGGACAATGGCAGAAGCCCCCTCACGCTTTGCTTCCTCTGGAGCTACGTGGAACACCATGTGCATCCTGCACACTGGCTGAGTATCTCTGTGTGCCCAGCAGTGGCAGGCACATGGCGTCCTGTGCAGGCCAGAAGGCAATGGCAGTGGGGGGAGGAGATGTGAACACTCTGGGGCAGGCATGGGTGAGCACGTGCCCCCTGGATCCGGGGGGGGGGGGGGGGGGGGGGGGGGGCTGTGTGCTGTATGCTGGGCTCTCACTGCTCTGTTGCTGCTGCTGCTGCTGCTGCTTCTGGACCTGCTCAGCATGCCATGTGTGCTGTGAGGTGGCCGAGTGCCTCTGCCTGCCCGGCAGTGGCAGGCAGATGTCATCTCATACAGGTCTGGAGGCAGCGCCATGTGGTGCAGAGCCCAGCATGCAGCCTGCCTTCCCCCATGCACAGATCTGGGGGAAATGTGCCCCCCATGCCGGCCCTGACAGGCACCCAGCAGGGAGAGTCCCCTCCTCCCCCCATGTCCCTGGAAAGGCACAGGCCACCTTTGTGCCAGCCCTGTCATGGGAACGGAGCAAGTCAGCCTCAGGCGAGAAAACCTCTGGGGAGCAGCGGGTTGCCACTGCACTCTGCACCATACTACCACTGCCTCCAGAACCGCATGGGACACCATTTGCCTAACACCACTGGGCAGGCAGGGAATGCAGTGCAGCCTGTATGCTCAGGCTGCACTGAGCATACAGGCTGTGCTCAGTGCTGTGCATGATATTGTATGCCTTCTGAGCATCCCTGTGCATGATATTGTATGCTCAGAAGGCATACAATATCATGCACAGCTCCTGGGGCAGTGGCAGTGTGGTGCAGAGGCCAGTTTGCAGCAGGCTGCCCACCTCTGCCCCCTGCACAGATCCTGGGGTACGTGCCCCCATGCCTGCCCCGGGATGCACGCAATGATGGGGAGCCACACCTCCCCCAGTGCCCCTGGACAAGCCATCTGCTGCTCCATCCCATGATCTACCCCATCCCCAGGGTCCCATTCACACCTACCCCTGCCTCAATCCACTTCCTCCCTCACTGTGAGGGCCTTGATCTGCCCCCCTCCCCCTTCACAGACTTACTTGCTGGGCACTGTGTGTGTCTGTGTGCATGTCTGTTTGTGTGTGTCTGTCACTGTTAAGCCACCTCCCCCCCCCCCCAGACCTGCTGCTGCCCCTTACTCCTGACCCACAATACTCTGCATCCTGTCAGGGCATGTGTGCCCCCCCTGCCTCCCCAGGCTCCAAACCCCACACCCCCTACAGCCCTCCAAAGCTTCCCACTAAAGACATCCCCAAAAGCATCTCTGGGTAAATTTACACTGCTTTTTTTCCAATTCACAATTGTTTTATATTGCTACCATAACTGTAAAACAATATTTTATGATTACTGAAAGGTTTTGATGTTGTTTTAATACATAGTCTGTTACCTACGAGTATGAAAAAAATTGCTGGTGGTACTTTAGATTGTATCATTTTAAACTGGTGGTACTTGGTCTGTCAGAGTTTGGGAACCGCTGCTCTAGTGTAAACAGAGCTGGGCAGGCATCTACATGTGCAGGGACGTGGGACCAGATTAGTTGTTCATTGCACCAACCTGCTCCCACCCCTACTGGCCCTGCACTGGCCTCCTGCATCAGTGAGGGGGAGCTTTAGACTCCCTCTGGGTGCTAGCCCAGGGATTGGCAGGGAGTATGGGACCAGGAGACAGTTACTGTCTCCTGACAGGGGCTGGGACATTGTTTCCTGCTCCTAGCCCCTATTCTACAATCAAGATTGTGGAGCCTTATCCAGCAGGGAGAGCCCCACAGGGAGAGCTCCCTCCCCAAGATTGTGGGAAATCCTTATCACCCAGCCCAAGCTCCACAGTTGTGGAAGTTAAGGGTCTCCCAGCCTGGGCCCCAGGACCATGGAACAAGGGCTGAGAGATCCCTGCTGCTAAGGCCTGAGGACTTTGTCCTCATCCGGGCTGTGGGAAAGAGCCCACCCTGGCAGAAGGAAGCTCCTGGGGGCAGGGGGCAATCTCCCATCCCTGCTGCCCAGCTGAACTGGAGTACATTTGCTCCTAGTTGGGGTCTACACATGCACTATGGTACAGTAAGTAATTGAGAGTAAATTTGCTATTTGGGTTTACAGGTAGCAAATTTACTCATGATTAGAGCAAAGTACTGTGTAGTAAGCATCTGCATGTGTAGACGGTGATGCTTACTGCACAGTAATCTCGAGTAAAGCATCTGATGTAGATGCACCCAGGGAGTATCACCACAACAGAATTTGGCCCTTTGACTTGAACGAATATAGTCAAACTTAATTGCTGAGCATGGACAATGTTCTGTTCTTCAAGCTCTTTAGATATTTCTTTTTATTAAATCAATAGAGAGAAAAGGAAATAAATTTAAAAATCATAAAAAAGGGGAAAAAACTATAAAGAAAGAAAAGTATTACATATTTGAACAATAAAATATTCATAAAACAACTCCTACGGCTGCAATCCATTTCTTCTATTAGCTTTTTCTCCCAGATGCCTCAAAACAGCACGAGTGAATAGATTTTTTTTTTTTTTCCTATCCTGTGAACATTTCAAACTAGTATTTTTCTGTTTCCTCCTGGGATAAGACACATACTTTTCACATTCCTCTATTAGGCAACCGTCGATCCTCTGGATCATGGTGTACACATAAGAGGTCTAGTCAGATGCCTGATTAATCCGTTTGTGGCTGACAAGCCCAATTTGAGAGCGTCACAGCTTGCTACAGGTTTCAGAGACATATGTTGTCTGAGTTGGAATCCAAATATACAGCATGCTGCTTTCTTCCTTGCTTTGCTTCCCTCTGGATCAAAGCCACATTATGCTGAGATGCACCCAGTGCTAGATGTTCCCTCCAGATCGGATAGATTTTGCATGCTCCTCCCAGCTTTCTACATTGATGCTGAATGACTTCATATCAATTTTGCACACATTGTGATACCACCATAGAGGATAACCCTGCTTTCTAGAGCTGTCTTGAATTTCACTATATAAAATATCCTTCGGGGTACGGTCTTCTCCCATTCTCCTGATATGTGCCAATCCATCTCTGTGATAATGGTCAGTCCTGCACACTCCAGTAACTCTGCATTTGGTATTCTGTGTTCCCACTTTATTTTCAGGATCTTATGGAGACATCTCATGTAGAGCCAGTCTCTTTATGTGCCTAGCATATGTAGTCCATATTTCTGAACCATAAAGCAAAGATGACAGCACATGAGTCTTATAGATTCAGGTTCTTCTAACACCATATAAAAAAAGAAATCTCTCCCCAGAATCACTAGCACCTAGTGATAAATACTCACCCAGGAAGAACTATGAAATATGAACTTTCATTTCTACCCAGGAGAATGTCTACAATGTTTTCTCCAATGCCTGATGAAGGCTATTTTTGCCTGAAAGCTTCCAATTAAAGATTTTTTTTTTGCAAAAAATCTTGTTGGTCTAATAAAAGATACCATCTCTACTATGAGTCCTGATTCCCTCACCCAGGAAGAAGGAAGTCACGTAGAAGTTTTTGCTCTGCACTTCTACAATTGGGTGAGTATCTTGACCATCAAACTACTGAGAGACATGGGAGTCTTTCAGTTTCTTCTTTTGGAGCTGCTTTACCTTAAAATATTTATTAAAGCATGGTGATCTTCCATATTCCAGGTGACTAACTTAACTACAGGGCTATTTGGGAATCACTTTCTTACTCTCTCAGGTTTTCACCAGAATTCTATCCTGGATCAGAGGCACCTTTTTCACAACAAAAGCTTTATTATAATTATTATTTTCTTGTGAAAATATTTCATTTCAATTGATTGACATATTTCTGCCACCTCCCACAAAAAATTGTCAAAAATTTCCAAGTCAGCTCTACCTTTAAAATTACTTTCCTGCTCAGCATTCCATTTCCTTCTTCTACAAAGGTACATAACTACTTCTTTTTTTAACAACAGTTTTTATTTTGGGAGCAAACCAGACCTTTGTTTTCTACTTTTTGGTTGATTAATGACCCCCCTCCTTGTACAGAATATTAATGTATACATTTTCAAAACATTCTCAACCAGCTCTCCATTTTTGTAGGTGCAAAATGTGTTGTTGCACATATATAGAGTCATGATTTTTACTTGCAAACTTGGCCCAAAGGATGCATGTCTACCAATTTAAAATATGCATTTGTAAAACTCAGTAAAGGTACATGAATTGAAGGGTCTAAAAACTTCCTGCAGTGGAGACAATATTCATTTCATTCATTCAGGTCTTTAAATATCTACTTTTCTACTAAGTTCTAGCAGCTGCATGCCATCACAAAAGCATGCCTACAAAAGGTTTGAAGAATTAAACTATTTGTAGCAGGGCTAACGACAGATTCATCTGACTGGAAGACGGCTCAAGTCAGAGCTATGTAAGCCTAGAGCCTGAACTGGTCAGGCAGTCTCTCCCCGGCAGCCATGAATTGAGGAGCTCCTGGCAGCAAAGCAGCAGCTGGGCTCCTGAAGGGCCTTGGATGTATGTAAACAATTCTGCAGGCCTGGGAACAAGGTAAGTTCCCTGGACAGAGAAGGAAGGGGTTTTACAGGTAAGAAGCCTTTGTTTTGTGTTAAAACCCTAGAGAGTTTAAGGCATCTGCCAGAGGGGCTATATGCAGGACCAGGGGTCTGAGATCCCAAAGAGGGCCGGGGTTAGTGAGGGCAAAGAGCACAGGACAAAGTGCTGGCTGGGGCAGCCATAGGACAAAGAACTCTAGGCAGCAGGGCTCCTTAATGGACTGATATCTCACCTGTGGAACCCCAGTGAGGCTCAGGGAGCTCATGAGGCTACTCCAGGGCTGGAAGGTATACTGGCACTAAAAGGAACAGAAAGTTTACCCTCTTAAAGGGGCAGTGGGCTGCTTCCTCTTTATGCTTATGTTATAGCCCAGTGGCATGTTGTTTGCATTGCAGTTACACCGGTGGTTTAGATTGAGACTGTACAGGAGGTATACAGAGGTCTCATTGGTGCCTGAGGGGCATAGAGTTGCCTTAAGCCCTGCCAGAGGCAGGCTTGAGGCTTGAGCAGCTGTTGTTTCTGGAGTGGGCAGAGTCATAGGGGCCATATAGAGGGCCCCTATGTCCCTGTCTGCTCATGCCGTCTTGGGCACCAGGCCCTCACAGAGCTATATAGGGGACAGGGGCCTGGCACCCAAGTGGGCATGAGCGTCCCACCAAAGAGGGATGTGACTAGGCAGGAGCCAGGGGTCCGGTGCCTGAAGGGGCCAAACCCAAGCTAATGCCTCAAAGCCAGGCCCACTACAATGTAAGGACTGGACCTGTAAGACTCTCCAAAAGTGTCTCCAAAAAAAGCTTTCCTCCCCATCCACAAATGAAGGCAGCATTATGGAATTCTGGAAGGGGTTTAAAACTGCTATCCATATAGCCTGTGCTGAATCCATTGGCTGTACCACCTGTGGACACCAAGACCGGTTCAATGAGAATAATGCTGAGAACCAAGCCATCTTTGACCAGAAGCGAAAGTCCCATTCCGCTTGGCAAGACTGACACTTCATCTCAGCAGAAGAAGGAGCTATATCAGCTCCTCAAAGCCGAAGCTCAGAGAAGGATCCTGGAAATCAAAAATGAGTAGTGGCAAGATAAAGACAAGGGGCTCCAGCTCTAGCTTGACAAACATGACATGCATAGTTTTGTTTTGTTTTCCAGGCAAAGAAAGCCATCTACAGCCCAGCTTCCCTATGGTCTTAGTTTCCTATGATCACAGGATGGCTCAATGTTTCTCAAAGACAATTAATTTATCCAAGCTAGATGGAAAGAGGCACTCCTGAACTGTGAGTTGACCGCCATAAAGTCCCCCAAGACCTTAAATTACCAAGAGGGCTGCAGGGATTTGCCAGACTCCTTCTTGGGGTGCAGGCCCCTGATCTGCCTGCCAGATGACAGGAGGCTGCTGCTGCTGCCTGGGACAAGTGTTGGGTGCAGCCTGCACCCAACACTGGGAAGACTGGTGCTGCCACTGGCCCCAGGTGGCAGAGCCATCCTCCTGTCAGCCAGCAGGCAGGTAGGGGTCTGCACCCCTGGGAGGAGTCTGACACAACCCCGCAGCCCACCTGAGTGTGCAGGAAGGTCCCCGATCAGCCTGTCGGATGACAGGAGGCTGATGCTGCCAGCTGGGACAGGAGCTGGAAGCCAAGTAAGCCCAGCCTCGAAACTTAAAATGTTTAGAAATTTTCAAAATGTTTTGAGTACCCTTGTTTCATTTCAAAGCTATTTTGAAGGTTTTTGTTTCATTTTGATTTTGCTGTTTCGAGCTTGAAATGCATTGAAACAGCTTCAAAACAAAACACCTGGTGAAATTTCATATAGCCCTAATAAATAGGTCTATATATTAGTGGTATTTCATTTTAATTGTAGAAAAATGTGGATTTGGGGTTACTTTTTTTAATCGAAAATTGGGGATGTTTAAATTTTTTTATCAGAGAAAATCAGGATCCCTGATCATGAGGCAAGATATAGGTCATCACCACATAGAGTGGGTTGAAAAAATGAACTATTTACCCTCATTTCACATGTGATGTTATCCTGGTAACCAAAATTAGATATGAAGTCTAAACCTGTTCCTACTAAGAGCAATAGATGGCTTTTAGTTTCTTTGGGTTTTTTTTTTTTGTTTTGTTTTTTTTTTGCTTCAATGAGAAAAACAGGTGACCAAGAAAGAATGAAGAAAGTGTTAATCTTCAGGTCTAGTCAGGTTATCTGTGGGTGCAGATTGTGCCTTAAGAGGAGTGCATAAAGTATACTTTACTAATTAACCTCTCATTATTGCCTGCAAAAGCTTAGAGTAGCAAGAAATGTTGGATGTGTTAATTCTGGTAATTTAATTACTATTACAGATTTCCATTACCCTCCCCCTCACACTTACAGCTATTCATTCATCCTTCACCTCCAGTGAGAAATGGATACCTTCAGGAATGAGATTAATAAATCAAGAGGTAGAACCCTGCGGCCCCACTGCTGTATTTTTATGTTCATGTTGATTTCAATGAACAATTAGAAATGCTCCCTTTTATGTTACCTTTTGTGCACATCTTTATGAATTGTATGAATCATACTTCAGAAGACACTCAGTAAAATCACTTTGTGGGGCATTTCTAATGTAGACCTTCAGTGTTCTACTAAGAGCCTTCTTTTCAATGCTCATGATGTTTTAGCATGAATCATTACTGAAACAAAGAGTATACTTCTGCTCAACTTAATCCCTTAGCAATAACAATGAATACAGTTCCCAATGTATGCAAAAGGTCTGTAAAAGGGAGATTGAAAGATTGTTGTTGTTTCTTTTCTGAGAAAGAGGGCAGAATTACATTACTCTTTGATTTACCAAAGTAAATGGCAGTCTTATCAGTCACACAAGTGGCCTTTATGCACTGTTTGGATTTCTATTGCCCTCTAATCACTCATATGGTGTGGACATATAAACTGTGAATATGCAGTACATACACTGCATATACTCATGTAAGTCACAAAATTGTAGCCAGAACCCCCCCCCCCCCCAAATATGATTAGAAGGAGTTAGACACCAAAGAAAGAGGGGCATCCACCTATGTTTTACCCCCAAGAGCTGAGTGGGTATTTGTTTAAGTGGGAGGCCTGAATTATAGCAGCCTTTCACCATGAAGGGGTTTCACCTAACTACTATGACACAGGTCAGGTATTATCCAGTTGCCTCTCCAGTCTTCTTTTTATGGCATTCAAGTAATACTCTTTATAATACATTCAAGTAGTGCTCTAACCCAGTATTAATGCATCCATGCTACGGAGGCAGCAGAGTCTCAAACAATGCAAAAGTACCAAAAACACCATTTATGCAGCTGAGCAAGTCCCATTTAGGGACACAAAAGGATAACAGAATTGTGCTCAAAGTCAGTATTATTTTATTAATCAATTCAGGTAGCTTTGCCCCTCTGAGAAAACCCAGTTCTTCAAGCTTTTTTTTTTTTCTCCTCTTCCTTTGAAAATCATGTGTGCATTAAGGCAATATAATTTACTTTAGTTACTTGTAAATAATCATATTCAAATATCTGGGTTCCCACATTAAGGCCATAGTCCAGTATCTGAGTCTGGTTGCCATATCAGAAGTTAGCAGTGATTAAAAAGAATTAATTGGTAGTATAGAAAGATCAGAAGCAGGAGAAGATGAACTGGGAGACACATCTGAAACTATCAGGGAGAGTAAAATTACAGATCTTTTTTTTTTATTTAGTTCTATTTCTTACATCTCACTCCTTGGATTATTAGAAAGTTCATGGCTAAATTGTAAATTTATGCCTAAATATATCCCTGACCAGTTTGTATCTGTTTTTTTGTATGTTGGTATTGGTTTTTGTTTTGTAGAGTCCTGATGCTATTTTAGCTCTTCCTCTCCCAGATGTAGTTATAAAGAACAATCATTTTCTCCCCTGAGCCTTCATGTTGCCAGGCTAACCAGACAAATTCTTTCAGTCTATTCACATATGGAGAGATTCTCCATTCTCCTGATCAATCCAGTAGGCATCTATGTACCCATTCCAATCTAAATTCATCTTTCTTGGTCATGAACAGGGATCCTGGTTTTCTCCCCAATTTCTGGTTTACAAAAAAAGTAACTCTAAATCCACATTGTTATGTGATTAAAATGAAACACCATTGTAGATATATCTACATATACTAGTTGAACGCATGCTTTGCTGTGGAAAACTAAGGTTTTTAAAACATTTTTATAACCTTTTGTCATAATTGTCATCATCTTCACTTTATAATTTATGCATCATTGCCTGTTCCAACTTCAAAAGCTTTCACGCCATCATTTCCATGGGGTTTCTTCTCCTCTTGTAGACTATACTTGACTACTAATTGACTACTGTAACACTATTAATATATAGATATATATTTATATAGTGGTGTTTCATTTTAATAATGGGAAAATGTGGATTTGGGGTTACTTATTTTTAACCAAGAATTTTGGATTTTTTTAAATGAGAGAAAAACAGGAGCCCTGGTTATCACTAAGTTATATATGGATTCAGCGGCACCTTCCTTCAGCCAAACGGTAGTGTTAAATTTGACAGTGGTAATCTAAAAGTAGGACAAAACCCAAAGCACTCCTGCACAAGAAGGCTTGCTGTAGACCTTCACTGACACTCTGAGCATGTCTACATGTACATTAATATGCCTTTTCTAATGCATTAAATTTAGTATTTCCAATGTGAAGTAGTAAATTAATGCGCATTAGACATACTTTTTTAGTGGTGCTTAATGGACAGTAGAATAATTTACTGTGCATTAGCATAATGTCAGGGGTTTTTTAAGTGACACTTTAATGTGCATTAAAATAATCTACTGTGCATTAAAACCAGTGTGTAGAAGCATCCACTGTATTCCTAACAAGCACTAAAATAGCCTTCTGGGGGTGAATCTATATGAGATGCCTTAATGCGCTGTACTACTGTGCATTAGCATGTCACAACAAAAATCATGCTAATGTGCTAATGTGGAATAAAATTAGTCTATTGTGCATTAAGTGTCACAACAAAAATATTTGCCTTTGCTACTGCACATTAGTACAGCTCCTGTGCCTTTATCTAGTACCTCATATTAGAGGTACTAAACTTAATGCACAGCAGCAAAGGCACATTAATGAACATGCACATGTGCCCTGTATCAGACAACTGTGCAAACCTATCTGCTTGCAAAAAAGACACGTGCAATTATATTAATATATTTTTCAAGTAGATATTTACAGTTACATTTCACAGAACCCGTAGCCTGAGTTGTGTAAACCTTCCATTGGCTTCAGTCAGATTTTTGCATTAGAAAGGATTAATCAGCCCTCTTAACTGAAAAGCAACGTAATTCTTGGCTTCTTTCCTTAATGCAATATTATCCTTTATTTCTGACAATAATGAGAAGTTCCATCACCATTATTATTTTACTTCTAATTACTGTTTGTTCCATAAATAGGCTTGAGAAATTGATTTTAATGACATCAAAAAGCTAAATGTCTTTTGATAATTTGTTTGGAAGTGTTCTAGAGGTGACCTCTCTCTTGTACAGTGTCATATGAGAGATAACAGAAGAATATAAAGCCCCTCAGAAAAAGACAGTCTGAAGGGGAAAAAAAGTAATTGAATCGTGACTGAGCATTCTGTAAAGAAAAAGGAATACATATAATCCACCCCTTCCCTTGGTAGTTTTGTTCTAATGGTTAATCGCCCTCACTGTTAAAAAATGTATACCTAATTTCTAATTTGAATTTGTCTGGCTTCAGCTTCCACCCAATGGTTCTTTTTATGCCTTTCTCAGACAGATTAGAGAGTCCTTTTAGTACCCAGTATTTTCTCCCTGGAAAGGTACTTATACACTGTAATCAAGTCACCTCTCAATCTTCTTTTTGATAAGCCAAACAGATTGAGCTCTTTGCTTCCACTATAAGGAATTTTCTCCAGTCTTCAAATCATTTTTGTGGCCTATTTTTTGAACACTCCAATTTTTCAGCACCTTTTAAAAAATGTTCAGCACCAGAACAGTATTCCGGTTTCTTGTATGAATCTTGCCAATGACATGTAGTTCTTGTTTATGCATGGAAGGATCCCATTAGCCTTTTGTCATAGCTTTGCACTGAGAACTCATGTTCTGTTGCTTCTTTACATTGAACACTGCATCCTTCTTACTTCTATCCATGATGCACATATATTCTGTGAATATGGTCTACATTCTTTTTTCCTAGCTATCTAAGGGCCTTGTCCACCCAATACTTATGATGTATTAACTGCACATAAATGAGCATTTGTGCATTCAAGCAGTAAATCATTTGCTACGTGCAATCTTATCATACTAATTGTAATTGTATTGTAGCAAAATTAGGACTTTTTAGGGGAGAAGCATACAGATCATATTAAGTAATATCAGTTATTGTCCAGTCACTCCACAGATAATACCAGCACAGCTTACTGGTTGCTGGTCACAGCCATGGCAGTACATCAGAGTCCTGAACCGACCTGATCAACAGTCAGCTCTGTGCAGCCCTGCACTGTGTCACACATTACACTTAAGAGATGGCAGTTAATATTACCATGTGACTGCTCAGAACATATTCTAACTTTTAATGCAGCACAGCAATGCTTACTACTATCTAAATAAAATTCATGCAAAGTTTTCTGTGCAACAAAGCTGTAACACCTGGCTATATTAAAGGAAAAGAAAAAAACTGAATGGGCAAAGCTCACAAGTGATCCAGTTTAAACTGAAAGATAGCCCCATCCTCATTAATATTTCACACTTTGCCAATCTATATTACTGAATTTCATATTCAGTAATTCTATGACTATTTACAGGCTATTAATAAAAATACTGATTATCATCAGAGTAACTATGAGTCCTATAGCATTGCACGAGAAAAACCCTGTTCTGATCATAATTTCTCATCGACAACAATTTTTTTGAGATCTGCTATTTCATTTCCCGCTGCATGAAATATGCATCATATTAATATTGTTTAATGTTATTGGGGGAATTGTGGGGGTTGGTTTTTTTTAAAGAAATAAGAGAATAGATTAATAGATTCCAGGGTCGGAAGGGCCATCTAGTCCAACTCCCTGCCTCTAGAAGGCAAGAAAAGGGTCACCAAACCTGGGATCATGTGATCCCAGCCAGGTGCCTGTCCAGTCTCCTCTTGAAGATCCCCAAGAATGGGGAGAGCACCACCTCCCTTGGAAGTCCATTCCAGATCCTGGCAACCCTGACCGTGAAGAACTTTTTTCTAATGTCCAGTCCAATGTCCAGAAGGTCACGAAGTACTCAATGCTGGAAAAATCCAACTGTATAACATTAATGTAATGACTCTTACCAGTTATATATGTTACCTCTGTAACCCAGGCGGTACTCCAAAAGGTACCCCCTCTCCAATTGAAGGGATCAGAGCAGGTGCACAAGTGCTGTGGGAGGTGTAGGGATTCTCCTCCCCCTGTACAGCAAAGCCAGACCACCACTGGGGACTTAACCATATACCTTTTAATGAGGGAACATATAACAGGCATAATCAGGGGGGTATAGTGGACACTACAATGCCCCAAGGGGCAGGATTCAACAAAGGTTAGACACTTACAATCATTGGCAAAAGACAGGGTTAACAAAATATAAAACACAAACAACAGAGCAAACAATACTGGTTGGGGAAATATAAAGAGGCACAAAATGTCAAAGGACAAAGAAATATAGAGCCTGGGTCACTGGAAGGGGAGAAAACACAATGGCTCCTGCCTACTGCAAGAGGAATTTTACTTTGTTAGGTCACTCACCCCAAGTCACCAAAGCTAGGACTTGAACTCATATCTCCCACAGGGTAGGCAAGAACACTGCCACACAGCTACCAGTGCTGGTACTGCCTCAAGCTGCTAAGGGTCTTGACCTTCCTGGAGCCCCGGCCTCACGTCAAGCTGCTGAGGGTCCAACTGCTGCCTGCAGATCCTGCTCCTTCAGGCTCTTCTGGGGCAACTGCTTCCACCCCGCTGCTCCTTCCTCATAGTCCCTCACTGGTCTCCACTTGAGGCAGCCGTGCTACCCCTTTTATCCCCCTCCAGGTGACCCAAGGGGCCAATCAGGGGACATGAGGGGTGAATCTCTGGGCCTGATTGGTGAGGAAAGGAAATCCCAAGTCCTCCAATCATCTTTTGCCCTTTCAAAACCCCTGGGCTAGGTCACTGCCAGCTAGCCCATCACACCTCAAAAAAATAAAATCAGGTTAAAAATTACCTATTTTCCATAGGTGTATGTTTTCACCATGCTAGGCCCTCTAGCCCTGCCTTCACTTCCACTCACTTAGTCCTCTGGGCCCCTGGCCCTGGCAGTACTGGTCCAGCTCCCCAGGTCCCTAACTCTAGCAAAGATTCTGCCACTACTTTCCATCCATGCCACTTCCCAGGGCCCAGACCAGCTGAGCTCTAAGAACTGAATACCCTTCAGGCACCCTTCTCTCCCCTGTCCCCATGACCTCCAACTCATCCGCAAAGCAATAACCCAAACCTTCAGTCTCCCGACTCTTGAGACTTCAGCTGCCCCGAGTCCTCAGTCTGCTGGCTCTCTCCAGCTTCCCCAGATATGTGCAATGAGTTGGTTCCCCTCCTTAGCAGTTCAGATTCTTGGGCATGAATCCCACATTGCAATCCCCATAAACATACAGGTTATTTTCACTACATTACAGAAAGGTATTTTGGAAGAACTCGTTTTGTCCCTTATGACTTGATAGTCTGTAACAGCCCCAGCAGGACCTATTCCTAGCCTTAGGTAGTCATCCTGTTATTCCATATTCATTTAAGATTCTGTACTTTGATAATCAATAATTGTAAAACAGGCAAGGGTGTTGGAAATGTGGAGTTTTCCCAACTCCCTAACCCTCCCTATTATTCCTGAACAGGTTATAATCTGGTATACTAACATTTCAACCATGCAGGCAAAGTAGTGATCACAAGGTTCTCGTTCCTAATGTTTGTTATCCAGACTCTTAGGACCCATACAGATAGATACAAGAGAAAAAAAATTGCAAATTCTCCATTACATCTGTTTAATTTATTCGTATCATCCTGATTTCCAGCTGCATTTTCATGCACTGTTGCACTGTTATTCAGACTTATACCAATTTAGGCTTTGGCCCATTAGATAAACCTGTTAGTATATTTTGATTTAAATTTGCACAAATGCTAAAAATATGCATAGGTACATGATCTACTTAACCTTGACATAATTTGAAAACTGCAAAATATACCTTAGAAATGCAGCAGTGCTAGATGAAGAGCAGTACGAGATCAGTGTAATGCACTAACACAAACAATTTAAATTCTAAGTCCTTTTTCTCTTCTAAAAATTCCTTATTGAAACATTACCATACTAATTTCTTGATGTATTAAGTTCTGTACATGCCAAGCAAAATATAGCCTTCGTGGTTATATGTGGCCACAAAAGTTTCTTCCATCTGCGAGAATCAAGGTGTTTTATGGATTATTGAACCTGCAACAAAACCACACCAATTACTAAGCACAGATTAGACATGTAGCCTCATTTCACTGTTCATTCTTAGTCCATGGTCTTGTACCTTAGCATACAGAAAGTAAAGCCCCACTTTGTTTCAAAACACTTGGAATAGGGAAAGCTGTCTTTTATTATAACTATTTCATTATGAATTATCAAGCACTTACAATATGTATATATATTGGCTGTATTATAAATACAGGTGAGTTCCCTCAACAAGCAGTTTATATTTCAGGACAGTTATGTCATCAATATACAGACTGTTAAATAAAGATTTTTGCAATTTATTTTAAGTAATTGGGTGGCAATGGTGCATTTTTGTTCTAAAACCTCCCAGAAGAGATTTGTTTTGAAGTGGGAAGTATGGGTGAAATCAATTCCTCTCCAGAGGGTCCAAGCAATGCTTATAGGATCTATTCTGGTGGCTGACATGGGTCTTGAGTGATGCCTATGTCACACATGGCTCAATGCACTGGGTCAGTGTGTGATATGATCCCTCTCCATCCTCAAACCACAAGGAAGGAGTCTATTACAGCTTCAACTACATACCCTGACTCAGAATATAGAAAATCATGCTTTTAACTCTGGATATCCCTACTTCAAATGTCTAATATGCCACCAAGAGTGACAGCTATCTCACCTCAGAGAGCAGCGCACAGCACAAACTAAACAGTGCCTTACACTTAAATGCTGTAAGGGCTTCTCCATAGAGATGAGTTTCAGCTGCGAACAGGAAGACTGTTCCAGCCTTAGAGTGAGTATGGAACAAGGTACAGAGATGAAAGTAGTAGGAGGATATGAAAGGAGCACCTACGTGAAAATCTTGAGTGAAGTCGAGGGATCAAGAAAAGGATTACAGTATGCAGAAATGAAAGCAAAGCCTTTCTGGGGAGGACAAGAAGTCTGAATATGACAAAGAGGATGGTAAGCAGGGAAAGAATTTTAATTGGGGAGTTTTGTGGTCTGAGCTTCAGGAGATAAAATTGATTTTCACAGCAGCATTCTGGATAGACTGGAAGAGAACAAGACAAGCAGCCTAGCTTTTATCATAACATTAACAATGTTCCAATATAGTTTCTTTGTGTCTGTTATTCTTACCCTTTTGATGATTTCAAAAAAAGACCCCAGGGAGTGAGGGGAGAGCAGAAAGATGCTTTCTTCATGCTTTACAAGGGAAATCCTGGTATACATAGTGGTAGCATATTGTCTTTCTAATCTGAACACCATGGCCTGAATGCTCAGAAGAGTTCAGCACCCAAACCATCATGAAGATAAGGGGCCAGGTATTCTAGAGAATGCAGACTGTTGAACATTGAGCTCTTCTGAAAGTTTGCTATAAGTATTTTGGTGGGAACCAATCTCTTTTGGAAATCCGGCACCTACTGTGGGTACTGAGAACCTGAAAACCCTGGTCACATATTATAAGAGCTATTGTACTGAAAATGTTCCAAGTAACAGCTCTAATATGCTCAATATAATAAACAGAGCACTTGCAGTCTAGCACACACACACACACACAGCTTGGGATATTGTATGTTAAAGGTAGTTACACCAGGCCAGTAAAAAATATAGGTGTAGTGCACACATACTTTATGTTGCATTAACAGGATATTCTATAACGGTGCTAAAAGAGCGGTTGCTTTGGGAAACCAGGCCTGAAACAAAGAAAATAAAAAGTCTGCAGGTAATTCACTAAACTAATTTTACAATTACTGCATTCTGTATTTCAGAACCTGGATTATAATGCATGTTTGACTTAGTCCACAGCTACTAAAAGTAAACATAGAGCAAAATTTTATGGCTGAGTTGCTTAAAACTGAAAGGAAGCATAAGAGAAATGCTGATACATTTTTTATGATAGCAGTGCAACCCAGCAAAAATATATTAAACATTTTAATGATTCTTCACATTAAAAATATAGGGGCTCCAGTCACAGAAAGATCTAATGGAAGTACCATTTTGCTGCTAGAGTCTGGATGGATCTTGTGTCTAAGGGCATGTGTACATGAGACACTTTAGGCACAGTGGCCTAATAAGTGTGCAATAGCATGTCACAGCACAAACAGTGTTAATATACTACTGCGCAGTATTATTGGGCTACTTCACAGTAGCTTCACCAAAAAGGCATTTGCCAGCACTACTGCGCAGTAACTGTAGTTACTGCACATTTAGTTAGTACTTCATTAAGCAAGTACTAAATTAAATGCACAGTAACTACTGAGCATTAATGAATTGTGTACACATGACTGGGGTCACCAAAACATATTCAAGAAATTATAAATTTGAATGATAAATTTTGTACTGGAGGAAGCTTGTGAAATTCATATCTACATGTGACCAGAGATGCTCATTACTATTATAACACATGGTCAATGCAAATAACTGCATTGTGAACTACAGTTGCTTGAAACTCAGTAATTTTTCTTTAGTCTTTATAATGTGAACATCAAGGGGCATTTTTACACATGCTCCAGAGGTGGGGGGGAGTGGGTGGCACTTTAATTAAAGTGGCTCTGAGAGCCACTCTACTTAAAGTGGCCTAGCATCTCATGCACTGAGTATTCTGTACTTCAAAAAGGCTACAGGGGCACTTTAACTAAAGCTCATTCAACAAGCTTTAGTTAAAGTGCTCCTGCTGCCATTTTTAAGTGTGGGAACAATGAATACATGAAACACGGAGGCTGCTAGAGCACACTAATTAACACGCTCCAGTTAATTGGAGCACTACACTCCACTGGAGCAACATCCCTGCATGTCTACAGGCACCCCAGGTTTGGGTCAGTCCATAATAGAATAAGAATCATTCTGCAAATTTCAGATGTAGAACTAAATTTAGATTTTTAACATCCAATAAAGTTGAGAGGAATTTGAATGTAACACTTTGTATTGGACCAAACTGAGCATGATTAAACTTTGGTTCCACTGACGCCTGATAGTTTTGGTTCCACTGAAAACTGATACTTTTGTCATGAACTTCTATAGAGCAGGGCTTGTACTGTAAGGGTGCTTTACTGAAGTAGATAAAGAATGCACTATTACTAAACAGAAACATCCTTAACAACAACCATCACCCAAATCACTCATATGTTACATGTACAAATTGTTCATTAATTGTTGAGAAATTTAAACAAGTGAACTATCTTTCCTCATTATGCAAATTCTCCTTTAATCTTTTTTTTAAAAACATGGGCTGGGGATGAAAGACAACACAGTAGGGTAGCAGGATCTGGGTGCATGAGATTAAGAAACTAGTGCAAGACAAGTCAAGTAGTAATCAGGTTCAAAGCTGGCCAAGTATATAGTTTCCTCCTGTGCTTCCAAAACCTTTAGGCTTGGAAGTTCTGTTACCAAGCTATTTGAACTGAGATTCCCTCAGAGAAGTGATTCTCCCTCTCCTCTGTTTCCTCTTTGAAAGGCTTGAAACTGACTACATTTTATAGTGAGAAATTTATGGTAAATTTATAGTAATAATTATATTGTTAATGTAATAAAAGAGGAGAAGACCCATTCTGTCAAAAGCATCCTTGTCTGATGGTCCACCTGCTGGGAGCTATTCATCAGCACTGCAGCACCATGATCTGTGACTCATCCCATCACTCTTATGTAGTAGTTTAAAAATAAGGTAAGAAGCAGGAAAAGTGCTGGAAGGAATTAAAGTGTTATTAACTTATTGCTTCTTAATAAACTAGCCATAATAGTCATTCTTGGAGGATTATGTATATTACAGCTATTATGTCAGATATTAATACTCTCTGCTTGATGGAAAATTCTCTAGTGATCTTCTACAAAGCCCATATATACCACCAAAATGATTCCTTTCCAGCTTTGTTCTTCTCTTTCCTACCCATCAACAAAACACACTTAACTTGCAACACTAACATCTCTCTTCTAATTGAAGTTCTTTGGGAAGCAAAATGTGATCATTTAATTACACTTCAAAAATCTCCTCCATCTCAAAAATCTTTAAATCTCTTTAAACCACATTACATATAATGGATAGACTGGAAATTGTTATGCTGATGTAAACAAGAGCATGTCTTCACTGCCTACCTTGCAAGCCAGGAAGCATGCCTCACACACTTGCTCCCACTTTGTGTACCCCAAAGCTCAGGAAGATAGTCAGGTAATGTCACAAGTTCAAAACAAACTAAGCGTATGTTCAGAGCTACTCTCAGACTCTGTCTTATGTATGTATCCTGGCTTATGCTCAGGGCTGCACTAAATCAGATATGCTGTCTAATTTTGGAGTTTTGTCTTTCACTAAGCAAGAGCATGTAGATGAAACATGCTTCTGAAATATTTTCTTTGGGTCAGCAGAATGGCTGCGTAGACATTCCCTGAGGTATCATGAGCAATGCATATCATGACACTGATAAGTGATACACAAGGTATTCTCAAACCATTCAAGAACTGTAAGGATTTTCTTAATATAGCCATGCTTATGACTAGTAAGCATTAGTGCTGTGCAAAGCTTCAGGCCCTGATTAGATGTGGCTGATTTAGTGACCAATCTCCAAATCCGAATCAAATCAGGAGACCCTTTAATCTCTCCAAATTGAATCAGAACCCTCCAAATCGATTCGGAGAGATTCAGAAAGATTTGGCAATTCAGACATAGACGCAGCTTTAAATGTTTTTTCTACAAACCTCAAGGTAGCAGGTGAGAAAGCCTAGAAATTGCACTTTGCAAGTAGGGGCCTACTCAGACATTTTCCAGTGGGTATTTCAGATACTTATGTGGTCCAGATACTTATATGAGACCTCCATTATCACAGTCTCTGAGCATTTCACAATTGCAGACATGGCATCTTTGTAGTAATCCCAATTTAGTCAGGGTGAGGCTAGACAAGTTTTTGATTGAACAACTCCAAACATGGTTGAAGCCAGCATTCTACTTACTCACCAAATGGCACTCTTCTCTTGGAGTCAGTCCAAAATTCTTGAAGGAAGAAAGGGGTGTTAATTCTAGATCAAGCCTGTAAGGCAACTTTGCTGTGCTGCTCACCATGAACACATGAACACTCAAGGACACAGGGAGAAGACCTCTGATTATATGGTTCCAAAGTCCAATATTCTTATTATTGGGCAGACCCTCTATTCACAGACAGCAAACAAATTTCTGCTTCATTCTACAAAAAAGAACCAAGGAATCCTAATTCTAGACACCCAGAAGAGATGAGCCATACAGACGGAAACAAACAGCAAAAACTCAAAACCTAAATATAGATAGAAGATGCTGCACAGTCATGTTGTTGATAGCAGACACAGTGACATCTCTTAGCTAAGGGGCAGGCAATTATTTTGGCTGGAGGGTGACTTAACAAGTTTTGGTGAGCTGTAGAGGGCGGCATGGGGAGCCCTGACTCTTGACAGTTGCCCTGCCCTCTGGTCATCATCTTGGGACCAGAAGTTCTGCTCCCAAACCCCTGACTTTTGCCACCAAAAGTCCCTCCCCTTACCCCCTCTTCCCCCATCCCTGAAATACTCCTTTTAGGAGGAGAGAGTTGCCATCTTTGAAACAGAAAAAGGAAAAAAAAAATCACACTAAAAGGCAAACATCTACTATTTTAATTTTATTACAAATAATACTTTTGTCATGATTTGTGTTTCACACAGCCTGGCAGGACCCGTTGTGCAGTGCTGGCTGGAACCATACACTGCTGGGTGGCAGCACCTATGCCAGGCACAAGCACTTACCACCTGCTAGTGCTCCTGCTGCCACCAGCAGGAGCTGTGCATCATGGTGGGAGGGTGTGAGGGGCCCTCACACCCCACCACAATCCCTCAGACCCATGCACTGCCCCCTGGGTGTGGACTGCCCCCCAGGTGTGAGCTCCATGCTGCCACCAGCCCCATGCTCCATGCTCCCACCCAGCTGGAACTCCTCCGTGGCCCTCACTCCTACCCCCATCACTTCCCTACCTGGTGCCAGGAACATGAGAGATGCCAGGGAAGCTGAGCAGGTCCCTGAGCAGCTGCAGCAATAGCAGCAGCAGCTCTGCCTAGAAGTTGCGTGCTGGCAGGGCTGAGCCCTTCTGCCCACGAGAATGAGAATGAGGTGCAATAGGGTATGTTGGGGTATGTGTATATTTTTGGGCCCCTGGCTCGCACCCTCATGGGCGGAAGGGCTGGGCAGGTTACAATTAATTAGGTGTCCATGGGCCATATGAAAGTGCCTGGCAGGCCAGATCTGACCCGTGAACCATATTTTGCCCGCCCCTGTCTTAGCTACTTGGTTGTGAGAAGAGCAGATGAGTAAAGATAAATCCCAGAAAGACCGAAGAGGGAAGCTTCTCATCCAACTTGCCATCCTCATAAACCCCTTTTATTAAGAATATCTTTTTCTTGAACTGCTGAGACTTAAAATTCTTCCTGACTGAACAGTGTCTTTCAACGCCTGAACTCTACAATAATTGGAGAATACTGGAGGGTAGGTGTTTTATCCAGAGCTGCCACGAAGAAAAATATCTTATCTGGATTTGGATTTAGCCATAGTGATTCACACTTTTTGTGACTCCTGGACTAGACTGATGAAAGGGGATGCACTTAATATGCTATTACTCATCTGAAAAAGCTACACACGGGGAAACAGATACTGTCTGGTAAGTATAACAGGGATCATATGTTAAAAGAGGACATCAACAACTTATGTCTTTATTATCCCCTTAAAGTGATTTATGAGGGAACAAGTTAGTAGAACCTGTTGGTATTAGTCATAGTAGTAATATCAACAAAGTGTCTCCTGGAGAGTGGTAGATAGGACTAGTCACTCTTCAAACATACAACAAATGGGCAGTTTCTTATAGCTAAATCCTAAGAAACATGGGGGAAAGGGAGGAAATTAGTTCCTCCAGCAAAACAATCATATTCGGATTATGTTAAAAGGAGTGAAATGGTGAAGGCCTTGCCTTGCCTTGCCTTCATAAAAAGCTGATATGAAAGAACTTCTATCTGAAACTCAAGGCATAATCTTTGATGCCATAGCAGAAGTTACAAGTGATTAAAAAGAATTAATTGGTAATGTAGAAAGAACAGCAGCAGGAGTAGATGAACTGGGAGACACTTCTGAAACTATCAGGGAAATTAAAATTTCTGGTCTTTTTCATTTAGTCTATTTCTTACAAAATAACAGAAGTGTCTTAGAAATAAGGGGAACACAATAATTTAAAATTTGAGGGCATATCAAGAGTTCAGGAGAAAGGCAAAACTGTCAAGCCTGATACAAAGTATAATTAAGGATCTGCTGAAAATAGACCCATCAGAAGAGGTGATTATTGAAAGGGCACATGGGGGCCTGTACCCTCTGTCTGAAGTGGGTAGCAAACCCAGAGATAAGGTTGTCAAAATCCATTACCACCAATAGAAAGAGATTCTTTTGTGACAAGCAAAGATGGCTTTTCTTTCAGGTTTATAAAATACTAATCTTACAGGACCCGCTTATAGAGACAGTCAGGCAACAAAGAGAGTTGAGAATAACAGAAGAATAATGATCATGTAACACTATATAGCTAAGTGTAGGGGAAATCTCCCTTTACACTGCTATTTACCATTAACACCTTATTTTCAGAGACAGAGGTGGAGGATATAGCTAAGAAGTCCCTGGGATGGTTTAGGCAAGATAGACCCCATTTCCTACGTGAAACCTTAGACACTTGTCTTGAAGAACATTGATATTCCTTCCTCAAGAAAGTGGCAAACAAAACAGTAGGAAAGTATTACAATCTGGACAGTAGCTCCAGCAATACTTGAAAACTATGGAAAAAAAATTAAGATTATGACCATATGGAAATTTACCTTTGGCTTGAACATTTAGGTCCAATGAGGCAAAAAACAGAATTATAACCAGTGTTAGGAGCTCTGGACGCCCATGGACAATAACCTGTGATAATATGCTGTAACAGGTATAAATCAGCCCATCTCCATTGACTTCAGAGAAACAAGTTTGATTTTCATATTTTGTAGATCTGAAGTAATTTTGGTAGCATCTTACATAGGGGTTAATCGGTCCACAAAAGTGCACAAATTGACACTGTATATATGGGCATATAGGAGCATATGACTTCATTAAAGTCGCATCATATTAAATATCTGTAATTGAAACAATCTCTAGTGAGAGACTTAATCATGTAATTCATGTTTCTGTTGGTTGACAGATCATATACTCATTGGGCTCATCTACACGTGCAATTAATACACTTCAATATACTCTGGTATAGTTTGCGCCGGAGTTAGCTACTCCCAGGTGTAGTGTCTTCACGTGTGTCCAGGACCACAGCAGTTTGAGCTGGGGCAGAGCAGCCATGGGCTGGCAGCAGGTTTGGGAGGTGAGCCGTGGGCTCCAGGTGGCAGCACTGGGCAGTGTCAGGGCTGGCGAGGGCATGAGAGTGCCCAAAGTGTGGAGCTGTGTGGCTGGACCCCAGAGCCTGCTGCCAGCCTGGAGCTGCTCCACCCATATCAAACTGCTGCCATCCTGGTCACCATCCACACATGTTTTCTGTGCAGTAAATGACTTTGCCATAAGATACTACTGTTGGGAACAGTACTATCTTATGACAGAGCTAATTAATTTACTATGCCTTAATGTAGGTGCACGTGAAGAAAGTGACACTTTACTGTGCAGCTAATTAGTTAACTCTGCAGTAAACTGCACATGTACCCAGTGGGTGTCTATCTGCTTCATCCAAATATTGAGCAAATTAGTAGAGAGTGATAAAAACACAAGAAAGAGTACTGATACAGTAATAAAGGGGATGAAATTTACATAGAAACAGCTAGTACAACAATACTTCCACTTATGCTCATGCTTATGCTTCCACTCATTGAAAAAAAAAAAAAAAAGTGGTGAGGTAAGCAGGCCCTTTCTATAAGAAGAGAGGCAATAAAAAGGGAAGAAAAAAAAATGGGGCATGTTTCACATTACTTGGAAAAATAGACTAGAATTTCAAAAAAGGGCAGACAAAGTACAGTGATTAAGATCAATATGAACAAAAATGTTAAAGGCTCTGAGAACTAGATATGTTAAAAAATGGCAGGAGTACAAAAAAGCAAGTTCTGTGAAGTCGGGGTAATTGTTAATCTTATGACAATGGTACAGGCACAATTCTTACCAGTGCACTCTTATTGAAAGAAATAGGATTATATTTTATTACAATATATATCAAGATATACCTCTACAAGTAAAAATGGTGACCATGAATAACCTCATTAAATTAATCTCCATTAATGTAAAAGACCTTAACAGTATAATAAAATGGAGAAGAATTCTACAAAAACTTACAAAGTTCCTAGCAGACATCAGGAGACACTGTTGAGAGAGACAAGAACCATTATTCAGGGGAAATTGGTTTAATCAAGCTTATTTCTTCTTATACAAGTCTAAAAGGAAAGAAGTGGGTATAACACTAGACAAACATACATCATTCAGTAAAAAAAAAATTGTAGGAATGAATAGTGAAAAGTAATGTCTGTTAAGAATGACCTCAAAGAGAAGAAAGAGTATTATAGGGTCAAACAATTTCTCAAGCAAAGGACAAGCATGCTTTTAGGACAGGTTTCAGGCACTGGGAAAGGATAGCAAATCCAATCTCATTACATATTTCTGGCTACCAAAACTTGCAAACTATGTGCAGGTAAAACCTATATATTCCTGAGTATTTTCATCCTGTAGCATTAAATACATCTGCTTTCTCTGTTTCTCAACGTCAAGTAGGCAATCTCCATCTGTTGCCTGATTATTTTTATCTTTAGTCTTGTATATAAATATCCACCAGTCTGAGGGTAACAAAAGTCCTAATGAGAAGTCTTTCATCCTGACCAAGTCACAGTGGGCACTTTTACATGTACTCTCACGTGGTCTGATTAAATTAAATGATTAATCAAGACTGCTGGTGCATTCTAATCATAATGCTCCAGCGTGCCGCAGCGAATTGTGCATTCAGTGTCCCTAGATTTCAAAATAGTGGCAGGGACACTTTAACTGAAGCTTTTCGAATGAGCTTTAGTTAAAGCAGCTACATTTTGAAATCTGGAATCCCGAATACACGAGACTCTGCAGGCATTTTACTTAGAGTGGCTCTAATTAAAATACTGCCCCACCCCCACCCCAGACTAAGTGTATAGGTGTCCAGAATTCCTGTATTCTTGTATAGGAAAATGTGACCTTCAGCTCATAGAAAGAAATACCTTATGGCCTTTGGTTACTGCATTTTTAAATCTCAGCTGGTCTGGAGCTACTGTGATTCCCAGCTATCTCCAACAATGGTGGAAGAGTTCTTCTCTTTCTCTGTGCCCCTGAAAGCAGCAGATAGCCTAACCTGAATGTTAGTAAGCTGTCAACCTTTTTGGGTTTGAGACACCCCTCGTTATATGTATGACAACCCTTGGAAAATTCCACCTCTTACTTTTCACTCATGTATTTAACTTTGGAAAAATAAGCTAGCATCTTTGTTGTTCTTGTTGCAAAGAACTCAGAAAGGCCACAGCAGATCATAACATTTCTAATGTTATGGATTTCTATTTGAAATCTCTGGGTTTATCTTGTGAATCATGTTTGCACACCTAACAATGCTAAGATTATGTAACATGCTGGGTCACTCCCGAAAAGATCTCAAGGCACCCCAGGGCTTCAGCACACTGGTTAAGAATCACTGGCCTAGACATTTGCAAACTGTGTCATTGTACCCATTCATGGATATGTAATTCACCCTATTCACGCTGCCTGTAGCTAAACATCCTCCATTCTAGGCTTCTTTAGGATGCAAATTATTCAGCAGCCCCTGTTCTGCTCAAGTTTCTCCTCTAGGCCAGGTATAGACATCACTTTACTTGTCTAAGTGATCAGAAACTGGTGTAACCTCTCAATAGAATAGAAGTTTAACGTATATAAATTGATCTCGAAGTGGCAGAATCTAATGTAAGATAGGCCTAGATTGATGTGCACTCAGATCTAGGTTACACTAGTGCATTGGACTTCAGTACCAGTTTCCCTATAGATTCAAATTAGGTTACTGTCTTCTGGCATCCCAGCCTTTTCTATGATCTCCTTGCCCCTCCCCCCCCCCACACACACACATACACACACATCCCCCACTCTCTCTCAGGGAAGCATGTCAGCCTGTGCTTGGCTGCTATGGCTTAGCACTCATTGGATGCCATCCCTCAGCTATCCTAGAGCCAAGCTAACACAGACCTTTTCCACAGCCCTGCCTCCAACCAAATATCAGCTGCAGACAGGTAGTGGAGGTGGGGATGGGTTGGGAGGCATCTGTTTATCCTGCACGAGCCCCAGCACCTGGGCATCCATGTTCCTTGGCCATGCCTAACTGGATATAAGAAATAGGCCATGTCTTCCTTCTGTTGAGCACTTGCCCCACGCCCCCACACCTCCTCCCCATCACCACTGGCTGGGCTGCTAGGTGTGCCATGGTGATCTACTAGGGCTGGGTGCAAAGGATGGTCTGTGGTGACCAGGGATCCTGGCTCTCTCTGATTTAAAAAAAATCCACAATTTTTGGATTAAAAAAGTAAATATATAAATATAGTAAAAAAGTGTGTGTGAGTGTGAGTGTGTGTGGATTATTATATATATAACAACCCAAGGAAACAAGAAAAAAAATTATCTAAAAAGAAAAATATTTATTTTAGGATCTATTTGAGTGTATTCTTCCAAACAAGATGGGAAACCTACTGGAGGACTGACATTCATGAGCTGAAGTTCCTCTCTGATCCAGCGTAGAAGATGTAGAGAAGAATAGAGTGAATAGTATAAAAAAAAAACTTTGAAATAAGCAGCTTCATAAATGCCAAGGAATTGATTTGCAAGAGGGCCAAATAGCACAAACAGATGAAAATTAAAAGGCCAGATGCAGTCCAGAGTATGCCAATGACCATTTTCAAGAAAGGGAGAGGGGATGAGCTGGATAACTTCAGGCCAGTCAGTCTTACCTCTATCCCTGGGAAAATGCTAGAGAAAATAATCAAAGAACACATTTGTGCAGGCCCAGCAGGGGAAACCAGCATGGGTTTGTCACAGGTAGATCCTGCCTGACAAACCTTGGAGCCTTCTATGACCAGGTCACACACTGCCTGGAAGGCGGGAGCCGACGCTGATGTCATCTTCCTGGACTTTAGGAAGGCCTTCGACACAGTCTCACACCCTATCCTCATTGGGAAGCTAGCAGACTGTGGAGTGGATGCCTACATGGTCAGGTGGGTAGCCAACTGACTTAGGGACTGCACCCAGAGAGTGATGGTGGATGGTTCCTTCTCGGCCTGGAGGGAAGTAGGCAATGGGGTCCCGCAGGGTTCGGTCCTCAGACCGGTATTATTTAATATCTTCATCAGCGATTTGGACGAGGGTGTGGAGAGCACCCTCTCCAAGTTCACTGATGATACCAAGTTATGGTGCAAAGTTAGTACACCGGAGGGCAGGGAGCAGATTCAGGCCGACCTGGACAGGTTGGATCAATTGGCAGAGAGAAATAGGATGCAATTTAATAAAGATAAATGTAAAGTACTCCATCTGGGAAGGAGGAACCCCCAGCATAGCTATATGTTGGAGAGTGTCCTTCTCAGCAGCTCGGAGGCAGAGAGGGATCTTGGAGTCATAATTGACCCCAAGATGAACATGAGCTGGCAGTGTAGTGAGGCCATCAACAAGGCCAATTGCACCTTGTCGTGCATTAGCAGTGCATGACTAATAGATCAAAGGAGGTGATACTCCCCCTCTATGTGGCACTGGTCAGGCCGCAGTTGGAGTACTGCGTCCAGTTTTGGGCGCCACACTTCAAGAGGGACGCGGAGAATCTGGAGAAGGTCCAGAGGAAGGGCACTCACATGATTAGTGGCCTTCGGGAAAGACCCTACAGGAGGAGGTTGAGAGAACTGAATCTCTTCAACCTTCACAAGAGATGGCTGAGGGGAGATCTTGTGGCTGCCTATAAATTTATTAGGGGAGGTCAACGGGGAATAGGTGATGCGCTGTTTACTAGGGCGCCCCAGGGAGTGACTAGGAATAATGGGTGTAAACTAATTGAGAGTGGATTTAGGTTAGATATTAGGAAGACATTTTTCACAGTAAGGATGGCCAGGATCTGGAATGGGCTTCCAGGAGAGGTGGTGCTTTCACCTAGCTTGGAGGTCTTCAAGAAGAGGCTAGATAGTCATCTGGCTGGGGTCATCTGACCTCGGTCCTCTTTCCTGCCAGGGGCAGGGGGTCAGACACGATGATCCATTGTGGTCCCTTCTGACTCTACAATCTATGAATCTATGACACCTATGCCACTAAAAAACTAGTTAGCTCAGGAGGTATATTTCATCCAGTGTTACAATTGCCATCCACGCAAGTACCCTATTTGAGGAAAACAATCAGTAGAGCCATTCAGACAGTCCTGAAGTAGTAGCTTATGTTTACTTGTATAAAAAAAGTAACCCAAAATCCACATTTTTCTGTGATTAAAGTAAATCATCACATATATTCTGTGGTTAAAATGAAATACACACACATACATGAAATACATATACATGTGTGTATGTGTGTGTGTGTATACAGGCAGTCCTTGAACTTACGACAATATTGGTTCCTGAAAACTGCATCTTAAGTCGAAACGTTGTAACTCAGAACCATTTTTCCCGTAGAAAACAATGTTATATATGGGGATTGGTTCCTGAACCAAGGCCTGATACCCTATTTTCACCAAAAATAACCCAGAATTTTGTACTCAATCAATTATAGATGAATAATATAGCTACATTAATGCATTTATATTGTAAATAGCAATCATATTGATTTAGAAGATCTTTGAAGTGACTTTGCTGGACTTTTTGAAGGGCTCTTGGCTGAAGTGTTCTCAGGAGTCCTTGCTGCAGGTTTTTCTGGAGTTTTGTCTGCTTTCTTAAAGAAAGTGTCCAAGCAAGTTTGGACGTGTTCTCCAGAGACATGGGTGATGCAGTGAACTTGTTCACTGGTGTGGTACTGCATCCGATCAAGTGTTGTGAAGTCAAAACTGATGTCAATTTAGAAAGTTGAAATGGTGTCAATTTATAAACGTTGTAAGTGCGAAATATTGTAACTCGAAACGTTGCAAGTTGAGGACTGCCTGTGTGTGTGTGTGTGTGTATATATATATATGTGTGTGTGCGTGTGTGCGCATGCACTTGCGTGCGTATTTGGCGTTTCATTTTAACCCCAAAATATATGTGACATTTCATTTTAATCACAGAAAAATGTGGATTTTGGGTTCCTTTTTTTAATCCGAAAATTGGGGACTTTAAATCAGAGAAAACCAGTTTCCCTGGTGGTGACACAGCAGGGGTTTGGGGGCATGCTCTCCCAAGCCCAGCCCCCAATCTAAGGTGGCCTGGGCTTTTGGCTGCACTTGGCAGTCTATAGCAGCCCATTGTGCCCACATAGCATGCTGGGAGGCATGCAGGAGTGCCTCAACCTGTTGGCCTCAGCCAGTGCAGCCAGCCTGCATGCGAGCCTCCCCTCACCTCCCCCAAAGGGCAAACGTGTTCTGTTCACTTCCAGTCTAACCTAGCCTGCTTACACAAACCCACATAGATTGGATCAAGAAGCTCCTTGGGCTTCTTTGACATCAGTACTTAGCCCTAATGTCTACCCATAGAAGCACATAACAGCTTTGACCCATCCTCCTCCTTATATCCTCTCTCAGCATGAATTACTGCTCAGTCAAGAGCTCCCTTGGGCACTCAGGAAACCACAACCCCCAGAATGCTGTTCTGCTTGATTTACAGACTTACGTTGTAATTGGCTAAACCCATCTTCCTTTTTTGAGTGTTCACATTAGATAACTCTGTTTCTTTCCACCCAATTTACACTTGCAAATATCAGAGTGCCTGCAGAAATGCAGATTTTACACATGTAAAATTTGCATGTACACATTTAGAAGTTGTTTGGGAAATTTGGCCCCAGGAGGGGCACTCACTTTATCCCAGAGCAATTTGTTCCTTTTTTAAGAAGCAAAAAAGTTTTCAAATCTACAGATGAAAGGGACACTTCAGCTAAAGGTCAGGAAATCCAACTATAATATGGCTTTAACTAGTGCTTTAGATCTCAACATTACATTCTAATTAAAAATTGAGTTAGAAGCATGAAAGTCTAATGAGCAAGCTGAAGGCTATATTTTTCACTGTTACATCATGTGTTCTCCTATTTCAGAAACAGAGCACATCACTTTATATATACTTAGTATAATTTAAGGGCATAGTATTCCCACTGACAGGTGCTCTTAAATCCTCTGGGTACTACCTGACCACAAGTGTATAGGGACATCACCTTCTTATTTTATTTAATAATATTATGTTTTCTGTATTTACTTCTGGAAAACTCACATTGAAGGTAAATGCTTTGCAAAAAGCTAAAAGGCTGAGTGGCCTTTAGCCACTTCAGGACTTGTTTGTTCTTCTATAGCTTTTTCAGCTCTCACTGCACTGTCATGACTTTTCTTATTAAATGTCGCTCATGATGGATATCACTGCAGAAAAGACACCATCCTTGAACATATTAACCTGCCTCTTTATTAAAAGAACTATTCACAGAGATGCTGCGCTGCAGTTAGCATTCTAGTTAGGTGTATTCAGACCGATTTTTAGATGGTGCCTCCAAATCTCCTGCAACCACTGCTCCTTCAAAAGTTCACATATTCCTTTTAGAGTTTTTGTTATTTCTTTTTTTGCAAGCTTTTGTTGACTTGCTGGTTTCCAAGTCCTGGCTCTTTAATCCATCAGCCTCCGGTGGCAGAGTCTGATGTCATTAAAAGTGAAAAGGTTTGTTTAAACATTCGTAAAGAGATGTTGATATTCATGAGGCTATAGGGTTCTGTTATCAATCACTGTATCTTGGTCTGTTCAAACTGTTATGTTTGCTCTCAGTTGGACAGCTACACCTGGCCAAAAGAAGTTTCAAGTACTCCAAAATTTCAAGTCTTGAATCTGTGGGGATTAATGCTTGGTTTCCTCTAAATAAAATCTCACCTTGTTCACCTTTACCTGATAATAGATCACTTTATAATCTGGCAAACCCTGGAACATGAACTGTTTTATTCCCTGTAGCATCCCTAATCAATGCAAAGGTATTACAGTAAATTGACAAGAGTCCCCCTATGCTTCTAGGAGCTTAGAATACATGGCTTGCTACTACTAACTGTGGTCATGGGAAGTATCTTCTCTTTTAATGGCATTGAAATCTTGATAACATGTGCCATAATCACAGTAAACTTACAGCAGTTTCTTCATGACGCCTTGTATTGGGTTGTGACCAAAGTGCATATCTTATTCTCTCTTGCTTGCGTTGATGGAACTACACTGAGTCAGATTCAGACTTCTGTTACCAAAGTATAGTCTGGAATAACATTATTACTTACAGTGCTATTACTACAGATTTCCATCAGCATAAGGCGGGGGGGAGGGGGCGTATTTTTTGTTTGTTTGCTTGCTTTTGCATTACATAGTCATTTAATAAAATGCATAAACAACACTTGTAGCAGGGACGAAACCTGGCTCACCCACCCTCTTTGGGTACCAGTTAGGCTTCTCTCTTGTTTGTCCTTCTCTCTTGATGGCTCAGTGGAACATTTTTAACAGGAGGGTGCTCAGCCTAGCCTCCAGTTTAACGGTTAGGTTACTGTCCTGGGCTGTGTGAGGGGACTAATCCCATGCCACTAGACTTGGTATGGCTCATGCTGTGGCCATTGTGAAACTTTGGCAAAATCTACAATTAGTGAATTTCATTTTGCACCTCTGAAGTGAGGAGGTGGCTATATTGGATTGTTTATAAGCAAATATACAGGAACTTCATAAAGTCCTTGTGCACAGCCGAAGTCCTTGTGCACTTTTAAACTTTAATAACTTTATGGAGACGCTGTATAGCAGAGAAAGCTTTTAGTAACTTAGCTAACAATGCCCAAGTGACACTCAGACACCTTAGCAGCCAAAACAGGATTTTGTCCATACATTTTTTGGCTGTTAATTAAAGTTTTATACATATACTGGTTAGGGTAAACAGTAAAGATTCAAGTATATCCTTCCATTTATATAAGACAAAAGTGGACTCACCAGTATGCCATTTTGCATTTCAGCAAGAGAGGCCACAAACTACACAAATACTGTTCAATGGATTTGTATTAAACACTTTCCTTAACAGGGCCAAATATAGGCATTAATAGCACTTTCTTTCAATGTGGAACACCACAGTTCCAATTCTTTGCTGCCCTGCATTGTGAATAGACATTTGAAATGTGGATGTAATGCCTTACCAAGAGAGAGGTGCAAGGTGCAAGATAAATTAGATAAAGATCACACATTAGAGATTTGTTTTCTTGTTTTGCTAGCCTGATTAGGGTCCAAGGAAATTAGAAGTGAGTATCGCACTTTTGGATATGTCATAAGAAAAAGTGAAGCTGTAGAAAACTTGTCTAAGTGTTGTATTTCCAGGACCAACTTCTGCTGTTGTGAGTTTAGCCATCAAAAAAGTCAATAATAAAACAAAGAATACATAGTAAGATGAGAGCTTCTTTTTTAATATACAGTATTAATATATTTCACAAAGCAGAAACAGGTTTGTTCATTTGAAAATATATTTCAGACACTGGAGGATATTTTTTCCCATATTAAAAATGAAGGGCTTTTTTTCAGTTGATATATTGCATTATCATTTCAGCACCTGAAGGAACAACCAGAAAGTTTTATTTAGAAGTGTCCTGGGAGTTCAGCAGATTTCTGTTACTACTGAGTTTTCTTTATCTTTGGTGATTTTGCAATTTTTTTAAGCTCTAGAAATATGTCCAGAGGAAATTTTCAGTGGGGCCCATCAGATCACTTCAGAAAAGGAAATCTGTAGGGAGCTGAGTAGCACCAGGACAGGGCAAGGCAGAAAGCTACCCGATCCTGGTGCTGCTTGGCTCCCAGCTTCTGGCTCCTGGGGCACTGGCTCAGTCACAGCTGTGCAGTGCCAGAACTGGGGTAGCTCCCCATCCCCTGTGACTCTCTGGAGTCGGGGCTGACCAGGAGCAAATTTGCTCTCAGTCAGCATCTACACACGCATTACTGTGCAGTATCTACTGCACAGTTAGCTTACTACCTGTATTTACAGGTATCATAGAAAATTAGGTTTGGAAAGGGTCATCTAATCCAAAGCAGGACTATCCCCAACTAGGCCATCCCAGCTGAAGTTTTGTCTAGCTGGGCCTTAAAACCCCCCAAGGATGGATATTTCACAACCTCTCTGGGTAACCTATTCCAGTGTTTTACTATCATCCTAGTGAGAAAGTTCTTCCTAATATTTAACCTAAACTTCCCCTGCTGAAACTTAAAACAGTTGCTCCTTTTTTTGTCATCTGACACTACTGAGAACAGTCTAGGCTCCATCCTCTTTCAAACCTCTCTTCAGGTAGTTGAAGGCTGCTATTAAATTCCCTCCCAGTCTCCTCTTCTCTACACCAAATAAGCCCAGATCCCCAAGTCTTTTCTCATAAATCATGTGCCCCGGGCCTCTCACCATTTTTGTTGCCCTCCACTGAACTCTTTCCAATTTGACCACATCCTTTCTGTAGTGGGTGTCCAAAGCTGAAAACAATATTCTAGATGTGGCTTCACCAGTGCTAAATAGAGGGGAAGAATCACTTCCCTTGACCTACTGGCAACACTCCTACTGATGCAGCCCAATATGATGCTAGCCTTCCTGGCAACAAGGGCACACAGTTGGCTCATATTCAGCCTATTGTCCATTGTAACCCCCAGGTCGTGTTCTGCAGAGCTGCTGCCCAACCAGCCAGCCCCCAGCCAAGTAGGTAGTAGTTAACTGCTCAGTAGACTAATTTACTGTGCAGTAAATGGTGCACATGTATAGATGGTGATGCTTTACTGCACAGTAGATTATTCTACTGCACAGTAAAATGTCTCATGTAGACACACCCTGTTATTTGTACTACAAGTTTTTCATCTCAGCTGGGCATTTAGCTGCTATTAGAAAGTAAAATATGATAGTTTTCTGTCAGTCAAAATACTGTTTTTCATGCCTACATCTGTCACTAATCTCTCTTCTTCCCCAACCTGCTACTCAGTTTCCTAAGCTAAATTGTTTTGTTTTCAGCTAAATTGTTTTGTTTTCAGTTTCTCTCTGTCTCTGTTCACTCTTTGCTCTTTTCTCCTACTCAGTAAAATTAGATCCTCTTTCATTCCCAGCTTTCACTCTTCCATCATTCAGTTTCTCTTTCCAATATTGTTTGTTCCTTTAAATTTTCATCTGTCTGCCTCTACAGAGTTATTTCCACATGCTTTCTTCTTTCCATCCTTTACTCACTGTGGAGTAGAGGCTAGGAATTCAAAAAAGGAAACACAATCTTTAGAAGTCATGTGGAAGAAAGAAACATACACACTCCACACATATTGCATCCACTATCTGCTGCTACAGTGGAAGTTAGGAGTCCTTTGCTCCAATGAACAGCAGGAGTTTGGCAGTGGAAGCGGAGTGGGGTAAGAGTGCAGCTACAGCACATCTTGAGAATAGCTCTGAAGCTTCTTTAGAAAAACCCTTGCATTTGAATCAAATTGGGCATTGAGACAGTCCCTGGAAACAAGGAGAATCTCAGTTTCAGGGAAACCCCCTGTAGTTTCACTCTAATTATTGCCTACAGTGCTAGTGTCTTGTTTTTCTTGTGCACTTCTATCACACACTAGGGTGATAGTTTCAGGGACTTTTTGTAGTACAGCTTAAATTATTTTTCTTGTCAGCCTGCTGATAGAAACAGCACGATTACACAGAAACAGCAACAAAACAAATTGGTAACAGACACTTCAGGTTCCTTTGTCAAATATGAACCATGCCACAAAATTAACCTGTTAATTAATATCAGCAATATTAACTGAGATTATGAACATCAAATATTCAGACTCCTTTAATAAGTGAGTAAAGTTAAAAAGGGAGCACAAAAAGTATCATGTGTCTTATTGCCCAAGGCTAAACATGGCAGCAAACAAGTCTGACAAAAATACATGACAGTGGATTGTTCATTCAGTGACCTGGACTCCTCACAACACTTTGTGAGCAGAACTCAAACATCAGACTTGTAGTTACAATATTGCCAAAAAGAGTATTTAATGGCAGCAGCAGTCCTAAGTAAAGCAATATCTACTCTACAAACTTCCTGTTAGGAGTGAGAAGAGATGTTCTCTCTATATGCCATGTAAGCCCTTAGGGAAGATGCACTGACACCAGTATAACTTGTTTTTCTCATAGTAGGGTGTAGTTTATCTGCACATATGCATATATACACACACACACATGCACATGTACATTGTGTGTGTGTGTGTGTGTGTGTGTGTGTGTGTGTGTGTGTGTGTGTGTGTATAGATATATATGACATCATATATATCTATACATGCACACATCTACTCAAATATAATGCATGTATATTTATAACTATATACATGTTCATATGTGTGTGTGTGCATGTGTGTATGTATTTTATTTATTTATATATACTAAAAGAAGTCAGACCTTGGCAAATGTAGGGGGTAGTTTAAGCACATACATGTGCATGCACATGCGTATACACAAATATACGTGTGTTTTTTTATATATACATACATATATATACATACATACGTATATGTATGTATGTATGTGTATGTATATATAAAAAAAAAAACACACGTATATTTGTGGATACGTATGTGCGTGCATGCACATGTATGTGCTTAAACTACCCCCTACATTTGCCAAGGTCTGACTTCTTTTAGTTTTATTGAGATATTTTAATATCCCTCATTTCATTTCCCATGCTGAGCCTTCCAGTGCCAGAGGAAGAGTTGGAGCTGGATCTGGATCTCTTTCCCTAGCAAGGGAAATTCTGGGGAAGGAGGAGAAATAAGCTGAGTTTTTGCTTCACACCCCTCAAGTTTCCCCTAGAGCCAGGTCTTCTTCCCCAGCAGGCACTTTGGAGGAGGTTGAGGTAGAGGTTGTGGAGGTAAGTGGCTCAGCTGAGTCCACTCCTCCCGTTGCTGTGCCTCTGCCTGCTGAGGCAGCAGAAATTGCATCATCCACACATGCACCCGCACCCCAGAAGCAACTGGGTAATGTGGTCTGGGATCATTTTGAGCTGGCAGATGATCCCATGTATGCCATCTGCCTGCACTGCTGAGCCAAAACCAGCCGGGGCAAAGTAACAAAACATGTGAGCACCACAGGGATGCTGATGTATCTCTGCAGGCACCACCCCCTTGCTCCTTCTCAGCCTGGCACCAGTGGGAACGTGCCCAAAGGGTTCAGGTGGCTTATGGTGCTCCTGGCCCCATCCCACCAAGTGCCCACACATACCACCTGCAGGAGGACGGTGGCGCCCTCCCTGTATGAGGCATGCAGGGAGTACTTGAGGGAGGAGCTGCGCAAGGCAGGTCCGCAGGTGGCCTTACACTTCACCTCAGACATCTGGAGCAGCCAAGGTGGAGATCACACCTACCTCTCTGTCACAGGGCACCAGTCAGGCTGTTGGTGGGCTCTCCTTCAAGTGGAGGTGATGGATGAGTCCCATGTGGCAACAGAGATCATAGGGACCATGAACTGCTTGGTGCGCGGGTGGCTTTTTGGGCAGTGTGAGCTCACCCATGAGTTCATGGTCACCAACAATGGGACCCATATGGTCAAGATGGTGGGTGATGCCAACTTTGTGTAGCACACAACTGCTGTGTGGCACACAAGTTCCACCTTTTTTGTCAGGGTGGCCTTGAAGGGGGATAGGGCGGGCTGCTGCTGACACCACCAGCCAGCTCATTTCCAAATGCAGGAAGGTGGCAGGCTACTTCCACCAGAGCATCAAGGTGGGCAAGATGCTGCAGGACAAACAAGCAGAGCTAAACATCCAGCAGCACAAAATCATGCAGAATGTGGAGAGACTCAGGAGAACTCCACATACCTGATGCTCGAGAGGCTAGTGGACAGAAGGCCATCCATGAGATGGCCTTGCTCAAGAAGATTGGGATCTGCGGCCCCTTTAATAGACCTGAGTGGGATACCATATCCCAGATCTTGGTGTCCTTAAGCCCTTCCTCAAGACCACTGAGACCCTCAGCACTGGCGATGCTCTCCTTAGCCAGGCAATCCTCAAGCTGCAGCCAGATGTGGCTGGATCTGGGTACGGCTGCCCATGAACACCTGTCCACCGACCAGTGTTCCGAGTCAGAGGGTGTTCAGCACTGCTGGGGATGTTGTGACACCCCATTACACCTGCTTGGATCCTGGTTTGGTAGAGCAGCTGGTGTTCCTGAAGGTGAACCTCCCACTGCTGGGGTTCCCCAAGCTCCAGGTGAAGATGGAGTGAATGCCACCCTCCTCACTCCATCCGCCCCTATTTCATTTTTTCCTTTTTTTAAAGCCAGTTAATCCCCCACTCAGAGCTGGAGGGGGCACTCACTGCATCACCAGCCAGCAGGGGAAGGTGCCTGCTGAGCTCCCATGTCAGGATGAACTGGGGCTAGGAGAAGAAGGCCCCAGGTCCTGGGCTTGACCACAAAAACTGCACTCTACCAGGGTCAGAGAAGCCTGGTGGGACCACTGGTGGTGCAGCAGCCCCAGGAAATGCCAGGACCAAGGATCCTGTCACATCTTTGACAGGCCTGAGGCTTGCTGGTTGCAGTGGAGTTGTGAGGCTCCAGGTGAGCTCAGCTTAGCTGCCTGGGATGCCAGCTTTCAAGTTGAAAAACCCCTTGTCAGGCTGAGAAAGCACCTGCAGTTGATATGTGCGTGTGCTGTTCGTAGATGGAAGGAATAGTAAAGAAGGCTGGCATGCAATGCAGGCAAGAAAGCCAGTCAGTGAAAATGGAGGCATCAGGGGGTGAGTGTCAGGATGGGTTATGGGTGTCAGGGAGGGGGAAGGAGGATGTAGCAGCACAGGTAAAAGTGGAGAGGTACCTGGTGAGTCAGATGTCTGTCAGGTTGCAGTGTGTCAGAATTCTACCGTCTATATTGAGTCCATGAGTTTCTGTACCTAGAAGGCTGATGAAGTGCAGCTCATAGGCCTGGCTCTGAAAAGTGGTTTGTAAATTCCCTTTCAAGCTCAGGACTGAGAGACTGGAGACAGTGTGTTTGTTTGTTTTTGAGAGGAATGCACCCCCACAGGTAGTTGGGTATTCTTGTCTTTGATAGATTCTGGTGTGCATTTTATGGGAGGTAATGGAGATTATTAGCAGGTTTTGTGTTTTGAGCTGTAGGAAGTTGGCTTCAGTTCTGGTGATGAGGTTAGGTTAGCAAGGTTCGGTGCTTGTTTGTATTTACAAGCCACTTTTCAGAGCCAGGCCTATGAACTTCACTTCATCAGCCTCCTAGGTAGTAGGTACAGAAACTCATGGACTCAATATAGACAGAGGAATGCTGACACACTACAACCTGCCAGACTTCTGACTCCCCAGGTACCTCTGCACTTTTACTTGTGCTGCTACATCCCCCTTCCCCAGCCCCCAACTCAGCCTATCCCTCACCTCCTGATGCCTCCATTTCCATTTTCAATGAGTGGCTTTCTTGCCTGTGTTGCATGCCAGCCTCTGGCTTCTTTACTATTCCTTCATCCAGGAACAGCACACACACAGATCAACTGCCAGTGCTTCCTCAGCCTGACAAAGGGTTTTTCAACCTGAAAGCTTGCCAAGACATATTTCTCTAATTATTCAGGGTTTGTTTGTTTTTTTTATAATAAAAATATAGACATAAAAATACAACATAACCCATCTGTAACAGGGGGCCTGCTCAGGGCCGATCTCACTGTGGCCCACCTACCTGCTCCTGGGCTAACCACCCGCCTTCTTGCCCACCACACCTTGTTGTTAATTATTTAATAGATGTTAATCAAGTGGGAGGCTGCCCATTTCCTGCCCCAATGCCAGGGGGTGCTATCTGCAGCTCCTTTCCTCCCTTACACCGCAGCCCAAGCCTCGCAGATAGCATCTAGGTGTTATCATAAATCACTGGCCCACAGAATCCTCCTAACTGAACCCCACCTGGATTCCTCTCATCAGGTAGTCCCATCCACCTTCATACCGGGCAACATAGCTCCCTGAACCACGTCCCCTTCAGGTGTGATCCCCCCACTGGGACCTTTGGCTCACTAGCCCTGGCCCACCTCCAGGCCAGTCAGAGCCCCAGGCCCACAGCTCTTGGGCATTCCTCATGGTGGGCCCCTGGCCCTTCAACCTTTCTGGTCCTGGCCCCAGAATGGACCAGTCAGGGGAAGTTCAGACAGTCCTGAGTCCATGATACTTTTCTCTCTCTCCAAGGGTCCACCCTCTAGGCCCTCCAAACAAGAGGTAACCCCCCTGGTCATGGGGGCTAGGCATTAAGGTGCCCTGACTCACCTTTCACTGGGGTGGTAACTGGCCTGGCATTTCCTGGGGGCTCCCAAGCCACTGGGAGCCCCACCAGGCCACACACTCCAGGCAGGGTGCAGCTTTAGGTTATACCCAGGACCAGGAGCCTCCTGACCATCCCCGCTTACCTCCAGATGATAGCAACAGCCCTCCAACCAGGTGGTGTTATTGCCAGGCCTCCAGCAGCAGAACTGCCCTGTTTATATGGGCAGCTCCAGTTCTAAAATGGCTGTCCTAATCAGGCACCTGCTGGCAGCTGCCTTCTGGCCCTTAAAGTGACAGGCACAAACACACCATCACAAACCACAAGTAACACATCATTTATATATCCAAAATAACATCTCTATTTCTACCATTCAAATCTTTTATAAAAATTCTCGTTTCATTAACCATAAGCCACTTAGCCCCATTGGAGAATCAAGGAAAACCCCTCTCCATAAAATCAAAACACAACTGCTCATCGTCCCAGGTTTCTCTAACTATTTAGTTCGTCTACTAAAAGATACCAGATTGACTCAAAGGACCTTGTCTACCAGTGCCATGGCCTTAGACCTATACCCCTAGCACCTAACCAGAAGGATGCAGGGCCCTGGGCACACCTAAGCCCCAAAGCTGGGGCTGGAAGGGAGAGTTCTCTGGCAGCTGCTGGAGAAGAAGCTCTTGCAGGAGAGTAAAGAAAGGCTCTGTCACAGTTTGGTTGCCTGAGATGCTGCTGGTGCTACTGTGCTGCTGATGACTAAGTTATTATTTTACCTGTTGTTATTTAAAGTGGTGGACCAGAATGAGGATGTAAGGGAGGAGGAGAACTCATTGGGGCAGACTACCATGTCATGTAGAGGCCCCAGCACCAGCGAGGGCACACACACAGAGACACATATGTCACAAGTTTTGCTTGTCAGCACCTTGAGGTGCAGTTTCCCAAAAAACGCTGCACCTATCTCCTTGAAAGTTGGCAGGCTTCATGGGCTCATAGGGGCTAACCTTCCCCCCCCCCCCCCCGCAAGTTTCATCTGAATCAGGCAAGAAATGACCAAGTTATAGGCAGTTTCATGCTTCCCTATTATAGCCTAAGGGCGAAATGTCAAAACAGCATCAAAACAGCAAAACAGTTTCAACAAAACAGAACAGCAGTTTTGAAATAAAACAAAACTCAAAGCGAAACACTGTTCCGTCAAAATGTTGAAACAGAAGTTGAAACAGAATGGTGCCGTTTCGCATAGCCCTACATGTTAATAGGAAAAATAGTTAAAAAAACTGGAAATGACTGCACATGTTTAAATCACCTATTGTATAGTTCTGTCTGAGACACTTTGCTCCTAGAGTTATTTCTCTGAGGGCTAGCCATGATATCAGTAATTTAAAATATCCCCTTAAGGTAATAGTTTAAACTGAAAGGACTAATCATATTTTTGTTTTGTTTTTTAATTAGTCTTAAGCACTTTGAAATACTTGAGTTTCATTGGCATGACCAGTAAAAATAAACTTGCAAACAAAATTATCTAGATAAGACTTCCCTAAAATAATTTTTGATCATTTTAATTTAAAAAATACTTATTTTTTTCCATTTTGCAGAAGGAAGTGATTCCATTTTATACTTTGAAATAGCAAGTTTTTATTCCAATTTAATTTATTTTATTGATTTATTTTACATAATTACTGGAAACATATGAATTTAGGAAACCACAAGAAATTAGTAGACTGTTTTATTTTTTTGTAGACAACCCTGACTCCGTATACCATTATTTTCATGAACTTTTTTTATTTATTGGCACTTGTAGGTTGAAGTATCATGAAAACCTGGTGAGAATCTCTATCTTGGCTTGTCACTCAACAGGAAAATGAATAAGAGTTTCAATAACTTCAACCAAAGCATTTTCCTCAGTAACACAGTGAAGTATTCATGCAAGCACTGAAATGCCGAAACATCTGGTGATCTGCGGGTGGGCCCACAAAATGAAGTTAAAACAGGTGCACAGAAGCAGGTTTGCTACTCCTAAAATTGTGTTAAAACATGCTGGTAAGTTTCTAAATACATGCGGCAAATGACCTGCCTGGGTTTCACAGAGGTTAGAGTAAGTCACCTAATGGATACTAACATGTATATTTCATAGTAGGATGAATTTGTGAAGCATGCTGATATTTTTGGAGTTTACTTTTAATGGGTGCTCTGTTTTACTGCTCACCATTTCATATGTCATGTGGGGGTCCTAACGCTACCCAATGCCCCATTTTAAATTATCTTTAGTAATAAGAAATCTCTGTTCAGTTAATTGAAGTTTTGATCAGGGGTGTCAAACTTATTTTGCCCTGTGGCCTGGATGACTGATATGGGTTAGATGAGGCAATGGGTCGGATTGAGTTGGATTGGGCACACAGGTGCCATTTCCTTCCCCCAGCATACCTGGTCCGTATATTTGTCAATCCTGGTTTAGGTACTTTTAACAAGCTACATTTTTAAAGCATTCTGCACCATCACTAAGAACAGTTGAAACTGCTATGTAGGGAGATTTTTTTTCAAAATCTATAATTTTTTTTACGTACCTAAACCAAACTGTAATGGTTCCTGTGTTCTTTTCAGAGCCTGGCTTTTTAAAAACGTCACTGAATCTTGCAAGTTTGCAAAAGCCAGTAAATCTTCCAAGAATGGGATATTTTATCTCCAGCTTCAAATTCAATGAGCCTAGCACCAAAAAAAGAAGGAAAAAAGTATCTAAGTAGTTCCGGATTGCAAAAAAAATTAGATTCCCACTCATTTCTGCAAGTCAGTAGAGGTTACCAAAGTGGTTCAAAGCATTCTGACTTTAAATAATTAAGTATGTCACCTGTACGGACTATTCAATTCAGAGACTACAGGTAGAATTGCATATTGGTGCTCTTTTGTACTATGCCACCATTATAAAAAATTCAGTGCCTTATGTGGCTACTTGCAGGCTCATTATTGCCATGCATACTACCCCAGGTTCTCAGCATTATACCCACAGAGACATTAACTACAAGATTCAGATTCCTGTAACAAGAACCTCAGGGACTAGGAATGAGATTCCTTAGAGATTCCTTGGCACTCTCATTTGCTCCAACTTTACACTTTTTGCCTGGGACAAGTTTTGAGAACAGCAGCTTGACAGGTTTAATGTATGAGACAATGTATTGCTGAGGCCTAGTCATGGTTTACTATATAGCATGACTTGGATCAATTAGTACTATCAGAAAGACTGCAAGTTCCCAGCCCTGCTGTCTTCATTTGTATCCTGCTGCTGGTTCACCTGTCTCTTGTTTACCTCCTTCCCTAGCGTAGGAGTTTGAGAGTCAACCCAGTGCAGGTAGCTATCGCTTTGGTGTGATCAACACTATTTAAATTCTTTTAGTGCCACCAATAGACCAAGTAAGACAATAATCATTGCTCTGCTGCAAGCTTCAAACAGCAGTAATTTACCCCAGGGGGCTAAAACCAGCACACAGCTGGCCCAGATTGAGTGCACCCAAAGTTAGCCTGAAGATACTTTTCCATTACCACTTATTTCTAAGTTGTGCTGCAAGCACATCATCTGCAGCCAAGAATCAATGCTAAGGGCTCGAGTGTCTGTCTTGAATGGCTCAATAAGTTCGAAAGCATCTGTTTGTCCTCAGTCAACACAGCTTGAACTTGTGTCTGAAGTGGCTGTTAAATAACTTTGATATTTAAATGGGAAGTAAGAGAATTATTCTTATCTCTTCCTAGGAGTACAGGCCATGACACAAATACTTTTATTTCATTTTTTTCCAAATCATTTACATACATGTCCAATATATATACCATGCGGGGTTTAGAAAGCCACTGTTAACAAAGGCCAAGGCTGAAGGAAGATAGACAACAAAGCAATTATAACAAACAATAAAAAATTGAAAATGTGAAGGACCCAGCTCAAGGAGCTCATTCAAAAGCTAACAAATATTTTATATTTAATGATTATGATGACATAATAGTCATGACTCAAGATGAATGGTGTGTTAAGTTGCATATTCGGCTTCTATGGAAAACTAGCTCTCATATTAAATATACCCATAGGATCCATTCAGTCTGAAGCAGAGTTGTTAAATGATTTGGGGGCGGGGGTCTGTATAGACATTTTGGCCCCCTGAAAAAACAAGAACTTTTTACCATAATGCATTATCTAAAAGCATTAGCTAATATTTGCATGGCAAGAGCAATTTAAAATCTATATTAATATATTTAAATTCAGACATTAAAGTTAATGCAGTAATTGGCTTCCAGTTAAAGAAGATAATCTTATATCTGGAGAAAAAACAATATGTTTACAACACTGTCTGAGCAGGAACTTGAATGCTCCCAGCTTTACAGTTGGCCCACAAGTCTTAGAGTCCATTTTAATATACTGGTTGATTTTTTTTTTTCTCTTTGAGGGAAACTAACTAAACCAGGCTTGCAAGAAGGATGCAAGGGAAGTTGCAAAAATAAATCTTCAGGGAAAAGGATTCTAGTAAATTGCAGTAATTGCCAATAATAGTTTTTAAAACATTAAGTTTTTTATTTTTTCAGTTAACACTAGTCATGAGCCAGCTGGCCTACCTTACTAAAGTACCACTGAGATCAATGAAGTAATTCCAGGTTAGGGAAGGAAAAAAAATAAAACACAAACATACACAAAGTATTAATCATGAACATTACCTAAAGTTACAGCAGCCACAACAACCCAGTTTAGTAATGTTGAGAATCCCTCATAACCAACAGAGCTGGAGAGACCACATTCAATGCTTCCCTTTAGCAGCAGCAGAAGTTGCTACCAATCATTGTATTTTAAGTGGTAAATTAAAGACTCTTAAAAATGTTATGCAAAAGATTTTTAACCAATGACTTGGTAAAATGGCATTTAACCAAATTAAGAATTTTAAGTCAAGTATTTTCCAGTTTTTCCATTCAGAAAAGAATGCCAAACAAAATCCTTTCCATGAAAGTTTCCTTTACCACCATCAATTTTCCCATAAAAATGGTGGACCATTTTCTGTTAGCTCTAGCAGATGGTCTTGCGGTAAAGCACTATTGTTTCAAAAGATCCTATATACAAGGAAGGAGATGACCACTCCCCCTTGTGGTAGCTATTATTATTCCATTACTTTTATTTTAATTGCAGAACTGATGCTTCACCTAAAGTCTTTTCCCCTGGGTCTGATTTATTGGTCTTAATTCATACTTGTTTTGACATTTCCTAAGCTTTTTTCTGGATATTTTATTCAGGTATCATAGGCTATGTGTAGATGAAGCAAGAGGTGTGTGTGTGCACAACACTTTAAAGTGGGCTTTTGCACCGCTTTAATGATTTCATACATTTCATAGATTTCATAGATGTTAGGGCTGGAAGGGACCTTGAAGATCATCAAGTTCAGCCCCCTGCCCCAGGGGCAGGAAGTCAGCTAGGGTCAAAGGACCCCAGCAAGATAAGCATCCAAGTGTTTCTTGAATAAGTCCAGAGTATGTGCCTGCACCACATCTGGAACGAGTCTATTTCAGGTCTTGGGGGATTGGACAGTAAAAACATTTTTTCTTATGTCCAGCCTAAAATGGTCTTAGAGGAGCTTATGACCATTGGTCCTAGTTTTCCCTTGAGGCATTCTGGTGAACAGATGTTCTCCCAGATCCTGATGTGCACCCCTTATGGACTTATAGGCAGCCACCAGGTCCTCCCTGAGCCTGTGCTTTTCCAGACTGAAGAGTCCCGTGACTCTCAGCCTCTCTTCATAGGGCCTATTCCCTTGCCCTCTGATCATGCACGTGGTTCTCCTCTGGACTCTCTCAAGCTTCTCAACATCCTTCTTGAATTGTGGAACCTAGAACTGGATGTAGTACTCTAGCTGCGGCCTCACCAAGGCTGAGTATAGTGGGAGGATGACATCCTGAGATTTACTTGAGGAGCATCTATAGATGCAAGCCAGGGTTTTGTTTGCTTTACCAGCTGTGAAATTGCATTGGTGGCTTATGTTCATCTTGTGGTCAATCATGCCCCCTAAGTCAGTGACTTAGCTTCTGACACCAATGTCCACATTGTTGATAAAGATGTTGAAGAGAACTGGTCCAAGGACAGAGCCTTGGGGGATGCCACTGGTTATGGAGTGCCACAATGACTCGCTGCCATTGACCACTACTCTCTGGGTCTGAACTCAGAGCCAATTTCCCAGCCATTGGACTGTGGTGTAGCCGAGGCCACAGTTGGCCAATTTTTCCATGAGGAGGTCATGGGACACCAGACCAAAGTGTTTTTTAAAGTCCAGGTATATGACATCAATCTCTTTTCCCTTGTCCAGGTGATATGTCACCTGGTCATAGAAGGAAATGAGATTGGTCAGGCAAGACCTACCCATGACAAACCCATGCTGGTTATCCCTCAGGATGTTGCCTTCAGCCAGCTTGTCCAGAAGGGTCTCCTTGATAATTTTCTCAAGAATCTTACAGCGATTGAGGTCAAGCTGGTTGGCCTGTAATTCCTGGGATCTACTTTCTGCCCTTTCTTGAAGATGGGTACCACATTGGCTTTCTTCCAGTCTTCAGTCACCTGAGTGCCATGAATTTTTGAATATTTTTGTCAATGGTTGAGCTATGATATCTGCCATGGTGTTGGTGTTTGCACACCTTGGTAGCCTATTGCAAATTAATTCCAGCCACTGTAGGAAATTCAGCGGCATAATGCATCTTAAATGATTTGGGGTGCAGCAAACTAAAACTCCATCAAGGAGTTGTAGTTTGCTGCCCAGACAGCCATGGAGTGAAATACTGGACTCCATGCAGCTCCACAGTTCTACAGGAAGCCCTACAGGCAGCTGGCAGCAGCCTGGGAAAGCAGGATCTGCCCAGGGAAAGCGGTGAGCCCCATCTTCCCCACTCCCCCCCCACCCCAGGAACCTGCCTGACTGCCTGAACTGCGTGGGGGCCCAGTGCTTCCCTCCATGGCTGTGGTGCCCCCCAGGACCACATGAGCCAGGTGCCTGTGGGTGGATGCTGCCTGGGGGGACCGCTGCTGCCATGGAGGGAAGCACCCCCCCATAACCCAGGGACTGCTCCACCCACCAGCAGCACACCTTCCCCTCCCTCCTGGAGAGGCTGGTAAATCAGTGGGGTGTGTGCACAACATGGGGGTTTAATCATCGCTAAATTGAAGTGGTGTTTTTTAAAGCCCACCACTTCAATTTAGTACCCCCCACGCCTAGGGCTAGGAACAGACATTCAAAAAGTTGTAGCCTGAATTGATTTAGACTTTTCAGTTTACTCTAACCTGCCTAGGTTGAACCAATTTGCAACTGCAAAGACATTCCCTCTGGACTGAGGAAATGCAGGCATATGCCTGAAGTTGTTTAGGCCAGGAGCTGGGGGACACTAGAGCACACCCTTGGCTGCAGGAAAGCTAGTGGGGAGGGGGAACACAGCCAGCCTGGGAAGTAGCCTTGGCTGAACTGGCCAGAAAGGAGGTTAATTCCCCCTTTCCTGTCCCACCGGCAGAGACCCAATACGGGTCTCCCTCATCGCTGGTGCAGCAGTGGGTCTGGACACAGCCAGCCACTGGATGTCATGGCCCCTGAGGCAGAGCAGGCAGGGAAGGGGGTTACTTCCCCTCTCTACCCCCGCTGCCCTCAGGGGACTGCATCCAAGTCTGCCCACCCTGCCTACCAACATCTCTGTTCACTCCCTGTTTGGGGCAAGTGGCAGAATGAGCCCTCCACTCAAAGGGGTCAGTGTCCCCCCCCACCCAATGCCACCACCACAGTCTGCAGCAGCTTTCCCTGCCCTGCAGCATAGCTCCCCTTCTGGAAAGTGGCTCACACTCTGGGAAACCATGGCAGGAACTCCTGTCCCTGTCATGGTTGCTCCCCCTACATTGGTTCAGCAGCTAGGCAGGGGTGGGGCCACATGCCAACCAGCAGGGTCCCTTAGGTGGGGGGCAGAAAGTGGAGTTATTCTCCGCAGCAGGATCTGCCCACCCCAACTGCCACCACCGCTTGCTGTATGCCTGGGGCAAGCAACAGGATAAGCCCCATCCTACCCCCCTCCTCCAGATACTGGAGGGAGGGGACACTGGATTAAATTTAATTAAGATTATTTTTCCCCCAAATTCTGTCCCTGCATGTCCCTGCTCCAGCTGGGGAGCAGAGTGACGGGGCCAGCCTTGTTCAACTGAAGGAGACAGCCCAGCCCAGAGAGCATGCCAGGATGCTGGGAGACTCTGGTTTAACTTACACCAGGAAGGGGTCTGGGACAGACATTGCATAAACTGGTTTGAGCTCAATCAATTAAGTCTGTTACTACATTCAACCTGGTTTATCTCAAATGGGTTTCAGCCATTTTGAAACTTGCTTATTCATCTGAATGTCTGTTCTGTTACAGGTTTAAACTAGTTTCTGATCACCTAAACTGGTTTATGTGTAATGTCTGTCCCTAGCTAAGGGTTTTACAGCATCTCCTTCTCAGTAATCTAGATTTGCCCGACTTCTTTATAATGTATGGCTAAACTGAGTGCATTTACATGAGATGCTTTACTGCACATTAGACTAATATACTAACATAGTATAGTAGACTAATATAATGCACTGTAAAGTATCACTATCTACACATGCATGGGACTTACTGCATATTAAATTAATCTAATGTGCTGTTTGCTAGTACCAACACATACAAATACTAGATAAATGGCACATTAGCTAATGCACCATAGAGCATGTGTAGATGTTGACTAGGAGCCCAGGCAGCAGAGGGCCTCTGCAACTGGCACAGCCCTCCCCACCCAGTGGAGATCAGGACCAGACTCCGTGCCAGTTTACCTGGTTACAATTTTGTAACTTGTGCTCACCCAGGTATGTATGTATGAAGTCATATACCTGCCTGGCCATAGAAAGATGCCTTCTACACACACTTGTTATCTGTGTGGACTCTTACATGTATTCACTATCCATTAAATAGAATCTCAGATTGTGTGTAAGTGCCAAAAATGGCAGTTTCACTGATGGATAACTCTAATTTGGATGTATAAAGTGAAATAATAATCTGTACCTATTGACCTGGATTTAGATGCCTAAAAGCAGTGTAAGTGCAACTAAAAGTATAACTACTCTGTGTCCCTACCAAGCCTAGGGCTACCACTGAGGAAATAACTTCCATGCACTTCTTTCTGTCCTGTATGCAGTTAAGCCTGGGAAGTATCTACACTTTCCTTTTATCTCAGGAAAGGTGTGTCAGGTATGCCATAAATTAAGCCCCACGTTCCTGAGTTGTGCTCTCATCCCCCTCCAGAAGTGTGTCTGATAGTTTGAGGCCTGCAGTGCTGAAATGCAAGAAGGTGGGATCAAGCCTCCAGCCACACAGAACACGGCAGGTGCAGACCCTGCTTGAACAGGCAGAGTCACTGCCAAGAGCCAAGTTAACTCTTCCTTGGCCCTACAACTCCTGCAGTTTTATATGGCTACCAAAGATTCAAATTCAGTGGTAGGGCCAGGGAAAGATTAAGCTGCCTCTTGACAGTGGTGCCTAACACTACCTCTCACAGCAGTGTCCTGTTTCCATTCTACTCAACAGCACTCCACACCCTACCTCCATTTGAACATCTCCCTGAAGTGAGCACCTAGAGCACATGTGCCATGCACAACAGCTGCCCATGCTACTTATTGCATGCATACCATGGGTTGGGTACTTCAGCTCCAAGACATCCATACACTTCAGTCTGGTTTGGCGGGAGGGCATTTATACATGAGGCCTCATTTTCTGTGTTTGTTCATAAACCAAATAGGACTGAAGGGGTGATAGTCATGGGCTCAGCAGGGAGGCAGTATAGACATACCTCTAAAAAGCAGAATAGGATCTGGGCTTTGGTTTTATTTACATCAAGGTTCACCAGGATAAGCCTATGACTTCAGTTGAGTTTCTCCTGATTTACATCCATGTAACCAACAAGCTATTCAGAAATCTTAGAGCAAATTAACTCATTATTTTGAATGCATGATTTTCCTTCAGTGACCTCAGGGGTTATTTTGTTCCTGCATTTATTTCCATTAGTAGATGCTGCTGCCACTCATGATGCAGCCAGTGTAAGCTACTGCCACTACTGAATGCCTCTTTCAGTGACATAAGGTCATAACTCCAAGGACACCAATCCAGAAGAGAAAGCCATTGTTTTCTATAATTGCAAAAGTTATGATCATTGCATGTACCTCTGTCAGGAATTAATTTTATTGTTGTCTCTAAAAAGCTGATCCTCTAATGACTTAAACAGTGAAAAGTTTTTCAGAGCAGTTATTTTCTAAAATAGATAAGCTCACTCCTGGGCCTGATTCTCCATTCCATTACATCAGATTTCTGCCAGTATAATTCAGCTGACTTCAGTTATGCTATTCTTTAGCTGAGAAAGTCAAGTTGTTGTTTTTTAACACTACGTTCTTTTTACAATATTATGTTTGGCGGTTAAGTATTCTGAATGTTAGGAGATGTTATATCAAGGGTAATTATAAAGAAATTGTAAGCAGTTTTAGGAAAATTTGTATGGGAGCCAACCTACAATAGTATTCTAGGAAACAATTTATTTCCAAAAGAGATAGTACGCTACAGTGTGTCTTTTAATATCATAATAAGGTAAATAAAGATCCTTAGCTCAAAAAATATTTTATACATATGTCCCAGTGATCTAGGTTGTTCAAGGAGTTTTAAAAAGAGGTGTACTGTTTTGGTATAGCTCAGCATACAGTAAGTAATAATAGTGCCTAATTCTGATAGTCTTACCTTGAAAGTTTCTTAGTATCCAAGTAGTCCTGAAGGCTTTATTGGGACATCTTATGCCATCAGTATTCACCAGCACTAATACAAAAGTGGGCCTGTACTAACAAACTTTTCTTGCTATCTAAACCAAAGGAAAGACAATTGGTTGGGGGGGGGGGGGGGGAGAGGGCATGTATACATGAGATGCTGTACTGTACAGTAGACTAATCTACAGTAAAGCATCATAATCTATACATGCACAGCATTTACTATGGAGTAAATCAGTCTACTGCATGGTTGGCTACTACTTGTAGATACAGGTAATAGATTAACCGCACAGTAGCACAGAAGCAAATTGCTCCTGGTCAGACCAGGCATGAGGGGGAAGGGGAACTGGCCCCTCCTCCATCAGCTGTTTCCCAGCTGTTTCCCATAGGCTGGGAAATCTGCTGATCAGGGCATGGGGCTGGGAAACATCTGCTGAGGCAGGGAACAGTGTCTCAGTCCCATTTCCAGATCTGCCAGTCAGGGCGGGACCTGGGAGGCAGCTGCCCCAGAGGCAGGACCTCCCAGAGCCCGGGCCTGACCCCAGTGCCCCCTGCCAGCCTGGGGCTGGCACCCAGGGAAGCCTGGAGTTTTCCCTGGCTGCTATAGGGGGACAGAGCAGGGAAAGAGTAGCCCTGCACTGAATTGTTCCCATCAGGAGCAAATTGGCTGCTGAGAAGCACATGTGTAGACCCGCTCCCAGGGAAAGCTGACTGCGTAGTGTTTTACTGTGCGGTAAAACTCAAAGTGAAGACATTTTTAAATTTATAGAAATCCAAGAAAATAAATGTATTTCAATCAGTCTTTCACAAATGAATAGAGACCTACAACAACCTGCCATTGGACTAGAGACCACCAATATCAAATGGGGTGGAGAGGGGGAAATAATTCCAAATAAAATAATTTGTGAAATTTCAAAGTTCGTAAATGTTCAGATTTATGCTATTGAATATCAATATCTGAGAAAAATCAAACAGTTCTTGAGGATACTTTTAAAAAAAATACTACTTCATAGCAAACAATTTTACTCCTGGCTAGTTACAAAAGGAAAGTCTCATTTGGCCTCTACACCATCTAATATAATAATAGTTAACATATTTAGTCTCACACCACCTTTATGAAGAGGGAAGCATTACCACCATCTTACAGATGGGTACAGAGAGAGGGTAAGTTGCTAAGCCAAAGTCAGATAAGGAAATGCATAACAGAGACTGGATTTCAGCCCTTTATTTCAGGGTACTCCAGTCACTGGACCCTTTCCTTTTTTCCAGCTTAATGGTCTATTCTGCAACAGACATTCATTCACATCATACATTATCATTATTGCCAGTCTTCTCAGGAAATACTCAGACTAATGTACACCGGCAGAAATCTATCGATACAATTGCACAATGCTTGTCTAACTGTAGCAAGTTCTTAATTTCCCACTTTCAAGAATAAAGAAAATAACAAAAGGTTGTACACTATTTCTCCTCACACTGATGCACTGAAAGAGCATAGGTTATCCCTTAACCAAGGCCCCATGTAAAAATCAGCTGCCACCATGTCAACACCATATGGTAACACTTACATGAAGTGGTTTATATAAGCATTCCACTTAGGAGACAATTATTGTATGTTTTTGTCTAATATGAATTAATAGGTCAAGCAGCACTTATTGAATTTTAGGCATTAATTAACATTTAAAAATTATCACATATGACACGTTAATTAGATATCAATCACCTATTAGAACTACTGACATTTTAATTTACACCAAACTAACTCACTGTAGATACCTTTTGAAAAGGCAAGTAGATGCCAGTAGGCCCGCACTAGATTAACATGTTAGCTGCTGCTTTGTTTTTGCAATTAGTATGTATACAGAAACCAAATTTCCTACATAATGTAGTTATTAAAATGCATGTACAGCTATACAATTTATGTGTAACCAATGAGCAGTTATTAAAGCTAATGTACATTTTAAATGTTTTCAAAAACCTCTCGCAGAGGTGATACAGGAACAATTTTGCATTCAAAACAAGAAAATTAATAGCTGCTCTCCTCTCTTCAATATGAAATTTGAAAACAAATCCCTGCTCTGCTTTTGCTGTTCTCTCTCGATAACTGAGGTACAAATGTCTAAGAATTTTAAGTGTTAATTGCTAGTTTCAGTCATCATATTAATGATGCATTCTTGTTCTTCTTTGATACTTCTATGGTACAGCCATCTCAGATTGCCATGAATCCTAGCACTTGGCAGTTCACTGGTGTGACCTCAATCTTGGCCTAATTGCACTTATTATCAGTCAAGTTTTATAATACTAACAAGGTACTTAGGCTGACATATAAAAGCCCTACAGGGTGCCCACACTTTGCAAGACTAATGCCCACACTGGCAGCTTGACAAGAACCAGAGGGCTACATTTCATTTGTATGTACATTAGCATATTTTTCCCAATAATAAATTCATAAAAACATAAGATTATTTTCTGCTTGTATCTTTGCTGGAAAATAATGGATTTTTTTTTTCATTAGAACTCTTATCCAATTGTATGTACATGAAATAAAGTGATATAAAGCAGGGTACACACTGATTGCTGCACATGCTAGAGCTTGTACTTTTGCATTTTCACTGCCATTGTTACCTTTAGTATCTAGATTAAGCTACTATACATATGCTGACATGTTTTACAATCATACTTTAATTTTGCCATTTAGAGATAGCCCAGAGTACTTAGAAGACGGCTGCCATCTCAGCTTCTCGCAATTATTCTAATCCTTACAACACTTTTTGAGAGAGGGAAGATATTATAATATTCCCATTTTTCAGGTATAGAACTAAGGCACAGTGATGTTTGCAAAACATCTTAGGCATTGTGATGTTCAAGGGTAGGCTGCCTAACTTTTAAGAGCCTGCTCTGGAACTAGAATCACAGCCTGTATTAGACATTTGTGTTCCCAGTACAATGTATGGGGAGCACTGGGACTTAGTATATCTGTACTGAGCCTAGGAAAGCTCATTTGAAATATCAATAGCACTCATACTAAACTCTAGACACAAGTATATACCAGCAAGCATGCTGGAACATACCACCAAAAAGCCAAGGACCCCTCTAAGCCTGCTTTATTACCTCCTTTTTGGAAACTGATATGTGAAGAGCTGAAGCAAGTGACTGGTGGTACTGTATGCTCAAGGAGGATGTCTAGACACCCCCTTAGAAACTTCACAGCAGCCACATGCTAAGCTTGAAGAAACCTAAGCTAACCAAAAGAAAATGCTGAAGAAAAGGTGATTGACTCACAAAGCTATCATATTAAGTTAATAGCTCAAAGTCTTTTCCTGGGCTTGTAGGACCACCTGCAGAATACTGAATGCTAGTTCATGGTGAGTGAAGAAAACAGGCTAGTAAGAGGGGATTGTGTCCCAAACAGGGAAGGATCAGTGTGGACAGAAGGAAGGCTCCAATTATGGAAATATGCATTGAATTAACCCAAATCAGACTTTATATTATATTAATAAAGAGGAATTTATCTCTGTTATACTTCAAGGTTTCATGGATCATCATGGATGATTCATGCATCTCAGTATATGGTAGACTAGAATGATGCACAATACAGTTTTTTTCAGCAATTCCATCCAGATTTCCCTGATGGAGCAGTCTAAGACATGCATGTTCTTCCTAGAATTATGGTAAAATAATGCATTCTACGCGTCTGCAAGATCCTCTGTCTGCCACCTGAGACATCATGGAAAGGTTGCCAGGACTTATCAGGCCCCTGATTACTACCCCATGCTGCTCATCCATATGGGTAGTAATGATACCACCAGGGTCGACCTTGACCAAATCAAAAGTGATGCCATGGCTCTGGGCACAATAATCAAGGGCACAGGGGGCCAAGTAGTATTCTCATCAACAGGAATCCTGATTTTCTTTGATTAGAAAAAAATCCTCAATTTTTGGATTAAAAAAACCCTCAAAATCCACATTTTTCTGTGATTAAAATGAAAAACCACTATTGTTTTGGGTTTTTTTTTTAATGAGAGAAAACCAGGATCCCTGCTCATCAATCTTTCCAGTCAAGGGTAGAGGACAGGCTAGGAGCAGATGCATCCAGGAGATCAACATGTGGCTGCCTAGGTGGTGTCATCAGCAGGGCTTTGGCTACTTTGACCATGGGGTAGTGTTAGAACAAGACTGAGAAGAGATGGGGTCCACTTGACAAAGACACAAAAGAGTGTTTCTACATACAGTCTCCTAATTAGCACACAAGAAGTCCAACAATTTCTTTGAATGTGTTTTATATAACTTTTTTGATATTTATCCAGATGAGCCAACTAAGGGACTTCCTTCTTGACTTGTTACTTACAAACAGGGAAGAATTGGTTCAGAATGTGAGAATGGAAGGTAACTTGGGTGACAGTGAGTGCATCTACACATGCACTTTAATGCACAGTAGCCTATATTACTGTTCATTAAAGTGTCACATAAAAAATATGATTACACTAATAAGCAGTAAAATAGGCTACTGAGCATTAAAACACAGTGTCACTTAAAAATCATGCACATTTGTTCTTGCTTATTAAGGCAGCCTAATGTACATTTTTATTACCTCATGTTGGAGGTACTAAATTTAATGTGCGTTAGAAAAAGCATAATGAATGTGTAGATGCACCTATTGACCACAAAATAATAGAGTTAAAGATCCCAAAAAAAGGAAGGAAGGAAGAAGAGCAGCAAAAACAATGAACTTCAGAAAAGACATACTTTGGCAAGCAAGGGGAACTGGTGAGCAGAACCACCCATGAAACAAATAGAAGGGGTAAAGGAAACTAGGAGAACTGGCTGTTCTTTAAAGAGGATCTTTGAAAGGGTGCAGGAGTAAGCTATCCCAATGCAGCAGAAGAATGGGAAGTACAACAGAAGGCCAGCCTGGCTCTGCAGCAATCTCTTCAATGAGCTGAAATTTAAAAAGGAATCCTATCAAAAGGAAAAACTTGGTGGTTGTACTTAGGAAGAATATAAGAGAATTGCATGGGTACGTACGGAGAAAATTAAGAAGGCTAAGGCATGATTTTGAATGCAACTGTCTTGCATAAAATGCAATAAAAAGGAATTCTACTAGCATGTTAAAAGTAAGAATCAGACAAAAGGAATTAAAGCTCCCTTACAGAATTCATAAGGCAATATAGTTACAGATGATAGAGAGTAGGCTGAAGTATTTAATGCCTTTTTTACTTCATTGTTTACAAATTGGGGAGCTATCAGCTGATGAATGTGGTTGGTAGTAAACATAGGGAAAGAAACAAACAGCCTAGACTAATGGAAGAACAGATTAGGGATTACATAGGAAAACTAGATGCTTTTAAATCAGCAAGGGCAGATGGGATGCACCTTAGGGTATCGAAGGAACTGGCTGAGAAAAATTCAGAGCCATTGGCTATTCATTCTGGTAACTAATGGAGGTCCCTGATTATTGGAAACGGGTACATTTGTACTCATCTTTAAGAAAGAAAAAAAGGAAGATCCAGGAAATTACAGATTATTCAGCTTGACCACGATACCCGGAAAGATCGTGGAGCAGGTCCTCAAGCAATCTACTGTGAAGCACCTAAAGGAGAACAAGGTAATTAGTAACAGCCAGCATGGATTCCCCAAGTGAAAGTCATGCCTGAGCAACCTCATTTCTTTCAATAATGAGGTGACAGGCTATGCAGATGTAGGGAGAGAACTAGGTGTCATGCACCCTGACTTTACTACCACATTCTCAGTAACAAGATAAGGAAATACAGACTAGATGAAAGTACTGTAATGTATTACAGGTTAGGTCATTGTGCTTAATGAGTAGTCATTGATGGCTCAATGTCTCGCTGGGCAGAGGTATCAAGTGCGGATCCCCAGCAGTCTGTCTGGGATCCAATATTGTTTAACATCTTCATTAATGATTTGGATGATGGGGCTGGGTGTATACTTTGCAAATTTGTGGATCAGACCAAGTTGGGCACAGTTGCAGACATTCTGGAGAGCAGGGTAGCATCCAGAATGACCTGGATAGACTGGAGAAATTGTCCACAGTCAATCAGATGAGATTCAACTGGGACTTGGGATGGAATAAGTGCATGCGCAAATGCAAACTGGGGAATGGTTGGCTAGGCTGAAGTACTAAAGAGAAAGACCTGCTTGTTACAGTTGACCATAAATTGAATATGAGCCAACAGTGTACTCTTGTTGCAAATGAGTCAACAGCATACTGGTTTATATTAACAGGAATGTCATTTGCAAATAAAGGGAAGTGATTTTTCTATTCTATTCAGTACTGGTGAGGCCTCACCTGCAGTAGTGTATCCAGTGTAGGTCCCCATGCTTCAAAAAGGGGGTGGGTTAGAAAGAGTTTGCTAAATAACAAAATAATTAGGGTATTGGGAAGCAAGACTTATGAAGAAAGGCTGAAAGAACTAGTGTTATTTAGCCTGGAGAAGAGAAGGCTGGGGGGAAATGTGATAGTCTTCAAATACCTGAAGGGTAAGGATAGAGAAGATAAAGAGGGTCATTTTTCTGTTGCTGTATGGGACAGAACTAGGAACACTGGTCTCAAGCTGGAACAGAGGTTGGAGATTAGGAGGATTTTTTTTACTATAAGTGTGGTTAAGCATTGGAACAGACTACCTAGAGAAGTTGTGGATTTTTCAAGAGCAGGTTGGACAGACACTTGGAAGGGATGATTTAATTAAAGACGATCCTGCCTAAGCAAGGGGCTGAACTAGAAAACTTGATAATGTCCCTTCCAGCCTTACCATGAGGTCCCTTCCAGCCCTACTTGCTATGATCCTAATACCAGTAAGCTGTGCAAAATGACTTCTCAGTACTGTAGGAACGTTCCAGTCCTTTACCATCAAACAATGGTCAGAGCCAGGAAGAAGAAACCACCTAACTGCCTCTTCCTGTTTCAGCTTCTATGGCAGGGCATCATATCAGGGTTGGGCTTGGATTTTGTTTCAGCTTCTATGGCAGGGCATCATATCAGGGTTGGGCTTGGATTTGTCTAAGTAGACTCCAGGTATCCTTTTGTACGTTCCAGATCTTAGATTTCACTCATTTCTTGGCTACAGATAAATTATGTTGTTGCAGGAACTCACAAAGACCATGAGCCAGAATGTCTCGACACAATGAATTCCTATTTGAAATTTCTGGAGAATTATGGCAGACAAGGTTCTGGTGTTTGCACATCTAATATTGAGAGAGACACCACAGCACCTCAGGGTGTCACAGCACCCTGGCTGAGAATCACTGGTGTAAGTGGCTTAATTCCCACAATGTTCTGTTCTTCCTATCTGTCATGGCATCATAAGTCTGCATCTTTTTTTGGAGTGGGACTGCATCACCCTTTCCAGTAGAAACCATAGATTTGTCTAAGCCCTAAATCAGAGGTGCTCAACCTTTTGGTCCCATGGGCCAGATTACTGGCCTGGAGCCTATCTTCAGGCTGGATCAAGCCATCTGCAGGTTGGACTGGGCCTTGAGGCTTAGGGTCCTCTCCCTCCCAGTCTCTCCTACACCAAGATTCGGCACTAGGCCCCAGCACCACCCCCACCCAGCCCTGCACGCTGGAATCAACTGCTGGATCCAGCGTGTAGGCCGCAAGGGTCCCCATGCCCCTGGAGATTTGGCAGCAGGAGAGCACTGTCACTGCTTTCCCACCACCAAATTTCCAGACCCATGAAGAGTCCCTTGGGCCAGATAACACACTGACCCTAAATCATTCCTTTACAAAATGAAGCAGTGGATCATTCCTCTTTTGTAATGAGAGAGTTGGTGGCAGTGCCTTTTGTTGTCAGCAATTAAAACATTTACCAGAGTATGAAAGACTTGGGTTAATGCATTCTTCAGCCTGAAGGGAATCAGATTCACATTACTTACCTTCCAAGCCAGGTTGCTGGGTGGTCTGGAAGCTCCAACCCTACTGCTGAAGCTGTGGCACCAAATTCAGAATCTATTGGGCCCTGGCTGCAAATGGAAGCTTAACTCGCCAATCCCATGATTAGGGCACTCACCAGGAAGGTAGGAAACATGAGTTCTTGATCCCTGCTCCAAAGTCTGCTTCTGTAAGTAACATCATTGAATGAAATGTGCATGAAGTCCTTAACAGGGCCTGGAATCCAGGTCTTCAGAATTTAACTCCTGAAATGTCACTCAAGGTGCAAGCTCTTTTAACTATCATGCATCTGCTTGTTGGAATGCATTACCTCTTGATAACAGGAAATCTGTACTTTCCCATTATTTAAGTCTACATTTAAGACTGATTTGTTTTCACTGACTTTTAAGTGACATTAGCTAATTATTAACTCTGCAGGATAGATTAAATTTTAATTTTAATGTCATTGTAAAACACCATGAGCTGCCTCAGCATGATAAGATGCTATAAAAGTTTAAACTGTTGTTATAAGTTAGCCACCTGTTCAAAACGTTAAAAATCTACACATTTAAATCAATCATACTGTGCTTGATGCCTTATCCAAGGCTAATGTTGATAAATTATACTCTATGCTGTACTTGATACAGATTCATTATTCTCCAGTATGGTAGATATATTGGGCTTTATTTTGTGGAGTTGTTATTTCACACTTCAGTATCATTTTTCAAAACCCTAACTATGCTTCATTGTATGTTTTTTCTCATGGGAAACTGCTCAAAGATTATTCAGGAGAAGCAGTGCCGTTTGAGGTGCAGTCCAAAGTAAGAGACATATGTTGAAAAGACACAAACTCATCAAAAGTTCCTAAAAGTATTGTGTGACTTGGCAGTCTTAAGCACAATTTGTGTAGTTGTTACCCTTGGTGGATAAAACCAAAATGGATGAGTCAAATACATTAAATTCTCTTACATTCCTACTTCAGAAGTGAAAGTATGACTGGAATTCAGGAGATCCAGGTTTGATTTCCAGTTCTGTTATAGCCATCCCATTTAGACTTCAGCAAATCATTTCAATTGTGGTCTTTATAAGAAGAAAAGGGTTACTACTGTCTTTTTCATCCTACAAAGATTGTGAGCACTTTGATACAGAGACTATATGCCCTACTAAAAATAGCAAAATTATTCTACATAGTGTACATAATGCAAGATAAGTGAGCGAGGGCTGTAGAATCAGGCTTTATATTTTAATATAGTACCTGGTACAAGATGCCCTGGTCCCTATTGAACCTTTCAGAAATTACAGTTTTAGGGTAAATTAAACCTGGTACTGAGTGTCACAACCCAAAGTTGTGATTTTTTGTTTGTGTGTGTGCTTCGGCACTGCTAAATTATTTCCCGCCAAATTTGTCGCTTTCTTTGCACGGTGGAGTTCTCTGCTGTTAGAGAACTCTGGTGCAACAGGGGATTTCCCGCCGAATTGCAGCTTCTTTGCAGGGTGCATCTCTTTCTTGCACTGGAGTGATACATGTTGCAAAGAAGTTCCCGCCATTTGTATTAGGGTCCACACCATGTTATTGGCCGACTCCTAATTTAGGCACATGTGGCGGCTAGCGATTGGCTTGCTAGCCGTATAAAAGGCTTGGGTAGTTTCCGCCCAAGCCGGAGGAGGGAGGAGAGAGAGAGATTCTGTGTGAAGATCTCCAAGCGCTGTGGACCCTCGTGGACCCGGCGCGCCTCCCCTAAGCAGGCAGAGAGAGGCAATAGAACCGAGCCTACGGAGCTTTCGCGTCTCGCCTCTCCCCGTCGCCGAGCGCAATCCTAGACGTATCCCTTTCTTGTAATTTCAGACCCCGCGGAGCCTAGCAAACTCCGGGGAAAACTTACCGGACCCACGGAGCCTGAATAACTCCGGGGAAACTTTCGAACCCAACTTAACCGGACCCGCGGAGCCTAGCAATCTCCATGGGAGCAATCGTTTTGTCAGAGTCCTCCAACAAGGGTTCAAGCGGGAGCTGTGCCTGGAAACTTATCCAGCCTACACTGATACCATCTTTGGGTGTAAGTAAACAATCTTTTCAATCAACCGTTACGCCTCCATGACTAATTCTAACTCACGTGCACAAGCCGCTTCGCAGTTTTCTCCCACCCCGCGTGCCTGGGCTGACGGCCACAGCCCGCGTGCACCGGAGATGGGTCCGGTACGACCCCGGTTCACCCCTGGCTTGCCCATGGCGGCCAGAATGGGATCAGAATCACCGTCGCGCATGGCGATGAGGGCAGGATCGGGGCCTGGCCCGCACACTGAGTAGAAGATCAGGGAACAAACAGTTTTGTGTTCTGATACCTGCTGCTGGGGTTATCTTTGTGGTTTTTTAGCACATGACTGTTAAATTTGACTCCCACCAGCCGTTACAAACCTCTAAACCTGGAAATATGCTAATAAGTTCACTCCAGGGTCATCCCCAATCACCAGGCAGCTCTCAAGCGTGTCACAGACCAAGGTTAGGAAACCTTTCCATCAAGAAGAAAAGCCCAGAGCCTCCTCACAGGTTCAGAAACATTTGTGAGCAGAAGTGAGTGGGCAAGGCATGCTCAGTACCAAACCAGCTGCAGCCTACTGTGAGTGAAGCCACATCCTTAAAATGTTTAGAGGTTGTTCAGGAACTGAGTGTTATGTGCATGAGCAGTTTAGAGTTAAATTATGCCTATAATATGCTAAAGCTCTATTTTGACATATGTAGGAAGATTTTTTTTCTTAGTACAACTAAGGTCATAGGCATTTTAAAAATATTACAGCAGCCATTTTGTATACATTTCTGGTGTTTACAAGCCTTTCACTAATCAGTTTAACCATGAGAAAAGGGAATACAGTTTGGCAGTGTTTCTCCAGGTAAGTAGAGAGCAGTGGTGGATCTGATCTGTGGAGGCATTCACATGGCTCACAGGGTTTCCCACAGGTCTAAAAATTCAGCAGTACAGTGAGTGGTGGCAGCATTAATTACCATGGCTCCTGGAGCCATGGCAATTAAAGCTGCCACCACTTGTCCTGCTGCTGTATTTCTGGACTTGAGGGGAATGCTGCAGGTTGGATCCAGAGTGCAGAGCTCTTTCATCTGCCTCGTCGGGTCATAAATTTAGTTTAATTTAATTTATCAGCTGCTGTGGCTGTGAAAGCCACGTCAATTAATGCTGCCACTGTCAAAGTCCAGGTTTGAGGGCCACATGGACTGGCCCTTTGCCACACATCTGGACTATGGGACCAGATGGGTGGGGCACCACTGTTATAGAGCACTAGCATATTGCCCATCAAGAATGACGGAGGGGAGGCGGGTGGAGATGCAGCCCTGTGTCTGGCCCCGCACCTTGCCCCTCCCACTGCTCCTTATCCAGCCCTGATGCCCCCGCTGCCACTTCTGGTCTGGCTCTGTTCCACCCCCACCCACCCCTGGCACTGATCCCACTATCCCCCTCCCCGCTCTTTGGGTCTGACCCCGCTCCTCCCCTCACACTGCATTGGGTCTGACCCCACTCCACTCCTCTTCCCCACTTTGGGTCCAGGCCCACTCCCCTCACTTCCCTCCTCCTGCCACTTTGGGTCCAACCCCAATTCCTCCCTCCCCACAGCCACTTTGTGTCTAAACCCGCTCCACCCCTTCCCCCACTCTGCTCTGGGTCCAACCCCACTCCATCCCCTCCCCCCTACCACTTAGGGTTCGACCCTTCTCCCCCCTCCCTGCTGCTGCTTTAGGTCTGACCCTGCTCTCTCACCTCTCCTGCACCACTTCAGTCTGACCCCATTCCACCCCCCTCCCCCCTGCCTCTCCAGGTCCGCCTGACTTGCATCTGCTTGCCTCTCCGCACCCCTCCCTCTCTTCTTTCCTCCGTCCTGCCTGCGGCCTCCCCCTTCCCGCCAGCTGTTCTGGGGAGGCATCCAGGCCAGGCAGCAGGGGACCCTGCACTGTGATCTCCCGCTTCACCCTCCAGCAGGGAGGTGGGGGGGAAACTTCCCTGTCAGCGGTGCAAAGTTGGGCCCGCACAGCCCGGGCCACACAGCCAATCATTGCCTGCCTTCTTGGCAGGGCATGCACAGTTGAATGGAAGTGTTACAGACAGACAGACACACACACACACACACACACACACAGACTAGACTAAACAGTCACCTTGCTGGGGTCACCTGATCCCCAGTTGTCTTTCCTGCTTGGTGCAGGGGGCTGGGCCCGATGATCTTCCACAGTCCCTTCCAACCTTACAATCTATGTATCCATGAATCTATGACTAAGCTTTTTATTATATTAGAATTCTGTCCCAACTTCTCTCAATTTTATATAAGTTACAATGGATAATACAATGATGAAAAACTATGACAATATAATGTAAACCTCCATCTACTCTTGCTTACAGATGTAACTTTATGGACGAAATCCATAAGAGAAAATAAGAACATACTGAATAGAAATGTAATGAAAGACTCCAATTCTGGACCCTTTTAAAAATTTGTTTCTTTTATATTTTCACAATTTCTCCACATGCAAACTTCTAACTCTCTCAAAGGTCATCCCAATTCTTTTTAAAGCATAATGAGCTCTTGTTTTAATAGCTACCTTCGGTTAATTTCTATACAGTCAAACATGAAAATCAAAAGAAACTACACAAGCTATAGTTTAGCTTGAAGACTCAAGCAGCAAGGATTAGGGCAGAACGACTGAGCATCGAAGTCCTGAGGCTCCTCCATTACCAGATGACTGTGAACGCTCTTTTTAGTTTATCAAAGACAGATCCATTTGCCATCCAAACTAGAGTCAAGTGAAGATGCATCATCAGCCCATTCTTTTTACCATTATCCTAGTTTTCATTAAGGACCACTGCCTTTCCAGAATTAATACCTAATATTGAATAGATGGAGAGCTCTTCAAACTGAAACATTTTAGCCCAAAAACTGAAGTAGTCTCAAGAACTATCCTTGACCTCCAATACACTGATGACTGCACCATCCCTCCATACACGTAGAAAAACATTACAGTATATATATTATGAAAAAAATTTCACAGATACACACACACACACACACACACACACACACACACGCACTAGCGGTGTTTCATTTTAATCATGGAGAAATGTAGATTTTGGGTTACTTTTCTTTAATCCAAAAATTGGGGATCTTTTTTATCAGAGAAAAACAGGATCCCTGCTGATAGTTTCATAGTTTCACAGTAGCTAGGGTCAGGAGGGACCTGAACAGATCATCTAGCCTGACCTCCTGGGTTCACAAGACCCCAGACAGGTGATCATCCAATCTCCTCTTGAATTTGCCCATGGTGGGGGCGAGGATCACTTCCCTGGGAAGCTGGTTCCAGATTTGGGTCACCCTAACTGTAAAATATTGCCTTCTGATCTCTAACCTAAACCTATTCTCCATCAGCTTTTTACCATTGTTCCTCATCACCCCAGGTGGTGCTGGGAAGAAAAGGGCTCTTCTTATTTGCTGATGATCTCCCCTGATGAGTTTGTAGGCAGCCACCAGGCCCCCGCTCAGCCTCCTCTTGCCGAGGCTGAACAGGTTCAGGTCCCTCAGTCTGTCCTCATAGGGCCTGTTCTGCTGCCCTCTCACCAAGCGGGTGGCCCTCCTCTGAACCCTCTCCAGGCTGGCCACATCCTTTTTAAAGTGCGGCGCCCAGAACTGGACGCAGTACTCCAACTGCGGCCTGACCACAGTCACATAGAGGGGGAGTATCACGTCTCTGGACCAGCTTGAGATGCATCTTTGGATGCATGACAAGGTATGGCTGGCCTTGCTAGCTACGGTCTGGCATTGGCGGCTCATATTTATCTTGGAGTCAATAATGACTCCAAGATCCCTGAGTGGCACCTAAACCTCAACCAAGCAGCAGCCCTCTTCAAAGTAGATTGTCTTGCCCTTGAAACAGAGAAGAGTGAGCAGAGGTAGGAAAAGGAGAGAAATCCCAGTGTGGCCCTTTGAGAACCTACCTGAAGGGGGGGGGCAGGGAGAGGAGGACAGTCCCTCTTTACTCTCCTGCCACAACTTGATTACAATGAAAAGAATAAGAAGGAGGCTCCAAAATTATGTTTTCTCCTTCCTTTCGATGAAACGTTCTTTACGGGAGTATTCCTTGAGACTCTACCTCCCTTACACCTCTTCCATACACCAACTGTACTGTTAAATCAGTGATGTCTTCCGACTTTGAGGCCTAAATGGCAACTTTCCTACTCAAACATATTTTTCTTCTTACTGTCCCTTTAAAGAGGCTGAGTGTATGGTGATTATGGTACCCACAGTTCTTTATCACTCATGACTCAGAATAGTTCTCTACTCATAATTAACAAGTGCTATGATAGTCCTGACTTCTCCTGTTCTTAAATATATAAATGAATTTGCAACAGAAACAAAAGCAAGAAAATATTTCTATCACCTCACAGTGCCCTATGTCTGGCACTATACGAGGATCCACTCTATGTGACTGATTCAATATCTGCCTCCTGATCCACAGCACCACAACTGTCAAAGAAAAGAGAAAACTTTCCAGGCTTACTCCCTTAGGGATGAAGACTCCTCCGAGTGTTATTCGACAAGTTCCTCTTGCAGGCAAACTCCAGCGCCTCCCTTCTTTGGCTCACTGGAGCTTGTTTTTTTTCTTTGGCTTTTCTTCCCGGCTCAACAGCATGGTCTTGGGGCTGGGTCAGAGTATGGGGGCCTTCCCAGCTACTGCCACCTTGCTCTGACTTCCAGCAGTCTCCTGCCACCTCTAATGCCCACCTTCCCTCCATCTCTGGGCACTGCCTATATACATCATTCCCTGCATGTCCTCCAACATGTAGGGAGTAAGAACTTTTAAACTAGCATCGGAGCAGTGCAGGCCACTTTAAGAACTCTACTCTGGACCCTACAGGTGAGGTAAACTCATCAATAGCCCTTCCCAGGCTACTTATGCTCCAGGTTTGTGGGCGATTTAGGTGAAGCCCACCACGTTCTCTCGCCAGGCATGGCGTTAGTTGCCCAGCCCAGTGACACACAGCCTATGGCCTACTCTTCCCCAAAGAAAGACCTGCAATAGCTACAGACAGATCTGTGACTCAAAGATTGTACTGTTAAGTCATCTCAAGACTATTCAGTGAGCCATGGTAGAGCTCAGCCTCGAATCAAGGGATTGCCACTGCTGCCACAGACTGAACATTGTGAGAGAACTTGAATTCAAAACCCAAACTTATCTTTTCTGTGAAATAGCTGTGTATGCAGCAAATACCTTGTGACACTCCCTGACCTCAAATGAGGCCTGCGTGCACCTCTAAGATATACTCCTGGGGTGCTCTCATACCTTCAGGGATGCCATTTTGCTTCAAATTTCTCTCTGCCACCTGCTGTTTGACCACTAAAAAAATAGCTGAGATGTGCCATAGGCCTGTGGCACCTTAGCTTTACCTGTCTCACCTAGGTCTTGTCAGCTCTTAGCAGAGAGGGGTTTTGCAAGCTAGAGAGATCACCTCCTTATCTGGTCATGGGCTTAGTAAAGATGTAGAGTAGACCTGTCTATATGGTCAAATGCTTGGGATCACTGTTGCAGGCCTTGTCTGCCTGGGATCACTGTTAAAACTGGTAATAAATGAGTTTAAAAGGTAAAATAAATATTTATTATGAAAACATGAGTAACCATAAGAAATCACAACCTTATGTGCAGATACTGGCAGAGTTATAACAATAATGAAACAGAAGACACCAAAATGATAGCCTGTTTTTATCCTGAGCCTTAAATCCAAGATGTAGTTCCTATCTAGCTCAAGAGATATTGCAGGCCTCCTGCAATTTCTCCTGCCAGTTTGCTTTACTCAACCTCCAGCCAAGGAACACTGTACTAGGAAACCATACTCTCAAGGCAGACAAAGCCATACTCTCAAGGCAGACTTAAGAACAGTTGTTTATTTGGTTATTCACATATGTCACCTTTTTGATTCTTGAGGGAGCCCACACTGTGCATATAACTTCTCGCCTCCCCTCCCCCCTCAAGATGTGCCTGTTTACTAGGAGCATATATTAATCCTTTCAGACATGAAGAATATTAATCGAATATACTGTATCTCTTCCCCCACTAGTTTGAATAGCCAGGTGTTATTCTTATTTTAATATGTAATTCACCATTGTCTGGACGGGACTGGTGCTTGTGCGTCACAGTGAAAGTAAACAACTCACGTCATATGTTAATTCTCAGCAATTACCTCTTCCTTATGTTCATGATATACCTATGGAAGTATGGTAGGTCAGTTTTGAAACTCTGTTCCCATAGGTTCACAGGCTATCATAAGTTTTGTAGATGAATCGACATGAGATGCTTTACTGTTAGACTAATTGACTGTGCAGTAAAGCATCATCATCTACACATGTGCACAGTAGATTAGTCTAATGTACTATTTTCTAGAAATCAGCACATTAAACTAATGCACCAAAGAGCACATGTAGATGCTGATTGTTCCCAGTGAGCCTAGGCAACAGGTGACCACAGGGGGTGAGGAGAACTGTCCCAGCTCAGCAAGATGCATCCCAATTTCCACAATGCCAGGAAAGCTGTCCTGCAGAGATTGGGACCAGCCCCCATGCCCCCTGCCAGCCTGGGGCTGGTACCTGGTGAAGCCCGGCACTCCCCCAGGCTGCTTCACGGGGGCAGAGAAGGGCAGAAGCTCCCATCAGAAGCAAAATTGCTACTAATGGGCACACTTTCCAATACATGAAGGGCCACAGTTTAATGCACCTGAAATTTCTGTTTAGAAAATTCAGGCACGTTAATCACACATGTAGATGTGCCTTGTAAGATGGGTCCACAAAGTATAGATTTAATAGACTGGCTTCATTCTTGACATTTAATTAGAAACTGCTGTTCTATTCTCCTACTCCCAAAAGGGAGGCTCTCCATCACTGAATATCTTCTGCATCTGTGTTTGGGGAAGCAAAACTCCCTAAAAGAGGATCAGAAGAGGCAACTATAAGGTTATACATTTCCTTCTGAAATCTGTTGGTCTAAGTACCTAGCTAGTTCACATGAATACAGATAATGAGCACAATTGAACATTATTTTCTGACTTAAGATGGAATAGTTTATATTCATAAGCTTCCTCCATTGTAATTATATGTGACTTCTTCATTTTGCAGCAGTCAAAGATCCAAATGCAATCAACAGCTTTCAGGCTACAAGGTAAATCCATACCTAATGAATAACGTTGGTTTGAAAGACTAGCAAAGGTCAGTAGGGAGTGAATTGCCCTACTCTGAGGCTGAAGATCACCGGCATACACTTTGTTCTGCCTAGTGCTGAAGAAGCCCTTGAAGCATAACCAGTTTCTCACTCCCCATCCAATAAAAGACTTTTACATTAGCCAAATATTCCTCCAGCCATGTTCTTCTCTAATGCGTATTTGCACACAAGGAGCCTTCAAGGAAGTTTGTTTTGTGATACGCATTGAGGTCACGTATCCTGCCTGTTCCCCAATTTGTACTCAAACTGATCTGTATTTTCTGAGATCCAAATATTCAGTGTATTTGTAAAGAACTTTGGGTTTACATGATTCAGTTGAAATGTAGTGATAATTATTGTTTTTCATTGACAGAAACATTCTTCCTTCAGTACTGTTCTTGTTTTATGTAAAAGCATACCTATCATCTTTAGGGGTTAATACAGACCATCAAAAGTCCTAAGACTGAATCAATTCAATGTTTCCAGGCTAATCTGAGCTGCATAGACTCAACTGATAAGCAAGTGAACAGGAATTGGTTTTTCATTCTGGAAATACATGCCTGCAATGGTCTGGGCCAGAAACGTGGTGGGGGGGAGGGGGTACTAGACCTCCCTGCTTGGCTGAAGCACACAGCGTAGGCCAAGGCTAGCCCACCCTCCCTATAGAAGGTGGGTGGAGCTTGTGAGGAAGGTACAAAGCATCCTGGGATGCTCAGGGACTGTGAGTTAACTTGAATCTGTAGGGGATCTGAGACAGAAGTTCAATAAACTAATGTAACCTAAATCAGTTAAGTCTGGTACTACATCCATCCAGGTTTATCTTAAACCAGTTTGGGCCATTTTGAAAGTGATTTATGTGCACTGAAATTCTGTTATTTTACAGATTTGAACTGGTTTCCAATCACTTATACTGGTTTATGCATAATTTTTTCCCTAGACTAGAATAGCAGTCAAATTTTAGAAGAAAAAGCATCTGTCATAACAAATTCAATGAGAAATCTTTATGAAAATTAATATGGCAGTATTTTTCCAAACAGAACTTTGGGATGATCAAAAATGATACCATTTTCTGTTAATATTTGCAGTGCATACCATGCAGAGATGAAAAAATGAGAATGTATATACAAAATGTACAACAGGGAGAAGAGACTGACATCATATATCTGGACTTTAAAAAAGCCTTTGATCTGGTGTCCCATGACCTTCTCATGGAAAATTGGCCAACTGTGGCCTCAGCTACATTACAGTCTGATGTCTGGGAAACTGGCTCTGAGGTTGGACCCAGAGAGTAGTGGTCGGTGGTAGCAAATCATTATGGCATGCCATGGCCAGTGGCATCCCCCAAGGCTCTGTCCTTGGACTGGCTCTCTTTAACATCTTTATCAATGATGTGGACATTGGAGTCAGAAGCGCACTGGCTAAGTTTGCTGATGACACTAAACTGTGGGGCATAGTATCCACACCTGTGGACATGCTAGTGATCCAGGCTGACTTGAATACACTTAGTAAGTGGGCAAATACAAACCTGAAAATGTTCAATACCGATAAATGTAAGGTTTTACATCTCAGGGGAAAAAAATCCGCAGCATACTTATAGGCTTGTCAGTGCTATGCTTGCTAGCACCACTTCTGAAAGAGACTTGGGGGTCATAATTGACCACAAGATGAACATGAGCCACCAATGCGATGTTGCAGCTGGCAAAGCAAACCAAACTCTGGCTTGCATCCATAGATGCTTCTTAAGTAAATCGCAGGTTGTCATCCTCCCACTGTACTCGGCCTTGGTGAGGCTGCAGCTGGAGTACTGCATCCAATCCTAGGCTCCTCAATTCAAGAAGGATGTTAAGAAAATTGAGAAAGTCCAGAGGAGAGCCACACACATGATCAGAGGGCAAGAGAATAGGCCTTATGAAAAGAGGCTGAGAGCCATGGGACTCTTCAGTCTGAAAAAGTGCAGGCTCAGGGTGGACCTGGTGGCTGCCTATAAGTACATAAGGGTGTACATCAGGATCTGGGAGAAAGTCTGTCTGTTCACCAGAGTGCCCCAAGGAAAAACAAGGACCAATGGTCATAAACTCCTACAAGACTGTTTTAGGCTGGACATAAAAAAAAATTATTTACTGTCCGAGCCCCCAGGACCTGGAATAGACTCCCTCCGGAAGTGGTGAAGGCACCTAATCTGGACTCATTCAAGAAATGTTTGGATGCTTATCTTGCTGGGATCCTTTGACACTAGCTGACTTCCTGCCCCTGGGGCAGGGGGCTGGACTTGATGGTCTTCAAGGTCCCTTGCAGCCCTAATGTCTATGTAATCTATGAAAATGTAGCAAACTTTGCAGTAAACTTTCTGGAAAATCATCCTACAGGAGCCTATGAAACTTCTGATATTTCCCCAGTTGCTAGATGAACTCACTCTTTCAAATAGCTAGATTGTTTGCTGGCTGCTTTTCCAGCAGCAAAGAATGAAATATAAATGAACCTGCATAACTAAAAGGTAGATTTAAAAACCTATAATTGATTTTTAAATTAAATTAAATTAGGGTCTCCCTCAAAGTAGAACTGTTCTTAGCTTAAATTAGGTGTCTACACTTTAAGATTTTTTTTGGTACAAATGTGATACCCTCAAACAAGAGCAACAAAATAATGGGGGTAGGTGGATTTTACCTTCAGGATGTGATGACTCCAGTCACATGGGTCCTCAAGAAACCTGTGGACCAGTGAGAAAAATAATCCATGCTGGATCAGAGGTTTTCAGGAAAAACAAGCTGTGTACATGCAGTTGGAGATCCTGGACTACATGCTGGAAATGGACTACAGAACCCTGGATTAACTGTAGGGGAGTGAGAACAATTGTAATCTAGTAACTTCAGCTGGCTATGTAGAAGAGTCAATATCTCTTCAGGCAGCAGTACAAAAAGCACAACAAATCCGATCTTAAACACAGAGCCTTAAGAGCAATGCTTAGAACAATGCTGCTGTTCTTTCCTGCTTCAAATCAGATGAAATAGGTGCGTGATAATGGATCCACTCTATGCATCAAAATGGGTACTCACACAAAAACATTGGTGCAAATAGATTAGCACACCAGAGACCTCATTGTAAATTCTAATCAGTATACTCTGGAAAAAAAAAAAAAGAAAAAAAATGGAGCAACCAGGCAAAAATATATTGACAATGAATTCTACCTCAGTTGATAAGTATGAGTGTGAGCAAGCATTCAAATGAGCAGCTGAATTTGGGTGGGTTAGTTTGACTGGCTGAAACCCCTACTCGTGAAGCACCATCCAAGTATTCAGCAGAAGCATACAGATAGCCTGCGCTGGTGAAAGCCTGCGGACAGGAATCCCCCGTGAAAAACCCAGAGTGCTCTGTGAGCTGCCTGGGCTGCTGAAGAGGTCTGAAAGCAACTGACAGGCAAGCTTCTTTGGCTAGATGTGATATCTTTTTATTAAATGCACTGCGTAGTTGGAAAAACATTATTTGCAAATTTTCAGGCACAAGCACCCTTCTTCAGACATAGGGAGTCTCTGCTGTTCTCTCCCTATGCCTGAAAAGGATGCTTGTGCCTGAAAGCTTACAAATAACTTTTTCCATGATTAAAATGAATATATATATATATCCATATATCCATGGTGTTTCATTTTAATCATGGGGAAATGTGGATTTGGGGTTACTTTTTTAAATCTGAAAATTGGGGATTTTATTTTTTTTATCAGAGCAAACCAGGATCCCTGGTCATCACCGAGCAGGTCCCACACATACAGCAGCAGGACATCAGTGTAAGACTACTCCTGACTCCATAGAAGTGAGTTGTTATGACTATCTGGAAGCTTATGACACCTGATAGCCTCCGTTCATTACCAAAGAGTTCACCATGGCCAGAGTGGCAGTCTAGAAGGTATGCTTGGGAAGCCAGAATGTGCTGGTGAAACACATTATTCACTTCAGTAACCTACATGAGGTCATCATTGGCTTCCTCTGGATGGGCTCCCACAATTGCATGGGGGCGATTGATGGCACAAACATTCCCATCCTGTGCCCACTACAATGCTCCATGGGACTTAATTAACCACAATGGCTTCTTCTTTATTGTGCTGCAGGTTGGCATTGCCCACCATGAACACTCACCCCATATGTTAGCCAATGGCTGAGCAGTGCCTACAATACCAGGGTCTTCTGCAACTCCACCTTCCCCCAGTTGGTGAAGCCCTCAACACCAAGGCTAGTGGAGTCTTCATCCAACCCCCTCATCAAGCTGATCTACCCTCTCCTCCCATAGCTCATGAAGGCCTGCAATGGGCACCTGGGCTGCAGGAAGGAACACTTCAACTGCTGCTTCAACAGGTCCTACATGATCATGCAGTGCACCTTTGGCACCTCAAAGTGTGCTGTGGACTCTAGGCATATACCTCAGCACAGCCAAGGAGTGCCATGCTTCATTGTCATTGCCAATAACCTCCACAATATCTATAAGGCCAGGAGAAGAATTCTTCCATGAGGCCTGAAAGAGGAGGTGTCAATCACTGTGAAAGAGTGGTGCATCAAACAAGTGCAGTGCTTAGAGAAAAGCCACAGCACACCCTTCCCATAGCATCCATGCCCAGGGAATATGAACTGGCAGAGAGTCTGGGTTAGAGAAGCCCCCCAAAATTATCTCCTGGCTGGCAAACCAAGATGCAAGACAGCACTTGGAGAAATAGGGCAGGAGAGGTTTGGGGAGCTGGAAGCCCTGACTGGCTGAACACCTGACTTGGCCCAAGGCACCTATGCACCTAGTGACTCCTGCCTCATCAAGCTTCACAGAATGCTCCTTTCCTGGGAGCATCATGATGGGTTCATGTCAAGGAAGCCCCAGTTGTCTGGATGCCAGATGGTGGAAACACGCACATGTGGGGCAACATGGTACTGGAAAAGACATTCCTCAGTTTACCTTTTATTATCAGCAAAACATACCTTTACTTAATAAACCCCTTTGAACAGCAACAAAAAAACCCTCCCTCTTTCCTTTGTGCAAAACTAGCAAACAGAATGGAAGAGAACTTACAGTAGATTAGGGATGTCTCGGTGTACATGGGGAATGAGTGATTCCCAGAGAACCTAGTTTTCTCTGATTAAAAAAAAAAAATCCCCAATTTTTGGATTAAAAAAGTAACTCAAAATCCATAATTTCCACAATTAAAATGAAACATCACAGATATATATATATATGTTTGTGGTGTTTCATTTTAATTATAGAAAAGGGTGGATTTGGGTTACTTTTAATCCTGAAAATTGGGTTTCTTTGTTTTTTTTTTTATTAAGAGAAAACCAGGATCCCTGATGATCCCCAATCAACTGTCCCCCTGAGAGGGCAGTGGCGGCGTTGGTTGAGGTGTAGGCTGGGGCAGAGTAGGAGCTGGTTCCACTACTGGGGCCACAGACTTTTCACAGTTTGCCAAAGGACCCTAATGTCCTTGCCCATGGACATGTGCCCACTCTGGGAACCCCAACTGTAGGATCCTTGACCCTGCTCAGGGGGTGCCTTGTTCCCTAAAAGCCCTGTAGGCCCCTCTCCCTTCTGAGGCTGGAGCAGTCCTGAGAACTAGTTCTACATTGCTAGAGACAAGTGTGGTGGGGGGAAGATTTTTGGGTCCCAAGCCCTGTCTCCAGGCTACTTCCCCATGGCAGGCTGATGTGATGGGGTGTAATCAGCTGCTTGAACTTGGTGGTTCCAAGACAGACTAAAACCTTGGCAGTCTTGAGAACACCAGCAGTTTCTCACATTTGCCTATTGAAGGACTGTCTCACTTTGGTGGGGTACCTGAATGAGGAGAGGTCATGAAGGGTGCGAAGAGACAAACTTGATGAAAGAGCACAGAGATTTTGAATGGCTGATGGTTCATCAGATCCTTCCTGTTCATCAATTAGATAAGGCTTGGGGCCTGGATAGTGCAATGACGGGCCCAAGGGCCAACCGTGGAGAAGACAAATCTCAAGAGCATGCCTTCTGGGAATGTCATGTTATGAAAAAGGTATGGACCAGAGTGGAATGCCTTCTTCTGATACTGGTGGAGATATGGACTGTGATCAAACAGATGGTGCTGTGGAGCAAGTTCCCACAAACTAGAAAAATTCATGCTAAAAGAAGATAGAAATTGATATTTTGTTTTAACAATATAATTTGGAAAATGAGAGATTTGGCTGTATATAGACATGTTGAACTATTGATTAAAGCTATTCTAAAGATAGGGCTGAACAAGTTAAGCTGTAGTAAACAAAGGAACAAGAAGAATCAGGAGAAGGAAAGTGAGTGGCAGAGGCCAAGTGGTCAGTTTTGTTGTAATAAACTTTACACCTAATATGGAATGAACAGGACTCAGGGCACTTTTTCTTGTGCACATTTTTGGCTAACACACTTTTGTGTTAATTTTTTTGTGCCAATGAATTATTTTTTGTCTGTTTTGTTTAAGTGAGGGGTGATGCCTGAATGTTAAATGTAATGGGTTATTGGGTGTAGTGGAAACTTTCTGTTAAAAGACAAAAAAATATTTTATTTTTGATATGACATACAACAACAATAATAATAATGCTGTCTCTCTGTTGTTGTATCCTGATCCTAGATTTGACTGCCCATCACTTACTCTGCTCAGACTTTGACCTCTGACTCATGACTTGGATTATTTGGAACTTGTTCCACCCAGACACTTGCCCTGGCTTGCTCCCTGCCCTTGCTCTGCCTGTCATTTCAGCTTTAATTTGGACTCTGACCCTCTGGCTTCAACTCAGCTATTCTTCAGACCCCCGACTACTGGTTCACACTAGCCACTAGTCAGATAACCTATGACTTTGTGTACAACAGGAAGCTGATTTTCTACCCAGGGTAAAAGCACCCTGTTTTCATTCCTGTTCCACAGTGCAGCAGCATTATTAGTATTACTATTCAGATAACTAAGGAAATTAATTTACTTAATGACTCATTGCTCTTCACTGAACAGTAATCATTGTCTCTCCTTTTAATGGTCTTAATGTTCCACTAATCAAGTTTACCATTCTTAGGATGATTTTGCAGTCTGTTCCTAGACTCTCTACTCCTATTTCACAGCCCTAGAAACACTTTAGCTCTCTTCAGAATCATAAATTCACCTGTGGAGATGAGTCTTCAGCAGCAACTAGGGTTTTAGCTTCAGTTAAGCAGGAAAGGGAGGTTGAGTCAGATGAAAATTAAGCTCTGTCCCTGGCCCATGCAGCCATAACTGTAAGAATATTATCATTATTATCATTATTATTATTATTATTATTATTATGCCTTTCAAAACTAAGGTGCATATTATATACTAGAATGCACTGTATGTAAGAAAATGCATTACTTTCATATGCAACATTAATTCCATATGTTTGAACTTTATAAAAAAATATCAACATGATTTTATTTTGCTTTCTGGATATTTTTATCTATAAATGCCATTTTAATTACTAAAACTTAATGAAGTCTAAATCTTTACTCTGTACTTCAATTTAAACTATCTGAAATTCAATGGGAAACCTGGTGTGGTTAATTGATCAATTAAAATTAAGTAAGTGATGTGTATTTTATACTATATACATTTCACATAGAGATAGGTATGAATTTTATGTGGGACTGCCTTGCTTCTTTTATGCAAAAAAATATTTATATAGCACAAGTAGCTGAGTCTTTTTTTCTTTTTAGGTTTTCAGGATCACCATATTCCTAATGTATACACTGTATCATTTGAGAATCCTTAATCATCCCCAGAATTATATATAGATCTCATAAACTGTGAATAAGCTTCAAAATCTCAGGGAGTCTTAGCTTGCAGGGATTCCTGTTGAAGATATGAGGAGGAAATTCTGCTTTTTTACAAAGTAATAGAATTCTTGAGTCAGGTTTGTAATGGCCTGGTAGAGTGTCTCAAATGGTAATGTCTAGAAACAACACACTTGTCTCTGGAATTTGCACGAAAACATTTCAGAGCTGGAGGAAAACAACAAAAATAAAACTGCAATGTTCAAGTACTTCTTATTGTAAGTGATGGTAGTAAGAGAAAATATATTATCAGCACAGCTGCACCAACTGAATTCACATGAAAAGAGGGGAAATTTCTGTTTTTAATGCCGATTTTAAAAAAGCCTGGATATAAAGTCACATTTTAATTTCGATAATTGCCCAGAACATGAGGCTTGCAGGAAATACAAATGAACAGACCAAATTAATAATTTACTTTAGTGTTAATTTAAAAATGCCTTTAATATATTTATTTCATTATGATTAAATGTAACTATGTATAGTCTGTTAGTGACCATAGTAAAAAATGGTTGCATTATTTTGTTGAAAGCATATCCTGGATTTCTACATGAGAACATCCTCTCTGTTTGTAGGCAGCAATTAAAGAATGGATATTCAAAGGGGTCAGCAGCTATATATTCGTGTATATACACCATCCAGTGATAAAAGTTGAGAAACAGCTGCGTTACTAATTGAGTTTTCTCATTTGGTAGGATTCTATTTAGCTTTTGACATTTCTAAGAATTCTAAAGAAAAATTTTGATGGCTAAAGGATTTCTGATGTTTGAGCCATCTCTATGAATAGTCACGTGGTGCTCAGATAAAATCTTCTATCTTCATAATGAGAAGAAAAAGAAAGTCTAACCAAGAAGGGTCTTTTCCTCATTACTCCTTATGGTGTTATGTAGCTAGGTCTCCTGATATTTAAAGGAAAGTCACTTGAAGGCTACATAGGAGGCCAGTGAACCATGGGGTGAAGAGGAGAAAGGTCTAGAAGACCTAGGATACTGAAATATTCTGACTTTCTGGTGCAAGCATGCTCAGAGCAATCAATTATCATTTTCATCATACCATTTCTAGAACAGTTAGGGATAAAAAAACTAGCAGCTTGTTCCAGCCCTGGTGGTTCATGAAATCTTAAATATAAAATCATATTATTCTGATTTGACTTCCCAACATCACATACTTCAGATATGACCAGATTTAAAAGGCTGCTATTTTGAACTTTCTCTCAATAGAACACCACCCACCAGCCTGAAAGTGTGGATGTACTACTTCAAATGATGAGGAGGTATATCCTTTCTGGTTTGTACATTTCTAGCATCCTGGCCTGTGTCCTAGTGAGATCACTCTGGGATTTGCTCGATAAACAAAAAGACAAGAAAGAGACAATTCTTTCTAATTTATGGTATTGTACTAACAACTAGCATACTAAGCATGCAGTTAGCATAAGCAGAGAGTGCTACCCATGTTGATTATACATGAGCAGAACTTCTGACAAAGAATCTCTGTAGGCACATCTATATGTGCTATTAATGTGAAGCAATAAACTTTGGTGCCCAGATGCTGTATTTACACATGGGCCCAGGATCTCTGCTCATTGAGCCAGGTTGGAACATCTCCAGCTGGCAGGGGGCCTGAAGTATCATCCTGCCAGCCCATGGCTGCTTTGACCTGGTTCAACCTGCTGTGGAGGGGCTGGCTGGGGCACGCAGTACTTCAGTGCCAGGTAGCCCCCGTACTGAAGCAGTCTCAGCCAGACCTGTTAGCATATACATGTGCATTGTGGCATACTAAATAATGCCACTGCAGAACAGTACTTGTGTTTACAAGTACTATAGAATAGTACTTGTGTTTACAAGTACTATCCTATGGTGACTTTTATTAGTTTACGTGCCCTAATTGGATCACACATGTAGACACTGAGACATTTACTGTAAAGCTAAGTAGTCAGCTCTGCAGTACATCTCATGTAGACATGCCCAGTTAGTGCCACACAAGAATTCTCCAAATAATATTTAATAATGGTTTAACAGGAATTGAAACTCCTGTCCATATGTGAAAGACCAAGGTTCTCTTCCCAGTTCTGATATGCAACTTTGGGCTACGCCTTGGTCTCAGCACTTCCCCAGCTATAAAACAGGGATATTTATCTTTTTATAAAATGCACTGACATCTGCAGATGAAAAGCATTATAGAAACACTAAATATTATAATTAACATGGTCTTTGATGTCAAGCTTCTACTTTGAATGAAAATAAGAACAAAGCTTCTTGGTATGTGTGTGTGTGTTTTGGGGGAGGTAGGGGTTGGTTTTTGTTCACTAACTTCCTATTTTCCTTCTATTTTAGATATGTACGTGATTTACCAATTAAGTTGTAATCTGTTTCTCCAGTATTTTCTTTCTTATTAAGTAACAAAGGTTGCAATTTCCTGGGTTTTTTTTCCTTTCCTTTCTTTCTTAGAGAGCAATGTCAAATAACAGTTTAATGAGTATCTTACTTTCTAAGACCTTTGCCTGACCCAGAAGCTATGTATCACCAATTAGAAGTGTGCATTTGTAAATTGGATGCATGCACGCATGAAGAAAATATACAGGACTTGATTGCAGTTAAGCTCCTGTGTGAAAACAAGGTTTGAAAAGTCAACTGGATAATGTCTATGCTATGAAACTCTAGGGGAAAAAATATTTCATTTGCTGGTTGTTTTTCTTCCCTCTTCTCCTCCTCCTCCTCCTTTGTTTCTCCAATGTTCAAGCAAGTATTCAGATGGCATAAATATCTGGTTTGATGGTTGCTTGTTTATTATAAGATCTATTTTTCCCTTCATATCAGGAATGCTTTATGTAAGGTCTGGAAGCAGAGAAAATAGTCATACCATGTTATTTTTGGAATGATTCAAACTTTCATCTTTTATGGGACTCCAGATATAAGGAATATCTATTGAGAAGGATTGCAAATACTGTAGTATTAAGATGCAGGGAGTATTTGTGATAAAACCAAACCAACAGGGGAATGTCAGGAAGCAGGGTAGGCCACAGCTTCCTGGCCTTATATTAGTACAATATGTCATATGCTGTTTTATGCTATCATATCTCCATTCTCTAAATAGACCCATAACCCACTGCTGAACCTAACACTGCTAATTGAAACTTCTCTATGTGGTTTTCAACAAAATAAGAGTCAGAAAGAAAGAGAGAGAGCATCTACACATGAAATTAAGGTGAAGAAATAAAATTACAGAAATGTTTACTACAGCTGTTTGAGCTGTAGTAAACTGCACCTGGGACAGCAGCAGTTTGATCCAGGGCAGAGCAGAGCCATACTGGCAGGGGGCATAGGGGGTCAGCCCTGGGCTCTGACGCTAAGTACAGACAGTCAAAAAGCCTGAGGCTGAATTGACTCAGTCTTTGCAGGTTAGTCTAAGCTGAAAAGATTGATCCAATAAGCAAATGAACAGACATTCACTTTTGATTCAGGAAATGCAGCCACATGCTTCTAGTGGCTCAAGCCAGAAGCCAGGAGGTGCTAGAGCACTGATCACTGACATTTATCCAGCATGGGCTCTATGTTACTTTCCTCTTCCTGCTGCCCCCACGGTCTCTGGGATTTGCAGTCCAGACTCAGCAACAGAAATCTGAAGGGTTACTCATCACTTTCTCTTCTTGCTTCCAGGTGCCTCTGGGATTTGTAGTCCACAGTCACAGCCAGCAGTAAGTTTTGGGCAGGGCAGGCCTATACTTGGGGGAAGGAAAGTTTAACTCCCCTCCCTAGCCCTAGACCTCAGGTGGGGTTTGCCTGGGCAGGGCAGTGAGGCCAGTGAGCCAGCCAGTGAGGCCAGTAAGCCAGAGGTGCAGGGCCTGCTTTGCTCTCTGAAACAGGCAGCACAGCACAGCTGAGCCCAAGGCTGCAAAATGCTGGGATGCTGGGTGACTCCGTTTTAACTTGAACCAGGAAGTAGTCTGGGACAAAAGTTTCATAAACAAATTTGACCTAAAGCAATTTAGTCTGATAATGCATTCAAGCAGGTTTATCCTAAACCAGTTCTAGCCATTTTGAAACTGGTTTATGTGCATTGAACTTCTGTTCTGTTACAGATTTAAACTAATTTCCAATCACTTAAACCAGTTTATGTGTAACTTCCCTCCATAGCCTGAGTGGCAGCATCAGGGGATAGAGGGGCTATGGGGTGTCAGAGCCTAGTGGTTGAGTGCCTCGGCACAGTGGAACTTTCTAGCACAAGGCACGGTGAAATTTTGTACGAGGGAATTTCTCGGCAAGGTGGAGAGCCCCAGCGTGGAAAGGTTCCTGCTACTCATATGCAAATTCACACATTACTATTGGCTGGTTCTAAATTATTCCTACGTGGAGACTAGCAATTGGCTCGCTAGCCGTATAAAAGGTTGGAGCAGTTTCCGCCCAAGTTGGAGAACTCCACACCCATCTCGGAGTGAACGTGGCGGACTGATCAACCGCCGACGACTCCCCATCGCCGACCGTCCCCAATGTACCCCCATGTCCTGCATGCTCATGTTCAAACCCGTTAGAAAGATATCTTGTCTTATCAGAGCTCCTCGGTTAAACTGAAACTGAACTGAAGTTTGAAGTTAACTTTCTTCCTACTCTGTACATCTCGACAGTGTAAGTAAAGCCACCTTTGTTTGAACCAGTACACGTTTGTGCCTAATTCTACTCCAGCGGTCGAAAGTACCCATCTGTACATGCCGGGTTTGTGGCCACAACCCAGCTGACCCTTTCCCGGATCCCCCTCGGCCCCCACGTGGCGTCACGAACAGGATCAGGATCAGGATCAGGATTGGGGACAGGATCAGGATTGGAATTTGAGGAAGACCTGATGGAGTTAGAATTAGTTAGAGGCTGCCCCTGGCGTAGTGGGAGACGCCGCGTGTCGAACGCCGTAGAACTAGGCGCCCACATCGCCTATCATCAGGCAGGCAGAATAAGCGAAAGGTGCGTCAGCGGCTACCTTTCGCTGAAGGGGGAAGAAGAAGATTCAGAAGAATGGGAAGCACATCTACACCCCGGAGCGTTCGGGTGTGTGATGAGCAGTGAGCGGGTCTTGTTTAAGCCCCGGGAGGAAGGGGGCACCGCATCCTTCGCCAGATTCGAGCCGAGCGAAATGAGCCCGACCCTCAGCCAGGAGTTTGCCCGCTGTACGCGACTCGTGCGGGAGGGTAGAGAACCGACGCCGACCGACCAGTTCAGTCCCCCAGCCCTGGAGTTTGGGTTGAAGGGCTGCAAGGTTCTTTCCAAGCTTCGCGAAGGTCTAGAGGCGGAGGAACGTGCCACAGACAAGGAGAGAATGTTGAGTGTACTGTTCCGCGCTGTAACAACTTTGCTGCAGAAGAATGCAGATTTGGAAGCCCAACTGCTCGCAGCCGTTCAGGCGGCTAAAGAAGCAGCAGTAGAGAAAAGCCCTGAGTCGATGCCACTCCAAGATGGTGCCGAGGAAGGAGCGAGCTGCCCTGAGAACCCAGAAGAGAAGGGCGGAGCTTCAGGAGAATCGGCAGGAATCCGCCCAGCAACCCTGCCCACTGAGGTGACGTCGTTCCTGGCAGCCCTGCCTCCTTACCACGGGGAGGGGGCATCGAGTGGAGGGTTACATCCGCCCCTCCCACCACATACAGCAACAGCTCTGACAGCAGCTTGTTCTGCAGTGACAGTCACCCGAGTAACTAATGCACAGGGTACAGTCCGCACCACCTATCACGCCCGCACTTGGACAGAGTTACAGGAACTATGTAAAGAATCAAAGATAAAGCCTGAAGAGACTCTAGCCGTGTGGTTAGGACGTCTGGTCGTGGGATTCGGATCCGACTTGTTAGACTTAGAAGAGGCTACTTTCCTAACCTGACAAGCCTCGTGGAGTGGAAGGCACGCCACCGACATGGACCTAGTGATGTGCAACGTTCATTGGCCCATTCCACTTCCAGCGCTTGTCGCGGGCCAGGTCGATCACAAATCCCAAGTGTGGCATGACGGCCGCCCATCGAAGGTCAGCGCAGAGCAGATTCTACTGGAGATAATAGGAAGCTCATATTGTTCCTGGAACTCCCGAGAGCACACGCTGGGACTGACACCGCCCCAGCAGCAAGGACCATGGCCTCACCGCCACTGCGAAACCTGGGAACTGTTCCAGTGACTTTCAATGGTGTAGAAGCCTGTGTTGAAGTTTATGGAGGAAGAAACGCCACCATCCTTCAAATCCTCCTCGGCCCACTAGCTGGCCAACCTGCGAGTGGTCTTTTGCGACAACTCCCGAGGTTACAGGCCCTCATGAAGTCGGACGCAAAAATCTCTAGTGACTTGGGGCGAACAAAGCACCTGCCACGAAGAACGCCAGAGGAAAGGATCATGTTTGGATTCCTCCTACATCATTCTAGGCTCACGAAGTGGCAGCTACGAATCCTGGGAGACGCGGGCCAATGGTACCTGGCTTATGAACTAGGTTTCCAGTATCCAAAACAGTCAGACGACGACTCCAGGACGTTCTCATCTCACTGAGCACGGACAAGACCACGCAGCGTCTGTGCATGGATCGTCATCCGTGACAGTGCATCTGCGGGTGTGCGAGAGTCATCCAGAGCCGAGTCGTGTCCGAGCACCTGTATTGTGTGCTTTGGAAAAAGTGGGACGCCGCAAAAAAAAAAAAAAATCTGATTGGCTGTTCCGTTGCACGCACAGCTCCATATAGATATTGTAATATAAGTTAATTAACTGTTCAAAGAATTCTTTCTTTGCAGTGTTTTGTCCGAGGCTCGGGATACGTGTCAGAGGCGGACCCAGAGAGAGAGGTGGAGAAGACGGAGAGGCTTGACTTCGCCATGACACCTATTGAACTCCTTGTGATTGAACTTTTTGTGACTAATGTACTTATGTGTGTTTGTGTTTGTATTGGTTATTATTTGATTCGATCCATTGAGGACGAACTTTTTTCGTTGTATGTTTTTGTATATAACCGGTTACCTTATGAACCCCCCCTGAGAGGAACGACGATTTAGACGATGTGCATGTGCTCCAATTTCCAGCTGTGCCATTGGCAAGGGGGCATGTCAGAGCCTAGTGGTTGAGTGCCTCGGCACAGTGGAACTTTCTAGCACAAGGCACGGTGAGATTTTGTACGAGGGAATTTCTCGGCACGGTGGAGAGCCCAGGCGTGGAAAGGTTCCCGCTACTCATATGCAAATTCACACATTACTATTGGCCGGTTCTAAATTATTCCTACGGGGCGACTAGCAATAGGCTCGCTAGCCGTATAAAAGGTTGGAGCAGCTTCCACCCAAGTTGGAGAACTCCGCACCCATCTCGGAGTGAACATGGTGGACTGATCAACCGCTGATGACTCCCCATCGCCGACCGTTCCCGACATACCCCCGTGTCCTACATGCTCGTGTTCAAACCCATTAGAAAGATATCTCGTCTTATCAGAGCTCCTCGGTTAAACTGAAACTGAACTGAAGTTTGAAGTTAACTTTCTTCCTACTCTGTACATCTCGACAGTGTAAGTAAAGCCATCTTTGTTTGAACCAGTACGCGTTTGTGCCTAATTCTACTCCAGCGGTCGAAAGTACCCATCTGTACGTGCTGGGTTTGTGGCCACAACCCAGCCGACCCTTTCCCGGATCCCCCTCAGCCCCAACATGGGGCACGAAGGTGCCCACCCTGCAGAGCCATGTGGCTAGGCAGCAGGCAGGAATTTGGCCCCTGCCCGGTCACCATCTGCAAATGTGTTTCAGGGCTGTAAATGACCCTACCATAAGATAGTACTGTTTCAGACAGTGCTATCTTACAGCACAATTAGTTTAGTGTGCATAAATACTAGTACACATGTAGACGGTGACCCTTTACTCCATAGCTAATTAGTCTGCTATGCAGCCAAATGCATGTGTAGAGGCACCCATTGAGAATTAAGTCTGGGTAAAACTGTGAAATCCAAATACGGCAGCAAAATTCTAAAGGCATCCCCTCAAATAAGTTTAAGGGCTGCATCTGGATGATCAGATTCTGAATGCTTCTGGTTGTAATCCAAGTCAGACTGGAGACTCAGCCACTAATTAGATTTAAAGACATATAAAGCTCATCTCCAGATTAGATTCAGAATTAACAGTAATTCTTGACTCCCTGCAGAAAACTAAGAACAATTCTAAATCCTCTCCAGGGCTAAATTCAAAAGCAAATGCTGTTTATAATACTAAACCTCACCCAGAGGGGCAGTAGGAGATACCAAAGCTAAATTTGTAGGAGGAAATCTGAGTGTCAAAACAGCTTGTTCTCCAGTTTGGGAGAAGATATAATCTTGGCAGCCACTCCTTATTTCACAACCTGAAGTCAAAGGGTCATATCAATAATAGTGTAGACAACGAATATTGTTAAGTGCTAGTAAGTGTCCATGAAGCTCTTCAGTACACATAAAATAACTTTATGTTCTCCATATAGGTATAATGAGTAGGTCTATTAAGTGACATATTAAACATAAATCATAAAACAAACATGAGAACATCAACTCTCTAATGATGTCAAACAGCCAGTGAGTCTTTGGGCCAAAATCATTGTCCATGCAATAAAACAAGCTGTTCTTTTAATCAAAGTCCTTTTCTTTATCATTAGGGCTCCAGAGCAGAACACTTACATGGCCTCCCTTTCTTTCATCTTTGAATTGCTCCCCACCTAATTTTCTTTATCAAAGTAGAGTCAAGTCAGCATTTCAAAATGAGAACACTTTTTCTTTAGGAAGCAGTGATAGTGAAGCTGAATAGAAAGCTTCTTTCATCAAATAATTTGTCAGTGAGCTCTTTCTCCATCTTTCAGACTTCACATTACTAGAAAATATCCTGTTTTAGATCTGGGAAGCCATTTTGTTTTGAGGCGATCAGCATTCAAAGATAGCTTTAGAAGTGGCACTGTAACCCTAGTAACCTTAAAAGTATTTTCCTCTTCTCCCATTCATAAAGTTGTGTTTTCTTCCCTCTGCAATGAGAGGTCACTTAGGTAAGCTGCTGTATATCTATTTACCTCTGAATTCTTTCCTTTCAGAATAAATAATTTTCTTCATTCCTGGATCATCTTTTGTTTCTTGCCGGTAAGCTCATCCACATTTGTTATTATGTTTCTGAATAAGCTGACACCAGGTTAGCTAAACACGTGTGCCTAAAGGAAGATCTTTTTTGTTCTCCATCAAATCTATCACACATTATTGCCATCTCCTCCCAGTTAATATCATTCCTAGTACTGTTACTGCAGGGGAATGGGGGCATGGGCAAATAACCACTGCCAAAATAGGCATCTGGACACACCATCACCCCAAAGTGGCAGGTGGCATGGCCCTGTGCATTACCACAGACAGGGTGCTTCAGCTTATGCTTCCGCCTTTGGTACAAATTTAACAAATCTATAGCTACCAAACCCTTCACAGTTAGTTTCATGACGGCACAAGAATTGTCCTATGAACTGGCCCACAGCTCCAAATCCTGCTCTCCAGGTTGTCATTTGTCAGGTTTTCATCCTAATCCTCTTTTTATAATGGTTGCCCTCAGAAATTATATAAAAAATTTGGAGTCTCATCTAAGTAGGTCAGCTTCTTTCCACAGAGGCATGTGCAACTCATCCGGAGAGTGAATAGACACCTCTATTTTACCAGTGATATCTTTGTATTCTTTAGAGCAGGGCTGTCCAACATCCTAGTGGCTGGGGGCTACACACCCCAGGGGATGTGCCAGGGAGGGCTGAACACTGCACAGTCTGCACCAGGTAGAGCCATAGGCCTTCCAGGCCACCCTTCTCCCCCCCCCCCCCCAACTATACAATGTGACCAAATGAGGTCCCCCTCTTCCACTGCACCATGCTCCTAAGTGGGGTGCCCCCTTCCTCTCCCCCCACCACTACACTGCATGCCTATGTTGCTCTGGACTCATCTTCTGATCTCTGTGCAGCCTACTGTAGTGCCCTGGCCCCTGGCACAGGGTAGGAAGTGGCAGCCCAAGGAGGGAAGAGGGGAGCTTGGAGTGTCTGGATGATTTCCCTTCGGATAAGCAGTTCCAGGGCCCTTGCCATGCTTCAAAAACAGGGATGATTGGTCAGTAGGAAATGAATTATTCACAAATGACAAAAATGAAAAAAATTGAAAAACTGACAAAAACCAGTATAGCTTATTTGGAATGAACTACGATCAATTTTGCTCTAGACAGCCATAAAACTGGCCAGTCTTATCACTTTCATTTTCCCAGCATTTGGTGAAGTGAAAAACAAAAATTAAGGTAAAGAATATATTAATTTTCAGAGAGAAAGACCTAAAAACAGAGGCTGATAGTAGGGAGAATAGCACAGAAAACATTTCTATTCAGGATTGTTTGAGGAGGAGGATGGTGTGCCCTGTCTCTTTTCAAATCTTCAGAGATGGTCAGAAATGAATGTGTCTACCTATGCATTAATGTGCCTTTTCTAATACATATTAAATTTAGGGTCTGCAATGTGAGGTACTAAATTAATGAGCATTCGACTAAGCCAATGCACTGTTGCACATTTGCACACTTTGCATAGTAGACTATTTTACTGTGCATTAGTGTAATGTCATTTTTTTTATCTGATGTTTTAATGCACAGTAAAATAGTCTACTGCACATTAAAGTGCACATGTAGAAGCACTCACTGTGTATATGGGGCAGAATTCAGAGCAGCGGTATAGTGCCCTTTACCAGTGGGGTGCAGACACAGGTTTCCCATCAGGGTGTCTCCAATGGTGAGGATATGATTAAACTTAAATAGGTAAGGTCAGATGAGGAGCTGAATTAATAAAATATATCTCTTTTCCAGTTAGCTGGACTATGATTTCATCTGTCTGGATTTTAGTTATACAATAAATTTCCCACAACCACAAACTTCATTGTAAATGTATTTGTGGCACGAGGATTTTATTATCAATTTTAATGATATCTAGGAATTTGAAGTCATTTAACGATATTAAAAGACAGAACAATATGAAGGTGGACATTTTAATTAATTCTTATAGATGTAGATCTGAAATTAAGTAAGTGCTCATTTTTGACCATATATACTTCTGTATACATATGAGGATTCAAAATGTGAATATTGCATAGACTGTTGAAGTAACTGCAAGCTAAAAAGATGTAAAAGTGAGATGTTAAAAATGGGGGAGGCGTGATTTCATTTTTTTTTAATGGGACATGTCAAAAGGGGACATCAACATTATTCATAATTTATTTGTGTTTCTGTAATAGATTTGACATCACAGATAATTTCAATAGAAATTATTGGTAAAAATTATTCAAAAAATGCCACCTGCCCTTTATATATACAAAAGTTATTGGGGATTTTTCTGTTTGTTTGGGTTTTTTTTAATATTGGCTTGTTAGTAATCTGATATTACAGGAGAAGCCTTCAAGGAGATTTTATAATCTGTTGTATTAGATATGACTGACTATGAGGATGCTGGTCACCAGGCCATGCTTGACAATGTGTATGCATTTGGAAAATCTTGGGTCATGTTGGAAGGGATTAAGTGGCTGTAGCTGAAATATAAACTTTATTAAACCCAATGGAATTTTTACCATTGCCATCAGTGGAGCTGGAATAACATCCTGGGTATTTATCATACCACTCCATGGGAGTCCCCCTATGTAGCTGTGTTTGAGCAAACTTAAGTCTCCAAACAAACCTGCAATTTTTGCATGATTCCATTACCTACAGACTGAACTACAAGCTCAGTTTTCAAGACCCACTGAACTGTACTTTGCAAGGTTAACCCAGCTTTAAAATGGCATCATTCAAGTGTAACTTAGCCATTGATCCTGCAGCTGACTTTAGTTCTATTTCTATGTACTGTTAAGATGCTGTAAATATCACTGGTATTCTTTATATATTACATATACATGCATATGTGTCATTTTATGGTTATGGACAATGTCAAAGAACAGGAATATTCCTCTCTGAAAATATCATCATAGCTCTGAGTTATGATTTCCATTTCAGTAGGCGTCAGTGGGAGTTTAGCCTGTACTTTTCCCTTTCCCTCTCGATATAATGTGTAGGTATTGTTATATGATCAAGTTCCCTTAAAAGCAGTGTAGTATTTGGATGAAATGAGTCAAGGAGGGCTTGTCGGGGAATATGCTACACAATGAGATGCCTGACTCCATGGCGCAAAAGAAGAATTATCCTTTTCTTTAAAGTAATTTGCATTACTGAATTGTGTTGTTTTTTTTTTAATGGATCAAGCCCAAAGCCTATATATAGCAAATTACAGTTTAATTTTCTACAGAAATCATGATTTCAATCAGTACCAAATTAAACTGCAATTTAAAAGTCAATAACTTCAGAACTATTCAGATCAGTTAAGGACAGGACATATTTAAGGCTCCTTTTCAGAATTAAAAGCATACAACCAGACAACTCAGCTGCTTGTTCTAATGCAATTATTCAAATGAAATGTGTTTAATAGATGTGTAGAATTTAAAGCCAGAAATAACCATTATTGTCACGTAGTCTGACCTGTGTAACACAGATCATAGAATTTTACCAGGGGATCCCTGCATCAAACCCATAATTCTGGCTGAACTAGAGTATGCATGTTAGAAAAGCATCAAGTCTCAGTACAAAGACATCAAGTGATGGAGAATTTGCTACATCCCTAGGTAAATTGTTCAATGGTTAATTACCCTCCCTATTAAAGATGTACATCTCATTTCTAGTCTGAATTTGTCTAGCTTTAGCTTCCAGCCATCCGATCTTGTTATGACTTTGTGAGCTAGATTTAGAACGCTATACTTCCAGAAATCTCCCCATGTAGGTGATTAGAAACTGTAATCAGGTCACCTCTCAACTGTGTCCTTGATAAATTAAACAGATTGAGCTTCTTCAGATTTGCACTACAAGATAGGTTTTCTAGGCTTCAGATCATTCTTGAACCCTTATCCAATTTGTTCTGAATCCTTATCCAATTTTGATTCTGCTGAACAAATCTTTAAGAAGGATGTTGACAAACTGGAAAGTATGGACTCCAAAATTGAGCATGGTATTCCTGTAATAGTCTCACTATTGCCTTATACAGTAATAACAGCACTTCTGTGCTTCTATTCTATATTCTCCTGTTTTTATATTCAGGTATTCTAGTTGCTTTCTCAGTCTTTGGGATATTAGGGGATGTCTACATTGGCTCTAGGCTGCCCAGTCAGTCGCCTACTTGTACTCAGTGTGCTCCAAACCCATGAGGAAGCTTGGAGGGCGAAGGAGGGAAGGGACAGGGGGGAAATCCAATTCTTTCAAGTACATCAGAAGCAGAGATCTCAAAAGCAGCAGCAGGGAGTACCCTGTTACCCTGAGCTTCCTTACTGACACATTTATGTTTGGGACATATTGAGCTGGAGTGGGTAAGATGATCTTATTTTTCTGTAGCAATCTTGAGAAAATCACAGAAGTAGTGTAGACATGCCTACTTGGTGCATGTGGTTGTTCTGTTGACATTCATTTCATCCAAAAACGTTTTTGCCCTAACAGGGACTTATCATGACAAAGAAGAAAGAATGCCAGCTCCCTACTCATTAACACTCATTCTGCATCACTCAGATAACCTATCTCCAAAAACATCTATGTTATTTATTATGCTATCATTTCCTGGAATTGTGAGAGCCGTTGAGGTGAGAGTCAAGGTATTAGGCTGCTGGGTATTTTATGAGCTTCCTATTTTGGAAAGCTGGAAAGAAATTTTAAAAAAATTAAATTGAAAGCAAATCTAAGAATTAATAACTTGTGCCATTGTGATCCAGCAGTGTTAATGGCAGATTTTTGCACCTGCTCATTTGTTAAAATGCTAAATATCATTAACTTTCATGAGCAATTCTATACTATCAACCATCCTTCTTTTAATCTACATATGCTTACAGTAATCAACTGTTTCTATCCCATTGCTTCTCTTTAGACAACTCAAATGAAGGAAAAATACAGCTACTAATCCTTCAAAACTATACTTTCTTTACATCTAGGAGCTGACAGGTGAACTGTGAGACTTTTCTTGTTAACAGCTGAAAGCTCAATTTTAGGTATGCAATATATTTTCAAGAGAATGAACTCAGATACTTCAGTGACAGATGTGTTAAAACTGAACAGATAGAAAAAATATGAAAATTAAGGTCCCAAGCTACCAAAGAACTGCTGTATATGCTTAATAGTAAACACATGGAAGTCAGTAGGATGAAACAGGCTTTGCTGAATGAGGGCTTCACATCCCAATAACAACAGAATAAAGCTAAGTATGCGCATAAATATTTACAGGGTAAGGGCCTATATAATTCAAATCTTGTCCCAGAATTTTAAATGAGTCTAGTTCCTAACTTTGATTTGTTCCTAAGTAGAATTCAACAGGCATTTCACAAAATACATTTGGCAAAAATGGCTACGTTCACTTCCTGCTCTATCTTCATGGCAAAATCTAGTATAGCAGCTGTCACTCCAGAGGACTTCATGCCCCAGGGCTGAGTTTGTGACACTTCACTAAAAGTTTAGTTTCTGTGCCCTTACTGGGAAAAAAATCCTTCTCTTTTAAATTGGACTTCTCTTTCCAGCAAAAACATTGCTTACCTTGATGCTTGTCTTCCTGCATATATTCAATGTCTTCCTACTTATCCTCTTTGCTTTTCTACTGTCTTAATAAGGAGGGCTGTTTTTGTAGCCAAGTTCTCAAGTACATGAACATCATAAAGATGAGGCAGTCTTTGCCCTAGGAGAAGTTGAAGGGCTTGAGCAGATGTGTATGGGATAAAAATAATAGCTTCAAAATTCCAAATGTTCTCTACAAGAGATCTAGTGAGGAAGTGTGCTGCATTACAATGCTCTTCCCCACGAGTAGAAGGATGCATGAGAGTAGTCATCAGCCAACTCTCCAGAGGACTGCTTCTGTTTGCTAGGATGTTTAATTTGAATGTTCTGCTGTAAAACACACCTATAAAGATACCAGGATACACTTTTTTCCTTGAGAACTAGAGAGGCACTACAAAAGAAAGAATCCTACCAAACACTTTTAAGATGTAGTCCCAACTTATTAATCTTATTAAATTTTAATAGGACAACTTTTAGGTTCAGTAAATACAAATCATTCAATTTACAGAGTATTAGTAAGACATGCATGTAACATCATGCTAGATGAAGGGAGCAAAAATTACTCCTCAAGGATATATCTAGAGAGAGAGAGAGAGAGAGAGAGAGAGAGAGAGAGAGAGACACACACTCAAGTTATATATCCGGCAGTAAGTATTAAAATAAATTCATGCTATGAACGCACATACATTTCAACATTTAGTCTTTGTATTCAGTTGCACACAGATGCTTAGGTCTCAGAAAGTCATAAGCAAGTTTTAAGTGCAAATTTTCACATACACAGCCTAACATTCAAACTCAGTTGAAACCCCTTTGAGAATAAGGTACATTATGTTTTAGAGGGATTAATTCTCTATCCTTTTAATGTTATTTTTTCTACATGTTTCCCATTTACAATTTTTAGTCTATCTTCAGTTTTTTTCATCAAATTTACAAAGCATTATTTATTTTTCTAGTTCTCCTTTTCCCATATCCTTTCTGTTCCCAAATAAAACCTAGTAGTTTTGATGCATGCCTTTCATCTCTTTATCAGTGCTGATTGTAGTAGGCGGGAACTTTCCTGATGTTTTTTTCAAAACCAGGTAGCCTCTCTTCTATGCAGCACTAAGTAAGCTCAACGCTTCTTCTACACAGATATGCAGTTAAGATTTTCAAATCAGTGCAGTGGGATTTACACACACACACACACGCACACATACATGCACACATACATAAGCAATGCAGGCATGTGTGCGTGTAAATATATATATGCCTGCGTTACTTTGAAAATCTCAGTGAGTATCTCTGTCATGCATATAGATCACAGACATTTAACCCCCACCTGCAAGTAGCTCCAGCCTCCAGTGCCATGTCATCCAGCTCACAGGGCTCCTTGCAGCCCATAGGGAAGGAATTCTGCAGGCCATAGCTCTGTGTGCATGGCTCTGATTCCAGCATGTGGGTCTAGGTGGAGATGGTGTGGGGCCCTGGAGCCCAACATGGGGGCAGGCCAAACAGAGGTGGTGTGGGACCTAGGACCCAGTCCTTGCACACAGAGCAGGGTTGAGGTAGTATTGGGCCCTGGGGCCTGATCTTATCATATAGGGGCAGTGTGGGGCCCAATTCAAGGGTATGGGGACCAGCTGAGGCTGTGCAGAGCCTGATCAGAGTGTATGGGTCCAATCCTGGCATGCAGGCTCTGATTGATCCTGATGGCCCTGCACCACTCATCTAGCCTGTGGAGCCACAAGCTTGAGTGTCGCTAATGTAGAACATTGCCACAACAAGGTGTCATTGAAAGAACCAAGTAAAGGATAACCCTACAGCAGCAGATGTGTACAAAAGGTATAGTAGCTGAATAAAGCTGATGGCCAGTCAAGAGAAGGTGAATTAGATGGAAGATAGCATGAAGCACTGGTTTATGTCTCATGTTTAGATGCCCCCATTTCTCCCTGAAAAGAATCCCATATTCTGGTAGCTTGGCTACTGCGCATGCTCAGTAACACACAGATTGGCTAGCTGTGCCTAAACTTGTTTTTAAACAAATTCATATTGAGAAGTGATTAAATCTGTTTAAAAAATCCATTTGCTTTTGTGGCTATAAAGCAACCCCTTACCATCCTCTTCATACCTACTGATCTCTTCCCTGACCATCTGAACACCCAAACCCCATTTCAGTCCTTTCTACCCCAGGATCCCTTCACATGGACTCTCTCTTGCTTCCAATCACCTTCAACCTATTTCAACCCCACAGTCCGTACATTCCCCTGAGCCCCAAACCTGTCTGTGACCCTCTTCCCATCCAGGCCCTCATGGGGCCCCAAATCCTTAGGATCCCCTTCCCTCAGAAACCCTCCCAAATGGTTCCCCCAGCTCATCATGAACCTCAATCATGGGGCAGGTGGAGACAAGGCCAGGTGGAGACAAGGCTATAACTGCTCCTGACTTCACATCCTCCCTACAGCACACCATAACTGGCCTCCACAACCTTCTGCCTCAACATACAAAAGCACGCAGTTGGGGGCAGGGGAAGACTCACTTCAGTCACTTGCAGCATCCCTACAAGGAGAGACCAACCCCTCTGGATCCAACCATAGGTGGATAGGTGCACAGGTGGTATTCTCTTCTATCCTACCAGTGAGTGGACGTGGAAGACGACACAAGAACTGCATTAGAGAGACCAACTGGCGACTTCAGCGATGGTGTCTCGAGGCAGGCTTCGGCTTCCTTGACAAGACCTGCACATCACGATGAGAGACATGCTCAGTTGGGATGGGCTTCACCTGTCCCCCAAAGGTAAGTGTGTGTTCTCTTCTAGGTTGGTGGATCTCTTCCAGCGGGCTTTAAACTAGGCTCGTCGGGGGGAGGGGAAGATGAGGGCAGGGGAAGCCATGGACCACCAAACCATGTGGCACCCACAAGGACAGCCCAGCCTGAAGAAGGAGAACATCAGGAACCTGCAATCCATGGGGCGGCCAGCAGTACATCACAGGTAAGCAATAAGCAGGTAAGCAATAAGGGGCCCTTTGGGCATCAGAGCTGGGGGACAACAAAGGCACCAGTCACAGGGCTCAAGTGCCTATATACTAATGCTAGGAGCATGGGGAGCAAGCAGGATGAACTAGCACTCCTGCTTGCAGAAAACACCTACAACTTAGTAGGGCTAACAGAAACCTGGTGGGATTCTTCCCACGACTGGGCAGTACACATTGAGGGTTATAAGCTTTACAGAAAGGATAGAGTGGGGAAGAGAGGGGGAGGGGTGGCTCTCTATGTCAAAGAGCGATATACATCGAACCTTATCAAAACAGAATAGGAGGAGGAGAAAGTAGAAGGATTGTGGGTTAGGTTACATGGAGGTCAAGGCGAAAGGGATTTGGTGGTAGGGGTCTGCTACAGACCCCCACACCAAGGGGATGAACTAGATTTGGGGCTCCTGAGGCAGCTCTGAGAGACCATAAAAACTAGGGAGGCGGTAGTCATGGGGGACCTAAACTACCCAGACATCTGCTGGGAGACGCAGACAGCAAAGTCCCACCGTTCACACAGGTTCCTATCCTGTGTACAGGATCTCCACCTGATGCAGGAGGTACACAGTCCCACTAGGGGGAATGCCTTACTGGATCTGGTATTGGCAACGGGGGATGACATGGTAGGGGACCTACAGATCGGTGGTCACCTGGGGAACAGTGATCACCGAATAATAGAATTCATCATAAGACATCTAGTGGGTAAGGTAACTGGTAGGGTGAAAGTGCTAGACTTTAGGAAAGCTGATTTCAATGAACTCAGGCGTTAAGTCAAGGACGCACTGCAGAGTAGGAGTTTTGAAGAGATGGGAGCCCAGGAAGGGTAGCTGTGCCTTAAGGAAATGATTCTTTGGGCACAAAGGGAGATGATCCCAATGTGGGGAAAAAGGGGAAAAGGGGCCAAGAGGCTTCCTTGGCTGACCAGAGAAACCCAGGGCAGCCTACAGGCAAAAAGGGGGGCATATAAAATGTGGAAACAGGGAGAGATTACTAAAGAGGAGTATACCTCCTCTGCTCATGCTGGTAGGGAGGCAGTTAGACGGGCCAAAGCTACCATGGAGCTGAGGATGGCATCCCAAGTTAAGGAGAACAAAAAATTGTTCTTTAGATATATAGGGAGTAAAAGGAAGGCCCAGGGTGGAATAGGACCTCTACTAAATGGGCATAAGCAATTGGTGACGGACAGGGGGGACAAGGCTGAACTCCTCAAAAAGTTCTTTGCCTCAGTGTTCCTAAGCGAGAGGCAAGACAAGTCTCTCACTGGGGTTGTAGAGAGGCAGCAGCAGGGTACCAGACTACCAAGTGTAGACCCTGAGATGGTGCAGAGGCACTTGGAGGAACTGGATGCATTTAAATTGGCAGGCCCAGATGAAATCCATCCAAGGGTACTGAAGGCACTGGCTGACGTCATTGCACAGCCACTGGCGGGAATATTTGAACACTCATGGTGCATAGGCCAGGTCCCAGAGGACTGGAAAAGGGCCAATGTGGTCCCCATTTTCAAGAAGGGGAGGAAGGAGGACCCAGGCAACTATAGGCCAGTCAGTCTCATCTCCATCCTAGGCAAAGTCTTTGAAAAAATTATCAAGGCTCACATTTGCGCGAGCCCGGCAGGAAAAAATATGCTGAGGGGAAACCAGCATGGGTTCGTAGCAGATAGATCATGCCTGACTAATCTAGTCTCTTTTTATGACCAGGTTACAAAACACCTGGACACAGGAGTAGGGATTGACATCATTTACTTAGACTTCAGGAAGGCCTTCGATACGGTATCCCACCCCATACTGGTGAACAAGTTAAGAGGCTGTTACTTGGATGACTACACAGTCCAGTGGGTGGCGAATTGGCTAGAGGGTCATACCCAGAAAGTCGTAGTGGATGGGTTGGCATCGACCTGGAAGGGTGTGGGCAGTGGGGTCCCCAGGGCTCGGTCCTTCGACCGATACTCTTAAATGTCTTCATCAGTGACTTGGATGAGGGAGTGAAGTGTACTCTGTCCAACTATGTGGATGACACAAAACTGTGGGGAGAAGTGGCCACGCCGGAGGGCAGGGAACAACTATAAGCAGACCTGGACAGGTTGGACAAATGGGCAGAAAACAACAGAATGCAGTTGAAGAAGGAGAAATGCAAAGTGCTGCACCTAGGGAGGAAACATGTCCAGCATACCTACTGCCTAGGAAATGACCTGCTTGGAGGCACAGAAGCAGAAAGGGATCTTGGAGTCCTAGTGGACGCCAAGATAAACATGAGTCGTCAGTGTGATGAAGTCATCAGAAAAGCTAATGGCACTTTACTGTGCATCAGCAGATGCATGACAAACAGAACCAAGAAGGTGATACTTCCCCTCTATCAGGCGCTGGTCAGACTGCAGTTGGAATACTGTGTGCAATTTTGGGCGCCGCACTTCAAGAGGGATGTGGATAACCTGGAGAGGGTCCAGAGAAGGGCCACTCATATGGTTAAGGGCTTGCAGGCCAAGCCCTATGAGGAGAGACTGGGGCACCTGGACCTCTTCAGCCTCCGCAAGAGAAGGTGGAGAGGCGACCTTGTGGCTGCCTATAAGTTCATCATGGGGGCACAGAAGGGAATTGGTGAGGCTTTACTCACCAAAGCACCCCTGGGGGTTACAAGAAATAATGGCCATAAGCTAGCAGTGAGCAGATTTAGACTAGACATTAGGAAGAACTTCTTCACAGTTAGAGTGGCCAAAGTCTGGAATGGGCTCCCAAGGGAGGTGGTGCTCTCCCCTACCTTGGGGGTCTTCAAAAGGAGGTTAGATAGGTATCTAGCTGGGGTCATTTAAACCCAGCACTCTTTCCTGCCTATGCAGGGGGTTGGACTCGATGATCTATTGAGGTCCCTTCCGACCCTAACATCTATGAATCTATGAATCTATGAACCCTGCCTGTCTTTATGCCGCCCTGGTTGCACTGCTGGTTCAGCTTGCCATTGCCTCCATCATCTGCTGCAATGAATAACCCAGAAAAGGATGATTGAAATGACGTACCTCTTTGCTTCACCTTTGCAACTCTTTCTTATCTCTAGCTGCTGTGGAGCACCATTGGGGACCTCTCTTCAGCCCTGATGCTTCTCACCCTGTCTCTGATTTGCTATGTGTTGAGTGCCTTAGGAAGAATCACCAGGTTATAGCTAAGGTTGTGTGTGTGTTGCGGGGTTGGGGGGAGTCCCATCAATGCCTTCTCTTGAGGCAGGGGGCACCGTGAAGGCAAAATGTGCAGTATTTATGCAGCCAAAAGAAAAGCAAGCAAGAGGTTGTATGACTCTGTAGTTTAGTGATTATAGCACTCCCCTGGGAGAAGGGTGTCCTAAGACCAGAAATGTTTACACATTTTATATTATAGAGTCATTTGTTAAAAAACACAACTAACTCTGGCAACCAGCCTGGAGCCATGACTCTCCCCTTTCAGAAAAGTGCCCTAACCCCTACACTATAGAGACATAATACTTCTCCTTGTGGCCCCATAGATTCATAGATTCATAGATGCTAAGGTTGGAAGTTGATGGATCATTGAGTCTGACCCCCTGCCCATGGAAGAAAAAAAGTGCTGGGGTCATGTGACCCCAGCCAGGTGCTTGTCCAGTCTCTTCTTGGAGACTCCCAAGGTAGGGACAAGCACTACCTCCCTTGGAAGCCCGTTCCAGATTTGATTCTTGAATTCTTGGCTGCCCAAAACTTCACCGAGAGAGGTGGGTGATTCTGCCCCCACCCTCCCCTCTAGCCTATTTTTATAGGTTGCTGGTAGAGTACTTTCCAGACAAATGGGAGATATGTGTATGAAACCTCTCAAAAGGCCTGGGTTAGAGATCTTCCACTTCCTCCTCCTCCATCAGTTCGATGTACTACTGCTGGGAGCCACCTCCCCTTTGATCAGTCTGTATCCTGAGATTACAAAAGTGACTCCCTTGCAGTACTGAGTATCCAACCTCCAAGAAGAAGCAGAACTCTGGGCACATCCTGGTGTTCAACATTTCCTTTTTGTTAGCTGTAGGCAATTCCCTGCCAAGTGACTAGACAATTTAGATTGCCATTACCAGGAAGCTAGATATCTTCCACATATTCATTCTATAAAAAGCTTAGAAGCCTAACCGTCTTGATTGAGATTGTCTTCCTCAATTTATGCAATATGATACCTATATGGAGGTGTCTTTGATTAGAAACTATGTTCATGTTTTAGCTAGTAATTTCAAAATATCAGTTCAGAGGCCAAGATTAACCTTGAATTACTGTTTTTACAAATTACTCAATTAATTGGGAGCCATAAGGTTGAAAGTAGGTTCCATAGGGTAAAAAGTAGAAGAGCAACATTCAGTCCTATTTTTACAATATTGACTTGTTCTCTTAGAAGAGAAAAAAAATCTTTTTTTAAAAATATAGCTTGAAGTTGGACATTCTCTCAGCCTTTGTTTTTTAGAATATGACTAAGTAATAGATAAATGTACGGCAAACAGATGATTCCAGACCTATATAATAAGATTCGAAAAGTCAAAATACACACAAGAACCATGTTTCATCTCTAATGGAAAAAATTACTTCATCTGTAACCTTTAAAGGAGCAGCCTGACAGTATTTGTGAAAATAACTTTAGAGATGCCATTCTAAGGAGTCACTAAGCTAAATTAGTTTTTACACCCAGACAAATCCATTGACATAAACAGCTTTATATTGCCCCAAGAAAGGAGAATCTGGCCCTTTGTTTCTTTCATTTGATGTGTATCTATCCAAGCAGTTCAAGCACATGCATAAAGCTTACAGTAAGCTGTGTTATTTTTTTCCTAACACATTATAGGTGCCTAAAGCTTTTAGCTATAACTGTGTGGATCAAATGTCAAATAAAAATAAATACTAAGAATAAAATATGCTTCATTCTCCAAAACTACTTATTTGGTATGACATGAAACACCTTATGCCCCCAGTTCTGGAAGGACTTGAATGTTTAATTTTAAGCACAGGGGAATAATCAAATCATTGGAGATAGTCACAACTTGTTAGATTAAGCACCTATAGAAATTTTTTTCAGGACTGAAGCTAGAGTTTGTACCTTAAGAAAAAAAATTATAGACTCAATCACTCTATGATGACAATCACTCACTATGTTATTTAGGAGATTTTTGAAAGTATAACAATTGGAAAAAAGGTAAATAGTTTGCAGCATAACTGGAACTTATAAATTGAGTTTCTTCATAGGAAATAAATGAGGCAATCTATGTAACTGCCTTAGTTAAAAATAAATAAACACATATTTCCCCTCTGTTAAAGAAAAATTATAGCTGTATTTAACACAGCTGTTTTGTTGTACCTCTTGCTGGGGTCATTTGCAGAATCCCAGACACCCTACATACATCAATAAATACATGAAACTACAGCTTCCACTGCTAGGTTACATTGAATCCAATGAAAAAGAATATTCATGGTGATCTGAAGGCTATTGAAGACACTAGAAAATTTTAGATATTACTAAGTGCACACATGGGGCAAACTTCCACCCTGGAAAACCATGTCTGGATGTATGAAGTATTTTGAAATCAAACATGGAATTTAACTTGAAAAAGTGTGATGAAAAATAATCAGAAAAGGTCTATATTGCCAGATACACAAATGCAATAGAGTAAGTGGCTGTGCAAGGATTTTCTGTGCACAGACTTAGCTGTCCTTTTTTCAAGAAGTTATCTGTTTAAATCTCAGACTGATTGCAATACTTGTTATAGATGCGTAACAGTTATATCCCAGTTGTACAATAGTTTAATTGGGAATATCTGTACTGAAACAGATTTCAAGTCTCAAGTGAAAAACACATGGTTCCTTCACATTCTGTACTGAATTTTAATTTGACTAAATTCATTTCATAATTATTTGAACTGTATATGCTTGCTCTTGTCTGCTGTTCTTTTCTGTAATATGTGAAGCCTACCTAATTCCAATGGCTTACTCACATCTGGTTACTAGCTGGATGAACCAGTGAAAAAAAACACTGCCACCTACCCAATTGCCATGTCTTTGAAAACTTACACTATCACACTTAATTGTACAGGCAGAATAAGATGGTCAGAATCCACTTACTGTCCTTAAAATCAGATAAACAATGATCCCTTATGTGTGGCTTGGCCTAACATAATCACAGGTCAAATCCATCCCACTGTTTTCTCACCTAGATGCTCCCAGTAGTACAGCCTAGCCATTCTTCTTCCCAGAGGAATACAACTCTCATCTAGGCTCTCATGAACTCACTTCTTGGTTAATTTAACCATTTTCCCGGCCCATATCCATTCATCGTGCATCTTTTCTAGCCAGTTGCTTTAATTATGTCAGTCTTCTTGTTGCATCTCTCCACTAACTCCCTCTTCCCTAATGCTACCTTCCCTAGTGTTATTTTCATTTTCAAGGACCTTCACAAATTATCTCTAGCCTATTTATTATCTCTCTTTCATTATCAAAATGTTAGATCCTATCTCATCCATCACAGAATGTCAATCTCCAGTTCCCATGTGCCATATTTGTAAATACACACCTTTTGGCTTCTTTCTGTGCTTCCTGTCATATCTGCTAGATGCAGCACATAAATATCTATAAACCTACCTCATTATCTTTCTTTAAGTCCTTCTTTAAAACTCTCCTCTATCATGATGTCTACCAATAATTGATCGTCATTAGAAAATTACCTACAAATGCTAACCAGCATTGTCTCATATTTATCTGTAGTCCCCTATCTATCTATAGACATCTGTCATCTCTGCCACTTGTCTTAATACATACCTCATACATTCTGTGGGAAGGAACTATAGTTTAATCCTTTTTTTTTAAACAATAACTAGGACAACAGGATCCTTTTTTCATGACTAGAGCCCTTAGGCACTCCTCTTCCCCCTCTTCTTAATAATACTACATTTTCCCAATATTCTCAACCATTTTGGCAGAACAATATCTATGCTAAATATAGCTCATTAGATACTCTGGATTTCAAGAGGAATTATTACTTATGTGATATGTACTTACTCTGTCATGCTTTCTATGAGCTGGATAATATGACCAATTTGGGGGGAAGGAGATCAAGTAGAGTGCAAAAGATTGATAAGAAGATACATTCTTACTCTTTTCAGATGGTATTTTCTGCTCAGAGAAGTACTTCTCTCTTGGAAACACACCTTAGTTCACAAATAACTCCACACCCTTTTCAGAGAGTCAAATTTTAATTTAAATAATAATTTAATCTTTAATTAATTTCATTCTGTCCAAGTGCCCCTTCTCCCCATTTATATGATATTCAGGGCTGAGAATACCAACTGGAACTTCAGCATAATCTGTACAAGGATTTAAGTTTGCTTTTTCATTGGCTACCTTGATTGGTTCAAACATTTTTGCTTCCATCATAGCAAATAGCAAGAAGAATGTGTATACATTACTGTGATACCATTTGCAGGTCTATCCTCTTCCCACTCTTTAATAATGTAATTGAGGTGGAAAAACAGCACTCATATTTCTTTCTTCTTCCTGTCTATAGATATTTCTAAATAGTCTTTTAAACCTCGCTATCTTGGTTGGCTCTTCATCTTTCTGTCACCATCTGTCTACTTCTTCTCCTGTTCAAATACAGCAACAGTATCTCAAACATTCAGCATGAATTTCATCTTTTACTTCTATTGTCGAATGTTAACTAACTGTTAAGTAGCTCTCCATGATGAATGAGGAGGAACTCTATTTGATTATGACTATCTTTCTCTTTGGGAAAAAAAACCTAGGTACTCCATTACATATACTTTTCATAACTCATCACTGGCTGAGAATAAATTATGAGCTCTTCTTTCATAATCTATTTTTGAACGTATGTTGCTAGAGTACAATAAATTTAGAGTGGGAATTAATTAATATTTTATATGTTCATTATAATAATAGTTTGTCTGTGACTTACAGATTTCAGTTATGCTGTAAACTAGTCATCCTGATGAGGCAACAAATGACTTGCAGAACTCTAAACCCTGAAGATCTGGTGACCTGAAAGATCATGCTGCTCCCTCCCCCACCCTCTCATATTTTCAATTTTTTAAAGTAAGTCAAGCATCCAACTCCCTTTGATTATCACTCATATATAGTCATCTAGTCTGATGGATAAATAGGTGTTAAATAGCTAGACCAAATTCTCCACTGACTTGCCGTGATCATCTATTTCTGTGCAAAGTGGCTATAAATGACTATGAAGTGAAATGGCAGAACCTGCCTAGGTGGTATGCCCACATGTACATTATTACATAAAATCCAAGACGCTGGAAATCACATGCTAATGATAGATTTCCTATCATAAGGTAATTCTAGATTCCTGTAGGGTGCCTACAGATGTTTGTCTGTTGGGGCAGGGATGGGGGAGGCTTAAGCCAGCTGACATACTGGGGAAAGCTGGGCCAGGCACACAAGACAAGGGTGCTCTGTTCCACCCTCCTCTCCCCCGCCCCAGGTCTGGCCACAGCAAAGCCAAGCACATAGCTACTAGAGATGCTGTCAAGAGGCAGGGGGTTGGGGAAGAAGACCCCCCACTTCGCTGCTCCCCCCAACTACCCTAGCTGGGGTATTGGGAGGAACCTGGCTGGGCCCACCCCATACCCAAGCCTCCTGACAGTGGCAGCAGCAGCTGTTGGCTCAGCTTTGCTGTGGCTGGAGCTGGGTGGGGGAGAATGGAGTGTAGTCCCCTTGATCACAGGCCTGGCTCAGCTCCCCCCAATGCACCAGCGGAGGTAGCAGGGGGATGGGGCACAAGGCAAGGGGGCCCCACTCCACCTTGCCCACCCCTCCAGCTCCAGGCAAAGCCCAACAAGCAGCTGCATGCTGCTACCTCCCTCACTGACAGCCCTGCAAAGATGCAAAATATTCACCCTCGAGGGAACACAAGTTCCCTGAGGTTCTCTGCTCTATAGTGCTTTCAGCTAATACCTGATTTATCAAGAGTTAATTTTTTTCTGAGATTGGCCATTGAAAAATACTCTACAGCCATACACGTGTATTACGTTTATGGCTGTAGAGCACTTTCAGGGGTGCAATCATGCAAAAAATGTACCTTGTGTAAGCACCCTTAGTCCATTTGGAAGATAAACCATCGACTTCAAAGGGACACATACATGAGATAAGTTCTTTGTGGGTATCAAATCTTTCCAGCATATCCTCTTCAGTTCACTGGCCTGGGATTAAAGATTATTCAACCTTTTTTCAGCTCGGATAGCTGTCAGCTAAGATATCATGCATATGCAGCAATGAAATATTGCAACTTTTGTAAATGCAGATTAAGCATAGGACTGGGAGTTCTAATTCTGGCTCTGACGCTGAGGTTATGTCCAATTTACTGAAGTTGTCTGAGTCTGGTTCTTCATTGCTTTGCAACATGTCTAGTCATTAAAACCGGTAGAAAAAGGATCATAAGCAGAATGTGAACTATGACCACTACTACGAGAAAGAAGAGAATTCCAATTTGGTGAGATTTTGCACTCGGCACTCACTGCAGCAGTGTCAGTGGTTACGCAACATGCAAATGATTGTAGAAGCAGGTTCTCTGCCTTAGTCACCTTATTTGAAAAATGAACATAATACCAATATGATTTTTGTAAATCATTTGTCAAATTATTTAAATGAAAAAAAAAAAACACACAAAAGTGAAGTATAAGAAATATTTCAATTTTCCCTAATAGCTAGTTGTTCTTGTAACTTTAAATTATCAGATCACCAGTTAGAATTTTTTCTAGTTCCTATAACCAGTTTAATTTCTTTAAAAAATAGCTTTCTAGTGCAATAGTAGTCAATAACATTTTATTCTATTAAAATGTCTCTAGAAGACTACCTTTAGTGACCCCTAGAGAAGGAATGTTCTGCTTTCTCTTGCCCCAGATTCACAAATAGAATGCATCCTTGACTTTGCAAGCACAAAAAAACAAAATTCCTTATAAGCCCTACTATATTTACATGAATCTTTATCACTAAGTTCCTCTAAGTTAAAACTAAGCTTTAAAACTTAGGTTCGTGTGGTCCTCTAATGAAATGTAAGCTTAAAAAAAAGGGCACCATTTCTCGGTCTATAGCAGCTCAGGAAGAATTTTTGTAAAGAGAAATTTTAGTGTCTGAAGATTCTGTCTTAGCAAGGCAAACTTATTTGGATTGTTCCTTACAGAACTATTCAATAATAAATATTTTCCATCTCCTAATTAAATTGGCTCTGAGTCTAACAAACTGATGGAGAAAGAAAGCTACATAAGCAACCTACTTATATGGATTGATCCAAAAATTTTATTTGTCTCTTCATTCATAGTTAAATTAGCAATTTTGATTTATAAAGCTTGTGTTTCCCACAATCAACAGTAAGCATATGTAGTAAGCAACAGTAAGCACAGTCCCAAATTACTTTGTTGCTTTGATCAATCTAGTGTTTAGTGACTAGAGGAAATCTCAAAATGGTCAGGGCTGACTGGCATCATTTGTAGTTTGGATTACATCAGAATACTGCCCACCAATGACATGATATCCTTTTTTGTATATGATGAGAGACTCAAAGTAACCCTTCTTGTTAAGATATTCCCTCTTACCTGACTCCTAAATACAGGGAGAATTTGCAAACAATAACTGCCATAGATGTGCAGTTACTCATGCACATGAATAATTGCCAGAGGGAAATCAAAATTTCTGCTTGGCCTACAGCTAATAGGAGTAAGAAATAACATATTCCTTACACTGTTGTTGAGGGACTATCATTAATATGGCATTGCTAAATTCCTAGGCTTTTTAAAATCAGGTTTCTCGATCAAGTAAGGGATTTATGGTTATGGCTATGAAGCTTAAGATATTCTAAGAACTGATGCCTGTAACCACTGACACTTTAAAATGCAGAATAGAACCCACAGAGTTGTATTTCCCCACTCACCTTGTATCATTCTTGCTTTCTTCTATGCAAAATAAAGAAAGATATCAATTGCATTTCATTCTATTTCTTCTGGATATGCAGTTTATAATGTGTGGCAGTGTCAAGAAGAAAAGCAATATAAGCCCTCGAAATACTGTTCTTCTCTTTTTCTCTGCCTATTGGTAGAGTTAATCCTAGAACTCAGGTAACTTAAATAACTTCCTTTGTCTCTCTCTTGTCTGGCTTCCTGAACCAGTTCTAAAGAAACAGTACACAAAGGATGGGTCTATGCTGCGGTGTAGTGAAGTGATACACCATCACGCTTCTGAGAAGCCCTACCATGAGAAGCAGCTTCTACTGAGAAACAGCCTTGTACGTTATACTCAACTTTTCTTTTTTTTCCCTTTTATAAACAATCTTGAATATACATTCTGTTATTCTCAGAACACATGCTGAAACTTATATCAGCAGAAACCAAACCCACAGATCTTCATAGTACTTGATGAAGAGAAAAAATATTTTTTATTGGGCATAGCTGGACACTGCAACACCCTACAAAAAGGAGATTGACCAAATGTCTTAAAGACAGTTGGCATATTCAGACGGTTCCAACAGGATACAGTGACAGTAGTGATGATACTTTTATCCTGCCCTTATGTCTATCTCATGATCAAGAAGAAGAATGTAAGCACTGTTTTATACTAATTATACAACACAATGCATTACCATATTTACTAAGGCCAGGTACACACAGTACACTTTTTCCAGTTTAGGTGGTCAGAAACCAGTCTATACCTGTGACAGAACAGAAGTTTGAAGTACATAGACTAGTTTGAAAGTGGTAGATCTTGGTCTAAGACAGACCTGGATTGATGTGACATCAGACTGAGTTGATCTAGGTTAGACCTGTGAATTGAGCTTCAGTACCAGGTCCACTGGTGAATTATGTTAGGCCACTGTCTTCCTGCATCCCAAGGTGCCTTTGTGGGTTCCTATTAACCCTCCCTCACAGGAAGCCACCCCACGCTCTGCTGCTCTAGTCCTGCCCCCAGCTCTCACAGTAGCTGACTGATGATGGGAGGAAGGAGCACTGCTGGCCTGGCTCCCTGGCACTGTGGTAGGTGTGTGTATGGGAGCCCATCCAGGGATCTTCATGCTCCCAGAGTAGGTGGAGTGACAGGGAACAGACCAGCCTGTCACTGATACTGACTGATGATGGGGGGCAGAAGGGGGGGGGTGCTTGGCAGTGCTTGGCAATCTCCAGCAGCCCAGAGAGCCCACAGATCATGCTGGGAGGCATGCTTGAGCACCCCCAATATCCTGGCTTCAGTCTTATGCTTATATTATGTGGGCGTGTCTACACAAGATGCTATGTCACCATAGCAATGAGCTATGGTGATGTAACTTGTCACTACGGTGACACAGCATTGGTGGATATGAACTGTGATGCCAACGTTACTGCACAGCAGGGTCAGAAGCAATCCATGTATCACCAGGACTGTGTGATAATGGCAGTTACTGCTCAGTCATTTAGTAACAACCATGCAGTTGGGCACACGTGTAGACATGCCCTGAGATGGGGAAATAGAAGTTGCCAATCTACCTTCTCTTTGCCCTTATTTTATACTGTGATCATACGCACTTATTCATTTATTATTTAAGGTAAAAAGTCCAGTCTTTCAATCTCTTTTCTGATGAAAATTTATCCAGACCTTTCATCTCTCTTGTCCTTCTCCAAAACCTTTGTATCTCTGTGACCTGTAGTAATGTAGTAGTAATGTGTAGTAGATGATTGTAGTAATCAATCAACATTGATTTATATAAAGGCAATATGATATTTTTGCTATTAATTACTTTTCATTCTTTGTGCATCTTTACATATTATTATAAATCTTGACTACAGCTAAATAACTGGAGGTTTTCAGATAGCTTTTTATATTGATGCTCCAATCTATTTTACTTAAGAACTCTGAGGCAGTTATATTTAGAAGCCTGTGGTTGAAATTATGCTTCCAACCTGTATAACTTTGCATATATTGACATTGAATTTTGTTAAATTTTGGTACCTTTTGATCTCTCTCACTGTGTGTTCAAATTCTTTTTCTTGATCATGCGATAGCTAGAAGGGCAGGATACAAGTATCATTACTACTGTCACTGTATCCTGTTTGAACCATCTGAAGATGCCAACTCTCTTTAAGAAGTTTGGTCAATCTCCTTTTTGTAGGACTTTGCAGTGTCCAGCTGTGCCCAAAAAGAAATATTTTTTCTCTTCATCAAGTATTATGCAGATCTGTGGGTCTTGGTTTCTGCTGGCATAAGTTTCAGAATGTGTTCTGAGAGTAACAAGAATAACACCTGAGTTTGGTATCCCTTGGCTTCTCATGCCTAAGGGAGATTATGTGGCAGCATTGGTCCAATCTGTCAATATGCATACAGAAGACCTGGCCTTATTCCAGTAACTGCCATGAGAGACAAGACCTGGACTTACTCCAGTAACTGCCATAAGAGTTGCTCCTTGTAGCTCAGCTGAGATAATATGGAGGTTTGTATTTCAGTGCACTGTTCTTTCTTTCAGTCCATTTCTACAAGGGGAGTGAAAGCTGAAAGTAAGATGCTTGAAATCATTCAAAACTTCGAAGTCAGAGCTACTGGCAAGTTCTGGTTCATTGTAAGTGAATAATCCTCACAAAATGTCAAAAAAATGAATCTTAACTTTTGTGTGATATTGCTGTTGACTTTTAAGTCTACTAAGAAATAGGATTTCTACAAATCTGGAGAAACAGCTAGTGGCAGCCCTAGAAATACATTCTTTTTTCTTCATACATGCTGCTTTTCCAAAACCTGGGTTAATCTGGGTTATTCTTAGAATTATTAGGTCATTCTAAGAGATTCCATGATTTCTGTTTTCCTAACCACATAGAGCAAGACCCAGTCTCACTGCAAAGACCAACAGAAAGTCCCAGCACTTTCTGTGTCTCGTATACTTTTTATAATGTCATCCAGAAATAACTGTGGGACTGTAATATGATTATCATATCAGAATTTCCTTTTCAAAAGAACATAGGACTGGAAGATACCTCTTGGGTCACCAAGTCCAGTTCCTTGTTATGTCAGTCAATTAAGCCATATAATCCCTTTCAAAACTCTATCTTCAAACCTAACATCCTAAAGGAAATATTTTAAAGAGCTCCTATCAGGAGTAGATATAGGTAAATAGATACTATCAATAGGTATTGGTAACTCTATTGAATATATAAACACTTGGTATAAAAGCCATTTCAGCCAGTTTTAACTTCTGTGAGGGAGCTGGCAAGCTAATGAAAATGACAGCTGTATGAGTTTGTAGAGGTCAAGTTAGGTCCTAAATGATTTGAAAAGAGCAAATATAGTGCCCATCTTGAAGAAAGGGAAGAAGAAGGATCCATGGAATTACTGACCTCAATACCTAAAAAGATCATGGAACAGATCCTCAAGGTATGTATTTCAAAGCACCTGGAGTAGAATGAGTTTATCTGGAGGAGCCAGCATGGATTCACCAGGATCAAGTCATGCCTGACCAACTTTATTCCCTTCTATGATAAGGTGACAGACTCTGTGGATGTGGCCAAGGAGTAGAAAAGCAGTAGATGAGATCTATCTTCACTTTAGCAAAGCTTTTAACATTACTACCACAGTATTCTCATTAATAAGCTAAGGAAATAAAGAATAGATGAAAGTACTGTAAAGGCAATATACAACAGATCTGACCACTGTACTCAAAGAGTAACTCAGGGTGTCCAGATGTGTGCTTGAGGGGGTTGGGGGGCTGTTCATTAGGTTGGTTCTCAGACAGCCACTCTAATTAAAACACCACAGCATCATGTGTATTAAGCCCTGGTGCATTTAATAATGGCTGTGGGATACTTTAACTAAAGCTTGTCAAATGAGCTTTAGTTAAAGTGCCCCAGTGGCCATTTTTAAACCCACAGTTTAAAATGTGACACTGTGGCAATGCTGAAGCATTCTAATTACAAGGTGCAGCAGACTTGATTAATCTAATGAAAATGTGTTGGAGCATGTGTATAGGCGCCCTCAATGTTTAGTTGGGAGGAGACATCAGGTGGGGTCTGTCCTAGGTGCAATATTGTTTAACATATTTATTAATGATGTGGATGATAGTATTGAGTGCATGCATAGCAAATCTGTGGAGGACACCAAATAGGTGGAGTTTGAAACACTCTGGAGGGTTAGACTAGAATCTAAAATGACCAGGATGAACTGGAGAGATGGTCTAAAATCAGATGAGATTCAACAAGGACAAAGCAATGTCATGCATTTTGGGTGGGATAATTGCATGCATAAATACAGACTAGGGAATGATTGGCTAAGCTGTGGTAGTGCCGAAAAGGACCTGGGAGTTAGAGTAGATTATGAGCTGAATATGAGCCAACAGTGTGATTTTGTTACAAAAACAGCCAACAGAAAACTGGGTTGTATTAATAAGAGAATCACTCGCAAATCAAGGGAAGTAATTCTTATGCTGTATTCCTATGCTCTTGAGTCGGGGGCTAAATTAGGTGACATCATGAGGTCCCATAAAGCCCTACTTTCTGATGATCTTATATGTTTCTATATCATCTCAATCCCTGGAAAATATGGGTAATGTATAAGATGCCTTGATAAGTTTCAGTCACCACATTTACTCTTAAACCATTTAATATTTGTATTACTATATAGTGCACATTACAGTAAGAAGGTAAAAACCAAAGGAAATGTCAGTTCCCACTCTAAAATCCTTCAATTGCTTTCAGTCTCATTAAATACATTAGCAATCTCTGGCATTTTAAAAGACCTAGTTATATACTGTTCATTACTAGTAACAAGGGGGTTGTATCTGCCCATAGTATGACATTTTCAATGTCCTACAGAAATATCCATAGAATTGGATGGAAAGGCTCTAATGGAAAGTCAACTGTTTCCTATGTGTACTAGAACTGTTGTTTGCATTGTCCTGCATTATTTTATTTCTAGAAACAAGAATTACATTTGGTGATAGGAATTTCAAGATGGCAAACCCCTTTTGCTTGAGAAGGAATTTATGGGTCTGCAGAGAAGATTGGAATTGGCACACATGCAGACATTGAGCTGATGTTCGCTATACGTGAGCGGAGTGATAAGACGGCCACACAGTACTTGGTAATGTTTTTCAATAGTGATAAAAACACCTTTCAATAGCAGCTTCCAGTGAAACAGATAAAAAATAAAGTTCAAGAACATATAAAAAGCACAAGCTATCCACAGGTGTTACATGAGAGAAACTGTTGGGCAGATTCCCAAGCCTATAACATTTGCAAGCCATGTGAATCACAAAATGATAGAGAAGTAGGACTGGAAGGGACCTTCTTAGGTTATCTAGTCCAACCCTCTGCCTAAGGCAGGGTTAGCTCTATCCAAATCATACTTATACAAATACATAATCTAAACTCCACATAAGACTACTTTGAAACCTTTGAAACACAACACAGGACATAAAACCCTAACCTGCAACAAGTAAAGCCAGGTGACCACAGAAGCCAATGTTCTGCTTCTGTAAAAGGTTGATAATATATGTTCAAGAGATCCCAGGTAAAAAGCCATGCTCCCTGCTACAGAGGAAAGCAAAAACCCCCAAAATGCATACCAATCTCACCATGGTATAAAATTCCTTCCTGACCCCAACTATGGCAATTGGTCCAATCACAAGCAGAGAGGTAAGACCAGGACTAGCGACCAGGATCAAAGATAACAAGAAGTCCTTTTTTAAATACATAGGAAGTAAAAAGAAGGCATCAGGTAATGTGGGGCCCCTGCAGGACATGCTTGGCAATCCGGTGGTTGCACCAGGTGATAAAGCTGCCTCTTTAACAAATTCTTTTTCTCCATTTTTCTGAGCAGGGACCAGGACATCCCCCGCACTGGGATTCCAGATAGACTCAGGAGAGGCACAGCCAGGCCTAGGGTCAGAGAGGACCTAGTCACTTCTGGTGGGGCTGGACATGTTCATATCAGCAGGTCCAGATGATCTCCATCCCAGGGTACTAAGGGAATTGGCAGAGGTTGTTGCAGGACCTCTGGCACGGCTTTACAAGCACTTGTGGTGCTCTGGCCAGGTGCCACAGAACTGGAAAAGGGCCAATGTGGTCCCCATTTCAAAAAAGGGAAGAAAGAGGACCCAGGAAACTATAGGCCCGCTAGTCTTACCTCAGTCCTGGGGAGGCTCTTTGAGAAATTTATCCAGGAGCACATCTGCGAGGGACCAGCAGGGGAGTTTATGCTCAGGGGCAACCAACATGGGTTCATTAGGGGCAGTTCCTGTCAGACCAACCTGGTTGCCTTCTATGACCAGGTCAGAAATCCTTAGACACAGGTGTTGCGGTGGATGTTGTCTTTCTGGACTTTAGGAAGGCCTTTGATACTGTCTCTCACTCCATTCTCATTAAAAAATTAGGCGACTGTGGCGTCAATGCCTACACAGTCAGATGGGTCACAAATTGGCTGGAGGGCCACACCCAGAGAGTGGTGGTGGACAGGTAATTTTGGACCTGGAGGGATTTGGGTAGTGGAGTCCCTCAGGGCTCGGTCCTCAGGCCTGCACTGTTCAACATCTTCATTAGTGACTTGGACAAGGGGGTGAAAAGCACCTTGTTCAAATTCATGGATGACACTAAGATGTGTGGAGAAGTGGGCATGATAGAAGGGAGGGACAGGCTACTACTAGATCTGTACAGGTTACAGGGGTGGGAGGATGAGAACAGGATGGGATTCAATACGGACAAGTACAAGGTATTTCACCCGGGGAGGAAAAACCAGCAGCATACCTATAGGCTGGGGAACTCCCTTCCCATCAGCACAGAGGCAGAAATGGATCTTGGAGTCATTATTGATTCTGAGATGCATATTGGCCACCAATGTGAGGGTGTGGTCAATAAGGCTAACTGCACCTTGTCATGAGTCCACAGATGCATCACGAGCAGGTCCAAGGAGGTGATCCTTCCCCGCTATGTGAAATTGGTCAGGCCGCAGTTGGAGTACTGCATCCAGTTCTGGGCGCCACACTTCATAAGGGATGTGGACAGCACTAAGAGGGTCCAAAGGAGGGCCACTCACATGGTCAGGGGGCAGCAGGACAGGCCCTCCAAGAGAGGCTACGGGACCTGAACCTGTTCAGCCTCCATATGAGAAGGCTTAGAGGGGATCTGGCAGCCATCTATAAACTTACCAAGTGGGACCAGCAGGGGATGGGAGAGTCCCTGTTCCCCTGAGCACTAGCAGGAGTAACTAGGAACAACAGCCATAAGATAACTGAGAGTAGGTTCAGGCTAGACATCAGGAGGCACTACTTCACAGTCAGGGTGGCTAGGCTCTGGAACCAACTTCCAAGGGAAGTGGTGCTCGCTCCTATCCTGGGGGTCTTCAAAAAGAGGCTAGACAATCACCTAGCTGGGGTCGTTTGACCCCAGCATTCTTTCCTGCCACGGCAGGGGGTCAGACTTGATGATCTGCTCAGGTCCCTTCTGACCATACCAACTATGAAACTGTGAAACTATGAAACCCTCTAGCCAGGAACCTCAGGCTTTAAATCTCAGCAGGATCTCTGGCACACTCCAGTCAAAATCCCCAATCTTGGCTTTAGCCAACACCCAATGCCTCTGAGGGAGGCTTAAAAATCTTCTCTGGCATATAGCAGCAAATGAGGATGGGAGGTACAGAAATCTCTTCCAGCCCCATGCAGCAACCAGCAAAGCCAGAAGCATGGGAAATACCTATAGTAAAATATAGACATAGCTATGCCTAAATGGTTCCTGACCAGTGGTAGTCCAACCTTGAATGCCATTGATGGGGAGACCACAACTTCCCTAGGCAGTCTAGTCTACTGTCTCGATATCTGAACAGTGAATACATTTTTCCTGAAATCTGATCTAAACCTACTTAGTTTTAACTTCAAAACATTGGCCAATGTCCTCCTCTCTGCAGCAAGAGAAATAAGTTGTTTTCCTTTTTGCTTATGGAATCCCTTCAAGTATTTAATGACTGCTATAACATCCCCTCTTAAATGCCTTTTCTGCAAGCTAAACATGCCTAGTTCCTTCAGCCTCTCTTTGTATGACTTGCTTTTCAAGCCCTTTATAATCTTTGTTGCCCATCTCTGGACCCTCTCTAATTTCACCATGTCCTTTTTAGGCAAGGGCCACTGAAGACACTGTTGTATAAGCAAAGGGAAGCCCCAGTCAGGGAAAACCAAAGCTGCTGATTTAGTAAGGAAATCACAATCACTATTAGAATCATCAAAATAAATAGCTGCCTAGAATAACTCTTAGTATATGGCAGCTGGAAAACCACAGTGCTGTTGGATTCAAGATCTAAAGTAAATCTGATCCAGGGAAAACAGACAATACTGTCAAGGGACAAAATGTATATAGCAGGAAGTAAACTGGTGATTATTAATCATCAGCCATTCCAGGGAAAAGGAGAATTCAGTTCACACTGAACTTGTGTCTGTGCACACTAACTGCATTTTAGTTGTGGTGACAATTTTTTTCCAGTGGTGCTTAATAGAGACTTGATTTTATCCAAGGACACCACAAGAACTCCTGAGGTGCTAACAAAATAAACTTGGACCTGGACAATATACCCTTGCTGAATATGACTAAGAGCAAATGTGGACTCCTGAGGCCATAAGAGTGCTTCTACTATGCCTACTGGGTGACAGAGATGAATTGCTCCCTGTGGTGGCTTGGAATAAAGTTATGATGAAACCAGGTCATCATGCAATAATACTCCTAGGACAAAGGACTTTTGCAGTAAAGCTACAGGAGTGTTTGAAGTACAAAATATCCAGTCAAGGGTGGTGTTTAACCAAATTCTGTTTTAAACTGAATCAAAAGGTGAGTTTTCGGTAACATAGTTAATGTGACTGACCAAGAAGTGTAGCTCAGTCCATGAGGACAGCGTGCAGTATAGTGGTATCTCAAAGCCAGTCACAAGAGCAGAGGTCAAGAACTATAAATCAGATCAATCAGCAAAAGGGCTGGAGATTGACTGACTAGGCATCTGCAGAAGGCAAAAAAAGGAAATTAGTAAAACAACTGCACTCATGGTATGCTAGTGTGTTCTCCAAGGATAGTGAAGGACTTGGATATATGTTCGGCTGCAGCATCATATTCTCAGCTATCACATGGCAGTAAAAGAGAAGGTAAATTGCATATTGGAAGGTAGCCTGATTGAGCAATCTGAAGGTATACCTTGGGCATCTCCAACTGTAATGTAAAAAATACTATCCACCTCCCACACTGCTGACCCCCTCGATAAAATGACAGAAACAAACCATTTTTATTTGTTATTTTCATATAGCAGTAAATTGTATCCAAGAGACCTCTTCCAGTCATATGTTTCTATATTCCTAAAACTAACATACGAAATATGGAGTCACCAACTTTTACCCCTTGCAGTATTCATTACTCTCCCTGTGAAATTATTTTTGGACGCTACACACCCATGCTTCCTTGTCACTTGATATTCAGGCAGGTGAGTGATGCAGTGACTTAAATCCATGACCTGATCAGTAGGTAGCATTTCAGAAGGTCTTGGATAAACCAGAAGTGAGAATTCCAGGAAAAAGGAAAAATATAGATTCATTTGGAAAGGAAAAAAGGTAAGGGTACACAACTGGAAAAAGATAGAAAAAAATCACAAGCTTATTCTTTTTTACTAGGCAGCATTCACAGTGATTAAGACATTAATTAATTAAAAATTATGAAACTTGGTGATACAAAAAGCAAGAGCTTATCGCTTTTTAATGCATCAAGAACTGATTGGTATATTCTTTGAAAAAAAAGGGGGCAAACAGTGAAGAAATTCAATAACCATCCAATAAAGACAGAGGGGAATCTGGAAATGCTCTTCAGATTGATATAACATTTAACAGGGTTGTAGTAAAGGAATTGGCAGTATGACCTAAGAACATTAACACATTACTGTCAGATGAACTACCCACAACAAATGAGTATGGCCCACAAGATATGAGCTCTGTGTTCACTAGTTATCTGTATCTAACAATGAGCAACATCTCCATGACTGAATATAAGATAAAAGAACACTAACACAGAAACCTGTGCAGATATCATATTGTTCAAATTCTTATGAGTTACAATAACAATAATAAATAATTTTGATTTTTTTCTGATTAACCTAGAGGGAGAAACCTGTAATGATCAAATGATTCTCTGGCAACTTGCACATACAAACTCAGATGAGCTTGCACTTACAAGCCAAGTGCTGTTTTGTCTTGCCTGCCTCTAATGCCTCTTCTCTAGCTCATCATTGACCCTGTACATCTCAAAGCAGCATAGGCTCTGCTTCATAGCGGCTTTCCACTCACAGCAGTCCAAAACAATTGATCTCCAGCGTTGGCAATCAATGCACAGCTCATGAAGGTTTTTTTCTTGCAGACATCAACAAAATGGAGTTTGGGCCATAGAAGTTGATGTTTGCTAGTGGCCAGCTCACCATAGAGTATGTCCTTAGGGATTCAGCCATCACTCATATGGTTCACATGTCACCAATGCAAGTGTCTCAATTCAAGAGTACAAACATACTGGGTATCTTGGCCTAGTCCAGAACAGCAGAGCTAGAGATTTTGTCACACCATGTTATGCCCAGGATACAGCAGAGACATTGAAGATCGAAACTGTTCAGTTTTCTTTCTTCTTTGGCATAAGGAGTCCATGTTTCACTGTCATACAAGACAGCTAAGTATGCAAGCGCTGTGGACAGACATCTTTGTCGATAGAGTGAGCGCTCTGTTTTTCCAAACTGTCTTTTGCAATTTAGCCATGGTGTTGCCTACCTTTCCAATGTGAGCACCTATTTCAGCTTCCAAGCCAAGCTTTTGCAAAATTAATGGGACCCAAGTAAGTGAATTTTTCAATCACTTCCAGGCTTTCATCATTTGTTCTAACTTCAGGAGGGCAGTCAACTTGTTGACCCATGGCTACTGTCTTCTTCAGGGCAATGGTCAAACCAAAATCATCCCAACCATGAGAAAGGCAGTCCATGAGACTTTGCAGTCCTGCCTCTGAATGACTAACAATTGCTGCATCAAAGAGTATTTTATAGACAAGTACTTCTTGGGTTTTCATTTTCACTTTGAGATGAGCAACGTTAAAAAGTTTCCCATCTGATCTGGTCTGAAGGTATACTCCTTCTGAACAGCCACTGAATGCATACTTGAGTAGGATATCAAAGAAAATCCTAAAAAGCATTGGAGCTAGGATACAGTCCTATTTGACATCACTCTTGATTTCAAATTCTTCTGAACGTGACCCATCAAACTGCACCATTCCACACATACCAACATGGAAGGACTCTATAATAGTCAGGATTTGGATTGTATAGTGCCATAAATTTGCACTTCTAGTTTGTATAGTGGCATAAATTTGTTGTATAGTGACCACCAATCAGCTGATTGCCTGGAACCAAAGCCTGGAACCAGGCCCTGTGCATCTCCTCTTCTGGGACTGACAATCAGCTGATTGTCAGCCCCTACTTAGGGCTGCAGGTGTGAGCTTAAGGGCTTCCCTGCTAGGGACTTTAAACCCACACATAGCAGCTTCTGCAGGACTGATGGGAGAAGGGCATCAGAGGCTTCTCCTGCTGGGGAATGTAAACCTGTTTTGAGAGTGGTGTAGTTCTGGAACTGGATGGACAATCATCTGATTGTCAGTCCCAGACCCGGTCTCAATGCTCTGTGCACTGGGTATCAGAAAACCTCATGTATATCCGGGATGAGCATGTAGTTTTATAAGGTTCCAGCAAACTGGGACTCAGAGATCAGCAGAGATTCTGGTTTTCTCTGATAAAAAAAATCCCCACTTTTTAGATTTAAAAAAGTATCCAAAAACCCACATTTTTCCTCCAATTAAAATGGAACACCACTAATATATAGATGCTTTTATAAATCTGATAATTGGGGATTTTTTTAAATCAGAGATAACCAGGATCCCTGGAAATCAGGGAGAGGTGCCCATGCTCCAGGGTCCCTGTGCAGCAGGATGTCAAAAAGCTTTGTGTGCAACCCAGCTGCACACATGTCTTTAAAAGATTCTGGCAGCTCGCAGACCCTAAGGCCAGGAAACCTCTCCCTGATTCCAGGGTCCCCAGGGTCAGGATGTGTCAAGTGCCTTGTTCTACAGCTATCTAGGACTGTAGGGCAAGGCAATCAACCTGTTGAGTCATGTGGAGCCCCATGATTCCCCACAACCTGGCATGGCACTTTCCTTGCCCCACAGCTTCTGCAGCAGCTGAGGAGCAGGTCTAGTGCCAGGTCATAGCAAGCCTCATGGCTTCCTACAGCATGATATCCCAGCTCAGCTGATAGGCTCCATGCAACTCAGCACACTGAAAATAGTGGAGTGCAGCCCCATGAAGCAGCACCACACAACTGTCAGCTTGCCAACACAAGAGGAAGCCAAGCAAGCCCCATGGGAAAGAAGCCAAGCAAGCCCCACCATGCAGCTGCCATTAGATTGTATGGTAGGGCTACCCTGCCACATGTTCAGTTTAAGGTGCAATGGAAACCTGTCACAAATATGTTACTATTTTTGTGGCTGGTTTCCCATTTTGTCATGCCATAAATTCCCTGAATTTGTGGCTCTGTTACTATTTATGGCATGATTAACAAGTTAATTGCATCATACGTGTAACAGCTGCAAGAAACCTCATCTTCACGTAGCCAAAGATTACCAAATTGCACGCAGATTTGCTACTAATATAACTATGTTAATATGTTTGCCTTTTTTTAAATATTGGCTATATAGTACAATGTGTCACATGAACAGTATATTCTTCCTATCAGCAACTTACTATATTGGGACAGATAAAATACAACTCTTCAGCCAGGATAATTCCTTAGATTATAAAGAGCATGGCCTTTTTGAGGAAAAGTTAGATATAAATTTGTTCCAACGTGTTATCATACCAAAAAAACAGCAGCTCTTCTGATACATTTTTAAGTGGTGACTTTTCAAAAGCTGTATTTTTTTCTTTCTTCTCCCACCATTTATCAATTACATTCCCCAGAAAAATTCAGTGCAGCTTTCATAGTATATGCCTTAATTTTACTCCAGTAGCCTCAACTGCCTTGTTTTAACCTTATATTTTGTTTTCCTACAGACTTCCCATACTCTGAAAGGTCATCTATACAAATGTGCACTCCCCTCCTAGGCCTCACAGAATCTCACTTGCATTTCTTTAGAAGATTTCTGAGGCAGCCCTAATGCCAAATGGGAGGTAACAAAAACAATATTTTCTCACTGACATTTATGAAAGTTGGCCATTTGATACTGTGATGACAAAGCAGCAGGGCATAACAGAAACTACTGCTTCCTTCTAGGAAAAAAACCACCACTTAGAAACATGATACTGTCTGTGGTTTGAAACATACTTTTTCTTTCTCATTACTTTATTGAGCATTGTTGTATATGAAAATATGGTCATGCTCTCCACTTGTTCTTATAACCATACGGATAGTTGACGTTCACTTCAGCACCTTATTATACTATTCATTTACATCAGGGGTGGCCAACCTGTGGCATAAGTGCAACAAATACATGGACAGCTTCTGTGTGTGGCATGTTACAGACCAGACAGGGGACAGGCAGCACAGCACCAGATAGGACAGGAAGGATAAGGCAGAGCAGGAGATCATTCAGGCTGTGCAGGTTACAAAGCAGAGAATGAGATGAGATTGTGCAGAATAGAAAGCAGAGCAGCAAATCAGGCAAAAGAAGGGGACTGGAATGGCACTTGGGAAGGGTGCAGGGCTAATCTGTGCCACCTGCCAAAAGTTTGGCCCCCACTGATCTACATGTTGTCCAATTCTTGCTTCCCTTGCTCAGCTTTCCAACACAGAAAAACCCACACATAGCAGCTTGTTCTTTCTTAGCATGACACCCCATTGTCAAACATCAGCCTATCTATATTGGGAAAACTTTATCATTTAGCAATGCTAATTAGCAAGAGGTGATCATATTTTCAAAGGAGGGACCATGCTGCTCATAGAAAATCACAATGGGTGCATCCAGATGAGTGTGCCTGTGCAGTTTATGGCACCGCAGACCCATTTGCCATTCTACTAACTAGCAGCACAGAGGGGTTTTTTGACACCAGGAGATCCCAGTGTCAAAAAGCCCACAGCAGAAAGAAGTGGGGTGGCACATATGGCTACGGTGTTGCCGCACAAAGCCAGAGCCGGGCTAGCCAGAACCACACTCCAGCTGCTATCTAGGCTCCAAAAGCCCAGATTGCCCCTGCTGGGGCCCTGGGAAGTCCCCAGGACCCCAGGTGAGGCTGCTGATGGCTTCAAACACCCCACCCAGAGCATTTTTCTTTGTGCTAATCTCATGTGCAGGGCCATACACCAGGGCAAAAAGCAGCAGCATGAATTTGTGCTGCTGCTTTTTTCCCCACGGCTCCTGCTTATGAGGACACAGCCAATGGGTGCATCTACACCTGTGCTCAACTGCATAGTAGGATAATTTGCTGCAGTGTAAAGTTTCATAGCCTACACATGCAATGCTATTAGGCTGCAGCAAGCTAATTTTTGCCACTGTAAAACAGTACTATCAGAGACAGTACTAACTTCTGGCAGCAAAAATAACTGCACCTAAACATACATGTAAATGCCGACCCCTGCCTGCCACCTAGCCACAGGGCTCAATACACTGGGTCACTCTTGTGCCCCAGCCAGCTCCTCTGCCTACTGACACTGCCTCCCAGAGCCCAGGGCTGACCCCCCAGGCCTCCTGTCACCCAAGGACTGCTCCACTCTGGATCAAACTGCTGCAGTCCTAGGTGCAGTATCTGCATATGTAGCCTGGACCACAGCAGTTTGAGCTTCTACACATGCCATTAAGGTGCCATGATAAACTCTGGCCCAAACTGCACCAGAGTTTATCATGTTGCCTTAATAATACAATGTGATGCACCCAATATCAAGCAAAATAGGTCTTCATAAATTAGGTAAATATATTTTCGTCTACTGTCTACCTGCATACACAAGCAGTTAATTTGAAAATTAACTGTGTTAATGTTGGTTTCCTTTTTCACTTGAACAAAAGATTTAGCAGTGTTTTAATTAACATACACTTTCTTTACAATAAATGGTCTATGAACCATATCCTTATCAGCAGGGATCCTGGTTTTCTGTGATAAAAAAAAATCCCCTAGTTTTGGATTTAAAAAAGTAACCTAAAATCCACATTTTTCCATGATTAAAATGAAACACCACTAATATATATATATATATATATATTTTTTTTTCCAAAGGAGGGACCATGCTGCTCATAGAAAATCAATATAGGTGCATCCAGATGACCACACTTATGTGGTCTGTGGCACTGCAGACCCATTTGCCAAGCTACTAACTAACTGTGTGGACAGGGGTTTTTTTACACCAGGAGATCCCAGTGTCAAAAAACCCTTAACATCATCATAATGAAACATGCACAAAGACACACAGGCATCTGCAACAGCAGTCAGTTATTGAGTACAAACATCCCAAGTCACCTCCATGGTAATACAATAAAAACAGTGTTGCACATAAATCTCAAACATTGTATTTGTTTTCTAAGACTTTGGAGTCAGTGCACCAAACACCACTAACACTATACAACTAATAAAAAAAAATTATAACTGTTTGTTTAAAGACAAAACCTATAGTCCCTTTGGAGACTATTTTTGAAAAGAGAGAAGGATCATATCTTTCCTGGATCTCTTTGAAACCATACCTGCTGTGTCCATAATCTTTGTTAAAGGTTCACTTGTTTAAAACGGTTGTAGCTTCCCAGAATCATTCCCACTTCTGACAATTTCACCCTGGCTCTGTCTCCTGCTTCTGGTTTCAGGTTCCAGAACCTGGACCTAACCATTAGGCATGTCCAGAGCCATAATGGGACATCTGGGCATTCAGGACAATGGTGACACACGAGGCAGTTATGATTTTCAGCTGCTGGCACCACATGTGCGGGCATGTGGTTGGTTGCCCCAGTCACCCTAACTTAGTTACACTACTGGGTCTGATCAACCATATACTGATCCTGACAGCAAATAACCAGAGAAAGAACAAATCTGAAAGAGCTTTATTCATGTGAATAGTGCATTTTAGGGCAACACCAGAACAAGAGTTCAGGCTAAATCTGCAGCCTATACATACGCTAAGAGGCTTTGTTAATTGCCTATTTCATCTGTGTATCAACATAAGGCTGAAGCAAAATGTAGCTCTAAAAAAAGCATTGTAACACTGTAACAGCCCAAGACCTGCTACTTTCAGCCATTATATTGTTCTCACATTTTTCTCTCTTGTGAGGTTGACTATAAGAACTAACTGATTTGGATTTCTGTTTTTTCCTTGTAAAGCGGTAGGGCAATTAATATATTCACATTTATTGTTATTGCCCCCTCCAAAGATAAGCATTTAATTTGTTATACCAGACTTCTTACTATGAAAAGGCCATATCTCTGCACAGCTCTGTCATTGTCATTAGAATGCATCTTTCATTGGTCACATCAAAACACGTAGCCCCAGAGAAATACAGATCTGGTAGGGGGATGCCTTAACTTGAATGAAGCATTCTTGAACAAAGCATTTCTGCCTTCTGAATAAAACGTTCCTGGTTTGGCACATAAGCTTCAATGTATGCAATTAGGTGTAAAGAGGTATGTGGTGCCAATATGTAAAGCTGGCACAGAATAAAGAGTTCCTGCAATATAAATGACAGGGTGATGCCAACAGTTAGAATCAAGCCTACCATTGCTTGACTTCTGTGCTGGCTTTTGAGTAGGCACAATGCCATCCAGACAGACGTTCAGAATTTCAGAAAAGCAAAATACCACGTATGTATATAAATGCATTTGCAAAGAGCACAGTTTCTTACCAAGAATGTCAAACCACCCATCTGTCCTAGAAATCCAGACTCAGCTATGGGAATGAGTCACAAATGACCCATCTATAAATTAAATTAACTACTAAAAAAGATTATTTTGCAATAAAGGCAATTTTTGGCCTTGCTTCCCTCTTTTAATGCCTGGGATTATAGATAATCATTTTAACGAAGTCTTCACTGTCTTGATTGCTATATGCTTATCCCTGTGAAGTTAGGTATGAGCAAATGCTGGGACTATGCAACCTACTTGGACATCATGCAACTTTTTGTGTAGGAACTTTCATACAAGCTAAAATGATTTCACAACTTTAAATAAATGTTTATTTAAACATGTTAAATAGATGTTAAAACAAAACAACAACAACAGCAGGAAAGGGATATTCATTAGGACTATGCAAGAAAATCTGCAACAGCCAAGCTTTTTTTACAATATGGCTGCCTAAATTTAGGTTTCCAATAATATAATCTTAAATGAACCTAAATGACTTAGAAGTTTAAATACCTTTGGTCTTTGGTTGGAATTAGGCTTCAGCATCACTTAGGCACATTTGAAAATTCACTATACGGCATTATTTGATCATCTACATAAGTGAAGTGATTTTCAAATACGCTTTGTACCCTGCAACTTCCGCTGCTGCAGTTTAGTGTTCAGTAGAGCTGTGTGAAACTTTGGCAGCCATTTCATTTCAAAGGTGTTTTGGCCCATTTCAGTGCCCAAAACACCAAATCCGAAAATAAATGGAAGGCTCCAAAACATCTCCGAAACAAAATGAAACCATCCAAAATGTTCTGGAAATATTTTGGAAGTTTTGGAAAGTTTCAGAGGCAGGCTTACGGGGAAACAGAAACTGAGAAGAGGGAGGAGAAGGGGTGGGGGGAAGGACAGCTCTGATATTGACATCTGTAGCTGGACAGTGTCTCTGACCTGTCCCTGAGGTCTCTTCTAATCCCAGTGCTCTGGAGGAGGGATGGCAGCTGCTGTCATCCCACGCACAGATCCAGGGGCCCACACCCCACAGGAGAAGTCTGGCACAGCCCTACAGCTCTCCTGGGGGGGTGCGGGTCCCCAGATCTGTGTGCAGGATAACAGCATGGGCCCAGCATGGGCCCAGCGACAGCACCAGTCTTCCTGGTGCTCAACATAGGCTGTGCCGAGCACTGGTCCCAGCCAGCAGAAGCAGCCCGCTGTCATGCTGCGCACCGATCTGGGACCCATCCTGTGCCTACCTAGGAAGAAGGCGGCACAGCCCCATAGCTCTCCTTTCAAAGTGCTGGGAGGCTGGGGCCAGGTGGGGCATGGGGCTGGGCAGGGCAGCCATGGGGGCTTCTTCCACACCTCCCCCCACTGAGGCAGAGGCAGTGACAGAGGCAAGCACAGCCAGAGGAGCTGTAGCAGCAGTGATCAGGTCCTCTTAGAGCTCCTGGCAGAGCCCTGCTGTGCAATGCAGGACAGTGGGGGGCAGAGGGGATCGTCCCCCTGACCTGGTACCCACGTGGCAGCTGCCTTAATGCACGGTGCAGCATGGCTCAGCAGGGTGCTATGTGCTGTCTGGAAGCTGGGGTCACTGGGGCTCAGTGGTGCCAAAAGAAAGATTTTGACTTTTAGAAACATTTATTCCAGGGAGGGTAATAAATGGGGGGGCAGTAAAGACAGTACAGGTTGGCCCGAAGGTCTGGGCCTCAAGGACAAATCCTGGGCTCAAGGTCTGCAAGGACTGCCCACACAGTCTAGTCCATGGTCTTTCTAACAAGTATACATTGCAACAAAGTAAAAAACAAGGGGCTGGAGGGGCAGTGAGACAGGCAAGGGGGCCCGTGAGGTCAGGCAGGAGCAATGAGACTTGGGCCTACAGCCCACAGAGCCTGCCTTCACACTCTAGACAAAAAATAAACAATAGAAATATATACATATACATATATATATATATTCAGTTCCACAGCAGGGATGCTCAGGAGGGCCTGAGGACATCAGGGGCCGGTCCACACGGGCCAAGCTTGAGGCCTTGGCCTGCTGGACCCACCCCTGCACTCCGAGCAGGTGGCAGCACCAGAGTGCAAGGAGCAGGTGTCTCTTGACCCAGCACAGCACACCCTCAATGGCCCAGTGGGCCTCAAAGGTGGACACCATCCGTCAGAGGACTGCATGCTCAAATTTGAGTGAGAGGCAGGTCCACATGAACAGACAAAAAAACTGCAGAGCAGCATCCATCCCAGTCCCAGTGAGCCAGTTTTGGTGACTCTTCAGGGTTTCCATCTTGGCCTGGCCCACCAGGAATTTGGAGAGGCTGACTGTGCCCTGCTCAGTTGCCCAGTATGGGAAAGAGCAGATGTATGCGTTCTCTGAAGTCCAGGCCCAGTGCCCAAAGCAGCACCCTGAGGGCAGCAAAGAGCAGCTATAGCTGGGGATTGTTGAGGAAGGCATGAAAAATGTTTTCTTCCACTGCCCCTGGGCAGATGGGACAGATCACTGAGACCACTGTGTCCAGATGGCACACAAGGGTGCCAGTCCAGGTGCAGGTCCAGGTGGTGCACGAGGATACCATGCAGCAACCTCCACTGGAGTTCACTGGTCTTCTTGGCGGTGGGTACCTTGTATAGCGTGCACCATGCTGGGGCCCCCGGCAACAGCAGGCACCACTGCCACATGGTGTCAGGGTGGTCAGCCAGAACCTGGGCATGCCGGGTGCACACCAGCCATGTGTAGAGGTTTCTCTGGGGCAGTGTGTCAAAAGGACAGCCCATGTTGCTGCCGGGAGGCATGGGGAGCCTCAGCAGTGTATTGGGCCTGTCAGCTAGCTTGCTGGCCACCACCAGGATGACAAGCAGTTGTGGAAAGGCATAGCCTGCAGTGTCCGTGGTGGGGAGGGCCTGGTGCACCTGAAGGTAGCTTTCCAGGGCAGCCCTAACAGCCCGCAAAAGCTGGCCCATGGTGTGAATGGAGCACAGGGCTGGGTAGCCAGGGCCTCGGCCAACAGCCAGCCCAACTGAACAGGGTTCAGGAGATGCCCCAGGCAGCTGGTGTGCACCTTGATGAGGGTGGCCACAAGGCTGGCAGAAGCCAGACTTGGCACCGCATGCTGCAGCGCCAGGTTGTAGATCAGGGACTCCTGAAGCAGCTGTGGGAACCACAGGCTCCTGGCCATGGGACAAACGTGGAAGGTGGCCCACCAGGCCTGCACCATGCTGTGGTAGAATGGTGGGAGGAGTGCCCCATTCAGGAAGGTAAGGTCCAGCATGAACAGCTCCTGGTCAAAGCTGAGGCACCCCACCTGGTGCAGGAACTGGCACACCAACTGCCACCATGGGAAGTGGCCCTCGGCATACAGGAGCCCATGGAGGGATTGCAGGCAGTAGGTGGCCACCCTGCTGGCCAGGTCAATCAGGCCCTGGCTTCCCTCGGTGGTGGGTGGGTAGAGGGTAGCTCATGGGAGCCAGTGGCATCTGTCCCAAAAGAAGTCCATCAGAAGCCACTGCAGCCTCTTAAGCAGCTCTGGTGGGGGGTCCAGCACAGCGTACCAATACCACAGGGTCACGGCCACCAGGTTGTTAGTGATGAGGACCTGGCCAGTGCCAGCACTGAAGGCGGGCCTCCACCCCCTCTACCAGGTACTCCCAGTTGCAGGCTGCAAAGGCCAGTGGCCCCAGGAACACCCCCAGGGCTTTGAGGCCTTCCCAGTTCCAGTCAAGGCCCCCTGGCAAGTCTGGGGGTGGGGGTGTCATCCCATACCCTGAGCAGGAGGGTGTCGCTCTTGCCTCCATTGATACAGGCTGGTGAGGCAAGCTCATAGGTGTGCTGGCAGTCCACCAGAGCCCACATGTCCTCCTTGTTGCCCAGGAAGACTGTCATGTCATCCACGTATACTGTCAGCCAGATTGGGGCACTGGTGGTCAGGCCCAGTGCCGGTGCCAGGGCTAAGCCGCTCAGGTAGCATTGCAGAATGTGCAGCAGTAGTTCAATGGCCAGGGCATACAGCATGCCTGACAGGGGGAAGCCCTGGTGGATGCCTCGACACACCAAGAATGGGATGTGCAGCACGCTGTTCACCTTCAGCAGGCTGGAGATATTGTGATACAGGACCCAGAGCACTGTTATGAAAAGGGGCCCAAAGCCAAAACCATCAAGGTTGCCAAGCAGGTACTGGTAGTCAGCCCAGTTGAAGGCCTTCTCCTGGTCCAGAGAGAACAGGCCAATGTCCAAGCTAAGGAGCTCCGCAGCCACAAGCAGATTGTGCAGCAGGAACAGGTGGTCCTGGATGGTCCTGCCCGGCACACAGTTCCTCTGCTCAGGCCTGATGACAGAGGCCATGATGGTGCAGAGCTAGTTTGCCAACAACTTTGCCAAGGTCTTATAGTCAGTGCACAGAAGGGAAACTGGCCACCAGTTCTGAAGGCAGCCGAGGTCCCCCTTCTTGGGCAGCAAGGTGAGCACCGCCCAGCAGCAGCTGTTTGGCAGAGTCCCATTGCTGAGGCTCTCACAGATGACACGGAGCAGGCTGGGCCCAAGGAGGGGCCAGAAAGCTTTGTAAAACTCCACAGGCAGTCCATCAAGGCCTAGGGCCCTGCCCGAGGTGAGCCCCCACCCACAGCAGCCTTGAGGTCTGCCAAAGAAAACTCCAGGGCCTTGGCCTGCGAAGCACAGAGCTGCAGCAGGTCCACATACAGTCACCAAGTGGCCTCCAGGAAGGTGGGGTCAGCTGCAAACAAGTTCCAGTAGAACGTGATGGCGTGCCCCCGCACCTTGCCTGGGTCCATGAGTAGCTGTCCTTCCAGGGTCTTGAGATGGTCCAAGGCCTTCACCACAGCCCACCACCCCTCCAGGCTGAAGGTCCCACTAGGGGGAATGCCATACTGGATCTGGTATTGGCAACAGGGGATGACATGATAGGGGACCTCCAGATCGGCAGCCATTTGGGAGACAGCGATCACCTAATAATAGAATTCAACATAAGACGTCAAGTGGGTAAGGTAACTAGTAGGGTGAAAGTGCTAGACTTTAGGAAAGCTGATCTCAATGCACTCAGGTGATTAGTCAAGGACGCACTGCAGAGTAGGAGTTTTGAAGGGATGGGAGCCCAAGAAGGGTGGCTGTGCCTTAAGGAAACGATCCTTCGGGCACAAAGCAAGACGATCCCCGAGCGAGGCAAAAAAGGGAAAGGGGTCAGGAGGCTTCCATGGCTGACCAGAGAAATCCAGGGCAGCCTAAGGGCCAAAAGGGGAGCACATAAAAAGTGGAAACAAGGTGAGATCACTAAAGATAAATATACCTCCTCTGCTCGTGCTTGTAGGGAGGCAGTTAGGTGGGCCAAAGCTACCATGGAGCTGAGGATGGCAACCCAAGTAAAAGACAACAAGAAATTGTTTTTTAGATATATAGGGAGTAAAAGGAAGACCCAGGGAGGAATAGGACCCCTGCTAAATGGGCAGAAACAATTGGTGACAGACAGGGGGGACAAGGCTGAACTCCTCAACGAGTTCTTTGCCTCAGTGTTCCTAAGAGAGGGGCACGACAAGTCTCTCACGGATTGTAGAGAGGCAGCAGCAAGGCGCTGGACTTCCATACGTAGATCCTGAGACGGTGCAGAGTTACTTGGAAGAACTGGATGCCTTTAAGTCGGCAGGCCCGGATGAGCTCCATCCGAGGGTGCTGAAGGCACTGGCCGACATCATTGCAGAGCCACTGGCGGGAATATTCGAACGCTCGTGGCGCACGGGCCAAGTCCCGGAGGACTGGAAAAGGGCTAACGTGGTCCCCATTTTCAAAAAGGGGAGGAAGGAGGACCCAGGCAACTATAGGCCGGTCAGTCTCACCTCCATCCTTGGTAAAGTCTTTGAAAAAATTATCAAGGCTCACATTTGTGAGAGCCCAGCAGGGCAAATTATGCTGAGGGGAAACCAGCATGGGTTTGTGGCAGGCAGATCGTGCCTGACCAATCTAGTCTCTTTCTATGATGAGGTTACGAAACGCCTGGACACAGGAGGAGGGGTGGATGTTGTATACGTAGACTTCAGGAAGGCCTTCGATACGGTATCCCACCCCATACTGGTGAACAAGTTAAGAGGCTGTGATGTGGATGACTAGACAGTCCGGTGGGTGGCGAATTGGCTACAGGGTCACACCCAAAGAGTCGTGGTGGATGGGTCGGTCTCGACCTGGAAGGGTGTGGGCAGTGGGGTCCCGCAGGGCTCGGTCCTTGGACCGATACTCTTTAATGTCTTCATCAGCGACTTGGACGAGGGAGTCAAATGTACTCTGTCCAAGTTTGCAGATGACACAAAGCTATGGGGAGAAGTGGACATGCCGGAGGGCAGGGAACAGCTGCAGGCAGACCTGGATAGGTTGGACAAGTGGGCAGAAAACAACAGGATGCAGTTCAACAAGGAGAAATGCAAAGTGCTGCACCTAGGGAGGAAAAATGTCCAGCACACCTACAGCCTAGGGAATGACCTGCTGGGTGGCACAGAGGTGGAAAGGGATCTTGGAGTCCTAGTGGACTCCAAGATGAACATGAGCCGGCAGTGTGACGAAGCCATCAGAAAAGCCAATGGCACTTTATCGTGCATCAGCAGATGCATGACGAATAGGTCCAAGGAGGTGATACTTGCCCTCTATAGGGTGCTGGTCAGACTGCAGTTGGAGTACTGCATGCAATTCTGGGCGCCACACTTCAAGAAGGATGCGGATAACCTGGAGAGGGTCCAGAGAAGGGCAACTCGTATGGTCAAGGGCCTGCAGACCAAGCCCTACGAGGAGAGACTAGAGAAACTGGACCTTTTCAGCCTCCACAAGAGAAGGTTGAGAGGCGACCTTGTGGCTGCCTATAAGTTCATCACGGGGGCACAGAAGGGAATTGGTGAATATTTATTCACCAAGACGCCCCCGGGGGTTACAAGAAACAATGGCCACAAGCTAGCAGAGAGCAGATTTAGATTGGACATTAGGAAGAACTTCTTCACAGTTCAAGTGGCCAAGGTCTGGAACGGGCTCCCAAGGGAGGTGGTGCTCTCCCCTACCCTGGGGGTCTTCAAGAGGAGGTTAGATGAGTATCTAGCTGGGGTCATCTAGACCCAGCACTCTTTCCTGCTTATGCAGGGGGTCGGACTCGATGATCTATTGAGGTCCCTTCCGACCCTAACATCTATGAATCTATGAATCTATAAGTGGATCAGGGCGTCAGCCTCTGCCAGCTCCTGGAAGCGAGCACGCATCCTCACACCATGGACCACAGCCTCCGCCAGCTCCTGCAGGCATTTCCTGCGGGACTGAAGGCTTGCGATGAGTACGGTGTTGCTGCCAGTACAGAGCAGGGCTGCCACAAGCTCCACCATGTCCTCCTCCAGCTACTGGGTGCAGCGGCAGATCTCGCTTGCCACCAACTGGGAATGCTGCTAGCAGAACACCCAGACCTAGATCTTCCCCACATCCCACCACAGCTGCCAGGAGGAGTAGTCGGCTTGTGCAGCCTCCCAGCTCCTCCAAAGGTGGGCGAAGCAGTCACAGAAGTTGGCGTCCTGCAGCAGGCTGATGTTGAGGCACCAGTAAGGGGCTCATGTGCATGTTCTGTGTGGCAGGATGATTTCACAGCAGACCCAGGCGTGGTCCGAGAGGCCTGTTGGAATAATGCAGCTGCTGTGCAGTAGTGGCAGGTGGTGCTGGGTGATGTAGAGGTGGTCAAGGTGGGAGATGGTTATCCCACTGGCGCTCATCTTTACCCATGTGTATTGGTGCACGTCAGCATGGAAGACCTGTCAGGCATTGACAAGGTCTGCCCCCTCCAGCACAGCCCACAGCTTTTGGGTTGAAGGCAGGTGCAGTTCTAGCCCCATCCGGTCATGGTACAGTTGAAATCCCCACCCACGAGGAGCAGGTCATCGCTCTCACTGGCCTCATGCAGGAGTTCATCCAGAGTCTCTAAGAAGGCTACACTCCCCTTGCTGTGTGCATAGATGTTTATGAGGAGCAGGCTCTGGTGTGCCAGGGTAACGTGGACAGTCAGCGAACAGCAAGGGACAACCTCGCCGAGTCATACTGCAGCAGAGGAGGTCACAGTCACTGCACCCAGTGAGGCACCAGCGCTTGAGGTACCAGCTTCTGTAGAGGGAACCAGGGCAGAAGGGGTGTGGGAGGAATCCCCAGTACATACACTGGGTGGGACTTCAGCCCCAACAGGGGTGGGAAGATCCTGGGAGATCATCCCAGTTCCCACCGGGTGGTATGCTCACTCCAGAGGCACCAATCCTCACAGATGAAGCAGGGGTGGAGGGCGGCTGGGAGGAGCCCCCAGCTCCACCCCTCAATGAGGCTGCTGAAGGTGGATGCACCATCTCCTTGCGCAGGTGCAGCAGCCAGTGTCCTGGATGATTGCCCCAGCAGCCAGGTGGGAGCTGCTGCCACAGCAGCAGCACGCCGTCTCACCCTGAAAGAGGTAGATCACATACTGCCTCTCATCCACCACAAAGATCATGGAGGGAGGCAGGGTCTGGAGCCCCCCCCCCCCCCCCCCGAGCAGCATGAACACCTGTCTCCAGAAGGACAGGATGTGCCTGAGCCTGGGGTTGCTGCTCCCTATGGACAGCCTGCACCACTGGCTAGTGAGGACGCCATAGCACTTGACTGCTTTAGCCAGGTTACCATCCATACTGCCAGGGTCTCCAGGGGTGTGGCCAAGTAGTGGATGCCTGAGACTGCCAGCCCTGCCACACACACCTCCCTTACCAGGCCAGGGGAGCTCAGGTAGATGAAAAGCACTGAGTTCACCGGGGCAGCATTACAGATATTCTGACATTCCACCAAGTCCACCAGAGCTCTGGCGCAGGCCTCCATCCTGATGTGGAGAAAGCCATGCACCCACAGACCATGGCTGAGGGACAGGTCTGCCCTGGCCGCTGGCAGCCATCCTGGGCAGGAAAAGGTTAATTCCCACACAGGGGCTGCTGCAGGAAAAAAAAAAGCCTTGGGCTGAAGCTGGAGACTAGGAGGGGGCTAAAACAGCCCTGATATTGGCCCCAGGGGGGACAAAACAGCCCTTCAGGGGCTGAAGGCAAGCCCTAAGGCAGAAGGAGGTGGCAGAGACCAGGGTAAGGGGCTCTGGAGGAGGGAGGCAACAGGAATCAAAGGGAGAGCACAGGGGGGAGAGGAGGAGGGAAGTGCCTCCACAGAGCCCAGGGGAAAAAGCTCTGAAAGTGGGGAAAAGGGGCAGAGAGGGGGTCCCCAAGAACAGGCTGGGGAAAGGCAAGGTTTAGGGGTGGGGAGAGAAACATGGTGGGGGCAGGGAGTGGGGAGGAATGTGCAGAAGGAGGAGCTCAGAAGGGCTTCACCTGGCCACCACCATCTTGAAAGAAAGAAAGAAAGAAATCTTAAGTTAGAGAATGAAATTCTCCCCTAGACACGGGTATCCATTAGGAAGAAATAAAAAAATGGTGGTCCAATGCAAACTGCACTGTTAAATTATGAACACATACCAAAACTATATAGATGGAACAAAGTCTGGGGAACAGACTAGCTTTGCACAGTGCTCTGAAAGTTAGCATGTTCTGGTTTTACTGTACCAAACAGGGAAAAAGAGGAAGAAAACTTTCCTCCAGCATTAGCATAAGGGAAATGACAAAAAGTTTTTTCTGTATATTGGAATATCATATGAGATGGAATTTTTATTTTGATCATCGGTGACTGTGGCCTTTAAGTAATCCCACCATTGTGCAGAGATTTTAAAGGAAACAAAGCATTACACAAATTGGGCATTGTTACAAACTGGGCATTTATTTTCCAAGTGAATTTTGGGGGGTGAAATACACTGATTTAATAATTCTATAATATTTAAGCATGTTATCTCAGTTTTCCCAAATTGTGTCAAAACAAACAAAAATAGAAAAGTAAACATTTTCTCAACTTTTTTTAATGTATTATTTTTAAGCTAACACAAATGATTGCACATGCTGCTTTGACTGGTTTAAAATCTACCACTTTTAACTTCAGAGGAGCTTATGCGAATATTTTCTCCAGTATTAATCCAAGTACAGCTGAAAACCTGGTAGCTAATATCAACGCTGTATATATGCAGTTAGAGTGATTCTTACAGTTATATTGAAGCCCACCAGCCTTCTTACTGTAACCCCTTGACCCTAATCCCCAGTGGCAAAGAGCCCTAAGCCTGGAAGCAGTGCTGAGCTTCTAGTTATGAGGTGAACCATTTTGTTCTCAACCAACTGGTCCACACTTTTCCCATGCTGTTTTCAATCAACTACTCCACACCTTTCTGTTGTGTCTGTTGTGTCACTCCTTTGTCCACAACCCTACCAACAGATGCCCCATAATTCCCTGTTACCTTTCTCAGCCTTCCTAAATACCTATTATTTTATACTGTCCATAAGTAGAAGTCCTAAGATCAATTCCTAAGAAATTTTGCTTTAGATAGAACAAGAGACCCAAGGGTGCATCTTAGTGTATCCTGGCATTTCGATCTACACCAGTGGTTCCCAAACTCTGACAGATTGCAAACCAATTTAAAACAATACAACCTTAAGTATCACCAGCAAATTTTTGTCATATAAATTATAATAAATCTGTTAACACGTACCACTGACAGGTTGTCTGTGTACCACTGGTAATATCCATACTGCAGATTGGGAACTGCTGATCTACACAGTAGGATAGACACAAGGGAAAAGAAAACTCAGGCTGATTGAGTGTGACTACAATGTCATCTTAAATATTAGCATAGTCACACTCTTTCTTAGTTACGTTCAGGCTAACAGTCTGACTAGATGTGTCTACATGAGATGTTTTACTGTGCAGTAGAGCTAATTACTACGCAGTAAGCATTAGGGCTGTGTGAAGCTTCAGTCATTGATTCTATTCAGCAGAGATTCAGCCCAATTCAGCAGCTGAATCACTGAATCTGAATTGAATAAGGGGACCCTTTAATCTCTCCGAATCGAATTGGAACCCTCTGAATCGATTTGGAGAGATTCAGGGAGATTCGATGATTCAGACATAGAAACAGTGTTGTTTTTTCTACGTACGTCAAGGTGCCAGGCAGCTCCTGAACACTGTGATGGTGGGGCAGATGAAGCATGCCATGGGAGCATGGGGGTGTCCCCAGTACCCTTGGAGGCAGACCTGGAACTGGACCAGAAGCACTTCTGGTCCACTTCTGGGTCTACCGTGAAGCACACAGGGGACCATCTCCCCCCTCTCTCCAGCTTGGCTACTGGTGCCTCCTGGGTCTGGGGAGGCACCCAGGGTCCTGTCATATCTGATCGCCAATCACCAATCCTGGAGATTATGGGTGGGGGATCTCCTGTGTGCTCAGTGGCAGACACAGAAGTGGACTGGAAGTACTTCCAGTTCACTTCCGGGTCCCCTGCCATGCATGCGGGGGATGCATGCTTCTTTGGGGCACTCCATTCACCCCACCATCTCAGGATTCACAAGCCATGCCTGGTACCTAGAGGTATGTAGAATAAACATTTAAAGCTGTGTCTATGGCCAAATCCCTGATTCTCTGAATCAGCAACGAATCTTCAGATTCGGATTTAGCCGAATCGAATCGGGACAGTGATCCGAATCAATGAATCAAATCACTGTTCCCTGAATAGGGCCAAATCTGAATCGAATACAGCCCACTTCACAGACCCCTAGTAAGCATCTGCATATACATGTGCAGAAGCTTACTTCACAGTAATTGGCTCTAATCATGAGTAAATTTGATACCTGCACATGCAAATAGCAAATTTATTCAAGATTAGTAACCACAGAGTAGTGCATGTGTGGACCTCTGATCAGGACTAAATGTACTCCAGGTCAGTTAAGCAGCAGGGTGCAGCAGGGGGTGGTTAACTGCTCCCTGCTCCCAGGAACTGCCTGCTGCCAGGACACAGGAACTATGTACCCCTATCCCAGAATCAGGGAGCTCCTAACCCCCACTCTACAGTTGCAGAGCCAGTGCTGGGAGATTTGTCTCTGCAATAGCCTTACCTCCCAGCCCAAGCCCTGTGGTGGTGGGACCCAGGCAAATCTGCTCCCAAGACCCTGCACTTGTAGATGCCTGTCCAGGAGTATTTACACATGAGTAAACTGCTCCCAGAACTACACTTCATCTGAGGCTTCAAGAGGCCGAGAAGTGATGACAATGTAGTCAGTCACATGAACATAAGCTTCATGTTGAAAATCATGGTTCTTTACATAATTTTAATACCAAGACCCCCAAACTATGAATAGTAGTCAACTTTTTGTCAAACTAAGCCTGCATTTTTATTGTGTAATAAGAACAAATACTGAATGAGTGCTGTTATTTTGCATTTTGTTGCAAACAGCCTTGGGAGAAATAATGCCTAGCATAATGTCTCTGTAGTTTGTGGGTTATCTAATTGGATTCATAGAACAATAATAAAACAAGGATTTACTAAGTATCACCAGAACCTCCAGATAAATCAGAAGCATGCTTTCAAGTTCATATTACTGACCACAGTGGAATTAACAGTTCATAACATAATTAATCCTGCTGCTAAAATTAGATGCAGCCAAATAATTTTCACCAATGATGTTGCTAATAATTCATTCTAATTTATCCTGCTCTACTTACCAAAAAGAAATAGTTGGAATAGTTTAAATTTAAAAACAATTCATGCAAACATTCATATTTCAATTTTGAAATTCATACCAGGTTTTGAAATTCATGCCATCTAGTTGCATATATTATGGGGTTTGGTTCACCAATTGGGTAATTTATGTAACTAACTTTGTATTGTATGTTTTGAACATCACGTAGCCAGTTACAATTGAGCTTTAATTAAATATTTAAGAATTTTAATGCAAATTCAGATTTTGTGAATATTTTTGCTATAAAGATCATTTAGATGAACATTCTAGTAACGTTATTAGTTCTACTAAAGAAAAAAAAAATAGCTGCAGCATCACCAGCAACAATGAGTGCTTCAGAGATTGTGTTAGATAAAAGGGATTATCACAAAAAAGAAAAAAATTGTACAATATTAGATACAGTTTCACTAAAGGTGTTAAATTACACAGCTGAATTCACATTTTAGAAATTATGGATTGTAGGGATATATGTATCTATATATGTATCTATCTATCTAGATATATACACACACACACACACACACACACACACACACCGTGACAAAAGATATTTTATTTTTCCCACTTACTGTCACAGTCATATTGTATGATTGATACCAATTTATATTGCAGTCAGGTATATATTGAATGATTAATGGATATCAAATAAATGTCAAAGAGTTTTTTAAGATGAATGCTTAAAATTATTATTTCTGAGCTGCCATAAGAAGTTACGTGACTTTCCTTTATTTCCCTTTCCCCTGACGAAAAATGTAGGCATTTTAAATTCCTAGTTGCTGTTGAGTAGTAGCTTTTTAAATTACTGTGTGAAATAAGTATCTTCATTTTTAATCTTCACTTAATGAGGGGGGTGTCCTGGATGCCACTATTAACCAAGCTTGCTTTATTTCCCAATATTTAAAGGTTTTATATTCCCAATATTCTGTTTTCCCATAACTATTATTTTGACATTTGATTTTTATAAATCTGGTAAAACCACAGAATCCCCTGCATTTTCTTTGTAATTCACTCAGGACTACACAGTGACAAAGAAGTTCAATTCCAGTGTTTCCTGCACTTATCCATTAATTTTATTTCTTGTAAGTAATAATCCCATTCTGTTACTGTTTCAATCACTGAATCCTCTGAGGCTGAGTCCTATGTATATCTGACAAGTTATACTGAAACATTGCATGATTCTCTGCCAGTATATCAGTTGGTTTTCTTACTACTTTAAGTCTTATTTTCTCCTATGGATAATGGCATAGTGTAAGTGCTAAGACTTAGGCTATAAGATATAAAATACATTACATTACTATACATTATTTTCTGACTAAAGATAAAGTCCACCAAAATTAGGAATGCATTTTAGCAGCAGACAATGATGGGGTATACATAAAACATTGACTAAAATAACTGAGGATTCTTAAATGCAGTCCATTATGCCCTAAGTCATTCTGTGGGTGAAAAAATAAGCTTCATATACTAAACCCATTTATTTTTCATGTCTTGTAATAAGCAAACTCTCAGCACTGTTCAGTATGTGATAGATTTCCTTCCATACTTTAGCCTCCCTCAGTCCCAAACCATTGACAGAGTTCATTCCAGAATTTATCAGCAAGGGTCAATGACAGAGAGGTCACAACTACTGATACATCTCATGCATTTTTACATGGAATAATTGCCCTGAAGTACTTTTTTTTCCCAAAAAAGGACTTTACTGGAGTCATAGGATACTGCAACAAAATATTAATTTATTAGGAATAATAAGCATGTTTTGACACCTGTACAGACTCTCTGCTAAGACAGAATCCTATCGTACACATCTATAGTGAAGAAGAATGTTATTCTACTATTAGATGGCTTTTAGGATTTTGTAAAGGAATGCCCAAGGGTAGTCTAGGCTATTTTGTAGTAGAAAAAAAAAAATCAAGTCCACTAAATCCCAGTATACATTTGCATAATCCTTCAATACACTGCACACTCTAACTATCATTCATTTCACTGGGTGTATAGTGGAAGAACAATACAAATGAGTTCCCAGTGACAACAGGTATTGGGGGACTGAGCTGTGCACAATGGAAATGACAGGGCAGCTTTTTTGGAAAAGGATTGACTAGATAAAATATCTTTGAAACTAGGTTGGAAGTGATCCACTGGGCACAATTATTCCTATTCCCACAATAATCCTCCAAGGAACAGAGTTAGGAATAGTTATTCTCATCTTTGGTTGCAGTGGTTCATATCTCAGTGATTATTTACAACTTTATTTCAGTCCTCTTAAATAATATTTCAGGTTGACTCAGAGCAACATGTGTATGTTTTTTTGAGAACCCCATAGAAAACAAATCTTACAGGACCTTCAGCACTCATCTCCCAATAATGGTACATCTGACACAGTACCAGTGAAAAGCATCTGAGAAGTTCTGGTAGAATACAGTACCCAAGGACCTCCTGTGAAAGAACAATTTCAGTAGGGTGGTAAGAATTTGCTAGCATAGCATGGCTTTCTATTGGACAAATAGCATGATTAGGATACACTTAAGCTTCTGAATGCAATGCAGACCTGAAGAAGAATGCATTGTATTAGAATTCTCTTCTCTTCTCTTAAGTCTATCTCACATATGCAGTTGGTCCAATAAAATGTATCAGCCACAAAAATCCTTGCCTTTCACATATTCCATTGATCATCACAGCTGCAACATCCCTCCAACAGTACCCTAGAATACAATTATGGTTGATATTTTGATAAATCATTCACAGTAGCAGTTCCCAAACTCTGACAGATTGCACACCACCCATTTAAAATGATACAACCTTAGGTAGCACCAGCAAATTTTTGTCTCATAAAATAATTATAATAAATCTGTTAGCACATACCACTGACACATTGTCTGTGTACCACCATACACAATGACACATGAAGTTCTAACTTAGATCAGGAACAAATAGTGTTAGGAACTCTATAGGCATAATATGGGTTCAGGAAATTTTGGTTCAAACAAACAAGATCAATAGTATTGCATGGGAGGGAAAACAGGAGCAGCTAAATTAACTTGTCTATGTCCAGCATCACAGGAGACCAGAGTCAAAAAAAGAAACTGTTTAAATTTAGTACCCTAGACACTGGATCATGCTGCTTGTATCTATATGGATTTGGGATATGAAGCAAAACATATATTAATACATGCTAATCAGATCTCTTTGTTGATGCTGTTGTCCCTAAACCAGGTTTGCTTGGAGTTGTTTCTTTTTAACCCAGCATTTGGGGCCTTTTCAGGTACTTTCTGTTAGAAAGAGAACTGATTATACAAGTCAGATATTTCTTCGATACAATCCAGTTCTTTTACACAGAGTATGTGCAAAAACCCAATTCACCATATGCAGTACAAACAATGTCAGCCAAGTTTCCTTGCTTGCAGTGTCCACACTTGTCTTTTCAGAAAATCTTATACCCCAAAGAGCTCTGTCCCTGTTCCTTGTCAGGGTTACACTCATAACATGATTAAGCAGTCTACTGCTTTCTGATTCCTTGCTGCCTGACACAGTTTCAACTAATGAAAGCCACAGCCCAAGATAATGAGTCTTCAGGGAAACCATTTTGTCCACATGGCATAGCTTCTTCTCAGGCCTTGACATTTTGGCAGATGGTTTCTATTGTTTCAAATATTACTAGACAAAAGTCAGTCTACACATGCATTTATGCTGACTTAAATTTACTGAACAGTAAGGGCTTGTGTAGACAAATAGGAGCCCTAAATTGAAACGGTGGTTTTTAAAAAGACTGCTTCAATGTAGGGCTGATTAAACCCCCGTGTCGTGCATCCCCCCCCAGCCGCTGACTTACCTGCCTCTCCAACAGGGAGGGGAGGGTGAGCTGCCAGTGGATGGAGAGGGCCCTTGGCTGTTGGGGGGCTGGTGTTTTCCTCTGCAGCAGCAGCAGCCCACCTGCCCCCTCCCCCGGTGTCACCCGCCCACAGCCACCTGGCTCGGCTGGTCCCGGGGGGGCACCGCAGCTGCAGAGGGAAGCACTGGCCCCCCGCACAGCTCAGGCAGGCAGGCTTTGGTGGGAGTGGGAGGAAGAAGATCAGACTCACCACTTTTCTTGGGCAAAGCCTGTTTTCCTGGGCTGCTGCCAGGCTGCCCGCAGGGCTTCCTGCAGAGCCATGGAGACGCATGGAGCCTGGTGTTTTATTCCATGGCTGTAGGGACAGCAAACTAAAACTCTTCAAAGGATTTTTAGTTTGCTGTGCCCCAAGTCATTTAAGCTGCATTATGCCACCAAATTTCCTACAGTGGCTGAAATTAATGCACCATACACCACCGATGCATGCAAACACTGACACATTTAAAGCAGTGCAAGAGCATTTAGCCCACTTTATAGTGTCATGCACACACATCTCTCATTTTGTCTACACACAGCCCAAGTTACTGTGCAGTAAGCGGGAATAGGCTGGTGTCTATACATGTAGGCATTAAAGCACGTTAATTTTGTGTATGGACTGACTTGGGGCTAAAGTTAGTCTCAAGTCAGTCTACACACACAATGTTACTGCACAGTAAGGTGTCTGCACATGCATTGCTGCATAACTAATCGGACATAAATTTGATACTTGCATGATGCCAGTACCAAATTAATGCTCAAGTCAGCATAGGTCACCATACTTACTGCACAGTATGGGCATGCACGTATAGCTGTGCACCCGTACTACACAGTAATTTTGGTTACTGCACAGTAAATGTACATGTGTAGAGATGTTTAACTACTCTTTCATTTAAACTAAGTGGAAAGTGTTTAGTATGCCTATCAACAGTAAACATATCTTTGATCAATGGCAGCTATTAATCGGCTCCAGCGTAACAATATAAAAGCAAGTATATGCATGTGTTATGTTTAGTTCATTAATCTATGTGGTTCAAAGAAAATGCCTGTATCAGGTTTTCATAATGCAAGTAACTGAGTGAGATTTACCTTCTGTTCTGTACCATGTGACCTTGACAATTCATAGGATTCAAAATTGTAGCTCAGTTAATTATTCAGTCTTGGTATATGTGACTTAAGAATGCATTTTCATGAACCTTCTCTACAGTTCCTCCAATTTCTTAAATAATTGATAAACAAAGAATAATGTATTTTTTTCAAAAAAATATGATCAGCGTTCCTTCAGAAACAGTGAAATGTTTTCAGACATAAAAGTGACTTTAAGGTATATGGGGTCCTATATACTCTCTACCTAAGTTTTTCCATCCAGAATACAGTGCAAGGCAGTAGGCTGCTGTCCATTAGTCAGAGATGCATCAGGAACCACAGTTACTGAATGTCTAGTCTGACTTCTTTAAGCCTGTTCAAACTCTTAACTAATTACAGTAGTGTAATTCTTTCTCTGCCTTCGCAGTAATTTTCCTCACATTTATGTGCTTCACCAATGCACCTTCTCAAAATATGTGTAAATAGGGAACATGTAAATATTTTAGGAAGGTAAATATTTTAGGAAGGGCACAGATGGGATAAGATGCAACACTTCAGTGTAACATAAAAAATATTCGATTCACATCAAGTTACAGAAAAGAGGAAATAATTGAAAAATGTTTAATATAATAACAACAACAACAAATAAGTCTAATGATGGCAAAGTGCAGACCCAATGCATGAATGAGTTAACTGCCGCACACAAGGAAGTCTCACTAAAATCCATGTAAAGTTAGAACTCTTATGCTGGAAATAAATTAGTCCCTATTGCCCATATTTCTTGGCAATTAATCATTCCATATTAGAAACAAATGTCTGAAAATAATTTTCAGTGCAAGTTTTCCCCTACAAAAGGATCCATGACAGCAGCAGACTGCCTGTGTGAGTACCACTGGTATTAGCATGCTGTACAAAAGCGGGGATTTGACTGCACATATGTGAAGGATTGAGCCCTTAAAAAAATTCCAATTTGTCATTGAACTGAATGGGGCATGTGCCTCCTCTACAATACCGGAATGAATCTCAGTTTGAAAAGAACAGTTCTGACAGAGATTCCTCCTGAAACACATTTATTAAAGGAAATAGTGAAACAAAACAGCTAAATAAGTAGGTACTGATTTTGTATTTACAAAATATGTTTGTATGCTTATAGATATATATATTTACCCTGTAGATATATGTTTTTTATACTTTATGTTTATATCCCTTAAATTATAAAGTGATATTGGAGTCCCACTCATGCCAGCTTTAGGAATATTGATAGTTTCTCTGAAGAGAGCTACTCATATTGTTATTTTTGTTCACAACACATCAGAAATAAGTATTATTGTCTGTTTGTCAGGCAGTTGAAGGCTGTGCTATTTTTCTCCTATGTTATATTCTAAACATTTTCCTTAACTTTTAATGAAAGTCAGAGGAATGACTTCTGTGATTGAAGTTAAGCATATCCAGGGTGGGTGTAGGATCAGGTCATAAAGCTGTAAAATAAAGCACTAGACTAAAGGCCAAAGTGATTCAGTCAAAATGTATTAATTAAATCTATTCATTTCAACAGGCAGGTTTCTCAGGTCCAGTATGGGAAAGAAAGATGCAGGGAGATTGGAACAGGGTGGGAGAAATGCAAGTCAGAAGAGCCTCTGGCCTGGAAGTTAAGAAACTAGTAGGAGATGTGGATCAACTTGTATGTGGACTTAAAACTCAATCTCACACATTCAAAGTGAGTCCTTAACCATCATGCTATTGACTGTTCTTGGGTGCATCTCACTCTCCTTGCTTTGTCAAAGAAGTGTTTGTTTCATTCCACTAGGGAAATAAAAAAAAAGTTGAAGCAGAAAATCGATCCTATTTCCACCTACAGCAGAATAGGATCACCCTACATAAGAACCTGCTAGAAGTAAAAGGGAAAAAAAAGAGGATCCTCCATCCTTTCAGACTAATAGCCTAGTGGCTCAGACACTTGCCAAGAGTGTGGGAAACCATGGTTATAGGATCCCTTTCCAGAGGGCATTTGAAGCTATGTTGATTACTTTCTAGCAAAGCTGTCTACCTGCCAAGCCATGGAATATGCATTGCCCAAGGACCTTGTGTATTGCTCCTTTTGAAGCTGGCCCACTGCTCTTTGCATTTAATATTCATTGGATACAATGGATAAAAAGCATTGGGGTACAATCAGCCCTTTTGGTGGCAAAGTTTCTCGCTAGAACACAGGGTGCAGCATCCTTTCTGGGGCAGCATCCATTGCGCTAAAACATCCTCTCTCTAAAATATTTTTGTCTTCTTGGCTCTTCTTGTCTTCTGCTATTGACTGCTTAGTGAGCAACTACAAGAGGAAGGTTGGAGAATACTTTGGTAACCCCTAATTTATGTCTGGCAAATACTTTGTTGGGAAGTGGGAGTAGCAGGCCCTGGATGAGTGAGGCCTAAAACCTGGGTCTTCTCTTCTCTTTGTAAGTAGGCTCTATCATCCACTGGGCTAAAAGGCAAAAGAACCCTTCTCCTGGTTTTTCTATGACTAAACTTTCAGGACTTACACTTACTCATATGCTCAGGTGTTTCTATTCCTGCTGAGAACCTATGCATGGGATCTACTGAGCATGCTTAGTAGGAATATGCAAGCTTGTAAGGTCTAATTGAATTTTATATATTAAGTTTTCATAGTTTCTAATAGTCATCAATAAATTGAAAACTAATGATTTTAAGTTCACCTCTCCCCAGGTTGTGCTGTCTCTTTTTCATCCTAAAATCCCCTTAGCTCTATAGAATGTGTAAATATACCTCCATGCAGGAGTGCTAACTGTGAACACTGCATATACCTGTACTTCCACTAATGTGGAACCTGAATATTTGTTTCTTCTTTCCGTTGACCTTAATAATATGACTGGGTTAATAATACCGTTAAGGTTAATGAGCCAATTATTTTTAGACAAGACATACTGCACACTGACTCACTATGGCATGCAAATAACTGCTAGCAGTCAGTGGCCTTTGTATTGCTGTTTGTACCTATAAATTAATCTTGAGCAATTATTAATAAGATTTCAGGGAATGCTTGCATTGATGATTTTTAAAACTGAAGGCTATAATAGATAATCACCGTTCAAGAAGCAAAAGGTTTTCTAAAGAGTACCTTTTTATCTGGATTAGTATATATTTGGAGCTATAACTTGGTATTTCCAAAAGTTCAGCAAAATAATACTGTTATATGGCAGCACACAATTTATCTGATAAGCACAGCTTTATAGCTGTGTACACATTTAATAGAGTAAATCTTAATCTGTGTAAATGCAGACAGGTTTATGTAATGACAACAGCAATGTGAGACAGATGGCTACATTTCTGATAAAAAGATAAAAATGTAAATGATGAGAATTGAGATATAACATGCACCCAAAATCCATGTCCTAGACACATTCAGTGATTCTCTGTTACAGAAAAGATGGAAAGCAAGGAGAAGCAATGTTCTCCTTTATGAATTGATGTAAAGTGTCCAATAGAAATCCAGACAGAATGGACAGCAAATAGAGCATCCTCCAAACCAATAAGTGAACATTGCAGTCCTAAACAACAGGACAGAGGGTTGCTGCAAACAACTCAGTAGGCTTTGCCATGTGAACATACTACAGGAGTAAGGCAAGTATTTGCTTGCTTTTAGATTATATTCCTGCATAAAATGGTGCATGTGTCCATGGCAGCTGTTCCCAAACCCATCCAGAAATATTGTTGCTTCCCATGTGCTATCACATTCCACCCCTAGATAGTACAGACACAGACTCACATAATATCACCCAGGAATGGGTTCCAAGATGAAGAGATGGCAGCAACATGCATTCATGCAAAAGCAAAATTTGCTCTGCTAGAGAAAGCCAGTCACTGGATATGTCGGAACACTGTGGGCCACATTTGAAAAGGGAAAGTATCAACCCAGCAATAGTAGCATTCCAGGGGCTGCTGTTAGTGGATATGGCAGGGACAGAACATACCTTGGTAAGTTATAGCAACTGTAAATGAGCAGGCTGTGAAATAGCACTCAGTAGGAATAAAGAACAGAGGCCATTATTGATAACCAAGCTGAATAACGAGCAGCAAACAGAAGAATAGTTAAACCATAGTGGGTATGTCTACACATCACCATATGGTGACATGGCTACGATGCCGTGCTTTAGTATTTCCTTTTGAAAGTCCTAATGTACAGCACAGTATGAGCAGTAGTAAAGCACGGTGCATGGGTAGATTTTGTCACTATGTCGCCACAGCAGCATGCTATACCTGTGGAGCACCTCACTACAGTGATGTATCTGGTGGTCACATGTAGACATACATGATTGTTGCATCGCTAAGCGCACCATACAGCACACCATACAGCGACTACATCATGGTAGGGTGACATGTAGACAAGCTCAATAACCACCCCAATTCACAGTGCACATATAACAGGTAACCCAACTCTGTTACCTGCATGCAATGGAGGTAGAGGAGAGGGAAACAGACCCTTTCTTGGAGCTGAACTTTTGGGACTTCAAGAGGACAGGAGGAAAGGGGATATAGTCAAAAGAGACTCAAGCATGTGGGGGAAGGATGGTATGAGGAACAGCTAAAGAGCTGGTAAAAGGAGAAAAGCAGGGGAAACCAGGCAGTCTATTAAGCTAAGTATGGACACCTTGAAAGCTCTCTGTCCCTTGGGACAGCAGCCAGGTGACAAACAAAGACAGGGCTTAGGGATATAAGCTAGGGTGCAAGTTAAGAAGAAGAAGGTTCTAGCCTAGAGGTGGCAGGTGTGGGAGTGAGAGGAACTCCTGGAAGCTGGGAGGGAAAATCTTTATTGGCTCCAAATGGTGGTAAATTTTAATGTAACCCTGGAGGGTGGGGAATGGTTTGTAATATGGTAATTAACCTTTTTTTGGAATTAAGTTAAAAAAAACAGAGGACTGGAAGCAGCTATATGGGCGGAGGAGGCCAGGAGCAGGCCACCTGTCACACACAATCTGCTGCAGGGCTGAAACCTGGACAAGTAGAGACCAAAAATAATGGACCTGAGCTGGTGGGGGAAGTCTCAGATAGAGAAAAGGGGGCCAAAGCTGAAAAGATTGAAGCTTGAACAAGGGTTGGTGCTGGAGGGGGCCAGTGCTGGTTTTGGGTAGAGAGGAAGAGTGTGAGAATGAGCAGTGGTGACGTGTAGGGGGTGCACGGGGTGCCTGTGCACCCCTTGAGAGCACTGGTGGACCCCCCTAACAGCCAGCATTCCCTGCTTAGGTGATGGGCAGGGGGGGGCAGGCAGGAGCACTAGTGCCCCCCTGAGAGCACCAGCCAGGGAATGGGGGCATCAGGAGAAGCACCACTGGCACCACTGGCACTTCCAGGCATGCCGATGGCACTTCCGGGTCAGCACAATTGGGGCTTGTGAATGCTGAGATGGTGGGGTGGGTGGAGCATCCCACAGAAGTGCAGGGGGGGGCCTCCCATGTGCTCAGTGGCAGACCCGGAAGTGAACCACAAATACTTCTGGTCCACTTCTGGGTCCACACGGAGCATGAGGGGGACTCCCCCCAATGCTCCCCTGGCTCAGCAATCAGCTGCGGGGGGACCCCAGATGTCCCCCTAGACCTAGGAGGCACCAGTCACCAAGCCAGGGGGCAGGAGGGAGTGTCCCCCACGCACTCCACAGTGGACCTGAAAGTGGACCAGAAGTGCTTCTAGTCCACTTCTGGGTCTGCTGCCAAGTGTGCTAGGGATCCACCTCCCCCATGCTCCTGTGGCATGCTCCATCTACCCCACTATCTCAGCGTTCATGAGCTGCCTGGTACCTTGAGGTTTGTACAAAAAACATATAAAGCTGTGTCTACGTCTGAATTGTCGAATCTCTCCGAATCAAATCAGAGGCTCCCGAATCCATTCAGAGAGATTAATGGGTTTCTTGATTCAACTCAGATTTGGAGATTCAGCCACCAAATTGGGCCAAATCTCCTCCGAATCGAATTAGCTACCAAAGGTTTGCACAGGCCTATCAAATGTCTTGTAATAAAGGTACAAAAAGAGCAAAAAAGATAGAGTTTATCTGTAACATAAAGGAGTTATAGACCTTCAACAGTCAGCCAAAAAGAGAGAGAACTTACCAAAATAGGTCAGAAAAAAACATTTCCCTCATCCTTCAGCATAGATAATTTATGTAGAAGTAATTTTTGCTGGTTAAAACAGTGGACAATTATTTTTGTCAGTGAAAAGTGTTATGTTCTTCAGCTAACTATTGTCAAAAACAAAACAAATATGAGCCTCTTTGGATAGAAAACAAACATTTTTTGAGAAAATATGTTTTCCATGAATTTTTTAATTTAGTTCAAATTCAATTTTTGTCACTAAAATAATTAGGGTGGAACATTTTTCAAAAGCTGTAACTTCACTTACATGTTCTCCTTAAGATGTGTGGGTGTGGTTCCTACGTGGCAATTTGATCTCTGTCTATGTGGAATTTAACTCTAGGTGCTTATACATCACCGAGTTAATGTCAAGTGCTTCTTGGCATAATACAGTGGCAGTGCACTTGGCATTTTAAAAGATAGTTATGAAAACTGTGGTCCAAATTCACTGGTGCACTCTGACTACTTTGTGTTGCTCTAGTAATGCACCATTAACTTAGGCTTGCAAACACTTACCAATTAAGGCAGATTTATGGTGGCTCTCTGTTGTTGGAGTGGTGCAGACCTGCTGGAGCATGCTGATGAAACTAGCTTGAAGAGCTAAACAGTGTTACAGAGGATAGAAGAAAGGGAGCAACCACATGTTCTGCCATTTGGTGTCTTTATTGCTGCAAGGTTTGGGTTTCATTTTAAAATATTATACACTGATATCAGTTGTTATAAGAAAACACTGTAATACAAAATATCATAGTGAGATAACTGGATCAACATTGACTTTATAAAGCCATTTGTATTTATCATTGGCCATAAACAAGACTAACTTTCAGAGCGCACTGGATGAACCATAGCTACACAACTGCCATTGGCCTAGGCACAGCCTTCTAGCCTCCCCCGGGCATCAACAGATGCCAGAAAATAATAATGTCCTGCCAGTATCATGTGCAGATGTTAGTAATCATGAATTCAGTGCTGGGCATAAGACCATGTGGAATGAGGGAAGCTTGGTGTTGGCCGACAGCATTGTGCGGGGCTGACATTTTGTACTGCTGTGGCATAAAGCTGACATTTGTGCTGCAACACTCCCGGTACAGCTTTTTTTCAGGCACATTTAGTGACAGTAGATAATATCAGGGAATAACTTCCTCGTTGTCACCTGAAGTCTGACTGATATCCTAAAGGAAAGATGTATTCTTCGTGGGTTTTTTCCAATAGCCTCTTGTGACCCAGTAATATTGCTCTTTGTTTATATGGATGGGATTTTTGTTCTTTCAATAAGAAGCAATCATTAAGTGAATGGAGTTTCTGAATATCTGGCTAGCTATATTTACATTAAGAACATACTTCAGAACTGGTTTGTTCATTATCGACTAATTTCCTCTTTTGCCACATAAGACAGTTGTTATATGGCATAACATTTTGCACAGGTATATAAACATTGCCACTGAATTATTACGGAATTAATTAAGACTGGACATTAAATCCTATTCAGGCTGCAGTCTGCTGCAAATCTTTTCTTGATTTAAATGAAAGCAGGAAGGAAAGGTGAACTACAAGATTTTAAAAAAAAATTTTTTTTAAGGGGTCTTAAAAGAAACAAGGAAATAACTTTCCTGGTTTTCATAAATGCTGAGCACTCAGAAGCTGTCACTAAAATCAGTGTTTTGTAAAAGGTTATGGTCATAAAAAAAAAGAAATTACTTCAATTATTGGGGAAATGCATTTGTCTTGCGCATATGCAACCAACTATCAGGATGTGTTGCAGGTGCCAAACATCCCCACCCCCGCGTCTAGTTCCCGTGCCCTGCAACACTGATCCCCAGAGCATATGAGGGGTTTTGGTTTGTGGGTTATAAAAAACAAAAAAACAGTATCCAGCTACAGACCTTGGCTCTATAGATCAACTCTAGCACTTCATGCTTTTAGCTCAGGAGATTCCCCAGGGAGTCAGCCAGAGGGTGGCTGTGAAAGATATGGAAGAAATCAATGGAAGGTCTCTCACTGGCTTCAATGAGTACTGGATCAGGTCCTGTGCTCCATTTTGTATGGAAAAAATCTAAACTATACAAGCCCTGCACGTTTTATTTTAAGCTCAGAAAAATATCATATCAACGTTCTCTAGATCAACTGACTGATTTCACAGGGGAAAAAAAAAACAGAACGAAGTTTGCTTCCCCCACAATATTGAAATGGAAAGAACTATTGGAAACTTCATAGTCAAAGCATTAAGAGGGATAAAAGCTAATATGCTTGTCAGCCTGGCAAGTAATAGCAGCAGCACTAGAGACAGTTGACCACCAAAATGGTATCCTAGCAACATGCAGGCGTCCCATTATACACAGTGCTATCAAGCCAAAATTATCCTTTTCAACATCTTATCTTCAGGAGAGTAGGGATGAAAATGGTGCAGATGAGAAGGATAAAGTGGGGTTTTAATTTAAGTAGAGGTTATAGGAAGTCTGTGCAAACTGAATAAAGCATACTCCATTTTCATGACAAGTAAGACCTTCTACCTGTGGTCAGGGCTTAGCCGACAACTGTTATTTTTATTTGAATAGCAGAATGTTGATCCGGTGTATAATTTATCTTTGAGTAATATATTGTAGCAATGTTTCCTTTTAATTTCGTTTAGATGTTTAACACTGACAGTAGGGAGGGGAATTAAAGGGAAGTTATAATTACTTGACATTTGTAAATCTTTCTAAAATCTCTAGGCAAATCCACCTATAAATTACAGCTCTCAGAAACAATTATAGCTTGCATTGTTTCTAATAATAAAATGAAGCGCTTACAGCTATGTTGATAAATTCTCAAAATTGAGCACTTTCATAATTTCACCTCGTAAATTTGCTCCTATTCTTCTATTATATCCAAGACCATTGATCCTACAGCATCCACACCATTTACCAGTATGCATAATGATCACTGTTGTAAATAGCCTTGTCATCTAAAGGACAAGTGAAACTATGTGCAGATTAATTGTGAGGAACGATTCCATCTTCATCTTGAAGCAGAGATGTGAAGAATCTGGTGAGAAAGATGAGGCTACAGTTTCACTGACTGTAATTGAACTAAGCCAATTTATACTAGCTGAGGTTCTGGCCCAAAACAGTCAGACTGAAAATATAGCATGATTTTGGGAAAATGAATTTTGTTAGTTCATTTTATTTATGCACACATCACTTCTAGCAGAGGGTAAGACTCTGTTTCCTATTGCTAGTAGATGCCCTGCCATCTAAGCAGTGCTTATTCAACTTGCTGATTCAGTCCTTTTAACTTATAACCCAACTTATCCCCTTAACTTATAACCCAAGCATTATTCTTCTGGAGAATACAAAAACCACAGAAATAGTATTACAAATACTATATTTTATGACATCCTATGAATTTCCCCACACAACAAAAAGGGGTTTTATAAAGGTTCTACATGCACGGCTCGCGTGGGTCTTTGATGGCTTAGCTGAGAAAAACAAATATTTTTAAGCAATGCGTTTAAAAATCATTTCTACCATAAATAAACCAATAATATACCTTCTCTCCTCATTTGTGTTATCCTTTCAATGATGTGGCTGTATATTACAGACAATTTAGCTCTTTCCTTTTGTTATTCATTCAGGTGATAGCCAACCCTCTACCCCTATTTTGGCAACCTCTACTGTCCCCTGCTAGAGCAATTCATCCCATCAGTTGATATCTTCTTTAGCTTCCAAGGAAACAGTTTGCCCCTAGGCATATCCTAACCCAAAAGGAAAATTTATCCTTCTCTACCTAGTTCCAAGGCTATTTCCTGTTCTGTCCCAAGGTGTTTAAGCATTTATGGAGCCAATCGCATAGAAAAAAAAACATAAAATGCAGGCACACATTTGCTTTCCTGTGATCTGGCTGCCGTTATGCAGACTGTATGTTTCTGATTAACAGTCCCTGAACAATAAATCAAAAGAATCTAAGGCAAGAAAGAGCATTAGAGCTGATGTTAGGAGTGCTGCTCTCTACAGCCTTTAGCTGAGAGCCACATCAACAGAGGCCTGCACAATATACTGAATATTTGCCCATGGAATAGAGATATATGGCATTTTAGAGCTGTCTTAAAAATGTTTGAAATGCATGTTGGAAAGAATGAATGTCAAAGTTTAGCAAACACACATAATATCATCAGTAAGAATAAGCAGAACTGTAATCTTCCTGAATGTTATTAAAATTAGGAAAACGTGTCCTTAGTTTGTTGATCTTCTGTACACACCATGCCTTCTATGTCCAGTTTCAGGCTGGATAGATGCAACGGACAGAATTGCCCTGGTTCAGAAGCAAGAGGATCCATCTTCTGTAAATGTCACTGTAATACTTTCTAATGACATTGTAGTGGGAGAGTAGGCGCTGGCAGCTCTCTTTATCAAGGAGTGTTTAAGAAGCAAAGGGCCAAAACATGAGAAGTTTTAACCCCGGTTTTCCTGCTTCCAGGGAGGGTGGTCTAACCACTAGGATAGAAGGGTGTGTGTAGATGAAATAGGGGCCCTAAATTGAGCGGTGGGTTTTAAAAACCACTGCTTCAATTTAGGGCTAATTAAACCCCCGTGTTGTGCACACACCCCACTGACTTACCGGCAGGGAGGCAAGGGAAAGCTGCTGGCAGATGAAGTGGTCCCTGGGCCACGGAGGAGGGCTGGTGCTTCCCTCTGTACCCCCAGGTGGCACCTGCGAGCAGGCACCCAGCTCGGGTGGTCTTGGGGGGCACCGCAGCCTCGCAAAGCACTGTGTAGCTCAAGCAGGCAGGCAGGCTCAGAGTGGGAAGAAAGATCAAGATCTCTACTTTTTTTGGGCAAAGCCTGCTTTCCGGGGATGCTACCAGGCTGCCTGCAGGGCTTCCTGCAGAGACCCTGAGCTGCACAGAGCCTGGTGCTTCACTCTGTGGTTGTAGGGGCAGCAAACTAAAACTCCTCAAAAGAGTTTTAGTTTCTTGCACCCCAAGTCCTTTAAGGTACATTACACCGCCAAATTTCCTACAGTGGCTGGAATAAATGTGCAATACACTGCCAAGGTGTGCAAACACTGACACCATTAAAGCAATGCAAAAGCATTTAGCCCACATTAAAATGCCGTGCACACGCCCCTCTCATTTTTTCTACACACAGCCGAAGAAGCTAAGTAAAAGCACTGCGTGCCTCTCTTGTTGAAGCTGGGCCACAGGGAAGGCAGGAATGCAAGAGCCATATGCCAAAGAAGAGGAAGCAAGGACTCACCTGTTTCTGTATCCTAGTGGTTGGGAAAGTCCTATGGAAGAGAGGGGTCCTGAATCCTGGCCTCTGCTCCTAATAAACTGGACACATTTTACATTACAGTCATGTGCTGAAAAGTAAAAAAAAAAAAAGCAAGGCAGCAGAAACTTGAATACAGTAGAATCACCCTATTTAGTACCCTAATGATTAAGCTATAGAGGCAGACTCATGCTTGCTAATCTCTCTTTAGCCCCTGACTCTTGCATAATTGTCTGGCCAGCAGACATGCTTCAACAAAAGGGATGGAGGGTGCTCTCACTTAGCCACTTTGACCCATGGCATATGAGCAAGACACACTAGCCATTCTTAAGAAAGAGGATTCTTGATACCTCCTTGGAGTACTGGTCCACCTGCTATCTAATATACTGTCTCTAACTGTGGCCACCTCTAATATTTCAGGGAAGGAGGAAATAATAATAGTGGTAACAACAACAACAACAAGAGTGTCTTGCTGATTGGGCATTTGGAAAAAAATTGAAAAAAATTCTTTCTTGGCAGGAGATGAATTCCTTCATGTAACTTGTTGAAGCCCTAAAGCATAAGAAGTGATTATAGCCATCAACTTATTTAAGAGCTCAGCCGGTTATGAGCAAGGATCCTGGTTTTCTCTGATAACAAAAAAATACCCAATTTTCAGTTTTAACAAAGTAACCCATGGCTGATTGTGCTGATGGGGAGGAATCCCCTTGTGGCCGATCTCACTGACCTGGGGGGAGTCCCTCCACAGCCAATCTCACTGATGGGTGGTGACCCCCAGCGACAGATCCCACTGACCGGGGCAGTAGGGGTTCCCCCACGGTCAATCTCACTCACCAAAAAGCAGCTGCGCTGCTTCGGAGAGTTACAAAGCCACTTCCAGAAGTGGCACAGCTGCTTTTGCTGGTGGCCCCACTCCTTGGCTGGTGCTCGCAGGGTGGTACCAGTGCTCCTGCCTGCCCCCCCACCCATTGCCTAAACAGGGAGCATGGCCTGACAGGGGGTGCACCAGCACTGTCAGGGGGTGCATTTGCATCCCCATGCATTCCCTACATATCACTTCCGTAGATATAGATATACCTATATAGATAAAGCGAAATAGATTTATAGTTATATGTATATCTATATATTAGTGGTGTTTCATTTCTATATATTTCTATATATGTCTAAATATTAGTGGTTTTTCATTTTAATCACAGAAAAATGTGGATTTTGGGTTACTTTTTTCTACTAAAAATTGGGGATTTTTTATCAGAGAAAACCAGGATCCCTGCTCATAACTAGCTGAGCTCTTTAATAAGATGATGACTACAATCACATCTTATGCTTCAGGGCTTCAACAAGTTACATGAAGGGATGAATAGGAAGATTCATTCATAGATTCAAGTCCAGAAGGAGACATCATGACTATCCAGCACAACCCATGTACATGAAGACTATCGAATTTCTCCCAGAAATTAGATTAAAGCATACATAGTTTTGAAAGATTTCTAATATCAGTCTAAAACTCCATTAATGATGGGTCCATCATTTCTATGGAAAGCAGATACAATGTTAAACTACCTTCACTGCTTGTAAATGGTACCTCATCTAAAAGCTGAATTCATCTTATTTCCAGGTATTAGATATAGATATGTCTTTGCTAGCAAGATTAGACAGGTCAACGTGACCAGTTATCTATCCCATAAGTAAGTATCTGGACAGTGATCAGGTCACCTTTCAATCTCCTCTTCAATCAGCAGTATAAAGTCATCTGCTTAAGCCTCACATGATAATATTTTCTTGTGTTTATAAATATCTACACTACTGTATATAAAAAGAGAAGAAATGCAGTGAATGTATTTTTTGAAGGCACCCTCTATTCCCGCCCCACACCTCGAAAAGGAACAGCTAGACTTTGGATTGATACATGGAAAAAAATATCTGGCCTATTTGTTAAACAGATCTTCTTTTTCCAAAGCAGTAAACAACAGAATACACCTTTTGGAAGTTTATTCAGTGTCAATATGTTCATGAAGGAGGCCTTTCCTAAAATATTGAGAGGCCAGCTGCTGTGGACAAAATCTGGCTCCCACAAACAAACATGTCTATAAGTTTTTTATACCCCATCTGTTTTTATAAAGTTAAAAATACTGAATATCCGTTTTTCTTTCTGTGTAGGGAAAGAAAATGATTAATATTTATGAATTATTACTCAGATTAGGATGTAAATATTCTTTTCACATAAGATGGAATACTGAATTCACCATTTTTCCCCACCTGAATTGAAGGTACCTTTTCTGGGGGGAAAAGTAACTGAATTTGTAAATATATATTTTGCAGCTGAGCAAATGAAGGTTTGACATGCACTTGGTTCTGGAAGAGTGGCAGTGCATGCTAATTACCAGGTTTGTACTGATATTTTTCTTAGAAAGTATTTGCCCTCCAGAAACTCAAATGCTGAATGACAATGAAAAGAAAATATTTTCCTGGAGCTGTAACATGTACATTTAGCATTTTTATTCTGTTTAAGGACATCAAATTCTAGTTTAATTTGGTACCCAGAAGAACCAGACCTTAAAACCAGTTGTCAAGATTGAATGACCAGTTGTTTGATTATAATACATTGTGTCACAAAGTAAATACATGTTTCTCTCTCACATTGATCATTATGATAGTATATAGTACTTTGGTATTTCAAATGCAACAATATGGCATCTAAGTGTCTATTCTACTTCAAATTAAAATGGTAAAGCCTCCAGTCAGCTTTCCAACAATTGTATCAGGTATTATAGGCCTCTCTGATGTTGTCCTTTCTGATTCACAATTGCCATCTGAGACTGAAGTGTGGAATGAATTGTAAAACCCACTGCTTGATGTATTCTTGGATTTGTATGATTACTTACCATGTGTCCAAGATTTTCAAATATATTGTCCTGAGTTTTCAGAGAGTAAACTTAGAATTTACAATTAAACCTTGTTGAGGACTCTTAAAATGTGAAGAATCACACATTCATTCTCTTTAGCATGCTCTATATGTCCTCTAGGCATTGAAGTTATGTGATTTAAAGTGGAGATTTGCTCTGAGCTGTGCTAACCAGCTCAAGTTTCCTAGCTTCTAATGTTCATGGAAGATCAGATAACTAGTTCACAGACTCCAGAATCCCAGGAGGCACCACTCCCAAGTGGACTAGCTGTCCTGAACACCCCCCACCCCCCCCCACACACACAGAGCACAACACAATGCACAAACTGATAGTGCAACACATTACAGCATGTACACACATATAGCACAACATAGTACAGTGCACACATACAGTTGCAGCACAACTCAACACACACATATGCTCACAACATGCAAACATAAGTGAAGGTAGTGGGGACTGTTCTTATGGTGTGTCTCCAGCTGCTGCCAGTGGTGATGGGGGGGGGTAGTAGGTAGGTCTCCCCACATGGTCCTGGGCTTCACACAGCCCTACGCAGTCAAGGACAGCACCTCACCACTATTGCCCCCATTCCTGGGCTGTGCTGCTCAATGGCAGGCAAAGGCAAGTCTAGGAATGGGGAGATGTGTCCTAAGGGGTGTGTGTGTGTGTGTGTGTGTGTGTGTGTGTGTGTGTGTGTGTGTGTGTGTGTTGGGAAGGGGTGGGGGCGCTATGCTGGGGGTGCTGTGTGTTGATGATTGGCTGTAAGCCATCTGGCTGAGTACTTAAAGCCTTTATTTGAGTTCTGGATGCTCAGTGCCTTACTCCTTGTAGCAGACCAGCTCTGCTTCTACCCTAGACCTCATACCTCACCCCTGTCTATCTTGTGATGGGTCTGGACACTTCAGCTCCTGGTCTTTGAACCAGCTTGGACTATGAATATGAACTTTGGCTTGACCTGGACTATGAACATGGATACCACTTTGGATTCTAACTACTGTACCTGGTTTTGATCCCCACTTGGCACAGCTTTAAGCAAGAATCTGGATTCCCCGCAGGAGCAGGTAATTGGCTAAATTAACACTGGTAATGCCCCATCCTTACAGTTCTGAAAAAGCAAAAAATTAGGCCAATAAAGATGAAATTCAAAATCCATGTATTGTCACCTGCCTGACTTTCAAAAGTGCTGAGGATAATGGGAACAGGTAGATGGTCAACACTTTTGGCAGATACCAAAACATGGATTTTATATTTAAGAAATGAATAAATGTCAAATTTATCATAATGATTTCAAATCAAGGCCATTTATTTTAAGTGACATACTAGTAAAGATCATCACTATGATCAATTAGAAGCAAGTACAAAACAGAGATAACTTAAAGTCTAAAATCACTATACAATTCAACTCAGCCAAAATATTACCCTTGGCTTGGCTTCTTCCTTTCCAAAATGGCAGGTTTCAGATTCCTGGTACCTTTTCATTAAATCATACCATGTTGACGAGGCCAAGTGGCGAGAGATAGTAAAAAATGGAATTGAAGTTGTCATCTCAAACATCACGTTAGTATTTCAATTAGATATGAAAAACTGAGATGTAATTGGTAGTGCATGTATCATATTTTATAATCTATCTCTTTCCAAACATTATTTGGTTATTTGAACCTATACAGTTTTTTAATGGAGTTTGTTTTACAAAAATGAGAACTATTATGGAGAGTTACACTATCTGAAACATTCATTAAACCACCTCTTCATTTTTCAAGACATTCTATTTCAAATATATGTTGAATCAATAGATAATATAAAGAAAGTCAAGTGTTACTGATTCATCAGTGTCATGTTTTTGTCTTTATATATATGTGTGTGTATATGTGTGTGTACACACACACACACATACATATATAGATACATAGATATTTCCTTGGCACTGGTATTTTAATAATGTCAAATTGTATGTATAATGTATATTGGAAATAAGAACATAGCTATGGGTAAAATGAATCTCATTGAGAACGTTATGCAACACATTCTTAAAACTGTTCTTGTATTTTAAATCACAAGTCACACATGTTCAGCTGCTTAATTTACACCTTATAAAAATATGCCATTGAATATTTTCACATAAAACCTCAATATATCAGCCATTAATGGATTGTCTGATACCATCCTGATTTGACAAAAATGACAGATGGCATGCATCTTTGACTACTTCTGGTCCAAAAAGGACATACCAAATCCTTGAATTTCTCATTATCAAGGATGAAATTATCAACAGAGGCCTTGAACCTTTTATCTATTTTACATAATGTGGTATTGTTTTTGATCTATCCGGAGTATACAGGAAGTTGTGTTTCGTTATCTTGCCTTGGCAATCCTAGATATGACTGCAATCCAAAGGTCTTTGTAATCATTCCTTAAGCAATTATTTAATCCATCTTTTTCAATCATCAACGCATCATTTAGTTCTCTTCCCCATAGCTCCATATATGTGCCTGTTGGCTGCCCAGGGGATTAGCTTCAAGAGGTCAGTCTGTGTGTAAGTACCAACACCAGCAGTTATGCAGCTGGGGAAGTATAATTCGGGTGTATAAAGTGAAATAGGACTTTGCCCCCAGTATTTGGAACTTAAGTGTTCTTAAGCATGGTTAGTTGCTGAGCTTCATCCACTCAGTTCTTGTTTTCAAGGGTATCTTTGCAACAATACAAAGCAAATTCTGAAATGATACAGGAGTATCATTTCCAGGTGCCTATGGATTTAAGAATCAAAACTGCAACATCTGTGGACTACAGGTCTTTCCTTGATTTAAGTAGCTGACTGGAGGTTTCCGAATGACAACTTCAATTCACATGCTGCCAAAGTTGGGTTTTATTTTTTCATCTTTTCTAAGCCCAGATAATTTAAGCGATGTGCTCCCCAGTTATACTTAGAAAGCCAACAGTTTGAGCTCTGTATCTGATTCTAAGTTATACTCTGTATAACTCTGATTCTAAGTTATACTAAGTTCTACTTAGTATACTAAGTTATTCTAAGTTATACTTAGAATCAGATACAGAGCGCAAACTGTTGACTTTCACTCCTATGCATTATCCTAGTCCTTGATACTTCTTCAGGATATTCTGTCTGAAAGGAGAGAAGAAAGTTATTGTGCTCTTTCCTTTATAATTTTCAACTCCTTGATATCTTTATGACATCTTTATGACAATTCCTGTAACAGAAGGTAATGTCAAAGGACTAGGATTTCAGATTTGCTCTTAAGAGCACAGATCCTTTGGATATGTCCAGTGTATACATATCTTTTACCCATTTTTAAATTTTTAGGAGACGAATATATATCTTCATACATGTGCATATTTAATGCGCAGTAATTTAGGTTATTGTATAGCTCCCAAAAATTATTGTGCAGTACGGGTGTTTGTCTGCATGTGCACTCCTGTACTGCTCAGTAACTATAGCAACTTACACTGACTTGGGCATAAATTTGATCCCTATCAGCCCACACACAGCATTACTGAGCTTTAACTTCTGCACGTATAGACGCCAGCCTAAAAACCACTTACTGAGCAGTAAATTAATACGTAGATGAGACTCCAGTCAATAAAACTACATATTCTATACAACTTGGCAGATTCTGGGAATCCTAAATGTTCTTAATTTGTGGTTAGTACTTGAGTTAGGACAGCATTTTACTATTAGATATATACATATATTCCCACATAAATCCAATGGAATTTATGTAAACATCTGAGACCAGTATTTCTTCTTTTATTCAGATTATACGTCCTCAAGGAGGTATCAATATACACAGCTAAAAGTGCACCTATACCTGAGCAGTGAGGCTGCTCCAATGCACTGTAATTACATCCCGTTGTTGCAGACTAGATTAATTGAGTCTGCTGGAGCATGGCATCTATGTGCATCTCATGTATCAACATCCCTAAGCTTCAAAGTGGTGGTGAGGGTGCCTTATCTAAAGCTTATTAGATGAGTTTTAGATAAATTGCCCTGCAACCATTTTGAAGTCTTCAGATGCTGATACATGATGTTCTGGGCGCTTTAATAAGAGCAGCTCTCAGATCCGCTCTAATTAAAGCACCCATCACTCACTACCCCCTCAGTCCTAGAGCACATGTATAAATGCCCAAAGTTATGAGATAAACTATGGACCTAATGCAAGCATTTAACTATGTGAACTCAAAAAGAATAATCAGAAGTCAATCAATTCTTTAAATATGTCCAGTATAGAACTTGTGTTTGTTTATACAGCACAGTAAAGTTAAAGAAAGATAATGCTTTCACTTTGAAATCTCCCTAATAAAGCATTTTGCAAACATCTATCACCCTCATATTAATTCTAGCCTTAATATAATAATTATAACTCTTCCTCTAACAGATTGGTCATGCATTCAAATATAAGATTTACATGTTTTCATGCTTCTCCCCTCCCCCCCCCAAGTTTCCCCATTTTAGTAATAACCCAATTTCCGAAACGTTAGGATTCAGTACTTTTATTAAGAAACTAATTCACTTCCTCAAGCTCAAAAAAAAGAGGAATAACTCTAACCCACTTGCTCCTCTCCCTGACATCCTTATTGTCTCAACAGAAGCTAGACGATAGGATTATTCAAGCCCTAAATCAGGGGCATCCAATACTTTACTTAGTTCAAGGCTGCTACATTGGCAAGTTGCCTGGAAGTTGAATCTGCATGCTGGCTTGTGTTTTAGAAATTTATTGGGATTCAGTTAAAACTCTTCTGTCCCTTTGAAGGAGAAGTGGGATCATAGAAATTTTGCAAGGTTCTCACAATGTGAGAATATGTGGACGGTGTTAGTCTTTATATAAAATGCTCCATTTGATCCAAGCACCCTTGGATTAAGCAGTGTGTTACATCATAAACCTAGCTCTCTGCTAGAGATGATGAACTAGCTTCTGGCCTTTGCTCTGGCTGCTTTTTTCCATGATAGCCTCAAGTACTTGGGAAATGGATACTGACTGCATAGAAATTCACTTTCCATTCCTATTTAGTGTAGTTCAAAGAAAGGGATTGTAACTGAGGCAATATTATACTCTGTTTCTTCCTGGCTTCCACAGCAAACCCTGCCCAGCACTGCAATTGGAAGACTGCAAACTGAGTACGTAGACCAAGGGTTGGCAACCTGGACCTTGGGCTAAATCCAACCCATAGAATGTTTGAGTCCAGCCTGTGAGTGTCCAGCCCAGCTTGGGGTAGCACAGGGGATCAGACAGATCACAGCTGTACTGAGCTGCCTATCCCCTCCAGTAAATCCCCCTCCAGCTCTTCCTGATGCTCTCTCATGCCTCAGCTTACCCTCACTGGGTATCTACAGAAAGTATACATACGGGCAGCATGGGTGCTCCCAGAGGTAGAGATTTGTGGTTCATGGCAGGGGGCTGTACATAAGCGCTGGCCCATGACAACAAAAGATTGCTGACCACTGATGTAAACAGCTTCGTCATTTGTCTTACTTTAGCTGTACCAAGTATAATGCCAACACAGTCCTACTACAAAACTTGAACAACTACTGTATTTATTTGTATGCCATGTGCTTCTCTCCCCTTCAAAATCAGCTCTTCAAAATTGGGGTATGTGTCTTAAGTGGAAGACTGACTTGTCTTCACTGGAATGCAAACAGGGAGGGACAGAAGCAAGCACTTTGATTAAATGGCTGCCAGGATGCTGCTGCTTCTTTGTGGCCCAAGCAAGCAGAAGAAGCAGAATCCTATGTTAACTCTCTTCTAGTCACTAAGGCTGAGTACTGTAGCCTCTGCCTGAATTGAAAGTTCAGCTGTCTCTGGTCAAGTGAGCTGCTTCCATGCAGACTGTGTATCTTGGTGAAACTGGTGATGTGGAAACAACATTTTATTTTTTGCACGACCTTACATAATGAACTATTTACAGTAAAGAAGTGACAGTCTTTTTACTGCTCTTGCAAGAGCCTCACTTTGTTGCTGTCCTACCACATCAGGAAATTCCTGCTGCCTCATCCAAACTGTGTTCTGGGATGCCACACTTGCTGGGCACTCTGTGTTCCCAGGCAGACTTACTCTGTCTCACACTTGGCCATGATAGATTAAAAAAAAACAAAACCGCCTCATTTTTTCTACATTTTGCATTTTAAGAATAGGGCTTGTGTCTTGTTTGGGGGCATGTGATTTGCATGAATATATGGTATGTCATATTTTGGTAATGCAGTGCCTGCGTTTGGTCTGTAGAACTCATGATGACCAGCATTGCCAAAAGCTTAAAAATACCTGGCTCCTGCTAGTCTCAGTACCACCAATGTAGCTAGGTAGTTTGATGCTGTAAGCCTAAAGAAGGGGGGAAACGCAAATGATTTATGTTATCTGCAAAATAAAGTCTACTTCATTTGTATAAATTGCTCAGGGCTACGGTTGTCATACTCATCCCACTGTTGTGTAATCGTACCTTGTACTTCAAGAAGGTAGTCATGTTAGGCTGATTCCTTGTTTCTCAAAGTATTGTTCTTTTAATTATAAACAGTAGACATAAGGAAAGAGAAAATTAAACTGTCAGGTTGATTTTGAGTTCTAACATTAAAGAAGGTTTATGAAGGTACAGCATCAGAAACTTATGAAACAAAAGTTGAACTATACACAAGTTTATATATACAGTGCTGCTCAGGAAAAAAACAAAATATAGGCTCCCCACCAAAAAAAATATGTTACATTAAATCTTATATCTAAATATTGGCCCTTAACTAAACCTAGTAGTTTTTCAGTATTATTAAAAGTATATAGCTCCTTATAGCACTGAGAAACTATGCTATAGTATTCTTCACAGGTGAAATGGAAAATTCCGCTGCTCATGCTGCCTTCACAAAGATAAGACAAATCCAACCTTCTAAAAAAGCTTTTCAAACCAACTCAACATACTTTGTTCCATTCTCCCTCCATTGTCCATTTTATTAAATGCATATTCGTCTCTTATCTGCTGTAAAATCACATCAGTCCAGATCCTAGGATAGGTTAGAACTGAAAGAAAATGCTGTCTAGAAGTTCATTGCATCAGTTGCCTTGGATACATCACAAATAAAAACTTCCAGGGTTCTACAAATCCTGCCTTGAACCCTCTTACATCACAATGGACTCAGGTGTTTTTATCACTGTAAAGCATCTTTAGGTCAAGCAGGCTGGCTAAGTGGATTTTTTGTTGTGAAAAGTGATTAAGAGATTCTTGAGGTTTCACCCATAAATAGCAACTTTTTCCATTTGACGAAGGACATCTACAATATAATATTTCATGAGGAGGGCAAAATAACGCTGACAAAATACAAATAATAAAACACTTTAATTTACAGAAGCCTATGGCTAAAGTTGTCTGGGCACTTGATCAAAAAACCTGTGTTATAATCCATAATGAAAAAGGCAATATAAAGAAACAAATATGTGGAAAGCTAAGAATGAAATCTCGTGAAAAACAACCCAATAAGGGGGGACTCAAAGTCAAACAGTCTTCACAACCACATGTCTTAATATTCAGTGCATAACACATTGGAATATAAAGGCCTTTCATTTTTAGAGCTTCCATCTCCCTGAGGTGCACATGCTTCCTCAAATGAGCATGTTAAGCATGTGCTTAAGTGCTTGGCAGGATTGGGTCTTGCTGATTAATAAATGGAGGCTACATGTTTGCAGAGCATAGTCTTGGCTGACTAGCACATGAAAGAACGGTTGAGAAGTTGTGCTGTCACATTTTGTAATAGCTGAAATCTACACCACACGTTGTTACATGAGTAGCCCCATTGTTGGAATCAAACCAACAGGTCACGAAGATATTGAATTTGAACATAGCGGACTATTAGTTGAGGTTTCTTGTTTGGTAAATTATTCATATTTCAATTTTAACAGATTTTTTTAATGTTATTGAAATCTTCCTACCCTGGGGCAAGCTTCATAATACCATGAGTTAATATACTTGCCTGTCACTTTCCAAAGGCTTGGGTTTAAATCTGGCTCAGGTCACAAGTGGAATTAGTTTAATGGTCTCAAATTAGTCCTTACTAGACATTTGTCCATATCACAAAACCGCTATTGTACATAATTTGGCAATAAAACACTCATGCTCAGAGGGAACTTACAAGTTGATGCTGCAGGGCAGGCATGTTTTTGGCAGTGATATTTGGATCTAGCCAATGTTAATAATTTTTCACTTTCTGGAGAACAGTTACACAGATTTTAAGAAAAGGACAAAAAATGTTTAAAAAATGATCTCCCGTACCTTGAAGCCGGCCAAAGAATAATTAGAAATAAAAATGCAAAGGTTCAGCAGATAAATTCACAAACAATTTGGCAATCTCAGCTAAAAAAATCAGAAAAATTATGGGGTATGATCAATATTTCTTTGCCACATTTTAGACTATGGACCAAATTGCACTTTGATGAGCCAGTACTTTTCACTAACTTTGCTAGGATTTCAAGGCTGGAACGGACAGCAGAATTTGTCAAAATATTACACACGTGCACGCGCACATACGCACACACACTGAACTGAAGGAACAGTGGCTTGGCTATAACTACATATGTAAAAGAAACCTCCTGCATAGTTGTATTGCATATTTTGAGTTATGTGTGAGTTGAAAGTTTGCAGATGGTAACTCTGGTGTCCTAAATGAAGGCCTAACAATCCTGTTACTGAACAATAGCCATTTCCTTTGGACAAAGGTAGAACAACTAAGAAAATTAGGCCCTCAGCTTGGCAAAATGTCTTCATACTTTGGTTTAATACAAGTTAAGGCAAAAAATACTGGCAGACATGACAAGTAGCCCCAAGCATGAGATAATTAAGCAATCAATAAACAAATCAGCATTTCTTAGCTTTTCAAACAGACACCCTGGATTAAACGTTAGTACAGTGTATGAAACACAGGATAACATAAAGTACTAAGCAAATTTGAGCAGACTAATAATTTTAATTCAGCAATCTTAACAGTGTTAAGAAGTCAGACAGATGATGAAGAACAAAAGAATGATACAAAGCAAAGATGGCTGGGAACACGTGCCAGCAGAGAGGAGCACTTTGAAGGAAGAGCACGTGTAGTCCATGCAAAGACCCATCACTGTGACAGTATTGGAGGTTGAAGGGTTCTGCTCACCACAGAGGACATCAAATCCTGCAGGAGAGAGCCCATATAAAACTAACATTATAAATCATTTTAGCTTCAGGGCTCAGATCTTTTATTGTTTGTAAAAATTAATAGTAAAAAAGAACAGGAAAAAACAGCAAGGAGGACGAGCCATAGGCATTATCTCCCTGTATCCCATCTCCAAAAGTTCCCCAACCCCACCAGGATGATCAGGCTGCAATATAAAACAGTTCTGTTGCATAAAGGAAAGGCCTGAATTCAAAGATGTGGTACTCATTTCCTTTGCAGGTGACTTGATCAGGCTTCCAGGTGCTGGCAGCAAAGAAGTGCATAGTAAAAGCAGACTGACGTAGGAACAAAACCAAATATCTCTACTACCAAGTGAATCCTTTCTTCCCAGTCTATCTTCCTTCAATAGTCTTGTTTGATGTACTCTGTGATGCATAGCTGCATCTTCCTCATGCACTTCATGTATTTTCCTAGAACACAGCACCGGTCTCCTTATTATATCAGGGCACCATATTAAGGATTTCAGTCTAAGGGGTTGATTCTGTGAAATTAGTATATGCCTGGGAATTGATGGGACATTCAGTTTGTCTCAGGAGGCACACAACACTGGCTGTAGAATATACGTGAAGTCACCCCAAATTTCTTTCTATCTAGAAGGTCTCTTGTTCATTCTGTGCACTCACTGTTCAAATAAGTTAGTGTCCCTCATAGACAAAAAAAAAAAAATCTCTTTCTGAGGGTGAGGTAGATTTTTCCAAGATAAAAAGATAGCAGAGAGATTCTGTGTTCACCTTTTTCCTGCCCTCTTCATGCCAGTCGTGTTGATGAAGTCTACAAAGCAGTCCAAATTGAAAGTCAGCATGATAATTTGTATCTTGCTCTCATACCTATCATTATACTTCATCATTATCTTCTAAAAGATTTTCCATCGCTTTTGAAACTAGTGAAGTCAGCACACTCTTTCCTTGGGAAACGATACAGCTGTCAGTATGCCAATCTACCCACAAAATGCTGTATCTGCTTAGCAGGTCTGGGGAAGAACTAAATGGATTTAGCCATATTTGATCAATTTTAAGTTTATTTTTATGTTACTTCAAATCATTAGGAACTTGAGCAATAAATGAGTAAATGGAAAATATCACAAAAAGCGAAGTTGTATGAAATTAATCATAAGAATTATAATCAGGATTTTTGAGGACATTAGGTTCATTATCAGCTTTAAAAGTACTGTAGATTATACTATTTATCTTCCCCCAGTCTAGTCAAATATTTTATCACAGGAGATATTATAGACAATGAAGTGGAGCTATTCCAGATTTAAAGAGGTGTTAATGGGAACAGTATTGGTCCCATAGCCTACTCATTATTAACAACTCCTCAGTAATTCCACTGATTATATTCATTTTAATTGAAAGCTCTACTTAAAATCCCCAATAGCTATTGTGGGCTTACAATTTGTGTTGAGTACCTCTTAAGACTACACCAAAATAATATTTTAAGCCATAAATCAAAGACCCAAAAGTAAAAGGGGGATTGCAGGAAAGAAGCTCACACAGTCCACACTGGAGCCCATGGAAAGCTAATATTAATTAGCATTAACTATAGAAACCTTTTCAAATTCATAGCTGGGAACATTGTCTAGATATTTGCTTACAAGAGACCAATCTTAAATTTATCCTGGAGAAAGAAGAAACCTGTGTAAACTCACCAATAGAAGCTTGTATGTGAATGGTAAAATCTGAATCATTCATCAGATGCAGTAATGGGAGAGAGATGCCTATTGAAAGATGCCAACAGCTATTTCCAACTATTCAGAGAACGGGGAAAAAAACCCACAGTAGTTCAAGTGTATGATGTGTATGCTCAGGCAGCCAGTTCATAAACAATCTGCTTTGTTGGCAGTATAAATAAGAGTATAACAATAAATATATATCTATAACAAAGCCAAACTGCAGTTTAAGATGAGCTTCTGACTTACCAGTATTTGGAAAGGACAATATAAACAGCACAGCTCCAGAGGCTGTTTGCTGCCTGAAATTTCAATCCTCATCTCTGCCTCAGATTTCCATCCTCTGAGCACATAATGAGTACAGTTGGAGCAAATGCATTTGACAGCAAATTCTCTGACACTGGAAAATGTGAAAGAGGTTATATTTTCCAGTGTGACCCTAGAAATCTTTGATTTTGGCTTTTGACCTAAACGTTTTGATACTGAGGAGTGATGCATTATGAACGCTGATGAATATGAAAATAATGATGTAGGTTAGTACTGCCATTAAGTAAGATGCTGTCTGGTGTTAATTAGATCTGTGATGACATTTTCCACACTGATGTTCTCCAGCCCTCATGAAACAAATGTCCATAGATTTTGTTAGAACATTCACAGTTCATCTGTATCTCTTCCCTTGAGTGCCAAAGCATATAATAACACATTTACTGCAGTAGCATTACCATGCCTGGGTGAGTAGACTGCTGTTTACTCATTCTAAAAGGGAACTGAAGCTAGGGCCTTTAAGTTCAGATTCTGCCATTAACCATAAAAGGTGACAAAAACATGAACTTGTGTCCCAGAACCCTTCTTCCATCTCAGTGGAGGGACAGCGCCTTTCTTTCATGAGTGACCGACCTTTTTGGCATGATTCTTCCCCGCAGCCAATGCTCCCCCTCCACCCCTCCCCCATCTTCCTCGCATATTTTTCCATTAAATGCACAATTCAAGTGTATCTTTATTCCCTTGTCTAAATCTCAAGGAGAGGCATCCAGAGCTTAGTTTTTCAGTGGCCGCATATCTCAAGTTGTTTTTTCTAATGTGCAGAACCTGAATTTCCAATGTTCAGATTCATTATGGCAGACTGGTGTATAGCAGGGTCAAGCTTTCTTTGACCCATTCATCCAGTATTACCATTTATTTCATTTAAATAGATTAAACATGAGCAGTACAGTTCTGGAAATGTCCTAGTAGTCTTGCATGTGAAGATACAAGCTGACAGGATTAATTGCATATCAAAAATAAATGACAATAACAAAAAACAATTGCCTAAATGATATTTTAGTTTTGAATTAATGAATGATATTGATGAAGATTGCCTCAACATACAGTAGTCAATAACATGATTTAAAACATTATTAACATCTAGTAGTTGATTTGTATGTTTGTGAGATAATATTAGTATACATTTAGCTAGCAGCTTCTAATCAGACCAAATTCAAAGCAGATAGACAGTATAGAATGGGAAGACAGCTGGCATGCAGAACTGGAAAGGAAAATGTTTGTGGGCATGAGGATTATCTCTACAGCTGTGAAAATCTTTCAAGTATTCATTTAAAGTAGACAGGTCTATGAATGAACTCCACATAATGCGTTGAATGAGAGTGTTCTCTATTGTCCTTAAAGAGGTCAAGGACTAGCATGACTGGTCTCAGTACTTTAATCTCTGATCCTAAGGAGTCTGGGTATTCCAAATTTGGAAGAGGCTCATCTCTTTCAAAACACACACACACACACACATTCAAGAGACAAGTAAAGGACAGATGGTGTATTTTTTCATTCAAAGTTATGCTCAATTTTAGGATTCGGAGGCAGGTGTTCATCCATATTAAGAAATAAACCAGTGGTCAAATAAACTCTAAAAATGAGCAAGAAATTTGATCCACAAATACCAGTGGAGCAAATTCACCATATTCCATCATAAAAATATGTGCGAGTACCTTTTATGCTAACCAACCAGCTCTCATTAAAATTAACTGTACAATTTGTTTCTGGCAAGCAATAATAATCTAGCAAACTATTATGCCACATGTATACAGAGAACAGTCATAGGAACCCAACTGAGAGTGAGGAGGACAGAAGGACAGTGTTGAATAGTTGTCAGGATTACTGATCCTTTCCATAAGACCAAAGAATAAAGAAGAGGTAAGAAGCAAATGTTAAAAGAGCCCCCATTTTTCATGATCAGATACTCATTTAACAATTCTAAAAAATAGTAATTCTCATTCACATTGGTGGCTGCTGTACTCAAAGTGGCTCTGAGAATACAGCTATGGGGAGGCATGTTTTGATCAAGTCTGCTGCTTTCCCTTTCAAAGTGAATGAGATAATGCAGCGGTGGAACAGCACCTTTGAATCAGAACAGCGGGATCCCATTGAAATGGAGTACAATGCAGCTGCAAGTTGACATTTCCCCAAAACAGGTGCACCACTCTCCTCTTCCCCTTCTGAAAAGGTGAAAGCAGCTCTCATCCCTATATCCTAATCAAGGCTTCAGTATTACCTATGTTCAATATTACCTTCTACTTTTTGCCTTGCAGTAAGTAGCTTGGTACTTGCTTGAAGTGGAAAATACATTTACATGCAAAACAAAATGCATGTAATAGTAAAAACCAAATTAGACTGGGGAGGACTCAGACTTAATCTCTGCTCACTGCCTTGCTTGACTTCAGAGCGATTACCCTTAGGACTTGAGTCAAAAAAGGAAACAGGAGAGAGTGTAGGGGATTCTATTTTCGTGGAGGAAGAGATCTGGAGTAAATATCTGGCAAAAAGAAAAAGTAAAGATAGGCCAAGACTGACTCCTGATCAGCACTCTAATCTTAGTTATTAAATAGAGTAGTGGTAGTTATGTCTCCTCCACCCCCTCTCCCCTCCCACCCCCCCCGCCTGGCCCCCTTTATGGATGCTTCACAACATATTAATTAGCTGCAGCTGATGCAGTTGTGGACAGTGTAATGTCACAGAGGCTAGGATATAGCTCCTGGAACTCTGCCTAGTGAAAACAAATCAAGAAATACTGAGGGGTTTTAGAAAGAGACCAGAGATAGCTGTGCTACTCCTATAGCAAGTATGAGGAATGAAAAACAAAAATATCAAGAATCATGACAGCGCTACAAAATGTTGTGTTCTTGTGCAATCCTCCTGCCAGAATGTGATACTAAACCCTCTCTGGCTCCAGTTCACGGAAAAGTTATAACCCTAGTTGCAAAATCTGGTTCTTGATCCCGTGGAACTAAAAGAATGAGATTTTACAGTTTATGATAACATCCCAGTTCTGCTCGGGGAATGACTCAGGAAAATTGAACATGGAAGCAATGAGTCTCTACAACTTAAGTTGTTAACCAGGCCAGAGTTTCAGTCTCCTGTTAAGGGGATGCAGACATTTGTTTAATGCACTCCTAGCCCATGAATTACCCACATACCCACAGGTGACTGGTAGGGGGGCCACAGGGGGCGCATGCCTCCCCCCCCGAGATTGGCCCCCGACTTGACACTGCTCGGGATGGGGCAGGTTTTTTGCCATGTGGGCCAGTGGCTTGTTGTGGGGGTGAGGAGGGGGGGGCACTAAGCCGTAGCACAGAAATATAGGAATGGATATGGGGCTTTTGGCCTGCCCCTTGGCCCTCCCACAAATTGTTCCCTCCCAGACTCAGGAGACGCCAGTCACCCCTGCACATACCATGTCTCACTAACCAGTTTCCAACAAAATGAAAAAAATATATATTTTATTTTGTTTCAGTAGGTTAAGTAATTAGTTGCCTTAGTCTTATTTTGGAGTGTCACCAAAGGTCTCACCCATTTGTGAGTCTGCAGTGGAGTAAAGTACATAAATGACTGAAAATGGCTCAGTTTATTTGTTCATGGGATGTTGTAAGCTTCAGAATTCCTTGCCTCACCTAAACTATATTTATAGATTTGTTTTCTTTTTGATTCCTTGCCTTTGCTGTTTCCATGAAAGAGCAGAGATTGAGGGATCTTTTTTCTTGGTGACATAATCTTTGGAGCAAAGAAGTACAGATGTGTTTCCTGCTGTTTAAGAGTCTATTTTCAGTCAAATGGACAGGGCTGATGGGTTGGAACCTATTTCCTGATTTCTAATTAAAAGTTGTTTGGGAATTTGCTATAGATCTCCTCCACTATGACAACCATACTCTTTAGGTTGACTGTGTGGTAGAATTCAGAAGCTCACTCTTTCTGGGAAATGTATTGTAGTTCAGAAACTTGTTCCAGCCTCAGAATTCAGCTTATTCTAGTTTTAGGAGATTACTCCAATCCATCTCAGTTTCTGAAACATATTTTGGGTTGGAAGTTCAGGTAAAACTCTCTTTGCCTTGAAGGCAGATTTACAAGTAGATGATCGTTTCTAATGAAACTACAACTAGAATTTTTTAAGTTAGTCTAACATGATTTTTAAGGGATTTAAGGTTAAGAAATATAGGAGATACAGGATCTATTAGCATGTGTCTGACTTTTCCTCCCCTTCACTACACTTGAATTAGCAATCCACAGCTCACATTATATGCATCTTTTCCAGGGTACATGATTTTATCATTCAAGAATAAAAACAAGTTGACATTCAAAAATAAAGAGATATTTGAAAGAAACTTATTTATAAGATATTAGTTGTAAAGTAAAGATGAACAAAACTTAAATGTATCAAAAAATCAGAATTATAGAGCCTAAAGGGAAAAAGTTAGGCTAAGTTCAGTTAAAGGACACATATGATTAAAGATCTGGATCAAACGCAAAATTCTTCTAGTTAAAAGAAGGCTGAGAAGAGTAAAAGATGCATCTGAATTTAAGAAATAAAAGGGATGTCAAGCTCATCTGCTCATCATAGTAAAACAGGGATGTCAAGCTCATCTGACCGTATGGGCTGGATGAGGGGGCACATCATGGGCTAGATTGAGCCAAGGAGACCCTTTCCCCCCATTAGCCCCCCCGCACCTCACCTCACCTTACCTGTCAGATACACCACACGTGGCAGCCCCCCTTCCCCACATTGCATGCAGCATAGATCCCATCCTGGATCAGCTTGAATGGGCATTGCATATGACATATATCGCAAACTAGATGGGGCAGCAGGAGAATTGGAGCATTATGTGCGGTGCAGATCCAAGACTGACTGGAATGCGTGCCATGTATAATGAAGATTCTGGACTGGCTAGAGTGGGCACCACATGCAATGTGTGACTTGGGTCCTGCATGTAGAGCCAATCCAATACACACTACGGTATATGAGTCAACTCAGACCCAGGGACGGCACTAGGGACCAGGTGACAGATATGGCCTGTGGGCCATTTCTTTGACACTCCTCTACTAGGAAGAGTATTTAAATATATGCTAATGAGGATAGGAACCATTAAACTAAAGGCCTTGTTTTGCACTTTGAGCTGCCAAAATGTTAATTAGTGTTAGTGCTAGCTTAAATTTGGAGCAGTCACATGTGCAGGCCAGCAGAAGCTTGGAGGATTGAAAGGTAACAATCCACCCCACTCCCATTCTGGGCTTCCCCTCTGCCCCCTGCACACCCTCTCTTCCCCTCCACCCACAGGGATCCTGCCTGCCCCTTGAGGCTCCTCCTCTGTAACCTCTGGCCTTGACTGATTACTTGTGACCGCCCAGCCCAGAAAGCAGCAGCAGCCAAGCAGGCAGGTTTCTCTTCTCTGCTTGCTCCCCGAAGGACAGTGCTGGTAGCCAAAATTAAGCTGGAAGCTGTGAGATAGGTAGGATATGAGCAGGGATCTGGGGAGATGGGAGATGGCAGACCCAGCTCAGGAGGGCAGGGGGCAGCAGACTAATCCAGGCTGATATCTCTCCCCTGCCTCTTACTATTCCCTCCTGCTTCCCCACCCCCAGGGCTCCCCATGATTCCCCAGGTTACTTTTGGCAGCCAATACTGTCCCAGGGGAGCAAGCAGGGAAGGGGAACCCACCTGCCCAGCCACTACCACTGCTAGGCTGCCACTATTCTCCAGATTGAGCCCAGCCCAAAGAGCTGTGGCAGCCGCAGTGTCTGGACAGGAAGGTTCCCCTTCCCTGTCTGCTCCCCTGGGATAGCACTGGTAGCCAAAAGTAAGCTGGGGGAGCAGGAGGGAATCTGGGATACTGGGGAGGCAGATGGTGGGCCCAATCTAGAAGGGGCAGGGGGTAGCTGGCCAATTTGAGTTGGAGGGGACAATGGCAGGCGGCAGGGGTCCTGATCTGGGCTGGGGCAGGGGGTGATTTTCCCTGTGGGGTCAGGCCAACTCTCAGGATCTCAAAATTGAGCTGTTAGGAGGGTGTGACACAATTGCACATATACAAACACACAAATCAATTAGGTGCATAAGCACACACACACTACCAACTCAGGCACATACAGATCCAAGATTACCATCCTAGGTACATGCATACCTATCACCAATCCAAGCACACACACACACCAAAAATTAGTTGTCAATACCCACACACTCAGTACACATATACAGGTCACTACTTCATATATCATGCAGATATATATATGTATTCACCAGTTCACACACATACCACCCACTTACACATACACACAGGTGAGTTCCTAACTTGGATGGTACAGTGTGTGTATGTGTGTGCTTGGGGGGAAGGTTAAGGTGAGAGAGAGAAAATGTAGTGAATGAAAGTTGCTGAGACTGGGATTAGAACTGGTAGACTAGAAAGAAGCTGGGCTGAGGAACTGAGGCTTGGGTTTACTTAAGTTCAAGTGGCCCCAGGGTTCCTTGAGGTCACTGGTGCTGGGGTGGAAGCAAGGGAAAAAGCCTGGTGGCAAGGAGGAGACAGCCAAGAAAGAGAGAGGCAGAAGGCTGAGAGGTTGGGGCTGGAAACTGAAGCAGAAAGCTGGGAGATCAGGGGGCCAGATAAGTGGTGGCAAGGAGGAAACAGTCAAGAAATAGACAAAACCCAACTCAGGGTTTCAAAATAACAGGTTTATTAAACAGACAACACACTACATAGCCCCATGAAGTTATTGGTTCCTACATACACACACACACACACACACAAGCACTCACAATAACAGCAGGAGAAGAGACTCGGTGGAAGGGTTGGAGTCCAGGTAGGGAAGAGAAACAGAGTCCAAGTCCTTTGCTTGGGGAAGGAAGGTAGGTGATAGATACCTATCCTGGGCTGTGAGTTGATCCTTGATAGCCAGTCGGGCTCTTCTCCAGCAAAGTGTTGTCCAGAAGGGGGTTGCTGGCAGGGCCTCTAGGTGGATAGGTGGTGTAGCATGGTGCTGGTCCAGATGGAGTGGGCATCTCACTGGGTCTGTCTTCACTGCCCCCTTTTATAGGGACAGACTTCATATGACCCTAGTAACAGGGGCATGCTCAGCCCCTGGTGTACTGAGCATGTGCATTCATAGGTAAGTACATGCAGTTTCAGGTGTCTGTAATGGTGGGTTGACTGATTTCTGCAGCAGTCTGTGTCTTCCAAATCTTGAGCCAGGGAGGGTCAATGCAGGGTGATGGTTGGGTCATCCAGTTAATGGTTTACTCATTCAGAGGGAGCTATTTTTAGACCTACTGCCATTGTCTCTCAAGCACCCTCATTCATCCCCATTCATTCAGGAACCAATTTACATAGGAGGAGTAGGTATCAGTCATAGTTTACAACATACAGAACAGGGCATGGGGACAAGATGGGAACAAGATGGGAACCTGGCACACAAAATGGATACTTGACATCACTCATGCCAACCCACTTTGCAGGCCTAAATCATACAATATTAATATGAAACAATAAAAATCAATGCACAAATGATAGGAATACAATATAATACAATATAAAACAGTAAAAATCAATACAAACATAACAGAACACTATTTACAATATAAAAAGGGGCTTATTACAATAATAGCATACAAGAACTTAGCTTACCTAGTACTACTTGTAATCACTTATAACAGATAGAGAGGGCAGAGAGAAAGTCAAAAATGGTTAGGGGAAGGGGAGGGAATGTATGTTTGAATAATAAAAAAGGAACCTGGAGGTTTTGCTACAGAGAAAGCAGCCCAAGTTGAGGAGGGGCAGGGGTTTCGGTTGTCCCAATCCAGGACAGTGGAGGTAGGGTGGGAGGGGTGTTTACACTAACCTGTAACCTAGAGTGGCCACATGTTAGTGTAAGACAAATTGGGTAACATGGATCAGAGATAAACCTGCCATGGCATGACATAACTTTCAGCCACCTAAAGAGTACTTAAGACTGGTTTAAAATATTAATATGTATAGACAATCCAGGGGGTTAAGAGCTCCAGGAGCCACATAAAATTAATGTGCAACTAAGTCCTGAGGAGAAGAAAATTTGAGACCATGTTCTAAAGAGGAACACTGGGCACCAGAACTTTGCAGAGATTTGCTTTGATATGAGATCAAGTCTTTGCCTTGAAGTGGAGGAGGTAAGCTAGATTTCAAAAAGATGGACTTCATTTAACTCAAGGAGTCAATAGGCATGGTGTTATGAGAGAATAAATTGAAGGACAAAGATGCCCAGAAAGGCTGAGCTTCTAAAGAGAACATTATTAGAAGCCCAACAAGAAACTGTCCTGTCACAGTGGAAACATAAGAAGAATGGCACGAGCCCAATGTGGCTGCACAAGAAGCTTCTAACATGCCTCAAATGCAAAAAGAAAGCATACAGGAAATAGAAAAATGGGAAGGTCACCAGGGAAGAATACCAGGAAATCTACAGGGACAAAATCAGGAAAAGAATGAGTTGCACCCAGCAAAACCAGTTAAAGACAAGAAGAAGTTTTGTGGCGGGGGGGGGGGGGGTCTTTCTTTCTTTTTTTTTTTTTTTATAGATGTTGACCATAAAAAGACCAAGGAAGCCAAGGGTTCCACAGATATCTGTCCTGGGTCCAGTGCTTTGCAATATTTCTTACCTATTTGGATGCTGGCATTGAAAGCTTTTTGAGCAAGTTTGCAGATGACATGCAACTCAGCAGGATTCTGAACTCATTACTGGATCCAAGTGCAATTCTGAAGGATTTTAACAGATTGGAAAGTTGGGCTAGAGCTAACAGGATGAAGTTCAAAGTGGACAAATGCAAGGTGCTACACCTCAGGAGGAAAAATCAAAAACATAAATATAACATGGGTAACACCTAGCTACATGGCAGCATACTACATCTTGTCAGTACAGGTGCGCAAAGCAGGCCCTAGTCAATTCAGATTCAGCCCAAATCAGGGACAGTGATTCAATTAATTGATTAAGATAACTGTCTCTGATTCAATTCAGCCAAATCTGAAGATCTGATGCTGATTCGGAGAATCAGCGATTTGGACATAGACACAGCTTTAAAAGTTTTTTCTACATACCTCGAGGTACCAACACAGCTTATGATACTGGGACAGATGGAGTGACCCACAGGAGTGCAGGGGGACCCTCCATGTGTTTGGCGGTGAACCCGGAAGTGGACTGGAAGTTTGGGTCTGCCAGGAAACATGCAGGGCCCTCCCCCATACCCCTCTGGCTCAGTGATCTGCTGTGGGGGGACCCCGGGTGCCCCCCCAGACACAGGAGGCACCAGCTGCCGAGCCAGGAGGATATGGGGGGGGGGGGGCTGCGCACTCCCCAGCAGACCTGGAAGTGGACCAGAAGTGTTTCTAGTCTACTTCTGAGTCTGCTGCTGAGCTCACTGGGTACCCCCCCCCCCCCCCCCAGCATCGCAGCATTCATGAGCTGCCTGCTACCTTGAAGTATGTAGAAAAACCATTTAAACCTGTGTCTATGTCCAAATCATTCCGGAGAGTTTCAATTCAATTTGGAGAGATTAAAGGGTCCTCTAATTCAATTCAGATTCAGAGATTCTGGCACCAAATCAGGCTGAATCTCCTCTGAATTGAATTGGGAACCGAAGCTTCGCACAGCCCTAGTTGTCAGCCTTCCTTAGGGGCACTAGGTGTTGGTTACAACCTAGGTGAGGGACTTTGACTGGGGTGTGCCAATTCTTCTTCTGGGACCAAAGCCAGAGGTTCCTGGCTAGAGAGTTTTGCCCTTCTGCTCAGGGTCACACTGATCACCATATCTGGCATCAGGAAGGAATTTTACCCCTTGGTCAGCTTGGTATGGACTGTGGGGGTTTTGCCTTCCTCTGTAAGAGGGGGCATGGCCCTCTACCCAGGATCTCTTGAGTATATATTGACAAAATGTATAGAAGCAGGACATTGGCCACTGTGGTTCCCCTACTTTACTGTGGCAGCTTAGGGTGTTAAGTTTATGTTGTGTCAGGACTGATGGCAGTTTTATGTGGAATTTAAATTACGGTGGTATGGGATAATTTGGATAGGGATGTCAATGCCTCAGGAAGGGGATTGGACTAGATGACCTCTGGAGGTCTCTTCTAGCCCTACTTCATGATTCTATGATAAAGGACAAATTAAAGGCTCTCTCCATGGCCCTCAAATTTCCATATACTATAGCTTTCACTCACATGATTCATCCTTCTGGAATCACTAAAACTAAGCATTTAAACAAAAGTTGTGGGAGGGAGTCCAGTTATTGGATGTGTTGCTACACAATTCCTCCCCACCTGTAAATCAGCACTTACCCAGGTACTAGACTAGCAACTGGCACTGAAGACCCTGCTAAGTGAGTCTAGTGTGATGACAAAAATCACTGAACTTCATGTGAGTTACAAGTCTCCAGAACTATTAAGGATCTGCCCATTGTTTTAACAGGAAAACAAAGGGAGGAGGAATTAATAGTAGGCCTGAATGGTACTTTATGTATGGGTAAAAAACAATTTTCATGTGCCTCTAAATGTTGAGTTTTCAAACATTTTCCTATTCTGCAGCAGGACAAAAACAAGATGAAAAACACATGAAAGGAGGGAGCAACCAAAATAGCTAATTGCTTAGCTTTGTCATGTTCAGACTGGAGACTTGGACCAGGTTGTCTCAGTGACCAGGTGAAAATCTTGCTTAAGAATTTTACAGTCAACCTTTGTGCCCAACAAACATTTATTTATACAAAAGGAGAATCTTTTTAGTGGGAGAAACGAAGTCAATATTCCCCAGCATTCAAGTGGGAAGCTGTTTCCTGACTGCTAGACTGGTTCTATAGCTGCCTATGCACAAAATCATTTAGAACAGTCTCTTGGTTGTACGTAAGTCTTTTACAGTTGTACATGTGTAGGGAACTGGACTAGGACTTTCCAGTGCAGGGTTATAATTAGACTTAGAAGCTTCACCTGAGATTAGGATCCAATGTCCTCCATGGAAACGTTACAATATAAATGTAAGGCCAAGGATAAGAAGGCTAATAGAAACACAGAGATGAAGTCACTTGATCAAGTTCCCAGAACTCAGCAGCTGAGCTCCTGACTTCTGGTTACTGATCTTCAGACTCAGGTCAAATTGTCTCTAAGAACTGGGCTGTACAAGTAAATCCAAAGCCCACACAAATGAATGAAAAGACTGATATTCACTTCAATACGCTTTGGATGATATTCCTAGTGAGTGCCATTTCATAGATATACATTACAGGAGAAGAAGACTTCTACTCTAATTAAAAACCCATTCCTATGGTCATGAAACACTGCAGAATGAGCACCAGAGATTGGAACTGGGTCCTAACACCTAACAGTATTGTTTCAATTTATGTTCATTTTTTGGTTCCTTATTTTTAGTGTGTTTGCCTTTCCAAACTCAGGCATACCACAGTTCTTTAGCTTACTCTGTCCCTTTTGTGTTTTAATCATATTGTTTTGTTTTAGCCTCTGGCAGCTTCTTTTTGGCATCATTTATATCATTTCCATGTTATTTTGGGAAAAGTCAAATCATTTAGTCTCAGATTTATTCCAGAAGTTCTCTCTTGTCTTTATTCACATAATTCCACTGAGGCACCACTCACCTTCTTGTGTCTGTTCAGTAAATATACACACACATATACTTGTTACCATCACTTCTGCAATCCTTTGATTTTACACTTTTAATCTGAAAATGACAGACTTTTCAAACACCTCTTTAACAGTTACTTTCAGGACTAATTTATTATTCCCTTGCTATCTTTGTCATCCTTCGGTGGCTCAGTTAGGTGCAGAGATACTTCCCAGCTCAATTTGTGCAACACAATCCTATCCCCTCACCCTATACAAAAATTGTGGAGCCCAGGGACCAAGTGGGCAAACCATGGAATTTAATTTATTCCCATGTGAAACTCCAAGAGGCAGGCAACCTTAAGTCTATTAACTACATTGCAACAAATCTTCTGTTCACTGCAGTACAGTGAGCAGGCTTTTCAAACACCCACAACTGCCTCCTATATGTCTGTATGAATCCCAGGAAGCAGAAAGCAGTCAATTTCTTATCCAAAATTCTTTTTTTTTTCCTTCTTACATTTTACGCCTGATTTCTTTTCTGAAAAGAAAAAGTGTGTTAGAAACTGGCAAACAGGTAATTGTTACAGTATTTTCAAATGACTAGATGCATTTTTTGATAAAGGAATAAACAATGAAGATGCATCCTCCACACCTTTCTCCAGCACATCAGACATTAACATACCTAGTAGAAAACACCATGAGATTGATCTCAGCTTTCAAGGAACACTGGGCAGTTCTCCATAATATGGTATATAAGTCCAAATAATGACAATATTAGATAAGTACGGGAAACACAGTATTAAATGTGACATATTTGTTAATAGATAAGTCTCAGGAGTGGAGAATTCAAGATGGTGGATTTTAAAGGGAATTTAGCACTTAGAGAGGCAACAAATTGCCTTAGAGAATAAGGTTTTCTATTTTTCTACATACCAGACCAAAATTATACTATGTTATCAGGATACGTTTCTTCTTAACTACTTTTCAGTGCAATTCAGCTCCACTCTGGATGGACTATAGCATCACAGGTAAGTAGGGATGGAAGAGAACTCAGGAAGTCATCTAGTTCAACCTCCAGCTCAAGGCAAGATTATCCCTATCTAAACCATCTTAGACAAGTGTTTGCTTATCCTGTTCTTAAATCTTTCAGATACCAGGCAGACTGCTTGAAGCATCAAAAACACCATTTCACTTGCCACAGATAACACCCAAGATGAAGGTATTTTCAGTGTCCTGCCACCAGGAATTAGGTAGTAGTTCAACATTTAGATCTATCATATTTTATACTATGTAACTGTTGCAATGTACTCATCCATAAGTCAGTAAACACATACTACTAAGTTCATTTCACGTAAGCAAATAGCTATCCAAGTAGTTTACTTTATTGATTTCCTAAGACTTGTCTGTAACAGTAATGTAGAAAAGAGATTTCATCCCATTTTCAAGCCCATGAACTGTTTACCACTTACTGGGAGCATCTATACATGCTCCCCATGGTACAGCCGTTACTGTGCCATCATTTAGTATTTGCTTTAGGAAGTACTAAATGAGGGCTCAGTAACAGCTGTAACTTCACTGTCCTGGTGGAACATGGTTATTTTTAGTAGCTACATTGCCATAGTAACATACTATAGTGAGGTAGCTTGTTGCTACGATGACATAGCATCAGCATCACGGTTTGTACCCTGCAATGTTACATCGCTGTAGTGACAAGCTACATCACTATGGCAACGTAGCAACTCGTGTAGGCATGCCCACTGGGACATCTACGTGAAACGCTTTACTGCACATTAGTGTAGTTTACTGAACAGTAAGCATGTGTGTCTACACATGCACACATTTACCATGCAGTAAACTTCACTACTCACAAGTAAATTTGCTACCTGCAAATGCAAGTAGCAAATTTACTCATGAGTAGATACTGCACAGTAATACACATGTAGACACTAACCAGGAGCAGATTTGCTCACAATCATCCCAGTCATCTCAGGGGGCCAGCCTGAGCTCAGTCCCAGAGCCCCAGGGGGGAGCCTCTCCTGCACCAGAGCTGAGCTACCTCTATGACAATCCCAGCCACAGGTCCTCTAAAAGCCTGCAGGAAGTTTGAGCCCTGGAGCACAATAGCAGGGAGCTGGGGGGACTCCTGGCATGTGCTGCCTCTGCACAGACTGCAGGCTACATGTGCCAGTCTGCCTACACCTCTGTGCCACTGCATGGCACTTCAGTGCCATGCAACTGCTGGGCCCACACCATCCAGCCCTGTAGGCTGGTGCAGGCTCCTGCCAGGCTTGCCAGCCCCAGGCCAAGCTGCAGCCAGCTCCTGGCCAGTGGGAACAGCACCAGTTGCCCACAGCCAACCCCTCAGCAGCCTGCCTGGACCCTGCAGGTGCTGTGGGGCACTGCTTCACCACATGGCTCCTAGTCCCATGCCATGCCCATGTGCTGGGTGCTGCAGGCAGATGCTCATGCCTGGCAGCACAGAGACAACTGTTCAGAGGCCCAGAGATCTGGAGTAAGAACCCCAATGGCCTCATTTCCTATGCCATACACCACCACCTGGGGCCCCAACTCATTGCAATGCAAACAGCTCATTGTGCACCCCCTGGGGCACGCATAGCAGGGACATGCTCAGGGTACAGTGATGGTGCAGGGGGACAGGGGTGGGCTGGCCCCAGGGCACCTTCCTGGAGAGGTCCCCTGCAGGGAGGGCAGGGCAGCAGGCAGTTCCTGTCCCAGTTTTCCAGGAGCCCTGCACCCAACAAGCTTGGGTACCATGGGCTTGGCAGCAGCACAGGAGAGTGGCTGGCCTGCAGGAGAAGTGGGAGCAGTGGGGTCTGGAGCCATGGCAGCACATGCTGCCAGAAGCCTGATGTATCCCAGCCTAGGAATGGGATGGAGGAGTCAGGCTGCCTGCAGCCATCACCCAGTAACCTGCTGGCCCCTGGGGAGTGAGCGGGGATGGGAGGCTTGGCCAGTAGGTGCCTGGACTCAGACCTGCCCAGCTGACTTAACATGGTCCATAGGCATTCATGCATACCTGAGCCCCAATCTGATACCAGGCAGTGCATGACCCCTGGTAGAAAGCATCTTATCCCAAAAATGTTGCAAACTCTCTCACAAACAGTTTCTTTCCCATGATTCTGCAGGCCCTGCAGCTGTCCACAAGGCAAAGACCACAATTGGAAGCCCTCAGGGTCACTGCCTCAGCCATGACACTGCCTCAGCTCACAGCTAGGGCCATGGAGAAGTGCCAGCTCCACAGGGGGAGGGCCCAGATTTGGACCCTCCTCTTGGACCAGCTGGTGATGGCCATAGAGGACCTGCAGGTAGATGCATGGAAATGGTGGGCAGAGGACATTTCCTGGTAGCACAGGTGGTGGGCAGAGGACGTGGTCCATGAGGACAAACTGGACTGGTGCAAGGAGATGTAGGACTGGGTGGACTGGGAGTTCAAGGCACAGGTCCTAGCCCTGGAGTGCAAGCATGCTGAGGCCCTAAAGAAGCAGGACGCAGTCATGGCCAGGGTAGTACAGGCCATGGAGGAGAACTGCCAGGTACTGGATATGATCCTGGCCCTGGTGATCACCTTTATGCTACCCATTTCCCTGTCCTGACCCTAGACCCACCTACCCCCTGGTAGCCACCTGCTGCCCAGTGGCATGCCCCGACATGGTCCTGGGTAGAGGTCCAGTGCCCCTCAATCAGCCAGTAGCCCCTGTCCAGTGCCACCTCAAATAGCCAATAGCCCCCACCCCAGGTCCACTGCCATCCAGGCCCTCTGCCTGGGCCCACCATGGGGCAGGCAGGTGATGGGAATATGGGTTCCAGGCAGCTGTGGTTGAAGCATTCAGTTCCCTCTCGTGGCAGCAGTTGCCCATTCAAGCCCCCAGGAAGTGGGAACAGTTTGCTGTTAGCAGCAGCAAGTCTGCTCCCATGTCTCTGAACACGTAGATGCCTGGCTGGCAGTATTAACTCATGTACAGTTTACTTGTAAGTAAACTTGTCCCGCATCAAATGCACGTGTAGACATACCCTGGATAATTATTCTCCTTCACTAAAATGTAGAAGCAAAGCTAGGTGATGTGTGGAATAAAACAGGCGTAATCTGCAACACTGAGAGTAGATTCCAGGACAATCATAAAAAAGTAGTATAATGTTATCCCTTTGGCTAAGTATAGACAGTCAAAAAGCCCAGGGCTGAATTGATTCAGTCTTCACAGGTTAGTCTAAGATATATAGACTGAACTGATAAGCAAGTGAACAGACATTCACTTTTCATAGAATCATCATAGAATCATAGAAGTAGGGTCGGAAGGGACCTTGTAGATCTTCAAGACCGACCCCCTGCCTGGACAGGAGGAAAACTGGGCTCAAATGACCCCAGCCAGGTAGGCATCAAGCCTCTTCTTAAAGACCCCAAGGGTAGGAGCCAGCACCACTTCCCTTGCAAGTTGGTTCCAGATCCTAGCTGCCCTAACTTTGCGTCGGTCTTTCATCAGCCCCATGGGATGCCCATGCCCACTACTGGGCCGGGAAGTCCGGGTGAGGGTGATCCCCTGCCCTCCATTAATGCTGACTTCGTGAAGGAACATCTTGAGAAGCTGGATACCTTCAAGTCAGCCGGCCCTGACAATCTTCACCCCAGGGTTCTCAAGGAGCTGGCGAGCATCATAGCCCAGCCTCTAGCGCGGATCTTTGAAAACTCTTGGTGCTCTGATGTAGTGCCCGAAGACTGGAAGAAGGCCAATGTGGTGCCTATCTTCAAGAAAGGGAGGAAAGTGGATCCGGCTAACTATAGCCCCATCAGCCTGACTTCTATCCCGGGGAAGATCTTAGAAAAGTTTATTAAGGAGGCCATCCTTAATGGACTGGCCAACGCCAACATCTTAAGGGATAACCAGCACGGGTTTGTTGCGGGTAGGTCTTGCTTGACTAATCTCATTTCCTTCTACGACCAGGTGACCTATCACCTGGACAAGGGAGATGAGATTGATGTCATATATCTTGACTTTAAAAAAGCCTTTGATCTGGTGTCCCATGATCGTCTCTTGGAGAAACTGGCCAATTGTCGCCTTGGGTCCTCCATGATCCACTGGCTGGAAAATTGGCTCCGGGGTCGGACCCAGAGGGTAGTAATTGATGGAAGTCACTCATCGTGGTGTCCTGTGACCAGTGGGGTCCCCCAGGGCTCTGTCCTTGGACCCATACTGTTCAACATCTTCATTAATGATGTGGACACTGGAGTCAGAAGCGGACTGGCCAAGTTCGCCGATGACACCAAACTTTGGGGCAAAGCATCCACACCAGAAGACAGGCGGATGATCCAGGCTGACCTGGACAGGCTCAGAAAGTGGGCGGATGAGAATCTGATGGTGTTCAACGCGGATAAATGCAAGGTTCTCCACCTTGGGAAAAAAAACCCGCAGCATCCTTATAGGCTCGGCAGTGCTATGTTGGCTAGCACTATGCAAGAAAGAGACTTGGGGGTCATCATTGACCACAAGATGAACATGAGCCTGCAATGCGATGCTGCGGCTAGTAAAGCGACCAAAACGCTGGCTTGCATCCATAGATGCTTCTCAAGCAAATCCCGGGACGTCATTCTCCCCCTGTACTCGGCCTTAGTGAGGCCAGAGCTGGAGTACTGCATCCAGTTTTGGGCTCCACAATTCAAAAAGGATGTGGAGAAGCTTGAGAGAGTCCAGAGAAGAGCCACGCGCATGATCAGAGGTCAGGGAAGCAGACCCTACGATGACAGGCTGAGAGCCCTGGGGCTCTTTAGCCTGGAAAAGCGCAGGCTCAGGGGTGATCTGATGGCCACCTACAAGTTTATCAGGGGTGACCACCAGTATCTGGGGGAACGTTTGTTCACCAAAGCGCCCCAAGGGATGACGAGGCCGTATGGTCACAAACTACTACAAGATCGTTTCAGGCTGGACATAAGGAAGAATTTCTTTACTGTCCGAGCCCCCAAGGTCTGGAACAGCCTGCCACCGGAGGTTGTTCAAGCGCCTTTATTGAACACCTTCAAGATGAAACTGGATGCTTATCTTGCTGGGATCCTATGACCCCAGCTGACTTCCTGCCCTTTGGGCGGGGGGCTGGACTCGATGATCTTCCGAGGTCCCTTCCAGCCCTAATGTCTATGAAATCTATGAAATCTATGAACTGTGAAGTAGTTCTTACGGATGTCTAATCTAAACCTACTCTCCAACAACTTGTGGCCGTTATTCCTTGTTATCCCAGGGGGCACTAGGGGAAACAAGGTCTCCCCCAAACCCTTCTGGTCCCCCCTAGTGAGTTTATAGACAGTCACAAGGTCCCGCCTCAGCCTTCTCTTGTGGAGGCTGAAAAGGTTCAGGTCCCGTACCTCTCATTGTAGGGTCTGCCCTGCTGTCCCCGGATCATGCGGGTGGCCCTCTCTGGACTCTCTCAATGTTGTCCACATCCCTCTTGAAGTGGGGTGCCCAGAACTGGACACAGTACTCCAGCTATGGTCTGATCAGTGTCGCATAGAGGGGGAGGATCACCTCCTTGGCCCTACTTGAGATGCACCTGTGGATGCACAATAGGGTCCGGTTAGCCCTGCTGACCGTGACCTCACATTTTCGGCCCATGATCATCTTGGAGTAAATGATGACTCCAAGATCCCTTTCTGCCTTCGTGCTCTCAAGAAGGGAGTTTCCCATCTTATAAGTGTGTTGCCGGTTACTACTGCCCAAGTGCAGCACCCGGCACTTGTCCATATTGAAACGCATCCTGTTTTTGTTAGCCCACCCTTGCAACCTATCCAGGTCTTTCTGCAGTCTTTCCCTCCCTACTAGCATGCCCACCTCACCCCAAATTTTGGTATAATCAGCAAATTTGAACAGGTTGCTTTTCACCCCATCGTCCAAATCGCTGATAAAGAAATTGAACAGTGCGGGCCCAAGGACCGAGCCCTGGGGGACTCCACTTCCCCCCAGGTCGAATATGACCCGTGCACCACCACCCTCTGAGTACGACCCTTCAGCCAATTAGCAATCCATCTGACTGTGTAGGCATCGATGCCACAGTCACCTAGTTTTTTAATGAGGATGGGGTGGGAGACAGTGTCAAAGGCCTTGCTGAAGTCCAGAAAGACTACATCCATGGCGACACCTGCATCCACCGCTTTTGTGACCTGATCGTAAAAGGCAATCAGGTTGGTCTGACATGACCTGCCCCTAATGAAACTGTGCTGGTTGCCCTTGAGCATCATCCCTGATGCTGGCACATCACAGATGTGCTCCTTGATGATCTTCTCAAAGAGTTTCCCCAGGATTGAGGTAAGACTGACAGGCCTATAGTTGCCCAGGTCCTCCCTCCTCCCTTTCTTAAAGATGGGGACCACATTTGCTATCTTCCAATCATCTGGCATCTGGCCGAGCAACACGAGTGCTCGTAAAGCCATGCCAAGGGCCCAGCAATAACCCCTGCTAGCTCCCTCAACACCCTGGGGTGGAGAGCATCTGGACCTGCTGACTTGAACATGTCCAGCCCCTCCAGAAGCACTCTAACCCAGTCCTCCTCAACCTTAGGAATTGAGGTGTTCCCCTCGAGTCCATCTTGAAACACAGTGGGGGAATCCTGGCCCCTGCACAAGAAAATGGAGGTGAAGAATTTGTTAAAGAGGTTTGCCTTCTCCTCTGGTGCAACCACCAAATTGCCCAGCGCATCTTGCAGGGGCCCCACATTTCCTGGTGCCTTCTTCATCCTCCCTATATATTTGAAAAAGGACTTTTTATTATCTTTGATCTTGGATGCCAGTCCTAGCTCTATGTCCACCTTAGCTTTTCTAACAGCCCCACTACAGGCCCGAGCAGTGGAGATAGACTCTTCTTTGAAGATAGCGCCCCCCTTCCACCGGGTGTACATTGCCTTTTTGGCAACCAGACATTCCTGGACATCCTTGGTGAGCCAGGGAGGCTTTAGGGCACTCTTGCCCCCCCTTGCTTCTTGTTGGGATCATCACCCCTTGGGCCCTGAATATCGTATCCTTAAGGAACGACCACTCATCTTGGGCATTGAGTTCCCCTGCCCTCGAGAACCCCAGTGCCTCTAGCACCAATTTCCTAAATGCGTTGAAGTTGGCCCTCTTGAAGTCTAGGGCTACTGTCTTGCTGCAGGACCTTGACACCCTGCACTGGATGATGAATTCCAAAAAGCGATGATCACCATCACCCAGGTGGTCAAGGACCTGGAGCCCCCTTACCAGATCATCGCCTGTGGCCAGGACCAGGTCCAACAGGGCATTTCCTCTGGTGGGACTGTGCACCTCCTGGGTTAATTGGAGGTCCAGGAACCTCCTGGAACGGTCCGACCTGGCTGACTGCTCCTCCCAGCAGATGTTCGGATAATTTAGATCACCCAGGACAAAGACATGCCTTGCCTTAAGTGCCTCTGCAAGCTGACCTGAAAATTCCCGGTCCAGCTCCTCCCCTTGGTTGGGGGGTCTGTAGTAGACCCCCACTGTTAAATCCCTCTCCCCACAACCCCCTTGTATCTTCGCGAGCCCCTTGTATCTTGATTCTGAACATGCAGCCACACACCTGCAGTGGGTCAGGCCAGAAGCTGGGGGGGCATGCCTCCTTGCTTGGCTGGAGCAGACAGCTTGGGCCAAGGCTACCCTGCCCACCCACCATGGAAGTGATTTTGGGGGAGGTGCAAAGCATCCTGTGATGCTGAGGGACTGAGAGTTCATTTGAATCTGGAAGGGATCTTGGACAGAAGTTTAATAGACCAATTTAACCAAAATTAGTTAAGTCCAGGTTTATCTTAAACTGGTTTAGGCCATTTCAAAACTGGTTTATGTGCACTGAATTTCTGTTACATTGCAGATATATACTGGTTTCTGATTGCTTATCTCAATTTATGTGTAATTTCTGTCCCTACCCTTTCATAGATTCATAGATTCATAGATGTTAGGGTCAGAAGGGACCTCAATAGATCATCGAGTCCAACCCCCTGCATAAGCAGGAAAGAGTGTTGGGTCTAGATGACCCCAGCTAGATACTCATCTAACCTCCTCTTGAAGACCCCCAGGGTAGGGGAGAGCACCACCTCCCTTGGGAGCCCGTTCCAGACCTTGGCCACTCGAACTGTGAAGAAGTTCTTCCAAATGTCCAATCTAAATCTGCTCTCTACTAGCTTGTGGCCATTGTTTCTTGTAACCCCCGGGGGCGCCTTGGTGAATAAATACTCACCAATTCCCTTCTGTGCCCCCGTGATGAACTTATAGGCAGCCACAAGGTCGCCTCTCAACCTTCTCTTGCGAAGGCTGAAAAGGTTCAGTTTCTCTAGTCTCTCCTCGTAGGGCTTGGTCTGCAGGCCCTTGACCATACGAGTTGCCCTTCTCTGGACCCTCTCCAGGTTATCCGCATCCTTCTTGAAGTGTGGCGCCCAGAATTGCACGCAGTACTCCAACTGCAGTCTGACCAGCGCCCGATAGAGGGGAAGTATCACCTCCCTGGACCTATTCGTCATGCATCTGCTGATGCACGATAAAGTGCCATTGGCTTTTTTGATGACTTCATCACACTGCCGACTCATGTTCATCTTGGAGTCCACTAGGATTCCAAGATCCCTTTCCACCTCTGGGCCACCCAGCAGGTCATTCCCTAGGCTGTAGGTGTGCTGGACATTTTTCCACCCTAGGTGCAGCACTTTGCATTTCTCCTTGTTGAACTGCATCCTGTTGTTTTCTGCCCACTTGTCCAACCTATCCAGGTCTGCCTGCAGCTGTTCCCTGCCCTCCGGCGTGTCCACTTCTCCCCATAGCTTTGTGTCATCTGCAAACTTGGACAGAGTACATTTGACTCCCTCGTCCAAGTCGCTGATGAAGACATTAAAGAGTATCAGTCCAAGGACCGAACCCTGCGGGACCCCACTGCCCACACCCTTCCAGGTCGAGACCGACCCATCCACCACGACTCTCTGGGTGCAACCCTCTAGCCAATTCGCCACCCACCGGACTGTGTAGTCATCCACGTCACAGCCTCTTAACTTGTTCACCAGTATGGGGTGGGATACCGTATCGAAGGCCTTCCTGAAGTCTAAGTATACAACATCCACCCCTCCTCCTGTGTCCAGGCGTTTCGTAACCTGGTCATAGAAAGAGACTAGATTGGTCAGGCACGATTTGCCCACCACAAACCCGTGCTGGTTTCCCCTCAGCATAATTTGCCCTGCTGGGCTCTCACAAATGTGAGCCTTGATAATTTTTTCAAAGACTTTACCAAGGATGGAGGTGAGACTGACTGGCCTATAGTTGCCTGGGTCCTCCTTCCTCCCCTTTTTGAAAATGGGGACCACGTTAGCCCTTTTCCAGTCCTCCGGGACTTGGCCCGTGCACCACGAGCATTCGAATAATCCCGCCAGTGGCTCTGCAATGATGTCGGCCAGTGCCTTCAGCACCCTCGGATGGAGCTCATCCGGGCCTGCCGACTTAAGGGCATCCAGTTCTTCCAAGTGACTCTGCACCATCTCAGGATCTACGTATGGAAGTCTGGCGCCTTGCTGCTGCCTCTCTACAACCCCAGTGAGAGACTTGTCGTGCCCCTCACTTAGGAACACTGAGGCAAAGAACTCGTTGAGGAGTTCAGCCTTGTCCCCCCTGTCTGTCACCAATTGTTTCTGCCCATTTAGCAGGGGTCCTATTCCTCCCTGGGCCTTCCTTTTACTCCCAATATATCTAAAAAACAATTTCTTGTTGTCTTTTACTTGGGTTGCCATCCTCAGCTCCATGGTAGCTTTGGACCGTCTAACTGCCTCCCTACAAGCACGAGCAGAGGAGGTATATTCATCTTTAGTGATCTCACCTTGTTTCCACTTTTTATGTGCTCTCCTTTTGGCCCTTAGGCTGCCCTGGATTTCTCTGGTCAGCCATGGAAGCCTCCTGGCCCCTTTCCCTCTTTTGCCTCACTCGGGGATCGTCTTGCTTTATGCCCAAAGGATCGTTTCCTTAAGGCACAGCCACCCTTCTTGGGCTCCCATCCCTTCAAAACTCCTACTCTGCAGTGCGTCCTTGACTAATCGCCTGAGTTCATTGAGATCAGCTTTCCTAAAGTCTAGCACTTTCACCCTACTAGTTACCTTACCCACTCGACGTCTTATGTTGAATTCTATTAATAGGTGATCACTGTCTCCCAAATGGCTACCGATCTGGAGGTCCCCTACCATGTCATCCCCTGTTGCCAATACCAGATCCAGTATGGCATTCCCCCTAGTGGGACCATGTACCTCCTGTGTCAGGTGGAGGTCCTGTACACAGGTTAGAAACCTGCGTGAGCGGTTTGTGTTATTCCTTCTGATAACATTTTGTATTTACAATCCTGAACGGGTGATGACTAGACACAGGAGAGGATTCTGGCAGGGAATAATAGTACCACCCTTTCAGATCATGCTGCAGGAGCAGCAGCTGGGGTTTTTAAGAGTCTCTGGTTCAGGTAAGAACCCAGTGGTCCCACGTACTCCTTTTTAGAATCTTGGGTCTTCCTATGACTGAAAAGCAGAGTCTATATGTAGAGTAATATATACAAGTGTATATACTAAGTGTATGTTCTTGGGTCTTATCATGAGCTGAGAGAATGTATTTATCTGATATATGCTCTGAAATTTAAATTAATATAATTTCAAGTGAAATACACATATTCATTGATCTAGACCAGGGGTGTCAAACTTGCTTCACCCCCACCCCTCGGGCTGGATCAATACTCACCTATAGCAAGCAGCAGTGGGATTAACCACTACCGATGGTTGAGCTATTGTGTCAGCTCAGGGAGATGCAGAGATTAATGCAACTATTACTCACTTCACTGCCACCAAACTGCATCCTCAATGGGGCTCTGTACCCCAGCTTTCAGCAAAGGATATCACCCCCTATCTCCCTACCCCTGAATTCCTTGCTTCTTCAATAGCCCCACAGACTGGATTACATGGCTCTGTGGGCTAGATTCAGTCTGTGGGATATACCTTTGACACCCTGGATCTAGACAAATCAATACAATGTCTTTCAGAAAATAAAATTAAAACTATGGCAGAAAGCTCTTGGGCTTTTTGTTTTGTTCTGTTCTGTATTGCTTTACTTTTTTATTTCTCATTGAGACTATTACAGGAGGTCATACACTTAGACAGGATCATTGGTATTTCAGTCAGTGGCTCCAAAACTCAAGACAGAAGCATAGCCAGATTTGTATAAAGGCACTTTGCTGTGGTTTGCATGCTTGTATTTGAACATGTGGTTAACACCTCTCTGCATCTCTAGTCTCAGGAAAGAATAAATTAATCTTCTTTCATATAACCCAATATAGCATTCAAACAGCAGGTCCGGATTCATCACATGCGGCCAGTTTGTAGAGATTGACATGAGCCTAAAGCTTTCAATTCTCAGATTTGCTTTTTACCATTCACAGGAATAAGAAAATCACATTTATATAAGCCCCAAGAGAACTAATTATGTGGTGAGAAGAGTGTATACTAGTACTGTGTAGCATACAATACAGAAAAATTACTATGCATCACACACTTGAGAGAGAGGAAAGCTTCAGATAGGTAATGGGTACAGTTGTATATGGGTTTATTCTTAAGTAAACTCCACTGCAGGCTCATCAAAACAGTATAGGCATCACTAATGGCTTTTTTTCTGGTGTAGGTATATCCCCTTCAGAGTGTACACTTTGACATTGTGAATACTGCACCACCAACTGCAATATTAAGTTTTTCTTATTGATTGGATGTTGATTGCAAATTTGAACAGAGGAAAAGACTCTTTTGGTGTGGAAGGTGCATAAATTAATGTCCACCTAGGACAACAGATCTTTGTAGCACAGCACATAGGCTAACTGCAGTGGAAGAAATTTTTTGATCATGAGGTATCCATGAGTACCAAAATGAGCAAAAATGTTCTTCTATAATAAGAAATTAAAAGGAAAAAGGGGCATGTATCAATGCTCATCTGATTGTCAACATTAATTGTAAAAAAAATATATATGTAAATAAGGGTCAGTGATTCAGGAACTAATTATGTTACACACACTTGAAGCACACATTTTAAATGTATTGGCAACCTCCCACAGTATCTTTTATTTAAACTTTACTTTGACTTGTAAATCAACAAGAATATAGTTTCATACTTGCATGGGAAATCTGAGTTAAATTTTCCAGAATCAGAGGGTGGTTCAAAGGGTGTCTTTAGATTTGCTTATGCTGGGCAAAAACCATGTTAATACCCTACTGCACAGTAGTGTTAGGCTACTGCATAGTACGCAACACTAAACACCCATGTGCTGGTGCTACTGCACAGTACTGAGCGTTACTGCACATTTATTTAGTTCTTTGTTATCCAAGTCTTAAACTTAATGTGCAGTACCTACAGTGTGTTAATGAACATGTACACACACCTAAAGGGAAGTAGAATGCTTCCCTTAGTGAACCATTTGATTGGTCTCATTTGAGTTATGAAATCAGGCATTCTTTTTTCCAATTTATTTCTTATGAAAATTTTTGCTTGTTTGTCTCTCTGTCTGTTTTTGCTGCAGTTTCTGTAAATAATGACTTGCCTGGGAGTACTGGTTATTCAAAATTTTTTCTGTATCCCGTTTTTGTGGTTGGAAGAGTAATTCTTAAAATCAATTTTGCACTGTGAATCATGTTTATAGATTCAAAGTTTTCTCTAAATGGATATTCTTTCCTATTAGCTCCGTATTTTTTCCTAAAGCTAATCATTCCAGAAAATGTTGTTCACCAATGTTTTTGCAGTTTGTGGAAATAGATTAGAGGGAGGAAATATCAACCCTCTATAAGATTTTTACCAGCCCGAGTGTCACACATGACTATAGTAATAAACTTATGATTCCAAAAACACGTGGAAATGAGAAGTAAGGGAAAAAAGATAACCTACAGTAAGGAAGGATTCTTTCTGCCTCTTTATTGTCAATATTTAATTCTTGTGTTTTTCTAATTGTGGTTCATGTTTTGTCAGAGCTTTATATTTGGTTCTTTCAAGACTAACTCTGCACAAAAACTCCTCCTTTGCTTAGATCTCCAGAAATACATCTTTCAACATCAAGATAGTAGGTGCTCAGTTCCCTTCAAATGAACAAGAACATTGATTCTCTTTTTGCATCTTTCCTGGGATCAAAAGATGGACTTTAGTAATTCTGTTCGTTCAGTTCTGGACTTCTAAATTTGGAAAGGGATCACAACTTTGCTGTAATATGAAGTTGATGACATTCAGACTGTAATCCATTAGGAGCTGAGCTGAACCATCAAATTCATTTTGATTGTAATCCCAAACAGTTCAAATCCCGTTCTCCATAAGGAAAATTTAAATACCTAAAGTCAGTCAAGCACTGTATTTCCCCATATGTTGTTGTGGGGGTCTCAAGAAAAGAAAAATGCATAGCGCAGAGAGGATATGGTACTTTTTCTACTATGAGAGTTCATTTAAATAACTTTTTGAAATACATTATTGGCATTTTTTAAGTTTCCTCAATTCTTCACTTTGTACAACATAAACACCCATAGTTTATCTTTTTTATTCCTTGCTCCTATTGATTTTTTTTCTGCAAACACTTAGGCTGTTAGTTAACATTTTACATTAGTATCCCTAATTACACTGTACTGATCAGCATGTAATTACACTGTATATAAATGCAAATATGGTTTTCTGACATTTAACTTTGTGCACTAGTAAAGTCAAAGCAGCTATTTATTTACAATAGTTGTGTGGCATGTATTATGCTAAGAAATTTGAATCACATTCAAGTTCAAATGTTAACAACTGATTAGAAATATTCATTAAATGTGCAGGAATGCAGTACATTTCAGGATGGAACTTTATTCCTGTTGAATTGGAAGTACTTTTTTTTTTGTTCAGTGACTGTGCTGCGCTATTAGACACAAAATGAAAATAAGATGTTTGAACTTAAATTTTGCCATGTACATGAACTAGAATGGTTACTAAGGTAATTACCATTAAAAGCTTATAATTATACATTAGATGTACATTTAGGTGCATTGAAATTCTATGCTACGTGTGGCTGTTGAAATATAGTTTTTTCTCATTACACTCTAATACTCTGCTTAAGAGCTCTTTTTATCCTACCTTCAAATCTCTCTCAATACCAAATTTTTGCCTTGGAAGCTTCAGGCTTCAGAAAACTGCCTACAGAAAGAAAAAAAGATTTTAACCACAAATCTCCCATACATCTTGTAAAGAATTTCTCATCTTGACAGCTTTTGTGTCAGTGTAAATTATTTAGATCCAAACGTATCTTCCTAAGTCATAACACTCCTTGAAGCCCACAGCTACAAACCTAAGTAATTCAGTACCTTTCTACGTACTCCGTATTATTCTGATTAGCCCACATTGAAGACAATGGGAGCTCCACTATGGAGAGCAAGCAGGTGCTCGATCCTGTAAAGATGGTGAAGATGGGAAAGAAGATGCAAGGAACTTCACTGTATCTTCTGTGTGTCCATACATTGAATCTGGACAGAGATATTAACCTCTGGATAGTAGTCAGCATTTAAGAAATGACAGGCTGAAGAAAGAAAGAGGAACCAGTCAATCACTGATGTTTCATCCACACTTCAGCAGAGCATACTCTGCAGCATCATAAACTATATTTTCCTTACAAAGGAAAGAAAGAGCCTCACTGCCCCTATGGTCAGTCACCAGAGGTTCTGGAGCTGTTTTATGATAATGATGAGATTTCATGTGAATATAATGGTCCAATTGCACAGACCCAATTAACAGACCAGGGATGTAAATGGTGAACACTTCAGGTGAGAAAGGCTTCTTAACCCCACAGTCTCTGGCACCACAAAGTTCTGGCACTATATAGGCCAGTGGTTGTCAACCTTTTTAGACCTAAGGCACCCCGCACTGGACTTGAGGCAGACCTTATTGTTCTAAAGGCACTTTGGTGAATGGAGTGGCACCCAATTTAAACAAAACAATATACATGAATGACGCATGCCCCTGGCAGCTGGAGGAGCATGGCAGTGGCAGGAGCGTGGCGGCGGTAAGTGGGAGCTCCAGCAGATGCCACCTGTTCTGGTGTGGGGGGGAGGCATAGCGTGGCGTGGCGTGGCGTGGCGTGGCGTGGCGAGCGCCGACCACCCGCAGGCACTGCCGGCAATGTCGGCAGCGCCTTTTTGTAGGGAGTGCACCACCATACTCAGGGGGTGCACGTGCATCTGCGTGCACCACCTACGTGTTGCCCCTGCCAATATATGTATATTACAATACTTACCTCTATACATAGGGGCTGGTGTGAGAGATCATCTAAACAAAAGCAAGCCTGAGCCTGGCTTATTTGCTTAGCTTATCTGCTTATCTCCTCACTTATCACCTCATACTTTGTGGCACCCTTCAAAGGATCTGGCAGTACCCGAAAGTACCCCAGCACTCTGGCTGAGAACTACTGATAGAGATGCCACAATATTTCATAGTAGGGGCACCATTATTTTCTTAATATAAGTCAGTCTAACTGGGATATTAATTATTGTATTAGGTAATTCACATTCTTCTGTCTTTTGGTGAGTTTACATTATTTTTTGCTTTTAATATTTCCTATTCAGCAATTCCTATTGGGCTTCAGTACAAGTGAAAGTGGGTATGTCTACATGTGTGCTTTAATGCGCAGTAGCCTATTTTAGTGCATATTAAAGCGTTGCATAAAAAAAGTGCAAATATGCTCATGCACAGTAAAATAGGCTACTGTGCATTACGCGTCACTAAAAAGCGTGCACTTTCACAACTGTGCATTAGGGCAGCCTAATGCTCATTTATTTAGTACCTCACATTGTAGTAGTAAATGTAGTGCACGTTAGGAAAAGTGCGTTAATGCTCATGTAGACATGCCTGGTAAATCCCAGATAACATTTTCTACATATTTTCTTCAGGCCTAGTTTTATTTCTAAAAGTAACCATACAAGAACTGCATAATACAGTTCAAACTACTGTTTGAAGGTTGAGTGTTCAGTAGGGGGTGCTACCTGAGGACTTTCCAGGTTCTATTAGGTAAAAGTTGGGAAAACATTCAATCTTTCCTCATGATATCTTTTTTTATTGCACCTTTCATTTCATTGTACAGTTCTGGCCAGATCAGCTATGTGATAGACTAGAAATAAGTAATCCCTTCCCTGTTAAAGCTCCTTTATTTCTTATATTGGTTAAAAGTGGGGGGGCTTGCTTTCTCCCTTCTGATTCTGGGGTTGCAAATAACAAGGCTCTATATTCCAGAGCAGTGCCACCATTGAACAATTTCTGAAAGATGTGACAATTGACTAGATATCCCAGTTGCCCTGCCCGCCCATACTGCTTCCTCAGCCAGCACTACCTGTTTTTGAAACACCATTGAGTAGGTAACACTAGAGAGTAGTAGTTGCAGGTGCTTTATGTCATTTCATATCCCTGCCAGGTAAAATTTCTACCATAGTGGGACTGTAGCCCACATTATGACAATTTTCAATGGCAGAAAACTGAGACATAAGAATAAGGCTGCAGGATCAGGCTGTATGTAATTAAGGGATTAGTAAAACAGGATTCTTGCAGGAGCAGTTATAATTCATCCTGTCAGTGCAGTGTACCAATGTACACACACAGTCACATATAAAGATGCTAGGGGAGTATTGTCATCATTAAAAGCAGATTTGGAGCAGAAATGTACCAAGAGTAATTCTAACTGTTTGAAGGCCCAGAGGCTGATATCTTTTCTGTGACTGGATAATCCTTTACTTCACAAACAGTTCTGTGAAAGTCAATGAAGCTATCCATTGAGAAGATATGCCATCATATGAGAATCTGACCCAATGATTTCACTGGTCCCAAAACAACAGATTTATTTGTATCATTAAGTGTACATTGCTGTTCAAGTATAAGATGGTTTGAATTACTATTTTCCCTAAAGCACAGCCAGAAGTAGATCATGTTTAAAGCCACTTACGAATTTATGGTTTGTGGATCAAGGACCAAAAAGACTATGAGGACTCTCTGAACCATTATTGCCTACCATCTAAAATTATAAAATTCCTACATTTTATTGGAAAGAATAAATACGTAATTACCTGGGATCCTGGTTTCTTCTGATAAAAAATAAAGATCCCCCATTTTCCGATTTAAAAAAGTAACCCAAAATCCACATTTTTCGATGATTAAAATGAACTATATGTAGTGGCATTTCATTTTAATCATGGGAAAATGTGGATTTGGGGGTTTTTTTTAATTAAAAATGGGGGATTTTTTTTATCAGAGAAAAACAGGATTCCTGGTAATTAGGGTGTTATTAAAATGCAGATTTTTTATTTATTTATTTTTTTTTTTTTTTACTATTTTACTTTAATTTAAAGCTGTTATAATCTATCTGGTCATGGTTTACTTAGAGATATCAGAATTCACAGATCATTGACCGAATGGCCTAGAACAGTGGTTCTGAAGTCATTATATTCTTTTATGTCAATCTGGCTGCCATATAAGTACACTAAGCCACACTTGGAGACTGAATAAGTCTACCTAAGGGCAACAAAGATAGTTAAGATGTATGGCAGCATTAAGATGCAGTGAGAACATGAAACCACTCAGATTATTTAAGGAGGAAAGGAAAAATATTGGAAAGAAACCAAATGTGGTTATCAACATTATGATGAGCATAGCAAATAACATTAAAGTCATCCTGGTTGCTTTGTCCAGTCTGTTCCATGGTATTAAAAAAACATTGAGACATACTATTAAATGAAAGTAATATAAATGTACTTTTATACTAGATACTGTCAGGGTCTAGAATCACTGCTGGTTGGATTTTTAAAAGGGATGGATAAGCACTAATGACATCTGTAACTATGTTAGATAAGATAATGATAAGGTAATCAAATCTCTTGCTGTAAGGAACATTGATCACGTGCCAGTCAGGAAGGAAATATTTGTTTCCTGTACACAGATAAAATTGTACAATAAAGGAAGTTTAATCAGAAGCATTGGGTGCAAGTCACTGCTAGATGGACTTTATTAGACTAGAGAAACAATGCTTTTATTCAGTATAACTAATAAGGTTGATATGTCCAATATTAGTTGTAAGTTAGTTTTGAAACAATGAGTCAACATGCCCACTAAGATTAACATTTACAGTGTTAAAAAATAAGACCCCATGAACAGTAAGACCATTTTCATTGAAAAATACATGTTATGCCCCTAAAATAATGAAACAAGTATTAATCTAATGTTATGACTTCACTGTATACATCTCAGCATTGTTATACAATATATTTAGAAAACATTAAAATACAAAGTAGCTGTGCTAAGAAAATATTCAATACAAAAGATTTTGTCTAAGCACAAATTTTATAGCAAGCCCTCTGTAAAAGTCCATATTTTAAGATTTATCATGGAGTAGTAACAGCAGCATTAGCAAGAAGACTGTAATATTAGTAACTGCACAAATATTCAAAAGCTGAACTGATACTGAAAGGTAGGATTTCTACACACGTTTTGCCTGATTAAATTATACCGTGAGTTAGATTCCAGAAATCCTGTTAATTTATCCTTTTAATTGAGGTACTATTTCAAGTTGTCAAACTATACAATGATTCTTGTTAATTAGATTTTAATTTTTTCCCTTAAAAAACACCTCTCTTTTTGCTTTACTAGTACGATACTTGTTTTTTTCTCCAGATATCATGCATTTCTGCCTATCGTGTTAATTTTTTTTTCTTTAATTCCTTAGCACAGCCCATACACAGATGATCATTTAGAATATGCTTCATGGCAAAATAACCTGTGGGGGAAGGGAGTGGAGAAGGAAGATTTCTCCATGGTTAGATTCTCTAGGGAAGTTTGCACCTCGCTCTGAATCATCTAGTACTGTCAGTGACAGATTACAGGACTAAATAATAATGATATCTAGATCTTTATAAATAGATCTCAAAGTGCTTTACAAATGAGGAATCATTGCCCCCATTCTACAGGCCTGTTCAGAGCCAGGAATAGAACTCAGGTCTCCTGAGTCCCATTCTATTGCTTTGGGTACTAGGAGACACCATTCAAGAGAGAAATCAAAGAGCAGATTGGTTTAATCCAGCATGGCAATTCAACCATGTACAATATTAAAATATGTATAAGAAAAGCTGTATTGTTTACCATTCCATAGTTTAATAACAATTGATATTTACACAGTAGAATTAATTAAATACATTATCAGCAGAGATATAGCTGGGCAGTTTTGCACCCTAGGCAGCAATAGTACACAGGGTAGTGGCCAAAGCTGGGCAACAAGAGAAGTGGCACTAGACTGGCAGGGTGGCAGCTGCTATTTTTTTAACCCTACTAAGTTGGCACTTGGGGATTGTGCCCTGCTCACTCCCCCTTCGTTATGCCATGGAGACCCTTGGCAGAAATTATTTGCCTCAAGGAAAAGTTAATGTTGTTTGATGAAAACTGTTGCAACATATAATCTGTTTCATGTTCACATGGCAAGCTATCCAAAGGGGAACTTGATCTGCCTGTACTCACCAGTAATGGGAACTGGGGAGCTGTTGACTGACACTGTCAGCCTCCCTCCCACACCTTCAAATATGAGTTTCCCTGGGTGAAGGAGAAGGGAGGCCTGGTGGAGACCTGGGGAGCCCTGGTGGCATGAACGGCATGATTTGAATGTCCTAGACAATCTTTTGACTCAGGGATCCTAGTTTTCTTTGTTTAAAAATTGTGAATTCTCTGATAAAAATGCAAATTCTCTGATTAAACCCCCCCAAATCCACATTTCTCCATGATTAAAATGGAACATCACTATATGCAGGTATCAGCTGGACACACTATTTCATTGATATATTTACTATTTTAAAGCAATTTGGAAGCCTACCTGTACCTAATCACTATAATAAACTCTAAATACCTATACATTTTGGCATTTGATTTGGATTTTTTTATAAATCAGAGTTCCCCCTGCCTCCTTCACTCACCAGGACGTGGGTCCAGCTGTGGCTTTCCATCCCCCACTGATCTGTGGTGCTGAGCAGCCCTACAATGCCAGTGCCCTGCCGTGCCATTGCCCCTCACTCCTGACCCACAGCCCTCCAGGACTGTTGGTGTCTGTCACTCCCCACTCACAGCCCCCTGGGCCCTGCCAATGTCCCTCACTCCCCGACCACAGTCCCCCGAGTCCTGCCAGAGGAGGCTCCCAGCTGCCAAGGCTATGGGGTCAGGGACCCTGGTCTGCACCCCCCTATTGCCCCCTGCAGCACCTGAACCCCACCTGCCAGGGTGGAGAAAAGTGCAGAGCCCAGCTCTCGCTACCCCACAGGCAGCACAGCCAGAGTGGAGCCCATTGGGGGGCAGTTGTGGGCTTCCAACTGTAGGCTCAGGCTCCCTGCCCCACTGCCTTCCCCACAGGGCCCCCATGGCCCAGTGGGCAGGACCCAGTATGACAGGGCAGAGCAGAACCAGGAGTAGAGGCTCATGCTGCCACTGGGAGTTCCTCCGTGGCGAGGTGCCCCTAGGCCCCCCAGCAGCAGTGAGGGGTAGAACTCTGCGCCACCACTCCCTCTGCTACTGGGCAGGCAGATGGCTCCTTGCCATAGCAGCATGAGGCTCACAGTGGCAGCACTGAGCTTCCCTACCCAACTCTGCCCTGCTGCACTAGGTCCCACCCATTGGGCCACAGAGTCCCTGCGGGGAGAGCAGCAGGGCAGGGAGCCCACGCCTGCATTGGCCAGCATACATCTGCCCAATACACGAATCTGGGGGTCATGTGTCCCCAGTGCCCCCCCTGGGAGTTCAAAGAGCAGTGCGGAGCCAGCACCCCCTGTCCACCCCCTGACAAGCCACCCAGAGCTCTGTCCCACTCCCTGCATGGGCCCTGCAGGCACACATTCCAGTCCCAGGCCCTAAGACCCATGCATTACCCCAGCTGGGCAGCAGCCCCAGCCCTGCCTAAATGTCTCACTATGGGGGCCTCAATTCTCCCCCCTACTGCCAGACTTACTGTGGAGAGCTGTTCTCCAGGCTGCCTGGCAGCCATGTGCATATGTGCCTGTGCACTTGCACATGGTGCCCCTTGCTGACTGCCCTCCTATTGCTCCCCACTGTGTCCCACTTTTTTCTCCTTTAAAGGAGAAAATTCATGGTTTGTTTTTTTTCTTTAAAAGGAGAAAATTCAGGTTTTACCACATTTTTCCATGTTGAACAGAAATCCCGGATCTCTGCTGATTATCAAACATAAGTGACAAAAGCTAGGCACCTACCTGCTAATTTAATGGTCTACCATGTACATAGGTTTGTATGACATAGGCATTTAAGCTTCTTTGCTCTGAAATGTAAGCCAATATGTGCTAAATGTTAAAATGATCCTGACACTTGGGAATGTGGATATTTGGAACATATTTGAAACTAGAATCTGAGTACTGAGAGACAAATAGAATATGTGAGAAAAATATGGAAGACTCCCTCTGTAGGGTCCTACATATATTCAACTCTGCAAATGAGCTACAGCTAAGAGGGATCCCAGGCCCAGCCTGCAGTTAGCTGCTCACACACACTCCACTGCTCATATGGATGATCGCTGTGTGCACCAGGGATGTTGAGGAGAGTGATTCTGTATTTGATAAAATCCTTCCCTGAGCTTCCTTGTGTGCAAAGACACTCCATTCTCTGAATGCAAGGCTGTGTCTAAATAGTACTTATAGCCTTGTCTTTAAGGGCAGGTCTGCTTCTATCCCATAAGAATTTACTTTCTTTTGTAATAGAAAAATTTACAGGAAAACAGGATCTTTGCTTCTCAGGACTTAATATACCCCGGTTTTTGTATTAATTTATACCAAGTCAAATCATAAAGTGCTCCAACTGTGACATGATTATCACCCCACAGCAAAGTAATATGACCTTGCAAATGGAGGTGCTTAGGTCAGTAAAAAGTGGTAGAATCTGATATGTTTTTTAAAAAAGCTAAGTTCCTATTTCTATGTAAAGACAAAATGGACGATGAGAAATAGGGGGAAAATATGACCTAAAACTACATTTGGGATTTTTTATAGCTTCTTGGAAGACATCAGTGGTTATTTAAGGAATATACTATTATTTCGAACTGTTGTCAAGAATGGTTAGGGGTAAGCTTCTCTTTACTTGATACTGAAAACTTGTGACAACTTGAATAGTCTGTTCATAACCCAGATTCTAAAGGAAACTGTATGGAAAAGGTGAGCAAAAAGACTTGCCTGTGTGTAACATGCATGAAATTGGCATTCATTATCTTGGACTGCTTGTTTCACAAAAGGATACTGATCTAATACGTGTCAGGTCATAATAAGGAGAATTGCTTTCTCTCTTTCCCAGTTCCCATTCCCATTCTCTCCCCCCTCCTTTTCTCTTTCTCTATATTTCACTCTGTTTTTCTGGAAAATAATCTAAGAAACAGTGAAAATATTGCACATAATTTCTTTTATTGTTATACTGTTACACCATCAAATTAAGGTTCAACACTTTATCATATTCTGTAGTCTAAGATGACCAAATAAATCAAGGATGTATGAGAATGTTACAAGGTATAAGAACAGTAAGGTAAATAAAATATAAAATATACACGTTGTTTAAATAATTTTAATTAGCCAATTAACCGTAGCATATGTCTCATGCATGTGTCTTAATCATTTGATTGTTTAGATAAAACACAGACTTCAGAACTCTTATCAAAATACAATTTAAAGATAAACAAGATAAGACCAATAGTAAATTAAAGATGATTATATGATTGTGCCTACAAAGTTTAAATGTGTTAATTAATTAAACCAAGTCTTTTCACAAAACAGTAAATTCATTCTAAGTCTCAATTCAGGGAAGATGCTCTTGTAACAATATAGAACTATAGTTTTTTAATACAAGTCTTTAGCAATTTGACAAACAATATTTTACATTGGTTAAAAGTTATGGTCCTGTCCAATAGAGCCCAACCAGCAGTAATTTTAAAATTATAAATGTAAACAATTATTTTATAATGATTTCAATTAAATGAAAACTTTCCTTCAGAGGCCTGGCAAATTTAAAAGCAAACTTATTTTCTAGTGAGAATGGGAGTATTTTAAACTGATGTTCTTAGCATATACATTTTCTTTCACATACTTTCTCACTGCACATAGACAATTCTTTTGGTATATGGTGGCAGTTTAATGAATTTTCCAACCATCGCCAGAAAGCAAACCAGAGGGCAAAAAAATCTGTTGCCTAACAACTTGCAAGTTTTAAAAGTTTATTTTTATTTTGCATTGGAAAGGAAAGAAACATTTTTGAACTTTTCACAAAATGGAATTGTGTCAAAATATCTGCTTTCAGAGCAAAAAGGACATTTTTTTCAGTTAAGCAGTTTTACCTTCTCTCTCTTTCTTTCACTATCACCATTCAGCAGTGATAAGAAAGACCTGGAACTTAAAAACTTCCCATCAGAAACTTTGTCAAAACCAGTTTATGTCTGTGAAATGTTTTTCCTCCAATAAAACAGTATGCTTTTCATAGAATCCTAGAATAGAAGGACTGGAAAGGACCTGTAAGATCATCAAGTCCGGTCCCCTGCCATGGGCAAGAGGTAATTGGGTTCAAACGAACTCCACGAGGTGCTTGTCCAGCCTTCTCTTGACTTGAACACCTCCAGGGATGGCGACTGCACCACCTCTGTTGGGAGTGTGTTTCAGATTCTAGTTACCCATATGGGAAAGAGGTTTTTGCTGATGCCTAGCCTCATTTTTTCATCAATTAGCTTGTGCCCATTGGACCTTATCCTCTTGAGGGGTGCCTTTCTAAAGAGTTGCTCCCCTAGATCTTGGTGTTCACCCCTGACATACTTGTAGGCAGCTATCAAGTCTCCTCTCAGTCTTCTCTTGCTCAGCCTAAACAGGCCCAGTTCCCAGAGTCTGTCCTTATAGGGCACACCTCTTTTGACCTACTTCTCCACTTAGTCTGGCCATGCATGGTAAGGTTTAGGAACATGTGGCAGAAAAAGTGTCACTAGTTCTGAGTTAAGGGTGAGCAATTGGATTTCAGTGACAGGTGGATGTATCAGATGATAGTATAGATGACTGGAAGGTTTTTGATTGATGATGACTGACAGCCTTTTACCTTAGATGATTGGTTAGTGAAAGAGGTGTGATTGAAGCCAATATAAACCTACATTTTGGTGCTTTTGTGTAGGGGGAGAGGAAGGGGGGTGGGGTAGTGAAGGTGAGAGGTTATGTTGCTTGTGAAATCAGAGAGTGAGAGAGATCTGAGCCTGGCTGTGGTTAATTTGGTAAGACTGTAGTGAGTGTAGAGTCTGCAATTCTTCTTGTGGAGAGGGACAAGCATCTCCACTTAAGCCCAGCCTCCTACAATCTTTTCACTTCCCTACCTGTTCAGATTTGACCTTCTGGATTATTGTACTGGTTTCAACTTTGGATTTTTGTTCTGACCATCTGTTTGCTGCCATTCATTCACCTGTTACTGTTTGCTACTTTCTACCATTGAATATTGGTAAGGTATCCTGCATTTTTGTTGTATGTTTTCTCAGTTATTTACCTATCTTGTTGCTGCCACCATTCCCTTTTATGTTGCAGTCCCTGTTTTTACCTGAAATAAATTTCCTTGTGTTATGATCCTTAACCTTGTGTCTTTGTGTGGTCTAATTCCAGTGAAACTCAGGCTGTACTTCCAACCAGCAGTGTCCTAGGATGCTGCACTGCTGGTCAGCCTGATAATAACCAACCCTATTTGTCCACCAGGAATATAAATAAATCATAACATAGTTAAACCTTAAAATCTGCCTTGCTACAGAAAGAAGTGGGTAATGTTTGGTGTCTGGTTTGGTAGTTAGAGCAAATTTTGGGAAGATGCATGTTCAAAATTCATCATCGTTCCATTATTCTAATCCATGGTGCACCCGCATCTTGATTGCTATGTGTAGTTCTGGTTCACATATCTCAAATTCATGTAGTAGTATTAGAAAAGGTACAGAGACGAGCAACCAAAATAATCAGAGCATAGAGCAGTTGCCATGCCAGGAGAGACTAAAAAGGCTAGGATTCTTCATTTTGCAAAGAAAAGGATGAGAGGGTATATAATAGAAGTCTATAATATCATGAAGTGTGTGGACTAAATGAACAGAGAGTTGTTGCTAACCGAGTTCCAGAACTAGGGAGAACTAACTGAAATTAGTAGGTGACAAGTTTAAAACTAACAAGAGAAAGTACTTTTTATGCATGTAGTTATATGGTAGAATTCATTACCACAGTGTCAGAAGGTGATGTGACTCCACCAGATTGTTGTTTAAGACATTAAGTGACATGGCTACCCATGACTGGTATTTGGTGATGCAGTGGCAGAGGAATGAGACCTTAACCTGCACTATCATGCGGACAGTGAGTGATCGCTAGTAGCCTAACCAGTCAGGAGTTACCCCTAGAGCATGACTGGCTGGACCAGCATGCTGAGGCCTCCAGAATGTTCCATCAAGGGGGGACCCTGATTGGCTAGGGAGTCTATAAAGGGGGCTGCGCGCCTCAGCGCGAGGTCCCCAGACGCTTCTGAACTCAGGAAGACAGCCTGATCACCTGTCTTGTCTGGACAGACCCCTAGGCCTCTAGCTAGATTCCTAGCATAGGCTACCACAGCTTATAGCTAGACCACGCGCAATCCGGAACGCCCTGTGTGTTGCCTAACCAGGCATCATACTTGTACTGATAGTATTTTCAGCTGCAGTCGACCTCTACGATTACACCTTGCTTGTTACTTGCTGCTACCCATCATCTGTTCGTTCTCCACACCACGTCGTCTGTGTCCACCTGCTACTGTAAATAGTCCTTGTAATTAGTTCCTGTATTCGACTCGTTAATCATCTTGTTGGTTTGTAAGTAAACTTATGAATTTTCTTCACCTACTAGTTGTCGCGCTTTTTTCCTCTCTCACACTTGGCATCCCCAAGCGTGTCTGGGTTGGGGTCACTACTCAGTGCCCCACTCGACACACAACTGAGGCCATTTTCCAAACACCATCCTTGAATTATGGCCCACACACAGAAGTTGGTAGACACAGATAGAATAGCCAGGTTCAAAGAAGGAATGGATAAATTCATAGATGATAGATCTGTTAATGACTATTGAGCAGAATGGTTGTAAATGCTTCCTCTGGCATCTCTGAGCCAATGATGGTGAATGCCAGGGAGAGTATTGGATAAGGGATAGGTTAGTCTAGGAATATCTGGTTCAATGCTCTCTCTGTATAGCAGTGGTTTTCAACCTGTCGTCTATGGACTCCTGGGGGTCTGCAAACTACATCTAAGGGTCTGCAAAAGATTACTATGATCAATCAAAAGTATGTGAAAATATTCACTTAAAATTCAAACATGTCCACACCTCCATTCAAAATTTCTTAAGGGTCCGCAAATGAGAATAAATTGAAAACCACTGCTCTACAGCATTCACTTCTGCGACTGTCAGTGTCAGGATACTGGGCTAGAGGGACCATTGTTCTGACCTGTTAAGGCATTTCTTATGTAATATAGTCTGTGCCTGGCAATCTGGCATTACTTTTTCCCACACTTGTAGTTGAAGTCACACAAGTGTAAATTCCTTGGACAAACTTAAGACCCCAGTGCTCTATACAGAAAATGGGGGAGCATTAACCAACTCCAAAGGCTGAATCTGAAAGTCCAGACATACTTAGAAGTAGTCAATGGGAACAATAGTAGTAGTCAATACGTAGAACAGTGAGCTATATTGATTCAAATAATAAAGTCTATTCTCCTTTAAAATATATAAGGAGCAATATTTTCTATCCTGATGCTTTGCATTCTGTCAGGCCAAATTCACCACTTTTTAGGATTCATGTTCCTGCATCTTTTTTTTTTTAATTAGTATTATTATTTCCATTAGGAAATCCTAATTTCAGGATCTGTCACTGCCTCCCAACAAATCTATTGTTCTTCAACTCCCCCAAGACCTCCAACAAGTATGCTCCCTGTCCAACTTCTTCAATCAATGTCTCTCCTTGTGGGTAAATTTTCTCCAACTATGTCCTGAAGAGATCTTTGCCCACTTCAATTCATATTTCTACCTCTTCCAGTTTAAATCTGGCATACTATCTGTCCTGGAACCATTCCCTGAAACATGTGCTTGACATTATAATAGCAGCTTGACCATATCTGCTGAACATCAGCTGGCTGCTTTTAAAACTCCTGGGTTAAGTATGAAAATGTCATGAGCATATGCTAATAGCTTGTAATAATACGTGCATTACACAAATAAAGGGTTGGAACCATAATTCCATCCTATATAACTAGCCAACTGTGAGGATCTCTTTAGAAAATCCTACTAGCAATTGGCACAAATCACATTTTGTGGCTTAACACACACCCATCTGTGTTCTTCACCACCCAGCCTCAGCCAGAATTTACGGATATCTTGAACTAAGTCTATAATAGGGAACCTACAAAAGGCATTTTGGATGTACATTCTTGCCTACTGGCATGTGCTTAGAAATAAGTGCTTTAAAATTACCATTTTGGGGGAGTATTTATTTGTTGCTTATTCACAATCAGTGCATTCTCTACAAAATCACCTTCTCCCATTGGAGGCCATAACTGCTTACTGTATTATTTTCTGTCCATCATTGGCTGCACCAAAAGCAAAATCCTTTCACAATCAGCTGCTTCTCAGCCTCTCTTTTACAAAAGTATGTTGAATATGGTTTTATATGCCCAGGAATGTAGGCTCACTGTGCTGAGTGTGTGCCAGGAGTTATCTGGCACACAGTTAGGATGAGACTATAATGGGGGTGACATCAATAGACAAACCAACTGCCATGTTAATGTGCAGCCCTTCCCTTGTTTATTTAATATATTACTACAAGTAGAATTTACCCACAGTCTGGCTTGTAGATGTGGAGAAAGTTTCCCTACTATTCAAACCTCTGCTGTAGGACACTTTTGCAAACAGATCTGAAGGACGAATCCCAGAATTTCCCTTAGACTAGCATCTTTAATGTAGTTTTCTATAAAGACTGTATATCAGTCCAATTACATCCACATTTAATATTTGTCTCTGCAAAGGTTTATTGGAAACAGCTGGTAAAGCATTTCCAGATAGTTATTTCAGTGACTCTATTTACCCTGCTAGGTTGGAAAAAAGTGGATGACTGAATAGGATGTCAGAGAAGGTAGTAAGTGGCTTGATACAGAGCATGTCTACATGAGATGTTTACAGCACAGTAAACATTGCACCTCTACAGGTGAACCCTGTTAGGCTGGAGTAAACTAATTAACTGCAATAGGATAGTAAATACAAGTACTATACCGCTGCATAGTTTTTGACTCTGCAGCAGTGCAGATGTAGACGTTGCCTTAGCTGGTTGGGGCACAGGGGGTTTCAGTGCAGGGGCTGCCTGCTGGCAAGCACCCTTGTGCCCAATCTAGCCCCTGGGGCTCCCTGCCTGCCAAGGCTGTTCTGACCCAACTCAACATGCTGCAGTTTGTTCCTAGAGGGCAGGTTAGTCCTGACTTGGAAGAGTCATACAACTCACCTGAGTGAGGTCAGTGGGATCCGAGTGGCAGTGAATCCAGCTGGAGTTCCATCGGACCTGAAAGACAAGAAGAAACAAGAGACTGGTAAAGAAAACCGTGAGTGAAGAGCAGGAGTTGTGGCAGTCGTATCTCCCATGTTCCTTATTGGGGGGATTACTGTGAGTTGGACTGTGTCCTGTAGTAGGACAGGATATTAGAAGCAAAAGAACCTCTGACCTTACTAGAGAGAAGGCATGAAAACCAGAGAAGGCACTTTTCTGTTAAACTTCTGTAAACCATTGGGTTGGTGCTAGGGGAGGTGGAGCCCCATATTTGCACACCAAGAACTGGGATGACCACATACTACTGAACTGGACATTAGCACCTCTTAAAATATTAAGTGTCATCAAAGTTGTGGCAGGCAAGAAATTTTGGTGGTCCTGGTAGCTCAGCCTGAGGACAAGCTGTCAACCCATAAGATGTAAGACAGCCCAGCCCATGTTGTAAAATATAGGCAAGGAGCCAAAGATAAACATGGAAGTTTACAAGTACATATAGCATTTAATTGGTATTGTACCAGTTGGTATAATTAGTATAATATAATTGAGTTCTAAGTGGATATGTGAGGTCCTCTACAGATTTTCTTGAAGATTTCTGAAACAGTGTTTTAGGAAAGACATTTCAATAATTTCTGATTAAGTATTTGAGCAACACTTTAAAGCTAAGGACAGCTATCTCTAGTCACATACTAACATTTCAGCAAAATAGGTGATAAATACAGAAAGGTAGAAGGTTTTAGGCAAGCCCAGTAATTGACTTCAGGAAACAATGAGCTACAGCAACAACCAACTACTCTTACATCAACTCATGGCCCACAAAATATTTCAGAACCCCTTCTGAAAAGCTTGCTTATTCACAGATGTTCTATTGCCTCATTTGTTCAACATTTCATCACTCTATCCCCAGTGTATGGGTGCAAAATTGTGTGATTGTATTTTCAGAATGGAGAGCCACTTAACTATCTGAATATTCCTTAGATTATTTGTACTATGTGCTTATTTACTAGTAAATGCTAAAAGCAGGTTTTAAAAGTCTGTTATTTTTTTTGTGAAAGTTTAGATGCTTGAGCCTTCAAAGATGACAGCCTTCAAAAATATTAGTAACTGGACAACTGCCAGCCACCTCAATTCTAGCCCTGAACATACCTAGTAGAGGGCAGAGTTCACTCTGCTAATCGGTGGTAATGGATTCTCATGTAAGTCCCCAAATAAGAATGTTATTTACAGTAGTTGTTGATATTTTATTTTCTCACATGTTCTCAGATGACTTAATGATGGAAAAGAGGGGCAATAAAGATAAGGTGTTAATGAGTGCAATTTCAGTCTCTCTGGTGGATGCTTGAAACTAAAACCTTTATCTTTAACTTAATCCCTTTTTCTCCATGCTCAGTGCATAGGCACATTTATTATTATTACAGGAGTATGTACTCCTGACTTATGCTACTGAAATAACTTTTAAAAAGAGAGAGAGCGAGAGAGAGATTAGTGATTAAACAAAACTGGAGAAGGAGAATACTACAAAAATATAAAATGTCTTTGCAAGCATAAAGAAAAATGTAGTTCAAGTATGATTTCCCTTTTTCTAGTAGAATATAGTAAATGTACAAATATGCAAAACTAAGCCCACAGCCAGGCATCCAATTTCCCTTTTTGTAGAAAAGGGTGGAAATAGTCAAATGTATTAAAAAATAAGAAAGAGAACCTGTTTTAAAATACAGCTACAGGTGTATGTTGGAGCAAAAGTATGTGCTGCTATGTTTACAGAGCTGGTTCTTCCTTTGTGTACCGATGGTGTCCATGACACTTTCAAAAACACTTCTAGACAAAGTAATCATGGTAAGGCATATCATAGAAGAAGAGACAGAAAGAACAGGTTATAGATAGCTCCCCATATTTCCTGGAAGGGCAATTTAGCACCTGCTCATAATGGACCTTAACAAAGAAAAGCTGCTGTCAGAAAGATGAGAAGAAAACACAAGAGCTGTGAGAGCTGTGCCAGATATAGGGGAAAGTAGGAGACAAAGATAAGAGGAAAGCAGATGTTTGACACTCAGTAACAGAGAGGAAACATACACGGTGGCTGTTGAAAATGGAGAGATCCCCTGTGAGAACCATCTCAGGGAGCAGCTGCCAAGTCAAACAGCCATTAAATCTCAGCAGAAGCAAATATCATCCCACTACGCTGTGCCTTTTTAGCAGGCCCAAGAGCAGCTCATGCTGGGTTGGTGTCAACTGTGCCATGGTGAATCTTGGATAAAAACAAGGGACACACCAAGAACGAATTCAAGCTTAATAAAACACTGAATTAAAACACCAAAAGGCTAGACTGTGACTTAAGAATATGTCCTCTGCAAAAGGTAGTCCATTGTTAATTCTCCCCCTGGAACAGCCCCTAATCTCCCCACTGCTTGAAGGAGGAAGTATGCTGCTGACTCATTAATTACTCAGTGCAGCATGTGCTTTCTAGTGGAATGATCCATCCCATTCTTTCTTCTTTCTCTCCTGCTCCCCAAGACTGTCATGAGGATGGCACTTTATGGCATGAAGTAACTCCTGAACTGGAAGCTAGTATGTAGTGTTTCGGTAGCACTGGACTGTGCTCACACTAATCAATGCAGTGATTCTGCTCCTGGCAGGTATCTCAGGTATTTTTGTACAGCTCTGCCTTGTATCAAAATAGTGGTACTACTAAAGACTCCATAGAGTCTGCTTCTTAGCCTTATCCTGGTTTGCGTACAGTGCTAATTGGTATTTGGCACACAGTAGTAAGACAGCAATTTACTACCTTGCTTAACCACGGAAGATGAACCACTGTCTTGCTCCAAACAAGTGAATGGCAAGGGGAAAAAGAGTTACTTTTTCAATATGGGAAGTTTCCTCTTCAGCTTCTATAGGGAAAAGTTACAAACTAAATGACTAGCGGTAAGAATTAGAAAGAGGACAGTGCCTACATTCCAGACTATTCAGGAAGACAACAAAAGAGAGGCATTACACAATATGAGGATGCGATGCCAAAATTATAACAGGCATCTTTCAGTCTTAGTCAGAGTATGAATAACATTCTTCAATGAAAATATTTTCTTAATTAAAAAAATATCCTTTATCTTCTAGCAAAATCCATTATTTCCAAATCCACCCTCCCTCACCTCTTCCCGAATACTCACCCAGAACATTAAAGACATGGCTTGTAGGCACTTTTCAATGCCAAAAATCCATATCTTCCATCAGAAGGCACTATAACCATTTCATAGATTTCATAGATTTCATAGACATTAGGGCTGGAATGGACCTCGGAAGATCATCGAGTACAGCCCCCTGCCCAAAGGGCAGGAAGTCAGCTGGGGTCATAGGATCCCTGCAACATAAGCATCCAGTTTTGTCTTGAAGGTGTTCAATGAAGGCGCTTGAACCACCTCCAGTGGCAGGCTGTTCCAGACCTTGGGGGCTCGGACAGAAAAGAAATTCTTCCTTATGTCCAGCCTGAAACAGTCTTGTAGTAGTTTATGACCATTCGACCTAGTCGTCATCCCTTGGGGCGCTCTGGTGAACAAACGTTCCCCCAGATACTGGTGGTCACCCCTGATAAACTTGTAGGTGGCCATCAGATCACCCCTGAGCCTGCGCTTTTCCAGGCTAAAGAGCCCCAGGGCTCTCAGCCTGTCATCGTAGGGTCTGCTTCCCTGACCTCTGATCATGCGCGTGGCTCTTCTCTGGACTCTCTCAAGCTTCTCCACATCCTTTTTGAATTGTGGAGCCCAAAACTGGATGCAGTACTCCAGCTGCGGCCTCACTAAGGCCGAGTACAAGGGGAGAATGACATCCCGGGATTTGCTTGAGAAGCATCTATGGATGCAAGCCAGTGTTTTGGTCGTTTTACTAGCCGCAGCATCGCACTGCAGGCTCATGTTCATCTTGTGGTCAATGATGACCCCCAAGTCTCTTTCTTGCATAGTGCTAGCCAACATAGCACTGCCAAGCCTATAAAGATGTTGCGAGTTTTTCTTCCCAAGGTGGAGAACCTTGCATTTATCCGCGTTGAACACCATCAGATTCTCGTCCGCCCACTTGCTGAGCCTGTCCAGGTCAGCCTGGATCACCCGCCTGTCTTCTGGCGTGGATGCTTTGCCCCAAAGTTTGGTGTCATCGGCGAACTTGGCCAGTCCGCTTCTGACTCCAGTGTCCACATCATTAATGAAGATGTTGAACAGTATGGGTCCAAGGACAGAGCCCTGGGGGACCCCACTGGTCACAGGACACCACGATGAGTGACTTCCATCAATTACTACCCTCTGGGTCCGACCCCAGAGCCAATTTTCCAGCCAGTGGATCATGGAGGACCCAAGGCGACAATTGGCCAGTTTCTCCAAGAGGTGATTGTGGGAAACCAGATCAAAGGCTTTTTTGAAGTCAAGATATATGACATCAATCTCTTCTCTCTTGTCCAGGTGATAGGTCACCTGGTCGTAGAAGGAAATGAGATTGGTCAAGCAAGACCTACCCACAACAAACCCGTGCTGGCTATCCCTTAAGATGTTGGCGTCGGCCAGTCCATTAAGGATGGCCTCTTTAATAAACTTTTCTAAGCTCTTCCCCGGGATAGAAGTCAGGCTGATGGGGCTATAGTTAGCCGGATCCACTTTCCTCCCTTTCTTGAAGATAGGCACCACATTGGCCTTCTTCCAGTCTTCGGGCACTACACCAGAGCACCAAGAGTTTTCAAAGATCCGCGCTAGAGGCTGGGCTATGATGTTCGCCAGCTCCTTGAGTACCCTGGGGTGAAGATTGTCAGGGCCGGCTGACTTGAAGGTATCCAGCTTCTCAAGATGTTCCTTCACAAAGTCAGCATTAATGGAGGGCAGGGGATTACCCTCACCCAGACTTCCCTGCCCCGTAGCGGGCATGGGCTTCCCATGGGGCCGATGAAAGACCGACGCAAAGTACCTATTTAATAGGTTGGCTTTTTCCTGAGCATCAGTTGTCAGTTGCCCCATCTGATTCAGCAGGGGTCCAATGTTGCCCCTGCTTTTCCTCCAGCTCCCCACATATCTGAAAAAGGACTTTTTATTGTCCTTGATGCTCAAAGCTAGCTGGAGTTCAGTTGCAGCCTTGGCTTTCCTGATATGCTCCCTACAGGACCGGTCCAGTGCAGAATAATCCTCCAATTAAATACTGAACTATTACTGTACTATTACATAAGCTAGGGAAGCACTCTCTGCCACTGTGAAGTTATGAATGCAAGAGTCATAAGATCAAAAGAAGAGAAAAACGCAGTGCTTTCCTGTGTAGCCAGTTATTTCTCAGACATTGCCAAGAGGTTGACTTGCAATCAGCCCATGAAAACAACCTCCATCATCCAGTTTTCAAAGCATCACCTCAATATTTTCTGCCTGGCTGCCCCTCACACTTGTGAGGAGTTCCCCATAAATATCTGCAAAGTCATTCTCTTCTTCTCGTCCAAGTCACTCCTTCAAACTTTCCTTTTGCTGTGGTGCCCACCACAAACTTGATGGCAGGCTACTGGTGGGTTCATTCCATTGTCTGTCATGCTGATCAATAATGTTGTCTCTTGTCTGTTTATTATCTCATCTCACATTTTATACTTAAATTGTAAGCTTCATGATTGCACAGCAACAAATACAATGAGTTTCTGGGCTTGTTAGCTGAGCTTGAATAATTTGTAATTTGTATTTATTTTTATTTTTTTAAATCTTTCTGCTTAGGAATGGCTCATACAACAGATCAACAATTTGGGTCTGCTCAAAATAGTGAGTTGAGACAGGGGTAGTATTATACTGGGGGCTGGACAATCCCACCACCTCACTGAAATTACAAGACATAATTAGAGCTAATAAGGGCATCATTAAATGCCTCTTTACTGATAGGTGACACAATAAAAGACCACTGCTCAGGCCTGGTTAAATGGGTGCAATGCCACTAAAAGTAAAATACCAAATGTATTCTGGTTTGTATGCCTGCATGTATGATGAGATGTGTATGTCTGCATATAGGATGAGCAAGAATTCTGGTTTTCCCTGATAAAAAAAAAAAAAAATCCCCAATTTTTGTATTTAAGCAAGTAACCCTAAATCCACAGTTTTCCGGGATTAAAATGAAACATCACTAATATATAGCTATATATATATAGTGGTTTTTAATTTCAATCATGGGGAAATGTGGATTCTGGGTTCCTTTATTTTAATCTGAAAATGGGGATTTTTTTTTTTTTGATCAGAGAAAACCAGGATCCCTGATGATGAGAAGCATAAAGAGAAGCACCAGGAAAAACAAAGGCAGGAAAAAGCCTTGCAACGCTACCCTGAAAGAAAGAAAAGGAAAAGAAAATTTTGAGTAGACAAGTGTCTGGAAAGAGGTTTCGAACTTAGAACTAAAAGCTAAGAAACCGCCTCCTGGTATTTGATTCCTACTGTGTTTGGATGCAAGAAAAAGCACTTTGTGCACATTCTTTGTACATAACCAGGTCTACATCAAAGAAATATTTGACTGTGCCGTCAAACTCTCCTCTTAATAGAAACTACCTGTAAAGTCTCAATCATGGCTAACCATCAGGGGCAACAAAGGTAACAATATAATCCTCTAAGAGCAACTGCTCTCCAAAGTGTGCTTTATCTAGCAAACGCACGTACAAAATGAAGAGCAGCAGACATAGCAGCACTACTGATCATGTTGGCAAAAGGGAGAACTTAATATTAAAATAATCAAGACAATTAAAAGGTCACAGCCAGATACAAAGGGGCAAGCATAATAAAAGTAATTTAGTTTTGTTACTGACAAACACTTCCCAAGCCATCAGTTTTATTTGCATCAAATGAGAACAGGGGGCAACACAGCTTTTGAGGCTCTGAGGCTTCTGTGTCTGAAGCTAGCTGGGGGGAAAGCAGACCTTTTAGCTAGTTATAAGTTGGGGAACTTGAACTGGAAAGTGTGAGGACATGGGGTTATAGTCTCATTGATAAAAATGGCAAGAGATGGAGAGAACTGATGGGAACTGCTATCCAAAATGAAGTGATCCAGAAGGATGGCACTGTAGAAAGCTTTTGGAACTTGCTTTATAAAAAGAGAAAGAACAAGACAGACAAGTGGTGAAAGGAAATAAGTATGTTTCCCTTGTTTCACAGATAAGCAAAGAGAGATTGAGCATCAGATTTTTAAAGGCATCTAGATGTTCATTTTTCATTGACCCAGAGTGAATCCTGAGAGGTTTGAACAAAGAGGGCTTGCCAGTACAGGTTTGGAGGCTGCAGTGACCAAAGAATGGTGGTGGAGATGATGACGCATTCCCCTGCTCTGTCCTATCAAACATGAAGTAGCTACAGCCCCAGGTTCACTCCCTGTAAAACAGCCGAAGCAGAAACATGTATGTGGTTTTTTTTTTCCTTTCCACTTCAGTGAAGCAACATGTGCTACTTCTTTGTGATCTATAAAAGTGAAAAGACAGACAGAAGTCCGAGGACATACCTTAAGTATATTTAAATTGAGAAAAATTGGAACCTCACTGACTAATTGGATTTGGATTTCATTAGAGAACTCCCTCTAATGAGAAAGCAGAGTGGGTGCCATATTGGCAGCGCTTATATGAGACTCAGGAGAGACTCAAGGTCCAGCCACAGATAATATAGATCTATTCCAGACTCACTTGCTTCCTGCTTTCGTAGAAAAGATCCTGGAAGCAGATCTCTTTTTTTCACACATGAAGAAATGGAAGCTGCATCTCTTCAGTAGCAGGGGCTAGTTCGTGGGGTTAAGAATGTTTTTTCCCTTTAAAGTGGCTCTGCCCAAACTCCTGGTCTTTGACTCAACAGTAATACAGGCCTTAAAGGTGTCTTTCCACTAATTCAGTTTCTATGATCTAATATTCACCGAGTGGCTTGGCATTTCCAGGATTCTCAAATAGTTTTCATGAAAGTAATAGACAAGTCCATAGATTCATAGATTGTAAGAGTCTGGAAGGAACCTTGCAAGATCATCGGGTCCAGCCCCCCTGCACTAGGCAGGAAAGATCACTGGGGTCAGGTGACCCCAGTAAGGTGACCGTCCAGTCTCCTCTTGAAGGTTTCCATGGTAGGTGATTGCACCATCTCTGGAGGGAGTTTATTTCACAGTCTGAACACCTTGACTGTGAAGAAGTTTTTCCTAATGTTAAGCCTGAATTGATCTTCCAAGAGTTTGTGGCCATTACTCCTTGTTTTCCCCAAGGGTGCCCTGGTGAACAGTTGTTCACCAGACCCTTGATGTATTCCCTCTCAGCCTTCTTTTTTTTTAGGCTGAAGAGGCCCAAGACCCTCAATCTTTCCTCGTATGGCTTGCTGTGCAAGTCTCTAATCATATGGGTGGCTCTTCTCTGGACTCTCTCAAACTTTTCCACATCCTTGTTGAAGTGCAGCATCCAGAATTGGATGCAATACTCCAACTGCAGTCTCACCAATGCTGAGTAAAGCGGAAGAATCACTTCCTTGGTTTTGCTTGAGATGCATCGGTTGATGCATGCCAGAGTATTGTTTGCCCTGCTGGGTATAATAATGCAATGATGGCTCATGTTCATACGATGGTCTATTATTACCCCTAGTTCCCTTTCAGTTGTGGTGTTAGTCAAATTAGCACCACCAAGCCTGTAAGTATGTTGGGGATTGTTCATTCCCAGATGGAGTACTTTACACTTCTCAATGTTGAACTTCATCTGGTTTCAATCTGCCGAACTTGCCAGCCCGTCTAGGTCCACCTGTATCTGCAGCCTATCTTCAAGCATGACCACACTCCCCCAAAACTTGTTGTCACCTGCAAACTTGGCCAGTGAGCTCTTCACCCACACATCTAAATCATTGATAAAGATGTTGAAAAGCACTGGACCAAGCACAGACCCCGGAGGGACACCACTGGCCCCTTCTTGCCAGGATGACACAGATCCATTCATTAGAACTCCCTGGGTCCTACCCTACAGTCAGCTTCCAACCCACTTAACTGTCAAGCTGTTAAACCCACAATCCTCCAATTTTCCTGTGAGAACATTATGGGGTACCAGATCAAAGGCCTTTTGGAAGTCTAGGTATAAAATGTCAACAATCTCTCTCTTATCCACGTGGTGAGTTAACTAGTCATAGAAGGAGATGAGATTGGTAAGACAAGACCTGCCCGTAATGAAGCCATGCTGGCTGTCATTCAGAATCCTACCTTCTGCAAGTGTATCGCACATAGATTCCTTGATGAAATTTTCCAGGATTTTCCTGAGGATTGAAGTTAGGCTAACTGGCCTATAGCTGCCCTGGTCCTCTCTCCTCCCCTTCTTGAAGATGGGTACAACATCAGCCCCCTTCCAGTCTTCAGAGACCTCTCCCGAGTGCCACAAGTTTTGGAAGAGTTTTGGAAGAGGTACCACAATGACTTTGGCCAGCTCTTTCAGTACTCTCGGGTGAAGTTCATCCAGTCCTGCTGACTTATAAATGTTTAACTTTTCTAACTAATCATGCACCAGCTCAGCAGCAATAGTAGAAAGGCAGTCATTCCCACCATGCTCATTATGAACCTTATCTAGCATGATTTTTCAAAACTGCTTAGCTTGTACAATCAGACAAAACTGGGTACATCATGTCCATAGCCAGGTAAGACAGCAAATATGAAACATCATTTTTGGCCAGCTGGAGAGGTTCACTGTAGTAAAGATATATGGATATGTAGTCCTTCCACAGTTTGCATGTACATGAGTGAGGACTACAGCTGTTTTGACAGAAAAAGGAACAGTAAAACATTCATCAGGTTGCCACCCTATGCATATGTAGAAATGAGAAAAATCTCATTGCCAATAATAATTTGGAGAAGCTACAGAATGAATTTTCACATGTCAATTTTTATACCAAAATGCATTTCATATGCTAATATACAGCGTTTTAAAGAAATGAGTCTTTAAAATGTTGGACTATGACACTAACTTGACAATTGTGCAGCTGTGTTGATTTACACCAGTTTTTGAATGGTCCCATTGTATATTGTAAAACTCAAAAAACATGAAAATGGGAAAAATAAATCTGTAACATTTTCTTGGCAATATTTTTGTCATGTTACCCACCACCAGCAGTCAATGCTAGGCATGAATGCCATGTACCCCCAGAGGCTGGGGGGGGGGGGGCACAGCAAGCTCCCGTAGGCAGTGGCAGTGCTGTCGGTGGCAGGAGCATAGTGGCGGTGAGCAGTGAGCTCCCACGGTGGCCACAGCACTGTTGGCGCGGGGGGTGTTTGGCGAGTTTCGACCAGCAATTGGCGACCACCCACAGATGCTGCCAGCAGTGTTGGCAATAGCCGGCACCAATCAGAAACTGCCCGCAGACACCACCAGAGGTATCGGTGGTGAGGGGAGCGGGTGTGAGCGGCGAATATCCCCAGGCGCTGCCGGCAACATCAGCGGTGCTTTTTGGAGGGTTGCACCGCCAAGCTCAGAGGTGCACGTGCACCTGTGTGTACCCGCTACATGTTGCCAATGATGCCAGACATAGAACATAGATGATTCATGTTCATGGTAGCAGAAGGTACTTGAAAAATGGACATCTGCCTTCTGAGACAAGTTTAGACCTACAAAAACTATTTACTTATTTTAACGTATTAAGTATTTTGCTGTATTAACATATTAAAACTATGTTCGTATGTATTCATATGGTGCTCCATAACAGCTCTTAGGATCCATAATGGTATATTGTATTAATGATCCATGGATAATGAAAGTGTCTCATTCACTTAATGATGGATCCTTCATACTAGTTCAACTGATTGTAATAAATTTGTTTTCCTTTTTAGTAATAAAAAATGAACCTTTATTACTTCTCATTTACAATGCGTTTCCAATTAAACTATATTCATTATTAATAGACTTATTTTTTTAAAATAATTTAATCAGTTCAAACATGATCAACCAATAGAAAAACTGAACTATTTTTACCCAAATTAAATTTATTTTTAGAGATGGGCCAGGGTTCAAGACCTGGTGTATTGTCATTATTGTTATTCTTGTTACTGTAGCACCTACAGACTTAGGTCAAGACTGGATGTGTTATACAAAAAAAGAGTAAAAGATGGTCAGTGCCTTACACATTTTTCAAACCTCCTGTCTGAATAAATAGGACAAATAAAAGGTTGGAAAAAAATTATTATTACTCCCCACTTTGCCCTGCTCCGGGTTACTCAGAGGAGCTTTGTGGCAAAACCTTGTCTTGTGCCCTTGACAAATTGATACCCCTTTTTTCTTGGGCATTTGTAACAAGCCTAAACTGTTAAAATAATCCATCAGCCAAAGAAAATAATACAATTGATTTCTTCATACCTGTTTTGTTGTTTTCTCTAACACTTCCTAATAAAATTGTTTTTAGAAGTTAAAAAAGGTTAATAAAACATAAAAAGTTAATAACGCAAATGATGACTCAGTGCAAAGACAGCATTTTACAGCCATTATCGTCACACTTAATCAATAGTTCAGTTTCACTTCATTATGGATATAAAAAGAAGTCATTCTGAATAACAACACTATAAGGAAGACCAAAAGTAGACCAAATGAAGTAACACTGTTTTGGCTCTTATAACTTGTTGTTTCATTTCCCCTATTTCACAACTGTCATCAGGTATCCTGCAGTTTGTGTACTATAATATTTAATGTATGGCTCTCTGGTTTCTGCAATATCCAGAAACAGGGGCTTGAGTTTAAGAAAGAATGATATTCTTGAGCTATGAATTTCTTGACTTCTGTGAGTTTTAAGTCAGACAAGTATCTATGCTTATAGTTACTAGTTTTTATTAAATAACAGATAATGATAGAAAATGTAAAACAAAAAGCACGTAGAACATATTCCGGGTAACCTATTCACTTGGAAAAATAATTCCAAATTCTAGTCTTTTAAGAAGATATCTACACTGATAAATTATTTCGGTGTCTTTGAAATTACAGTAAAATGTTCCTAGTAAATAATGATAATGGATATGTCCTGCCTCCCCTCCCCTTTGGTTCAAGTAGCTTTACACAGTATAAATAAATATGATTAGGGTTCTGTGTGTCTTAGTGACAGCCTCTCTTTCAACACCTTACCTTAATATTTGAGATACGCTTGGAAGCTTGAACTGACCGGCCTAAGTTTATTGGCAGAAAATTCTCAGAAAAAGAGTCCTTGATCTTGCTACCACCTCAGTCTGACAGAGCTGAGTTTGTTGATCATCAGGGCATGCTACAAGGCTTAGCTGTTTACCTAGATTTTCTCTGAGGTATTGTCTGAGCGTAGGCCCATAAACACTTGCTGATTTTGCCAGGTAAATAAATAACTCATTATTTACGTTATATCCTAGACTTCTCTATACTTAACTATAGGGAATAGTGTAGGAATACTGTACATACGAAGGCATTGTTATTTATTTATCAGAAACAATCCCCAAGATCTTTAGAAGTAACCAGTATAGGCAAACTGTTTCTGAAAAAAAATGATTTGTAAATCGAGTTTCTATTTTTCCTCCTAAAAGTTGTTGGATTTCTAGATAACCTATTTTCAAACTAAACTTAATGCCCTGTTAACAAAAAATAGATATTGTCCTTCCTTTCTCAATCCTAATAAAAGTTCAAGGATTAGATAACAAAAAGGTTCTGGGTGCTTATGTATTGCCTACCTAATTTTGCAGGCAATAAGTCCAAATTTAGATCCCTAAAATGCCCATTCAACTACCAGTGAACCTCAGTGACTTATAATCTTGGGGACACTTGCCAGATCAGGCCCTACACAAAATGGATGGAGGGAGAAAGAGGCGAGTGTGACAGTATATCCTTTTTTAATCAGTAGTCAAGGTGTAGGCGTACCTGCAAAATGTGCGAGACCCATGTTCAGTTCCCATCTGTTTCTGAGAGGATTTCAACCCACATCTCTCATCCTTACCAGATGTACACTGTAGGTACATCTATACGAGATGCTTTACTGCAAAGCAGCATAGTTTATTGAGCAGTAAGCATGTGCATCTACACATGCATATGCTTTTTGTGCAGTAAACCTTGCTAATTGTGAGTAAATTTGCTACCTGCAAATGCAAGTAGCAGATTTATTTGCGATTACTATCTGCATAGTAGTGTTCATGTAGATACTTGACCAGAAGCAAATCTGCTCCCCGTCACCCATCCACCAGGGACAGACATTACACACAAACCAGTTTAAGTGATCAGAAACTGGTTTAAACCTGTAACATAACAGATGTTCAGTGCACATAAACCAGCCTTAAAATGGCTGAAACAGGTTTGAGATAAACCTGGTTGAATGTAGTATCAGACTTAACTGATTTGGGTCAAACTGGTTCATGCAATATCTGTCCCAGACCTCTTGTTGGTTTAAGATAAACCAGACTCTCCCAGAATCCCGGCATGTTCTCTGGGCTGGGTGGGGCTCTCTGCTCCTCAGCAGGGCTGGCTCCTCCCCTCTGCTCTCTGGCTGGAGCTCCAGCAGAGACTGCAGGTACAGCAGGGTCTGCCTGGCTTCCCCCTGCCCTGCCCCCCTACCTGCCCTGCTCACTGTTTGCTGCACAAGCAGGAATACCCCCCTCCCTCCATCCCATCTCCCACAGCACAGACCCTAGCCCCATTAACCCTAGGCATGTGGTATGCTAGCTAATGGTGAGAGGTATCTGTGTGTGCTCAGCTCCAATTTCAGTGGGACAGGCAGACAGAACAGTGACCAAGGATTTTTGGAGCTAATCAACAGGTTATCTACTAAGATGTTTAAGAAGAGCTTGAACTAATGGAGAGAGACTATTGTTTTGCTAATGAGGTGATAAACACTGTTATCATTCTTCTGCTGGCTTGCTTGCTTGTCAGTTTGCTGCAGACAGTATACAGAAGCAGGGAGAGGGAGATTGAAAAGATCCATATCATCAACAGATGCATGCACTGCACCCCCCATACTTGCCTCAGGGTGCTAGCAGGAGGCTGGAGCCTGGCAATAATCCCAACCCTTGAGCAGGCAGTGGGGAAAAGCCTGAGATGGATCAGGCAGATCTCCCTAATTAGAGGTCCTAACTGGGTCCTGGCCATACCCTGCCCCCCCCCCCACCCCAGCTCAGCCTGTGGAAGGGAAGGGAGGACTGCTTTAGCACCCCGCAGCTTCTAGCCTGAACCACTGCAGGCATGTGCCAAAATGTCCTCAGTCCAGATAGAATGGCTGTCCAGTTGCAAACTGTTTCAGCCTAGGCAGGTTAGACTAACCTGCAAAGATTGAATCGATTCAAGCTCAGGCTTTTTGAATGTCTGTACCTAGCCCAGGGAGAAGAAGATTGCTCCCTGTCCCTGGGAGCTGCCTGCTGTTGGGGTGGGCTCCGCCACCAGAGCCTGGGTGGGGCCTATGTCCCCCTGCCCATGCAGCAAGGAGCTTCAAGTCCCCCTCTCCCAGATTACAGTCCGAGAGCAGGGACTTGGAGATCCTTATATCCCTGCACTCAATCCATGAGGGTGGGAGCTCCTTGCTGGGAGGGGCTGGGGAGTATGCTCCCCATGCAGCTCTATGAGTGCAGAGCTGAGCAGGGAACAGGCTCTACAGCCCCTGGCCCATGATGATGGAGCAGGGGCTGGGAACTGTCCCAATTAGGCTGGGGAGACCATTCCCCACTCAGCTCTTTATCTCCCAGTGCTGGCCCCATGACTGCATAGCTGGCACTTGGAGATAAGGATCTCCCAGCCCCCCATTCCCTAATGTTGATGGGGCAGTCCCCACCCGGGCTCCAGTGGCAGAGCCCATCCCAGCAGCAGGCAACTTCCAGAGGAAGGGAGCAATTTTCTGCCCCCGGTGGCCAGCTGACCAGGAGCAGATTTGGTCCTGGACTGACATCTACATGAGCAGTTAATAATTGCAAGTAAATCTGCTACTTGCATTTGCAGGTAGCAAATTTACTCCAGATTAGTGAGATTTTACTGTGCAGTAAGCATGTGCATGTGTAGATGTACACACAAGATGTGCACACAAGATGTGCATGTAAAGTTTGCTACTTCACAGTAAAGCGTCTCATTTAGATACAACCTGGTAGCTGAGCCTCTTTTAAACTATCTGTAGCCAATGAGTTTAAAACAGACCCTATGCCAGTGCTTAGTCACACCAGTCCTTCTCATCTTTCCTAAATTATCATCCTATCTATTCCAGCTGTTTGTTAGTATTCATAATAATAAACTAGTCTTTATTATATACTCAAATGCTTATTTAATGGAATATCTCACTTGGAATATATGACTCCAGTTCTTGTGGATGTGTCCTAGCTCCCTGTCAATCCCCAGGTAGAGTTTAAAGAACTGGTCATGACCAGTAAGGCCCTATTTGTCCTAAGATCAGTATAACTGAAGGGGGGTCTGTCTTCTCATGCTGTATTGTCATAAATGAAGTCAATAGATGCACATGAGCTATAACCTTTTTTTTATTATACTGTGGAATTGAATGGCTATCAAACTGTTCTCTAAGGACGCCAGAACTTTGGTACATGCTCTGTTTTTTGGCATGAAATGCAGTAAGCCAAATTTGGTGTCTTTCCAGGCACCCTGCTAAAGAAATGTTTTTAAGGGTTTCTGGAGATGGCTGGAGGCATGTGCTAGATGATTAGGGAAAGGAGATTGGGGGGCTAGATGGCCAAATTTATATCAGATAGATTTTAATGCCACTGAGATGTATTTAATTGCATTAGTTATGTCTGGGTGCCAAGATCCTTGGATATGTTTGGTTTTTTTTTAATTTAAACACACTACCAACTTATGAATAAACAACATTATTCTTCATGTAAAATAAACTTACTATAATTGTACTTTCCCCTTGTCTTAAGGGAAAGCAGAGAACTCCATCTCTGTAAAGCAAAGGTAAGCAACCTTTTCCAGCTGTGGGTCAGAGTTGGAGGTGACAGCAAGAGGGCAGTAGAAAGAACCCTGCTGCTGCTGCCACTTGTGTTCCTAGCAGCATAGGATGAGCACCCACAGAAGACATGCCTGCTGCCAAGTGCCACTGAATCCCCACAAATAGAGGGCTAAATCCAAAGGTTTCTGACCCCTGCTCTAATGACATGTCTACCTTGTCAAAGGTGTGCGTTGAGGACGTAACATAGTGTAGCTCTGGGAGTGGGCCAATATGCTTTTCTCAGAGAAAGAGCCTATTGATACATGTTCAGCACATTTTTGGGGTGGCTGCATTATGTGCGTTGCAGGGGGTACTATGAGTGGGACAGGAGTGACCTGTTTCGCTGCAGTACTCCCAAGAGAAAGCAAGGGAATGTGAACTTGGCTTGTGTCATCTGGACCTGGATGCATCACCCTATGCTTACTAAAATCTGACATGAGATGGGCCACAGATGTACCTGAATAAAACTCAAATATCTCGCATATTATTTCTTTGCCAGAGCTCCAAAATAATGAAACTATGTCCTGAGCCTTTTCCCTCACATTAAAATGACTAACCTGTTGACTTGAAACAAAGGTTTTCATAGTTTCATAGTTGGTGGGGTCGGAAGGGACCTGAGCAGATCTTCAAGTCCAACCTCCAACCATGGCAGGAAAGAGTACTGGGGTCAAGTGACCCTAGCTAGGTGATTGTTTAGCCTCCTTTTGAAGACCCCCAGGGTAGGGGCAAGCACCACTTCCCTTGAAAGTTGGTTCCAGATCCTAGCCGCCCTGACTGTGAACTAGTGCTTCCTGATATCTAGCCTGAATCTACTCTCCATCAACTTATGGCCATTATTCCTTGTTACTCCTGGTAGGGCTCGGGTGAACAGGGACTCTCCCATTGCCTGCTTGTCCCTTTTGGTCAGTTTTAGTGGAGTGTATCTTTGTGAGTTAAAGAACTTGTGAAATAAATACTTGTTTAGCTGGAAAAAGCACACATTTTCTTGCAAAAAGGTTTTCTACTTGCCAGATGCACAGGGTTCTACAAGTGTCTAAACCTAAAAATATATATATTGTACAGCATTTCAGAGTTTTTATACTGTGATTGTAAAATATCTGGGAGGTTTGCCAGGTTCGGTCAAAAGAAGAACACAGCATTTTCTCATCACTAATAACAATGACCTGAAGTCACGTTGAAGATTGTAAGGTCAATTTCCCTCTTAAATCGAAAAAAGAAACTAAGAGAACAGATGTGGGTAGCTGCTTTTGTATTTATACATTGCTGTGACATCTGGGTTAGAGTATAAGATCTCTACTTTCTATGCATTTACCATGTTCTTATTAAATCATTCACACTAATCAGATAAAAGTGTAAACGTGTATTTGTTTTTAAGTCTTGTATAGTATAGATCAAATAGCTACTTTTAAAACATACTTTTAAAATGGAGAATGTTTTCATTAAACGTGTTTGGATCAGGTTTCCAGGTGGAATGCACATGCTAAGGAGGATATTTTTTAAGATCTCTTCCAAATCTACTTAGTCACTGTCTCTGTCTCAGCTCTCCTTTTGAAAGTAGCCTTCTGGGCAGCTGAGAGAGAAAGATATGGGGCAAGGAAAAAAAGCACAAGATAGAGGGGCTGTGGGTTCATGACATGGATGCTGCCCTGGAAGGAAGAAAGCCCAGAGTTCTAGGCTGGGTCTAGTTCCCAATGGGGCAGAAATGTCTCGATTTCTATCCATGCAATAAATATAAGGTTAAATATAAGGGTCAGTAGTTCAGCTCCTAGATGGGGACAGGATCCTGCCTGACCTGGCAGTTAGAGTACTATGTGGTATCTGGAGAAATAAAGGTAAGGGGGTGGGAGTAACCACTTAGCTACTGAGTCTTAAACAAGGAAGTACTCTCCTTCTCCTGAGTCTTTCATTCAAGTAGCTGTGTATTTGTCCCGCCATTGTAGCCTACTATGCATACTGAGCAACGGTGATAACACTTAGCCATGAACAATTCATGCATAATAGAATCACAAAATATAAGTGAAATATTTCAATTCTGACTTACATCTTTGTCTTTCTGGGGTTTACATTTGTAACATAAATATGAAGGATTAATCTGCTATGCTTTCTGATTTTATACATTCATTTATTTCCAATACCAAAATACAAATTTATAGGTACCACCCAATTATTTCTATAAACAGAAGCAAGGCTTGAAAAGTTTGCATTTATATAACACAACTATGTTTTCACCTACAATCTCCTAGCATTAAACTCCTAATCATCTAATTGTATACGTGACAAAGCTGGTAATCCTTTCTTCCAACCTGTAAAACTCCATAGCTTTGGTCACTTGCTGTGTGGAGCTTGCTGTGTGGATAACCTATCAACCTTTTCTTTGCTATATTAAAAATACTTAGGCCCCCTCTAAACATGCAGGCAAACGTGTGATTGGAGCTAATGCATGATCCACATAGTTGTGCCTCTTGCCATGCCATACATGCACGGCAGAAGGTGTGATTATTGGATTGCACATTTGATTCAATCATACCTTATTGCCAGTGTAGGGGAAACCTAATCCTGGGTTCCCCTTGCATCAACAAAAAGCAGGCTCCTGTGGCTGGGATCCCCCATTGCTGACAGGATTCCCAGCCATGGAGAACATGCACCATAGGGACCAAGAGTCCTGCACCCAACAGGGTTTCATGGGAGGGTTAGTGACTTATGAAGAAACCCAAAAAAGGACTAAGGTGTCTAAAGTACAACTTGGGTTGAGTATAGTATCTAAGTCCATGCATACAATCCACAAGAACACTGTTTTAAATGCCCGAGAATCCATAGATTTTCTATAATATCCTGTTGCTTGATAACCTTACTCATGAAGTAGAAAATTAAAGTTTGTTTCCTTCCTTTATCTGAAAGGATTCAAATCTACATCTTCTACTTCCAATGCAAGTTTGATTGGCTGGTCTGAAGGCAGCCTACACCTACCCCAGGTACTACTTTTACATTTTGCATTACAAAGTCAAGGGATAATATACAGCACTGAGCACAGGGACCAGAACCCAGAGCTCTCTTTCTCCCAGAGGAATGCCCTTCTCATTGGGTTTAAAAAACAAGTTAAAGTCAGTGTGGGCACATCTCCAGTATACCATGGTCTCTGTCCTTATTACAACAAAAATATGCTCTTGGGATGAAATTACACCTTAGAGAAAGCAGGTGCTACTTCTAAGGAATTCTGCATTAAGGTTAACTAGAGTTGGTGATCAGTTAAGCATTTGGAGTTAATACCCCCCACCCAATGTACACTGTTTAGATTTGCCACTAGAGACCTGGTGAGCAGGGGTGTAGCTAGGGGCTACAAGTCTTCTCCATGCCTGCCTTGCTCATCAGCTCCCTCACCACAGTGTAGGCTGGAGGGGGGGGGGGGAGAAGGGCCCTCCCATGCCAATTGAATCACTCCCTCTGTCCCCACAATTGCCCCACTGCCATTGGCCCCTGGATCCCCCTTCTTCCCCCATATCATCCCCCTACCCAACAATTGACTCCTCCACCCCTGGATTGCTACCCTGCTACCCCAATCAGCCTGAGAGCAGTGGGAGAAGTAGCACTGGAGGAGAGGGGTTCCCCCTCTCCCTGCCTGCTCCCAGGCTCCCTGCAGCCCATGTTCCCCCATGCACCCACATACAGCCCCACTGGGCCCTGCAGCTGCCTGGAAGCAAATCAACCTGCCCACCATCCTTTTCCCCCTGCCCCTCCTTCAGTTGTGGGGTCCAGCAGGACACGGATGTGCATGCACAGGCTTGGTGTAGTCTGCAGGAACTCCAGGTGCTGGCAGGGAGAAGGAACTCCCCCACTAGTGCCTTTGCTGCTCAGGCTGGTCAGGGAGGAAAGAGAGTGATTGGGGCGGCAGAGGCATAATCTGGAAGTGAAGGCAACAATTCAGGGGGCTGGGGAGGCAATTTGCAAGCCAGAGGGATCAGCAGCCTGGCACTCTCCACCCAACCTCTTCCTTCCTCCATCTCCCCCTTCCTCTTCCTGCTCCAACCCTGATCCTTTCACCTCTCCCCCATTCCCCCTTCCATCATCCCTTCTGCTCCATTCACCCATTTTCCATCCCTCCCCATGCAGCCCATTGCCACCCACCTGTTGCCCAGTTATTCCCTTCCCAGCAGTCAGTCTAGCACCATAGAGTCTTTGGATGATAGCTAGGCCATCTGGGAGCAGTACTACTGGGACACTTGAAGACCACAGATTGATTGTTTTATCTCAGGTGAACAACCAGAAGTTACCTTAACTTGAGCTAGGTAGTACAGGTCAAAGATAATCCTTGCCTGAAGTGGCATAACTTCAAGATGCCTAGCAGTTGTTAATGAGCCTTAATGTGCAATGATTCAAGTTTTAAATGCTTTTACATGGTATAACTGTAATGTGTAATCTCGTCCTTAGAGAGGCATAGATCATCTTGAGGTCAATATTAAGTCAACTCTGTTAGTCATTTCTATAAGTGTATATATTGTTTTAGGCATTTGCATCCTAGAGCCTTGATCTCTTACAATGATGTACACAACCAACTCCTCACAGAGTTATGGTAATTTACAGCAATTGAGAATCAAGTCCATAGCTTCAAAATTCTGTTGTTAGACTACATTCTTGATCAATAGGGCCTAAGGATGATTGGGCTCTCTGGACACGATCATAGTATTAACATTATGGAATACAATGTACTATGAAGTCAAACAGTGTCTATGCATAATAAGAACCTTGCAGCAAAACAGTCAGAATAATATAAATTGATTGTTTTATACACCTTCTACACTTAAAAGACAAGTATTTCTCATGGCTGTATGCAAAGATCTGAACTTCTGTCACAAAGCATAATTTCTTTCTTCTGCATGCTAGGATCAGTGAGCTCACAATTTCCTTTATGTTCTGACTTCCATGCTTACCTACAGGTATGATTCTGGTGGATGTAAAATTTAAGTTTGATATTAGGAAGAACTTTCTAACTATGAGGGTGGTTAGGCACTGAAACCGACTACCAAGAGACATGGTAGAATATTCATAACTGCCAGTCTTTAAAGTGTGGGTTGCATCCAGGAGTTGGAGGTGACCTAACTCTCTGAGGTCACTCTTGCCTCTATTTTTCTATGATTCTAGAAAAAAAGAGCTGTACTTGTTCCCACAAAAAGACATACTGGGCACATCTACATGTGCAATTAATTAATGTGCATGAATCAACTCTGCAACACACAGAGCCAGGTGGGAGAAACCCAGGATGGCAGGGGAGCCGGGGGCCAGCCTGCCAGCCCAGGGCTGCTCCCATGGGACTCCACATGCTGTGGACTGGCTGGCTATGGCACAAGGGTGTTTCAGTGTGAGGCTAATTGGCAGATAGCCCGCACACTGAAGCACCCTCATGCCCCATGTGGAGCCCCGACAGAGTAGCCCTGGGGCTCCATGTGCTGCAGAGGGGCTGGCTGGGACATGAGGGTGCTTCAACAGCGGGATGCCTGCCAGTTGGCCTTGCACTGAAATACTGTTATGTTCCAAGCAGCCCCATCACCATCTACATGTGTGTTTAAATGCCGTTATTTACTGCGCCACTGGATAGCACAGTAAATTAGTCTACACCAACCTAATTGCTGTGCATGTGTAAATGATGATGCTTTACTGCACTGTAAATTAATCTACTGCTTAGTAAAGCACACGTGTAGATGCGTCCGCTGATCTCCTTGTTTCCTAATAGGGAAAGAGTAAAAATAAAAATCTATGGAGACACAAAGACTTATTTAATAGGACTTATTAACAGGTTGGATATTTACGTGGTATTCTTTACAAATTATAAGTGTTAGGGCATGTGTACACTGCCTTCAGACAATGTTGGGGGCACCATAGAGAAGCACATCATGCCCGCGGGCACATCTACATGTGCACATTTACCGTGCAGTAACCAAAATTACTGTTCAGTACAGGTGCGCATCTGCATGTGCATGCCTGTACTGCACAGTAAATATGGTGACTTACACTAACTTTAGCATAAATTTACACCTGCTTAGTTACTGTGCAGTAACACACAGGTAGACACCTTACTGTGCAGTAACACTGCATGTGTAGACTGATTTGGGACTAATTTTAGTTCTAAATTAGTTCACACACAGCATTAACGTGCTTTAACGCCTGCACGTGTAGACACTGTCCTATTTCCACTTACTGCATAGTAAATTTAAGCCAGTGTAAATGCACGTGTAGACATGCCCTATGTGTATCAAGCCCCTAAACAGATTTAGTATAGCTGCCTCTGAGTGGTACTAGAGCACATCTATAATCATGCCAGAGACAACAAGCATATTAGACATCCAGTGCTCTTCTAAGGCAGCCTCACTACATTCATTTCAAGGTTTAGCACATGTAAAGCAGGCATGTTGTGCTTCACTATGGCTCTTCCTAGCAGGATCTCAAGGCAGTATAGGTATGCCCTTTAAATCCAGTTTATTAATCCAGCAAAAAAGGATTAAGATTAGATTTAGATTGCATTTGGATTGACTAAAACACCAGGTTCCTGAAGTACTACTATTAACCAAAAGTCCTGGCACAGAGTAAAATATGACACATTTTCTAAAGGTCCAGAACCTTCTTTTTCTAAAGTACTCTAAGGGGAAAGTTGCAAAGAGCAATTTCTGGAACATAGGATTTAAGACTCAAAGGGACTTCCAAGATCTTGAAGTACAGTCTTCTGCTCTCTTGGGTAACCATACCGTATAATCCCATTCATAAATCTATAAGCACCATTTTAAAACTAGTTATGTTATTTGCTTCTGCTACTCTTTATTGGAAGGCTATCCCAGACAAGTGAAAGGAGGTTAGACTCCTGTATTGATCTCTAAATTTACTGGAAATTCTGTTTATAAAATGTTAAGCCTTTTGTTAAGGATTTCCAAGTGGGTGTTTCTGATTGCTCAATACATAACAATTGTTCTGCTGATAACAGCACTTGGAGTGTTTCATTTATAATGATGTATTTTATTTTCATCATAATAATAGCACAATGCAATTTCATGCAGCTGTTACATGTATTTCTGTGGGTGTTTCACTGCATTTTAGCATAATTTGATCGGTCGTGTGAGTTGCTGAGCACCTTATCTCTATTCATTTCAGTAGAAGAGCCTCAAGCAATACCCCGAGGCATGCAGTTCATCCCAGGACTATGTCCCAAGTAAGCTTTCCTTTCTTTTTTAAATGTCATCTTATTTGAAGTGTGCCATCACTATGAATGAATCATAAAAGCCACAGGTACAATATAATCAATGTAAAATTCATAAAGTTATCACACAGGTTTTCATTAGATTTTAACTCAAAGTCATAAGTAGGCAATCCTGATATTCAACTATTAGGTACAGATTGTGGTTTCATTAACCACAGTGTAAACTGAAATCAACAGATTTACTCTGGATTTTCATCTGCATAAACAAGAATTGAGTTTAGCCCTTATGATTTAAACAAAAAATCTGTCTGTAAAATGTATTTCTGTGTGGGAAAGTCTGGCATAATATTAGCCTCAAAAAGTGAAGTTGAGAGGAAGTATCATCTGGTAGGAAGGACCCAGATCTACAACCTCTGGACTCTAATTCCAGCTCTGCCATTGATTCACAGGGTGATTCTGAACTTGCCTCTGTGAGTTAGATCCTGGCCCTGTTTAAGTCAATGACAAAATCTTTCAACGATTTCAATAGGGCCAGGATTTTGCCACATGATCCCTCAATGAGCCTTTTTGTGTAGGTTGATGTGCAACTGGCAGGGTTGCCAACCCCCAAAATTATTTTTTTTACTGGCAATCTGCATATTTTTTACTGATTGAGAAAGATTTTTAATGCCATGTATTTTTACTTTAAGTAAAAAAGAAATTTAAGTTGGGAGCCCTGTGTGACTACATCAGTGGTTTTACACCCTGCTGCCCCCATCATCGGTGTCCCTTACACACCCTCACACCCCTTTATCCTTGACTGAACTTCACACTGTGCTGTCACCCCCCAGGCATCCCCTACTCATCCCCACACCCTGGTATCCCCAAATGCATCCCACCATAGTAGCCTCCAGGCCTACCTCCCAGTCTTACCCCTACCAACCTCACTGCTCCCTGTCTTAGCACAGGCCACCAGAAAAAGACCACTGTCTGTCTGTCTCCCACTCAGCATTGTTACAGGTAGATGAGAGCCACACCAGGAACAGCATCAGCACCACAAGAACCTGAGAAAGCCTGTCTTCAGGATGCTGTGTTCCCACTCAGGTACCAGGTAGCACTGCTGTGGGCCATCTGTGCTTTGATAGTGCAACAAGCTTGCTTTCTAACCTTGTAGCTTCAGAAGCCCTGTGCTTTTCTGGAGATGATTTTTCAGAGCTGTTTTCTCTCCCTGCTTTACAGATGGTACAATTTTTTTACAGAATTTATGGACAGGCATTCTCAGCCTAATTATTTATGGAGTGTCTGTACATTTATGGACAGTTGGAAACACTGGCAGGAATGTCCCACTGACACACAAAAAAAAGATTCTGCAGGGAGGTGTAGGTCCATGCTAGCACATTTGGTTACAGGATAAGGATTTTAGTCGAAAAAGACTATTACAACAATAGCACTTAGTGATATACTTCATGAGATTGCTGTGAGGCCCTTTTTATTAATATTTGTACTTTAAATCACCCTTTGATCTTTGAATGAAAGATGTTCTACAAATGTATAGTAATAAAATCCACCTCTGCACTGCATTTTTAAGAGGAAAGCTAACATCTTAAATTAATTAAAGAATTAGGAAAAAATATAAGAAAAAATACTTAACAATATGTAATTTATATTTCTCAGTGGCAACCGATATCATGTTTAGATTATAGTCAGGATAATAATATTAGCAAAATGACTGATTCAAATGAATCATGAGTGAAAATCTGATTACCACAAGGCACCATGCTGCTATCATAGACTTCACATACCTTCTCCTTTTATCTTCCTATTGCAACACCAAATTTCTCCTAATATGCACTGGGTATACAGGATCTTCAGTTTCCAATGTCTTATAGCTGCTGCTTTGATATTATAATGTACGTCTTGTGATTGATGGGCCTTAAATTAATTTTATTCTTACAAAGAAGAGACTACAGACAAGGACAACTGTTTTTTATAGTATTATTTACAAGGAGCTAATGTGCAATTTGTTGCTTGTCAAAACAGTGGGAATTATGTTCTCATTCCATGTTAAATATAATTATCCAATACTTTCAGAAGGCATGTGTGAGCAGAGGAGGTGTCTCATATTTTTAGCTGTCTTGCCAATTTCATTATTTGCCTACATTTGTTCTTTCTCTTCCAATGTGAAGGAAAGTTAGTCATGTCGTCTGTAGGTTCAAAAGGAATTCAGTTTCCCTCATGCTTAAGAGTATTAATATTCTGTGTACATAAGGACCTACGCAATAAATAGCATTTTAAGGAAATAATTGAGAATCAGGTTTGTGCACAATGAATCATGACACAAATTTTCTCTTGGGAACTGAAAAAAATATATATACTTTTACTGCCATAATTTTTGTGAATTTTGTTCAAACAAAATCATACACAAGACAATATAAGCATGTTTCTGTCAGCTAACTAAACTCGTTTATGACATGATTAATTAAAAATAGTAACATTTGTTTTGTTTTTGTCTTGGGTTTTTTTCACTGTTTTACAGGCCCAAAGCAGGAAGGGGCCCCATTGTACTGGGCATTATATGAATACACAGTAAATGAGAGTTCCTGTCCCAAAGAGTTTACAATTAAAAGAAGACACACAAATGGTTGTAAGAGGTACATATGGGAAAAAGGCTGGCAAAACAGTAATATTTTGTGTAGGGTAGCAGTGCACACAATTTGTCTCAAGCCACTAATAACGATCACAGAAATCACACCACCTTTCATCTAGTAACAAAGTCTCTAATGCTTCAGTGCCCCAGTGAAGACATACCTGATTTGCTCTATCAGTGACGGAAACCCTGGGATAGCACTTTGGCCTTGACTTTCTTCTTGAAAGCATTGTTAAGCTCTAATTCGGAGACCCAGTTTTTCATCTTCACTCTGTTTGCTTCCGTTATCTTCTCTTTTCCTTGCTACCAAATCAGATAGACATACTCTTTGCAACAACGTGAAATTTGAAATTGCACAGCAACTTCCTGGGATCTCAACAAAGTTTGATGGATAACAAGAGTGACAATGTCAAATATGAGAAAACCATTGGTTGCTCTTGAGCACAAGTGTACAGTCAGGCAGATGAATGTATTTTAGTCCCTAGTTCATACACCCAGGCAGATTCTTGTGTCCATAGAATCCCATAAGTCAATGGGGCTCTGTAGGAAATGTATTATCAGGGTGTGGGCCTAAATGTGAGCCTCAGCATATCTATAGTGTGTGTATGTGTATGTGTGTACACACACACAGAGATAGATAGATAGATAGATAGATAGATAGATAGATAGATAGATAGATAGATAGATAGATAGATAGATAGATAGATAGATTTATATGCCACCCTTCCCAATAACAGCTTAGGTTTACAGTAAGAATAGCTTAGAAATAGGAGAGGGACAAGGGAACAGAAACATTTTAGCAGGGAACTAGCATCAAGATAAAACACAGGCCACCTAAACAACATCATCATCCTAGTTTTCATCTTCCAAATAGGAAGATCTTACAGCATTCCCAAAAGATACATGCTTATACATTTTGCCAAATACATCAAAAAACCAAAAATCCTTTGTTAATGTATAGTGCTTGGATATTTTAAAAAATAGAGTCATCTCTTGCGCACCGTTTTTCAAGTAAATAAATGTATGGAGACCAGAGGCTATTCACATAAGCAATATAGGACATTTGCCAGAGATCCACATGATCCAACTTTAAACACTGGTTCTTAGCACAAATTTCATATGTTACCTTGGAGCAAATTCAGTTTCTTTGTGCCTCAGGTTCTATTGTTTGTGAACATTGTTATCTTAAAAGAAGTACTTGTACTTCCCTACCTCACAAGAATGGAACTAAATTAATTAATATTTCTAAGATGCCCATACACAATAGTGATGAGGGTCATGAAAGAGCTCAGTTAAAAAGGCAAATAAATGAAGTAGGTTTATTCTTGTATTGGTCACACATGCATGCACTCAAAATACACACAGTTTATTCAAGGAAAAGTATATAAGCCAAGATGTGCACATTAATGTTTAGGCAAAAACCTCTTAGTGCCTAAAATAATGAGCAGAATGTTTAATCATACTAGAAATATTACTCATATAATTTTGTCAAGGTCAGATTCTGGCAAGTGTCCACCCATATTTTCTGCATAACTGCCAGATGTTCACATTATTATAGAACTATTCCAGGCTTTGTAGAGTTGTTGCATCTAACTTCTCAGAACAATTTAGTTTAAAAAACTTATGTACGTTTTGTGCTTCTTTGGGCCAGTTCCATCTTTTGTCACCTCTAATTCTCCATTTCACTTCATGCTGACCCAGTCTCATACCAAATTGTGCATAACAATGTATATATATTTGTTAATACATGGTGAAAGTGTATGTAAGAGGCAAAAAATATATATATCCATTCTCTCTGTATGTTAAATTGTATATGCAATTTAAGATAGTCAGGTCAGTACATTTCTAAATAAAGCCCTAAAGGAGCAATCCCCAATGTATGTGAAAGGATACAGAACATCTCCACGCAAAGGAAAAAGGGAAAAACCTTTCTATTTTCAAGCAAATGTGTACATCCTTACCTTCTAATGGTACTCTGGAGTGAAAATGAGCTGCATTTCCAGGGCTAAGGGTGAACTGAAAAGCTTTTATGTAATATTACCCGATATTTTACTGTTATGTCCTAATATAGGAAAAGCCTTGGAATGGAAAAACTATTTTATGCTAAGCACCTGGGTATAAAAATACCCAGTCTTGCAACATATATTTCTGTTTCTCTGTTAATAACCTACTGTTCAATTTTTTTTGTTTTGATGATACACCTATTAGCAAAATATTGAATGGCAGTGAAATTAGCAACTACCATCTACCTGCCAGCTCTATTTGTATTTAAAAATATATAGACTAGACTAGAATATATATAACTTAAAGATGACAAAGCATTGGCATTACTTCCAAATAAGAATGTAGTTCCATCCCTAATGAGATATAATCCTTTCAAAGATTATTTTACTTTAGTTTCTCTTAAAGGAACTCCAATTAACCTGACCATGAGCCAGGCCCCTATACTTCTACAGCAGCCAGGGATGATGAGTTCTAACAAACAAACACTGCCAAGGCTTGATGTGCTGTTGAATATGGGGCATTCGAAAACTAAAGCGGGTACAAAGGTCACGGATTAGAATGAATTAAGAAAACATGGATTACGAAAGATCAATGAGCAAGGACACAGACTCATCAGGCTCTCTTTAGATAATCTGCTTGCTCTCCCTAACATTTTCTTCCAACATTATAGCAGAAGAAATTGTACTTGAGGCTCACTCTTGTCAGCTCCTGAAAGGCTACCAGTAAACCAAGCCAAAGTGATGGTGAACTGGTACCCTGAAATTTAAAAACTCTGCCAAGGGCTGATATTAGCCCTGATTCCAGTATGGCATACAAGTACATGATTCAAAAAAACAGTTTGTAAGGTTGCAATCCCAGCAAATGAGACCTTCAGGTCAGCTGATTCAGTACAATAGTGCCAAGAAACAGAAACAGACAGCAGCTGATATGGCGTTTGCCTGTGGAGAAGGGCAATGTGAAAAATCAAAAATGCTTTCCCCCAGTTTGCACGTTATCGTTGATAATAAAACACTGTCAGAAGAAACCAGTCATTTGAAAAGAAATAGCTTGCAGAAGAAACCTTGCAGAAAAATATAATTGTCCAGACTGGTCATATGAAACAAACAAAACACTCCTACAAGAAATAAGATGTTTATTTAATGGTGAAATTATAACATTGCAAATGCTTACTCTTCTCTTACCTCCATTAGATTTACCTTATGGTAACATCTATAGTTATTCTCAGTTGAGACCAATCTATATAATAGAGGCCAACAAAATATATACATGGAGAAATATTAGAATGAGACACAGACTATCACCATAAACCTAGTAATTATAAGAACATGCAGTCAACAGCTGTGGATATACCTTACAGGTTATCAAAACTGGGGGGGAAGGGCTGGGGGGGAAGTGAGATTTGGTTTCTCTTTTAGACCTCACCAAACCAAAATAAGTAGTTTCAGGTTTTGGTTCATCTCTGCATGATCCTTTCATTTTTGCCAAGTAGCTTTAGATCACTCAGGAAATTTTCCTTAACTGCCATACCCATCAAAAATAATAAATTTGTAGTGACTCAGGGCCTGATCCAATGCCCAGGCAGGACAAACATTCCTGTAAACTTCATCTGGATGCCCTTTTCTCCATGCCTTAAAGAATGGAACACTCAGTTTGGTAAACTTATCACATAATGCCTTTTTTGGTATGAAAATTATTATATTCTGTAATGAAGGACAATTATACTGATTATCTGGTCATAGTGGTTCATGGGTGGTTTTATTTTAATAAGAGTTACTATTAACTATTTGAATAACAAATATCATTTTAAAAATCCAGCATTCAGAATATGCCATGCTATAGGTTATTCATATTTATTTTTTAAATGATTGCAAGAAGTATAGTACTTTCCTGTGCAAAGCTTATAATGTGTACGATTATGTGTACGAATGTATACAAATTAAAATATGCGTTCTGCCTTGTTTGTTAACTGATACATAAGTGCACTCATTGAAGGAATGGAAGTGGTATTACTATGAGTGACATGCCATATGGAGAGCTGGATCCGTTCCCATTCTATACCATGTTGTCTTTTCTTTCCCCTAATAATACAGTTTTACATACTGTAATGTTTTTCTGTAATTGTTCCACATATTCCCATTTAAACCTGCCATATTCTAAAATGTCATGTTATGGGGTTACAACTGACTCTGCTCACCATAAGTCTGAATGTATTTCGCAGATGTCTATCATGCTGTCATCTGACAGGTATGCTCAAACTTTAAAATTTCCCTGTGCTTCAGTTATTAGCATAAGAAAAACGTATCATGCAAGATGAAGAAATGGCAGCCAAATAGAAAATACTACTAATTGTCGCAGTATAGCATAGGCATGGAAATGCAAAGCTTGTATATTCCTACTCGGTGACAATATTTGCATTGTTAGCAACTGTACATTATAAAGATGAAACTGAAGAGGCTAGATGCTGATTACAGAAAAGAAGGTGCAAAAGTAAGAGATATGAATGTATTTTTCCCTTGGTTCAAGAAGATGCTTTATTTTTTTGTTTTTGGTATTCTGTACAGGGATTATCAATGTACATATTAATGAAGTATCCTCAAACATCAAATATATCAGAAAAGTGTCATTTAAATGGTGTGACAACTGGGATGAATTATGCTTAATTTAAAATAAACATTTTTGACAATTAAAATTAACAGATCTAAGTGAATGTAGAGGTGGAGTTGATCTTTGGAGTCACTAGTTACTTTGTACAGCAAAAGTGCACTCTAATGTTACACAGTAGTTTTGGTAGGGGGGTTTAACTAATAATCACTTCCTTCATTTTAACAAGTTTCTGTTTCCCTTTGCTACTGCAGAACCAATTCAGCTCTGGGAGCTAAAACTGGATTTTATTCTGAAGCATGCCACTAAAAGCACTGTAACACAGTTTCAGTTTCAAAACTAAATTATCATAAAAAGGACCCCAAAAGTCACCTAGTCCAAACCACTGTAAAGACGCTTCAGTTGCACCTACATGGCCAGTTTTCTTCAACTGGGTTGCTAATAGAAATGAGGGAGAAGTTTGAAGCAAGGAAACTGAGAGCAAAATTTGGTCTGAAGCTTATGTTCTTTCTGATTATGATGCCTGAACAGTTTAAGTCTTAGTTTTGTATCCTGACAAGACAATAGTTTTAATGGTATGCTTAATAGATTTGATCTAGAAAGCATTGCAGTATAGTAAAGTTGAAACTTGACAGTGAAATTTTTAAAAAGTCACATTTTTAATTATAATGGCACTCAAAAAACTATTTTCTGCATGAAGCAATAGATAAACCAAATCCAATTCAATCTTTACACCCTTTAGAAGCACTTACCTAACCAAGTAGTTGCAATGTTGGCACTTACGTACACTTGTAGTGGAATAGGATCATCTAGGTAAGTGCATAACTCCACTGTGCACTTTTAACTCTATTTAAGTATCTGAAACTTTGGTCAGAGAAAAAACATGACTAGAAGGGGAGGAAGAGAAAAGGAACAGTCTCTTACTTTTTAGCTCCAGAGCTTAGTGGTTAGAACACCTGCCCAAAGAGCGGGACACAAAAGCTTCAGGTCCCCCTCACTCATCTGCATCTCTAACTTTCCATGACTTAGGCATTGCCTTGAGTAACCTCCAGTCTTCCAGTTGAAGCTGTCCTGCTAAGCAGCTAAAAAAGAGGCAAGCAAGCCAAACAGAGTGTGGCATAGTGAGACAGACACAGCTCCAAAAAAAAGGAGGCTCAGAGTCCTGGCTCAGCTCCTGCCATTTCCCCCTGAGCACATGGCTTTTCTATACCTTGCATTTAATATTTGGTGGATAAGATAGATGAAGAGAATTGGGGCAGTTGCTGCCTCAGTAGTTCAAAACTTGTGTGGGGGAAGGCCGGACTTGAATCTCCCACTCCCTGGGGACGTGTCCTAAACATTCAGCTACAGGACTAAAAACAGAATCCTCTCCATTCTCTGTGTTCCCTGCCATTGCTAATAAACAGAGATCCTGGTTTTCTCTGATTAAAAAAAAAATGCCCAAATTTTGGTTAAAAAAAGTTGCCCCAAATCCACATTTTTCTGTGATTTAAATGAAACACCACTAATATCTGTATATCTATATAGATCTATATATCCATATAGATAGATAGATAGATAGATAGATAGATAGATAGATAGATAGATAGATAGATATAGTGGTGTTTCATTTTAATCAGAAAAAGATGTGGATTTGGGGTTACTTTTTTTTAACCAAAAATTGAGCATTTTTTTCAATCAAAGAAAACCAAGATCCCTTCTAACAATGGTCTTTCTCTGACCAAAGCTTTCAGGACTGACACATAATTATGTATGTACCTCAGTGACCCTATTCTACCCTAGGTCCCACATCACCAGAGGAAATGTTTTGAACATTCATTGAAAAAAAGAGCAGGGCAAGCACAGATATACAAGAGGAAATCTAATTTGAAATCTATGTAAGTGTCAAATTTGCATTATGTGATATAAGCTATGTAAGTGCTACTTAAGACTATAAAGGTGAAATTGTTTTTGGTACATAATCTCAAAATTATGACTAGTTTTCATTCTTAATTGTGTGTATTGCATATTCCAAACTAAAGCCAGAATTGAAAAGAAAAGCTAAAACATTGTGATAAACATTTAAAACAAAAACCATGGCAAGCATAATATAACCAAACATATCAGTTGAATAAGCCACACTATCTCTTATGTCCACTGTGCCTAGATTTTGGGAAGGTAAATAAACAGATAAAGATGTAATAGAAATGTACCAGGAAACTCTTAACAGGTGAACCTGGATATAAATTACAGCCATCAACGAGTTTAGTCCTGTTTTGAATTTAACACACTGGAGGACTTGTAGATTGTTCTTATGAAGTTGAGGAAGAAGGACCTTCCTGTCCACAGGCCCAGACATTTAAAGACATATGTAGACATGACATTCACCATTCTGACACCATAGCAATGGATTTTTGTTGTTCGGTTGTTTTTACTTGTTGGTTTTGGTCACTCTGATTGAGAGTTGTGATTCACTAATTATTTCATAGCAATTTCATTACATAATAGAAATGTATTGCCATATTATCCAGAGAGATCATTGGATTAAATTGTTCAATATTCAATGCCAATGGATGCCAGATAGTTGTCTGGAACTTAGAGGCTGTGGATGGCAAGGAAGACAAAGAGGAATGCAAATAAATAAAAACCACAAGTGAATCTTAATCCTGAGAGATTTTTCTGCACTTCCACTTTGAAGGTAAGCTTAAAGTCAAAGGGTGAAGTTAGGGATGTATATAGTAGTCATATTGGTCTGAGACAAAAAGAAATGCAAAAATCTATAACTTTTGGTTTCCAAAAAAGTGCCTTTTATTAGACCAATTGAGACATTGCAAAAAAACCCAAAATCTTTTTCTGCAAGCTTTCAGGCTCATGCGCCCTTCAAAAGGTCCAGGGAAAGTTCAAGATGGTAAAAAGTCCCCATATGTGGGAAATAAACTTCATTTTTGCACAGAGGAAGCAGAAGCTGGGAGACTGTCCCTCTGGGTCCATGAGAGTCTTTGTGAGATTCCTCTTTGTTGTGTAGGTCAAGCAGGATTTCTTCCCTGCTGGTGCCAGAAGGCAGACAGGGAGGTGTAGAAATCTTTCGTGTTGTTCAGCAATAGTTAGTCCCAAGTCAGTCCACACACACGTGTAAATGACTTACTACACAGTAACACCAACAGTTCAATGGTCAGATGGGTGGGAAGCCGGCTTTGGAGTCAGACCCAGAGAATGCTAATAGACAGATCTGTGTCAACCTGGTGGAAGGTAGCCTGTGGGGTACCTCAGGGTTTGGTACTTGGACCAGTGCTTTTCAACACCTTCATCAATGATCTGGATGTGGGGGTGAAAAGCACACTGGAAAAGTTCACCGATGACACTAAGTTGTGGGGAAGTGCGGCTACGCATCAGGGTAGGCTGACGATCCCGGTGGACCTAACTGGATTAGTTAGATGGGCAGACCAGAACCAGAGGCAGTTCAACACTGAGAATGGTAAAGTACTGCAGCTGGGGAGGAAAAATCCTCTACAAACTTACAGTCTTGGTGGTGCTACGCTAGCTAGCACTACATCCAAAAGGGACCTGGGGATCATAATTGACCATAAAATGAATATGAGCCACCAGTGTGATGCTACAGTTAGCAGCACAAACAATACACTGCCATGTATCAACTGATGCATCTCAAGCAAAACTAAGGAAGTTATTCTCCTGCTCTACTCAGCATTGGTTAGGCCACAGCTGGAGTACTGCATCTAGTTCTGGGTGCCATACTTCAAGAAGGATTTGGAGAATCTTGAGAGAATCCAGAGAAGAGCCACTCGTATGATTAGAGGCTTGAAGAGCAAGCCATATGGGGAAAGGTTGACAGATATGGGACTGTTCAGCCTAGAAAAGAGAAGATTTTGAGGGGGATTTGGTGTCAGCTTACAAATACATTGGGGTGAGCATCAGGAGCTAAGCAAACAACTATTCACCAAAGCACCCTAGGGGAAAACCAGGAGCAACATCTAGAAGAAGATTTCAGATTGGATATAAGGAAAAACTTCTCCATGGTTCATGTGACCAGACCCTGGAATAGACTCCTGCTGGGGTGTTGCATGCACCTACCCTAGAGATCTTCAAAAGGAGACTGGACACACACCTTGCTGGGGTTATTTCACCCCAGCAGTCTTTCCTGCCCAGAGCAGGGGGGCTGGACCCAATGATCTCAAGAGCTCCCTTCCAGCCCTAAACTTATGTGAATCTGTAAACTCAAGCTAAGCCTCTGAGCACATGAAGCTTATGCCACTTCAGGCAAGAGTTAACTCTAGGCTGTGCTACCTGACTCATATTAGGGCACCTTTAGTCTGCTCCACAGAGATAAAAATGAGCAGTTTTCAGTCCTCCAGCATCTCAAGATCCTCCCCACAGGCAAGTATAGATAGAGGTATCCTGGCTTCTAACCATGTCCCTGCTTGCCAGCCCTCTAGTGGTAAGTTAGACCTGGGCAGGCATAAAAAAAACCCATTAAAAACCATATTAACCCTTAAAGTAACCCTTAACTGCTCACAACTCAATCTAATTTTAACACCACTTAACACGCCCTACAGATTTTGTATCGTCTAAGTGTAATCTATAACTTCACCACATTAAGATAAAAAGTAAAGTATGCTGAGAGTTAATAAATTGAGATGTGTTAGACAATGTTAAAATAATACCACTGTATATTTCATTCCATTCAGGTGCAGGGCTGTCTATCTGCTCAAAAAATCTGTTAAAAATAGTGATAAAATTAATCTATTTAAAAAATCCCAGTATTTAGAACAATGCATATTTTCTCTGACCATTCATATTAATAAATAAATTACTTCAATTGTAATTATATTTGACTTACTATGCTGATAGATCCTATCCTTTTCTCAAGTTTCTATCGAATACATAACTACTTTTATCAGAAATTAATTAATATTTTCATCTTATGTGAATAACCAGATTCTGTAGTCTGCATCTGCATCTGAAATATATATTTTTACCTTCTCTATTTAGTTTTATTTTTGGTTAACATATGCGCAAAAACATGGAAACTTTCAACTAGTGATTTTGGAAATGATCATGTTATAAAAATCGCAAAATATAAACGTAATGGAAATGACTAATGATGCTGCCATATGGTTTTTAAATGTAAACAATTTAATATGTATATCATTAGCACAGTGTAAAGTATTGCAGTGAATGAACTGGAGGAAGCTGGAAATACAAATTCCATTAATATAATATGTTTATACTGATATAATTGAATAACCAGAATGTATCTTTGTCTCTGCTTGCTGCTATGTTTTTTCTCCCAATCCTATGTGACTTACCAATTAGTCTCCAATAAATTTAAAATACCTAAGTGACAATATGCTTATAACAAAAATATTTTTCAGTCAAAACTGAGTCAGACCTGCTTTTAATTGGCTTTATGCTAGCTTTGGTTATATTAAACTTTTTAATTTATGAAGAGAGCTCTGGGTTGTAGTCACTCAGAAACATGAAGATCATGTTACCTGATGAATGTAATCTTATGAGATGGTGATTCTCAGCATCTGATTTAAAAACTTGTGTTTTTATGTGAAGATTAATATTTGCCACCTCCTAGAATATATTAGTTGTTGAAGATCATGTCAAACTTCATTGGAAATGCACTTTTCTCTAGATTTCCAGTAAGAGCTTGGTTTTGTTTGGTAACCTATGCAATCTGACATATGACCTTTAATGTTCAGACATAGTTATTCATCCAACTTTGCATAAGGATAATTATAGTTGAAAAGATGAATATTTTATAAAGTTAGGACATATTAAAAATAGAGGGTTAATGAATTTTTTCTGACTGCTCTGTCAGGCGCAATCAGCAAGATCTAAATGTGGAGTAAGTATTGTAAAAACTGCTCAAAAGTCTTTGCTACCTTTTCTAATGAGCTGGAAAAGTAAAATAAATATAGATGCTACAAAGGTGAAAAAGAGAAATAGAAAAAAGCAAAGGGAAAAAAAAGGATTAAAAGAAAGTAATTTAAGATGGAGCAGAGCTTGGAGAAGAGTGAAACAGATTTCATTACCTAACAGCAGTTTATTGCTGTATCATCTGGAGAGATAATTGGATTAAATTGTTCAATATTCAATAGCAATAGATGATGGATAGTGTTCTGGAGTCCTCTATTGTACTACAGAGTTCTCCTAGGAGAATGATTTTGGTACAGATTTCCATTCTTTAAGGCTATTTGCATAAGGAAGGCAAAAAGGTTTTTGTGCTCTTTTTTAATTGCTAAATTATCATCATGCAGTACTTCTAAAAAAAAGGCAGAAGTAAAAAATAAAAATGTTTACCATTGACATGACAAGCCACAGCTAAAAAACGTCCAACTCTCAGTTGGGTTGTTTAACAGAGACTTGCATTAGTTCAGTACTAGTTAGAATTAAAAACTGTTTTTAATCAAGAGTGTCTTATAAAAACAGGATAAATATGTTTACTACCTCGATAGTAGGCTCCAGAAGCACTATTAATAATATGGAGAAAAGACATTTAAGCAAGCATAAACATGTATATTTTAGAGATGGTAAAAATATGAATATTGTATAGTAATATGAAGTAATTGAAATATTATTCTTGTAATTTGAGTAGTGTCAGTTTAGTAATATCATGCAACTAATCATACATAAAATTATTAGAACATGATTGCACAATATTTATGTTTAAAAATTGCAAACATAATTCACACATTCTTCCATTTAACATCACTCCCTTATAGTAATACTATAAGACTTTTTGTGGCGCTAATTCTCATGCATGCCTTTTTGCCACTAGTAAACCAGTTTTAGTGAGATCAAGCCATTGTGACAGGATGAGATTCTAAACAAAAGGTATGAATAAAAGGAACCTTTACTCATTTTGAAATATTTTCCAGATGCTAATAGCAAAGACTTGTAGTGAATCTCAGGAGCCTGACTATTTACCTGGCTAATTATTAGAAAAATTATTAGATGGACAGTGGATGGTTTGATGTTTCCATCCTTCCTTTTCTTTTATATACTGCTATTGCTTTCAATGGAAAAAATAGGCCTGAGTCAGCAGAAAAATTAAAATTAATGCTGTTTTCATTGTACCTTTCATCTGAGGTTCTCAGTATACTTCAGCAACATTTGTTACATATGATTCACAGGGCACACCTACACAAGATGCTACGTCGCTGTAGCAATGAGCTATGGTAATGTAGCTTGTCACTATGGCAACATAGCATCAATGGGCACTAACTGTGATGCTAACTAACTTGGTGCTACTGTGCAGTAGGGTCGAAAACGACCTGTGCATCACTGGGACTGCGCGGTTCTGGCAGGTACTGCACAGTTCCTACAGTAAGTACTAAATAACTGTGCAATACCAACTGCACAGTGAGGGGCACATGTAGATGTACCCACAGTGACCCAGACTGCTAAGTATGATTTTCATCTTTTTTACCAACAGATGACCTAATATGCAGAAAACAGTAAATGCCAAAATTTTCTAATTCATGTACTTAGAAACAGACATCTATTGCTATGTGCTGGCAACAAATATGACTCCATAAATTTGAATTTAGGTTCCTGTTATTAAGCATCTGTGCTTGAAATGTTGACTCAAAGAAGTTGCCTAAATTCTCTCAGTGAGTCTGAACCAAATGAGCCTCAGTTCTCATTCTAAACCTCTGCTCTAACCACTAGATATAATCTCTATTATCCCATTTGACCATACAGCAAATTAGTCCTAAAAGCTTCTGTTGCCTTCTTATAGCAGCTATTTATTGATCAACAGGGAAAGGGACAAATGTAAAATGCTGGGCTTTCTAAAGCAATTGTTATTTGAAATGCTGTCCGTACAACAACTGTATGTTGTTTTCGTGAGCTCATAAAAAAGACTGAATTAGTTCTGTTCCTCTTACTAGAAGGAAGGAGGGGATTCTTTGCATTTAGATAGAGGCACCTCTCATCCATCCTTCTGGCTGAAGAGTACTATACGGAATTTTCTTCAGAGGCCAAAAACGCTGCTCATAAACCAGCTAGAGGAGTCAATATTGAATTAAATTAGTCTTTGTGGGACAAATCCAATAAGAACTTAGAAGCCTATAAGTTAACTGCTGCTATGTCTAACTTTTAAAAGGTATGTCCTATGGAATAGAATTCAGAACCCTGCATTTAGTACCCATGAAACCTATGCAATTCATGAAGAGAGCTGGTTGACTCAAAACGGGGCCCAATATATCAAATATATAGAGCAGGGAACTGCTTGGGCAGTTGCAAATGCTGTGGTCAATGATACACACAACTGAGCTGCTAAAGTAAGGGCAAGAGAACTGTTGCATTCAGTCTGTGGTATCTTGATGAGGCTTCTGGTGTAGAAACAAAGCTTTTACTATTTACAAGAATCTTACTAATGCTCTTGCACGGATCTGGGATCTAGCCTTGTTGGTGTCCTGCCATACTAAAATGTTTCAACTACTTCACCCAGCCACTTCCTGAAAGTTATGTAATCAAAAGGACTTGCTCTGGGTCACACAGTTAGCCATGTCTGGAAAACTTTTTTTCTATATTCTGCCTTCCAAAAACATGGTGGGGCATGCGTACATGTTGGCTTAAATTTACTGCACAATAAGTTACTGCACAATAAACAGGAATAGGCTTGTGTTTACACAGGCAGGTGTTAAAGTGCATCAACACAGTGTGTGGACTGACTTGGGACTAAAGTTAGTCCCAAGTCAGTCCACACACACAGTGTTACTGTGTAGTAAGCCGTTTACACGTATGTTACTGCAAAGTACCTAATGGGGCATAAATTTGATACCTGCACGATGCAGGTATCAAATTTACACTTAAGCTGACATAAGTCTGCATATGTACTGTGCAATACGGGCATGCACATGTAGACACATGCCTGTACTGTGTGGTAATTTCAGTTACTGCACAGTAAATGTGCACATGTAGATCCGCCCACTGTATGTCTTACTTTGGAAGATGTGGTATGCAAAAATTACAGTATACAGATTGTGAAGCTCAGAATTCTCTCCTAAGATAGGTTTTGTAACCATTCTTTTAGGGTGTAGATATATGGGCTGCTTGCAGATGTGAAAGAAAAAAACATGCTTTACTTTAAATTTGGTGCACTTCTATGCTGAGCCCAGCACATGCCCAGAAGAGCTAGCATGTTACTTCAACCCAGTCCTGCAGTATAGATCAGGCACTTCAGTGGGGTTTTTTTGGTGCTTTAACCTAATAGATGATTGAATCAGCTTTGAATATAAGCGTCAAAAAGCCCCACTGAAGCACTTGATATACAGATGCTACAAAGCTGAGTTGAAGTAACGTGTTGCTTCTCCTGGTAAAACACAGCGGGGGAGGGCTCATGTCTGCAAGCAGCCATTCCAAAATGAAGCCCTTCCAAAAGGGGAATATTTGGAAAGAGCGGCTGCTGATATGTTCTAATTCTTGTGTGTGAACAAGCTAAGAATGATTCAAATACAGCAAAACAACTACAACTTTAACACTTAAGGAATAAAGTTGAAGCAGGTTTGCTTCATTTTTATTGCTCTCAGATCATCCACACATAACAATTAGAGCATACCAGCTTCTGGCCATTTGAAGTTCCCCTTTAGAACTCCAAGTATCTCCAAGTGTTCATGGGCATCTTTACACATGCTCCAGGGTGGGGGGTGGCACACTTTAATTAAATTATCTCTGAGAGCCATTCTAATTAAACCACCTACAGTGTCTTGTGTATTGAGCATCCCACACTTCGAAATGGTAGCAGGGTGCTTTAACTAAAGCTCATTGAACGAGCTTTAGATAAAGTGCTCCCGGTGCCACTTCGAAGTGCAGGATACTGAGTACATGAGACAGAGACTTCTGGAAACACACTAATTAGCATGCTCCAGCAAACTCAATTAATTGAGTCTAGTCTGACACACTGAAATTTCATTGCATCAGACCAGTGTCCCTGCATGTCTATAGGCACCCCATGTGTCCACACACTCAGGGTACTGAACAGGTAGTAGTGATGCTGCTACCACTTTCCTTTATGTAATAAGTAGCAGGCTGAGCACTTACCCTAATGATGGCCCAGGTTCAAAACCTTTTGCAGCCTACAGGGGCCTAGTTCCCCCATTTCCCATACCCCAGGAAAGTCTTGATCATGAGGCTATAACTGAAGCTGTGCTACTATAAAGATTTAAGATGTAATGATTAATGGGAGCAGAAAGAGAAAAAGTGCACGCACAAGGAGTATGACTCCCCACATGTAGCCTAGTGCAGTGGTTTTCAAGCTTTTTTTATTTGCAGACACCCAAAAAAATTTAATGGAGGCAGACTCCTTTGAATTGTAGCATGGGTATTCACGTACTTTTGACTGATCGTAGTCATCTTTCACAGACTTCTTAGATATAGTCTGCAGACCACCACTTGAAAACCACTGGTATAGTGCATGGGGTTTTACCTGGGTAGGGGGAGTCCTGAGTTCTGGCTCCTGATTCCAAGATAATTTCTGCATTTCTATATCTATTATAAAACACAAAACCAAGGCAGGGGGAGTGAATCAAAACCCAAGTCATGTCACTTTCAGCTAAGTACTTTCCGCACTAGATTACAGTCATGCTGTCTCTGGTTTAGTATATCTTGGATTGTTTGTTGCACAGTGACATGGCTCCCATAGGGAGAGATGGGGAATATCCCTTCCCACAGCATCCTGTTTCCAGAGCTAGGATATTCTACTGCTGGGGAACATTGTGAGAACTGTGGGTTTGAATGTCCTCAGGCTACAGAAGGAAGGAAGCTTCTTTCTCTGATTTACTAATCAGCGCTCTATCAAGAACTATTTCCTAACTGTTATAGATGGTGGGCCCTATCACTGGTTTTAAAAAGCAGCTGCCAGGACTGTTTTTTGTGAGGAGCCCAGTGGTGTTGGTTTGTGTTATCCAGGCAGTGAAAACATTTACTTGACTGAGTCCCTCAGGGGACTTAGGCTAAGGAAAAATGTGTTTTTGGATCCCAGTGGCCTAGGTATGACCTAGACACCAAGCTGCTCAGATAGAGGTGATTCTAGGCTTGTCTAGGGGATTTTAAGGACGGAAATGCCTTAAGAGTTAGGAAGCAGCTGAACAGGAGATTTCAGGTTCATAATTCTGGAATTAGACACCTAAATTCAGCCTAATCCTTCCTTAGACCACTGCATTCTTTTTTGAATATGCCCCCTCCTGCTGTTCCTAATCTGCCCTTATTGTCTGGCAATCAGTGAAGTGAAAGCCCTAACCCAGAAATCATGTAGGGGAAAAAATATGAATGTGCACAGAACAATCAGCACATCATAAGGCCTGCCTCAATTACTTATCCACTTATTGTAATTTAGCCTGATGTTCAAGAAGTAACTATAAAAGCATTGCTCTGTGGATCTAAATACTAACATAAAAATGTCATTTCAAAAATCTTTTAGTGACTTTCTATTAGGGCTTATAATTGAAGTAATGGTTACTCTATAATGCAACCACTGTGTTATTACACATTAAGCAAACATTAGCAAAACTAGAGAAATTTCAGTGAAATGTAACAGTGTGATATGCTGATCTTTTTCCCTCATAGTGTATCTTGCAATCCAATAGCAATATTAAGCATATTGCATGTGCAAATCCCCACTGGCTTTGCAAATTGTCAAGAAAATTTACTAGCCCGGGCATAGAATCTATTACCACTTGTCCCTACAGTATAATCATGCCTGCTAGCAAACATGGTCACTCTACCTCTATACCATTAAATGGTCAGACATGGTCTCAGGCAATCTTAACACTGGCATCACTGTATCTTCTCAATACAATAGTTTTCTGCTAGACACAATACCAGCCTATAAAGATCTCCAGGTTATGATCAGGGACACGCTTTCTTTCTGCTCTACAATCTCCCCCTGTCTTGGGAAATGATTTGGCCCTTGGGAAATTATATGGTCATTGTCATATGTGGCATTAACTCCATGTCAGCCTTTGCCAGTACTCATCAGGTACATCTACATGTGCAATTAATGTGAAGCAATAAACTCCAGAGTTTTTGCTCTAGAGTTTATTGCTCCCAGGTGTACCATTTGAATGTGTGCCAGGATGCAATAAACTCTGGAGTTTATTACCTGAACACGTGCCTAGGAGTGCAGCAAATTGAGTCATGTCAGAGCAGCCCCAGCTGACAGGAGTTTCCAGAGAGTCAGCCTGCTAGCCCAAGGCCTCTCCCCTGGCTCAGTGTGCTGCAGAGGGGCTAGATGGGGCACAAGAGTGCTTCAGTGTGGGAACTAGCCAACAGTCAGCCCCCACACTGAAGCACCTTTGTGCCCCAGCCAGCTGGGGCAGCATCTACATGGGAGCTGCTGCAGTTTTTATTCCTGCTGTGGAGTACAAGTACTATCCTGATGCAGAGTACATTAGTTTACTCCAGCCTAATAGGGGCACACATGTAGATGCTGAGAGATTTACTGCGCACCTAATTAGTCTACTGCATAGTAAACATTATGTGTAGACACTCTCACTCTCTCGCCCATGAGGGTTATATTTCATCCTCTTCCTTCCTGTTGATGAACAACAAATGGCCATTAGTGATAGCAAAATTACTGTTTGAAAAAGCAAGCTGTCTTTTAAAAAAAAATAAATTGGGCCCTCATCCTGCAAAAACGTAAGCATGTGCTTCACTTTATGACTATAAGATGCCTCATTAGCTCTCTAGGACTACTTAAGTGTATACGTTTACATGTGTGCCTACATCTTTGCAGGAGGGAGTAGAGCCTACATTTGTGTATTAACCAACATCATTAAGAGCTGGTTAAATGCCACTATTCAAGCAGTTTTTCACACTGCTTTTTTCTTTCACTGTAAGGAAGGATGTTGGAATAATCTTAGGATCTTTTTTTGCAGAAATGCTTTAGCAAGTTAGTATGACAGACATTTACTCATTGCACTTGCATCATCCCTTCGGGAAAAAGTCACATTTTTTCGATGGTCAAGTAGGTTCAAATACATCCTGAGTCTGCTCTGCTATACACTAACCAGAGTCATGCAGGTGAAATGATAGCTGCTTTTTTATCTGACAAAGTAGAGGGCAAAGGGAAGAAAATCTTTGTACTTCCCAGCTTCTGAAATGGCAGCTGGCAGTGCCACTGAGACTGCGAGAACAGAGAGGGTGGTTTCCTGACCACAACGGTCAAAAAGTCAAAGTAAGGTCAGGAATTACTTCAGAGTTAGTGCCCTGGGGCTGAAAGATATAATTACAGAATATTTAAGGGGATGAAAAAGAAAGAATTCAAAAAGATACCTGTAATGTAGCCTTCTATTTTTTATGGTAATATTTAGAGAGAATCTTAACAGGGAAAACTCAGCATTAATTGCAGCTGGCCAGAATACCCATTTTTTTCCAATTTCATAATAAAAAACTCTTGAAATTTCAGATTTGCTAGAGGAAGTTTCGTTTAACAACAACACACAAAAAATGTCATTTTTTTTTAGTTTTGAAATATGAATGTGAAATTAAATTTATCATCAGTATCATATGAAATAGACATTTTTCCACAGATTAATTCAAAGTTGACAAAAGCACATTTCTCCATGGGAAACCTTTTAATTAAAACAATACAGTCAGCTCTGTGTTGTTAAACAAATCATGATAACTTATTTAAGTAGCTGAGTTTCACTGCTGAAAGAGAGGGGTTAGAAAATAATCATCCAAGTGAATTTTTAAAATTTACACACAGAAGTTTAAAAGTATAGGGCTGGAAGGGATCTTGTGAGATCATCGTGGCTGGGCCCAATGATCAAGCCACATAATTTCAGATACATTTTAATAACTTTTGTTGTTTTTAGTTCAGGTGAGGAAGATACAATGGCTTCCCATGTTAAAGTCTCCTGGAACTTCCTCAGTCCTTTTTGTCCATAGAAATAATACCTAAATACTTGGAAAGACCAGTGTGCTCAAAAATCCATAGTATTTTTTATGGTTAATATGAACTATTTTTCACGGTTAGTAAGAATCCATAGTATTTTTTCCTGGCATAAGATTTCATTAAGTACATATGTAAGTATGCACATTTGTGTACATGCTTAAGTTTTTCTATAGAATCAAAGCCTAAGTTTATGTATCTATCATACTGTATAGCAAGATTTAGGGCCTTTAGCAGATAATTTGTCATAATTGGTTATTGTGATCAGTTAGTTAAACTTGCTTATCTACCTGTTTCATATAGATCTTTTCATAGCTACCATCACTGTGGCATCTGGTACTAAGAAAATTGTGGAAAGCAGAATTCAGTGTCATTATAATGAAGGGATGTACAGATGGCATGCCATTCTGGTGGTGTAATTTCCATGAAGGTAAATGTAAAAAGATGGTCCATCTCTTGGCATTTGAAGTAATATTTTTGGCTCCCAGCAATATAATATTGTACACTGTGGTCCTGCCTCTAAAAATCTTCACTCTGTCTCTTAAGGTCTACAGCCAAGGTCACAGTGCCTTATGCTTCTTGAAGTTCAGCATGACCATTAATGAAGAAGTTAGACCAAAGCAAACCCTGTGGCCCTGCACTGGAGAATGATCTTAAGGAAGAGGATGGGATTGTCAGGGTAACAGGATACACATGTAAATTAAAGTTGGATAGAAACTAGCTATAAATTTATTGCACATTTTCCAGCAATGACTGTATAGTTGGTTGGACCTTTTTAAGGCACCATAGTTAATTTGCATGTGTAGCCAGTCTAAACTAATTGTGCAATTATCCAGGTAATTGCGTAATACATGTAACATGTAGAGGTTTCCTTAGTATTTTGAAAAATAAAAGCCAAGACAATAATAATGCACATAATAATTAGCAATTATTCACTTTCAACGCACTGAGCAATCATAAGCTAATTATTATTTACAAAGTAAAATTAGCATACTTCAATATGCAAAGACACCTAAAAATAATGGAATTGTTTTATAATATACAAGCCAAATCCCTAACCATACCTAAAGAGCTATGCAACCTAATAGGTAAAGTCTCTACATGACCTTGCAGGACAATGTGCATACATTACCCAGTAGCAGCAGAAATAAGTGTCAGGAAAAATAATTTGGATATCCCAGAGGAAGTTCAATGTTTTAGATATTCCTCTAAATAGTAAGGTGAGCAGAGTAGTGCCCTTGGTCTGACTGCAGCTGAAATATATTTATATTAAATGGAAAAAAAAAATGACTATATCAAACTTTTTTTCCTAAACACTGTTAGATTTTTGTTAATTAATTATGATGGCCTGTGGTCTGAGCCTGAATTCCTAGCATACTTAAAAGCTCCACTGACTTAAACTGGAATCTTGAGTGCACAAGGAATGCAGGATAAGGCTTTTAGAGTTTAGCATCATTATTTAGATTTTAGGCATGCCTGGAGCCAGCACGCTAGATTAATAAAATGCTTTGCTTCAATTAGCACAGTGTCTCATGCATCCCTCCCCAGTTCCCTCTACCCTTGTTTAACATACTCCCTTATCCCTTCACATTAACCAGACAGGTGCTCTCTACCACCACAAACTGCTGAAAGTTCCTCAGAGGAGGCTCGAGATCATGCTGATGTTTGCACTGCATGTTTGATCTCTGTGTGCAGCACTGACATGAAAAAGGCAATTCTTTGGGGTTATATTAGAGTGTGTATGTCTGTTTCCCTTTTTAAGTATTGTCATTGGGATGCCTCCAAAAGGTGTATGTACGTGAATGTGCCTGTGTGCGTGTAGGTGTGGGCACGTATGTGTGTATTTGTGTGCATGCATGTGTAAGGATATAGATGACTTTTTTAGGGCTTAGCCCAGAGATTAGAAATCAAACTAATATTATTTGTAGTTGATTAATACTAGAGGCTGTGGTGGGGTGGGAGGGGAGCCAAAATGAAGAAAAGCACCCAGTGCTTTTTTGTGTGTATCAAAGAAATCTTTATTCTAGCAGGACTCAGAATTCTGCAGCAGTGACAGTTTTCTCTGGCTTTTCACTGCAATAAACCCCCTCACTTCAGAGTTCTTTGAAAGCAGCTTAGAAGCATAATGCAATGGCTACTAAAAACTGAAGCATCCTGCGAAGTGGGGGCAGGAAATTATAAGTTTCACATTGAGTTCAATAAGAAAGTCATAAGGCCCTGCTCCCACTCCCTTGGGGTATTTTCCTTTTTTATTGTCAGCACTATAATGGGCAGTCAGTTCCTGAAATGGTGCCCTGCTGTCTAGAAGAAGTATTTATGGGTATTTTAAGCAGTCCATTTGAAGACTGGAGAATAAAAGTAGTCAGCCTTTCCTAGTTCAGGTTTACAGCTCTGATACTGCCCTGAACTCTGCTCAGGCAAGCCCCTGTGCCCACCTGGAGCTCACTGCAGGACCGGGGCTTAAATTCCTAAATTGCTTACTGCAATTCACACCTGTTTTTAGCACAGCAGAAAACAATATTATGAGAGCCTGGCTGCTACTAAAAAGCACAGGGTGTCATCTTTCCCTTTTAAAAGTTATCTTCCCTAAAAGTATTCATATATTTTAAGATAATAGTACAGTAAATGAAAATACTAATGGTTTTAATGAATTAAGGGTTTACTAAAATATATAAATCACCACAGGCAGTTTTTCACCCAGACATACTTTCTTCTAATGCATTTTAGTCAAAAATGTACACAATGGAGCTAAGTACAGACAGTCAAAAAACCCAAAGCTGAATCAATTCAATCATTGCAGGTTAGTCTAAGATAAGCAAGTGAACAGACATTCACTTTTGATTCCAGATCAAGCAGGGGGGCAATGCTAGAGCATGCCTCCCTGCTCAGTTGGAACACACAGCTTGAGCCAAGGCTAGCCTACCTACCCTGTAAGGGGGTGCGGGGGGAGGGTTGCAGGGGAGGTGCAAAGCTTGCTGGGATGCTGGGGGACTGTGAGTTAACTTGAATCTGGATGGGATCTGGGACAGAAGTTCAATAAGCCAATTTAACCGTTGAATGTGTCATTGCTGCCTGTCAACCCACTCCAGTTTTTATTCCCCAAATATTTCGGTGGTAACAGAATTAACCAAGGATATGGAAGATATGGACTCAACTATCTCGCTCCTTTTAAGGGAATGAACAATCTCTATTTCACACTTTCCAATGAAAGATCTCCTCAATCCCTCCTGTTGAAGCTGTTCTATTTTGCACAGTGTAGTTAAACATCCATAGAGCCAAAGAAACACTAAGGAAGAGAATCCAGGGGACTTGGAGAAGGGGGGTCCAGGGACTGTGCCCTGCTCCAAATAATGTTTAATATAAAATACTTAGGGTGCCTATACACATGTATCAAGGCTGCTTTGATGCACTGTAATTACATGTGATGCTGAAGTCTGCATCATGTATAATTACAGCACATCAGAGCAGACTTGATTAATCGTGTCCGCTGGAGTGTGGTCCAGCAGACTCCAGCATCATGTGCATCAGCATCCCTCTGCTGAAAAAAAGTTTGATGAGCTTTAGTTAAAATGTCCCTCTGCCATTTTTCAGCATAGGGGACACTGATACACATGACACTCTGAGCACTTTAATTAGAGCAACTCTTGGAGCCACTCTAATTAAAGCACCCCTGCCCCACACACCTGGAATATATGCATAAGTTCCCTTAGAAAGTCATTAGAGCAATTTTTGGGAACCCAGCGTCTGTTCTCCTAGATAAGTGCCTGAGTACTAGGCTAAAGCATTACTCTCACTCAGGCTTAAAGAACATTTTGTTATTCCATGAAAAATGACAAATGCAGGGAAGGAGAGGACATGGCAGTATCATTGACACAACCAGTGTTTCATACACAGATTTAGTAGGTGTGCATCAAAGTCTTAAGGCTCCTAGGGAGCTTTAGGATTGGAAGCGAGGTGCCTATGGACTCTAGGCCCATCCAGGTTTAGGTAGCAGTGGAACAAGGGCAGTTAAGACTTAAAGTGGAAGTTATGCTCCTGGGTCTCACCTAAGACCTTTTGTGAAAATAGTCCTATTTTCCTAGTAAAAAAAGAAAATAAATATGACAACAGTGTCGTCTGTATTATTAGGGAGTAGATAGATAGCACAGGTGGCTGCAGACTTCATTAATGGTAAAATTAGCTTTTTCTGCATAATATCACAATAATCCAGTGTTATGAGTGTGATTTCAGTGCCTCTGTTTCATCTTAAAAAGAACAAAAACAAAACCAAACAAAATATCAGGAGTTTCATGATAAAATATGTACAGCTGGCAACTGTAATTCTGAGTAGAGTTAAGTATGTATTTAACTCAGCACATGGAAGTTCTATTGTAGGAGTAGTACCAAGGAATGGGTAGGAACAACACTCCCCTCTATGCCTGATCCTTCAACATAGCTAATGCATTATTTTTTTGTTGGTATTTGGTTTTGATTTTTTTTAGTTTTCTTCGTAGTGACAACCACTAACTACATCCTCACTAAGATCATGAAGTCTAGATTCTAATTACTATTTTTACTAATAGGAGAGTGAAGCAATAGCAACAGAGAGAACCATTAGGCTTTTCTTACGTTTTCTTGAGAAACACTGTAATTGGTTTCTTCAATTTGGCAGTTAAGCAATAGAAGTTGTTTTCCTAATTGTAAATGATTCAGGATAGGGATTGCCTTCTTATTCAATGTGTCTCTATTGAAAAGGGTCCTAATGCCAGAAAAATGCTATATGAATAATACGAATAATAAATCCAATAATCATTATTTAAAAAATGCAATTCTTTATAGATAAAACATTAGATTTTTAAGACCATAACTAAGTAAATTAAAATGTGCAAACTGCTTAAAGAGATACTACATTGTAAACGAAGTCCAAATTTAACCTCAATTTTAACAAAAAAGATTATGCTAACTTGAGAATTACCATATGTATTTTCATTCCTTATTATAGCTGAAATGAGTTTGTTTGTTATTATATAAAATATTTATCTTCAGTGATTTTAATGCTGGTTATAATTCTAGGGAGTACCTTATAAAGTTATAATTCTGGGAGAGAAGGACAAAGCAGACTTTATGGAAAAGCATGATAGTGATAATGGGAAAGAGATACAAAATGCCAATTTTTTTCAGCAATGGAATAGGGGCAATACATCATCCACTCGTAGTGCTAGCAGTTAAAAAATATTTCAAACTGTTGTACCAATGGCATATCATTGCAAAGAAACATGCACACCAAAGTATAAATTATTTAGAGCTTGAATCAGCCTAGCTCTTACATGGGCTATAGCTTTTGGTAATGGTGTAAGTTGGTTCTCACCACTTGCACAGTCTGTGTAAGATCTTGTGCAGAATCACTCCATTGTTTCTCTGGCCAAATGGTGTGGCTAGACAGTTTTTCCCCCTTGGTGGCAGTGGTGCACAGGGCAGCAACAGTGATTGGATCACTGCTTAGCAGAAGATGCATCAGCTATAGAGGGGAAGTATTCTTTTCATTACTGGTACCCTTTTATTATACCTCTAAAATCATTCCTTGGCCAGAATTTTGGATTTGTCTCCAGTAATTATCTCAGTTTCTTCATGGCAGGAATATTAATCCCCATATCAATACATTATTAATTAACACAATAATTATTTTCCTTGACAATTAATGCATTAATTAATACATCTTTAATACAGTATTCCAGAGGAGAGCTCACCACAGCCCAAGACAGTAATACTTTAATACTTTGGTACTCCTGGGAGGAGTGGTCCACCATCATTTTTGTAGTGAGATCCCACACGCCTCACAGAGATCATACAGACCAGTCTTCATTCTTCAAACAGGCAACAAATGTAAATTATCCATCTTTTTGGATGTATGGAAGTTTATCCATATTTTTGGATTTTTTAATGTAAAAAGCCATTTTTTTTGATAGCCAGGCATATTTTTTGCTGCAAGGACATTGTAGCAGTTCTAAGAGAAGCCAAAAAAATAAGGCTTCAGGGGTTCCATAGGACAACATTCATTTTAAAATTCAATTTACTTTGAAACAGGCAAAGTGGTTTTATTTTTCAAAATGGAATATTAGTTTGGAAATCTAGGAACAGAGGAATAGGACTGAAAACAATCTTCTGTGTCACTGTGTCCACGCCCCTGCTGTCTTCAGACCGCCATTTTAATTAATTGGTTTCATGATTTTAGCTAGCTACACTTAAAACAAAGTGAAGAAATTATACTGTCATTTAAATAAATCTTCTCCCTCTCCCAAGCTAACCTCCTCTCTTTTAGTCTCCTCTGGGTAAATAGAGATTCGCTGTTCCTCTAATAATGCAGGTAGCCCTGCTCTGCACTTGTTCCAGTTAGAATTAATTTTTCTTGAACAGGCATAAATTGTTTACAGTATTCCAGAGATCTCACAAGAGCCTTGTGCAAAGACATTAATACTTCCTTATCTCTACTAGAAAGATCTTGCCTCAATAAGGTCTAGGACTGTATTTTGTTTTATCATACTTGGAGTACATTGATAACTCAATCATCCCATGACTAATATACTTAGGCATTTCTCCCCTTCTGTTGCTTCCAAATGATGAATCTTCAGTTTTCACCAGAAATCCCTATTATTTCTCCCTAAAAACATGACATTGAGCTTTTTACTGTTAATTTTTATCCCATTTTATGTACTTTTCTTTCAGTATTCGGGGATAGTGTGTACCTGCTCCTTCCAATCTGATTGTGTAAAACACCTGACATTTTGCTCTGCCTAAACTGTGCTTATTTCATTGTCTAAACCCTGCTTCCACTTAGTTATCCTACCTTTCTCCCCCATCATCATCCTCTCTGAAAACAGACAAAAAAATGTTCATTTAATGTTAGAGCCATACCCAGATTATCTTTAATCTCATTCTCACCCTTAGAGTACAGTTGACCTACTTCTCTTTCTTTCTTTTTTTCTTTCTTTCAAGATGGCCGCTGACAGCTGAAGCCCTTCTAAGCTCCTCCAGCTCAGGTGCTTTCAGCTCGTTGCCTCGCACTCCCTGCCCCCCTTTTCCTGTCCCCCCCCCAAAACAACCCTTGCCTCTCCCCACCCTGTCCCTGGGGACCCCCCCTGCCCCTTCCCCCCACTTTCTGAGCCTTTTTCCCCTGGGCTCTGACAGCCTCGTTTGCCTCTGCCCCTCCCCCACCCCGCCTGAGTTCTCCCTGTGATTCCTGCTGCCTCCCTCCCCCAGGGCCCCTTCCCTTGGTCCCTGCCATCTCCCCCTGCCTTGGGGCTTGCCCTGAGCCCCTACGGGGTTGCTCTGCCCCCCCTCAGGCCGATTTTGGGGCGTTTCCAGCCCCCTCCCAGTCCCAGTCCCCGGTCAGCCTGAGGCTTTTTTTTTTTTTTTTTTTTTTGCTGCGCTTCGCAGTTTAACCCTGTCCTGGCGAGGAATGGCGGCTCCTACGCCTGGCAGCTGGCATGAGGATGTCTCTCAGGACCTCCCACTGTCTCATGGCCTGAGGGTTCATGCCCCTCTCCATGTGGGGCTCGAGGCTTGCGTGGAGGCTCTGGCCGCCCTCCTGGGATGGCGCACCATCCGCTACGCGGGGCGCGTGAACACGGTCCCGATGATCTATTTGAGCAAGCCCGCCTTGGTTGACAGGGTGTGCGCGGAGGGCCTGGACATTGCGGGCATCCACTACCCTGTCACGCCCCTAGAGACTCAGGCAGTGAGGGTGGTGATTTCCAACGTCCCACCGCACGTTTCCAATCGGGAGCTGGCCAGGGGACTCGAGGCCTATGGGGTTCCCGCGAGTCCTTTTCGCCGCCTGCCGATGGGAAACAAGAACCCTCAGGGCAAGCACGTCCTGTCCTTTCGGAGGCAGGTCTTCATGCTCCTCAAGGAGGGCCCCCAGTCGCTGCCTCGCTCCCTGAGCCTCACGCTCGAGGGGCGGCGGTTTATTATCTATCTGTCTGTGGGAGAGACCACGTGCTTCAAGTGCGGGGGCTCCTCCCACCTGGCCGCGCAGTGCCCTCGGAACAAGGCGGCCGGACCATCGCCGCCTGCGGCAGCGCCGAGAGACGGCGCGTCGACCTCTGGGGCACGCGGCAGGCCCAGGGAGGCTGGGAGCTCTTCCTCCCGACCTCCTTCCCCCCCCATTCCATCTCAGGGGACCGGGGTCTCCAGCGGGAAGCCATCGTCCAGCCGAGGGGCTGGCGCTACTACCGTGGCCCCGCCGCCCCCTCCCCCGTCTGTGGCGCCCCCTGCCCTCGGTGCGGCAGCCCCACCGGGTGGAGAGGCGGACGCCTCCCCTTGCCCCCTGCCTGCCCCGGCCGAAGTGGCTGGGGTGGCCGGGGACTGCGGTGCTGGAGCCTCATCGGATGATGGGGATCGGGCATCCTCCCTACCACCCGAAAAAGAGAGGGAGATGAGGGGGGCCTCTCAGGACACCCCATCCCTGACAGACCCCTCCTCGGCCAGTGCCGAGGACCCCCCCACTACAGAGCCGGACCCCGTTCCGGCCGCCACACCACCCGCCCCGTCGGATGTAGCCACCGACGAGGCAGACTTAGCGGGTGGGGGGGAGGGTCCTTCAGGGGTCCCCCTCCCCTCGCCTGTCCCCCAGCCTCCGGAGTCAGGCGGCAGCAGGGATAGTGGCGAATGTCTCTCTTCCGGTGGCCTGGCCCCGGGGGTGGCGGGAGAGCCCGCTGCCCCTTTGGTCACGCCCCAGCCTACCGGAGCAGATGGGGACGTTAGCGAGATGGAGATCCAGCTCTCGGAGTCTCGCAAGAGACGTCATGAGCGGGATGGCCCCTCCCCCCCCAAGAAGACAGGGAATGTCCTCGCGGAGCCGGTCCTCGACTCGGACGACGAGAGGCGGCTGATGTGCCTGGACATCGAGGGGGTCAACGCTGCAGTTGCGGGCGAGCTCCCGCCGGGGGTGCGGCCTCGCCGCTCTTCCGTGGGCAACATCCACCCCAAGCTGGCGGAGCCCCCCTGGGTCTCTCCTGACTATGGGGGACTCCTGTCCTTGCTGAAGCTAACCAAGGGGCAGAAAAATGTAGCGGGGCACATCACCCAGTGGTGTGCGGACCCCAAAGTGTTTGTCAAGGCTGCCAGGGCGGCAGTCAAGCTCATGAAGCAAGATCGGGGCACACGTCAGATGGCCTACCGTCTGGACAAGCTTGCCCAGAGGGTGAGAGTGGAGTGGGGCCTGGGAGGGTCCCTCGACTAGAGTAGGGCACGGTAGGCCTTCCCTGACCTGTCTGTATTGCCTTGCTCTGCTCTTGGGTGCTCGCTCTTCCACCCGCACTCTGCTTTGCTCCTCCTCTCCCACACCCACCCCCATGGCAGCCACAACCATTGGCACCTTCAACGTCAACGGCTGTCGAGACGCGGTGAAGCGCGAGGCCGTCCTGGAGCTCCTGCGGCAGAAGAGGCTGGCCATCGCCTTCCTACAAGAGACCCACTCTGACAGGTTCAACCAGGCGGCCTGGCGGGCTGCCTGGCGAGGACAGGTGTTCCTGAGCCACGGCACCAGCCTCCGCGCGGGGGTCGCGACACTCTTATCGCCGCAGCTGCAGCTTGACGCGGCGGTGCCGCGGGAGGTCGTCCCCGGCCGCCTGCTAACCGTCCGCGTCACCCTCGCGCAACACCGTCTGCTGCTCGTCAACATCTACGCGCCCTCCGATGGCCAGGAGAGGGTCGCTTTCTTTGAGAGCTTGGCTGCCCTCCTGCGCGACGCTAGCGAGGATGATGACCTGCTCCTCCTCGGGGGCGATTTCAATTGCACCACTGCCCCGCGCCTCGACCGCACAGGGCCTGAGCCCCACCTGCCCTCCGCTCGCAAGCTGCAAGCTGCCCTGGAGGGGGCAGACCTCGTGGACGTCTGGCGAGCCCTGCATCCCGATGCGCGCCAGTACACCTGGGCCAAGACGAGTGCCGGCGGTCTCACCATGGCTCGCCTCGACCGCCTTTATATCACCAGGCACCACCTGCCACTCCTGCGCAGCAGCCGCATCGCTCCCTCGGGTCTATCAGATCATGGCCTGGCCTTCAGCGAACTGAGCCTGCCGGGGAGAGCCTGTGCACGGGCACCGTATTGGTGTTTGAACATTAGTCTGCTCCAGGACTCTTATTTCCGGGACTGCTTTGCCCACTTTTGGTGGAGGTGGGAGGCTGCGAGACCGAGCCACTCCTCCTGGAAGCTGTGGTGGGACGTGGGCAAGGTCCAGACCCGAGCCTTCTGCCAGCAGTACAGCCAGCTGGCCGCGAACGAGACGCGCCGCCGAGTCCGGGAGTTGGAGGAGGACGTGGCGGAGCTCGAGGCTGCTCTGCTGGCCGCTGGCAGCGACGCGGCACTGAGCGAGAGCCTCCGGCTCCGCAGGAAATGCCTGCGCGACTTGGCGGAGAGCGCGGCCCGCGGCGCAAGGATCCGCGCCCGCTGCCAGGAGCTGGTGGAAACCGACGCCCCGACCCGCTTCTTTTTCGACCTGGAGCGGCGGCGGGCAGCGAGCAAAGTCTTGGACCATCTCAAGACTCCCGAGGGCCGGGTCATTACAGAGCCGGGCGAAGTCCGCGAACGTGCCGTCGCCTTCTATCGCGACCTGTTCGCGGCCGAGCCGTCGTGCCCCGAGGCCACGCGGGAACTCCACGAGGGCCTACCGCGTCTCGATGCCCTGGAGGCCGGCGAGCTGGAGCGGGACTTGTCCCTGGAAGAGCTGGGGGCCGCCACGGCCGGCCTCGCCTCCGGCAAAGCCCCGGGCCTCGACGGGCTGCCTGCCGAGTTCTACAAGACCTTCTGGCCTCTCCTCGGCCCCAGCCTCCTGCGCGTTTTCCAGGAGAGCCTCGCCGACAAGGTCTTGCCAATCAGCTGCCGCCGAGCGGTGCTGACCCTGCTGCCCAAGAAGGGAGACCTGGGCTACATGAAGAACTGGCGGCCGGTCTCCCTGCTGTGCGCGGACTACAAGATTCTGGCCAAAGCGCTGGCCACCCGCCTCCGCGCGGTCATGGCCTCTCTCACCGGGCCCGAGCAGAGCTACTGCGTGCCGGGCAGGACCATACAAGACAACCTGTTCCTGCTGCGGGACCTGCTCACGGCCAGCGAGCTCTTTGGCCTCGACGTCGGCCTCCTCTCTCTCGACCAGGAGAAGGCCTTTGACCGCGTGGGCCACGCCTACCTCTTCCGCACGCTGGAGGCCTTTGGCTTTGGGCCCCTCTTCACCGGGGCCCTCCGGGTCTTGTACCGGGACATTTCCAGCCTGCTCAAGGTGAACGGGGTGCTTTGTGCTCCATTCCCCGCGCGCAGGGGCATTCGCCAGGGCTGTCCGCTGTCGGGCATGCTCTACGCCCTGGCCATCGAGCCGCTGTTACACGCGCTGCGCCGCCGCCTGAGTGGGGTGGCCCTGCCATCGGCCACGGGCCCGTCCGCTGGCCCTCGTCTCCGGCTGTCGGCCTACGCGGACGACGTCACCGTCTTCCTCGCCACCCGGGAAGACGTGCGGGCTCTGGCAGATTGCCAGCGGGCCTACGAGCGCGCCTCCTCCGCCCGCATCAACTGGGGCAAGAGTGACACTCTGCTGCTTGGCGCATGGACTGGCAGGCCTCCGCCGGACTTGCCGGGGGGCCTCGCCTGGCGCCGCGAGGGCCTCAAGGTCTTGGGCGTGTTCCTGGGGCCGACGACCTTCATGGCGCGCAACTGGGACGGCCTCGAGGGAGTGGAGGCCCGCCTGCAGCGGTGGCGCTGGCGCCTGCCCAGCCTTTCCTACCGGGGGCGCGTCCTCGTCATCAATAACCTGGCGGCGGCCACCCTGTGGCACCGCTGCGCGGTGCTGGACCCTCCGCCGGAGCTACTGGAGCGACTGCAGCGGCTCCTGGTCGATTTCCTGTGGGACGGACGCCACTGGCTCCCACGAGCTGCCCTCTACCTGCCCACCGGCGAGGGGGGCCAGGGCCTGATCGATCTGGCCAGCAGGGTGGCCGCCTATCGGCTGCAGGCCCTCCAGCGGCTCCTGTACACCGAAGGCCACCTCCCGTGGCGACAGCTGGCGTGCCGATTCCTGCGGCGAGTGGGGGGCCTCGGCTTTGACCGGGAGCTGTTTCAACTGGACCTCACCTTCCTGAACGGGGCGGTCCTTCCCCCGTTCTACCGCAGCGTGGTGCGGGCCTGGCGGGCGGCCTTCCATCTCTGTCCCCAGGCCAGGCACCTGCGGTTCCCGCAGCTCCTTCGAGAGCCCTTGGTCCACAACCCGGCCCTGCACCGTGTCGTGCCGAGCCTGGCCTCCGCCAGCCTCACGGCAGCTCTCGTCGAGGCGCGCTCCACCCGCCTGGAGCACCTCCTGGACCCCGCTCGGTCGGACTGGCTGTCACCCGAGGCCCTGGCTGCCCGGCTGGCCATGCGCTCCGTCCGCACCGCGGGGCGGCTTCTGCGGGCCGTTAGGGCCGCCCTCCCGGCGGAGGCAGCGACCGCCCTGGAAGCCCATCTCCAGACTCGCCGGCCCCTCCCCGCCGCAGACGCCGCAGAAGACGCCTTCCCACCGCTACCCGTCATCCCAGCGGTACCCGGCGAGCTGGCCGAGCGGCCCAACACGCTGCTCAGGCTCCCGGTGCCCCCCAGCAGCAATACGGGCTGCCCTTTTGGCACCCTGCCCCGCAAGGGCCTCTACATGTGGGTGGTGCGCACCCGGCACGCCCAGGTGCTGGCCGGCCGCCCGGACACCGCGTGGCGGCGGCGGCGCCTGGCGCGGCCCGGGACCCCGGCGTGGCGCACGCTGTATAAGGCGCCCATCGCCAAGAAGACCGGCGACCTGCAGTGGCGGCTCGTGCACGGCATCCTGGCCACCGGCACCTTTGTGCGTCACTTGGACCCAGCGGCCTCGGCGGCCTGCCCCTTCTGCCCGGGGGTGCTGGACGAGGACATTTTCCACGCCTTCCTCGACTGCCCCCGGCTGCAGCCTCTCTTTGCCGCCCTGGGCGCACTGCTTCGGGTACTGGGCCGAGACCTCTCCGAAGACGCCTACGTCCACTCCTTTCCATACCGGGCGGCCGAGCGGGCCACGGTCAGCCTGGCCAACTTCCTGCTGGGCCAGGCCAAGATGGCCACCCTGAAGAGCCGGCGAAACCAGCTCAGCGGCACCGGGATGGTCGACGCCCTGCAGCTCTTCCGCCTGCTGGTGCGGGCCCGCCTCTCGCTCGAGTTTGAGCACGCTGTCCTCCGGCGGACGGTGCCCGCCTTTGAGGAGCGCTGGGCCCTCGAGGGGGTGCTGTGCCGGGTCGAGGCGGGACGCCTGATCCTCGTTCTGTGATGCCACCGGCTGCTCAAGCCGCAGAGACGCGTCAAGCGGGCCGAGGCCCTGGACTTTTGCTCGTGCGGGTCGACCCCGGAGGCCTCCATGGGTGTCCCTGCTGGCAGAACTGTAAATACTGTAAATAGTCCTTATGTTCGTTGTGTTGGTTGGTGTTTTTTTGTCTAGCGTGTACGGGCAGGCCTTGCAGGCCATGAGCCCAGGCCTTGTCCACGAGGCCCAGAGCTTTGGGCGTCCTTGTACATGCTTTTGACTGGCTCCGAGTCATCACCCTCCGGGGAATAAAGGTCTCTTAAAAGTCAAAGTCTTTTTTTCTTTCTTTCAAGATGGCCGCTGACAGCTGAAGCCCTTCTAAACTCCTCCAGCGCAGGTGCTTTCAGATCATTGCCCCGCACTCCCTCCCCCCCCTTTCCTGTCCCCCCCCACAAAAAAAACCCTTGCCTCTCCCCACCCTGTCCCAGGGGAACCCCCTCCCTGCCCCTTCCCCCCACTTTCTGAGCCTTTTTCCCCTGGGCTCTGGCAGCCTCGTTTGTCTCTGCCCCTCCCCCACCCCACCCGAGTTCTCCCTGTGATTCCTGCTGCCTCCCTCCCCCAGGGCCCCTTCCCTTGGTCCCTGCCATCTGCCCCTGCCTTGGGGCTTGCCCTGAGCCCCTGCAGGGTTGCTCTGCCCCCCCTCAGGCCGATTTTGGGGTGTTTTCAGCCCCATCCCAGTCCCAGTCCCAGTCCCAGGTCCCCGGCGTCAGCCTGAGGCTTTTTTTTTTTTTTTTGCTGCGCTTCGCAGTTTAACCCTGTCCTGGCGAGGAATGGCGGCTCCTACGCCTGGCAGCTGGCATGAGGACGTCTCTCGGGACCTCCCACTGACTCATGGCCTGAGGGTTCATGCCCCTCTCCATGTGGGGCTCGAGGCTTGCGTGGAGGCTCTGGCCGCCCTCCTGGGATGGCGTACCATCCGCTACGCGGGGCGCGTGAACACGGTCCCGATGATCTATTTGAGCAAGCCCGCCTTGGTTGACAGGGTGTGTGCAGAGGGCCTGGACATTGCGGGCATCCACTACCCTGTCACGCCCCTAGAGACTCAGGCAGTGAGGGTGGTGATTTCCAACGTCCCACCGCACGTTTCCAATCGGGAGCTGGCCAGGGGACTCGAGGCCTATGGGGTTCCTGCGAGTCCTTTTCGCCGCCTGCCGATGGGAAACAAGAACCCTCAGGGCAAGCACGTCCTGTCTTTTCGGAGGCAGGTCTTCATGCTCCTCAAGGAGGGCCCCCAGTCGCTGCCTCGCTCCCTGAGCCTCACGCTCGAGGGGCGGAGGTTTATTATCTATCTATCTGTCGGAGACACCACGTGCTTCAAGTGCGGGGGCTCCTCCCACCTGGCCGCGCAGTGCCCTCGGGGCAAGGCGGCCAGACCATTGCCGCCTGCGGCAGCGCCGAAAGACGGCGCGTCGACCTCTGGGGCACACGGCAGGCCCAGGGAGGCTGGGAGCTCTTCCTCCCGACCTCCTTCCCCCCCCATTCCATCTCAGGGGACCGGGGTCTCCAGTGGGAAGCCATCGTCCAGCCGAGGGGCTGGTGCTACTACCATGGCCCCACCGCCCCCTCCCCCATCTGTGGCGCCCCCTGCCCTTGGTGCGGCAGCCCCACCGGGTGGAGGGGCGGACACTTCCCCTTGCCCCCTGCCTGCCCCGGCCGAAGTGGCTGAGGTGGCCGGGGACTGCGGTGCTGGAGCCTCATCGGATGATGGGGCTCGGGCATCCTCCCAACCACCCGACAAAGAGAGGGAGATGAGGGGGGCCTCTCAGGACACCCCATCCCTGACAGACCCCTCCTCGGCCAGTGCCGAGGGCCCCCCCACTACAGAGCCGGACCCCACCCTGGCTGCCACACCACCCGCCCCGTTGGATGTAGCCACTGACGGGGCAGACTTAGCGGGTGGGGGGGAGGGGACTTCAGGGGTCCCCCTCCCCTCGCCTGTCCCCCAGCCTCCGGAGTCGGGCAGCAGCAGGGATAGTGGCGAATGTCTCTCTTCCAGTGGCCTGGCCCCAGGGGTGGTGGGAGAGCCTGCTGCCCCTTTGGTCACGCCCCAGCCTACCAGAGCAGACGGGGAAGTTAGCGAGATGGAGATCCAGCTCTCGGAGTCTCGCAAGAGACGTCGTGAGTGGGATGGCCCCTCCCCCCCCAAGAAGACAGGGAATGTCCTCGCAGAGCTGGTCCTTGACTCGGATGACGAGAGGCGGCTTATATGCCTGGACATTGAGGGGGTCGACGCTGCAGTTGCGAGCGAGCTCCCGCCGGGGGTGCGGCCTCGCCGCTCTTCCGTAGGCAACATCCACCCCAAGCTGGCAGAGCCCCCCTGGGTCCCTCCTGACTATGGGGGACCCCTGTCCTTGCTGAAGCTAACTAAGGGGCAGAAAAATGTAGCGGGGCACATCACCCAGTGGTGTGCGGACCCCAAAGTGTTTGTCAAGGCTGCCAGGGCGGCGGTCAAGCTCATGCAGCAAGATCGGGGCACACGTCAGATGGCCTACCGTCTGGACAAGCTTGCCCAGAGGGTGAGAGTGGAGTGGGGCCTGGGAGGGTCCCTCGACTAGAGTAGGGCACGGTAGGCCTTCCCTGACCTGTCTGTATTGCCTTAGCTCTGCTCTTGGGTGCTCGCTCTTCCACCCGCACTCTGCTTTGCTCCTCCTCACCCACACCCATGGCAGCCACAACCATTGGCACCTTCAACGTCAACGGCTGTCGAGACGCGGTGAAGCGCGAGGCCGTCCTGGAGCTCCTGCGACAGAAGAGGCTGGCCGTCGCCTTCCTACAAGAGACCCACTCTGACAGGTTCAACCAGGCGGCCTGGCGGGCTGCCTGGCGAGGACAGGTGTTCCTGAGCCACGGGACCAACCTCCGCGCGGGGGTCGCGACACTCTTATCGCTGCAGCTGCAGCTTGACGCGGCGGTGCCGCGGGAGGTCGTCCCCGGCCACCTCCTGACCGTCCGCGTCACCCTCGCGCAACACCGTCTGCTGCTCATCAACATCTATGCGCCCTCCGATGGCCAGGAGAGGGTCGCTTTCTTTGAGACCTTGGCTGCCCTCCTGCGCGATGCTAGCGAGGATGATGACCTGCTCCTCCTCGGGGGAGATTTCAATTGCACCACTGCCCCGCGCCTCGACCGCACAGGGCCTGAGCCCCACCTGCCCTCTGCTCGCAAGCTGCAAGCTGCCCTGGAAGGGGCAGACCTCGTGGACGTCTGGCGAGCCCTGCATCCCGATGCGCGCCAGTACACCTGGGCCAAGATGAGTGCCGGCGGTCTCACCATGGCTCACCTCGACCGCCTTTATATCACCAGGCATCACCTGCCACTCCTGCGCAGCAGCCGCATCGCTCCCTCAGGTCTATCAGATCATGGCCTGGCCTTCAGCGAACTGAGCCTGCCAGGGACAGCCTGTGCACGGGCACCGTATTGGTGTTTGAACGTTAGTCTGCTTCAGGACTCTTATTTCCGGGACTGCTTTGCCCACTTTTGGCGGAGGTGGGAGGCTGCGAGACCGAGCCACTCCTCCTGGAAGCTGTGGTGGGACGTGGGCAAGGTCCAGACCCGAGCCTTCTGCCAGCAGTACACCCAGCTGGCCACAAGCGAGACGCGCCGCCGTATCCGGGAGTTGGAGGAGGACGTGGCGGAGCTTGAGGCTGCTCTGCTGGCCGCTGGCAGCGACGCGGCACTGAGCGAGAGCCTCCGGCTCCGCAGGAAATGCCTGCGCGACTTGGCGGAGAGCGCGGCCTGCGGCGAGAGGATCCGCGCCCGCTTCCAGGACCTGGTGGAAACCGACGCCCCGACCCGCTTCTTTTTCGACCTGGAGCGGCGGCGGGCAGCGAGCAAAGTCTTGGACCATCTCAAGACTCCTGATGGCCGGGTCATTACAGAGCCGGGCGAAGTACGCGAACGTGCCGTCGCCTTCTATCGCGACCTGTTCGCGGCCGAGCCGTCATGACCCGAGGCCACGCGGGAACTCCACGAGGGCCTACCGCATCTCGATGCCCTGGAGGCCTGCGAGCTGGAGCGGGACTTGTCCCTGGAAGAGCTGGCGGCCGCCATGGCCGGCCTCGCCTCCGGCAAAGCCCCGGGCCTCGACGGGCTGCCTGCCGAGTTCTACAAGACCTTCTGGCCTCTCCTCGGCCCCAGCCTCCTGCGCGTCTTCCAGGAGAGTCTCGCCGACAAGGTCTTGCCGATCAGTTGCCGCCGAGCGGTGCTGACCCTGCTGCCCAAGAAGGGAGACCTGGGCTACATGAAGAACTGGCGGCCAGTCTCCCTGCTGTGCGCGGACTACAAGATTCTGGCCAAAGCGCTGGCCAGCCGCCTCCGCGCGGTCATGGCCTCTCTCACCGGGCCTGAGCAGAGCTACTGCGTGCTGGGCAGGACCATACAAGACAACCTGTTCCTGCTGCGGGACCTGCTCATGGCTAGCGAGCTCTTTGGCCTCGACGTCGGCCTCCTCTCTCTCGACCAGGAGAAGGCCTTTGACCGCGTGGGCCACGCTTACCTCTTCCGCACGCTGGAGGCCTTTGGCTTTGGGCCCCTCTTCACCGGAGCCCTCCAGGTCTTGTACCGGGACATTTCCAGCCTGCTCAAGGTGAACGGGGTGCTTTGAGCTCCGTTCCCCGCACGCAGGGGCATTCGCCAGGGCTGTCTGCTGTTGGGCATGCTCTACACCCTGGCCATCGAGCCACTGTTACATACGCTGTGCCGCCGCCTGAGTGGGGTGGCCCTGCCATCGGCCACGGGCCCGTCCGCTGGCCCTCGTCTCCGGCTGTCGGCCTATGCGGACGACGTCACCGTCTTCCTCGCCACCCAGGAAGACGTGCGGGCTCTGGCAGATTGCCAGCGGGCCTACGAGCGCGCCTCCTCCGCCCGCATCAACTGGGGCAAGAGTGACACTCTGCTGCTTGGCGCATGGACTGGCAGGCCTCCGCCGGACTTGCCGGGGGGCCTTGTCTGGCGCCGCGAGGGCCTCAAGGTCTTGGGTGTGTTCCTGGGGCCGACGACCTTCATGGCGTGCAACTGGGACGGCCTCGAGGAGGGAGTGGAGGCCCGCCTGCAGCGGTGGTGCTGGCACCTGCCCAGCCTTTCCTACCGGGGGCGCGTCCTCGTCACCAATAACCTGGCGGCAGCGACCCTGTGGCACCGCTGCGCAGTGCTGGACCCTCCGCCGGAGCTACTAGAGAGACTGCAGCGACTCCTGGTCGATTTCCTGTGGGACGGACACCACTGGCTCCCACGAGCTGCCCTCTACCTGCCCACCGGCGAGGGGGGCCAGGGCCTGATCGATCTGGCCAGCAGGGTGGCCGCCTATCGGCTGCAGGCCCTCCAGCGGCTCCTGTACACCGAAGGCCACCTCCCGTGGCGACAGCTGGCTTGCCTATTCCTGCGGCGAGTGGGGGGCCTCGGCTTTGACCGGGAGCTGTTTCAACTGGACCTCACCTTCCTGAACGGGGCGGTCCTTCCCCCGTTCTACCGCAGCATGGTGCGGGCCTGGCGGGCGGCCTTCCATCTCTGTCCCCAAGCCAGGCACCTGCGGTTCCCGCAACTCCTTCGAGAGCCCTTGGTCCACAACCCGGCCCTGCACCGTGTCGTGCCGAGCCTGGCCTCTGCCAGCCTCACGGCAGCTCTCGTCGAGGCACGCTCCACCCGCCTGGAGCACCTCCTGAACCCCGCTCGGTCAGACTGGCTGTCACCCGAGGCCCTGGCTGCCCGGTTGGCGATGCGCTCCGTCCGCACCGCGGGGCGGCTTCTGCGGGCCGTTAGGGCCGCCCTCCCGATGGAGGCAGTGACCGCCCTGGAAGCCCATCTCCAGACTCGCCGGCCCCTCCCCACCGCAGATGCCGCGGAACACGCCTTCCCACCGCTACCCATCATCCCAGCGGTACCCGGCGAGCTGGCCGATCGGCCCAACACGCTGCTCAGGCTCCCGGTGCCCCCCAGCAGCAATACGGGCTGCCCTTTTGGCACCCTACCCCGCAAGGGCCTCTACATGTGGGTGGTGCGCACCCAGCACTCCCAGGTGCTCGCCGGCCACCCTGACACCGTGTGGCGGCGGCGCCTGGTGCGGCCCGGGACCCCGGCATGGCGCACGCTGTATAAGGCGCCCATCGCCAAGAAGACCGGCGACCTGCAGTGGCGGCTCGTGCACAGCATCCTGGCCACCGGCACCTTTGTGCGTCACTTGGACCCAGCGGCCTCGGCGGCCTGCCCCTTCTGCCCGGGGGTGCTGGACGAGGACATCTTCCACGCGTTCCTCGACTGCCCCCGGCTGCAGCCTCTCTTTGCCGCCCTGGGCGCACTGCTTTGGGTGCTGGGCCAGGTCTTCTCCGAAGACACCTACGTCCACTCCTTTCCATACCGGGCGGCCGAGCGGGCCACGGTCAGCCTGGCCAACTTCCTGCTGGGCCAGGCCAAGATGGCCACCCTGAAGAGCCGGTGAAACCAGCTCACCGGCACCGGGATGGTCGACGCCCTGCAGCTCTTCCGCCTGCTGGTGCGGGCCCGCCTCTCGCTCGAGTTTGAGCACGCTGTCCTCCGGCGGACGGTGCCCGCCTTTGAGGAGCGCTGGGCCCTCGAGGGGGTGCTGTGCCGGGTCGAGGCGGGACACCTGATCCTCGCTCTGTGATGCCACCGGCTGCTCAAGCCGCAGAGACGCGTCAAGCGGGCCGAGGCCCTGGACTTTTGCTCGTGCGGGTCGACCCCGGAGGCCTCCATGGGTGTCCCTGCTGGCAGAACTGTAAATACTGTAAATAGTCCTTATGTTTCTTTGTGTTGGTTGTTTTTTTTTGTCTAGCGTGTACGGGCAGGCCTTGCAGGCCATGAGCCCAGACTTTGTACATGAGGCCCAGAGCTTCGGGCAACCTTGTATATGCTTTTTACTGGCTCCGAGTCATCACCCTCCGGGGAATAAAGGTCTCTTAAAAGTCAAAAGTCTTTCTTTCTTTCTTTCTTTCTTTCTTTCTTGTATATAGAAAACATATTTTAATTTTATTGTATTTCTCCTTACAAGGTCCAGTTCAACTTGACTTATGCAGGTCTCACTCCCTACATTTCCTGATCTCTAAGACATACCTTTCATTGTAAATCAGTACTTTTTTCACATTCTTTGTAGGCTATCTGCTTACGTCTGATGTCATTTCTGAGATGTTTATTGATACATGTTTCTTTGGAGCCTTTTCTAACAATTCTCCACTTCATTCTCTTCGCAGGTTGCATATAGTTCTGATTTTAATTTTATCCAAAAGATGAAGTGGCAACATAGAGAACAACATATTGTACTTATTACCGTGCAATATCATCTCTCTGCACATTGAGATGAACGTCATAATGAAAGATACTGTTGCCCCCTCTTGGCTTGAGCAGTTAGGAAATGTATACAGCCTTGTGCATTTTTTCTGTTTGGAAAATACATTGATTAATTAAGATATTTATGAGTGAAATAGGGGGGTCAAATGTCTGTCCAGAACTGCTTACTTCCTGGCAGTGCAGAACAAGTATACACCTATGTCACTGACAAGATAGATATGACCCAACTGTGTCACCTTTGAAGCCATCTTCAGTATGTAAACACTGGCTCAAGAGCTACACAAAATGCAACTGAAAAAGGAAGTGGTGCCATGCTTTTACCTCATTGCCAAATGGATTGACCAATTTGAAGGCATATCTCTTACTCCCCAGCTAAATGCTTGAACCACCATATTAAATGATATTCTATGGTAGTTTTCTCTTAGTCTGTCTTGATGAAGATAGTCCCATTTTGCAGGGAATAAATAAATACATACATATATATATTGGAGCACAGAGAGAAAGAAATCAAGTAAGAACAATTCTGTTACTTAAGGTTTAGTCTTCGGAAAATATCTGTCCACTAGGTTAAAAGTGCTTAGTTCATAATGTAGAAACCCTCTTAGGCTAAGAAAGAAATGGAAGCCACATTTGCATCATGTGTGCTCTAACCTCTTAGATATATAAAGGACTGATATACCTCCACTTCTACCCCATGTCTTTAAGGCAGTAAGCCTCATTAAGTTCTTTAAAAGAAAAGTTATAGGAACCTATTCCTAAGAAAGTGTCCCAGGCTGTGGATCCCAGCTCCATACATGTACCTTTATGTAGCCCTGAGGCATCTGAAACCCCAAAAAAGGGAGATTTCATACATTTCTGTCCCAGAATTCCTATAAGTTACCTGGAGGTAACTCACAACTTAGTGAGAGTACTAGTCTTAGTTCTGATTTTGAATTATCTGAATCATGCATTGTACAGTAATTCAGATGTATGTGGCACCTAGGCTATGGATTTTCCTCTGGGGCATGACACCTGAAAGTTAAACAGTGCTATGCCTACATTGCAGGCACCTATGTACTTTCTTGGATCTGCTCTAAGTTGTTCTGTAAATCAAGGTCTGATATTAACAGATGTCAGGGTGATAAATTAGCAGGCTTCTGAATGGATATACCAACCCTGTACTGTGCTCACAACTCTCTCTCATGGTATGTAATTGATTTAGAAGGCTCTGAAACTTTTAGTTTTGGGACACATAATGGGTGCATTAGCAGCCACCTTAAATCACTGTGTTTTACCTATTTGAAAGATAAAATAGGAAAGAAAGGCGATCTTCGTAGTTCCCTGATGATTCAAGCCACTCAGTCATTTGACTTGATATATTTAAGAATATTTTCTCTGATGTAGCTAAAATCACCTGCAGAGATCCATGATGTATGCAACTGAAAAAAAAAGGACTGAGACTGGGCAAGGTGTCCAATTTTAATTTGCAATACTAATTGCTCTAGTTCAGGAGAAGAGAAGGAATCTGTTCACTGATTATAAAACCAGTTGATTATATGACACACAATTTGAGAAAAAATCTCTCCAGAAATTCAATGTGTACTGACTTTGATGTGGGAGAAGTTGCATCACATCTATAAAACATTTTTGTAAACCTCCATTTCAGAACACTTCATATTATACATACTAGTTACACCCACAACTCCTATGACATCCTACAATATCTTTGGTTTTATATTATATAAGGTATGAAAGCTTATTATTTCTTTCTTTTCAGACTTATATAAATCTGGATTTTGAATGTTTTTTCTTTGACATCTTTCATACAATTACTATCCTGTTTTAAATTTTACTGTACTATTAATTACCCAAGGTAAATGCAGTAGAAAATCACTATGTTCAGTATAACATTCTTATAGTCACATCCCTCCTTCAAACTGAGCATTTTTTATGGTTTGTTTTTGCTTATTATTTTCTAATATGGATGGCTATATTGATGGATATCTACCTCCAGATTCAAGCACATGCTTTGCTTTAAGTCTTGATTTTGAACCAAATTTAAGAAGGAGAAAGAATTTACGTACCTTGCCCATGAAGAGGAATCCAGGACCTTAGGATCACATGAAATCATTATTGGTTAAAATATAAAAAAAGGCCTGGGAGCACAGACCAGAACTTGCATTGTTGAATGCCACTACTTCCACACTATAGAGACGTGACCAATGCTCTTTATCCAAAGGGTGATTGAATCTGGATTTTTATTAGACATACCAGACGTTCATTTCTAAACATGCCAAAACAATCGTAAAAGTGATAGAAGGACATTCAGGTCTGAAATACTACCCTTTGCCACATCTCTACCAGATATAAGAAGTCAGACATACCTTATCACCTGGTTTCACTTGTGAGCATATGATTACTAGTGCATGCCGGGACAGAACACCATTGACGGTACAGATAAAGATGACTTATATATGCACAATCTTATGTAAACTGGCCCATGGTTACAAGTTCTTTCATTTGGGGTCACAGCTGTTATGCTTCTACACTTTCAAAACTGAACCATAGAATAGATTAAACAGCCCAATAATAGGCTAAATTTTGTCCCTTGCTATATCTCTGGAGTCTTCCTGAGTGCAGTTGCACAGGTGTAACGCAGGGGAAAATTCATCCTAATTAATTTTATCATAACTAAATAGGGTTCCTTAAGAACCTAGAGTTCTTAAAGTCTGTTTTCAAGGTTGCAAAAACTACTTGAGTTAACAGTTATGCAAATCTAAAATGTGAACATGGATTCAAAATCAAATTGTTCTGTATTTAATCACCTTCAGTCATATTGACAGGTATATTTTTGTAAAGTGAGTTTGAAGCTACCAATTTTTAAAGGACATTATTGGCACTCATAAGAACAAAAAATATTCAGAAATGGGGATACATTGGTATTCATGTCTTAAACTTTATGTATTCTGTGATAACATGACCTTTGTATTTGCTATTGACCATCAGACTTTCATTCAATATAATACTATATTTCAATATTAATACATTAAATCAATAACCATACAGTCTGCTGTTATTTTGTTCCATTTTTCTTAAATTATACTAGAGGGTCCACATTTGAAAGAAATGTGAAACATGTCCTTGAAAACTTGTATCTAGAGATATGTGTAAATATTACAAAAACAATAATTCTGCATCTGTATGGTGAACAAGTAGCAAAGAGCCGGAAGAATATAAATTGAAAGTTCTCTAGAAGAATTGGAAAAGGTTAAAATTCATTATTTTAACTGATAGGCTTTCTTTGGGAAATAACCGATGCAAAGAATACAAAATATTATGTTAATTTTTTTGCTCTTATCCAGTGCATTTTCCTTGAAAAACAATAGCTCGTCAATAATAAAACACACTTTTTTGTATTCATTCTAGATGTAAAGTTCACTTAAATGTTTGTCTTCAGACAGAAATAATATCTTTTTAATTAAAAATGAAAACTTTTTTGAATGATGTTAACATTTCATAATCCTATAGAAAACATATTGTGATTTAGACCTTTTTATGAATAGCTGTGACATAGTCATAGTTTACTTACTTGTTTTAAAACTGCTTGCTAAGTATCAAATATTCTACCCCAGTCTTTATAGTGATGTTCAGTTCCTAACAAGCTAGTGGTGATGTTAGAAAATAAAAATAAATATAATTTATGCTAGAAGTATTGTTTGAATAAAAGTGTTTAAGACCCCCTCCCTCCCTTTTGACAGGCACCATTCAAATGTTCAGTAAGATATGTTCCTTTTCATAAAGAGTTTATAATCCCTATAATAAAGTATTACCCACATTTTATAAATGGGGAACTGAGGTACAGAGTTCAATGACTTCTCTACAGTAACATAGAATATATACATCAGAGTCAGGAACTAAACCCACATCTCAGCCTAGTGCCAAGATTAAAGTAGATTAAAATAAAGTACTCAAATAATTTTATTTAATTGTTGCTGAGACTAACTTTTATACTGTTGCTTGAGACTCGCTCCAGTTTTGGTAAATAAATTGGATATTAATTCTGGGCAATAACTAATTACCTGTGAGGTTTTTGCATTTTACCATGTCAATACTTCTGCCTTTATATGACTCTCAATAATAATGCATTTTCTGTAGCTTCTGATGGGAAACAGGCTTTTAATTGAGTTGTTGGTCTATAAATTACTAATATGACTAAACTGTGACAAAACAGAAGACTTAGAACCCCCTCCCATTTTCTTTAGGAGTTGTGCATTCGCAACAGTGCTAGGAATCACCTATTAATAATTCAAGCATGCCCCATGAGGAAGTGCACCTATGCACAGAGAGACTACATGAGACATGTATAATGCAAATATCCTTCATGGGAAAGCAACAAATGTACCCTGAAAGGCTCTACTCCACCTTGCAACCTTCAGCCTCTGGCGACAGGCCAAATGTGACCCACACAGCCATAGGTCTTCAGCCCTCAGGGCTCTGCAAGGATCAGGAAGTTTGGCAACAGAGGAGCGATGGCAATAAATATGGCCACCCTCCCCACTGCCAAATTCCCAAACCTGAAGCCCTGGGCAGCAGGTTGGGGCCAGGTCACATCCCTTCCCCCCACCCTTGCAGCTGGATGCCCCTCTCTACCAGGCTGCTTGGGACTGGTCCATGCCCCCTTTCCCCCATGGGGCCAGGTTGGGGCTGGTTCAAGCCTCCTTCCCCACCCCCTGATGGGCCAGGTCAACTATCCATCCCCCACGGAGTTGGGTTCTACCCCCCTCCCCTCTGCAGGGCTCGGCGATACCCCGTTCCTCCCATGGGGCCAGGTTGGGGCTGAACCACACCCCCTTTTCTCCATGGCACTGGGCCACATCTATTCCCTCCCCCCAGCAGGGCCTGAGTAAAGCTAGAATGCTTACTGTCCTCCTCCCCACAGCTGGATGCTACAACCACCCCATGCCAGAACAGAATCACCAGCCTGATCCAACCCACTGACAGCCTGGGCACCGCCCATCCAGCCCTCTGGCCAAAAAAGATTGAGCCTTTACTCTCTGTAACAGACCCAAAGGGCTGCCTACTGCCTGAAGATCATGTTACAGAGCAACAGGGAGGCATGGTATTCCTGTTCCACATATGCTATCCTTGAAATGGACATTACCTTAGTGATGTCTTACTAATTGGGCATAAGTCAATAAGCTTGCTCTCTCAGGAGTGCATATTGGCACAGGCCCAGCACTGCACTAAGGCAGTTCTATTACTTGTCTTTCAGGCAAAAGCAGGAGTACGATGCTCCTTTGTGTGGTCTTCAGTTGGTACAGACTTACAAATTGCCAGAGAGGAGGCCATTAAGACAGGCCACACAGAGATGTAACTGGATCTGCACATAAGTGGATCCGATAGAATTTTATTGCAGCCCTATGAGTTAGGAATTGATTGTGGTTTTGTTTAATTCCCCTCCATTCACATATATCCCTCCAAAAAGTTCACTACAAAAAGTATAACTACTCTGAGTGTGCGTTAGTGTGAACTTCACCCTCAAAATTCTTACGGGTGGAGAAGTACTTTTACTCCCTTTATACTTTTTTCAGCTTCTCCATTTTTTCCATCTATTCAGATAGGAGTGTTCATTGTCACAGCACATACTTTACTCTGAATAACTGGAGCGTGTGAAAAAGCAAAACTCACAAAAGAATGACTTGCAAACATTGATGCCACCATTGGACTTGAATGTAAAGCCATTACACAAGGACACTGTTAACATTTATTCTGCTCTCTATAGGCCAACAAATTAAAATATTTCTTGATGTCTCAGTACAGTTCCCTCCTCAACATTTCATTTTGATTGATGTCCTCTATTAATAAGAGTGATGTTAGTTAGTTTTAGGACCCCCCAAAGGGTAGTCAGATAGTTAAAACTCCAAATGTAACTCATACCAGCTGTTTAGCCCCTTGAAAGTCTTGCTGAGCATTGACAGAAAACCTTATCAATCATTACAATTAAGTGCTTTCAGACTGCCCATTCAAAGGTAAGTTGGCTGAAGTGCCATCTGCTTTTAAAACTCACCAGTCTGTTTCTCTAAGACAGATTTTCAACATTTGAAATGCTGTTTCTTTTATAAAGGTGACTGATGAGTTGATGAAGAGAACTTTTTTTTGTTAATAATCAGCAGTTTCTACCACATGATACAATTTTTTCAGTGCTCACGGCCTTTTACAAATCAAAAGGAATCCAACTAAAACAGTAATTAATGTCAAATGACTAGTCATATAAGGCCCTCTTTAATTAAAAAGTTCTAATCTTTGATTAAACCTCATCACCTGTTCTTATAATTCCCAACTTTTGTCTGAAAAGAGAAAGTAATTGGGTACGTAGACTACTGTTTCTTGTAACTGACACTTGCTAGTTGTCTCTCTACAAAATAGTTTTATTAAAAAACTTAACACTTATCTTAAACTTGACTTTCACATTAAATCCCATCCCCCCCCTATTATGCAAAAGATTCTGTTGTAGGTTAATCTTACTTTCATCAGACTAGAACTCAAAGAATTTTCTGCAGTTGAAGAATGGAATTTAATAATTCTCTGTAACACTTTTTATGTTGTAAACAGAAAATGTGTGTACAATTTAGCAGTCCATAGTTTGAATTTATATCTTCATTTACATAGGACTAAATCCTATTTACTTTCACATGCCAAAACGAAACCTATGCAGCTACATAACTGCAATTTTTGACACTTACACGCAGTTTGGAGTCCATGTAGTTATGCCTACCCTATTGGGCATGCTCAGCTGGTTGCCCTCTTATTGCGTGATGCCTACATAGAATCGTGTGATTTGGAGCTTACACATGGTACTGCTTTGTTCCAAATGCAGGCCTTTGCATTTGTCCTTATCAAATTTTATTTGGCCCATTTCCCCAGTTTATCAAGGTCACTCTGAATCCTAATCCAGTCCTCTAGAGAGTTTGCAACTTGGTGTCACTCCACTTGCTGTCATCTGAAAATCTGCTAAGTGTGCACTCAATTCAAACTCCCAAATCCTTAATGACAATTTCTATATTAATCATTTAATAGAAGTGGAAATTTAACACCTTTAAAAAGTTTATATGTGTATGCATGGTCCTCTACCTACCAAAACAGCCAAAATGCCCACCACATTTCCACACACTCATTCTTTCTCATATCACTCAAAAGCTTTAATGTCACAGCTATTGTAACATATTTCCCTCTAGTCCCCTTATTTCAGTCCATTCGACAGGCTGCAAACAAGCTTATGGTTGGGCTTTTGTTGCCCTTGCAAAGTGCTCATGGCACTTAAAACATTTGTGCCCACACATTAACAAGGGAAAACTGGTGCTAAACCCTCGCTGAACATCTTAAAGTTATGCTACTTCAGGCAAGGGTTAACTCTATCTCGTGATACCTGGTTTGCAATGCAGGAATGGCAGTCTGGTTCCTCAGAGGTAAGGTCAACAAGCTGGGTCCTCCAGCATCTTTTGAAAGATGATTCTCAATCCCCGCCCCACCTCTCCACTGCTACTCCATGGACAATCTACCTACCTACCCCTACCCAGAGCAGGGATATAGTCCAGGAAACCTGGCTCCTAGCTATGTCCTTACTTGCCAGTCCTTAGTGGCAAGTCAGAATTGTTCAGGTCAGAGATGACATGAAGCCTTAATGAACCCTAATGACTGCTCAGAGCATGTTCTAACTTTAACTCTGTATAACCGTCCACTTAGCATGGTCTAAATACAATGTGTAACAATGCCCTTTCTTGTTCACTGCTCTGGCCGGATTACCTCACATTTTAAATCCTTCCACTGATTTTCTCTCTCGTAACAAACTTCTCCTGAATTGCAAGGCTTTATTCGAGGCTGCTCTTACCTTCATGTTGAGCTCTCAGTTGTATGACTAGGTGCAATGTTTTCCCATTTCTGTACATCTTTCTCTTACATATAACTCCCTGTGTTTTTAACCTAAATTGCTCTTTACATCTGGGAAAATTAAGATATAAACACTTAAAAAGAACAAGGGTAGACATTAAAAATTGCAGTTTTCAAATATACTAGCTGGCCAAAAAAAATCTAGGCTTCTAACTACTCTTAGGCTTTATTTCACCTAGCTCTCACATAGAAAAGCTACAAAAACAGCTTAGCTTTTACCATGTGTTAACAGACTGGTTAGATGTACACCTTTATTTGTACTTAAGACAAGGCCTCAGCTAGCTTACTGGCTCTTCCAAAACTTTCTTAGCAAAAAACCTTACCCCTTGTTCTTCATGTGGCATAACCACTCCTATAAAAGAGATTTATTCCCAGAAAATGGAGAGCTAGTTTCTACTTCCACTATAGGTGCAGACGTGGATTTAGGTTTCATAGAGTAATTCTGTTCTACCGGGCTCAAATCTCTGCAAAAAAATAAAAATAAAAAAAAAAGCTGCATCTTCCTCCTCTTTTTTGTGACTCAGTCTTAAAGAGATGATGGTTCATTACAAAAGTAGATTCATGAATGGATGATGTTCAAGAATGTGAAGAGAGTGAAATAGAATTGTGCATCAACATCTAAGTCCACTTAGACACCTAATAGGTGGAATGGAAGGTAATCCAATGTCCATTCTAAAATACGTATGAACCAAACACAAAGTCTTAATGTGAAGAAAAGGAGATACCTTTAAACTAAGGGTGGGAAAAGAGATCATAGAAAGGGAAATGAAAGAAGTGGAATTGATTGCAAATGCTGGGAAACAGTTTGTGGCATCATTCCAATCTGCCTTTTCTCCAATTAGAAAGGAAGTTTAGGGGAAAAATAGAAATAAAAAAGGATAAAGCTAAAAGCACAACAAAACCCTTGGATCTCTTTGGAGCTCTTGAAATGAAGGCATTTCTTTATCTCATATATCATTCCCATGGTTCAGCTCTTAAACAACTATATTGCATAATTTATTGTCAGTTAAATTAATGCCAGTGAATCTTCACCATTGATATCATAATATGAAAAGTATCTACAGGCAACTACTTTTAGCTTCATTGACCAAAGCAATGGCAAGTAGAAGTAAAAGCTTGAAGCAGCAAATCAGTAATTCCTTCTGCTAATGAAAATGTGGCATGTGGTTAATTCTTTTTAACTTAGAAATTAAAATAGCCAAGCAAAAGAAATAAGATGTCTAGCTACACTAGGTTTACCTCTTTAAATACAAATACAAGACAGATTAATTAACAATAATAATCTTTAAATTGTTGTATCAGATTAGTTGTCAAAAACACATGACTCAAATAGTTAATGTATGTGTGAATCTAATGTCACTGTGGAATAAAAAGCTAAATTCCTCCTGAGCATAAAAACAATAGGAGATGTAAAACAGGCAGATTAGGAAATCAAATTGAAATTATTCTGTGTAAGTATTTAACATACAGTAATGCCACATTGAATCACTATTTGCTTAAATTTAAACATATTTTAACATATTTTGTGATATTCACTGAAGAGAGTCCATAATTAAAAATGTGGACTATGTATAATATATTTCATTTTGTAGTATATCTCCTTTAGAAAGTACTATTGGAATTCTTTTAAGTGTTCATTTTTTTAAACATTCCCAAATTTGGAAACATCTTGACATCTAACTAATACACATCTTTCTACATGTTAAATTCGATTACACCTGTTAGTTTCAGTGCATTGAACCTTGTAAAAATGTATCAGTGACTCAGCTCTCCACTTTGTGGTGCTAGTGAGTCAGTGTTGATAGTGAGTATCAGTCTAAATATTTTGATTGAAAACATCTTATATGAAAGATAATTCATAATCCGCTAAATCCACTAGTACTAGCGCATAATCCGCTAGTATTTCTTTTTCAGCATACCTCTGAACAAAATTAGAGTAATATTTCACTGTGACAGCAAACTATATTTACATACTTAATTTTAAATAATTTACATTATCTTTTACTGAAATAGTTTTACTGTGACTATTATGTGAAGAATCTTACAATTTATTGGTTGCAGATCATATCACTGCCATATTTGCCTAAACTAAGATAAAAAAAATGCTCCTGGTGACAGAGTACATGGTTCTCCTGCCATGGAAATTAATGGCAAAACCCCATCTGATTTCAATGTGAGGAAGATAATTTCCTCTGTTGAAAGCTTGCCCCCAGGATTTTCTCCCCTAATGGATTGCACACATTTATAAAGTGTAAATTGCTGTGAGTTATTTACTGGACTGAATAATACAACAAACAACTGGAAAGGAACAGTCATTTATGGTTTTCGTATCAATGGTATAAGAAGATTCTTTAATTTTATCTTATTTTTAAAGGTGGTTGACTTTTCAACCTGGAGTTACAGTTCAGTATCCATCAGGCATCTGAAATTATGCTAACTCAGGATTTCAGTCTTCTAATGCATGAGCAGACTTCAGTATTTCATTGAAATACACACATACAAACACACAAATACATATACACGTATATAAATTTGGCTGTGGTGTTTTTCTTGCTCTCGAAATTATGAAGACTGAGGAAGCCTGGTTCCTTGTTTAACTATAACTGTGGACACTGTGGATCAGAGTTATTATGATCAGGATTATGCATCATGAGGATGTATGATTTACATACAGCTGAGAAGTTTGACTTTTTAGGGGTGTAAGTCTATTTAAAAACTTCAATTAACTTCAATAGAGCATGATGTTTTTTAAGCAAATAGTTACTGTTTGTAAAAGGAGAAATGTTCTTACTTTTTTAGTGAAAGAAAGTGGAAGATCATGAGACTTACTATTTAACTGATGAAACTTATATGGCAGTTAATTAGTTTTACCTACACTCCAATGCAAGGGAGGGTCAGGTGGAATAAGTCCTATGTGTTCCTGTTATTAGAGAATCTCTTCTGTCCTCACTTTCCTTTTTAGCTCATCATTGCAAATGTCATTGTTTTATGAAACGACTTGAAAGTTTTATTTTTGATGATTTATACCTTTTCCAGATTAAGCCAGATTGGAGGAAGAGATATTTTGCTATCAAAGATAGGTGTTATGTGCTGAACTGGCTATGGCTGGTTTCTTTAATAGATTTAGGAGTGAACGTACTACTATATTTGCAGTAATTGAAATACGTTTACTAAAAAGGCTAAAACAAATTTTATTATTATATTCAATTTCCTGTATTCAGTCATTAGCCAAGACTATACTAAAAATACCAACAGAAGCTTCAGAATCATGCTTTACCCCTCTTTCTTTCTGCACAAAAATCAGTATGTTTCATCCTCACTGGGTGCATCTACACGAGATGCTATACTGCCATAGCGACCAACTATGGCAATGTAGCTTGTCGCTACTGTGATGTAGCATCAGCAGGCACAAATTGTGACACTGATGCTACTGCACAGTAGCAACAAGCTACTGCATAGTAGCTCCTCGGTACTGTGCAGTAGGGTCAGAAATAACCCATGTGCTACTCAGACTGTGCAGTAACAGCACGTACTGCACAGTCATTTAATACTTGCTAAGGCAAGTACCAAACGACTGTACAGCAACAACTGTACAGTCAGATACATGTGTAACCATGCCTACTGTCTTTTAACTGAAACACATAAATAGATGTTCTCAGCAAAGGAAACCATCCTGTTTCTATTCAACCAGGGGAATTTTCCCTTTCACTCCTATGGGATCAGAACTGATCCTTTAATTAGCTTGTAGCAACTTGCAGAAACTCTTTTCAGATGGCTGTCAATCACACCTGACTCAAAATCCAGAAAGTGGAAGGATTTGGCTCATTCTGTCTATCATTCTTTCTATTAATCATCATCCTTTCCTTTGTGAGATTAGGATCTGAATGCTAGCTCATGCCATTCTTATTTTCATTGACCCAACAAATAATTTAGTGGAATCTGTCAGAGAGTTTTCAGCTTCCACTCCAAATGGACATGCTTACAATGAACCAATGGACCAAAGACATAGAAAAATGTAAAATATGAATTATAAAAATAAATTTTGACAACAAATTCAAATGCAGACAATATAACCTGGGTATTGGGCAAGCATTTATTTTATGAGAGTGACTGCTACAAATTTGTACTATTTATTAGATTGTAAAGTTGGGCATGGACATAGGGTGATAGCCTCACCTTATTAAAGCCAATGGGAATCTTTCCATTGACTTGAATTAGGTCAGCATGAACTCTATATCTTTATAACTGTTCAATAAAATGCCTTGGAAATATCTGGACACTGTATACACTTAATTAAAATGTGCCTTAGTTTGATTTTAGTTGATTGGGAAGTTCTATAGTTGCTACATCATGTTGCTCACCTGATTGTAAGGTGACCATGTAGCTGAATATTTTAATTTACCAGTAGTTCCAATCAGACAAAACCCAGTGCTGCAGAAGCTGCTTAGCAAAGTTTCTATTGATGTCAAAGGGAGCTTGAGTTCTGTTGATGTCAAAGGGCTATAGTCATGTCTCTATAATGAATGTATGTCCTGGTTCTGTAATGAAGTGAATGCTATATTAATTTGATAGAGGCCTTAAAGAACAGTGATAATGATCAGAATGGTCACCGTCTCTTAGAGAAGACAACAGCAGGGTAACTTAATATGTGCTTATTCAGCATTGCTAGGTCATTAAGTTTTGCATTTAGAGTTCAGCAACCTTTGAATTTAATCATATTGGTGACCTAAGTGTTCTTAATATACCTCTGGTCCTGGAACTCTACACATCAGAAGTAGATATAAAATATCAGTTTTTTTGGCCTTATATGTGGTCTATGCCATACGGGGGGGTTTTAGGTACATTCATAACTATACTATCTAGGAACCTTCCAGTAATTCATTGAGCAATGTGACTAAATGCCTTGAGTGTGTGTTCTCTCATCCTCTCCCCACGGAAGGAAGAAGGATTTATTTTGGGATTTTCTTAATAAGTAAGAATTACAAATATATGTCTGGGTAACTTCTACACTGCTCTTGAAAGCACTGCTGAAAATCATACCATTCTCACCCATACTGCATATATGAAGCCTGGCAATAAGGTGTTGAAGCTTCCATGGGGGACCTTTTACTGCCACTCAAGATCTCTGTCTCTGGGATGCTTGACAGCAGTGATGGTGGTTTGATGCCTATGGATCCGAAGCCAGTGGGTAGTGCATGTTTCTTGGGCCCCTGCACACATTACATTTAAGATGTGGTTAACCAGCGTGTAATACATGTGTAATAACTTTGTGGCTGGTTCCTATCATGCCATTAATTGAACACGTGGCCATGCTGAGACTCCCAGGCATGGGAGCTTCCTAAATACCAGTGCAAGGGGAGCCTGGGATCATGGTCTCAGGCTCCCCTGCACCAGCAATAGGGCCTGATGGGATCTGATGCTGGATCCCACAGTCATACTGCCTGCCATGCACATGTGGCATTGCAGGACATGTGTTTGTGAGGATCATGCATCAGATCCCATCACGCATTCACTTGCACATCTGCCAGGGGCCTAAGTGATTTCAACTACCCTATTGAAGCAATGTAAATATAGACACAGGCATGTTGTTATATAGTTAAGATAGAAAAGATAAGAGGAAAGAAATATGCCTTGCATTTAGAGTGAAAGGTGATGAGGTGTGTTGTAGTCCTTAGTTCTTGAGAGAGTTTATTACACAGCATTGGACTGGCCTTCTGAAAAGCTCCTACACAGGGAATTTTTATCCCTATTGCAGGAAGCTCCATTCCTGAATGGAGAACAGCTAACTTGTTAACCATAGCTTTCGTACTAGAGTTTAGGTAATATTTGAATAATTTAATATTTCCTGCTTTGCTAATTGCTAAAGACCAAGACCTTGAACTTGATCTCTTTTTCTATAAAAGGAAATGTTTGATTTGGTAGACAGTGCTGATAAGAAGACATGGTAGAGTTTCCTAACATCTAAGGCTTTATGCCCAGGTAGATTGCCTTGTTGTAGATCAGCCAAGTGACAAAGACATTCATAACTAAAGCCAGGTCATCATTCGCCAGGATGGAACGAACTGTCCTAGCCAACCAGAGTTGGTCGATCAATATAACTTGCATTTAACAGGCAAGTTAACTCAGCTTCATGAGTAGTACTTTAAATTATAGTTCCAAATATGCATTTAATTTAGGTTTAAAAAGAGTTGCTGAATGTTACATTTGAATTAGGTATTAAGAAATGCATAAGTTTAAAGACAGATAAAAATCAATTACACAGTGCTTAAATCTAAATAAATGTATTTAAAATAACTATCCTTTTTTATTACTGTGCATTAAGGACCAAACCCAACTCCACCTTTACCTTGGTAAATAGTACATATATGACTAACTGAAATAATTGTCATTTCAAGCTGTTTACAATTATTTTAGACCCTACCCTCCTGGGAAGGTGTACAACTCTGTGCACATTGCAGAAAAGTGATTAAGGAGGATGTGGATGGAGGGAACCCTCCTGTCACTTAGCCATAATGGTAAAAGCACTTGCTCAGGGCAATTGGAGACCAAGGGTACATACAAGCATTACGTTTAGATTGACCTAACTAGGGTTGATCTAAAGGCCCAACAGTTAAATCCACCAAAAAGCAGTGTACCCAGTCTAAACTAGTTCACTTCAGAAGGGGTTAACCTGATCTAGTGAACACCTACATGCTTTGTAGCACAGCCCTGGGGTTGGGAAAGCCCAGCCACTCACCCTAGCCATGGGGCTGTGCTGTTCCTACCCCTGACTCTGACCCAAACCTCCCTCTCCCAACTGGGCAATCCCCTTGAAGTCTCCCTCTCCCAGAACTGCCAACCCCTCCACACCCACAAATCCCACCCTGATCCCACCAATCTATCCCCCATCCCAAATTACTTGCCTTTGGCTGCTCACACGGCTTCTGGTGACAATGAATGCTTGCACATGCTGCTCCCATTCAGGATTTAGGCCACTTAAAGTAATCCTCCTAGAAAAGTGCCCTAACTCCAGACCATGGGTCCAAAGTACCCTCCACCCTATTGAAGCTGGCCCCCAAGGAAGCAAAAAGGGAAATGTAGACCAGAAGGAAAGTAAGGCAGATAGCATATAGCTCAGTGGGATAATCACAGACAAGGTGGGATTCTGGTCCTGCTTCTGACTTTGTATTTAGTATTCATTGGATAAAATGGATAGATGGCTAATGTTATAGCTGTGCCCCACTCTAACATTAAATTAAAACCAAGGACACAATATACATTTTCATACTATTTTTATTTGCAATTCAAATTTTAACTTGGACTGCACATTAAGATGTTAAATCTATTAACAATTTAAGATAGAATAAAATATAGAATCATGGCAGCTCATTTATATTCATTTATTTAGATCTGAATTTCTTGGGCAGCAGCCATTTCTTTCTGTTATACAGAATCAAACCTGTTTGGGTTCTTGACAAATAAAAATCACATGACCTAACTGATCAAAATACCATACTTACTTGTTTAGAAGACAAGGGTTTATTTTCCCCAAGCATTATGGGGGAAAAGCCCCTCATCTTCTATTTGCATACAAGGAAACCTCATTACATATATTTTATCTTATTACACTGCTGCCAACAGCATCATGTACTCAGTCATGGAAACCAACTAGGAAGTTGATTAAAAGCAACCAACAGTGAGCATTACTATAAAACACATGGGCAATATTGGGAAAAACATACTTCTGGGAACTTTTTTTTTTTTTTCAAAAGTATCAAAACTTAAACCTGCTTCCATCAGCGTACACTATGTTACAAAAAATCTACATCAACAAAACAATAACCTATCAAAACTTAAAACATGCTTCCATCAGCTTACATTACAAAAACCGTAGCAACTAAGCAGCAGCAAAACAATAACGTGTCAAAACTAAAAGCATGCTTCCATCAGCTTCTAAAACTTTGATAAATAAGACCAACAAAACCATTGAACATTTTTACATTTTCCAAAGATTCTCTCCTTCCCCAAAATCCCTTTAATCCAGGGGCCTGGACAGTTCTGGGTTTTTTTTTAATACTGCATTATTCCTTGTTGCCTTCCTGGCTTGTCTATTAACAGCTATCATCCCTTATCCCATCTATGTCTTGTCTTAGCTCCTATCATGCCAGTTCCTAGCCAACACCTAGCCTGCAGCCATAGCTCTGCCACCTCCCAGGCCTCATCATGGTTTCATCCTCCTAGATCTACTAGGTATCTCCATTCTTTCCTTTTCCATAAATCTACTGCCTGGTCCTTATTTAGTTCTATTGTGTCTCACCATCAGTACCATCCCAGTTCATTCAAGCCCAAATACAAAATATCTTCTACAGAGAGTTCTAGTTGTTACAGGACTAGTCAGCTTCTTGCCATCTACAATGCTATGTAAAAGCACACAATGACTTTCTCTACTCCTTCATCATTCCTCTGGGTCCTGGCTCACACTCCTCACAGAACTGCTTCTAGCATGAGCTGGCCCTTTAACACCCAGACGCTACAGGAATTGGTCTGCCCAGATTGTTCTCGTGAACTGACACTCCCACATCACATGCCATATGCTTTCTTCCTCATGGCACATTTGTTTAGGGCATTCCACTGTTCTACACAATCCCCAACTATAACGATGCCCCTGTACCAGCACAGTGTGCTAGCAGCCAACAAAAGTCCCACTGCTGCTTCTGTAAGCTTTTGTCAAACACCAACTTCCGGCTATTGTCTGCATCCCTTACTGATTCACAAATGTTACAATCTTTTTATATATTGATGATATTATCCAGGCCCAAGGCCATGAGAGTGACTTTTTACATATATTATAGTTATACAATAATGCCCCTGCATAATACTGAAAAGCCCAGCCCATTTGGTGCCCCCTTTTACCCTTGCTGTTCAGCATAGTTCGATAGACTTTGGATAAACAAACAGAAATACATCTGGGAAGCCCCATCCTCCATTCACTTTCTTATTGTATAGTGTTGGTCTCCTAAACCTTTCCCTTTTGTTTAAAAAAAAAAATACCTTCAGTTCACGCTCAATCCTACACATGTTGGTCCACAACATAGGGAACACCATCCCTACATACAGTAAGATTGGGAGTACCACTGCCTTAATTATGTTTAGTCATCCTGCCATCAACTGCTTAAGGTCATACCAGCTCCCCACTTTTTGTTTCACCTTTTCCCAGGCCACTTTGCCTGTCAGTGTGTCCACCTCCACTCCCAGTATCTTGATTTGGTCAGTTGTGACCTGTAACTCCAATTTTCACATTTCTTCCATTTTTCCAGGCACCAGGCACTTACTTTTTTGTATGTTTAGTTTTGCCCCAATGACTTCTTGCATTAATTTGTGTGTCTTATTACCCATTCTAGGAACACAGTTTCTTATCTTGCTAAGATATTAAAATTACTCATAAACAACATGCATTTTGCTTACATGCCCTTTCCTCTGGGGATTGGCACACCCCCAATGACAAGATCCATCCTGATCCTCTGCACAAAGGCTTGATGGACAGGAGTGGTGACAAGAAGCACCCCTGTCTCATGCCTGATCTGACTTGGCTTCCAAGATTAAATGAGCATTCACTCCTACCCTACACCTTCACTCCTACCCTACTTACCCTCCTCCTACCCTCCTACCCATACTCCTTTTTATAAAGTCTTGGTCCAGCTTAAAAACTTTGAAGGGGCCTCATCTTGTTCAGCATGCCAAACAGAAACTCATGTTCCATCTGGTCATACACTTTTTTCTAAATCAAATTTCAGAAGTACCACGTTTAATCCTTGTTGCTGACAGTACCATCACATCTCTTATTAGTTGCACAGACTTATTTACTACACTGCCGGGGACTGTGCAAACCTAGTCATTATGGTGCAAACCTAGTCATCTAGTCATGAAGTTCCCATGACTTTTTAATCTATTTGCCAACACCTTGGCCATTATCTTATAACCAAGATCAATTAGGTTATCAGCCTCAAATTCTTCAACTTTTCCCACTCTCATTTCTTGTAGGATAGTGTTAGTACTCCTATGTTCATTCCTGCCCCCAGGTCCGGGCTTAGTATGTCCCAAAAAGTCTTGTAAAATTCTGCTGGAAGTCTGTCATTCCCAGGGACTTTCCTGTCTTGAAGGTTCAGGTTGTCTTCCATAGTTCTTCCAATGTCCATGGGTTTTTTTTTTTTCTTTTCCCAGGCCAAAAGTACCTATTAAATAGGTACTTTGCGTCGGTCTTTCATCAGCCCCATGGGACGCCTGTGCCTGCTACAGGGCCGGGAAGTCCGGGTGAGGGTGATCCCCTGCCCTCCATTAATGCTGACTTTGTGAAGGAACATCTTGAGAAGCTGGATACCTTCAAGTCAGCCGGCCCTGACAATCTTCACCCCAGGGTACTCAAGGAGCTGGCGAGCATCATAGCCCAGCCTCTAGCGCGGATCTTTGAAAACTCTTGGCGCTCTGGTGTAGTGCCCGAAGACTGGAAGAAGGCCAACGTGGTGCCTATCTTCAAGAAAGAGAGGAAAGTGGATCTGGCTAACTATAGGCCCATCAGCCTGACTTCTATCCCGGGGAAGAACTTAGAAAAGTTTATTAAGGAGGCCATCCTTAATGGACTGGCCGACGCCAACATCTTAAGGGATAGCCAGCACGGGTTTGTTGCGGGTAGGTCTTGCTTGACCAATCTCATTTCCTTCTACGACCAGGTGACCTATCACCTGGACAAGGGAGATGAGATTGATGTCATATATCTTGACTTCAAAAAAGCCTTCGATCTGGTGTCCCATGATCGTCTCTTGGAGAAACTAGCCAATTGTCGCCTTGGGTCCCCCACGATCCACTGGCTGGAAAATTGGCTCCGGGGTCGGACCCAGAGGGTAGTAATTGATGGAAGTCACTCATCGTGGTGTCCTGTGACCAGTGGGGTCCCCCAGGGCTCTGTCCTTGGACCCATACTGTTCAACATCTTCATTAACGATGTGGACACTGGAGTCAGAAGCGGACTGGCCAAGTTCGCCAATGACACCAAACTTTGGGGCAAAGCATCCACGCCAGAAGACAGGCGGGTGATCCAGGCTGACCTGGACAGGCTCAGCAAGTGGGCGGATGAGAATCTGATGGTGTTCAACGCCGATAAATGCAAGGTTCTCCACCTTGGGAAGAAAAACCCGCAGCATCCTTATAGGCTCGGCAGTGCTATGTTGGTTAGCACTATGGAAGAAAGAGACTTGGGGGTCATCATTGACCACAAGATGAACATGAGCCTGCAATGCGATGCTGTGGCTAGTAAAGCGACCAAAACGCTGGCTTGCATCCATAGATGCTTCTCAAGCAAATCCCGGGACGTCATTCTCCCCCTGTACTCGGCCTTAGTGAGGCCGCAGCTGGAGTACTGTGTCCAGTTTTGGGCTCCACAATTCAAAAAGGATGTGGAGAAGCTTGAGAGAGTCCAGAGAAGAGCCACGCGCATGATCGGGGTCAGGGAAGCAGACCCTACGATGACAGGCTGAGAGCCCTGGGGCTCTTTAGCCTGGAAAAGCGCAGGCTCAGGGGTGATCTGATGGCCACCTACAAGTTTATCAGGGGTGATCACCAGTATCTAGGGGAACGTTTGTTCACCAGAGCGCCCCAAGGGATGACGAGGACGAATGGTCACAAACTACTACAAGATCGTTTCAGGCTGGACATAAGGAAGAATTTCTTTACTGTCCGAGCCCCCAAGGTCTGGAACAGCCTGCCGCCAGAGGTTGTTCAAGCGCCTTCATTGAACACCTTCAAGATGAAACTGGATGCTTATCTTGCTGGGATCCTATGACCCCAGCTGACGTCCTGCCCTTTGGGCAGGGGGCTGGACTCGATGATCTTCCGAGGTCCCTTCCAGCCCTAATGTCTATGAAATCTATGAAATCTATGAAAGGCCCTTCTTTTCCCCACATTCTGCAAAAAGCCTCATGTTCTTTCTTTAACATCTTCCCACCATCTCATTCTTCTTGTATACATTCCTTTCATCACTTCCCATTCTTCACACTGGTTCCTATATTTCTCGTTCATCCTCCAATAATCTCATATCGAACTACCACTGCCCTTTGCCTGGTGTTTCTTGATCTCCCAATTCCAACAATGTCCTCAGTAATAGGTGGTCTGAGAAGAAGACTAATATTCTCTCTGTCACTCAAACTGTCCAGGCTACAGACCCAAAAATGAAATCTATGTGGGACTATGAATGGCCTGCTGCACCTGCTCTAGTAAGCCTACTCTCAACTCTAGGCACTGCTTTTGGGTGTCCTTTAGTTTATACTCCACTACTATCTTTGCTAGTATCCATGAGGATCTATCTAATGCTGAGACATCACTCCCCATCCTCTGTCTTACCTCCAAAATTCAATTAAAATTTCCAACCAGTGTTAGGAGCAGTGCTCCTGGTAGGAGTACTATTAGCTCCTCTAAGAGGGAGCAGTGTGTCTTCTGCTATGCCAGTACATAAATGTTCAGTATTCTGAATCTTTCCCCTCCCTTTCTGCTTATCACCTGTAAATCTTCTCACAATGATCTCCTGACAGCTTATTAGTCATAGCTGTGGATCTTTAATTAGTACTGCCACACCCACCACCCTGTTCTAATTACTGCCTGGCCACACAGATAGGTCATGCTTCTGTCTTCCTATGACATCTTTATACTCTCTCTGTCCTGGTATCCCATATTAATGTAGGCTAATGTCTGCCTCCATCTGTCCCAAATACTGGCACACTCCTGCCCATTTCATAGGGCTGTGAATACTTTATTTACTGATATTAATGTAATAATCATACCACCCTCCAAGTCCTGCCTATGCACTGATGTCTAGGTCTAGGCACAATTGCTTCTGATTCCAAACTTTAGATCAATCCTTCCTTCTCACCTTGTGTTCTTCTTCTTCTGCCTTCTGCATTTACCATGTCCATTGCATGCAACAAACTTCCTATTTTACCTTCCTCTAGCAGCTGTACTCCAAAGAGTCTTTGGTTCCATCTGCAGGTCCCAGTGAATCTGAGAGCCATGGGGCTAGAAGTGGGTTGGACCGGCTCAAAGGGGAACTCCTGTTGTGTGCTTATCTTCTTTTCCAATGACCTGTATGGTAAATCATGAACCTTTTGGCTTTGGACTAATAGTTTATATAGTTTGTATAGTTTTTACTATGTAGAAGTAGGTATAAAATTGCTGATTACAAGTGTGTTTATAGAGTAACTGTGTTAAAACTTACAACAGTTTCAAAAAAAGGTAAATTGTATCAATTCTCCATAAACAAGGTCTATGGGTACCTGTAATAATTTCCCTATATACAAGTTACTACAAGTATATTTATTTCAAGGTCAGTATTTTCAAACTTGCCCTTCACTTCCATGTGCTCAGGGAGAGCAGGGTGTGACAGTAAGGAGAGGGACAAGGGGGAGAAGGGGCTGCAGGGGTAAGAATTTGGGGGCAGAAGGCAAGAGACCTGACCCTCCATATTTATTTTCCCTGCTGTACCAGTGGGAGGGGAATACATTCAAGGCAAACCTACAGTAATTAGATTTTATACCTAAAAAGTTATAACAAATTTTTTAAAATTCCATATATAGAATCTAAGTATTGGGGGGTTGTCTTACATTTAAGGTCATCTTATATTCAAGTAAATATGGTACTAACTCCTATTGATATTTTCATGTGTTTATATTTGTTTAAAAACAGCATAAGCTATTTGAATATTAAGATTTTTAGAAGTGATAAATGATTTGTGTTGTTCAACATGAGACACCTTAAAGTAGTAGGGTCAACCTTTCTAGCCATGCATCTTTCCTAACTGCCACTCCAGTTCCCTTCTCCTGCCTGATCTGCTGCTCTGCTTCCTGCTCCCAGCCCTTTTCTCCCTGCATGCTTTGCTGCTTTGATTTCTGCTTCCTGTCCTACCTCTTGCTGTGCTTCAGACTGGCCACCCCTGCCTTAAAGCATCTTATTTTCAGATCATAAGTATTTGGCAGTTTCTGAAAAGTGGTCCTGTTGGGCTTCATCTATGTTACATAGTTTTGCCAGCAGAACTCTGAGTGTGTCCACACTCACAGCTTTCCTGCGGTAGCAGTAGCCTGCGAGCAACAGAAGGTTTCTGCCACCACAAGGCAGTTGCCTGAAAGCATGTGGAGATGTCCCCACACTTTCTGCTGGCAGCCATGGCCCCTTTAACAGCTGTTATCTCCCAAGGAGCCTGCCGGCACAGCTGAGGTAGTGGTGCTGCCAAAGCCAGCAGAAGGCTTCTGTTGGCAGAGGCTTGCAAAGCAGAAAAGCTTTTAGCATGTCAAAAATGAAGGTATCTTAAATCAATGGGCACTTCTGCAAATCTTGGTCTTAATGATCTGGTATATCATTTACCAAGTTTAGGGACCCATTTTTTATTTTAAAACTACGATGAAGGTTCCTTTTTAAAAGGACATTACATATTGGTCATTGTATTTGGTTCCAGCTTTTAGTTCTGATTTAATTATGACAACAATAATTTGCCTGAAGTAGGAGACACAACTACAGGAGCAGACTGGGAAGAAAATTGTATGTCTACAAGTTCTCTGGAGTGAGCCCAGGATCACTGCTGGGTGATAAGCCCCCCCCAACCTATTCCTGCTCTGCTAACAACCAAGGCAGAACAGATAGGTCAGGCACAAGTGGTCCTGAGCATGTTTTCTTCCCCAGTTTCTTTGCCTGGAGAGCCTGAGCATAGTGTTGCAGGGCCCACTCAAGGTTGTGTCCGCATGTGCCCCAGCAATACTCTGTCTAGTTTGTAGGCTTGGCTACGTATGAAGTGATTCCTGGCCTTGTTCCTGAGGCCATATCAATCATAGAATCAAAGGTTGTAAGGGACCTCAAGAGTCATCTGCATGACCCTCTGCATTAATGTAGAAATGCTATTCCTATATTATCCCTGTTCCTATATTATCTTCCAGCCTCCTCTTGAAATTCTCCAATGAAGGGGATTCCATAGCTTCCCTGGGCAGTCTACTCCATGTCCTCACTGTGCTAACAATAAGGAATTTTTTCATGCGATCTAAGCTAAATATACTTTGCTATGATATAAAGGCATTGTTTTGTCTCCTGCTCTCTCTGGCAAGGAAGAACGATTGTTTTCCCTCTTCTTTCTAGAAGCCTTTCAAATATTTGAAAACTGCTGTCATGTTCCTCCTTTAACCCCCTTTTGTCTAAGCTAAACTTATCAACTTCACTCAACCATTTTGTACAGCATGTCTTCTAACCTCTTTAGCATTTTTGTTGCCCACCTGTAGACCTTCTCCATCTTCTCCACATCCCTCTTACAATGCAGAACTCAGAATTTCACACAATACTCTAGATAAGACCTAATCATTGTTTCTAAAGATAGCCTTAGATTTATGATTCCCTCCCTGACTCCTGTTAAGTCAGCTCATTTTAGCTGGCCAACGTGTCGAGGAGATGGTGTTGAAACCCTGCTTTTTGTTTGGCCCTGCTTGCTAATGCACAGCTCTGGAGATGGGTCAGAGCTTTGGAAAGCTGCTTACATCTTCTCCCTGTCTCTGCTGTGAGCTGAAATGCAGGTAGCCTATGCAAAGGAGGATGTCCTTGATCCCCATCTATAATGGGATGTGGCAATACTGTATGTAGTTGGGTATTACACTATTGAGATCAGTATGGATGTGTAATATTAGTATGCAAACAACTAAATTAAGCAGTTATTCCAATAAGTACACTTTAGACAAAGGCCTAGATCTTGCACTTCCAAATATGGTTGGGCCTGCTGGATTCTTATTCTCATGAAAAAGATCAAGTTAAGCCTCCTACAAGTATATGGACTCTATTGTACCTGAACACATGTCATACTTTGAAAACCTCATGCTTTGGACAGCCTTGTAGTTCTGCTAATTGGTATGTTTTTCCTTAAAAAGTGAGAATCCTAACCTTTTACTTGACAGATATGTGGGTAAAATGCCACATAACATTTTGAAAGCTTATCTACAGTCTGCTGTTTACCAGTTTTGTTTATGTTGGAGCTCACACAGGAGTATACAAATTAAAAGAGTTTAAAGAAACAAAAGGAGAAAAAGAAAAGGAAAAAAAGGGTGGTTGGGGGGATGATGATCAAAATGTTATCTATACTTTTATCTTCTCCAATTAGTTTTCCATCACCCTTCTTTCTTTTACATTCAAACTCAAAGAATGTGAATTCTGTATTCACTGGCTGAATCAACTCCTTTCTTCCTAGGCACTCTTTTGCCCTCCATTCTTAACCAAAACTGCGCACAATATTTCTAATGATTTCTTCATGTATGACACAGCCTTATGGCCTATAGTTCTTATGCTCCTTAAAATCGTTTTTGTTATCATTCACAACTACATTTTTCTTGGAAGTTTACCTTCTCTACATTTTTTTATGAATCTGTTCTCCGGTTTACCTTCTGCCTCTGTAATTCCTTCTGCTTTTCATTTTTTGAATCCCAGTTCCTCATCCCTTCCCTCTTCTATTTCTAACTTCTGCTGGGGGGTCCATTAAGGCTTCATCTGCTGTCCTCCCTAGATAAGATACCTTATTTGAAAATACAGCATTATTTTTCTTCTATATGAACCCAGGAAATGTTTCCCTAAAGCAGGCCTGCCTGCTTTCATCCAAAATAAAATTATAGTCTATCTTCCTGACATCTCATGGATGTCAGTGTAACTCAGACTGAGCTATGTATCTTTCCCACAAAGTAGTGCTTGAAGTAGGGGAAGTGGAAAGTATGAGACATGGATGGGAAGGAAGACAGTGCAGTTCATCTTTGCTTCCTAAAAGTTCTACAAGAAGTTCACCTCCTAGCTTGGAGAAACAGCACTTCCCTGTAATTCCCAATAATCTTGACTAGTACAATAATGCCTCCTTCTTCTTTTCTGTCTCTCTGTCCCTCTCCTTCTCTCTTGCCAGCTAGGGCTGTGCCACTCCAACTCGAAGTGCTGAGGTTTTGGGCACACGTGTAAATGCTGTCCCTAGGAGGCAATAAACTCCAGCACAAACAGCACTGGAGTTTATTGTGTGGCATTAATATTGCATGTGGATGCTCCCGTAGTGTTTATCAAGCTGGAATACACCTTTACTGGGGGCAACATTGTGTTTCAAGATGATATTCCATATGTTCCCTAGGAAGTACATTGCTACAAAAAGAAGGATCCAAAATAGCAGTGTCATGGATGTATCCCAGCCTTCAAGCTTGTATGTAGGGTTTTCTAGTATGGTTCAAGTATGGCAAATATGGGGTTGTTGCATGTGGTTGGGCCTGCTTTTTTGCTTTGGTAATATGCAAATTACTTGTTGAGTAGAAAGGATTTTTTTCCCATTTTTCAATTTGATCAAGAAGTTGGAGCTTTTAAAAGTATATAATTGTCTTGTTTAAAGAATATGTGTGCATGTGTATCACACAGTAGAACTAGCTGAAATAATTATGTTGAAATACTATTCCATTTAAAAATACTGTTTTGATTAAACCTAACATTTTGGAAATGTGATTGATGTTGTCGATATTTCCAAAGGGAAAAGTGTTGAAAATCAAGCATTTAACTTCAGAATACAATGAAATATGGTTTTGTAATTAAAAACTGAATTTCAAAATTTATTTAACAATTTATATTACAATTATTATTTTTACATTATTTCCTCACATGCCAATAATAATAGTGAATTAAATGACATGTAATTTCATACCAAGTCATAAAATATGATACGACACATCATATTATACACCACTGTTACAGGCATGTCATAATATGACTTAATCTGAGTGCCAAAATATTCTACACATTTTTTTTAATCATTAGGGACAGCTGCTAGTCAGTCTGTTAAAACACATTATTTTCTAGATCACAGTATCTCCCACATGTGTTGTTATGATACAATGTGACATTCCTGCATTTTATATTAAGCAGTCATTGGAAAAATTGCACAGACAGTTCTGGAAGTAGGGCCCTAAATCCAAGGCTACTCTGTATTACACCTCTTCAGGATTCTGCGTTGATCGCTAAGAGAATCATATTCTCTCCTAATGAGTTTTGAATTTTTCTATTGCATAGTGAGCCAGCTGAGACACAAGAATTGGAGAATGTCCCACCCAGACAACCTGTAGTCTAGTAGGAGTGGGTCATATGGGTTTGGCCCCCCTCAGGTTGAGAAGCATATATTGCCACCATGTCTCATATTTTGGGTGGGTGCTGCTATTACTAAAATATGAATGAAAGAATAGGCAACATCACCACTGGCCTTGAAAGCCATGTTTTCTTTAACGGAATTGCTTTTATCCACTGTGTGTGGTGCAGACTCCATGTTGCAGATATGCTCAGAACATGACTGGAAGATTGAGCCCCGCAGGGAGCATAAGTGGGCAGGTGCTTGCACGTTTCACAACTAATTGCTCACAGCAAAGGAATGTGAGAAATCATATCTACTGGTCTGTTTCTGGGTTTTCGGTGGGAGCATCATCCAGTGGTTATAGACCATTCAGGTCCCCTCTGCCTACAGCTTATCTCTTTCCTGCTGTCCTCCTATCCATCATCACAGATGAAGGTCTGTGATGATGGATAGGAGGACAGCAGGAAAGAGATAAGCTGTGGGCAGAGGGGACTTGAATGGTCTCTGCCCCACTCTACTCCAGTCCATTCCCATCTCCTTTCTTCCTCTATTCCTAACCAGTATCCCTCTGACCCACCCCCTCTGCTCCTGTTGTATCATCCCTAATCTTTCGTCCTGTCTCCCACACCTTTGCTCCTCCCCTTTGCTCCTGTCCATCTGCTAGTCTCTTGCCTTCCTCTTCCTACATCAATCCACCCTCCACACTTTGGTTCCTGGTGCCTCTCTGTCCTTCTGTGCCTACACATGCCCCAGCTCCACTATTTCTCTTCCAACTCAGCTACAAATTTGTATGAGTTTATGTGAAATGTTTTAACATAATACTTTTAGCTAAACCAGTAAAACTTCTCTGTGTTGATAGATCAGGACTTAGATAACTGAAAATATCTAATGTCAACTGTTCATTTTTATTTCGTTGTTAACACGCTGAAAGAATACTAAGACAAAGAAACACCAATTTACTTCATGGAAGCTCTTCTACTTTGTTCCTATGGGATGATTCAAACTCCAGTGAAATCAATGGAAAATTTTCTATTTACTACTGTGAGCATTGGATCCGTTTTTATATCATGTGAATCTAGGTCTTTTATAATTCTATTTTTCTATTTTCTATAGTCACTGCAGCAAATTTTCCTGGTACAGAAGCAAGGCTCACTAAACTGTAATTCCCTGGATCACTTTTAGAGCCTTTTTTTTTTTTTTTTTTTTACAGATAAGTACATTTACTACTCTCTAATCCTCTGGTACCACAACGGATTTTTAATGAATACATATTTTTTTAACAGGTCGGTCACATCACTTTAAAATTATTTCATAACTCTTGATGACTATCACCGAGTTCTAGTGCCTGTTAATTTTTATCAGTGGTTCTGTTGACACCTCTTCATATGAAAGCACCTGAGTCTTGTGACCTGAATAGGATTGGGTGAAGGTAACTATTGCCCCAACATTTATTACAAAGGCTGCTGCTGCTGCTGCAAAAACTTTAATTTTATCTCTCTATTATGCCCTTATGTTCTTCTGCTATTTCTCTGGTACTTCTCTGAATGGCCTATCTGATTCGCATATACTCAAACAATATGTTTGTTTGACTCTTTCCAGTTGTTATAAAGCAGGAGTGATCAATCTCCAGCTTACGAACTAGATCTATCCTGCATCACCATGTCATCCAGCCCTAGGAATCCCCACAAATCCATGGGGACCCCTGTGGCTGTGATTCTGAGAGCTAGGTCTGGTGTGCAGGACAGTGTGGGTCCTGATTCTGGCATGCAGGACCAAGTGAGGGTGGTGCAGGGCCCTGGAACCCAATCCCAGCACACAGGACCAGGCAGAGATAGCAAAGGACCTTGAGGCCTAATCCTAGCATTCAGGGCCACATGGAAATGGTGTGGAGCCCAGGGCCCGATCCCAGCACATGGGGGCCAGCTGAGGCCATGCAAGGTCCAAGCCAGGCATGCAGACCCAATCGTGTTGCATGAGGTTCGATCTGGCCTGTGGACTGGCCCCATGAATGACACTTAACTGGCCTGTGGAGCCAAAAAAGTTGAGTGCCACTAGTAAGGAGTATAGCCTTTTTGTTCCTCAAAGTCTCTCTTAACCCATCTATTTTACTAATATTGTTTATGTTCCTTTCACTGTGATTGAATTTGGGCTTTCTAAAGGATACTTTTTAGACTCAAGCAGCCTAAATCTTGAAACTTGGTGTTTAACCATTTTAATTTTTTTCTTGCCTGCCTAATTCTTTCTATTGTCTCGGAATATGTACGCTCTCTGTGATATGCTAAAGGGACTTTCAGGCAGGGACTAGGTATTTTAATAGCAACATTTTGACTTAGGTTGTTTATTTATTTATTTGTTTGTTTATTTAAAAAAACCCTCCCTTTTAAAGATATGATCACCATGTACTAGATTTTGCTAAGAATACTTCCCCCAAAGAATTTAAATATCACTATGATCGCAATTATCTTGTAATTCAACTTAAGTTATTCTTTGAACCAACTATTGTGTACTGTTACAAGGACTAAGTTGAGAATCGCATTCCTCTTTTTGCACTAAAACTATTCCTCTTTTTTTTTCCCTAAAAACTAACAAGTGTAAATAATTTTTTTCCAAACCACTTTGCCATTCGACCCGTTCACATGCAGATGACTGAAGTAATTTATTATAGCAGTTTCACTAGACTCGGTTGTCTTCCTGGTCTTCCCAAACATTACACCCTCACTATATTTTGACTGATAAGAAAGCTGATGTTATAATCTTTTTGAAATAGTTAGAATCTGGTGAGTTGAGATTTATAACCATCCACTTTATGCTATATAGGGCTCCCTTCTCAGGATATTTTCTTAATGAAAATATATCCGTTATTTTTTTCCATCAAACATAGGTCATAGATTGAATATGTGGTAACATGGTGCAGTACATAGATATTCATTTGATTTGACATTCACCAGCTCATTTGTGGCTTCTCTACTCATGAACAATGCAGCAAACATAAATTAACAAATTAAGGTAAAACCTTTATCTCACACTCAACCACAGTGTTTTTATTCTATGCCACACATTTAGCAACAAAATAAAATATTTTAGACATTTTATACCTGGCAAACAAATAAATAAAATCTTATTTGCATGTGTGGTTGAAATAAATAAATAATGGCTTTCTGTTCCTGCAAGTTTTCTGTCAGAACAAACACCAGAGTGCAAGAATGACATTTATGCATTCAGGTCTAATTTTCATATTTTGGCTTCCTTTATCAGGTCCAAAGAATCCAAGAAAGAGGCCTCAAAGGTAATGAACACCCTTGCATAAATCAATATAAATATAAATAAATCAACATAAACATATTCATGATTAATATGTTGGTGGAATCTAGGCAGACAAGGTTCCTTGGGTGAATTTGATATCTTTTATTAGACCAACCTGAATAGTTGGAGAATAGTTATTAAGCAAGCTTTCGGGTTCAAAAACCCTTCGTCAGGCTAAGGAGGTTTCAGCAGTTGGTGTGTGCTCTTCCTGGATGGAATGAAAAGTAAAGAAGCCAGGCTGGGCTGGGGAGTCAGTCTAGAGATATTCAGCAGATCTAGAAATTAAGGTTATAACTTTGGCCCTGGTGAAATTCATGTCAAAACCCCCAGTATCTTTTACTGAGCAGAAGTGCACAAGATAATTCATCTTGGTCATCAATTATGGATTTAAAGACGTTGTTAGACACTTTATATTTTCCCCAAATAGCCCACATTGAGTAATTAGTGCCAATGAGATGTAGCACATAAGTCTTAAGGCCTGGTAGGCAAAACTCCCAGGCATGCTTTTGAGTATTCCACTGATCTGAATTAAAGTTTTGTTAAGGGCTACATAATTTGTCCTTACTTGAGGGGGTGTGTTGACTTTCCTTCAATTCCACTAACTTCAGGGTGAACTGAAGGTGCTCATTGTGTAAAGTGAAATACCTAAACGTATTAAATGAGAAAAGGCAGTTATCCTATTTCAACTGAATATAAAAATAAGTTTTTAGAGGAATATTATACATCAGAGTCTGCCTTGACAGTGCACTGGTTGTTTTGGCACATTTGAGCCCCCCATTGGGTCCAAAACAAAGGCAAAACAGAGACACCACCTGTACACACACATGCACACGCGTACAGAAAATATGCCCCAAATGCCGTAGTACTGGCTAAGTACACTAGAGGGAGCCATTACATAATTGCAGTGAAACTTTTTCCCATATTCCCGGAGCATGTTATGTCACATATTTAGCTATCCGAAACTATCCTGGGCAGGATTTAGCTTGGCAAGAGTTGCATAGCTATATAATAAGGACAGAACAGCACAAGATCTAAGGCTGAGTGACATGTAACTCCCGAGGTGTCAGTTTGACACACTTGTTTTTCTGCTATATAAAATGTGCTGCTTTTAGTGTTGCTTTTATTTTAAAAAGAGGGTTAATTATAGCAGATAGCCATCCACTCTGAACCTCCATCAGTCAATCAAGACTCCTCTTTTCTTTTATAAAGGTATCTTGTGTATACAATTTCTCCCAACCACACACATACACACCCCCTTCTCCTTCCCTCAGTGTCCATGCATTTTGAGTTGAGTGATTTCACGGTGCAACGATTGCATGTATAGTTGATTCACATACCGCGGTTTTACACGGCATTAGCTTCACAAGGGCTCGTAGCAGAATCGTTCTGCCTGGCAAACTATCCGTTTCAAAGCTCCAAAGAGGTTTTAGCACCGAGGATGTGCCTCGAAAGAGCAGCGATTTGAATGCACACATCCACAAGACTTCTTCCTTGAGTGCTAATGACGATGACAATAACTCCAGGAAAGCCTGAAGGTTACCCCACTGCCTAAAGCGAGACACCACCTTAAAAACAAAAAACAAAACTCACACCTTGAAGCAACCGAGCCTAAAATCACTTGCAGAAGCCTCTTGTACTTGCTCCGGGTTTGATTTTCATTTTCTCCTGGATGATTCCTGCTACTCATGTATGCACAAGGTATAAAGGACAGCTCAACTTCAGCATTTAGGGATGGAGATCAATACTTTAGCTATAAACACACACAGGCACACATCAGAAGTGAAAATAGATAGATAGATAGATAGATAGATAGATAGATAGATAGATAGATAGATAGATAGATAGATAGATAGATATAGGGAGGGGTGGAGGAGGATGTTGGAATAGGAAAGGTGAGTGATATATATACATACATATACATATATACGCATATATTCATGTGTGTATATATATAGATAGATATAGATATATCACTCACCTTTCCTATTTCAACACCCCCTCCACCCCTCCCTACATCTATCTATGCTGGTTCAACAGTTGTATCTATCTATCCTATCCCCTCCACCCCTCCCTAAACCTTCTCCCGGGATGTCTGATGTTCAGAGTCGAAGTCTGTAGAGCCCTCCCAGTGGCCGTTTGGAGACAAGGTGGGAAGAGACTGTGTATTCCCAGTTCCGCTACTAAAACACCCATCCAGGCAAAGGGAGAGGAGGCGAGAAAACGCCAGGTGCTTTTCAACGGATGCAGAAGCTGCGGGCTGGACTCCTGGGGTGGAGCTGACCTGGCTGGCTCTTCCAGCTGTTCACTTTGACAGCACCCCACAGGAGGCGGCCAAAAGGTGCCTTTATGCGTTGCAAAAAGATTTCTGTCGATCACCAGGGTTTACTGGGAGGGGGTGGGGGGCACACCAAAACCCGCCTGTTTCCAAGGAAGTGTCTAGTGGGGCACAGGGGAGGGGATGAAAGGGAGCGGAAAAGCCCCTAGATCCTGCCTCATCCTCCACAACGTGTGCCTGAAAGATGACAGGACGGGGCTGATGTGTCTCACTCAGTACACAGGCTGTTGCTCGTGCCCGAAAGCTTGCACAGAACAATTTTCCCAACAACATAGTTGGTCTAATAAAAGATCCCCCGTGTACCCAAACAACCTTGTCTGCCTCAGTCCACGGGGGCGTTGAAAGGGATGGCTCGAGCCAGTGGCAGCTTAAAGCGAAGCAGGCTCGGGGTGGAGCCTGCCAGGTGCAGATCTATAGAGCAGGCGTCTGGATCGCGAGGAGGCCGATTCTGCCCTCCCCAGAACTGCCCTCGGAGGGGAAAGGGGATGTCGTGGGAATCAGGGATCTCAGTCGTGGGTTCAAAGTTGAGCCCCCTACCCTGCTACGGCCGCTGATTTCACAAAGCCAAGTCCCGGTGGCAAGTTGCCTCCCTTCTCCGGCATGATCCTGAAATATTTCGTCCGGAGTGGGGGGGAAATCATCATTATCCTCACGCCGGGGAGACGCTGCAGCGTGCGGGACCGAGCCGCCGCAGCTGACAAGCCCCGAACCCTGCTCACATTGTTAGTCTCCGATCGCACTGATCTCATCAATGACACCGAAGCATTGGGGATTCTAGCCCCGCCTCCCCCCAGCCCTTCCGCCGCTCCTCATTGGCCGCCGGCCTCGGAGGCAGGTTCCATTCCTCGGCGCGGATTGGCTGGCGCGGAATCAGTATCAATGTTTAAGCCGCGGCGTGAGCTGAATAGAGGCAGTCAGTAAGAGGCGTCGGGAGGGAGCGGCGGCGGCGGTGGCGGCGGCGCCGGGCGCCCGTCAGTGCTGCAGCGCGGGCGAGGAGCGAGGAGGGGGGGCCGATCCCAGCCAGACGCGGCTCCAAACTGTTGCATCCGCGCGGATCTCCGCTCCGCCTGCCCGGATGGATTTGCTTCCCGCGACATCGCCGTTCCTGCTGCCTGCGGGCCGGTTCCTCCCGGCCCCCGCCTGCTGCTTGCCAGGGGCCGCCCAGCAGTGAGGCAGAGAGAGAAGGATTTTTTTAATTTTTTTTTATTTATTTATTTTTTTAAGCAGCCAACCTCGCAGGATCCCCTCCTTGCCTCGGGGGCGGACTCCAGTTTAGAGGAGGGGGGACCAAAAAAAAAAAAAAAATCAACCCCCCCCCCCAAAAAAAAATCCCCCACCCCGCAGTGCAGGACTGAGAGCTGGGAGCAGTGACTGGAAGCCTGTGATTCTTTTTTGTTGTTCTTGTTGTTGTTGTTGTTGTTTCTTTCAGTGGGAGAGATCTTGGGTGTTTCACACATAGCACTGAAAGGGGGTTAAAAAAAAAACACTCAGCAAAGCAGGAGCCCGACGTGGATAGCAGCCTTGTTTTCCTGATCCTCAGTCTCCCGGAGAAAGAGGTATAGTAAAAGTGCAGCTGGATCCAACACCCCCCCCCCCTCTTTTCCCTCCCTCCCCCCCTTTATTTTTTTTGTGCTTCAAACCATGCATCTGATTTTTTTCTGTCTAGAGAGTGAGTCAGAGAAGCGTTAGGAAGAAGCTGCAACTAATGTCTGTGAAGGGAGGAACATGAGGCGATAGTGGCTGTGATTTGTTCCGCTGGATCTGACTCATCCAGCAGATTGAAACACCTTGCATTTCTGGATGTGTCATTCATTTATTTCTGGCTGTTAAAAAGACCTGAAATAAATAATAAAAAAAAAAAAAAATTAACACCCCCCCTTCTCATCCCCTCCCCTCCATATTTACCTCTACATAATACCAGTGGGGAAGGAAAACCAGCCATCAGGCTCTTCCCACCCCTCTCCCCAGCACCACGTCTCGTAGCAAGATACCCAGAGAGACTATTCAAGACTGCAAAATGCACCACACCGAACACTGAATTGAAATTGGGGGGGGGGCTTAGCCGATGATCACATTTGTCACTTTATTTAGAGCCCAAATTGCTTCCCCCATCCCCTTTTCCTCCTCCTTTTCCCCCCACTAAATGAAGAGGACTAGGAGGCAGTGTCATTGGAAGGAGATGCTGAATAGAAAGAAAAGAGAGGCACTTAGCGCAGCCCTGTGAATGCAGAGCCTGTTTCCCTTTTAGCAAACGGTATTGAGTGTGTGTGTTTGTGTGTGTGTGCGCGCGCGCTGGGGTCTTTGTCGTGCCCACCCACCCCCCTTTCCCCTCTATTTTTTTTTTTAATTATTACTAGTAGTAGTATGATGATTTCCAAATCTCTGCATCCAGCCGTGGGTTGCCTGTTGATCTCCCCTCGCCTGGAGAGCCAAGCAAAGTGGAATTAAACTGCAGCAGAGAAAAGTGCAAGCTCCTCCGCCACACACAGCACAGGGAGGGAGAGAGCTAGACACACAGGATGTGGTGGTGGCAGCTCCCCAAGTGTGCATTTGATTGAGCCCAGCCAGAGAAATCTACCTATATATTTTAAATCCGGCTCCTGATGATGAGCATCAGCTGGTGGCTTTTTTAATCCCCTCTACCGCCCCCTCCCAAGGAAGCTAGCACTAGAAATCCGGACGGTGGGGGGGTGTGTGTGTGTGTGTGTGTGTGTGTGTGTGTTTTTTACGCTGCGATTCCTCCTCCTCCTCCTCTGCTTCTCCAAGGGAAGAGCGAGAGGGGAACCACCGATGGCAGCGAGATGCAGCTCTCCGCCGCAAGCCAGGCAAGATTAGATCTCTAACTGCAGCAAAACACTCCCTGGGAAAAAAAAAAAAACACACCCAACCGCCCCGCGGTGCAATCAGACATTTCCCTGCCTCTCGCTGCACGCGGAGAGGGCTTCAGCCTAGCCCAGACTTCTCCCCCTCCACCTCTTCTCCCTACTCCAGCGATCGCATCACAAGCGACGAGTAGCCCCTAAGCTCCCCCCTACACCAAAAAAGCCACCTCGAAATATTTTTTTCCCTTCTAGATTTTTTTTTATTTTTATTTTTTAGATTTTTTTTCCTTCTTTCCCCCCCCCCCCTCCTCTTTGGACTGATCTGGAGGGAAAACGCCACTCACCGCTGCTGATTTCTTCTCCTTCGATATCTGTCGATCTGTGGACCTTGAGAGGGGCTGGGGCAAAGCCACACTGGACATTTTGATCCGCCCAGAGGAGATCTATGGACCTTGAGAGGGGCTGGGGCAAAGCCGAGGGGACGTTTTGATCCGTCCAGGGGGAGATCTGCGGACTTTAAGAGGGGTTGGGACGGCTACATTGGACATTTTGATCCGTCCAGAGGGAGACTTGCGGACCTGGAGAGGAGCTGGGGCAAAGCCTCTTTGGATATTTTGATTCCTCCAGAGACCTTGAGTGGGGGGGAGCCACATGGACACTTTGATCCGTCCAGAGGTCTACGGATCTTGAGAGGAGCAAAGGCAGGGGGGGGACATTTTGATCCATCCGGAGGCGATCTGGAGTTGTTGCTCCCCCCCGCCCCCCCGCTGAAGTTGCTCAGCTGAAGTAACCGGGCATTGGAGCCCCAGAGGCGCTTGATGCTGGAGCTACCGGGTGGTTTCTCCCCCCTCCTCCTCCTCCTCCGCCTCCATCTCTCTCCCTGCCCGTGAGCTCCGGGCTCCATCGCCTGCGTGTCTGCGGATGCTTTAGAGCAACAGGTCCGGCGGCGCGGAGGGAGGGAGGGAGGGAGGGGCGGGCTCGGGAAGCGAAGAGAGGAGGAGGACGAGGGGCTGCTGCAGCTGCCACCCGCGGGCTTCGGGGATGCACCTTCCCATCTGTTGCTTCCTGCTCTGCTGGGCGCCCGCCCTGGCGCTGAAGAACCTCAACTACTCGGTGCCCGAGGAGCAGGGCGCGGGGACGGTGATCGGCAACATCGGGCGCGATGCGCGGCTGGCCGCGGGGCTGGCGCCGCCGGCGGAGCGGGGCGCGGGCGGCGGGCGCGGGGCCAAGGCGAGCTTCCGCGTGCTGGAGAACTCGGCCCCGCACCTGCTGGATGTGGACGGCGAGAGCGGGCTGCTCTACACCAAGCAGCGCCTGGACCGCGAGGCGCTGTGCCGCCGCAGCGCCAAGTGCCAGCTGTCGCTCGAGGTCTTCGCCAACGACCAGGAGATCTGCATGATCAAGGTGGAGGTGCAGGACCTGAACGACAACGCACCCGCCTTCCCTGCCGACCAGGTGGACATGGACATCTCGGAGAACGCCGCCCCTGGCACCCGCTTCCCCCTCACCAGCGCCCACGACCCCGACGCGGGCGACAACGGGCTGCGCACCTACCTGCTCACCCGCGACGACTACGGGCTCTTCTCGCTGGACGTTAAGTCCCGAGGGGATGGCACCAAGTTCCCCGAGCTGGTGATCCAGAAGCCGCTGGACCGCGAGGAGCAGAGCCACCACACGCTGGTGCTCACGGCGCTGGACGGGGGCGACCCGCCGCGCTCGGGCACCGTGCAGATCAACGTGCGCCTCATCGACTCCAATGACAACAGCCCCGTCTTCGAAGCGGCCTCCTATGTGGTGGAGCTGCCTGAGAACGCGCCCCTGGGCACGGCCGTCATCGACCTCAACGCCACCGACGCCGACGAGGGCACCAATGGCGAGGTGCTCTACTCCTTCAGCGGCTACGCTCCTGACCGGGTGCGTGACCTCTTCAGCATCGACCCGCAGAGCGGCCTCATCCGTGTCAAGGGCAACCTGGACTACGAGGAGAGCGGTCTCGTAGAGATCGACGTGCAGGCCCGTGACCTGGGGCCCAACCCCATCCCTGCCCACTGCAAGGTCACCGTACGCCTTGTCGACCGTAATGACAATGCGCCCACCATCGGCTTCGTCTCTGTTCGCCAGGGGGCTCTCAGCGAGGCCGCCCCGCCAGGCACTGTCATTGCCTTGGTGCGGGTCACTGATCGTGACTCGGGCAAGAATGGGCAGCTCCAGTGCCGGGTGCTGGGTGGCGGGGGCAGCGGTCCAGGTGCCGTACCCTTCACGCTGGAGGAGAACTATGACAACTTCTACACAGTGGTGACTGACCGGCCACTGGACCGTGAGGCACAGGATGAGTACAATGTTACTATTGTAGCCCGCGATGGTGGCAGCCCCCCGCTCAACTCCACCAAGTCTTTCTCCGTGCGCATCCTCGATGAGAACGACAACCCACCCCGCTTCAGCAAGAACCTCTATGTCCTACAGGTGCCAGAGAACAATATCCCTGGTGAGTACTTGGGCTCTGTGCTGGCCCAGGACCCGGACCTGGGGCAGAACGGGACTGTCTCCTATTCCATCCTGCCCGGGCATGTAGGCGATGTCTCCATCTACACCTATGTCTCTGTCAACCCCACCAATGGTGCCATCTATGCCCTGCGGAGCTTCAACTATGAGCAGACCAAGCACTTTGAGTTCCGCGTGCTGGCCAAGGACTCAGGCTCTCCCCACCGCGAGAGCAACGCCACTGTGCGTGTCACTGTGCTTGATGTCAATGACAATGCACCACTTATTGTGCTGCCCACCCTCATCAACGACACCGCCGAGCTCCAGGTGCCGCGCAATGCTGGCGTGGGCTACCCCGTGGGCACTGTCCGAGCCCTGGACAGTGATTTTGGGGAGAGCGGGCGTCTCACATATGAGATCGTTGAAGGCAACGAGGAGCACCTCTTTGAGATGGACCCAACCAGTGGTGAGATACGCACCTTGCATCCCTACTGGGAAGAGCTCAGCCCTGTGGCTGAGCTGGTGGTCAAAGTCAGTGATCATGGCAAGCCTAGCCTCTCAGCTGTGGCTAAGCTAATTGTCAGGGCCTTGGCTGGACCCCTGCCTGAAGCCGGTGAGCCTCAGGTGAATGGTGAGCAGCATCGGCGACCTCATTGGGACCTATCGCTACCCCTGATTGTGACCCTGAGCACTGTCTCTATCATCTTGTTGGCTGCCATGATCACCATTGCCGTGAAATGCAAGCGGGAGAACAAGGAGATCCGCACCTATAATTGTCGCATTGCTGAATACAGCCACCCCCAGCTGGGAGGAGGGGGAGGCAGTGGTGGGGGAGCAGGTGCAGGTGGCAGTGGAGGGAGCAAGGGCAAAAAGAAGAAGATCAGCAAGAATGACATTATGCTGGTGCCCAGTGAAGGCGAGGACAGTCGGGGCCCCCTAAATGTCATGAACGTGGTGAGCAGCCCCTCTTTGGCCACCTCACCCATGTACTTTGACTACCAGACCCGTCTGCCCCTCAGCTCACCCCGGTCTGAGGTGATGTACCTAAAGCCTGCCTCCAACAACCTGACTGTACCCCAGGGACATGTGGGTTGCCACACCAGCTTCACGGGGCAAGGAACTAACGCCAGCGAGGCTCCACCGAGCCGGATGTCCATAATACAGGTAGGAGACTTTTAGAATAACCTGGAGCATACTTTAGATCCCAATTTAAATTGTATGTCTTGTCTGCAGTGAAACCTGCTGTAAGGCACCACTGGAGGGACCAGCAGAAGTCACTTAAGGGAGGTGGACTTGCTTATTAATCTAACGTGGAGCAGATCACACTTGTCTGACTCTGCCCTCACACTGCTGTGACCAGTGTAAATCAGAAGTTATTCTAATGAAATAAATGGAGTTATATCAGTGTTAAACAGACATGCAAGAGCAGGACTGAGGCTTCAATAGTTTGGGATACTTTGGGGTGGTCTCCTAGAGTGGCAAATCACCAAAGATAGGTGGTCTCTTATGCAGGTTTCTCTGTAGCTGGGTTTTGGGCAGATGGGGTGGGGATATTTAAGGAGTCATGTCACCTGCTGTAACCAACAGGACATGGCATAAACTGTACACACTGAGGAAATCTCATACAACAGTGTATATAGTCCTCCAATCCTGTATGTAAATATGAGCTCTCTTTCCAAGATGTATGCTTTTAATTTTTTTTAACTTCTTCTTTAAATATATATATATATATATATATATATATATACACACATATATACTGCTTTTTATACATACACATACATGCACACACACACACAAATATTTATTTTTGTTACAGAACAGTGTCATTTGGGACCCCATTGCCACCTCTTCCTCTCAGAAAAAAACAATCTTTTAAAACTTGAACTTGAAAACTTTGGTTAGTTTACTAGACCAACTAGTCTAGTATGTATGTGGTGTTTCCTTCCCTCTAGCCCCTGACAAATTTTAACAAAACTCAAATTCTGTCATAAATCAGCAAAATGACTGGTCAGATTTCCAGTAGCCTGAATCAATATCGGTTGTTGCTATATAGAGAAAGACAAGCTCTGTGTTTTTATTTTATTAAAGCTCATTTTAGAAAAAATAAGATAGTGGACCACAGTCTGCTTTCTGTTCACTTTCATGTATATGAATAATGGCAGAGTATGGGCCACCTGACCAAGTTTAATATGCAAAGAACCTCTTAATTCTTAGTATGTGGCTTAAAGTTCAAACTCAGAACTGTTTCAGAGCAGTGGGCTTGCACAATGAATCTGGGGGCATAATTTGTCCCCAGCTGATCTAATTTAAATTACTACTTAATTATTAGTGTGGCTTAGTGTTCAAATATTACAGGTACATTCCAAAGCAATTTTTAACATTTGGAATGAATGCAGGCTCTGGATAATGACTATTAAATATGTTTGAAATGTCATATCTGTTTTGTCTTGTGGTTCTACTAATATGCTGTTCTGATTCATAGGGGAATGAGCTGAGTGTATCAAAAGTGACACAGACTCATTTTGTGTACCCAGCTAATGGGAAAGAAGTTGCACTGTAGACACTCGATGTACCAAAAAGAAATTCATAATGCATATGAGTTGTCGTGCTGTGTAGTGTTGCCAGTGCCAAATTTGCTGCTTTCTAGCTGCGGGCAATTTTATCAGCTAAAGAGAGGTGGCTGCTGATAATTGGCAAATAACAAAAACAAACTTCCAATAATTGATCCGGTATAGCTGTATATTTTGATAACTGCAGAAAAATGCCCTCTGCACAAGGTCACTGTGAACTATTTCTCAACCCACTATTGAGTTGTGTCACAGAAACAATTTCATTTTATGCTTATCATGAATTTGTGTTGCTATCAATTAGGTGAGTTCAGCAATACTCAAAATCTGAAATTGATTTTAACAAAAAGTGACATTTCAGGAAGAATATTAGGTTAGGGCAAAACCAAGGATAATTTGATTTACAATTCATGCTTTAAAAGACAACTAACTTTCAATGAGATGTGTTTAAGTCATGTCATTTTTTTTTACTGTAAAATGGAGTGGTCTGAAAAGAAAAAAAAATTCCAAGTGTAATAGCTACTAAAAGATAGAAAATTATATTTTCCTACAACCATGTAATGTCTATATAAAGCAATTAATACATGTACTGATAGTAAAGATTCATCTGTAGTGTAAAAATCCCATTGGCAAATATGATTCCTTTTTTAACAGTGTTCACTGTATAATATCAATCGTGACTTTTTTGAGATCAATATAAAACTGAAAGAGGAATTTCCTCCCTTAAAAAGTTGTGCTGTGGTTTCTATAAAAGCTTTGGTATGATAACTGTGGGAAATTTAAGCAAAAGTTCCTGATAGCACATGCTGGTATGCATAATATTTACCTTTCTGTGTTCCCTTGAATTATCTATACAGTGTTTTGAAGCTAGATGGCTCAGCCTGTGGGTTAAGGCATACACTCCTCTTTAACACTTAAAAAACCTGGTTCAAATTTAGTTTAGGTCACAAGTGGCACTGAACTTAGTAGTCACAGCATAATTATAGCGCACACATGCAGCTTGATATGATTTTGGGGCTTTTTTCAGAAGAGGCCCAAATTTAAAGCAGCAGGGATTTGCAAGGCTATTTGGGGAAGCTTGTATTTTGCTGTACTTAGCTGTGAGCAATGCAATCAGGTTTTGCACACCACAAAAAGTAATTGTTATATCCCTTTACACTTGCCCTCTTCCCCACATCCCCAGACTAAATATTACATAGAAGCACTGTACTTAAAACCAGAAAGTAGACAATATTTTGGGTCTGATCACCACTGCACTTCTAGCTAATGTAAAACTTGCAGTAACATCAGTGAGAGTTTTGCCTGAGCAAGGAGTACAGAATTCAGCTCTCCTTTATCTACACCGAGTGGTTACTTGTCCAGTTCCAAAAAGTCTGCTTCTGGAACAATAAACTATACTTTCAGAAGGCAAAAGTAGACAGAAAAAGGACAATCAGTATCCAAACAGCTGTTTTAACACCAACCTTCTTTAACTAATAAAGTATGCATGGTAGCTCATTACCTCAAGTAAGTGAAAACTAAGCTATCTATAGTATTTTCTCTAGTGACTGTTCACTTTCTTTTTTTCTCATGCATATAGTTACATTTCATTAATTTTCATGCAACAAAACTGCTCACTTTCATTCCAGGCTTCTCTGCCATGATTTAAGGACAAAGTTCTAGTGAGGTCTTTCATTATGGTATTAAACATTTTGTATATTTACAAAATATACTTTTCTGTATATATACATAATATAGTGCATTAGGTAGTGTGCTACTAAAGCATTATAAATACTGACATCCAGATACAAGTTACTTTGTGAATAAAGCACAGGTATTCCCACCTTTTCTTAGAGAACATGCTTCATTTTTTTTGCATCTGTTTATGCTGAAATCAGGAGGTCAGATTCCCATTCACTTACTCCTGATGAATAACACCTTATCTCTCACATAAGCCCATTAAAGTCAATGGTCACATGGACTGTGGTACTACTTGACATGATTATGGTTATTAGAATCTGACCAAAAGAATTGCTAGCTGAGTAAAGTGCTATTCTGCATGCACTGCTTAACTTTGCCCTGTTAAATACACTTTCCTATGGATTACTCCTATATATATATTTTTTTTTGTACATTTATATACTGATTCATACCAATAAGTAATTTTCAGTGAGGGTGAGGATTGGGAATGTGAATTAGTGGAGTTCTGTAATCACAAGAACATAAATCTTTACATACACCTATATGATGTATACATAAAATGGTCAATTGCTATTCAAGGGTGCTGATTACTTGTGCCATGCACTGATTTCAGGGACAGTTACAGATGTTTAGCTCATATGACAAGTAGGCTCTGTATAGGTTAATTAGTGGATAAGGATGACATACATGTAGAAAATTGCTTTTCGAGGCATGGGAAGTTCACTTTTACTAAGCATTAGCATATCTCACTGTTATCAAATATTTCAACTGTGCATTCTAAGCATCAACTAATAAAGAAAGATGGTTTAAAAACAAATTAGTTATAAAGGTGTTTAGACCTAAATTTACTAGCATATTTGATATACACAAACAAAAAATATTTACCAATTCAAGATTTTAAATGGCTCAGATAAGAAAACAAAAGGGGTAAGTCATACGGCTAAAATCCAGACAAACTTCCATACAACATGGTAAGGTCCAAAAATACTCAATCTTGGTGGAAAAAGAGAGGACTTGGAATCTGTGCATAGCAAAGGAAGATTTATATTGACTCTTGACTAAGGACTATGGGCTAAAAATTCTGTTCATCTTATTCAAGTGAATAAATCAAGTTGGACTACTTCCCTGAGCAAGGCGCACAGAATTTTGCTCTTTTTTGCTCTACATTTTTTAAATATTCATATACAACCCCACTAAAAGGTTATTTGGTTAATTATGTAATCTGTTCATGTTAACATAGGAAAATGGCCGTGCTAGCAAACAAGCCATGATTTCTTTTACTTCAAGTTTTCCAGTAGGTGAAAGAGTTGATGGATAAAGGGAAACCAGTAGAAATAGGTTCTTTAAAGTGACATGACAGTGGTGTAGAAAACTATCTATATATGCAAGGAGTGCTGATGATCATAGAGAATATTTATTGTTATACCTTTGATGCAGCAGGGACAGATTTGTAACTATATCAACAGTGAGACAGGATAGGAAAACTGTGGTCAGAGCTTTTATTGAACAAAAAAATAAAATAAAAGAAGATGACCAAGAAGAAGAGGCTGTATTATAAAGAACTCTCATGCTGGGAATCACCACAGTTGCTGTAGTAGGCAGGCGTGCAAGGTTTAAAGATAAAGTAAAGATCATTCTTAATACTTCCAGGCACCTGTTTACGATGTGTCAACAGATTACTGTCAAGTCCCAGTGCAACCTCATCACCAGGTGTCTAGTGGTATCTAAGAAGATATAAACTTCAGGGGGAGGGGATAGAATAAGCTGTATTTATGCTGTTATATCTTTTAGACATACTATTGTTTCATTGTTTACTTTGAGACTTCAGCATGCAGGATTGCAAAAGGAAGCATGCTGACACTGCAATATGAGAACAGAAATAATAATAGTAAAAAAATGACATTCATTGCCAGCATTTACAATACCATTCTTAAAAGATTCACATGAAGCTTCATATTTTTATCCTTTGCAAAGAGGGTATATTCTTCTGATTTTCCTATTTCAGCAAATAAAAGTTAAGGATATGCATAGGGTAGAAGTAAGTGAACATTCTGCACATTTGCAGGCTTGTAGGTTCTGGACCCTACACCTCTGAGATTTTGAGATTTTTAGACTAACCACCTGTAAGGCCAAACCAGGTATCTCTCGTGTCAGAGATACCTGGCCGAGAGACGTGACTAGTTTTCACAATGTGTATGATCAAATTAGACACAGTGCAAAATAGCCATTAAGTACACTTGGGATTTGTAAATTCAAGCAGCACAGGCTATAATTTCATGATATACCTTTCTAAAGCTTCTGGGCCTATATTTCATTGTGTAAGTACCACAGGATTGGATCCTTGTCTTGTATTTATACAAGAATAAACGTCTTTGTTCTTAATGGTTATGTGTGAACATAACACAGTGGCATATTCGTATATTTAAGGCCTGATCTTGCAACCTGTAGGTCATGGTAGTATCCAATGGAACTATTAAAGTAGGTAAGGGATGTAGGACTGACCTCCTATTATGTCTTATGTATCCTACAGAAACTGTGGGCCTGATTCTGATCTGCTTTACTAATGCAGTTTAGAGCCCTGTTACTCTATTGATTTCAGGGGAGGTACTCCTGATGTACATAGGTGAATGCAAAAACCTTTTAAAATGCTTTTCTGTGTTAAGTATTACAGCATTTAACCATACAAAATAGCAAGGGGTGAGGGGTGACAAATAAGGAGGGGGGGGGGGGGGGATACTGATAGTCTCAGAAGGAAAAAAAACAACCATTTCTCCAAAATAAAAATCCTCATTAGCCAATCCATTTAGAAGTACAAGGTCTATGCATAACTGACTCTCTTTGAAAATAGTTTCACCAGAACTAAAAAAATGTTAGTGCAATTAAATGACAGGATGCTGTCTGATCCTGAAGTCTTACATGGATACAGCTCCCCCTGACTCTCAAAGTCTGCACACTTGTCAAAGCTTTACTCATGTGGGTGACCAATTATATGACTAGTCCCACTGATTTCAGTCAGAGACCTCACATCAGTAAGTGTTCAAAAAGCAAAATATAGTTTTTTCAACTGAGTCCTTGATGAGTTAGCTTTTGGTTTAGTAGTAAATTTAGTCCAGATTCCGTAACCCTTGTTCATGTTGATTATTATTTTATTTTATACTGAAGGCCAGATCCTGCTCTCATTTTAACAATAGCATGACTCCCATTCACATTAGCAGGCCAAAACAAAGCCCTCAGGTTTTTATTAAATGCAAGTAAAGGTGGTAGGATCTCACCCTTTATTTTTCAAACTCAGCTTTAAAAATCTTCTGCCATCTATTTTTATTTTAAACAGTTTCTGTTCAAACAAATACTTGAGGAGATTTAATATGAATTTAGAATTATTATAACAATGTCATATACTATAACATAACATAGACATACTTCTACATAACATATGTAGAAGTAATATACAGGCAAGTAAAATCTAATACTTCCTTAAAGAATTTGTAAAAATAACTAATTGTTTTTATATCTCTACCTAAACAAATATTCTAGGTTGTTTTAAAAACATACATGTAATGTAATTTATTTTAAATGTACAGCCAATGTAGTCTTATGAAAACCTGTCGATATGTGAATATAAAGCTTTTGCAACATTCTCCTAGATATGTAATAGAATAGATCTAGCCTGTGGTCTCTACTCAGGCAAAAATTTGATTCAAATGAAGAGAGTTTCATTGAAATAAACATAAAATTTAGCCCTAATAAATTTAGATAGATAGATAGATAGATAGATAGATATAAATGTAAAAGCTCCAGTTATTCTTTTTAACAATTCTCTTCTCTCCAGTGTTAAATTTAAGGCACTTTATGATTTTTCAGCTTCATATTTAAAAAGGCCATGCTTAAAACTCTTTCCATTAATGGTATTCAAAAGTGAGAATGCTGAGCCAATTCCATTTCAGGGTTTGTTACACAAAATCCATATCAGGCTTTGTAAGAAGTGCATGCACATGTGTGTGTGTGTGGTTTTAATTTTTTTTTCTAAAATAGCATTTGGTGTGTATTTATGTATGCATATATATGTGCACATGTGTGTTTCTGGCAACTCTGTAAGATGGAGGAAGCCCTGCAGATAAAGGAAAGACACTCTATTGGTTCCACCAATATTTTGCAATAGTTAAGAATTTTTTTGTGAAAGCAAGTTATAAAATGATTTCTTCACAAGCAGAAACATAAGTTTTTTCTTTGTTTTTTACTCTCCAGCAATGTAAAAACAGTACTTTTATGTCAGGAGGTCAGAAGAGAATGACTTGGACAACTTTTTCCAAGGGGAAAAAGAAAATAGAGGGGGAAAAACCTAGGAAAAAGTCCTACTTTTTGTCATATCCATGCTTAAGTTGTAAAAAACAGAAATAGAAATATGATAACGACTATAAAAAGATAGGGAATGAGTGAAATTTGCTTCCAGTGGGATTCCTTCTTGGACACACAAAAACACCAAGTAGAGTCTGGTACCATCTTTTACCATTTCCTAAAGTGTGTTTTGTTTATTTTTGTATTAATGGTGTGAAGGGTGAAGCTAGTATAGCTGGGTTGTGGGATACAAAGTGATGGGACACAGTACTAGACACATTCAGAATAATTCAGGTCATGGTGATAAACAGGGATCCTGGTTTTCTCTGGTAAAAAAAAAAAAAAATCCCCAATTTTCAGATTAAAAAAAGTAACCTGAAATCCATGTTTTTCCATGTTCAAAATGAAACACAACTCTGTGTGTGTGTGTGTGTGTGTGTATTAGCAATGTTTCATTTTGATCATGAAAAAATTTGGATTTTGAGTTACTTTTTTTAACCCCAAAATTGGAGATATTTTTTTAATCGGAGAAAACCAGGGTCCCTGGTGATAAATGTGTCATGATTTGGGGTTGTTTTCCCTTATAAGCTTTGTTTTGTACCCCAGTGTAGATAACTTTGGAAAACAGGGCTCTGGAAGAGTTATTTTAATCCTGACTGAGAAAAAAAGAAGTCAGTTAAATTATTAAGATTGTTGGATAAAATACTCATGCATTAAGTACTATACTCAAGCAAACCATTTCATACATATGCCTCTGTTAATTGGGATATTAGGCAGTGCTTTATAGAACTTTCTCAAGCGCTAATATATTTTTAGATAAATCCCAGAAGCTGCTGCATACAATTCCTGCTTTATTAAGGTCACAACAGAAGCATCTATATATATTATTGAATTGCTTCAAGAATAGCATTTCTACCTATGCAGAAGGACAGAATAGTGATCAGTGCATTTCTCACTCCCTTTCAATGAGAGCATGTCTCTTTTTTCAGCTCTAAAGTTAATCAGTCCCTTGCTGATGTACTGTCAATTTAGCATAGTAAAAGAGATGTAGACAAGTAAATCCTTCAAATGAATACGGTATCTCATATTAGTCCCTACTAGTGGTTTTGACACTGATATATCACTATCCTCTGATTTCATAAAATTAATTATCTTTCATAAAAAAGTCTTTAATGACATCAACATTCCATGCTGTAAGACAGTATGCTACAATCTCCAGTGCATGGCACACCCAAACTCAAATGGTAAAAAGAAATGTATTGTTATAAGATGTAAATGTATAATTTCAGCTGTGTGGGTGGGACCTCTTATTGATGCATTGTAAGTTCTTTCAGTGACAGACGTGTGAAATTAGTTTCAGACACTGTTTCAGACAATCTATTGATATGTGTGTGACACACTTATATTTGCCTGTTCTGGTCCTAGTGACACCATGATTACTGGTATTTGCAATCCTTGCCCTGGAACACTTCCAGGCAGTTTTATTGTATTGAAATGGCTCTTACAGTTCATTGAGCATCTAGCATAACACTGCTGAATATGATTGGCGCGTTTGCATATATTTATTCAAAAAAAATCAGGCAGTTAAACTGCATAATTATGGGAAAACGAATCATAACAATAAAAGACCATTTAAGTTAACAAGCTTTGTGATCAAAGGATAAATACAGGTTGGATAAATGAGACTCTAGATGTAACTAATCTACATAAATAGGCTTTGGTTTGATTAGAGGAAAGGAATACATTAAAATAATTTAAAGGTATTAAAAAAAGTGTTTTGCTTCAGTAGTTTTATAACATTTAGTTTTATTTTATTTTTTACACTTCTATTCAATAAAATAGCTGCGCTCGGTAATAAAGTACTTTTATGAGTTTTTATTTCTTGATTAACAGTGTTTACAGTGCAAAGAAAATATAAAATAGCGCAAGAAAACAGATGTGACAAATCACAAGTTTTTATTTTATTTTGACCACATTGTGTGTCAACATCCTTAAACATTTTTATGAAAAAAACTTACAATTTTTTGATTGATTTTTAATTAAGGAAAAAACATTAAAGGGAACACTTAAAGGACAATTTCTTGTTTACTGTCTTTATCAGTGGAAAGCAGCCTTTGTAGTATTTGAAAGCTGGGGCATTAAAAATCAATTTCAAGTCTTCAAAGCCATAAACTCTTGCTTGCTTTGTAGATATATACTCTTTTAAAAATGATTGGGTGCTTACTTGACAATTGAATTAAAAACAAAAGGTAAATAATGGCTTCATCAAAATTTTGATGGATTTTAATGCATTTTTAATAATAGAATTTTTATACCTAGCAGAGATACATAGGTGACACCTGAATCACAATTTGAAGCTTTTAAATCAGTAATGTGTTCCTTAAGACAGTTATACTTAATCTTTCATTTATAGATTTTTGTTTTAAAATTTTCTTCATGGTAATTTGTATTTTTAATGAATTGTCATTCAGACAGAGCATGTCACTCATTACCCTTATTTACTATATTTCTGTATGGATCATTACTGACTGCTAAGCAACCACTTATGGATACAATTGTTGTGGTTACCATTCAATAAGAAAACTGAACTGGACTACACAAGATCACATTAGAAAATGTGCCTGGTGCCAATGTTTTAATAGTGTAAAACTGTAAAGGTCATTTACTTGGAAAAACAATTGCTATACAAGAACAAAATAGTTCTTATTGCATCTGAGATAGTGCTTGGGCTCTGATCCCATTGCCACTGGAGCTAAGATAGTTTTCCCACAAACCTCAGTGGAGCAGGATCATGTCTTTAACTGTCCATCAGTTACTCCAAGACCTGTAAAAATAACCTCTTTATATATGAACAACTGCACCGCTGTTACAAATCATATGGCCTCATCCACCAAACGTTTATTGAGTATTTTAATTCACATGAATAGACCCACTGAATTAAATGGAATCACTTACAAAGTGAAGCTGCTCATGTGCATACGTGTGTGCAGATCTCAGCTCAGAATTTATTAGCCACACTGCTCCCTGTTGCTTTCCCTCATCCCTCCTAAAAACACTGCAAAAGCTGCAGAAGCTGTTCATTTCACTTAGCCTCAAACTGCATTCTCTAGTACTCTATTGAGATAATCCTGATGACTGAATATTTGATAGTTTTTGCTGTTCTGCATACACTTGTGTAATTTGATATGCAGATTTGAAGATCATAAAAACAATCCTGCTTTGATGATCATGAGCAAGATTATCCAGCCACAGCTGTAAAGTACCAGTGTGTTCTTTCCTGATCTCTTCATTATTTCAGTGGATCAAATGACAATAAGGATATAGTGGAATTTAGAGTGCCTGGGAAATAATGGATTTAAAAGCTTTTTAAAAATGGCAGTCAAGAAAACCTTAGAAACTATTTCAATATCGAAACCATACTTCAAACAGCATAAATGTGTGTGTGTATGCAGTTAGTGGAAAAGAGAGAGCAGTTTATTTAAAAAAGAAATATCTAGAATTTGAATAGGAGGGAATGTTACTTAACAATGCAGTTCTAATGGCTTTTTTCACATTACTTGATGTATAAACAACTGCTAAACAGTCTTAGAGAAGTCATTGTCAAACTGTACATTCTTATGCAACACTAAAGCAAGCATCAGCTTTACAGACAAATTCTGTTGTCAGATTGTCCTGAGGCAAGAGAGTAGTGAAGGAAGGGCCTCACTCTCTATTGTATGGTTCAAGTTATACATCTTGTTTAAAACTGTACATCCCACTATCGACCTTCAGAATTGAGAATAATGATGAAGAGGAGGTATAATTCATGTGGAATGTGAGGATAATCAACACTCCATCATTTTTATTAACAGCATTAGGTATTAAAAAGTACATAGTAATTTGCATCCCCCTGGTAAGGAACAAATCAGTCAATTGTGTAGCTGGTGGGTGAAAAGTGGGGAAAGCAAAATGTTTCATGACATTTCTTTTCAAGCATAGTCCTGCTTTTGTCTAAGTCTATAAACATAATCTATCTGTTTAAACCACCTGTAGCTTTTTTCAGAGCTAGTTGAACAGAATATTGAAAAGGGATAGACCTTACTGCATAAACATCTTTCGTTTTCTTCATTGACCACATAACATAGATGGTGAAGAGTATATATTTCCCTATCACAGTAATGCAATAGCAATTAAAAAAGGAGAGTTCTTCAGAAGTAAAAAAGCCCTTGTGCTGTAATGTGTCTGTTTCAGACAGGCGTACAGAATCTTGAACAGTACTTTAGTTTCATCTCATCTAAATATAACATTCCAGCTCCATCCCCTGCACCCCTCTATGTACTTTGATTTCTGGCAAAGAAACCCTAATAATTAGTGGCGAGGTTTCCAGATCTTGACCTATTCTGTAAGACTACTGTTTATCCTTGGGTAAAGGTAAAACAAGAGAAACCTCCTTCTGTTAAACAAATGCAAGCTGCAGGATTGTGGACTAATATTGGCAGAGATCTGTTATGGATTTCTTGCAGTCATATCAGTCTTGCTGATGCCAATAAATGAAGAAATAGGCACACATGTTGAGTAGCCAGAGGAGGACTGGAGATATTTAAAGGCGACTTTTTGTTCTGATTTAAATTTTGAGCAATAGGTTTTCTACAGTATTTTATAATCAAGACAATTACATAGTAATTTGGGTTAGAATGCATGCCCAGTTCCCCATCTCAAAACCCAATTTGTTACCACCTGTGGCTATTTCTATTAAAAAAAAGAAACATAATTACTAGGAGTCTCAGCAGTCGAAGAGTAAATTTTTGCAATTACAATACCTCCCTTGGGCAGATGTGTGAAAATGGCAGATTAATTCCTGCCAGGATCTGTCTGTTCCTTTTGCATTTTAGGGTTGCTAGTGGTTTGGTATCATGTACTTATTACACTGGTACTTCTTGAAATGCTCTGGTTAAGGTTAAATGAGCATTTCATTGTAAATCTCTAAAAGTAGGGTTTTATAACACTGACTGAAAAATTCTTTCCAAGTTGAAACTTGACATACAAGGTCTCTGATAAGGAGTAAGAACCTGGTTTGGCTGTCTGAAAATGGAAGCAATATTGTTACATTACCTTTTTCCTGACCAGATTTGAACACGCTGTTTGATTTCAGAAGTGTAACAAGCTGTGGGTGACTGGGGACCATTCCTTCCAGCCCAAATGTCTATGAAATCTATGAAATCTAGTGCCTACCGTGTGCATAGCCATTGCTGCTGCTACTGCTGATCCAGCCCCTGCTACCACTCCTACTACCACTGCCCACAAGTGCAGACCCTGGTAGTTATGCCTCTGTTGGGTTTAGTCATTCTTTGGGTCATATGGTAAGCTCTGGGTCATGTTTGTATTAAAATATATACAATTGAGAGGTGATTATTTGAGCATCATTTAGCTGAACTGTTCATTTATGCAAATTCAGGATATGTCCCCATTCTATATGGTATGTAATACAAGGGAGAACAATAGTGACTAAAAGAAAAGCAATAGTAACCTGTTAAACTGAAATAATTAACAAACTGAAAAAAAGGCTAATCCATCATCATACTTGCTTTAGGGTATGGTATTAAAGTATGTTCATTTAATGAAACAACATGATGTTACAAAGAGGTTTTATTCCCAGGATCAGACCCTCTATTATATGTGATTTCAAATAGGATCTTTTGTTGTATTCATGGTTGCATACAATTCAGAAAGTTTATTTAGAGTGTAATAGCTACAGGTTTTCAGAGCCAGATTCTGAGAATACACACCTGAATTACTTTCCACATGTGAGTGGTCTTATTAATCTTCTACCAAACTTTACTTGCAGTTCTGTGCACCAGCATGCATTAGTAGGATCGCATGCTTGGGTCCTGATGCTCTAAGCTCCCTTACAGAATCATAGAAAATTCAGGTTGTAAGGGGCCTCAGGAGATCATCTAGTACAGCCTCCTGCTCGGAGCAGGACCAGCCTCAACTAGATCATCCCAGCCAGGACTTTGTCTACCCAGGTCTTAAAAACCTCCAAAGATTAAGATTCTACAACCTTTCTGGATAACCTATCCCAGTACTTTACTACCTTCCTGGTGAGAGAGTTTTTCCTAATACCTGACTTAAACTTCCCTTGATGCAACTTGAGACCATTGGTTCTTGTTCTGTCATTGGCCACAACTGAGAACAGTCTAGCTCAAGGGAAGGCAACCCCTGACATGGGTGCCAGAGTGTGGCACGTGAAGGCATTTTGCATGACACTCGTGCCTTGGGATGGATGGTGGGGAAGGGACCAGGGCTTCGCTGCTACAAAAAAGATTGGGCCCCTCACAGCTCTCCCGCCATCCACTCCTGGCACGCCAATATCTTACAAGTTGAGGTTGCAGGTGTTTCTGGCACTCTGCCCCCAAAAGTTGCCAACCCCTGGTCTAGCTCCATCTACTTTGTAACCACTCTTCAGGTAGCTGAAGTCTGTTATTAAATCCCCCTTCAGTCTTCTCTTTTCCTGATTAAATAAACCCAGCTTCCTCAGCCTCTCCTCATAATTCATGTGCCCCAGCTCCCTAACTATGTTTGTTTCCCTCCGCTGGACTCCTTCCAATTTGTCCACATCCTTTCTAAAGCATGGGACCCAAAACTGGTCTCAGTACTCCAGCTGTGGCCTTATCAGTGCTAAATAGAGGGGAATAATCACTTCCCTCAAATTGCTGGCAGTGTTCCTACTAATGTAGCCCAGTATGCCATTAGCCTTCTGGGCAAGAATGGCACACTGTTGCCTCATATTCAGCTCATTGTCCACTGTAACCCACAGGTCCTTTTCTGCAGAGCTGCTGCTCTTAGCCAGTCATTCACTAGCCTGTACCAGTTCATGGGATTGTTCCATCCTAAGTGCAGGACTTTGCACTTGTCCTTATTGAACCTTATAAGATTTCTTTTGTCATCTTCAAACTTGATGAGGGTGCACTCCATCCTGTTTTCCAGTTCGTTGATGAAAATATTGAACAAAATCAGCCCCAGGACTGACCCCTGGGGCACTGAACATGATACTGGCTGCCAACTAAACATTGAGCCATTGATTACTACCCTTAGAGCCTGAAGATCCTGCCAGTTTTCTGTCCACCTTACAGTTCTTTCATCCAACCCATACTTCCTTAGCTTGCTTGCAAGAATGTTGTGAGAGACCATATCAAAAGCTTTAGCTGAAGGATTAGCCTTACTTCAATATTGATTCCCACTGAAGCAAGTGTGATGGTTGTGCATGAGCTCATAAACCCACCTGCAAGCAGCTTTTTTTTTAAATCTAGGTTATAGAATAGTACTGTACAATATTGAGGAGGAGCAACTTAGTCTTAATAAGTGTCCATGTTCTTCATATGTACATGATTTTTTGCTGGTACTTTTTAATTTTATTTTTGTGGTCGTATAGCTGTTTTATTTTGGTTGATTTTTGAAAGAGGAAAGGTATACATATATTTATTTATGTTAGTTTGATGTGGATTTTTCTGACATGGGCACACACAGAAGATTGCAATGGCTCCTTTGGAAAACTTGCAGTTCATTCTTGAAAATCCATGGGAAAAAAGGGTTTGTGCTTCACATCAAAATGTCAATGTATCTAATAATTTTCTTTTGATTCAAGTGGGCATATGCTGTCTCTGAATTCCCTGCCAATTAAATAGAATTATAAACCCCAAACCCCAAATTCCAACAATTCACTCCTCCTACCAATCAGCTGTTTATAATCTAGTATTAACACCCACATGCACTGACCTATACCTCAGTTTCCCTACTTCAGGTGAAACTAATGCATCTTCTAGCACTACACTGATAGATGACAAGTCTGGAGTATTCTGGAACAGGGCAGAGCATATCCCAGACTTCCATACTGTCTGCAAAGAACATCATACAACATACCAATTTTTTCAAGTTTTTAAAGAGTTTTTGCAACTGTGACTGTTTGCATTTTTTTTTTTAAGGAGAGAGCAAGGATAATGTAGTCTTATCCAAGACCATGGTTTTTATAGGTCCAAACCATCATCTAAATATCTCTGGAAGCTCACATGTAATTGTGCAGATTTTAGAACATAGCTGTCATGCTCTAAGTTACTCTGCTTACCAAGCTAGTTACCACTTTCTGTGCTGTTTCTAGTTTTGCAGTTTATTTAATGTAAAGCCCTAAGTGCATGACAGATATGGATGATAGAAGAAGATGTCTAGAAATAAAGGACGAGGTCCAAAAAAAAAGACATAGGTGCTTAAACCAGGACTTAGATAGATGTTAGGTGTCTAAGTCCCAAAGTCTGATCCAAGAAACAGCTGCTCACTATCAAAATGAGCAGAACTTCTTGGTGCCATTCATTAGTTAGGCCACTAAGCACATAGAAGTGTCCAGAGTTGTAGTTCATACTCTAGGACTGTTTATGCATTTTACATTAAACAACAATACAATAAGAAGCAGAACTAGCCTTAGAAACAGAATGGGACTCCCTTTTTGTAGTGGGTGACTTCACCACTGAAGTACAGCTTCGACCGAATATATGGAAAATGCTCTGGGCTAGTTTATAGCCTGGTAGTTAGGGCAAACTTGTGTGACATGGGAGTCATGTGTTTGAACCCCTGCAGACTTAGAATGCAGGTCCCCACTCTCTGGGCAAGAGTCAGTATATTACCAATAAAAAGTGGATACCATCTCCTTCACCCCCTTCTCTTCTGGAAGCTATGTTTTGAACAAAAATAATAAGCCTTTGTCAGTTCTTCAAAATAACAGTTTGAAGTGCTTATCTTCAAGACAAGATTCTGGGCATTAGAGTCGGAACAGATAGAGGTTTCCCCCTGCACCCTGATTGCAGAGCTTAAGCTCTGGAGGAGGGCAGGTATTAAGTCTTGTGCTTAGTATAGCTTGGTGTAGGTGGCTTTCCACTCTGGATATCGATTTTTAGATCATAGTTTTGAGGCACCTGATTCTCCACCTGCCCCGCACAGAGCATCTATTCACTTAATTGCATTTTGGAATCCATTTTGAGGGCAAAGCATTTAAGAAGGTGAGCCATAGGCCCCTGAGCTTCATGCTCCCAGGACGTTCTCACCATTGCACTGTGTATCCATGTTGGCCTCTCCTCAACAGCATCATGGTCCTGTACAGCCTGCCCCTACTGCTGACCTGTGGCCCCTCATCCTGCTGCACTTGCAGGCCGCCCTTGCTACTTCTGAACTGCATGCCCTCGTGGCTCCAGACTCACCTTCTACTCCCCAAGCTATCCCCAGGGGTTGAGGCTGGAAGTGGCAATTGGACAAGGGAGTGGGACCCCAGAGCCCTCAGCAGCTGTTGCAGCTGGAGTGATAGGGGGAGCAGCAGCCAAGCAGGAACCTAGAGGTGTGCAATTTAACCCCTCATTGGTTGCATGGAGCCTGCAGGCCACCAGTTGAACTGCCCTGGTGTAATAGATCCAAACCTAGCATTTTTTAAAGTGGTCATACAGATGCACACAACTGCAATGCTTCTAAAATATATTTAGAGATATAACTTCTCGTTAAATTTGTACAAGGCCAAATTATTCATTTTATGTTGCAGATAAATCAAATTGTTGTAATTTACCACTGCAAATCTGACTTATGAAGGCATGTGATGTTATCAGTTTTGATAGTCTGATGCCCCTTTATCAAAATTCAGTTATCGATTCAGTACCATATTCAGAGGGTCTGACTCTCACCAGTGTAGAGTAGACAATAATAATGCTACTGTATCAGTGGAAGAGTAGAGCCTTGTGCTTATATACCCTAAAATATATGGAATAAAATAAACAGCTTCTTTTAAAACAACACATAGGAAATAATTGCATGCCCTAAATGAATAGATGAACAGAAGTAAATAGCAATACTTTTTTTACCCTTCAATGAAGGATTTATCGAAATCAGATTACTTTTATCGCCTATCGGAAAATCTTCCTGAAATACTTTACAAATTCCTTTACTGTTCCTGAAGTGCCAGGGTAAGTGTCTACTTGATTGGGAGAAGTTTTCAGGAAGGTGAAAGAGTTTAGTGCACAGCCTAAAGAAAAAATGAGCTCAATGAGCTTTGGGAAAATACAGATCTGTCTCTCTAGATTTCAGGAATGTCATACAAATAGACAGCTGAAGTGCCTTAGTCATAATTTGTCTTCTTTCTTTGGCAGCATTGCTCCAAAACTATACTATTGCTCAAGCCTGAGAAGAAAAGGATGGAGCTGGAGTATTATTAACTCTTTTGCAGACTTACATTTAGAAATCTGCTGAGTCTTAGCAGAGAGCACGCCACATATAGTGTTTGATTCCTGGACAAACAGTTCTTTCAAAAATCTACTGAACTCCAACTATGTGATACCCATGCAGAATAGTTTCTTAGGTGTATACGACCAGGAGGTTGAACATATACTGTACAGGAACGTCTTCATAATGTGGTTTCTATGACTAATGGGACATTGTGACATTTTTCCTGTTCCTTGGCAGCTTTCTGCAACATACATCATATATATATGTGGAATTATAGAGCCATGCTTAAAGACTCAGCCCTGCTCCATTTGAACTAAATGGGCTGATCCAAGACCTGCTGACACAATTTGATAGGAGCCTTGAATTCCAGGAGCCTTAGATCAGGGCTGGTAGAACTCTGTGGTGGAAACTGAGAAGGATGTATACGTAATATTAAGTTCGTCTTACAAATTGAATACATGTAAGACCTTCAAAAATAATGTCTCTGTTTTTCTCCTATTAACAGATTATGAGTTTAGGTTTGTCAGCCTTAGAGAAAGATTTTGATCTAGTTACAGGTTTCTCTCACTTTATGTGGGTTCTATATGTGTGAATTCGCTCTTATGCGATGACCCTTTTTATACCAAAAATTTGTGATATGCGAGATAAATGCACTCTTATGCAATTAGTGTGGTGGAAGCCTGCAGTTAGCTGCTTTGTGCGATGTATTATGGGAGTGATGCGCACCAAAATATAGTTTCCTGTGTGAATCTATGCTCCTCACTCGCTGTTTGCAACATGTGTTTCTGTAGTTGCCATCCCCATTATGATAGTGCTCTGTGCTTGTGTGTACTGTCTGCTGTTGGCGAGTACCAAAATTGTCTTGTAAAAGTGGTAGAAATGGGTCTATGGGTCAGTAGAGTCGAGGTCTTGGAACATATCCCTATTTGTTACATTGTAAAGTGGGTTTTCTTTATGCAAATTCGAGTTATGAGCTGTGTTCCAGGCACGCATGTACGGCACAAAACGAGGGAAACCTGTATCTACCATAAAATAGTTCAGGTTTTATATTTTTTCTTTTCACAGAAAACATGTTTCAGTACTCTCAAAAAAGGCAAATAATAGTAGAATAGAAGTAAGAATAAGACACATTTTGAATTCTTTACATTGGAAGTTCATGGGGTCAGAGTAAGATCTTTCAAATTTAAAATTAAACAAAAAATGCAAGGGCATGAAACTGTAAACCAGAGTGCATGAAAAAAGGAAAACTGCAAGAGAAAAAGAGATATTTCTCATTCTTTCAAGACAGAGTTGTAAAGGGAGAAAGGAAGGAGACTTTTTTTTTTAAATTATGGAGAAATACTTTTGAATGTTTTCTACAGTTTTTATTTCCTAGTTTTTGTAAGCTTGTATATAATGCAATAGATTCTGTTTTCAGAATGAGCATTTAATATGTAAATGGGGAAGTCAAATCAATGAATACCAATCAATATAGATATCAAAGACAGTAGCAAAGATTTTTGTTGTAGTGGTTGTTTGTGAGTTGGCATTCCTAGAGTAAGCTGATACCGTGATAAGATGGTGTGGGTATCATTCTAGTTGGTTATTTGTAGTTGAGTCAGTTAATTGTAGTAAACATAATATCCTGTTAGGAATGCTAAGGTAGCCTCAGGATGGTAAGAGCCATAGATAAAAGGTTCATTAAAGCATTTCAAATTCAATCATGAGGTTTCATTGCACCCATCTGCTACTAGAAAATATAATTGGAAACTTGATTCGTTGACCTTTAACTGTTATTTTGGACCATGGTTTTCAAATTCATATTTGCAAGTTAGACTCATGAAGTTAATTTGGTAACATTAATGCCAAGTGTATTTTAATGCAATTACTTTTTCTTTTCTTTTTTTCCAATTTTTTTATCCAAAGTTTTTTTTTTTCGTTTTTTTAAAATACAGTCAGATTTAATAGTTTGTTGTATATTCTGCTAATCCAGTCAAACAGTTATTTAATATTGAATGTGGTTAAAAGTAACTAATGTTCAACTTCATTAAGGCTTCTATTAAAGCGACGGCTTGCTGAACTTTTTACTGTTATTTTATGCACGAACTAGTACCTCTTATTAATTATTTCCAGGGGTCTGTGTTACACTATGATTATACTTACAGGCTCCAATTACACCCAGATTATACAGCATGGCACCAGGGCTAAGTAAGCACTAAAATTATGGAGTACTTCAGGTATTCACTCCTTAAATATGTTCCTCCTGGCACAGATGTTATCTCATGTGGGTGGGATAACACACACATCCTCCAGCTTGTCTCCTACATGTGTGGCATACAGGTAGAGAGTCTTGTAAAATTACAGGTTACTTAGAAAAAGCAGGAAACATGTTGTGATAAGTGAGCAGGATTTAATGTCCTCTCAGTGATGGTATACTGTTCTGTTGTCTGAAGACCATGTAATGGAGAAAGAAGTGATTAGACAGGTGCTTCTTAAGCTAGTGAGATCAATTCCTAATATCTTTATACAATATAGGGACAGATGTATGCCGCATAACCTTATAATTCCATTTCACAGCTTTTCCAAGTACTGGGGAGCTCAATAAATAGGAAGCCGATTATATTGGTGGTATAACTCCATTAATAGGATTCAGATCTGCCTTATTGACAAGCCGGTACTGTTAATATGATCCAGTATATTAAATTGACAGGAAAACAGGAACGATAGAATGCAGCAACCGTCTAATTGGCAGGGTAGCTCTTTAAAAAGATTTTTAATGTGGTTTTTATTGACAACATATTTTCAGTACAGATCTTTGATGAACAATGTAAATATATGGGATACAATAGGACCAGTAAGTTAAAGTAGTGATTGTGCTTGTTTTCCATACTTCCATCTTAACTTCGATAGAAGCCGTATCAAACTCTCTCCCAAGACCTTCACAAATGCCTCTTACAGCATCAGTCTAACTGCAATGCTCATAGGCATTTGACATGTTGTGAATTATTTTAAATGTGCTCATCTTTTTTTTAAATGAATAGAAGCAATAAAGAGTAATGTAATAATGTGTTATGAATTTCATTATGTTTATTTATTGACTCTATGATAGCAGAGGCAGAGCTATTGCATTTTCAGCTGGAACTCTTTATATAGTGTGATATTTGGCACCTCTTACTATAGCATTTCTTGCACCTTCTCCAAAATGTAGTTCATGATAAGAAATTATGTTACAGTTAAATAAATATTTTTTTGCTTCTTTTTACACATCTTGTTTGTATTCTCATTGGATACTCACATTTTAGATTCTTTGTCTCAAATCAAAATGAGATTCTAAGACCTGCTAATGAAAAACATCCATCTCACAGCAAAAGGAAATAAGATTTGGATCTGAGAAGCCTTTTCTTTTAAATCCCACTTCAGTGAAAGAGGAGGCTTGAAGATAGGCTACCACTTGTTTCCCACATTCTTTTCTTTATCAGTGGCTGCAAAGATTGTCTCTTACATCTTCTATTGCAGAGGATGTTAAAACAAAAATAAGAATTGGCATGGTTGACTGAAAGCTTTCCCTCAGAGCGTGGGGAAGACCTGATCCTGAAGAAATGACTTTCTCTCATGGGCTTTTTATTTCAGGTGGGAAAATCTGTTTTTTCTCATCTTTACTTGTATTTGTCTTCTACTTTTTTAGGAGGGCAACAAAAAAAATCTGTCCAGGTGAGACTACCTTCCTTTTAGTTTCTACAGTCTTAGATCTCCATTTAACTATCTCTAAAATCAATGGATATGGATTAGGTTGTACGCTTGCAAGTCCTTTTTTATACTCCACACTCCTATTTTTGTTGGGCAGAGTTCTGTTATTCTTTATATGCCTTTGGGGCACTTACGCACAATTTGCAGTTTTGTTATCCTCTATTACCTGTGTAGCTTGGACACATACTGTATTCAGGTATATTAAATATACATGGTAGGCTTTGCATTTGCTACAGCTGTGCATGCCTAATGTACATTCATAAGTCACAAAACTGTAGCCAGAAAAGAACACACAGTTAGTGGGTATTACACCCCAGAGGAGGAGACACCTCCCATGTTTTAAATGTTTAGGGCACTTGCCTTAAAAATGGGAAATTTGGGTTCCAGGTCCCCCTTACCCAAACAGGTTTTGAACATGCATATCTTCTGACTACCCAGCATAGTGTTTTAATCAACAGGGTAGGCATTATGAAGCAGTCCTCTCCAGCTGAAGCTGGTCTCCTGGGCAGCCAAGGGAGGAAAATATGCAAAACCAGGATGGAAAGCATGAACTTTTGGGTATGTAGCTTGATGAGATGGATTCTGTCCTGGAAGAGAGCAGTCCATGTGTTCTAGCCTCATATTCCCAGTGGGGTAGAAACTTCCATATCACTCAGTCAACACAGCTCCAAAAAGGTGAACAGGGTTTCAGACTGCCTCAACCATTCTAATACCAATATTAAGTATAAGATATGAGAGGTAGTAGTGCCACTCTTCTCACAGCTTGTTAGGCTTCATCTGGGGTATTGTATGCAGTTCCAGGCTCTGGATTTCCAAAAAAAAGGATGTGGAACAAGCTAGGGACTAAAGACAGATGAGCAACATTATAAAAGGGTTCGAACACAAGCCTTACAAAGAGAACTTGAAAGAACTAAGCATGTTCAGCTTGCAGAAAATGTAATTAAGAGAGGGCATGGTAGTTGTCTTGCAGCTGAAGGCAGGATCCTTAACAATGGATTTAAACTGCAACAGAAAAAGATTTAGCTTGGATACCAGACTGCTATCACAGCAATGAAACAGTGAAATAGACTGCCTAGGGAAGTTGTAGAATCTCCTTCAATGATGTTTTCAGTAACAGGTTGGATAATCATTGGCTAGGGCTGATTTGAGAGTAGCAATGCTAGGAGTGTGGTTTGAAGAACAACAGCTGGAAAGCCCAGGAGATCCCTCCACAAGCACAGACAAAGAGACCTCCCAAAGCATCATTCAGAAACCATGAAAAGAGCTTAGTCCCCCAAAGAAGATAGAAATAGGAAAGGACCATACTCAGCTGCAGGAGAATCATAATCAGCTTGGTTAAAAATGAAGATTAAAGGAGCTGGTATAAAGTTTATGGAGGGGATGGGGACATAGAAAAGGGAGTTCTGGCTCTCTCTTTAGCGTATGTGATACATAGATTTGTGTTCCCAGGTTACAGAGTGGAGGGTACCTGGTTATCCCATGCTTCTGCGCTTTGGTGGTCATGATGTGTGGGCAGGAAGGAATATCATCCCCTCTTGTGTGCTATGGGTGTCTAGGTTTTTCTCTCTTTTTTTTTTCTTTCCTCAGAAGCATTGGGTATCAGCCATAGACAAGGCTGGGAATTTGCCTGCGGTTTGCGAATAAGGTTTAACACACCCAGAGGTTCCAGGCTAGAGGCTCCTGCTCCTCTGCTCAGGTTTTGCACGTACACTTATGTATCTACAGTACATGGGTAAGAGAACTGCAAACTGTGTGTAAGTTCCAAAATGACATTTAGGTGTACAAAGGATAATAAAATCCTGCCATGTGTGCCTTATGTGTTTATGAATAGACTGTTGCCAGAATTTGGCAAATAACAAATGATACTATATGGATGGGAGACTGATTTGGCCAGGTGAACCTGTTACAGATTCTTAAATCAGATGGTGGGAGAGGTGGGATAGCACTTATTCTTTTTATTCTTCTTTTTCGGGGGGCAAGGGGAGTGTCCATAGGTTTAAGCAACTTTTAGTTTTGTTATAATAATACTGCTTCCTTTGAGTGAGACAGAAAAAAAGGAATGAAGGCCATAGGTAGCCTTTCAAAAACTGCACAAAGAGCAGAAGCTGGTGGTAGCCATCATCCTATGGTTATTTTATTATTTTTGCTGTTGTGTGTTTCTTAATGAGAAAGTACTTTTGCCTAATGTTACATCTTGTTTTAAAATTTAATAAAAGCACAGTGAGGATCTTTTAACAGAGAAACTCATTTTACAGTCAGTAGAAGCTTTTTATCTATGTCATATAAAGTATGCCTCAAAGATGCACTTCCAGAAAGAGATGAAAGTGTAGAATAGAATAGGACAATTGCCTTAGATTTATTTAGAATGGCTAGAATCGCCTGGCTTTTTAATTTTGTCCTTCAAATAAGTAAAATGCTTCATTAGTGATTTATGTCCAACTCATTGTTTGCTGTTGGGCCAGTATTTTCTGTTAATGGAAAACATTTGAAGTTTTTAGATTCAAATTGAAAACTAAGTCTTCAGGCCAAGTAAACACATTCAGCAGCAATCTTACTAAGAAATCTTTTGTGAAAAAATGTACTGTCTCAAACAGTTTCTAACAAAATGAAGGTAGTTGCCCTTGCAAAACTAGATTTGGCAGAATACTTCATTTGTTTCGTGAAGTGATTGCCAACATATCAGATCTTTGTTGTTCACAGGAGAGGAAAAGTACCTGGAATTACAGTTTTTAGAGAAAAAACTACAAGGTGCTTGAACAAGATAGCAAGTGGCAGTTGGGTAAAGGGGAGAGATGTTTCATTTCATTTTCTAGTAATGTTTAATTAAAAAGATGTTAGAGTCAGCAAAGACATTTTGCTTTATTATAGTTTCAGCTATGAACACCTACATAAAATAGACCTGCACTGAATCATTTCTGAAAATGTGATACTTGTTCTTGTAATTCTGAGAAAAAAATGCATATTCTAGTAGCCTAAGATTCATAAATCTGATTAATGTTAAATCTTTTTTGGATTTTAATATAATTCTTCTAATAGGACAAATATTTCTGGGTATAAGTAATCTGGAATACTTGAATGCTGTATTTCTTTAAAATTTTCTGCAGTTTTGTTGGTTTCAGACTAATTTTTTCAAGGGGGGTTGTTGAATTAAAAGCTGGAAAATTCTGCCTTCTTTTTCCAATTGTCTTACATAAGCTACTTTGAAACTAAGCAATAGTGAATTTCAGACTGCAGAAGTACAACATAACAATAGTTTGAACTGAAAAAGCAATTCTGAAATTATAGTCATCCAAACTCTATATATGTGCCAACATCCACATTTGCACCAGTAAAAATATTTGCACGCCTAGCCTGGAATTCTCTGCATTAAAACATGTAGAGATAAAGTTTGTTCCCTTTGAATCTTGGATCTTCCCATATGCAAAGGAATTTCTGGAATTTCTAGCATTGACACACATCATTTCCTTTCTGTTATTAAACCCAAAGGAGATGTCTCTGGGAAAGGAAATCCCTAGAGGCATCATGAAGTTCTCCTTCATTGTTCCACTGGGGAAGGGTGGTGTATTCTTGAACCATGTGGAATATAAGAGATGCTCTCTTTTTTCCAAAGATCTTTGTGAAAGAATAGAATACCTAGAGCCATCTTGGAAATTCACTTTTACAAAACATTAAAAAATCTTTTCAACTGGAGAAGCTTCCATCATCTATATTCCTTGTGTTCATAGATTTATAGAAATTAGAAACAGAAAATAATTATTAGTTCAGGAACTCCCTCAACACTAAAATATAAGCCTTGTAATTCTTCATTTGATGCTTTTTCCAATTGTGTTTAAAATATCTCAAGTGATGGAGCTTGCATAACTTTGCCTTACAGGTCTATCCAGTCTAATGAACCTAATCAGGAAGTTGTTCCTGCTATTCAGCCTTTTTTCTTTTTTTAATCCCCTTTGTCTTAAATGAACCTCTTTTGCAAGTAAATGTAACTAATTAAATCTAACTAAAGACTTTTAAACTTGTACATGTATTAGTTTAAACTGGAAAACAGTGTTACTCAGTAATGGTACTGCTGTACTGAAACCCCATAGCATAACATGAATGTATGCAGGTGAGTTCCATAATGTACAATATACAATTTTCTAGGACTAGCTTCTTTGTCACTAGTAACATTTCTGTCTATACTGCTAGATCCCTCTCTAGCCCAATGCATTTGTCATTTTTAATCAGTGAAACTGATGAATGTAGCTCAAAGTAACTGTACTTTTTTTTTAGTAACTGGTGGCAAGATGGGTTAGTGCTATTAATCTGCTTACTTGAGTGTAGGCCATGACACTTTGTTATAGCCCTGGGGTTGGTTAATCTATTCCCCAGCATAGCAGCTCTCCTTCTGTGTTTTGTGTGGGAACTTTTGACCCGCACTGAGCCTGTGTCAGAAAGGGTGTAGTCACTACTCTGTACCAGTGCATTTGAACCTGGTGAAGAAACCATAGTATGTAGGGTTGGTAAAGGAGTCCCATTGTTTCCATTCCATCTTTGCCCCTTTATGTGGTGGCTCTGTGGAAAATTCTAATTATATGAAATAATTGTTGAACATATCTACTACATTTTGTTCTCACAAGGGTGACCAGCAAATGGTTTCCCAGAAAGCAGAATTATCAGAGGAACTGTTTGCACATGTATACCAGATGCATAAACTTTTTGCTTGATAAAATCCTGATATGCACACACAAGGTGTATCTACACATGCATTTAGTGCAACTGAATATAGTTCAATCCAACTTACAGTCTACATGTGCATTTAAGCACAGTAATTTACTGCACTGCCGGATACCACTTGTATCTGACAGAACTATCCAGTAGTGCGGTAAATTAGTCTACTTTACCCTAATTACCATGTACATGTAGCTGGTGACGCTTTACTGAGCAACAAATTAGTCTGCTGTGCAGTAAAGTGTCTCATGTAGATGTGCTCACATCATACTTAGTAGGTTTTTAGTTTGTCCTTTTACTTCCTTCCTTCACAAAACAGTTTTAAAAAAATGTAATAGAACAGTAATTCTGAACTAAATTTTCTAAAAGGCTGTAACTTGCTAAAGAATTTACAGTTTTTTGGAAGGGGTGAATTCACATGTTGACCAAAATTTGGCTGACTCAAAATACCAGTTTTTGGGGGTGGTACTCTTCCAAGAATTTTGCATTCCAAGGACAGACTCAAATCCTTGAGAAATTTCATGAATAAATAAGATAGTTGTGTTATTAATATTGCATATGTATACCATGGTCACCTGTGATGACAAGGCCAGTGAAGAGGTTTTTTAGAGGCCACTGTAGGAACTGCCAAAGGTAGGAAATATGAATACTCAATAAATTGGTATGTTATACATTATTCTTTCTCAAGACCATTTGGAAGTGGATCAGTTTTATTAGATCTATGAGACTAAGCTATAAAAACATGGCCTTTCCTTTGAAAGAAGAGGTATGGGCTGTTAAGATGCAGTTATCCATACTGAAAGAGCACCTCACAAATATTTTCATTAAACATTTTACACATTATAGATGCATGTCTCTGCTTTTACCTCCAACAAATCATTATGGTCTTAACCATAGCATCCCATAATGGACGAGGTAATAGCCAATTCCTAAGAAGACTATAGTATCCTAGCTCAAAAAATAGAGACCAAATTCTCTGCTGGGGTATTTCCAGTGACTTCTACAGTTCAGCTGGATTGATGTGCTTATGTGACAGCAGCACTTGTGGTCTTATCCTTAGTTCGTATGATGTAAATTTGTGAACCTGGAATAATCAATCTGTTCCATGTAACTGAGTTTAAAAGTTAGTATGTAATATAGACATAAGATATTGTACTAATAATATCTATCACTTTAATCACCCAGAAAAATCTGGGTAGTCAAAGTGCAAAAGAAAGGCCTTTTTTTATAGGTAATAACATTTTCAAAATCTATAGTTTTCTTAGAACTACAGTTATGCAGTATAAAATGATGTGATTAATGCATCTGCTGAAATTATTTCCAGTGAAGTTTAATGAAAACATGGAATTTCAAGGGGGTTTTATATATATATATATATATATATATATATATATATATATATATATATATATAAAACTTTTTTTTTTAAATGTCTGACTATTTGGTAAGGCTGGGATTGTCAAATCAACATAAAGAATTAAGGTATCCAAATCTCTCTGAAGTTGAATGCAAGTTCAGTGTCTAATTCCCTTAGTCTTTTTGGAAACTCCCACCCTCTCAACTTTATCATTAATGGATATGCAGTATATGTAAGCATTTTGCCCTCTTGTGGTTGCTTGCAGCTTACAGTACCCTGATATAGCTTATCACTGATGTGGGATTTCCACTAGTTTAAATGGTAAGGTTTATGTTAATGGAAATAAAGGAGGAAGATTCTACATCCAGCTATTCAGGTATTAGTGGTTTATCTAATAATTATGTTTATTCTTTTGTAGCAATGGACATATTTTAGGATGACCCCCACCTGTTTGTTTTTTCTGCAGTGTACAATATGAAGAAAATTGGTCAAAGTATTATTGAGCTGCAAGTCAGTAACAATTACTTTGAGTATGGAAATTTTCAGTAGCAGCTCCAGAGTTAAGATTGCAATTACAGTTTAAACCCTACTTTTCTCGCCCCTGAAACTTGGCATAGGAAAACTTTATTTTTCTAAAGACAATATTTTCACTACTTACACTAGATTAAATAAGTGAGGAGTACCAAGTGCACTTTAATATTTGTATTCAAATGTATGTGTCAAAGAATGTTAGTTAACCCCCCCCCGAATATTTAGAAGAATGAAAATGAATACTCTCAAACTGTCTCTAAATGTGTATATATTAAGCATTGTACCCGATATTAAAAAAAAAATAACCTGTGTCTTTGTGCCCAATTACCATCTATAGGAGTTATGCTTACACCATAATATTTATAACATTAGACATTTTGTAAATCTTAGGTCAGATCTTTGGTCCTACCCTGGCTCTTTTCTGCTCTTCTGGCAGCCCAAAGAATGAAGAAAGCTTACTTAAAAAATGTATTATGTTTCCTTTTGTATAGGCAAATCCCTGGGTTATATAAATCTGGCAAGTTCCTTGAACACTACACATTGTTGTCCCTTTTGGCACTGAAGGCTGTAGGGGGCATTGGCAGAATATACCCTTAGAAGGGACAAAATACATACCAGCATAGTATGGCTTTGGGTCTTCTCTAACTTTTGTGCCAGGAGTCAGTTCAACTACAGATACTTGCACAAAGAGAGCAACATTTTGATGAAAAATCAATTCTGAGCCTATGAAATATAAATGGAAATTAAATATGTACTAAATAATGTTACTCCTCTTTTTCTTCCTGTAATTAAGTAACATACTAGCCTTGGGAAAGAAATGGATTTCTCTCAGGGAGACAAATATGAGAAGCTGGATATCTCTGGAGAGTGATGAGTGAAGTTAGAAGAATTTAGGTAAAAAATTGAAAAGGACACTTTTGGGAGGTGATACATGTAGGGTGGTTTAAGCCGAAGTTGAAATATGATCTACATCTGTAAAATAGCATTTCTTGCATTTGGAGCATAATAATAGAAATTATAACTAGCTTTGTGGTCCATGTCAAAAGTGAACAATGTAGCTTCAGGTTTTTTGATTCTGGGTAACCTTTCATCTTAAGTAATTTGTGATTACAAGGAATTTTTATGTAAGTAAGAGTAAGAGGTTGTTTCCTCTGCCCAATAATGGTTGGGATGAATGGAACTTGGAAGTTAGTTTTTGGTTGGGTCTACAGGTCATGTATGCTGGGAGGATATGTGGTAATTCATTAGTATGTGTAGACCATAATGGAAATGTAGATGTTGCAGAGTAGGAGACCATAATTGGTTATATTTGTATACGCTGATATTGGCATGGCATGAGGGAAGAGTTAAGGTTGTTTTTGGTGTATGTAATGTGAATTTATACATGAATATTTAAGTGATTGCATAAACTATAAAATTATTTCAATATGTCTTCCTTAATTATATGATTTTTATTGTTATGCCTTTAAATGCCTATTTTTAAACAGTGTCATTAATGTAAATACATTACAAATTATTTGTTAAGGGATGGGGTTAATACTGTATACATAAAAAAGTAAAAAAAGGTTTTTGTCCTGTATTAGGTGAGCAAGGTCAGGTTTCCTAAAGAGCCAAGCACCAAACAGCTCCCACTTGGGGACCATGTACTTTGATAGATTTAGCTTGATTTCCTGCAACTTCTTTTTTTAGAGTACTTTTGAAAAGATCCTTGTTCTGAGAACTTCTGAAAAGCTGGCCCTAAGGACTTGCCCAAGGTCACAGAGTGCCAGTGGCAGACACTTGTGACTAGAACCCATGACTCCTGAGATCTAGCTTTGCAGAGTAGGGCTGTCCAACCTCAAAGCAGGGGCTGCGTTAGCAGGGGCTGAATACCATGGGGACAGTACTAGTAAGGCCTCCTGGCCTGTATGTCCCACATGTGCCTGCAGGTGTGCATGCAGGTGGGTATTGCAATATTCACAAAGGTGGCCCTCTCCTACTCTGTTGCACCACATGTGCATGGTTGGACACTCACCCATGCAGCGTATCACCCCACCTCACCTTCACCTCCCAGCAGGCTTCCCTATGGCACCAAGTCTCATGGGCACTCCAAGATGCCAAATACTCTGGAACTGTGGGCTGTGCCATGCCATACCATGCTGCCCTGCCCCCTCAGGGAGGAGCTTACACTGGAAGGGAGGGGAGCCCTGAGACCATGGCTACTGCTGCAGCTGAATTAAAAAGGGCTGCAGCAGCCAGGTGGGACTCCAGAGGCCACATGTTAACCACTTGTGGGTTGCACACTACCTGGGGCTGCTCATTGGACAGGCGTGGTCTAGAACATGTTTCCTCTTTTCATAGGTTATACCCATGAATTGTCCCCTAACACCACTCCATTTAACCTTTTAGCTCCTAATAAAATGAGCTCTTGTAAGCCTGATTTGATAGCCCTGTGCAATCCTAAAACCACAAAAGTCATTTGGAATCACAAGAGTAAACATTTTATGCAGTGTTTTGAAAACAGAGGAGTAGAAGTCCGATTCTACTGTCAGGCATATGGCTTTCATTGCTATATATCCTAAAGAAAATTCACACGTGCAAAATCCAATTATTTTTAAAACAACATACGCAGTGATACACACTCCATATCTGAAATTAGAAACTGCTTGAGAATCTTAACACAAAGTGCCTGATAATACCAACTGTCTGTGCCAGAGACTTAACAAGCAGTAAGAAGCACAGTATAAATAATCTTTATTAACTGGTGGATGGGAACATCTCTTTTACAAAAACAAATAATTTGTAGGATTATTTTAAATCACTTAAGATACACAAGGAAGAGAGCCAAGTCTGATTTTGTACATTCTTTTAAGAATGAGAGTTGCTTGACTGTGGTCTGTAGCAAGCAACATAGAATAGTAGGTTTTACACATGCGGTCACATTTTTCTAAGCTGTCAATATCCCATGCAGTCCTGTTCACAACAGTAAATAATCCTTATAATGGTGGACGTTCATAAATTTGCACACAAAGAAAACCCAACAAACCTAAGAAATAAAGTTGGGAGGGGAGAAAACAAATATTTAAGAGACCAGTCATTTATGTAAACACTTGCCGTGCAACATTAAACCTTACCTTGGGCCTTCTGCTTCATTAATTGAGTGCTCCTCTGTGTTACTGATACTTATGCTCTAGGCGCTGTTGCAAACTCATAGCTTCTGCAGAGCATAATGGCGTGATATGAAGTGATGCAGAAAACAGTAGAAGCTTTGTCACTAGGTCAGCTGCAAGAAGTGACGTGTATGACTGTACAGTATGTGGAGTTTTGTGAAAGATGCAGTCTCTCTTTCTCCCAAAGAACTTTAGCTGATGATACAAGGGGAATTCAGTTCCCTCTGGCAGAACTCCATGTTGGTCTGTATGCAGTAAATACTCCTGGTTCTACAGTTACTTAGCTCATGCTGCTAAAAATATACCATCACAGACTTCATAAATTATCTCCTTTAAAAAAAAACAACTTAGCAACAACAATCACTTGATGTTCTTGTTTATATACAATCGCATTGTTTGAAACTGCTATTAATACTGATGAAAATTAATTAGAAAGGCAAAAGCAACATATGTAGTACTTGTATTTGTTTCCAACAGTATTTAAAAGGAAAGACCCATAAGCCACAAACACAAACAGACTTAAACAACTGATTTCCCCTTCCCATCCCACTCTCCCAGTTCAAGAACAATGTAGCTATTCCCGTGAAATTGTATTACAGCAGTAAGGGCATCTGAATCCCAGAAGATGGTGTTATTATGACTAAAAATTAGAATTATTGAATAATTCACTTTTGTAATATGTGAAAGTTAGGTAATTTTTCCTCTTCTCTTCAATAACCATGAGTCTTAACATCTGACTAATGAAAAAACATAAACTGTGTCATCTGTCAGGTTACTAACAGAGACTGCCACTTATTGGAGCCTCATTGTTTACTTTAGCAGGTAGTTTGTGGACCGGAATCATTTAATTGTTCTGAGCACATAATTACATGCCAGCATTTTCCAATTTAATTAAAATGTACAAATCTGAAGATTAAGGGAATTTTTGAATTATTAATCATTTCTCCTCTAGGAAATCTTGTTGCTCTGCAGGAGATTTGTCCAGTGTACAACTATACGTATTTTTTTCCTTCTCTTTCACAGACAGACAATTTTCCCGCAGAGCCCAATTACATGGGCAGCAGGCAGCAGTTTGTTCAAAGGTAAGGCCTATTAAATAACTTTCTCGGCTTCCCCATTTGCATTCTTGTCAAAATTGCTTTGCCAGAGAGTACAATTCAAATTGGAACAAGTAAATAGAACTCTCTCTCTCTCTCTCTCTTCTCTTTCTCTCAATATGTATTTCAGTAGCTCCACGTTCAAGGACCCAGAAAGAGCCAGCTTGAGGGACAGCGGGCATGGGGATAGTGATCAGGCTGACAGTGACCAAGACACTAACAAAGGCTCCTGCTGTGACATGTCTGTTAGGGAGGCACTCAAGATGAAAACTGCTTCAACTAAAAGCCAGCCGCTCGAACCAGGTGAGTGAAGTCTCCAGTGCCTACAAAGTATAAAGCAATCATTGTAAACCTATTAGTACAACAGTTTCAGGAATAGTCCATTGATAATACCATTAGAGGAAATAATAAATCTTATAGCCGAACCAGTGCAAGAACTTTCAACATCTTGCAGTATAATCATGCATTGAAACTGCAGTATTGTTTGTTATTTTTACCCCAAAGTAGATTAAAATAATATTAAAAAAAATAGTTTTCCAAAATGACTATTCTTTATCTTCAGGGACGGTGCCAGTAATATATTGTGTACAGTCTTTCTGCCCAGGCATGCTTTGCAAATTCAAACTAGACATGACTACAACAACAGATAAAACAATAATCAGTCCTATGCATTCTTCATTTAGTCTGGAGAGAGAAAAAGGAAAAGATTTGGTGATCATAAAAGTAAATGAGAAAGAAGTTCAGTTCATAACTGTACTTTCCTATTTGTAGTGTGGATTTTACTATTAATAGCAACATAAGAAGTGAAGTATCAATAAATGGCACAACATTCTTTTTCAGTATAATCATTTAATTCACACCCTCAGCATCTCAGATAGGTATCTGTGTAGCTACCAAAATAGTTTTTTTTCTAGGGTGGTGCTAGTGGTCTCAGCATACATTGTGACAAATAAGCATGTTTATTTCTTCAAAATCTGTGTCCATTTCATTCTTTCCAAATGCATTTTAACAAGTTGCAATGTCCTTTAAAAAAACAACACAACACTTTTTAACAATATCAGCCAAACTGAATACTCCAGCCATATCTGTGTTTGTGTGTTTTGCTTGTATTCACATAAGCAGCGAGGAAATACACAACTGAGTTATTTTGGATTTACTTCACATACCTGTCAGTCATTTTAGTTTCTTCTATGGAAGATGATTCACAGAGTTAGGATATTTAAAATTTGATTAATTAAGCCATTCTTAATGAGAAGCTATATTTATAATTAAGCAGACATACATTATAAGATTTTTATTAATTGGTGATTAATTGGAACTAGATTTTTGCCTCTAGCATAGTCTGATCTGTAGTATATTCATCAACAAATACATGCTCTGCTTCATTTTTCTGATCATGTTGAGATTGCAATATAATTTTTGCTGTGTAGAATATTTAGAGCGCTGCAGTATAATTTATTCTGTATATATTTGAGGGTTGACCTCACACAGGACCTTGTTTTCCAAGTAATAAATGCCAGAAAGATTATTTTTTCCTGACCTTTTACCACAGTGACTCTCAGCTTATAATTGGACATTGATCTGTATAAAGATGCAGTATTTGATTTTCTTTTCTTAATGAAACTGTATGAACATGGATCTAAGTTTCTCTGTTGTGTATGCTAAGAAGGGACAGCATCTCCAGACTTCTATATAACATAAACAGACCTGAAAATGAAGTGGAATCTCAAAAGGCTAAAATATACAATTAGGAATTTTTTTCCTAATCTAAACAAAACAGGTGCCTTTTTAGAAAAGGATTAAAAAACCTAGTTCGTACTGTTGCACCCTGTGCAGCAGCATGCTGTGCACATCAAGTCAGGCAAAGGTCAAAATGCAAGAAGACTAGTAAGCAAATTTAGTCAACCATTCCTATTGCTTATTTTTGTAATAATGCAAGGACCTATTCCGAAGTTTGCATTTGTCATCATCTCTAGATGAGGGGTCCTATTCATCAAAAAACAACTCATGCGATTGGCTCAGATGAATTCAATTCAGGAATTGAATTGCTTAATATCAGCAGGAGGTACTTGCATGAATCTTTCTTGGTGCAAAAAAAAATACATAAAAACAGCAAGAGTATCCCTTTTTCATGTGGAATTAAAAAGCAGAGTAGTATCCATTTGTTGCTTCCTGTTAACTCCTAAGTAATAAAATGAATACTGAAGAATATACTTAGTACTTTGTACAGACTAAAACCTACAATAAGGTCCATACAGGTACAGAGAGATTCACCCTTTGTTATTGCAATTTGCTCCCAGTGAAATCAATTATTGTTTTACCATTGATTTTACTGTGAGGTGTACTGGAATATGTGTACTTTTTTCCTTATAAAATAGAGAAATGGGATTTGTTTTTTCAAGTGAGTCAGGTGTGAGGGGGGAGGGGGAAATATGAAAAGTAATATGAGAATCTTATTTTTCATAAAGAAAAATTGACTTCTAGAAAAAGGAGATGGAAAACTTGTCAGAAAACAGCTTAAAGGGGAGTCAGAAGCGTTTGCTCTTTTAACATTTCAGGTTGTGCTCCAGGACAGAAATCTATTATTTTATAATAAAATTTTAGGTCTGGTGGTGCTTGTTTAAATAGATTTAAAAAGCTGTTACTTTATAGATCTGAGGTCAGTCATAGTTATTAGGTGCTCAGCATTTTTAGAATCAGACAAGAGCCTAGCTTTGGCTTTTGGTTTTGAAAACTTTGACCTGAATCTGTCTGCACTCTTTTGTGAACCATTTCCGACCAGTGCTATCTATAAGGGCGTAGGTCCACTAACGGTAACAGTAGTAGTAGTAATGCTACTGCATTTTAAATGCTTGGTCACTTAGCCCTCCTTTGGTTTGGGCCACCTACGACCACTTAATGTGTGCAGCTAGGAATAGAGCTCCACCAGGGATAGCAACAATGGAAAAATATCATGAAAAAATAGCTAATGTGACCAGCCTAGATTGTGTCTAGGACCCTGAAAAACCTATCCCACTTTACAGCTTGCATACAAGAGAAAAAAAAACATGGAGGAAAAGCCCAGATCTATCCAGTATTATGAAAAAAACGTGATTCTGAGGCCTGAGATCTATAGATGGCAACTTTTGCTTTTTCCTGGATAAGATGCTATTAAATTTAGAAGACAGTGAAAATTAGAGCTTTTCCTGGACACTTGACCTTGATGAAGGGAACAGAAAAAGAAACCTTAAAACAGTCATTGGAGGGGAGATATTTAGAAAATATTACTGAGACAATCTTGTGTAAAAACAAATATGTCCCTTTTACTTATCTCAAGCATATCAACCTGCCGTATATTTCAACCCACTTCTTCATAAAAATGTTTAACTGTCTTTTAAGCTTATTTAGGCTATATGATTCACTAGTTCCTCTAAGCAACTTCCATATGCTTACTAGTCTTTAAATGGAATGGTTTTGACTACATTTTTTGTCTAAGCCTTATTTTTTGGATTCTGTCCCTGAGCTTTTTAAACCACTCTTCAAGCAGAACAGTCTGAACTCTTCCCTCCTCCATTAAACACATTAACAGCTTTACATACTTTGTTTAAGTTACTTTGGGCATGCCTACATGTTAATTAATGAGCTGTAATTACAGCGCATTAAGTTTAGGACCTGTAATGACAGGTACTAACTTAATGCACTGTAATCAGTGCTATTGCACATCAATGCAAATAAACAGTTTTTCATGATGTTAATGTGCATTAGACTAAATCTATTGTGCATTAGCTCATTAACATGGGTTTTTCCGGCCATGCTAATACACAGTAAAATTAGTCTTCTCATGTAGACGTGTCCCTTGAAAGTATTCTCTGATTCATTTAGAATGGCTCATAGTATTTTTCAGTTATATATGTATATATATAAATAGCAAATCTCCATTTTTTTAATTCCTATAGATAGCATGTAAGGGCAGTAGTATCTTTCTTTGAAAAATTGCCCCGAGCTGAAAGTCCTATTGCATTCATGTGAAGTCTTAACAATTTCCATGAAAATTGCAGTGCCACAAAAATGTGACAAGTAATGCGCATGATGTTGTTCAAACACCTGTTCATCTTTAGTGCCACAAAGTCTGTACTGCTGGCACTCTTGAATGCAGAGATACCAGTATACTTTGCAGAAGCCCCCATCTTCAGAGGTTCATGGGGACAGCCAAGCATAGAAGAAAGTATCAATTAGCTAGCTGTCTGAAGAAACCACCAGGGACTTCCCTGCTCCTCTTGTGCTGGGAGTGCAGAGCCATGCCTCACCTGTTCACAACTTTTATTGCCAGAAGAGCTGATCAGCTTCACTTCGAGCCCAGAATGGATCCCTTTCACCTGCACGACCTGTGGCTTCTGATCCAAATGACTTGGTTTTGGAAAGTAATGAGGACAACATAGAAAATAACTGTAGTTGTGAGTCAATTCATTTTCACATGAATGGAGGAACAAACAAAGCTATGGTTAAAATTTTTGTTTGTTTTGTGTTTTGTTTTCTATTTTCAAAGGATATTTTTAATGAATTAGTTAGTGAAGCCATGTGGAAAGAGGAGTTTAGGAAAATGGATATAGAGAAGACCACACATTTCTTGAAGACCAGTGCAGCAGGTCCACTGTGTGCCCTACTCCTACTGGCGCCATGATTCACTCACTCTATTGCCCCATGAAAGGCCACAGTGGGAAGAGGACTGCAACACTGGCTCTACTTCAGGAGGGGGCTGAAGGAACTTCCATTCATTCCAGCTGTGGTTTTTATGAATTACACTAGCCAGCCTCTGCACCAAACACATGTGGACTTTCCAGCTGGACTACCTCCCCACAGAGCACCCATGTTGCCCCTACTTCAGGAGAGGTACTGGAGTTTCTCCTTAGCTACAGTATGGCTTTTGCTGCTTATAGAAGCTGAGAGCCAACTTTTGACAGAACCAGCTATAAGCTTAACCACTCACTAGCTCTTGACTGGTGATGACCTTATTTTATGTAATTCCTTTGATTTCTGTAGTCTGGCAGCTATTACATGTTCCTCGCAAAGGTCTCTGGCTCAAAACTGGGCAGAAACATCCCCCTCCTCAGAGCCCTCCCTCCAGCTTTGCTTGTGATGCTGATGTGAAAAGAACAGATATTTTTGACCTGGGAGGAGACTCTTGAAGGTGAATTCCTGCCCTACTCCTTGGGCAGCAAAGACCATCTTGTTTATAGGGAAAGAGCATTGACTACACGTTGATCTGTAAGCTCAGCTTATCCTCTTTCAGGCAGTAGAGTTTGGAGTGCCATACAGACTCCCTGGGGGCATGTGTGGGAGCAGGGGAGTGAGGAGCACAGTCTTCTGGGATGCTGGAAGACGAAGTCACCCCTGTGATACTCTGGGTAACTGGACAGGCATTACATGTGGTACTGGAAATTGTCACACTTCTGAAAAGTTGCTGTTGTAAAGAACTAATGTTTCTTTAGTGGAAACACAATAGTCTTCTGCAAAAAAACCCTGTGCTTGAATGCCTGTATACCAGTACAGTACAGTATCTAATCAGTAGCTAATATAAAAGAAAATTAATTTATTTTGATTTGTATTTTAGATTTGTTTTAGTATATTCTAGTATTTTGTTTGCCTTATATTTAGTTTAGCCATCCAAAGAACTAATAAGCCCTAAATACTTTTCCTGGTTTCTTCTATTTTTATTTTGATTTATGCTCCCTGTGCTTTCTGCTTTCTTCTACATATTTTTATTTTATTGTTGAAATTATCAAAGAGATCAGAAACCTTTGAATCTGATAGCCTTGTTGATTACTATTTGCTATATCACTAAGTATAGTATCATAATTTCAAATATATGATTAGTACCAAAGTTTGGCCTTCATCTGCTTCTGTAGCCATTAGAGGGGAGTTAGCATTAGAGTTCTTGCCTGGTTAACAATAGCATAACAATCACATTGGAAAGGAGAGGAAGGACAGAGGAGCATCCTTGGAGTAAGATTAAAAGGAAACTCTAAATGTTCATGTCCCCTAAGACCTACAGTCTCTCGTTCATTTCTCTGCAGTTTTCTGCTCAGTTACAAAATATAGCTAACCAGTTCAAAAGCATTGAAATGTCAAAGAAACAATAAAGCAGCAACACTATAATATAACACTGCTTCTTCTGCACACCAAAACTACATATACACATATGCATTGTAATTGAAGTACTTCTAATTACAACACTCTTACGAACAAACAATTAGCAGTGTTTTACATCCCAAAGGTATTTCTCAATTCTTCAGTGGGCACATCAAGATGAACACGCATGTGCATTTCCCTGGGGACAAATAGCAGTGACACATAATTGTGCTGCTGCTACTTGTCCCCGGGGAACATCCCTAAACATGTGCTCTGGCACATGGCAAATTCCCCAGGTGGGGTAAGGGAGGCTGGGGTCAGCACCTGGGCTGGCCCCAGCAGCCTTACCTGGAGTCCTGGGGGCTGCAGCACTGGCAATCTGGGCACACATAGCCTGGCCAGCAGCTGCAGCATGGCTCTGGCCAGCCAGGCTCTGGTTTCAGGTGGCGCGTGCTGTAGCTAGGTACACTGCTCAGCTTTTTTTTCTGCTTTTTTATTTAGACACCAGGATTTCCCAGTATCTAATTTTAGCTCTGCACTGAAAATATGCAGCATGGAGACCCTCTTCATGTGTGTTGTGTGCATTTTGCAGTGCCTCAAAAGGCTTTGAGGCACTGAAAACTACACGTTCCTGTTCATGTGGACATGGCCAGTATGTCTTTTAAAATCTGTTATAACTTTCTTGGTTGTTGATTTTTTTCCCCATTCTTAGGCAAGAGTGTGATCATTTATTCCTGAAATTCACTACCATGCATTGATCCCCTAACAGCAAGCATTAAATTATTAGAATTTTTAATAAATTTTCTGAAGCTCCCAGTGACAGCCTTTTCACAATTCCTAAAATCTCTAGGATAATTAATGTCCACTTGGATTTGTTTAACTGAATGAAAAACAGCCTTGAATGGTCAATGCAGAAAGGTCATCATCAGACACAACTGTGTAATGCCATCACAAATGTTTTCCATGGCATCGGGAATGGTCAGCTCTTATATAAATGCATGCATTTAATAAGTGAGAAAAGCAAGGAGATTGTGGAGACAGATGCCTTCTCAAACTGCCTCACAGTTTAATGATTGTCTCTGCTGAGAAACTGATTCAGACTGGTAGGCCTGACACAACCCATGAAATATTTTGTTCAAAATTGTTTCCTCCCTTAAGTTTTCCCCCCAGATGGACTATCTTCTCCTAGACATCCTACATGCATACAGAATTTGAATAGCTGTCAAAGTCACTGCTTGTTCTGATGCTATCTAAGAATCATGGCACCTATACATGTGCTCTGGGGTGGTGGGTGGCTTTTAGAGCAACGTTTGGGAGCTGCTCTAATTAAAACGTCTGCAGCGTCTCGTATATTCAGCGTCCCATGTTTCAAAATGGCAGTGGGGGCACTTTAACAAAAGCAATAGTGGCTAGTTTGTACTTAGAAAGAGTGTCTAGTCTTTTAATGTATCATGGATGTATTCTGTATTAGGAGTATCTGTTTCTACAGTTGTAGACAGTTTTATTCCCATTGGATTTGTTCCTTATTGTACTTTCTCTGCTAGTCACAATCCTTTCTTGAATTTTATAATTTAAACAAATAGATTCAGTTTTAGGGGCAGCATTTACTTTGGGAAATGCTAGAAATTAGGTAGCCATACCAGGGAATGCACCTATCTTGATAGCTGCCTCTGATTGATCAAAGTAATTGCCAGCACTTTAATAGACATTGGGGTAATATGGGTCTATATAACTATAGAAATTTGTATTAAGACTAAGTATCCACTCTGGATTTTCAGACTTGTGAAAAATAAAACACGTGTTTTGGTTAATTTTACCACAAACTTCACCAGTTTTTTACCAGCAAATTTATGTGGTTTTTATGCAAACCAACATGGATTTCTTCTTTGTTTTGTGAGTAGATTCTTCAACAAAACTGCACTTGTAAACTTAAGAGTGTAGACACCCTATCACTGGTCTCCTCCTCCTCAAGGAAGTTCTAGATGCAGTGAACAGATTGAAATATATATTTTCTCCACTGGTATTTTACATTTGGATACATTTTCCATTTTTCCATTTTTGATTATGGGAATACTCAGAAAGGTTTTGTGGAAGTCTACTTTTTGTTAATGTTATGTTTGAGCAACAATCTCTACAACTTCCAGTCCTTTTGGAATACACATAGCAATAAACATCTGATTAAAGACTTTAAACTAGGGCAAATCAAAAACAGACTTTCTGATTAAAAAAAACAAACAGAAATGAGATAGTCTCTGCAATATTCTGGACCTCTAATATCTTATTCAGTTTTCTTATCTGAGACCAAAACACATAGGAAGGTAGGAACACCAGATTTAACTCAGTAATTCCTATATCACCTCTGTCAGGCAGGAGGTCAGACTAGATGCTTATAATAATTCTTTCTGGCCTTAGATCAATTAACCTATGAAGACCCTATGTATTTATATTATATGATGAGGAAGATTCTATTTTATACACATTAAATTGAGAGTTCTTTATCATCTAATTTTTACTTTCTTAGGATTTAAAGAATGGTGATCTTAGGTTTTTTTTGCATCACCCTTTTAAAGCCCTGTTCAGAATCATTCTGCTGTGATTGGCTCTTGGATTCTTGGAATTCATTAATATTACTTACAGTCTTTGTTCATTGTTGCTGCTACAACAGAAGATGGACTCTCAGTGCTCAGTAAAATGAGGCGTTTCTATGGAAAAATCATTATCATCAGCTAAGAACTGTTCTTTCAGCTTCTTTCTATAAATTGAAATATGAGTGGGGGCATTGAGGAATCAACAACTTTGGACTGAAGAAGGCAGAAAAGAGACAGTTTTCATTGTCTTAGCCTCTATACACTTTTCTGAGAAGTAAATGACTGATCTATTGTGCTTACTATTTTTAATGGAAGTTTTAGTCATGCACTGCTATGAATACATGAAGATTTCCTAAAACCCCAAACATTATGACAAAAAGATTCCTTAGCTTTTTTAAAAGTCCTTGCTTGGTAGATTTATATTACAACTTCCTCTTTTTTACAAAATTCTATTTTTTTGTGTTCAATTATGTAAAACCCACCATTAGAAAGTGGACCTAAACTACTACTTTGAAAGGATAACTGGCCTAACGGATAGAAGGAAAGTAGGGGCAGATTTGTAGAGAAGTGCAGAAGGTGCAGCCATGCAGTATACACACAGGAGCTTTTTAAGCTCCCTTGCTTGCCAGTGTGGCTGCTGCTAGAGCCCACATTGGTGTGGCTCTGGAACTCAAGGGTGAATGCCATCACGGCTCAACCCCCTCCTTGCTCACCACTGAATTCAGCACCAAGGGAAGAGGAGTCCATGACAGCAATTATACTGGAAAACAGCACCAATGTAGTCTCTGGCAGCAGCTGTGGTAGAAAGCTGGTGAGCTCAGAGAACTTATTGCACATATGCTACTGTACAAAGTCAAAGTGGGGTATGGCTGCATTCTCACACATCCCCCTTGATCCACTCAGGAAGTAATAGATATGGCCTATATTAGGAAAAAAATAGGCATAGTCCTGCATAACACTCTCAGAAGCAAATTAGCAAAAAAGTGTAGATTAAATTATAATCATAGAGTCATAGAGAAGTAGGGCTGGAAGGGAACTTCATTTGCCATCTAGTCCAGCTCCTTGCCTAAGTCAGGATCATCACTATCCAAGTCATCCTATACCAAGCCATTGTCTAACCTCTTAGCAAAACTACAGTCAATCTTGCAACAACATTAGACATAACACTCTAACCTAGCACAGGTAAAGCAGGGGGACCATGGCAGTCCACGTCCTGCTTTTGTTAATATACACTCAAGAGATCCCAGGAAGAAGGCCACACTCCTACCCACATTACAAAGGAAGGTAAACCCCCCACAGTCCATACCAATCTAACCATAGGGTAAACTTCCTAACCCCTAATATGATGATCAGCATGGGCAACTGGTGCTTCCTGAGTCAGGGAGGGCACTTGCCCCCACAGTGGCCAGTCAGCGACAGGGGGTGGGTAGGTCCCCTTTGACCAATCACACCAAACTAGAACTGGCAATGGCACACTGCTGGCACTTCTGGATGGGCACAATCGGCCCTGGAGAGACCGTGGGGATTGCTTCTCCTGGCACCCCCACTCCCCAGCTGGTGCTCTCATGGGGGGGCACCAGCCTTCTCACCTGTCCCCCCTGCTTGGGAATGGTGGCTGTCAGGGGATGCACTAGTGCTCTCTGGGGGGTGCAAGTGTACCTCCGTGCATCCCCTACACATCGCCACTGATGATCAGCCTGACTCTGAGTGGAGGTGCAAGATCCTCTAGCCAGAAACCTTTGGGTTTAAGTCCCAGCAGGAGCATTGGCACACCCCAATCAAAACCCCCAGGCTTGGCTGCGACCAACATCCAATGCCTCTGAGGAAGGCTTAAAAAAATACCCCAATGCATGTAGTAGGGCACAAGGGAGGTGGAAGGGGGGAGGGATGGAATTCCTTCCCAGCCCTGTGTGGCAGCCAGAAAAGTTCAGAAGCATAGGATATAGTCGTAGTAGATCATAGGCATAGCTAGTGGCTGTCCAGCTTTTTCTTAAACATGTCCAGTGATAGAGAGTCCACAACTTTCCTGTGCAGTCTGTTTCACAGCCTCACTCTTCCAACAGTGACAGGTTTTTTTCCCTGAAATTCTATCTGAACCTACTTTGCTGCAACTTGAAGCCAACTTGAATGGTCTGCAGCCATTCTGCTCTCTGCTGCGAGAGAGAAAAGGTATTTTCCCTGTTTTCTCTGGCAGCCCTTCAAGTATTTGAAGACTTCTGTATGTCCCCTCTTAAGTGCCTTTTTCACAAGCTGGACATGCCTACCTTTTTCAGTTTCTCCTTGTAGACTTGCTTTCCAAGCCCTTTATCATTTTTGTCTCTTGCCTCTGGACCCTCTCTAACTTCTCCACATTCTTTTTAATATGTGGATGAAGCCTAACCAGTGCCAAATAGAGAGGCACTATCACCTCTTGTGTCTTGCACCTGACACTTCTATTATGCATCCCAAAACTACATTTGCCTTTTGTGCAGCTGCATCACACTACAAACTCATATTGACACTGATCTACCAAGATTCCTAGATCCTTCTCCATAGGGCTGCCATCCAGCCAGGTGTCACCCATTTATATTTTTAATTATTCTTCCTAAAGTATAGTAGCATGCATTAGTATAAGGCTGGTATGAAAGTGGTTGAAAATCTGAACTCAGAAGATAATTACCACTATGTCTGTGTCTGACTGGGAGAACATATAGAATGAGGTCCTTCAGGATTCCCAACTGGTTCTGGATCTATTAATTATTATTAATTATTAACTGTCAGGAGGGGAGGTAGCTAGAACCTGGATTGCTCATTACCTAGGCAAGGTCCTCTAATCATGGGGATATTGGGCCAACATTTAGGAAGGCCATTTTCCTCCCTGTATAGTTGCTGGTTGTGGGTTTTTTCCAACCAATGTTTCAGGGACCTACACAGGGTTACATGTGGACCTGGACAATTCTATTCTGTCCTGGAGCCTACACAGGTGGAGCAGAACCCTCTGAGCATACTCTGGAGGCTCACACATGGAGAACATAGCTACCCAGCTGTAAACCAATGCTAAAATCTACATAGGCATCAGAAATAGGGTTTGGCCTTACACTTACAAAATTTCCAATGACACCAAAGTGAAAGAGATTGCAAGCATTTGGAAGACAGGATTATCATTCAAAATAATCTTTATAAGTTGGTGCAATGGTTTAAAATAAGCAAGATGAAATTCAGTTATGATAATTAGTAAGTACCATATTAATGAAGGAACAATTAAATATAAAAATACAAAATTGGGAATATCTGTTGAAGCTATATTATTGCAGAAAATGATTGGGGAAGGGGACAGAATACAGTGGGTCACAAATTGAATATAAGTCTGAAATGTAATGTTGTTGCTAATAAGACAAACGTTATTGTAGCTTGTATTACTAGGAGTGTCATCATAAGACAAAGGAGGTAATTATTCCACTGTGCTCAGCATTGGTGAGGCCTCAGTTGGAGTTTCATATTCAGTTTTGGGAAATACATTTTCAGAAAGGTGTAGACAAATTGGGGAGAGTACAGAGAAGGAAAACAAGAAGGATAAGAAGTTTAGAAAGCAAAACTTCGAAAGTTTTTAAAAATACTTTAGGGAAACTCAGGGCATACTTGAATACACCTCAAGCCGGTTGGACTTTATGCGCTCATGAGGTCCCATCCAGTTCAACATTTTTATGATTCTATTATTCTGTAATTAAATATAATGATGAAGTATGCCATCCCTTCCTACATAAAAATGCACAGAAGAGGAAAAATTCTGTTGAATACTCCAAAAGCTTTTTTGTTCATGCATATCATTTCTTTGATGAGGTAGGGCTGGCTATGGTGCAAAACTGGCCATGAATATGGACTACTCTCAAGCAATTATCCATGGAATATAGTAATGGCGATAAAACTTAGTATTTAATGAAGGTATTTCTTAGACATATGCTATAACAGTATTAACTAATGATGCTCATTAAAACTGGGTCTAAACCCCATGAACTAGTGTTACATATGGATAAAGTACATTTGACTGTGCACCTATTTGACTACCCCCAAATTCAAAATAGCAGTATAGATGGCTTCTGTACCATGCTGCCACTTCCCCTCATCCCATGTTCATATAATTTTTCTGCCCAAGTAGGCTTTTTGTGGTGTGCAAGGGAATTATATCTCAGATTGAGTACTTCTGATGCATAGTTCATCACATTACAGTTCTCTTTACAGGAAACACTCTCTATATAACAGATGGTCTCTAAGTACTACCTTTTTTTCTGAAGGTGACATGCCTGCTTTGTCTTGCAGCTCTGAGAGGTATGTGTTTCAGAGGAGCTTGTAGTGGCTGTGCAGTAGTAAAAATAATGCTGCATAGCTGCCCCTCTACAGCTTGCCAAGCTACATTTAATTCCATCTGCTCCGCTCTGCAACACACAGTGGAGAGGAACATATGTCTAGTGTAACTAAGTTGTTCTGTGACATTAACATTCCTTATTGAAAGGATACAGATATACTGCATTTACCTGAATCCAAGACAACTTTGAATTTAAGACGACCCTCTGATAATTAGGTTGTATACATGGAGAAGGCTAATTATATAATTATATTATAATATAATTATAATTATATATAATTTTCCATGTATACAATATAATTTTAGAGTATCATCTTAAATTCATTCCCCCTGCTGCTATGGTAGGGAAAGCAGCAATGAGGGCCAGGTGGCCAGACCTTTACTCTTTGCCCCCACCCCACCTGTTCAGCCTGGTGCCTGCTCCCCTACTCCCTACCCCTGCCACCTGCTCCCACCACTTACCTTCTGGGCACTTCTGGCTCTGGCTTCAGGACAGTCATCGGTACCAGCCACAACTCAGGTCCAGCCTGGTCAGAAAAAAGCAGAAGCAGAAACTTCAGTCCCAGTTGGGTTGAGGTTGGAGCTAGGCCTGGAGCCGGGGTTGGAGCTGGAAGTAAGCAGCAGGGAAGGGAAGGCTGGGGAGGGGAGGGACAGGCAACATGGATTTGATAAATACAATATTGTATAAATTTAGGAACCAATTCTGTTATCTGTATTAGTACAATTAGTTTCTTCAAAATCTGTGAGACTGTTTATGTGAGGAAAGAAAGCATTCTATATCTAAAAATTTCTGATACATCAAATGTGGTATTTTTTTCTTAAATGTTGCCTTATTAACTACTAGTGTATGAAATTTGATTTTTAAAACTTTGATTTTAAAAACTATTATTAATTTAAAAAATGTAATTCCAGAAATGTATTTAGCGAAGAGGCAAGAATTTTTATGGGACATCTTTTATTGGACCAACTATATAGTTGAAGTAGTTGGTGCAGTAAATCATAATACCCATAAAAACTAGGGGTGTGCGAAGCCGGCTGTATTTGATTTGGATTCAGTTTTGGCCCAATTCGGGGGACAGTGATTTGATTCATTGATTCAAATTACTGTCCTGATTCAATTCAGCTGAATCTGAATCTGAAGATTCAATTCTGAATTGGAGAATCAGCCATTCGGCCATAGACACAGCTTTAAATGTTTTTCTCTACATACCTTGAGGTACCAGGTGCAGCTCATAAATGCTGAGATGGTGGGGTAGATGGAGCATCCCACAGGAGTGTGGGGGTACCCCCTGCATGCTCGGCGGCCAACCTGAAAGTGGACCAGTAGTATTTCCAGTCCACTTCCAGGTCCACTGCTGAGCACGTAGTGGACTCCCCCACACACCCCTGGCTTGGCAATTGACCACGGGGGTCCCCAGGTGCCCCCCCCCAGACCGAAGATGCTCCAGTCGCTGAGCCAGGGGGTAGAGAGGGGTGTCTCCCACATGCTCCGCAGTGGACCTGAAAGTGGACTGGAAGTGCTTCTGGTCCACTTCTGGGTATGCCATTGAGTGCACTGGGACCCCCCCTGCACTCCTGTGGGATACTCCATCTGCCCCACCATCTCAGCATTCACGAGCTGCCTGGTACCTTGAGGTATGTAGAAAAAACATATAAAGCTGTGTCTATGTCCAAATCATTGAATCTCTCCAAATCTCTCTGAATTGAATCAGAGGCTTCTGATTCAATTCAGAGAGATTAATAGGTCTCCTGATTTGCTTCAGATTCAGAGATTTGGCTGCAGAATTGAGCTGAATCTCCACCGTATTGAATCAGTAAGCGAAGCTTCACACAGCCCTAATAAAAACTCGTTTCTCACATGTTTCCTGTGCCATCATGTCGACAACATCACTTCTATATTATCAAAACTGTGCACATCTCATAAATGAAAAATAAGTGAATTCAGTTTGCAAATATGTTAATCTGGGAAGCCTGTCAATATTTCCATCATAAGCCCCTTATGTGGAGTTTAATAACTGTGAGGTAAAATTTGAAGCAGATTAAAACTGACTGTTCTATGAAAAAGGAGTCATTCTTTCTAAAATAAGAAGTTTTACATGGTAAGATGTTTCCATTTAAATTGCATAGGCATTCCATTTAAAATGCACCTTAGGCATTCCTACCATGTCTTGGTAAACTTGGCTTTTTCACAGTAATTTGCATCAGCCATCTTTCCTGGAGTTAATTATTTGCCACCAAGCTTAGGTTGCATAAGTTTAGACAGTTTCTTTTAAAAACTGAAGTGCTGTGGGTACCTCGCATGCCTAAGAATGTTTCAAAATAATTTAGAAGTTGAGAGTTGCCTCCTTAATAGTAACAGAAACCCAAAGAGGATGGTGCCAATTTTTATGCAATGCAGAACATCCTAGAGATATGTTTCTATAGTTTGAGCTATCAAGGGAAATGGCCACTAGACATATGTACTGTATAGATCCATTGACCCTCAACAACGTTTCTTCATGCATTAAGCCCACATATGCTAGCAGTGCTGAGAATTTCATCCATTATCCCAGTGATTTTGTGTTTATTGTGCTCACATTTAAGGGCCAAATTGGACTTCTGGTCTGTAAATTAATTCAAAGTTGCACTTACTAATTGCAAAACAAATTGATTTGTTCTTGTTGTATACTGTCCTTTTGCAATAATTATTTCATGAAGTGCCAGTCTACACTCTGTTCTATAGTATTACACTAATAGTGGAATTTCTTCATGTATACTCAATAGCACATTTTAAACTATGGTTTTAACATTGGAAGGGATTTGGGCAACCATAATAAAGGTTTCAAAACAAAATAAGCTCATTTCCAGGCTTTCAAGCTCATTTTATATATATATCTGTATAGATATAGATGTAGATATATGGCATCTTTCCAAGGCAAGTAGGTTCAGAAAATTTGAACTAATTCCATTCAGTTTTTTTGAACTTAGTAATGGTAATTTCTTTACCTTTCTTTTCCCATTAAAAAAAATCTAGTCACATTTCTTTAGGCAAGTTTTTGAGATTTTGAGCTCAAGCAGTGACAGGTCATGATTGTTCTGGTTCCCTCAGCTCCCATACATACAGTATTGTATCCTCCCCTCTCTCTTTTTTCATTAGTGTATAGGACACGGTGTGTAACTGCAGATTAATTTTATGCAAGATATGTAAAAGAAATATTATGAGGTGCATGCCATACATAGAGGTGAAGTTTATTTGAGAACATATACAGGGAATGTAGAGGGTGGAAGGAAGGAAAAGTAGGCTGTATGCTGGGGCCATTATGCTTGGCTGTGATAATGCCAAATAGCTATAAACTCAGTTTAACTAGCAAGTATGCTATGGCTGCTTTGTTCTTCTCTGGAGTGCAGTAAAATAGCCAGAGCATACCAATGAATTTGGCTGTAAAAGGTAAACTAAAACAGATGAATTAAAGTTGATAATGCTTATCTTCTCATCATCAGAAGTATCACTTAGTAGCACAGATGGTTTTTGGGGGTGGGGGGTGTTTTGCATTTTTCTATATTTGTGTTTTAATGCAGAGGAAAAGTGGGGGAATCTCAGACAAAGCTATATTCAGATACTGGAGGGAATGCATCAATAATTAGAATAAATTATTGTGTGCATTAGAGTATTGTTGCACTTACCTGTAAAATAAGCACTATCCTATAATTTCAGGAAAGTTATATTTTAAATGAGCTTATATCCAAAAACCTAAATTAAAGTACAATTACAGCACATAAACAGATTTAGGATTACCCTACACTGACACTATGGGAAAGAAAATGAGTCTTTAAGAATGTGTGTAATGAGTGAACTAGAAGCACTAAAATGCCTTGATGATAATTGCAGAAGGCAGGGGCAGGGTGATACCTTATAGACTAACTCATTCAGAGAGGCACAAATTTATTGACAGGTGGCTGTAAACAAGCAGAATTAGAAGTGGTTGGATGCTTTCACTCCCTACTTAATCTATTTGAGTTTATTCTAAGCTGCCATTAACTTCAAATGTCCTGTGTTTCCTGTGAAATAAGTACAACATTCAAGTACTTTGTTTAATCCATGATTACTGATAAGTAACCCAAACTTTAACACCTTCTTAAAAGTCTGAGAATATAGTTATATATCTATATTGAACTGCCAATGACTAGTACATATGAAGTTCTTTGTGTTAATAGCAAGTGATTGTTTATGCATTCTTTATGTGTCTTTATGTATATGTTCATTTATGCTTGCACAACATAACATTTCCAACAGGAATTTCAAGTAAGTTAGATCTCTGATCAAACCGAGAGACTTATCTGAACTGGTTTCCAATAACTTATACCGGGTTGTGTGTGATTTCTGTCCCTAACCACAAAGGCAAGTTTGTTAATTAGAGTTAGGCACCTAACTGTCCCTTGTGCTTTTGAAAATCTCCTTCACAATATTTCAGTAAACTCACAGTTTTAAGTTGCCTTAAAGAGGCATTTAACCTGTTTTAATTAAGACAATGTAAGCACCAATTAAAAGCCTAGAAATGACTTAACAATGCTGTTAAATATATGGAGCCAAATGCTGCTTTCAGACCATTGTAAAAGCCCTGAAGTTCCTCTAGTTTACATTAATATAAATAACTTCAGAGTTTGGCCCACGGTTGATAAAAATAGACTCTTACCTCTAAACTTTCTGCAAGCTGAGCAGAGAGGCAATTACTGCATAGCCGCCTTCCCCAGAATAGAGATTTATTTTTTTTCTGATTTCCAGGAATATGGAAAGAGAGAGAGGCAAGAGAGAAAAAGTGCAAGAGAGGAGAGAGGAATTTGGTTGACAAGCATGCGAATTAAGACTACAGCCTTTAGCACAGAAGAGAAACCGGCAAATAAGCTCAAGACAGTTAGATCCCTTAACAATAGCCAGAGACTGCACTGTCCACATGAGGCATGTCCCCATGAGCAGGAACATGTGTTTCCCCAGGGACAGATAGCAGCAGCATGTATTTGTGCTGCTGCAAGTTGTCCTCAGGCAAGCCTCTACACATGTACTCTGGCATGTAGCAGATTGCCCCAAGTGGGGTACGGGAGGCTGGGGTTAGCACCGGGACTGGCCCCAGCAGCCTTACTTGGGGTTTTGGGTGCCTCCCAAGGCTGCAGCAGTAGTAATCTGGGTGCACAGAGCCTGGCTGGCAGCCGGAGCTTGCTCTAGCCAGGCTCCAGTTTGAGGCAGCACATGCAGTGTGCTGCTTTTTCTGGTGTTTTTTTGACGCTGTGATCTTCTGGTGTTAAAAAAAAAAATCTGTCATACTGTAAATTAGCAGTGTGGCAAACACATACATGTGTGATACATGCAGTTTGCAGCACCGCAGATGGGTTTGTGGTGCTGCAAATTGCACACACACACTCATAAGGGACAAGGCCCGAGACGCATAGCATGCTGTCTGCTGAATACTGTTTTTCTTCCTCCTATCGGTACAAATAAACTTGGAATAAACTTAAACTAGAGTTAGGCTTACCATATTATTTTCACACATAGTTGTGTGCATTGGAGGTTAATCAGAATAAGCAGAGTATCCCTTGCCTTCTCTGTTTTAGGTCAATATCTTATGATCTTTGGTTACCGCTCTAAGCTGACTAAGCATAACTTAACTATAAGTTTTCACTGTCCACTGCCAAATGTCACCCTTCTCTGCTGTTTATATGCTATTTTATGTGTAAACCAAAGACAAACAGATTTGCAGAACATTCACAATAGTAAAATTTGGGGGTTGGGTTAAGTTTCTCTGTTTAATAGTTACTCTTGTACTATATTATTGAAAGCAGTTGTGAGGTAAACAGCTTCAAAAATATAGCACAAAAGTAAAACAAACTACCTATAAGAAGAGCCTATTTCTTAACAAAAATGTATTGTTAATTTTCAAAAGGACAGGAAAATATCCATCACATTCTTAATGAAATTTAGGACACTTCGTTACTTGAGAAAGCAAGAACAGCAATAAAGGAATCTTTAGTTAAAGAAAGTCAAACTTTATTTCTAAAGAATACATTAAAAACTAAAGCCCAAATTGTCCCCCCACTAGGTTATTTTACCAGAGGGGAAACAAAAAAATTAGACTTAAAAATGTTGTTGCTTTTCAAAAAAGTGGAAAAAAGATTCAGGCTTCCAGACCTGAATCTGTTGGGGGCCAAATGTTTCTATCCAGCATTCTCTTTTATATGGCCTTCTGCTGTACAGAAGCAAGGTTTTTTGCAGGTGCCAGGTTCCTATGCACTTTACAGTGGCTGTTAAAAACCACCTCCCACAAGAGTACGTTTATGATATGAAATTAATAGCAGAAGCATCAGCATTAACTTCTAAAATTTTTACTGTATTAGTGGGGAGATAATACCACAGAGAACAGTTGTTTTCCATACATTAGAAATATGGTCTTTGTAGAGGCATTGCTGAACGTATCCCAACTAACATATCTCCAAATTAGGTTCTAGAGGATTCTTCTTTTATTCATTTGAAAAATGAAGCCTAGTATAAAACCCATAATTCTTCATGCTTTAGTTAAATATTCATCTATTTAGCTTTGCTCTGGAATGATTATGGGAATGTAGCTTGGGTGCCAAAAGCAATAGAAGATAGTGCATTTGATATTTCAAATTAGAACCTGCAATCAACTTGGATGATACCCCTGGAAAGCCTATTGAAATATTATTTCTGAATGACTGACAGAAAATATTCACTGTTGGTCCAAGACTATATGGGAGTCTAACTAAAAGTCAAAATAATATATTTATCTGACCACTTGAGCTGTTATACATTAGGATAATTAAATACCAAAGGATGATTCAATTTAAAACTAACCTCTGTATAAGTTATCTGTAGTTTGCATAGTGTTAATCTTTAGTAAATGTTATCATTTGGTTGTTTGAAATCATTCATGATCTCATTAAATCAAACTTATTAAATCTAAGACAGTTCTTGTATATTCATTAAATAGGATAGATTCTTAAACAGCTGTTAATCCTTGGCAAATATGTTTAAGAATCAATTGGCATTTAATAAACATACAGTAACAATCTTATTAAATCAAAATAAATATGTGTTTAAGACACTTGGGCCCTTGTCCTGTCCTATTACACTCATCATTGCTGAGTAGGTATAAATATTGCATTAGAGTTGAGGCTTGTCTTAAAGTGACTGGACATTTCAAATTTCCTAAAATAGTTCTGCATTTCAGGGCTGTATCCAGTGTCCTCAAAAAGACTCTCAGATGCAATTTTTGTCCCAATTTTGGAAAATTAATCTTATATTGGCTGAATCCTCCCACTTAAATGTTCCTATGCTCCTGGGCAGTGGCTGTGTCTACACAAGACACTGACTGAGCAGTTCTTACTGTGCAGTCATTTAGTACTTGCATACCTAAGTACTAAACAACCATGCAGTAGTGTCCCCACATGGCTTCCTGGTGATGCTAACTGTGCAGTAGTAATGAGCTACTGTGCAGTAAGCGTCTCGTGTAGACACAGCCAGTGTGTCATAAGGCATCTGCTGAAAACCTGTATTATTCTTCCAGTTAGTCATGTGCAGCAAAGCATAAAGCTGCTACTCTGCTTCCCATTTGAGCTACTTCTTGAACTGGAAGCCATACAGATGTCTATATACAGTGTAGCACCTGGATGAATTACACCTGCCCCCAATTAGGTCTCACTGGACACATCTATACATGCCTCTTTTAACACTTTTAGCCTAAAATCCTACCTTTAATGCATATTAAGGTCATGTGTCTACATATGTGGGCCTTTAATGCACCTTAAAAATGATGATTTAAGGCTATGTGAGCCTAAATTTGATACCTGATTAAAGCAGGTATCAAATTTAGGCGCAAATAGCTAAATTGCACTAATGCATGTGCAGATGGACTGATGTGCATTAATGCAGTGTGCAGTAATGGGCAGACACTGCATTAATGCTCATTAGTGTGTCTGCACATGCGCTAATGTGACTTAGTTATTCGTGCCTAAATTTAATGCACCTTAATGTGCATTAGCACATCCATGTTTAAACATGTGCCTAAATTGCCTTAATGCGCCTTAAGCAAAGGTGCATTAAGTTTAGGCACATGTAAATACATGTGTAGATATGTCCGCTTGATACCACAATAGTACAGAGGGAGAAAGATTCAGAAGTAGTATAGACTTATATATACTGGCATTTGGAAGTCTCTACTAGGTCTCAGATCTGTGCAGTGTTGAATACTGTATCCCAGGTTATGGTACTCAGAGCAGGTTACTTGGATTATCTATAGTGGAGGATCACCTAGTTGCTATATCTCTGATAAAATAGTTGTGTTGATATTAGAGACACTATATATATTCCAATAAAGGCTTTTTCTTCCGCCATTACTACATAAACTCCCTAAATGACATCAGCTAGCTAGACCATCATAAGCACTCTTTTGTTGGCATACATGTGTTTATCTCAGTTGTTGCTCTCAACATTTTATAGTGAAGCTGTGGTTACTGAAATGCTGCATAGCTTCAGTATTAGTAACAGTGAACATATTCTTTCTTCTCAACATTTGCATGTATTTAAGGATGTAGCTGTGTATTTGGCAAATCTAACAGGACTTCCCAGGAATTGAGCAGGCTTCATAAATTTCCATCTTCTAAGTAACATCATTATCAAGTACTTTGCTCAATGAAAAAACTTCTTTCAGAGCAAATTTCGGTGTATTATACATCAGTCAAAAGTTCATGGGCTAGAGTTGTCAATGGCAGCTTTGCCTTTCAGTTTTGACAGGTAGTAACCAACTGGCACAGATGACATTTCATTCATATAGGAAGAACAGGTAGTTTATGAATTTGGCTACCTTCTTGTTAAACACACAGTTTAGTTTTTTTAAAAACAAAAAATAAATTAAGCATACTATTTAAGTAAATATTTTATTTAAAATAAGTTGCTTGGCAAAGGGAGGGTAGATTTACCCTGTAAAATTGGAGGGAAAAAATCCTTCCTTGTCCCACATGGCAACCAGCAAAGCCCAGAAGCATGGAATAACCCTCTACTTTGCACTGCAAATTGGGATCATAACTCCACATATCACACACCCTGACTGGAAAGCCAGCACTCTCTTTTTATTATTGTATCCCTTCTATAAATGTATCCCAGCTCCATTAATCTTCTTTCATAACCAAGCCAGGTGTGGAGCTCTGCTCCATTCTGCTGCAACTGAGGATGGCTCTGTCCTCTGAGTAATGCCCTGAGAGGTCCTTTGGGGGTATTCATGAGTATGTGTTTCCTGCCTTTTCAACTGTTGCTTTTCACACCATGCTCCAGGCACTGCTCCTCATTCCTAGTTGTGAGTCTGTTTTTTTTCCCTAGAATTTCCTGATATCAAATCTAAACTTGCTTTTCTGGAATTTAAAGCTTTGTGTCCTGCCCTCTGCAGGAAGGGAGAAAAGTTGTTCTTCTTTATGATAACCCTTCAGATGTTTAGAGACTTCTATCATGTTTCCCCTTAATTCTCTTTTCTGCAAGCAAAACATGCTTAATTCTCTCAGCCTCTCCTCATATCGCTTACCTTCCAAACCCTTAACTTTGACATACCTTAAAATTTGTAGTGTTGCACAACTTCTGGCTTGTGCTAATTATGCTTTCTCATACACAGATGCAAGAGGTGTAACAATTTAAAGTCCTAGAATCAAAGAAAAATAGGGTTAGAAGAGACCTCAAGAGGTCATGTAGACCATCCCAAAGTAGGACCCTGCTCAAAGTAGGACCCTTTGAGCCCCTGCTGCCCTTTGAGCCCCTGCTCAAAGTAGGACCACCCCCAACTATATGATCTCAGCCAAGGCTTTGTCTAGCTGGGTCTTAAAAATTATATGATCTAAGCTGATACTGTAAATATGTTACATCTGTATAAATCCATAAAAGTACAAGTGTAACAGAACTACTGCAACTTTAAACCTAGTTCATTAAGTTTTATATTTAGAGCAACTTAGCTCACTGGCATTGCTACTGAATCTTGCAGATATAACAGGAAGATCATAACAACTAATGTGTAATCCTGAATGGCAGCTCCCCTTTCCTGTCAAAGTTGTTAAAGAATATGTTTGTTCATAGACTTACATATAGCCTTACAGTGAAATTACACATTTCAATTAGATCACATTAAGGCACTTAAAATGTGAGCATTAATATGGTCAGAATCATTAACAAGTGCAAAAAGCATCTTGAAATTATGACAGTTCAGGCAAGGGTTATCTTTGAGTTGTGCTACCCAGCACAAGTTAGCTTCACTTCAGACTGCTTCAGTATAATAAGCAACCAATTAATGGTCCTTCAGTATCCCAGAAGGCACCACTCCCAGGTGGGCTAGCTATCACCTCAGATTTATACCCTGGAGTGATAGCTGAGCAGCACAGTTGAGTAGAGGGAGGGAAGGGAAAGGGAGAGGAAGGAAGCAGGAAGGGGTGTCTGTGTGCGTTTGTACGTGTGTGTGCATGTGAGTAGCAGCAGTGGCAGTGAGAGGGAAGGAGGGATCGAGCAAGTATGTGTGTGTGTAGCAGTGATAGTGGTGGCAGCTAGAGGAAGGGAGTGTGGAAGAAAGTATATTGGTTTGGTGCCACTAATATTTTGAAATTGTAATATTTGGCTCTTATCATTTATTAAAACATATATTTAATGCTTTACTATAAAAATAAATGAATGAATTGAATAAGTTTGCTTTACCCTCACTGAGGCTTGAAAGCAGCACTGCTGATCAAATTTGAAAAATAAATTAAGTTTCTGTTTAAAATAATTATATCTTAGAAATAGCAATCATGAAAAACTACGGAAAGGAATCTAGGATCATATTTTCTGTGGACATTTAGTATCTTTAACCATTTTTCTAATGTGATTCCTTATAAGCTTGGGGCTCTGTCCAGCATTGCTGTAGTAGAACAAAGTGTTTCTTTGAAAGGGGCATGTTGCATGTATATCAGAAAATGTTTTTTTATATTCATAGGCAGTCAAGTTAGTAAGCATCTGGCTTTATGAAAATAAACTTTTGCTTATCTAAACTGCTTTTAATTTTCTGATGTAGATATTTTAATACCTGGTTTAGGTTGAACTAAGCTAGGACTTAAAATAGCTCACTGACATTCAGAAAAATGGATATGAAAGCAAGCGTAATAAAAATTGTCAGCAAGGTGTAGTGTAAGCACTGATTCAGCGACTACCACACTAATTTAAACATTTTATTTAGCATGTAAGATCTACATCTGTGAGAATTAAAAAGTGCATAAAGACACAGACTGTCTGGAAAGCAAGCGTCTAAAATCAGGCAGTAATGGTTGAGACCATGATGATAATGTACTACATTGACATCTTAAAATCCTCTTTTGAACTGAATAGAAAGGAAGCAAAAACTAGTGCTGGTATTACTTCAAATCAGTTACAGAGGTCTTCATAGCTTTTTCAATTACTTGAATTTTATTCCATGATCCTACATCCCAGACAAAAGAGTGAAGTCAGCCCTCTTTCAACATCTCTTTGTGAAAATAATCTTCGATAATTACACCCCTACTTGAAGGCTCAAGCAGTTATCTCTGTCTTTGCTCTGCCTTGTAAGGGGTCCAATATTTCCCAATATTTCTGATGACAATAATCCTCAGTAGCAATCACTACTTATCTCCTTTTAGACCACTGATTTAAAGCTGTATATTTAGTGACTGGTTTATTTCTGTTTTGTATATTTTTCATAAATATCAAGGACAATAATTTTGAATACGTGTATTACCGTATTTACTCAACTCTAAGATGATCCTAAATTTAAGATGAGCCCCCCAATAATTAGATTCTATACATGGAAAAAAATATAAATGTGTTATAATAGTCCATGTATAGAATCCAATTCCTGGAGGGTTATCTTTAACTCATCCCTTCTACTGCTGCATGGAGTCAGGCAGTGGGAAGGCAGATGGCATGGGGAGGTCAAGCAGCTTGCCCTCTGCTTGTGCCTGCTGCCTGCCACCTCAGCCCCTGCAACCTCTGCTCCCCTTTTCTCCCAGATTCTGCTTCTCACCAGCCTCTGTACCCCACTTCCAGCCTATGCTCCTCCATCCCCCCCAGCCTCTGTTCCCCACTCCTACCAACAATCTCCTCCCCGCCTCTGCTTCCCACTCCCCCACAGGCTGTGCTCCACAATGGCAGGCTCTATCCCCATTGTGGCCTGAGGCATGGAGGATTACCCCACCCCAGCTTCCATAGCACCCATACAAGCTGCTGCTACAGGGCTGAGGTAGGGCCGTACTCAGTGCCCCAGACTGCAGCTTGTACAGATTCTGCTGGCGCAGAGGAAGAGTAAGGGGCAGGCAAAAGAGAGAGGTAGGCGGGAGCAGAAGCTGCATAGGGGAGATGGGGGAAAGAGATTGCAGGGATGAGATGGCGGTATGTAAAGGTGGTGATTGGGGACAGGTGAGGATAGATAGGCAGCAGCTGCAACTAAGGCCCCAAACCTGTGGGACCATAGCAGCCATCTGCCCTCTGTCCCCACCCTCATACTTAGTTCTAGGAGAGGGGGTTTTTACCCTGTGTTAAATGGGGGGAAAGAACTTGTCTTTGAATCAAGTAAATATAGTATTGTATTTTATTATCCAATATTTCAAATACATAACTTAGTTTTATTCTTCAAAATGTGTTATCATTTGCCTTTCCCACACCATTAGCAAACAATTATTTGGGAAAGCTTTTTCAAGGGTCATCTATTCAAAACCTCATTCAGAAATAAATCAATATCAGTGGTGTGTAGGTGTGTGTTTCCCCTTACTTGTTACAGTAAATCTGTTTGTGATTCTGGTTTGTTTACACAGGAGCAGTGAACATCAGGAAATTAATCCAAATTAACTTTTAAAATGGATGAGTTAAACTGGGTTAAAGTGTAACATGGTAACTCTTTGAGATTTTAAGTGGCCTTAATTTGGTTTAGCTTAATGCACTTCCAAAGGTGAATTTAAAGTGGATTTAATTAAATTACATTGTATTATTGTGTGGACAGTCCTCCAAACATGGAAGCAAAATAAGCTAAACTAAATAGGAGTGCTGAGAAAGTAGTTTGATACCATTTAACTATTCCATTCACATCTTTAGTTAATTCCCATTATTTTTCCAGAGTGCCAGAGAGTGGGTAAACACACACAAATGTTTTCCATAATACCAGGGTGTCAAAAATACAGATGGGTCAGATGTGGCCCACAGATCTGGCCCAGAGAGCTGCTCCATCTAGCCACTGAGCTACTGAAGGCCATTGGATGTTGGGGGTATGGCAGGGTGAAGTGGTTTGCCAAAGAATCTGGAGTCTTTGGACCCAGATGACATGACAATCAGCAGCAGGAGGGTGAGTGAGGGCTGACATCTCTGCTTGCTCTCTGGTCACCTCACCTGTCACCACCATGACAGCACCATCTCCTTGGACTCCAGCTCCACTGTCACCACTGCCACCATGTGCCCCATGTCCCATACCAGACCTAGACCCAGATCAGTCACCACTGTGTGCTCCATGCCAGAGCCAGAGATGCTGCCATGGCACAAAACATGGCAATGGCAGCAGACCTAGGTAGCAGACCTAGGTATGGGACATGCAGCACATGGTAGGAGCTGGAGTGGTCAGTACCACTGTGTACACTGGGTGGCAGTTGGAGCTGCTGGCACCCATGCTGCTACCACTGAAGCCATCCGATGCCCTGTGCTGGACACAGCCCACAAGGAGGCCCATGATCTAGATCCAACTGGAGTTTGACACCCCTGCCCTAATATACCCATAGTATTTTAGCAAATACAGTTCCAGCTTGTATTGCAATTTAGTAACTCATAAACCCCCCTTTTTTTGCATTATAATGTTTGCAGTACCTTCTTTTACTTTTCAGTTAACCTTCCTTTTTCATCTTAATTTAATAAAGTAAACAAAGTATTATCATCTTGTTATTTTGTTTAAAAATTATTAATTCTGTACAGACAATCATTAATTGTGTTTCACTTAGTGTTTTGGAAACAAATATATAACATCTCAAAGTTGTATAGTCACCCATTCACATATTACATTATTTGAAGATATTTTATCAAAATTCCCTCAAGCTGCTAGCCCATTTTATAAGTACTGCTGTTATGTGTTGCTGCCTGGGCAGTTTTGGGCTCCAGGCCAATTTTTATACCCCCTAATTTATTGTTGCCTCATAGTCCATGATGCTTCTTAGTTTAAGATAGATGGCAGGATGCATTATAAGACAGAGGGGTCAACTGAACAGTGCAGATCAGGAATAGGACCAAAGCTTTAAAAACCATGATAACCCTATAACATGAGACAACCATGTCACGGAAAGGCCATATGGGAAGTATCGATCCTTTCAACAGTACAGAGAGATCTGCTTGACAACACAGGAAAAGAACACAGCTGTCTCAATGTACAGTGAATGGAGAATTATTCTTGGTTGCATACTACTTGGCACTATGGCCAAGATCTTGAACCAGCACTGGAAGTAAACTGGGTGCGAGTGGAAAGTGTGATATTTTCATTTTGGTTTTTCTTCCTCTAAGGGACCAGCCTACAATGTTCTGTCCAAATTGAAGTTTCCATGTTGCTATCGCACTCAGTTGTACATAAGGCAAATGACAAGAGTCCATTCTGGAAGTGACCAACACACTGATGTCTGTGGTTAAATGTAAGCCCAAATGAAGTAGGCATAGTCTTTTGGAAAAATGCAGCAGAGAGGGGGTGGTTAGCTAGGTTAATCTCAAGTCAGACAAAAGACAGGGCAAAGTGGCATTTTAGAAGCTAACTGGTTCAGAGAGGCATGAACTTTCCTAGGCAACCATCTGCTTTTATTCATAGCATCTGATGAAGAAGGTTGTTTCCTACAAAAGCTTATGTCTCTCTGAATCAGTTAGTCTCTAAAGTTATCCTGCCTTACCTTCTGCCTCTAAAAATACTGGTGAAAGAAGGCATTTCTTGCTATTTCTACTAGCTAAATGTCTGGGATTAGTAGCATGTTTAGTAATGTACAGAGACTTTGTACTACCTCGGTAAACATAGGACACGTGCTTCTTGTGGACAGCAGTCAATATTAGCAATTATCTTCTCTGGGCATTCCTTTTCCTACCATTATCACTTCATTCTTACATTGGCTGAGTTTAAACCAGCTGCTCTTTATCCAACTGCTAATCTGTCAAAGGCACTCTGGACTCTTTGTGTTGGCATCTTCTTAGAAGGCTGGGTTCCATTTATTGTTCACTGTTTCAAGTGAAGTCTGTTCAACTAATCCTTTCTAAGCAGTCTCCTGTACAAACTTAAGAAGTAGGGAAAACAGTACTGATCCCTGCAGAACTCCAAATGTAACGGTCCTTGGAGATGAAGAGAAGCTGCATGTGGCAACTTTAAGCAGAAAGAATTGAAGTAAACAATTGTCCAAGTGTGCTGTTCAGTCTGTCAGGGTCTCAGAAGTGAGTCTTGTGACTAGAAAGTGTCAAAAATAAGAATGCTTTATAGGACATTTTAAATTTTGAAAAAAAATCCTAATTAGAAATGAACAGTGGACATTTAAACTTTCTACAACCAGGAAAATAAAAGAAAATTTAGAAATGAAATGTTGGTTTTGACAATTTAAAAATTAAATTCAGTCTGACAGTCCAAGTGCTGTAGATCCCAGGGATTTGTATGCCTTTGGCTCCCCATCTTCTCTGGCATGGATATGAAAGCCTGGGAGCCATAGTTATATAGATGAGTATTCTTACATGTGCTCAGGGAGAAAATCTACATAGTAGGAAATCTACTTCTTTAGAAGTTCACTGAAGTAGATAAGTCCAGGTTTTTTCTTTTAATGAACTGACATTTTCCCAACAAAATCCTTTTTTCCAGGAAATTCCCTACTAGTTTTACTTTTGACTTACTACAGGAATAGCAAGCTGTTCATCTGAGTAGTTGAGGTTCTTTCTTTGAGGATTCAGCAGCATACAAGACATGTCTCTATGCCTAGTCCTGGCCAGAAGGTTGAATTGGAGGGGTTCAAGATACTTGCAGATGCCTTTTTACTTTAGTTTATTTTGTAAACACAAAGAGAAGCTTGGCAACAGGGTGATTGTAAGAGATTGTCAACTTCAAATATCAGTTCTTCTAAGAGGAAGTGACATAGTGCAGTCTTCAGTTGTCCTGAAGATAACATTGATATGGTCCTAAAATGGCATAAGTAAGTTGTCCTGAAGATGGCATAGATAATTTCCTCAATTGTAGGCCTAACTCTTTTCTCCTGATACTCACTAGCTCCTGATACTCACTACACATCTATTCAGTAAAGATAGTTGGCAAAAAGAAAGAAAGGCACTCATTATTTGCATTTCATTTTTAACAAATTACATGTTTGACTATTTTTATAATAGTAAGCACACTACTCAGATTTGGATTCCACAGCCTGGTAAGATTAGAGAGTTCATGGCATGGAACGGTTTTGTTAATTGTGTTTTTATGACTGCTGCCTTAGAAGATAACAGGGTTCTTTTTATATTCTATACAAAGCAGGACGTATTCCAATAAGAACTGTTGGTTCTGATCCTAAACTTTGAATTTAAGATTGCCTTTTTCAAAGCTGGGCATGATGGAAGGGCCTTCAAAATTGTGTGCAGTTATCTGAACAATTTAGGTTGTGTGCAGCTAGTGCAGGCACATTTTAAGACATAAATCTATTTTGCCCTCCTCTAAAATTATTAGCCCTTAAGGTTGAAATGATATATTTATTTTCCTGCTTATGAAACCAATATTAAAGGAGAGTGGAAATGGTTAGTATGTATACCAGGTAGCAGATTAATGAATATGACTGATTAGTTCATATTGTACTTTAGAAATTATATTTTAGGTAGTATTGATATATAATACCTGGCAAAAATCATAATTCTATTACATTTTCTGTTGTACTGGGTGCAGATTTCAGTTATTTCTATTTAGGGAAAAAACAACTTTATGTCCTAGCATCTTAAGGACAGCAATTTATAAAAAAGGATATACAAAGATAATAGCTCTCTCTTCCATACCATGAATGGTTGCTGTGAAGTGATTTCTTTCATAATAGAAAGCTTGGATTTGTACATTAGACAAACAGAAAAACTGAAAAGGATTTAAAGTATTGTTGAGTACAAGATGTTAAGATCCTAACGTCCATAGTAGTCAGACTTCGAAAGTCTAATGTAAGTGCAGCTACATTGTACCTAGTCAAATATATTAGAAATTCAAAGGCAGTAAGAGTGAAATTTAAATTTATTTTTTATCAATTACCCTGGATAAAGAAGGTAATCATTCCATTTCCAAAGTGTAAGACTTTTTCACATCTCTAGTATTAAAAAAGATCCTTTTCAAGAGAATCATAAATAGAAATTCAACAACTTAAGAAAGTTTTTTACTTCTTTCAGGAGAGTAAACTGACTGAAGTTTTACTGCTTTAGCAGAAGTAAAATAGTAAAGCATGAGGGTTGGCAGTACTAATATCTGCTTAAATTCCTCCCACATCCCCAGTTGATTGGCATCTTCAACAAGCTGTTAATTGCCCACTTGGTTTGCTTTAAATGAGCCTTAAATTTTTAGGATTTCTGATGTAGTTTTGTAGAAATTGGGAATTAAGTAGGTTTAATTGCCTGGGTTTTTTTAATCCACCATTCAAAGAAACAATACACTGGGCCATTGTCACACTTCGTGAAATTTCTCTATAGTCCTTTCTTGTCTGACTTGAGCAGCATATATTTGTTTTTATTTTGTGGATATCTGTGTACTTGTTATACTGAAGTACTATGTTTTTATTAGTCCAGCAGTGAGTATATTCATGCTGTATTAGTTGTTCATAAAATAAAATTGTTTATGTAAACTGGTAGTGTTTTAGAGCACTAATTTAGCAATATTCTTGAATGAGAACATGAGCATGTTGAATATCTAAGGTGACTCAAGTTGTTTTCACCAAATGAGTTTGGTACTATGCTTTCTGCAACCTATTAGCTTTATTTAAACATTAATAGCTTTCTCCCTGGGGTGCAGAACTGAAAAAACTATAGCTTTTAGTTATGATGCCAGATAAGCAAAGCAATCTAAGACTAGTGAAATGTATCTCTGGTAATGAACGAGCGGAATGATTCATGTAAAACTAATTCATTTAGTCTGCTTGGGCATTTATACAAATACTTTTGTCCCGCGATGCACCAGAGATCTGCTGCTTCAGGGCAGACTTGATTAATCGAGTCTGCTCTGCATGTGAACTGAGGCAAACTGCGCTGTGTTACGTGCAGTCGTATCAGTGGCAAAATGCATGTCAGCATTTAGAAAATGGCGGCAATACACGTTTGAACTAAGGCAACTCTGATGTGTTTTAGTTCAAAAGCATGCTGCCACCATTTTCACAGCACTGATGAGCATTTTGCCGCTTATGCAATTGTAAGAATCGCAGTGCTGGGTGCTTTTCCAAGGACCCAGTGCTGTGGCACTAGCATGCGTAAAAATGCCCATTATTGTAGTGGGCCACTGTCACAACAATGCTACCTTCTGAGCAGCTGTGTTATATTAATTGCATTATAATAGCATTGCTCTCAGGAAATGAATTACATGCTTGTAGGGCATGTCTACATGAGATGCATTAATGCTCATTAGCTTAATTAAATGTGTATTACAGGCATGCATCTACACATAAACACCCTTAATGCATATTAAAAATAGTGAAATCAGGCTAATTCCACCTAAATTTGATACCTGTAATAAAGGGCATTTACACGCATGCAGGGAGCACGCTCTGACACACTGGAAATCCCGTGTGTCAGAGCAGACTTGATTAATTGAGTCTGCTGGAAGAGGTAAATTGATGTGCTCTGGCAGCCTCATGTATTACGCGTATCAGCAGCGCAGCACATTTCCACACTGAGAAAATGGTGGCGGTGCGCTTTGAAATACTACACGTTTGATGTGCTTTAGTTCAAAGCACCCCACCACCATATTCTCAGCACAGTGATATACTGCACTGCTGATACACGTGACGTGTGGGTGCTTTTAATTAGTGCAGCTCACTAATTAAATGTGCCTGGTGCTGCATCAGAAGCATGTGTAAAAATGCCTGCAGTTAATTAATTTAGGTGTGATTAGTTAAAGTGTATTAACACACATGTAGATGCAACCTAGCACTAACTTTAGTGCCAGGTCTGCCCAGCCACTAGGGGCATATGGCAGGGCTTCAGAGATTTGGCATTAACTTTAGTGCCAAGTGTAGACACCTGCCAAAAATCACTCGATGCGCATTAGCTTAATGCACATTAAATTTAGTTGCACTTAAATGCAATGCCTGTAGAGTAGCAATTGTTTGCAGGGAGATAGCTATGGCTGTGAATATGGAGTCAGCAGCATCTTGTGTTCAGCTGTAAACATTAGTATTGGTGCCAGAGGCCAGTTAATTTGTGGTGATATAAGAGAGAATGTTGGCAAGGATGCTGGGGACAGTGGGGAATTTCTCTTAGTGTCTAGCTTTGTTTGCCATTCTAGTTGATAATATGTACCATGTGATCTTTCATCAATCGCCACAAAAAGCCAGAACACAGGAAGAATGAAGACTTTCAGGAAGAATCCAGCCTCCCATAAACATTTCTTAAATTTGATCGCTAAAAGCATGGAATAGAAGTCCTATTGAGGATTCTGATGTCCACCTTCTGATGGGTACTAACGTTTTAACCTTTCCAAGGATGACACTGTCAACTTTTTTGTAACCTGTAGATTGTATCTAAATTAAATTAAGTGGAGCATGTGCAGCCATTAATTTTTAATTTGGAGGTATGGACCATAGAAAATGTAGTTTACATGGTTCCATCTTGAGCAGAAGACTGTATTGTATTTTTTCAGACTTCACTACTATTCAAGTTGAGGGCAGCAATAGGCTTCATGTAGCTGGCAAGTCATACTTTAGTCACTCTGCACTGGAGAGGGACAAGTATGCTATTAACTGAGTTATACTGAAATACAATATCTGATATAAAATAGCCACTGGGTTTGCTGTGACCTCATCCCTACAAGCAAGCTACTAATCAGAGATATTTTGCGGGTCTTTATATTTTATACCATCTTTCACAGTCCCTGTCTCTACAACAGATGACAAATGATCTTTCATCTGCCTTTTATGCCTACTATAAGCATAAAGTCAAGGGGTGGAGAGCAGCTAACCTTTTCAGCTCGATTACAGAAAGAACAATTTGTTTTTGTAATTAGAGCTCAACAGAGATCTCTGTTTATTTCACTGTTATTCAGCTCAGTGTAAACAGAACTCAATTTTGACAACTGTTTAGCTCACGGCACAGATTTAAAGTATTAAAGGATAATGGAAGACTTATTAGATTAGCTTTTGCCATGATCTTTTAGTGTCCCAGATAATTATTATTTGTGATACAGCTGAATGGTTTAGGCTTGTATTATTATTATGCATGCATTTCTGTGTAATACTTTATGTACTGTTGATAGGCACTAAAATATGCATTAGGTAGTATACATTTAGTCAGACTATACTGATGTCAGTGGCATTTTCAAGAAGCTGAAAGTGCTCTTTTTTGTGAATGACTTTAGTTTCCGTATGAAAAGAATATAGAGACTCTCAGGTTCCTGCCTTTTTCCTTTTGAAAGAGATCAGCTCAATCACCTTCATCATCATTATTATTACTCCTAATCATTTTTAGTTACACTCATGTGACTTCCACCACATGCCTTTGATCCAGTTATTACATTACAGTTCTCCTGCAGCATTTTACTGTTAGTGTTCTTTCTATATATTTTGTGCTGTCTCAGTGTTTTTTCATATTTTTTCTTGCACTATTAGACTTCTTATATTTCTTGTTCAGTATTTTAGGAAATCACATCTTCCCCATTCTTTTTTGTTATTAAACATTTATTGTTTTGATTCACTCTGAACAGAAAAAAAGTGCTTCTAATTTTATTTTGTATTTCTATTTAGAATTTTATACTCTATTTTAACCTTGTTTATAAGTTTGATGCACAGTATATTTTTTTTAAACTTAATTTAAATAGCAAGTTCCAAGCAATTCCTCATAGATTAGAGCAATACATTTGAAGGAGTTTGTATAACTGTCCTGGATATATTTTTAAATTATTGGAATAAATAACTGAGAAAACTTGAATATGGAGTTTTCACATTTGAGTGATTGCATTTTCTCTTAAAGTGCATTTGAAAAGAGAGCATATGTCAGTGACTGAGTAGATACATTTAACAAAAAGATGGGTATTAGTTCATGAGTGAAATATAGTTAGTATTTTCATCTCAACCCTAATTGGTAGCTCAAGTTAAAAAATTACAAATATTAATCATTTGCATACAGCAAAAAGAACATCAATACAATATCTGTTACAAAATGATCTTTAACCTAAAAACATTTACATTTTTCTAGATTTTTAAAGTTACTCGTTTAATTTTCCATGTTGAGTCCAACTTGAAAATAAACTCCAGCATCCCCAAACTGTGATCTCTCTTTTTTCTAACTTTTATATTTTGTATTCTTGTACTTATCCCCATCCATTTATCCACTACCATTAATCAGAACCATCACAGTTTGCCATAAATGTTGTTTGTGTGTGGATGTTACCCCATCTTTCTGTTTGATTTTCTCTTTTGTTCATTATGGCAGTCAAGGTGTGGACACTTACAGGAATCCAGGTCTTACATGAGCGTCTCCAACCATGTCCTCATGGGCTTAGACCAAAGGAAAAGATCAGTTTGTTAAAAAAAACTGTAGGATCACAGATCCACATTGACATATTACAAATATGGAATGAGAGAGGTGGCTCTGTGAAAACCCTTCTTCACTGCTTACATTGCAGAACTTCATGTATCTTGTCTATTTCTTCTCTTTTATCTAGGTGCATATTCTTCACTCATCACCTTAGGATCTGAACATTTTCCAAGTGCATTAAGCACGCATATAACATCTAACATAGGTTGTTTGTTTTCTCATTTTTTACCCAAAGAAGAAGTGTGTATGTTTATTTTGAGATTTTTTAATTTGAGTTTTGTTTTTTTTAGGTGGTGAGGTTTTTGGTTAGTTTTGATTTGATTTCTTTGAAATATATATATTTCTGTTGCAAACAGCAAGGTCAAAGAAATGAACAAAACGTGGAACGATTTGTAGATGATCACTAGTTCCTGGGACGTTTTGTTCTCCAGTCTCAGTTGAAAGTGCTTAGATGAGAATTCTAACACTCAGGTTTTAGGCATCTTAATCAGCCATCAGTATTCTGTTTCACCTTGGGTGCATCTATATAAAATATTTACTGCACAACAGACTAATTAGCTACGTAGTAAATGTCTTGGTATCTACATGTGCAGCCCTATTAGGCTACAGAAAACTAATTTACTGTAGCAGGATAGTAATTGTAAATACAAGTAGTATCCTGCTGCAGTGTAAAAAACTCTGTAGTAACGCACATGTAGATGCTGCCCCGGCTGGCTGGAGCACGAGGGTGCTTCAGTGTGGGGGCTGCCTGCTGGCTAGGCTAGCCCCATGCTGAAGCACCTCATGTTCCAGCCAGGCCTTTGGTAGCATGTTGAGCTGGGGTGGGGAGCAGCCCCAGGCTGGCACACTGACCCACTGAGTCCCCTGCCAGCCAGGGCTGGTCCAACCTGGCTCAATGTGCTGCAGTCCTGGGTACATGTTCATTCAGCAATAAGCTCTGGGGTTTATTGCTCCAGAGTTTATTGCTCCCAGCACACGTTCAAACAGCATGTCTGGGAGCAATAAACTAGAGTTTATTGTTTCGCATTAATTTCCATGTAGATGTGCCCCTTGTGTCACACGTTTATGGCTAAATACCTCATACAACTAGGTTTACGCCTACTGAACTTGGATGAAATTCACTATTATACTAGAGGCATTTAAGCTCACTTGCACTCCATTGTGTTTCATCTCTACTCTGAGAGCATAGAAGGGCTGCATAAACCTTTGAAATTGCAGTCAACCAAAATCCACCACTAGCAGTAGTCTGAAACTGGGTTGTGGGCCACTTTTTGCCAACCAGCTTTGTGATTAGAACCTGGGGGACCCAAGATCTAGACTTCCCTTCCCTGAGGAGACTTGAGCCCACATCATCATTATCACAGGGCAGCAACCTAAATATTGGGCCACAGCCACAGCAAGATTGAGTACACCTTCCTGTTGAGGTCAGGCTACTGGGCTTCCAAAAGGGAAAGTAGCCAGGGGTGGAAGGAAAACAAGAAGAAAGGTGACTGACTGTGGCTCAGGGAGATAAATGCTGCCTTGACAAGGCATAGTGGTCTCTTGACTTCTACTTCTTGTGCAGTAGAATCTCTCCTGAAATCTCGTTTTTCCTGACATACCTCTCATCTCAAGAAGGGCAAAGTGGGCATACTGAAAATTGGTGATCCATTTGTTTTCAGTGCCCTTTGTGCACTGCAGGGTAGAGTACCCTACACTTGCACTGATGCAATTTCATTGAGCCAGATCCATTGCCCAATGTTACTAAAATGAGATCTGGAATACTGACATGACTTGATATCACAATGAAGATGTATTTGACATTAATAAGTCATTGGGTAAATTGCATGAATAGCCTCAGGAGCAGGGGTCAGAACCCACAGTAAACTCTTTTTCAAAGCTGGGCTTTTCTCTTTGGTCTACAAGGTAAGGTTTCATCTTATTTATTCTCATTTTGACCCTGTGATTCTTTTCTTCTTGACTGCTCAAGGAATACTCTTAACTTCTCAGTAGACCAGCTTCAAGGGGGCACTAAAAGGCACTTACAGCTTCTATTTGCCACCTACAATCTGAGTCTCCCATGTCTTGGGTAAATGATCTAACAACAAGGTTATTTATGGAGGAAGAAGAGCTTTGTGCTGCTGCCTGCACAGATGTCTAGCTTCTGAGGATAAAGTCCTGCTAAGATGTACATACCTTATTCAGTTAGGAGAAAGCAGGATTCCAGGGAAAAGGATGTCTTAGCACAAATTGGAATGGAGAGCAATGTGTGTCCTTTGTAACTGAGGATGTGTATAAATACTACTCATTGGATTAAGTGAGAGAGCTGTGTGCTCCTGCAGTGTGTAGTACAGTTCATCTCTAGGTTTGCGGTCTGCATACTTGTTCCCCCTTGAACATACAGAACCGTGCTTCTTCACAGGCAAAATGAAATGCACCTTGATTCTGGTTGTCCACAACAGGACACAGTCACCAGCTACACATTGGCTATTAAGTGGGTGAAACAAAATAAAGGCCTTACTGTCAACAAAGTGTCCAAGAGAAGAATAGATGTGGAAGAGGAAACTGCATAGTGAATTGACCTATTGGTAGAACATACCTTCAGCCATTGGAAAATGCAGTGACTATATTTCTTCCAAATGCTTTCCTGTGTCTACCACCAAATGCTCTAATTCAACCAGCCTTCTGTGTTCATGTCTCATCACTGAACCATCTTGATAAAAATACTATGGTTGTATATAAAATGGATAGCTACAGTTGTGTGAGTTCTACATATAGCTGATGCTTGATCCCATAAAGTGATAGCATGTAGTTTTATAATAGGATCAGAAATAAAACTGATCCTTGTCAGAGCCCAATATTAAGGGGTTAGGAGTAGAGTACACACCCATCATTCCTTACTGGTTGTGTCCCTTCAGGAAGTACTTATACTTTTTTTTAGTGTACCTCCTCTTCTACCCCACAGTGAAGCATTGCCAGCTTTCTTATGCAAGTGATATTTCATGGTCAACTATGATGAATGCTGCAGAGAAATCCAGGTGAAAGAGAATGGATAGCTCCCCATAGTAGCATTAAGATGGTATCAATTCCATGTCCTAGCCTTGACCCAAATTGTTTTTGTCTTAGAACATTAGTTACCTTTAGATGAGCTTTCAGTCAGCTTTTGGTTAGATTGTCTATGACAGCTTAGAAACAGAAGATTTGACATTGGCTGGCAGTTAGCTATGGTGGCTTTCTTCAGTGTTGGTCAGACTGTTCCATATTTAAAGGAGGTAAGAAGACTCCTTTTCTAAATGATCCATAATAATATAAATGATGCCAGTTGCCCACAACTCTTTTTTCACAAGTCTGGAAGGGCTTGGTCAGAATCACAGTTTTTAGACCAGGACTTTCTCAGGGTATAGGGTGTATTGTGATGATGTGTACTGAATTGGGAATGCTGGTAGACTGTTGGCTTTTGATTGTAGATGCACTGATCCACGCTATTTGAGAAGACTCCTCAAACATCTGTAATCTTCATAGTAGGATGGTGGTTCTTCACAGTTCTTAGTTTTGTTGCAAACTGTAAACATTCAGCTACCGTCAATAGCTTTTTGGTGAATGTTGAAGCTTTAGTGGAGTCTGTTAAGAAGGTTTTATTGGCCTGTAATACCGCTTTAGTACAGTGTTTGAGATTTTTTTTGTTTCATCCTGTCTGTATCAGCTTTTGTTTTTTGTCATCAGTACATAAGTTCCCTCCCTGCCTCCCTCCTCTATCTTATGATGCAGCCTATAAGAAAACCAAGGAGATCAGTGTGAGCCATGGGGAGGAAGCATTCATTTGGGAGTCAGCATGGTGATGGATGAGGTGAGTGTACAGTGATAATTACCATATTTTGCCACATACAATATGCTCCACAAAAAGATATGCAATTTTTTTTTGAAAGACAGAATGAAGAACAAAAAATTTTTGTTTGTAATAAGTAAGTGAGTAGCAGCAATTAGGGAGTAGAGTCTATTCTTTGTTCTGCTTCCTTTGGATTGTATGCAGCTGAAACTGCTCTTACCATATTTCTCACATATAATGCACATAACAGTTACCACCAACTGTTTTCTGGGGAAAAAAGGTAGGAGTTGTATGTGATAAAATATGGTATTCACTTGTGGAATAGAATGCTGTGGCGTTTAAGCACATTTAAAAAATTGTTGGAAGTCCATGATTATTTGATTTTGAAATAAGATCACTGTGTTTTGTTCCGTTTTTTTTTTTTCCTTTGTGTTTTCCCTGAAAGCTGAAACATTTCTGTTCTCATGAGGTGATGGCCCATCCAGGAGGTTCACTGGGAATATCCTCAATCTTGACATCTAGACTGAAGTTCAGGTCCAGAGCATGACTGACAGTGGGTGCATCTACACATACAATTATTTCAAAGCAATACACTCTGATGAATATTGTACTTGAGGTTTTTGCTTCCGGGTACACCATGTGAACGTGCGCCTGGGTCCTCAGCGTATTGAGCCAGGTTGGAACAGCCCTGGTTGGCAGGGGACACAGGTTAGCCTGCCAGCCTGGGGATGCTCTGGCCTGGCTTAATGTACTGTGGAGGGGCTGGCTGGATCACAGGGTTCTATTTACAAGTACTCACCTGCTGCGGAGTTTATTAGTTTCCTGCGGCCTAATAGGGCCACATGTGTAGATGCTGAGATGTTTACTGCAGGGCTGGATCTGTGGTAAACTGAGTATCCTGGAGGGTTAGCAAAGGGCTTGTAACCTCCTCCATTCTATGCACTGATACAGAGTATATAGTATGGGTGTCTGGTGCCTCTTGAGTCAAGTGGGGCATGTGTCAGCAACCAGGGGAGGGTCCTGATCCCACTGACCGGGGAGAGGAACCAATCCCATGGACCATGAAAACTGGCAGCTGGCACTTGCAGGGGTGCACTGGTGCTCCTGCCTGCCCCCCTGCCCACCGGCTTAACAGGGAGTGTGGCCTAGCTGGGGGTGCACCAGCACTCTCAGGGGATGCACGTACACCCCCGTCCACACCCTACGCATTGCCCTGTTATATAGAGTGCTTCATGCTGATAAGGTTTTGGATTGTTTGTTAGCAGAAAATACTGCAAGGATCAGGATCAGCTTTAGTTTGTGTCACTTTCGCCTGTTTGTTTCATGCCCGTACCTAGTAAATGATACTATGCAGTGTGGTGGGCCAGTAGGGGACACTCCTGCGTTGAGCCACCCACCTCACTGCGCCCGACCACCTTCCAGGCTCTGAGTGCCTCCCTGGGGGCGACTCATGTCTGGCCAACCCCCTTCCTGGAGCGCACCCGCTAGCCTGGGGGTTCCACTGCCACCACCCAGGGATGGGCTTGATTCTGGCTCTGCGCACCCTGGGAAACACAGGCTTAGTAGCCCTTGAGGGTACTTGATTCACTTCAAGAACTTGGGATGCTTCCCTCAGTCAGAAGTACAAGTAGTGGTCTCCCTTAGTCAGCTGAGCCAAGGGGACCCCAAGGCATAATCTAGACGCACTCCGAATAAGTCTCTCACACTAGGTACAAAGGAGAACTTTATTGGTTACAAGGGGTTGGGTTCGAATAGGGTACAGGGTAGAGCAATATCAGAGAAATCCCATAGAGGAAACTCCCATGACTGGGTAACCTTTGATCACACATCTGAGTTACTGTAAGCTATATATCTAGTTAGATCTCAGGTAGCTTACTCACAAGTATCATCCAGAGGGAGGTGGAGATTCCCTCTGGAAGTAGGCAGTTCCTTGATCATGAGTTTTGAGAGAGAGCAAGTTTCAGATGGCCCAGCTCTTCTCTCTCTGAGTCTTCCTCATGGCTGCTGCTTCCCCCTCCTGGGCAGTCCTTAACTTATATGGCCCTTGTGACCTCATTTACCTGGTCCAATGGAGGCCAGCACCTGTTGGCTGTCAGCCAACCAATTTGAAATGCATCACTAGTTGCTGGGTAGACTGGCAGTTCCTAGCTCCCCAGGGAGCCCAAGCCCCTCACCCAGGTATATGATGCCAGTCACGTAGGCAGAGGGAGCAGGTTTCCCCCCCCTCCCTCAGGAATGTATCCAGCTCAGGTTACCTAAAGTGATAGGGTAAGGTGTGTACCTTCTGCAGGGCCCATCTTAACCAAACTGTCACAGAGCAGAGTTTATCGGGAGAAACAGAGGTGGCCTTCTGCCACATGCAGTGTATAGATGCTAGATACCTGAAATCTGCTTTCTTAAGCCTGTGTTTCTGTTTCTGTGGACAGTTTTTTCCTCTTTGAACTGCTTAAAGTTATGTAGTGAATTGTGACTGGGAATGTCAGAGCAATTGTTTGGTTTGCCATATGTTATAAGAAAGGCAGGTCTTGTGGACTGCCTTTCTGGACTAATCAGTGCCTGGTAATGGATAGAGCTGGAGTAGTGATGGCTACACCAGCAGCATGGTAGCATAACAGGAATGGAAAGAGAAATATTGATTTTAATAATGAGTAGAGTCAAATCTAGCAGAAGAAAAACATGTTAGTGTATTCTGCTAGTTAGTGTAACACTGTTAGTGTAACACTGCTGATATATATGTATATGGATATGTATATATGTGTGTGTGTGTGTGTGCACGAATGTACACACACACACATATATATATGATTGAAATGACACCCAGATTTAAAGCTTTATAGGTTCAGGCAGTGATCTAGTAGACAAACTTACTTTCTGTGCCCTGTAGCAGTTATGCTATCAGCATGTAATTTGCGGATAAGTGATAACTGAAGAAATGGGGATGAAACTCTGACAGGAAAGGAGAAGAAAGAGGGAAAATGGGGGAGAGAAAAAAAGTTAGAGGTGATCATGCCAATCCATACCAACTAAAAGCTCCAGCAAAAAACCCAGAAACTTCTGTCTGAAAGGTTTTTAAGGAGGAGTCTGCTGATAAGAATTAAGCAGATAGGCAAGTGGAAGAACAATACAACACAAATTCGTACTCAGAATCCAAAACAATTATGGTCCTGCTTACAAATGTATAGACATCAATTAGTGGCAGTTATAAGATCTACATTTTTGAGGAATGGAAAACAGAAAACCTGGGATTGAATTTATATTTTGAGCTTTCTTCAACACAAACAACTGTTCTCTGAATTCACATATAGAATCTGAAAAGACAAGGTAGTTAAATACAGACAAGCTTCTAGCTGGCAGTGTGGTGTTTTATTCTGACTCTAAATAGAAAAAGTTTAAAATCTTTTTTCCTCTTTTTCTGTAACCATATTCAAGAAAGGAGATAAATATATAAGACATACCCATATATATTTATGTATGGCTTATTGTGTCTTCCTATTTTTTTTAGGACTCTCAAAATCCATTCTAAAAAGAAAGATAACGTGCAGCAAAAATATGCTGCAATATTGCTTATTGTTCCTCTACTTTTCTTTGATCAAGATCTGATAATATGAATAAGTTATTCTTCTGCATCTTTTTCAGATCAACTTAAGTGATGATCTAAACGTCATGAAAAATTAAATTAAATTCCTGCATAATTCCCTATAGAAAGCTATTTAGTGGAATTCCCACCTGTAGACAATGAAACCTAAGATGCTTGTATGATGCTTAGAGAGGATATGTGAAGCTAAGTGAGCAGGGTATAATTTGCAGGGTTGCAATACAGTATGCATTCTCTTTTTCATTCAAGCCGTAATGATGTGGCAGAAAGACTCTACCATACACAGTATTACAGTTGCATTAATTTTGTATAAAATGGGGGTGGGGGTTCTTTGTGCGTGCGTGTGTGTGTGTGTGTGCGTGCGCATGTGTACTGAAGATGGTGTTGTCATTTTTTACCCACGGTTAAGTTAAAAAGCCCTGGTGTAAGTTAAAAACTAGCTAGATCAATTCCGTGACTCCCAGTTTTCTAGGCACACATGACTGCACAATAACTAGCAATGCACTGTTACGTGACAGTTAGTAGAAAGTATTCTTCCTTCACAGTCTTTCCAGGTACTTTCAGGATGTATCAGATGTGGGGTGCTGTATTTTAGTTCCTTCTAACATTCTTCAGCATCTCCTCTCCATTTTTAAACTCCCTTTTCTGCTTTGATTCCTTTGTTGAGAATGAGTAAGGATAGTTTGTAATAAGGATTTTTTCTGTAACTTTGGTAATTTAAAAGTGAAACTATAAAAGAGATTTGTTGCAAGCATATGCTGAAGAACCCCTGTGAAGAAAAAAATATTATTTCCAAAGTAAATTTTTTGCATTACAAAAGAAACTTCGATGTTAAATATGCACATATTTATAGGTAATTTTATAGGGCACATTTAAAAAAGCTACATATGTAATCTTTCATTATTAAAGCATTTTCTAGCATTCAGCACTGTTTAAAAAAAAATCAAATGCCTCTCCTTTCCTTATCACAAAGAGAGATTTAAAATCTGAGGTGTTTCATTTCAAAATGATTTTTAACCTTCTGCTTGAGGGTAAAAAAAGGCATCATTCAGAAGAACAAAAAGAAAGTGGAATAATCTGATAATCTGTAACTCTCCTATATGTAATTTTGCCCAAAGAAAGGATATGAATCTTTTTTGAAATATTTTCTATTCATATTTAGTTAAAAAACATTCTTCATTTATCTGCCTCTAGCTTACTCTGCTAGTTCAAAACTGTGTTTTCTCTTTTACTGAAAAGCTGGGAAAAGGGCTCCAAAACTATTTTATGACTTTTTTGGAAGAGCAGATGCTAAACAGGAATGCTAAAATTTAAGTTTGTCTTCAATGCTAACAAGTGTTAAAGAAAATAAATCCCAAAATTATAAGGTCAGCTTTTGTGAGAAAACAGAAAGGAAAAAGCAATATATACTTTCTAAAAGAGTTTATCAAATGATATACTACTTCGTTAATAAAGCTTCATATCTTTTCTCCTTGGAAAATAAAGTGTCAGTGGAACCCAACACAGGAGAAAAAAATTGCATGCTGCAGAGCGAACTGGAAAAAGATTAAAATCAACATTATGAATAACAGCCTACCAGGATATATGGAGAGAATACGCAAAATTGTCCATATATACTAAATAACAAACTGCGATAATACAGAAAACAAACATTATAGTATAAAAAGACAACACCCATCAGTCTTAGGAGTGCAAACTAAGACATTTTAATTCACAATTATGTGGAGCAAATACACTGTTACATGTTATCAAGCATAAGTGGGATCCAGCTTGTGAAAAATACATTATCATACATTGGACGAATTTCAGTTAGGGTATTTACCAAAAGGAAGTATCTAATTGCTTGACATGTATTTTCCCAGGCACTTCCAGGGCTTTATTCACTTACAATCCATTGCATGCGGGTTGAGATTCTTCCTATTTCTATCTTTATTTCTTCTTTTGAACATGATTTGTTTAAACTCTTTATCCTAATGTGAATTAAGTGAACATGAATAAGATGTTGTTGTTTTTCTCAGTTAGCTCCTACATGTTGCAACACCTTATTCCATGTAATTCATTAGAATTAGGACCTCTTATATATTCTAACAATCACATTTATTGAAAATTTAAGGAAAAACAAGTTATGTTTCCATAGAGGCTTCTCCTTGTTTTAGTGGACCTTTTGAACAGATCTAACATCTGTCACTGAAATTTTTTCATCTTTTTGGGCTAAATGTCAAGTGCTACTTATCAAAATGAAGTATTCCAAAATGAAGCGTATTTATCATCAAAGCATGATTGCTTTTAAAATGTATGGGGGGTTATGACAAATTTAGCCAATAAAATATATGGCTGTTCGGATAAAAGAGAGTATTTATGAAAACAGAAAGACTGTGGATGTGAATTCAGAGTGCCTGCAGTGTTAATCTGTGTAGGATAAATACTTGATTACTTTTGTACAAATAAAATGGATTTTACTCCCCCTTTTAATGTACTGAATATCATTTATAGGAACAGCATAAACATGTGCACATCCCAGATTATGTTCAGGTGCTTCCATATGCTGTGAGAGCATACTTTAAGAGCAGGAAAGAAACATACACAAATTAAACAAGAAGCTCCCCCCGAAAAAAAAAAAAATGAAAGAAACATCTGCAGGGCAACAGTACGAAAAAATGTTTAAGCTGCCTGTTATTAACTGCTCAACCTGTTTTATGCTGGAATACCGCATAATTATGTTACAGAGGAGGGGGGAACAACAGATGTTGAATAAAGATTGAAAATAAGAAAATTAAACTGTTCAAAATAATAATAATAAAAAAATAAGCAGCAGTTGCTCTCAGCCAGACATTTTTGGCAAGATCTATTTCTCAAATTTATTGCCCATTCCAGCAAGATTAATGTAAAACAAAGTGTTTCTTTTTAAATCTGATCAGTTGAACAATTATACTGCTCCAATAATCCCCAAGTCAGTCTTTCAGCAAACAGCTGAATGTTTCCTTCAGCAGCTTCATAAAGTAGATTAAATGACTAAGAAATCTGGTAAAAAAATTCTGCATGTGCTTTGCATGGGATTTCTTTTTATTATAGCTCACATAACTTATTGGATTTACTTACCATATCTAAATAATGAATCGATTATGTATCTGAGCCATTTTTTATGGAATAATTGCCATTAAACTATACACAGATATCCCATGCATACCTTGAGCACTGAAGTAAGGTAAACAAACTTCCACTAGAGAGAGTTTAATTTTTGTCTTGTGTTACATAAGTCATTGATCATTGTGTTGAGGCTGCTATATGAACTGGGATCCTGGTTTTCTCTGATTTAAAAAAATCTCCAATTTTTTAATTAAAACTAACCCCAAATCCACATTTTAATCCATGATTAAAATGAAATGCCACTAATGTATAGATATCGTGGAAAATGTGGATTTTGTGTTACTTTTTTTAGTAAAAAAATTGGGGATTCTTTTTTATTAGAGAAAACCAGGATCCCTGCATATGAATCAACCAAACTAGGGTGCTATAAGAGAGGTAAAGGCCCAATAAACTATTATCTGAAAGCAAGTGCATTGCCACTGTGATATACTGATTACCTTTCTCCCATACAATAAGTGAACTATTCATTTCAGTGAGAATCTTTCCTGAGTATGTTCCGCAGAATTAGGTATTAGTCCTTCATTAAAGGTCTTATGCATTTCTGTGACATTACTGTCGCACCTTTTTTAGAGATGACCATTCAAAAAGATTGTATTAGACAAAAACAGGGGCCATTTTGGGAAAGGGATTCAGAATTTAAATGGACCCTCTTCCCAACCTTTTATTTTTCAACTTGTTAACTAAAAATATTTTATTTTTCAAGCATTCCCGACTTTGCTTTCCTTTGCTATCCTCACCCTACACACCATCACAAGTAGACTTCAGTCTGTTGATCTGCTTCTGCCAGGTGAGCAAATACTTCATCTGCTAGCTGTCTTCTCTTGTGATCAGAATTTTACATGTAAGATTATAAAGCTTCCTATTTTTTTTCCTGACTGCAGCTCAGAACTTGATAGACTGTATTATTTCTTAAAGTGCTTATAAGTAATATGAAGAAGGAAACTGTAGACTTATATGCATTTTATATTCCAAAAGAGTTGGATCAAAATTCATCTGAATAATATTCAAAATTAAATCAGTCTGCCTTATTATATTTGCATTGGTCCTGATAGAGCTTTACAGAAAACCGCATGCAATTCAGAGAAGGCAGAAGTGTAAAACAAATGAAAATATTTGTGTGTGTGTGTTTGTATGGCTTGGTGGGCGGGTGTGTGCATGTCTGTGTGTGCCTGTATCTATGTTTTCTAAGAGTCCTCTTACTGCAGGCTCTCCCTGTGATTAATCACAAGTGGGTATCAGTAGCTCAACAGTTTAGCATGTGTAATACTGCAACTGTACCATTGCCAGTCTCTATAGGAATTGCATGGTTCACAAGCACCAGCAAGTTGATGGATCTGTCTGTGGAATCAGAACAAATCTTTCTTATGATTCATTTTTGCCACAGATAAGTCGTAAAACTAAGACATCAGATTGATGGGGGTTTAGGTTTTCTGCTCTTGTTTTAAACAGTAGATGTAGAACAGGTTCTTCTATTTTATAGCCCGAAGCTGAACTGTCAACATAAAAGATGTACGGACTTCATACCTGAGAGCCGGGCAGAAGAATTTCTTCTTACTTTTTTTTTTTTAGCAGATTAGCCACTACACAACATAGCTCATTACAGCCTAGTGTACATTTGTTGAAAAGGCAGTTTTTGCTAAAGTGCAAGAAATACTGTATTTAGTTACTACCCACTTTATTGCAAAACACAGAAATTGGCTGGAGCAAAGAAATGTTTTAATTTAAATCACTGTCCACCAAAATGCATTGGGCTTGAAGCATTATTTCTACATGTTGCTTGTGTGTGTCTGTATATGTGCATATGTATACATGTGCGTGACTCAGGGTTGTACTTGATGTTGCATACTGGCAGTAAGCACTCAGTTTTTGATTTATTAAACCTTCACTTAATGTGGAAAATATGGAATTAATGATCACATGTAGAGTAAAATAACCAAATGTGATAACTATTCAGATTTTGCCAGCTTTTAAGACTATTTTTCCAATTGATTTTTTATTTGCTTTTGTTCTTTAATTAATGGAAATGTAAATTGTGAGTACTTTAGAAATCAGTGTATTGCTTTTTAAATAACTAAAAAACACATTGCAACATTTGCCTCTGAGTTTGAAAACTGCTTGTAAAACAGAGAATACACACACACACATACATACATACACATACGTATGTGTGTGTGTGTATATATATGTGTATGTGTGTGTGTGTGTATATAGATATATAACAGATAAAAACATTTATGATCATTGTCAGCAGCTAAAGCCTAGGAGAAACTCACTTCTTTTTAGTAGCTGTTGTCCATGTTCTTCATAAGTCTTTTTTATTATAAGTGTGGAAGCCTTGACCAATAGGACCCAAAGCCTAGTTTCTCTATTAATATAAAACTCCCTTTGGGTCAATTCTTGACAGGAGCTGAACAACTATAATGCCACAGAAGTCCAAGGGAGGACAATTTGCTCAGCATCTCTCAAAATTCAGCCCATTCAGTTTCCCAAAAGGGATTTTCACTCAGTTTCATATTACAGAATTTAATACCAGGTATATGGTTTGTTTATTTATTTTTGACAAAGCTAAACAGAGGAATCTACCTGCAAGGACAAATGTTGGGCTGAAATGCATTATTGTTTAGAGCTTACTGGAAATAAAACTCCTTTTGTTAGGCTTTGTGTTACACAGGATTTTCTTTTATTTTTGCTTGATGTCAGTTTTTAAAAAAACCCACCTGTGTTTAACTATAGCAATAGTTTATCAAAGCAATAAATTGAGCTTGCAGGGATTTGTGATTGAGTGCAAGGAAAAGCAGCAACTCTCTTGAAAGGTGGAATGGGTCTTTTCTGTAACTAGTAAATGTTTTCTAAAAAGATTTTGCCCTTAAGCAAGGCAGGTGTACGCCAGACATTCCTACTCACTGTGTGTCTGTGTGCCTGCATGTAGAGCGTGTGCATGTGTAAATGTATTTTTGTTGTATTTTTGAATTTTTCAAAATGCTTTATTGCTAAGTATTATTTTTCAGTGAATGCTTGTTTTCTTGTCCATATAGAACAAGACTGGTAGGTGTGAAGCTTGACTTACCTTGTCATTTTTTTCCGTAGGGAAAACTTCCATTCATAAGTTTCTTTTCTGTGGCCAAATAACTTTGGTGACAGTTAAAATTATATTTAAAATATAAAAGTAATCCTGGGTTCAAGGTATATATACCAGTGCTTCCTGCAAGTTAGAGAATGATCAGTCAGAACTTACAGAGTCATGATTTAGGCAAAGCTCTTTCTGTTGTTAATGGAAGTGTTGATGGAGTCAAAACTATAGGACTAAATTTAGTTACTAATTTGGTCCAACCCATAGTCCGTCATGGGTCCAACCCATATCTGCTTTTTCATAAATTTATATTTGAATTGCATATGTACAGCTTGAGCCTTTATGGGCAGTCTTTCCCAAGACTATATGGTAGCCTTTGCTTTGGCTTTCTTGTTCCCTGCTCTCTCGTACTAGTAGGAAAATGTAAGCCCCTCAGCTGGGTCTCTAGAGGATAACCTGCCTGCAACTGCTTTCTACCTCATGAAGTCAGTTCAACAGTAAGCAAGTTAACTTAAAGTTAGGTCTTTTTTGCCTGGTGTTTTGGGGGCATAGGTTTCCTTAATCATGCACAAATTTCTTCTTGGGGGGTTTAACACATCTGGATGTTGTAAGGCATAGCATATCATCTAAGACATTTGAAAAACAGTTTTCCTGAAAACTGTAGTGAGAGAAATACTAGACATTGCACATTAAATCTGCTTTATTATAAGCTTTAATAATAAAAGTCAGTCCATCACTATTTGCATAAATAATCCTTTTGAATGTTGGCTTCAAAACATTGCTTGCATTTGATGGCAGAATTGCCTGCAGAGTATTTTGGCCTTGCCTTGAGAAGAGCTTGGAAGTCCGTATTTAGGTTTTAGATCTGATTTTTTTGTTAATGTTTGTGTCTAAAGCTAGGAACCTAAAACCATATTTAGTGACTTGAATCCATAATAGGTATTTGGAATATGCACTTGGTTACTCACCACATTGGAAAAATTTAGCCTATTAAAAACATTTTTAGTTAGTTTAGGGCAATATCTATGATGCACCCGGACACTACATTCAAGAGGGAGCAGTCCTTACCCACAATCACAGAACAGACAGATGGAAATTAGGAAAAGAAGAATAGCAAACAGGGATTTCTAATACAAGTTCACTACATTTATAGACAATACATCAGAAGTTGATCTTCCTTTAAGAAATCATTCAGTGTGAACAGAATAGTGGACTTTCCAGTGGGCTAAAGGATGCTATGGTGGGAGCACATAAAAAGGAATAAAAGATTTTTTTCAAAGAACTGACAAAGGAATGGGAACATTAGCAGTGAAAAAGCTAGGAGGGCAATGTAAGGGCAAGAACTGTATAGCGCTTTGAACATGGTGAGAGGGAGCTTAAATTTGATTCCGTAACAGATGGGGAGTCCAAAGAGGAATCTGAAGTGGGCAGTAATGTGATCAAACCAGTAGGCAAGTGAGCAAGCTGATTTTGGTGTTTGCTGGATATCAGGGGCTGAATGAAAGATGTGTTTTGTGAACTCTGAAGAGCGTATAAAATGGTCAAAAGAAGCTTTTCCTGTTTTTTCCCTCTCAATTTCTTGACCCTTTCTTTGACGTTGGGGGTAACTTCCAGGCAGATTTGTACTAAGGGCATGCTAGAGAGAAAAGGTACCACATTCGTTTCTTTCTCCTGCTTATTACGTACTCTGCTACAGCTGCTTATCTTAGCCCACACACCCTGAGAGGCCTCTGTAAAAGGGGAGGAAGACAGCAAACGGCAGCACAGGTTTAGGGATTCATGCAGCTGAGAATAGCAGGTGGTCCTCATTGTATTTATTTTCAACTTAAAATTATCTTCGCTCTTATTTGTGGGAGGTGTTTCCCATGATACTTGCTTTGCACTTCCATTGTGCCACTTCATAGCACCTTATTAATTTATCCTCTATTTATGATTCTTCACCTGCTTTCATAACATACCTCTGAAGCCTCTTGTTAAGAGAAAGCATTTTAACAGATGCCCTTGCACATTGGGATGAATGTATTATGGATACAGAATTGTCTTCACACTTCCTACAATCACCTTTTTTCACCTGCTCATGCAGTGAACACCTCTGGCTTGTTGTTAGTGCACTTGAGTGCAGCATGGGAGGCTTACAGGGTCAAAGTTAGTCTTATACCTTTTGCTCTGTCATGCGAGTCTTGTGAGCTTTACTCCCATACTCCCAATTGTAAAATGGCTTCTTTGAGCTTTTATAATTGCAGTATATATATAGCATTATTAAATCTTTTTTCATCTATTTGTAGGATGGCAGTTTTCCCCTATGATATACATCCCATAATATACTTAGGAGTGCATACATATATGTCTGGGAAGGTGATCTCCATGTGATAAATTACAGAGGGATGTGATAAATAGCCTTTGTCTTTTACTTTTGGCTGCCTCAGCTGTCACCTTCCGACTAGTCCATTTCCCCAGGATTTATTCCAATATTACAAAACCCAAAGCACTTCTAACTGCAACCATTATTTTAAATCAGCCTACCAGTCATTCCTCCCCCAAAATTTACCCTTTCCCAAAGGCTTTTTGGGTGAGATTCAGATTCTGCACAATAACAGCTGCTCTTTACCTAAAACTGTCATTATTTTACACTCTACAGCTAGGGACAGACATTTAAAAAGCCTGAGCCTGAACTGATTCACTCTTTGCAGTTTAGTCTAAGCTGTGCAGCTTAAACTGATTAATAACTGGACAGATATTCTCGGTTACATCAGGAAATGCAGGTATGTGCTTGCAGTGGCTTAAGCCAGAAGCCAGGGCGTGCTAAAGTATGCCTGCCAGCCACTGCCGAAGGGGTGGGAAGAGAGATGCCCCTCAGGAAGGGGCATAGGATCCCAGCCATCAGTCTGCTGGGGTAGGGGGAGCAGCTGCCAGACTTCCCAGTGGGGATGGGAAAAAGTCCTTTCTCTGAAGAAAGCATGTATTGAACACAGCAATTTGCAAAGCATACAACAGGGAAGTACCAAAAATCTTTGCCTAAGGTAAGATACAGCCCAGTAAAACACAGCATACACAACTTAGTCTAACTTAGAATGTAAAGCAGGAAGACAAGAGAAAGCCTTGCACAAGTTTTACTAATCCTGAGGGCAGAGTGTCTCCTTACAGCCAGGCATTCAGAAAGGGTTTGTTTAGGTTTTATGAGTTCTGCTTTATAATGTAAATGTAGCTCTCTGCATTCTTTGGGCTGCAGTTTCCCTTAACTCCATCTCTAGCAGATATGTGTGATGATTGTCAGGTGTTTGCCAACACTTCCCACCTCTCAGTCTGGTCCTGCAGGTCTTAGCTCTGGGCTTGAGAGCTCTTGCTGCCCTCTCCCTTGCCTCTGACCATTAATTCCCCAGCCAGGGAGGGGAATGAATCCCCTTCCTGGTTGCAGGCAAGTTGGACAGAGGGAGGAATTAACTCCATCTCTGCCTGGCTGCCTGAAAGCTGTGGAGGTCCACAGGGTTTGTCGGGGGGCAAAGGGACGGAGGGAGGAATTTGGCTCAGGGGCCATGGCAGGCCAGCATGCCCCACCCCTGCTCTTGCAAGATAGCAGAGGGAAGGGACCAGCCCTGCTGTGGAGTAGAGAGCCCCACCCAGCCCAGGAGCAGGCTGGAATGCTGGGGGTCTCTGATTTAACTTAAACCAACAAGGGGTCTGGGGCAGACATTGCATAAACCAGTTTGAGCCAAATCAGTTAAGTCTGATACTACATTCAACCAGGTTTATCTCAAACCGGTTTGGGCCATTTTCAAACTGGTTTATGTGCACTGAATATCTGTTCTGTTCCAGGTTTAAACCAGTTTCTGACCGCTTAAACCAGTTTACATGTAATGTCTCCCTAGCCTACCTCATCAAGGTATTTAAGCACAAGCCTAATTTGAAACAAATGTTTAGTCCCTTTGAAGGCAAGATAAAACTGTTCTCTTTTCAAAGACTGTGAAAGAGGAAAGATAAAGGCAAGCTATATAAGTGGCTGTAAAACAAAGCTGATGTGACTTGCTCAGTCAGCTCTTAGAGAGGCTTGGGAGCATTCAAATAACTCATATAACATTAGCTAACTAAGTTTTAAAAGATTTTTGCCTATCTTTTCCTGTCCCAAAATCATGACCCTTTCAGTGATTTTAGTGAATGAGGCTAGATATTAGACAGACCAACAAAATCCAAAATTCTGAATTGCTAGATCACGTATTTCAGATGTTTTAAGCAAATCATATGGTAATGGTTAAGCATTTTATCTGTATCCATAGGTCTAACCTTAAAAGCTTCACATTCCCCATTTTAGCTCTTGGTGATTCATTTAGTCTCCGAAAAATTGGGAACTGTCAATAAGTTCACTTTAAAATTTTAAGCTAAGTAACCCAGCAGGTTACTCATAATATGATCACTTCTTAGGGAGTGTAGCTCTACAGGTGATATATCCCAAATTTTTACAAGGCATGTCAGGGACTATAAAACTGATTAAAAGAACTGCCTTTGCTAAGATTACTTTGTGTCATTAATAAAGTTCCTTCAGATCATGACAGTGATCTCATTCATTTGGACACCTGTCCGTCTAGTTTAATTTAACTTAACTGGCAACCTTAGCTCCCTCCATGGAACTGGATGAATGTGATGAATGGTCTCAAGAACAGAGAATGTCATTAAATGAGTTGAATTTAACCCTTCACTTTAAACTTTGTCTTTTGGGAATCCCAAATCCTATTGGCAGACACTGATTGCTGAATAATAAGCAGGAGGGGATTAGCTACATCTGCATTGAATATGTCTTCAGAGAATGCTAACAATAACACCAATCCTGTTTGTCTACCTCTAGGAAATGAACAAAGGAAATGTGTTAGAAGCAAAATATGAACAACAGGATTTAGTGTTGTAAATAGATGCATGTCCCTGTAGAAATCAGATAGCAAAGCAGAGAAATCCTAATAAGGAAATGCTGCTTACTGCTTAGAACCAGTTGGGTTTAATAGGCATATTTTCATTGACCTTCCATACAGGATTACAGTTTTGCTAGAAGGAATTTTAGATGTGTTCATCCATGTCATCAAAGATGCATGTTATCATCAGTTAGAGCTGGCTCGCTGTGACACTGAAGCATAAAGAAGGCACTGTGCTTTCCCCTCAAAGTCAGAAAATATAAAGCAATGAAAATATGCATGCTGTTGTTTAACAACCCTCTGTTTCTGAAAGGCTTTATTCTTCTCTACTTTTGTCCTACCTGAATTATTAGATCAAAAAGGCCATTATATTCAAAGCAATATTTTTCTGATTGTCTTTTAATAGCAAGCAAAATAAAGTAATACAGGATTATTATTATTAGAATTATTAAACAGGACTTCCTACAATGTCAGTTTAAAGGCTGCAGCTATAATTTTCTTGGACAAAAAGACTGGATATCAACAGACTATTATCATGATTGGTTTTAATTACCTATTTCTATGAAATATTAGAGAAATATTTTACATTTAAATGTAATTTCCCTTTCTCCCCTGGTTTCCAGTTTAAAGTTCAGCATAACTAATGCCACCTTTTCCCTCTTTAATCAGTTAAATAGTCATCTTTATTTTACTGACCAGTTTCATGTTTCTTTTCTTATTTTTTACCTCACTGGTCGTGATGTTACTTTTTTCATCCATTTTCTTTTCAGCTTCTCTCCTATCATTGGACATTCAACAGGCTGCCAATGCACATCCTGGAACATGCTGTGGTAGTTTTAGCATTCTGTCCAGAGGGTCAGTAAGGCTCTGAAACCTTTCCTGAAACTGTACAAATGCACTGAACTGTGGCTGCAAATGCTGGAAGCAGATTGGAGTATCCAAGTGCCACTGAATTCACTTAAACATGATGTAGACCGGTGCATCTAGTGTCTGACTGTAGCTGTGGTCATATATCACTGGAGCATTTTGTAATGCAGGTGCACTCTACAGGACTGCTGTCTCTGCTTTTCCAGTTGATTATAGTTTAAGAAATTAGCTGCTAAATATGCTACGTCAACTTGTCAGAAGAACACAGCCTGGTACGTTACAAAAGAGTTCCTGACAATATGAGGATCCTTGTTTATCACCCTTAGCCTTCAGAAGCACTGTCATTGAATTAAGTAGCACTTGCCACAGTTAGACTGCTAATATATTTTCAAAGAATCATATTTGGGTTGGGTGTGCATAAAGCCACACAATACATCAGGGGTGGGCAATTATTTGAGGCCAGGAGTCACATAGAGAATTTTGATGAGCTGTTGCAGGCCCCCTCTACCCCTACCCACACAACAACTCACCAAAATTCTGTATGTGGGATGGGATCATGGGCAGAGAGGTGTTTGGGAGCAGGACAGGAAATCCACTGCCTGTATGCCCCTGCCCTGTCGGGGGAGGGGGCTTATGTGCGTGTGTGTGAGGGGGGCTTCCTAGGTGCTAGGTCCCAGGAGCCAGCCGGGGTGAGGGGATAGGGTGTGCGCACAGCAGAGCTTATCCAGGAGGTGTTGTCTATAGTGCTCTGCATGGGGCTCAGTCCTGCCAGCTCCCAACCAGGGCAGCCTTTGCTGCTCTCCCACCATCCCACCAGCACCCACTGGTCCCACCTGGCCGGCATGCACAGCTTACTGGCTGGACTGCTCCTAGTGTGGCAGCTCCTCTCACCCCCAGTGGTGGTGGCTCCTCCTGCTCCTGCCCCTACTGCACCATTCAGCTCCTGCCCCACTGTGTGGGACACCAGCTCCCAGCCACCTTCCACCTGCTCACAGGTGGCTATTCATCATTCTGGGTGGGTGGAGCAGGTGGAAGGCAGCCAGGAGCTGGAGCCAGAGCCCAGCACGCTGGGGCAGGAGCTGCCCTGCTGCAGCTCCCCCTCTGGCTTGAAACCACACAGGAGGAGCAGGAAGAGGAGCTGCTGCTGGATGTGAGGGAAGCTGAGCAGCACTCATGGGGCTGCAGCCACATTGAGACAGCCCTGCCAGAAATTGTGAGTGCTGGCTGGGGCTGGTAGGTACTGGCAGGAACTCAGCCCTGGCTGCCCCAGACCAAGCTTGGCCTCATGCAGAGTGCCTCAGGGATAACCATGGGCCTGTGGCAAGTCACCATTTGTGCCTGCCACTTTAAGGGCCTGGAGCTGGCAGCTGCCAGGTGCCTGATGAGGGCAGCCATTTTGAATCAGGGGCTGCCCATATAAACAGGGCTGTTCTGCTGCTGGAGGCCAGGCAACAACATTGCCTGCCAGGAGCAGGTAGCCTGGTGGGGCCCCCAGTGGCACGGGAGCCCCCAGGAAATGCCAGGCTAGTTACCACCCCAGTAAAAGGTGGGTCAGGGTGCCTTAACCCCTAGCCCCCACAACCGGGTTGGTTACCTCATGTTTGGAGGATCTGTAGGGTGGCCCCCCAGAGAGAGAGAAAAGGCCATAGACTCATACCTGTCTGGACACCCCCCTGTTTCAGGCCCACTGTAAGGAACGCCCAAGAGCTGCGGGCCTGAGGTTCCGTCTGGCCTGGAGGTGGGCCAGGGCTAGTGAGCCAAAGGTCCCCGGGGGGCACACCCGGAAGGGGAAGCGGTTCAGGGAGTTATGCTGCCTAGTATGAAGGTGGATGAGACCACTTGAGGAGAGGACTCCAGGTGGGGTTCAATTAGTAGAATTCTGGGGCACAGTGTGGGGGCCAGTGATTATGATAACGCCTAGATGCCATCAGCGAGGCTTGGGCTATGGTGTAGGGGGGGAGTGGAGCTGCAGATAGTGCCCCCTGGCATCAGGGAAGGAACTGGGCAGCCTCCCACTTAATTACATCAATGAACTAATTAATGAACAACAAGGTGTGGCAGATGAGAAGGCAAGCTGTTAGCCCAGAAACAGGTGGGCAGGCTGCAGGGAAAGCAGCCCTGAGAAGGCCCCCTGTTACAGGGCCATATCCAGTCAATTGGCTGGCACTACCCTGCAGGCCAGATCAAATCAGCTGTTGGGCCAGATCTGGGCCGCAGGCCATATTTTGCCTACTCCTGGATGAAATGAAAAAGAATAGAGCACAACTTTTGTGACTTTGAAATAGGACTTTCTGGCCCTTGGCACACATTCATTTAAGCTAAGTACAGACAGCTAAACCCGAGGCTGAGTCAATTCAAACTTTATAGGTTAAACTGATAAGCAAGTGAACAGGCATTAACTTTTGATCTGTGAAATGCAGTCATATGCCTGCAGTGGCCCAGGCCAGAAGCCAGGGGGTGCTAGAGCATGCTTCCCTATTCAGCTGGCCCAGAATGCTTGGACCAAGGCTAGCTTGCCCATCCTGGAATGAGGAGTTTGCAAGGAAGGTGCAAAGCATCCTGGGATGCTTCAAGTAAGTAAACTTGAATCTGGAGAGGATCTGGGACAGAAATTCAATAAACTGATTTAACCTAAATCAGTTAAGTTTGATGCTGCATCCATCCAGGTTTATCTTAAACTGGTATCAGCCATTTTGAAAGCGGTTTATGTGCACTGAACTTCTATTGTGTTCTGTTGTGTTATAGATTTGAACCTGTTTCCAATCACTTAAACCAGTTTATGTGTAATTTCTGTCTCTAGCCATAATGGTGTAATGGGATCTGATCCCCAGTCCCAACAATCATGGTCCCTCCCATGCCACATGTATATAGCAAGATGCACAGGGATCTGATCATAATTGCACCATTACTACTTGCCAGTGCAGAGGAAGCCCAGGATCCTGATTATGGTTATGATCCTTGGCTCCTCATATACTGGCAAGTAGAATGCTGGGTGTCAGTGTGTAAACTGATGTGGTCTCAGGGCTGGAACCAATAATCAAATAGGTTGCGTCCAGATGAGCATGGATGTTTGGTTCCCTGGGGACAAGTAGCAGTGGCGTGCCTTGCACTTTAGCTGCTTGTCGCTGGGGAATGCCCATGCCACATGCACTTTGGTGCACGGCAAGCTACCCTGGGGACAGTAGGGGGAGCAGGGGCCAGCACTGGGATGGCCCTAGCACCTTTACTTGGGGTCCTGGGGGCTTCCTGGGGCTGCAGCTGTGTTGCTCTTGATGGGCAGAGCCGGTTTGGCAGCCACAGCCTAGCTCTGGGAGGCCTGGCTCTGCTTTTCAACAATGCATGCTGCCAGTGTGTGTGCTGCTTGTTTTTTTTGTTTTTTTTTCTGCAGGTTTTTTTGACCCCTGCATATATGTTTGTGGTGCCACATACTGCATGGCTGCACTCGTCTGGACGTTCCCATAATTATCAGTCCCAGCCCTGGGACAACATGGGAGCCAGTCTGAGACTGGTGTAATCCTGTAGCTACACAGGAGCTGGTTCAAAACTCTAGTGTGGTGCCAGAGCTGAGACCTGCAATCAGTTCATCATCAGTCCCAGGACCAGGACTGCACTGGGATTGTTGGAGACCCTGGTGCTGGGACTGACAACCTGCCAAGTCATGGGGAACCTCAGGGCTCACCACAACTTGGCATCAGAAAGTGGCTTTCTTCTCTGCCCCTGCAGGAGCTGTAGAACAAGGCAAGCACTATGCCGGGTCAGGGTGAGCTCTGCAGCTCCCTTTGACCTTGCACCCTGTGATGGGCTCCCCTTAATTCAGCAACCTGAAAACATATTTTGTGGAATATTTTTGTGCTCATTTTCCCATTTCACCATGCTATTCATTCCCTGAACCCATGGCAGGATTACTATTTGTGGCACAGTTAACAGATTAATTGCATCCTAAGTGGTAATGTCTGCCAGAGGCATCTTACTCAGAATGTATTGCTAGCCATGCCAACAGAGAAACAATCATCTGAGGACTTTAATGGTCAATATCTGTGCCTTTCTATTAAAAGAGAGGAAGTTGCATACAACAGATGTCCCTCCTGCCCAGTTATGTCTTACTTGTGTGAAATCTACCTAATTTAAGATCAAAATTGAAAAGCCAATACTAACACTTATACAATAGCAAAGCAGGCAGGCAGGTCTGGAAAAATACACATGCATTAACAGTTTCTTAGGTTTCTCTCCCCTCCTTTTTTCTCTTAAGAAAATAAATTTTCAATTCTATGAATCTGTTAATGTTTACAGAAGTTCTATTTAATGAAAATAGTAAAGTTCAAGAATGTCTGAAATCTTCTTTTGACTAGTATGGTTAATACAATATATGAATATTGCATGGAAGCCATAGTGGTGGTGGTGGTGGTGGTGGTGGTGGTGGTAGTGTGTGTGTGTGTGTGTGTACACACGCAAATGCCAAGATGGTTTTACAAGGCTATTTTTTTTTTCCACCAGAAGAAACACTTAAACCTTATGGACTGGTGAATGAAAGTGAGTAAAAAAGAGCATTGCAAAAAGAAAGACCTGGAACAGATTTAATTTTGATTATTGAGAAACATGAAGGGTGTCATGTTTCCCACACACTGCAGATTTTATTGCCATTCTTCAAGAATAATCCATTCCTATTACAATTGTGCATGCTTTTCCAATTAAAAAAAAAATAATTGCTAATGTTTCTGTTTCATCTGATACAAACATTAGCACAAAAATACAAATAATTTCACATCAAGCAGTAGAAACAACTGGAGGATAATAGCAGAGCATTCAAGATGATTTGCTGTAGCTTCTGAAGCATTAGTTTAAGCCCCATTCCAGTTGGGTTACTCCCACTTGACCAAGCTGTTAAGGGGTACCTGGTCATTCAGGTTGAGAATCAAAGGTAGCTGGATGTTATGCTAATCACATCACCGTGTACCATTGACTATAGTAACTGGCTTGCCTGGTGAACTTGTTAGATCAGGTCAACCAATGTCATTTTTAATCAGAACTGGGGATGGGATGTTTGCTTTGCTTATGTACAATATCATATAATTAATGAAGCACTATAATGCATGAGCTGCCAGACCAAATATTTATGTGCAGTCATCTTTGATGTCTTCAAAATGTGAAGAATTCTGAGATCAGGTACTTTACTGAAGTATTGCTCTCTCTTGCTGTTACTGAGCTGAATACTACACCAGGCTGTAGAGAATCCTTGCAGGTCAACCTAAAAATATTTATGGTATAGCTTTAAAAAATGACTTCTCTTCTGCCTTACCAGCCAAATAATAAGGTGCAATGAAAACTGATGTGGGTGAAAGAAGAAGGAATAGCAATCAAGAAAGAAAGATGAGAGCAAATGGGAAATGGCGTTCAAGTTCAAGCATTTCCTAGAGGAACCATTTCTAAGTTTGATTAAGAGGCTGTAAGAAGTACCAAATGTCATGCTTAAAAAAGATCAGCATTTCTATTGTAAGATATTCAGAAGGCAGAAATAAACTATTTTGTTGACAGCCATGATAAAGAGCAAATTTTCCCTTCAAATCTTACTAGTAATGTAGCAGTAATTCTCCAAAATTACATTTATCCTTTTATTTCTTTATTTTGCATTAAATATCTAGAACAGATTTTCCCATAATCATACTGGGGTGATTAAGTCTGTTTTACATAGAAACAGATGCTAGGTGTGTATGTGTAACTGTTAACACTAGCGGCATATGCATGATATCAGTTTTACAAATACTTAGGCTCCCTTGGTACTAGACACTTTTGAAGCTAAGGGAGGGAATGTTTTTATGTTATAACATTTTCCCCTGGTGATAGTAAATTAGCTGCTTTGTATCCTTCTTCAGTGGGAACTGCACAGAGTCACTTGAAAGCCTGATAGATAAGTTTTAAGCCTTGCCATTCTACCTGTTACCTAAATAGCATGCCTGAAATCCAAGAAATGTGATATGCTATGTACCTGTTCAATAGCAAATAGACTGAAGGGGGAAAAAAATTACTTTTTTTCTTTCTCTTAAAAAACAACTTTTTACTGTTTTACTTCCTTATGGGTTGGCCTGGGACAGGATGAACCATGCAGCTGTGTGTGGTGTTCCTCACCCTTTTGGACCCCTTCATGATTAAAGTAACAATTTTTGTTACAAGAAAAACAACCTGTATCCTATTGACACTTTTAAAATTATCAAGCAAACTTGGCTGGTGCCCAGTTATCTCTTTTCCCCTTTATCTTTAAGACCAAAGCTAAAAAGATGCACAGAAGCCTCTCACCTTATTTTCTTTCTATAACCACAGAAGAACTAAAAAGATCAAAGGTCCAAATAAAGTAAATATACCAAGATTATAAGTAAAAAGTGTATATGATATTCTAGATTATATATTTATAACAAAGTGAAAGGTTCCACTAAACCTAAATGGTTTTCTAAATAGCACAAGAAGGCTGATAATTTTTGCATGGCTGAAATAGGTTTATCACCTTTCATACCATGTGTGTCTCTTCCTTACTATACTACTATATCACCTCTACAGAGTGAAGATTTTCTCCTAAGGATTCAGTGGACAAACTCATTGGTTGATTTTTTTGAGGCAGTTTAACATTTGCAATGGTACCTTTTGTTTCAGGTGTTTTAAACATATTTAATGCCTTACTATAGCACCTTCTTTACAGTGCATTAGTATAAATAAGATGGAAGACCTCTCAAAAAAGATTTAACTGACAGCATCTTCCAAATTGGTTGTGTCTGTGGATGCTGTTTCTGTTCAGGGCTATAGAATCTAATGATGTTTCTCAAAGGAATCTGCCTTGGATTATATATATAGTTCATTAATGACCTGATAGAGCTTCTCCCAACTAATAGTAGGCTATAAAAAGAAAATTATTTGAGAATACAGTGAACAATATAGAGAATACAGTGAACAATATAATTACAAAAAATGGGGGGAAACAAAGAAATTACAGGTCTTAGTATAAAACAAATAACCATTTTGTCTTAAAGATTCCAATAATAGAGATGGATTAATGAAAAAGGTGATAGGTGAAGAGGTGTTTCTCAAATGAGTTACTCAACTGCTGCATATCAAAGCAATCAAGTTCCACCAATAGAGTTGTTAAGGCCTGTGTTCCAGCCTAGTTATGACTTCAAAATATAAGAAAGCAATCTAAATCTTGAAGTTCTTGATCAGTCATCCAAGGAAAATAAAGTTGAGCATGAGACTGAAGCCATTTCCAACAAATATCTCTCATAAGATGTTTTAACTGATAATGAACTCAAACCCCTACTTGTGCTGCCACCCCAACCTTTCTCCATCTCCCACCCAATCCCTGACCCATGTTGCTTCCCCATCCCCCACCCCACTTTACTGCCACCTATCTGCCCAACCCAACGAAGGCTGCAACCCATCCTGTACCATAGCCCTGGCCCGGCCCATGACCTGCACTAACTGGATTGCAGCAGCGCTGGTAGCTCTTAGCTCTAGCCCCAGGCTTGGATATCAAATCCAAGACAAGGCTTTTTCCCCCGCTGTTGATGAAGGGAAAAAATCTTGTCTTGGATTTGAATAAATGCAGTACTTTCTTCCATTACAGTAGCCAAATTTAGGATTTGTATCTGGATACAGATTTCCTGGGCCCCTGACAGATCTAACATTTAAAATGTGATTAACTGATTTTAAGTAGTGACCCGGCCACATATTAATACAATTTATGGTGTGATAAAACAAGAAATAAGCCACAAAGTTTTTACACATATTTTGTGCAATAACTTTGTGGCTTATTTCTTGTTTTGTTTGTGTACTAACTTTGTGGCTGGTTCCTATTCTACCTTAAATTTTATGTGTGGCCAGTGCTTCCAGCCCTGGACTGCACAGGAGGTATTTAAGACTGAAAGGGGCTCACAGTTGGGGAGCACATTAGAGCCTTTGGCTTCCATGTGCTCTGGTGCCTGGGAATACCCAGCCGGTGCTCCCAATCTCTGGAGCACATGGAGCCCTTGACTCCCGTGAGTTCCTCCTGGCTGGGATCTCCACACAGCTGACCAGTGCTCTCAGCTGGGGTAACCCTTGGAAGCTAAGGGCTCCATCTGCTCCTGCAACAGAGGAGCCAAGGACTCCCTGATCCCCCCAATTGGGAGCCGCATTCAGTCAACCAGTGGTTCCAGCTTCAGGAGTGCATGGGAGTCAAATTTTCTATTTGCCAGTCAGAGTGAGCCTAGTATCATGATCCAAGGCTTCCCTTGCACCAGCAGCATGGAGTGCTTGGGAACTGATCTCCAATCCCACTACTGCACCTCTTGCCCTGCATGTGTGACACAGCCAGAGGCATGATTGTTGGGACAGATCATCAGATCCCATCACATCTTTAACATGTGTCAGTGGCCCGACAGACCTTTTAGTGATGCTCATTTAAAAGGGGATTGACTATCCATTGACAAATGTTAAATCTGTAATCCTGCAATGGGTGAATTAATTCTCTCACAAAACCTCACTTATTTCAGTCTGTCACATCCAGAAGAAAAATGGTTACATACTCTGGTTGTTAATAAAGCCACTGGAAAGGTATATCAACAAGATAGAGCCTCCTCGGAACAGAGGACTCTCAGTTTGTTGAGTGCCACCCACAAATCAGGACATCCTTAAAAAGAAATCTCCTATCTCTGACTTCTAGAAGTTTACAAAGTAAACTCTCTGCACCTTTCTAGATGTTGTATGTTGAGACAATTGACAACCTAGGAAAAATATTTAATGCTGTTATATAAACCAATAGTGGCTTGCTTGTGTGTCAGTCAGGAATAGCTCTCTTTCTCTCTTTCTCTCTCTCTCTATATATATATATATATATTTTTTTTTTTTTTAAACAAAACCTATGTTATCTTCAGGAATTATCTATCAGCAGTGGAATTATATTTTCATTACCTTTGTCTATTCCCCCCCATTTGTTGCTTTTGTCTGTCACAGCCATGTGTTCTTTTTTTTATCTCTAAGTAGATTGTACAGCCTACTATTTATTTTTAGTGACTGGGACCCAAGTAGTGTTTACCAAATAATTCGACTGAGACATAACGGATCAGTTGATACACTTGCTAATGGGCTGCCATACCATACAGCATCTTAGTAAAAGAGAACTAATATGTTATGAATTATTGTAAAGAATTAATTAGTTCAGTCAGATACTATTACTAAGGAAATTCCATCTAATGGGGCAATACTGAATAAATTGCATTGCATCCATGGACCTGACTGTGAACAAGAAAAGGAAAATGTGTTAGTTTGTAATGTTCTATTAAATAGATCCATAGATGTATTGGGTCATGCTAATTGTTGCAGTTCTGTTTCTCTTCTTTTCCAGTAAACAACTCTTGGGTTCTACAGCAAGCAGTCACTGTATTCACAATTTAAAAACTAAGAGTTTGTCAGTTTAGACCAGCTGGTTAGGCTGTGCAAAACCCCAGCAGCTGTATTTAGCATGGGCATCCCTCCACAAATATAGAGCCAGTGTAGCCTAACTCATATACCTTCTTCCTTGCGGCCTGACTCACGGCTTATTTTAATGTCAGGATGTGGAAGAGGCTCTGTATGTGCTATTCGATTTTTCTGCAGCTGGGATAGGGTCCTTTAGTAACCAATAACTATCACGTTAGAACAGGTACGCACCTGTCTTCCCCAGCCATCTTAGGAGGCAAAGGGCTGGAGAGCCAAAACCTTTCTACATTCTCAATTTTTCTTTTCCCTTGTAGGAGGGAAGTGAACACTTCCTCAGCCTTGAGCAGCCACTCTGCTTCTTTTCCTGTTCATCTGGTGCTTTGTACTGCCAGGTTGAGAAGCAAATAATATGGTGCCTAGTACCTGAGCCCCTCTGATGCAGCAAGTGTCCAGTAGGAAAACTGTTTGCAGCTGAAATAGGACAGCAGTGTCCGAAAGAGCTCTCACCACACATCAGAATTATTTTGGTTTGCATGGGAAGCATGGTTCCTTCACCATAGTGGTGGGACTGTTTCAAGCATTTTCTTTTAAAAATTGCAGGAATGACTCACTTCACAGTCAGGTACAAATTGAAGAGCAGAGTTTAAAGGGTCAAAGGCCAAAAGTGGTTTCTGGGCAACGTGGTACTTGCCATGGTTTAGGCAGTATTTTTCAACTGTGGACTTCCTTACATTTTGGGGATGTGGGGGAAGTGGAAGCTGTCCCTGTCTGTGACTCACAGGTCTGATTTGCCTGCAGAACAGCAAGGCAGAGGCCAAAGACCCATTGTTGGGATCTGTGGACCAGCCCGCTGTGAGGAAGGAAAATTTTCAGGTAACAAATGCATTTTCTTATTCTTTCCTCCAAAAATATATGAGACTGCCACTAACTCTTTAATAACCAGTATGATTTCAAAGCCTACTTATTAAAGATTCTTTAATGTGCTGTGATTTAATGATCAGTTCAGCCCTGAAATACGTCTGAAATATTTATGGTCTAGCACAGCGGCAATGAACTAGGATTAATTCTACTGTCCCACCAGCTGTTTATTGCCTTTGAAATATTTAATGCTACATCAGTATTAGAAACATACTCCCCTTATCCTGTATCCAGGAGACCTGGAGGGGAATGTTGTATAAGGGTAATAATCCTCATATGTTGATAATTGTAATACCAAAAGAAAAGCCCACAAGAGCTAAGAGCTTAAAAAATGGCAGCCCATTCTGGTTTTACTGTCAATCATCCTGCTATCTAATTGCTTTGCCTAACTGAAGGAAGCCTTTCAATAGACAAGCCAATATAAATATGCAGATTTAAGACAGCCCTATTTAATAACTGGGAGCATGTGCATGGAAGTGTTTGTTTACTTCTCCTTATTTATGTCAAAATCAATTGTAATTAAATAGGAATCAAACCTCAGAAGTAGTACTTTAGTTGATTGTTCTCATCACAAGTGTCATATAACCCCGCTATGTAAGACATGTCAGGAAAAGCATTATTTTTCCTCTATAATAAATACCTTGTAATAATCTTTTCAGTTCACATTTTTTCAGTAAAGGCAATTATCTCCCTGAAATCAAAAGTGAGACACCCTTTCCACATCACTTCTGTGAGGTTTTCTGAACATATTCCAGGAATTATTAGCTGTAGTTCTGAAAGGAAAATTATTGATATTCCCTTTTGGACAATTTATGCAATTAATTTTTCAGTTATTTATACAGAGATGCACATACATTTAGGCGGTCAATATTTAGTATTATGTCATATGTCAAGACACTAAAACAATTTCTAAAACAATTTATTCTATTGGTTCAAAGTGTATGCTGTTTTGTTTTTTTTAACTTTGTATTATTTTGTGTGCAGTCAAACTAAAGATATGTACAATCCAGAGAGCTATGACACTATTTCATTACTGAGTTTCAAATGTAAATATTTTCAATAATAAATATGCATCCACAGAACCAAAGGTTAAGTGAATCCTGTACCACAGGAAGTTAGTATGAACTCTGTGCATGCATCCAAAGGCAGATCTTTTTTCTCTTTAATGTGTGACAGAGGTCAGAAAATATTGTTCATTTTGTAATGCGGTAAGGAAGAAAACATTTTGAGAGCAAGGATTGGACAGTAATTTCATTGTCTGCAGCCACTTGCTTTTAGAACAGGATGATGCATGCTTTAGGCCCAGTCCCACAAACTCCTTCTCACTCCTTAGACATGTGAGTGCTGTGTGAGTGGTTTGTAGGGTTGTATTTATTTGTTTTTTATATTCAATATTTATAAAGGAGAACAAATGAAAAAAACTCAGACATAAGAGTGTTTCACCAAAACTAAAATAATAAACCTATTGAAATCAGTGGCAAAACTTTTGCTGATTGTTGCAGAACCAGGATTTCGTACTATAAGTTTTTTGAAAGAAGGTAAAGCATTTAGTATATTAAATATGTGAGATGAATGAAGGTTATGCAAGCATCAGCTGAGAAAATAACAATGTTGTATAAAAAAAAAAACTACAAAATTTCTAATTCTTGTTCATCTATGGAAAAAAATTAAAGCAGATACCATGTGAGACAGCACCTTGCAGAGATACCCTAAGCTAGTTTTGTGCACTGGCTCTGGAACTAGAATCAGTATAGCCACATTAGCATGGCACTGTGAGATAATTTGCTAAGAAGTAGGGCTTATTTTACTGTATCACTGTGCTGATGTAGCCGTATCACTTCTGGTTCTTCAGTATTCAAATTCAGAACCAGCTTGGGTGTCTCTGCAAGGTGCTACATTGTGTAAACTTCAGTGCTTGAGCTATTCATGCTAGCTTTGGGTATTTCTTCAGAGCACTGTATTGTTCTATGAAGACAGATTCTTACTTGTTCTTTCCTTTATTACTTAAAATAAGGCTGTCCAACTGGTGGCTTTTAGGCCACATGTGGCCTGCAAGAGGTTAAGTTGCGGTCCCCGGGCTCTCATCTGGCTGCCACCCTCCCATTGCTCCAGCTGCAAGAGCAGCCAGGGCCTCCACACTCTCTCTCCTTCCCTCCTCTGGCTGCCACTTCCTGAGCTCACCCCAGGTGGCAGGGCAGTGCCAGCTGAGGGTGAGTCCAGGCTGCACTGGCAGGTGACGAGAAGGGTATGGCAGTGGGGGATTGGGTGGGGTACCTGTAAGGGCACACATTACAGTGGGAGAGGGGAAGAATGGGAAATTGCACCTGCATGGTGCACCAGTTGTGGGGAGAGAGGGGAGAACACAGATTGCAGCAGTGGAGGGGAGCATCTACACAGCTTGGTGGCCCATGGATCATCTGGTGCAGGCCACACAGCATGTCAGTCCCACTGATGTGGCCCCCAGAGCACGGGGCTCACCCAGGTCCTAGCCCTGATTTGAATGCTTATATCTTATAGATTCATAGATTCATAGATGTTAGGGTCGGAAGGGACCTCAATAGATCATCGAGTCCAACCCCCTGCATAAGCAGGAAAGAGTGCTGGGTCTAGATGACCCCAGCTAGATACTCATCTAACCTCCTCTTGAAGACCCCCAGGGTAGGGGAGAGCACCACCTCCCTTGGGAGCCCGTTCCAGACCCTGGCCACTCTAACTGTGAAGAAGTTCTTCCTAATGTCCAATCTAAATCTGCTCTCTGCTAGCTTGTGGCCATTATTTCTTGTAACCCCCGGGGGCGCCTTGGTGAATAAATACTCACCAATTCCCTTCTGTGCCCCCGTGATGAACTTATAGGCAGCTACAAGGTTGCCTCTCAACCTTCTCTTGCGGAGGCTGAAAAGGTCCAGTTTCTCTAGTCTCTCCTCATAGGGCTTGGTCTGTAGGCCCTTAACCATACGAGTGGCCCTTCTCTGGACCCTCTCCAGGTTATCCTCATCCTTCTTGAAGTGTGGCGCCCAGAATTGCATGCAGTACTCCAACTGCGGTCTGACCAGCGCCCGATAGAGGGGAAGTATCACCTCCTTGGACCTATTCGTCATGCATCTGCTGATGCACGATAAAGTGCCATTGGCTTTTTTGATGGCTTCGTCACGCTGCCGGCTCATGTTCATCTTGGAGTCCACTAGGACTCCAAGATCCCTTTCCACTTCCGTGCCACCCAGCAGGTCATTCCCTAGGCTGTAGGTGTGCTGGACATTTTTCCACCCTAGGTGCAGCACTTTGCATTTCTCCTTGTTGAACTGCATTCTGTTGTTTTCTGCCCACTTGTCCAACCTGTCCAGGTCTGCTTGCAGCTGTTCCCTGCCCTCCGGCGTGTCCACTTCTCCCCATAGCTTTGTGTCATCTGCAAACTTGGACAGAGTACATTTCAATCCCTCGTCCAAGTCACTGATGAAGACATTAAAGAGTATCGGTCCAAGGACCGAACCCTGCGGGACCCCACTGCCCACACCCTTCCAGGTTGAAACCGACCCATCCACCACGACTCTCTGGGTGCGACCCTCCAGCCAATTCGCCACCCACCGGACTGTGTAGTCATCCAAGTCACAGCCTCTTAACTTGTTCACCAGTATGGGGTGGGATACCGTATCGAAGGCCTTCCTGAAGTCTAACAATACAATACACAGTGTTACAAAATATATCTACCTATCTACCTAAACATTCTCTTCTATAGCCCTGTTCCAACCCTACACAGTGGCACATGACTACACTTGTTAAAAAGTATAAGAATTAAATTTTAGGCCAAAAATGCACTCCAGTCATCATTTACCAGGTCAACCACTCAGTGAAGTGTGTGTGAAGCAAACAGGATTTGACCAAGGGTGTCTACTGTAAATGCAGAGTATTGTAGGATTTTTTTGGACAGGTGTACTATGCAATTGTTTATACTGAAGTGAAATGCAACCTTGCACATACGCACAAACATGAATATGCCTTATTACATTACGTACAAAAATTGGATATAATTAGCAAAGATTTTTTTTTATTATACATATAGCCCAGAAAGTGTTTCTAGCAATAGTTTTGTATGCTGGGATTTTGGTGGTTTGTTGATTTTTATTTGCTTGTTTAATATCTGTAGCTTTTTTCTTTCTTTTTTTTCCACCAATTTAACATAAACATCTAGAAGCCAATTAATGTGACATAGTATTAATTATGTAAATCAGAAATAAGATCTTGACACCTTACTTGTTTGCTTTACTATCCATATCAGAACTTCATATAATTAATAAGTGAAATCATGATATTTCTTTCTTTGTTATACCTATTTGAAAGGAACCAGCAGTATGAAACTACAACCAGTTATTATTGTAGTGCAAGGTGCATGTTCTGTAAACAGAACTGTACTGAAACCACCATTTTTATTCTAATTTCTTTTCAAGGATCAGAAAAAGCATAGGGAAAGAGAAAGCACAATAAAAGTATCCTTTATTGTAACTTTAGTACAAAAGACCATTGTTTGATTTAGCTTTTGTTATAGCTTAAAACAATGTCAGTTTATATACAAAAATATATAGTTTACATGATAAAATCTACATTTTGCCAGCAAGCCTTCTTCTTATGTTGTATTAGCTTTCTTTCCACTATAGATTTCCAATCTAGGTAACTATCATTTTCCAGGTAGCTTGTTTCCTTTTCTTTCTATGGTTGATAATTTAGCAGGTCTATTTTAGTATATGTTCTCCCTAAAGTGCATAGAGCACTTCTGACTGTTTACCCTTAAAGCTCCAGAGATTTGCAAAAGCCTCTAGGCTGCTGCTGTTTATTGTACACACTTGGATTGTTAAGGGTTTATTTTCAACAGGAGGTAGACAAGAGTAGAGATAAAGACCGATGGTGCATATCACCCTACCAGTGCACCTTGCTGTACAGGGTTGCCTATGACCTATTTTATATATTTATTTTTACCTTTAAATTGATTCTGTTTTCTCATAAATACTAATTTGGCCCTTGGCGGTGATAGTTCACTTTGTGTTTATAGTTTCTGCTGCTAGTACAAAAGTGCCTGTTCGATTTTCTTCACTGTCTGCTAGCTGCAGCAGTCAAAATTACAGGCTAATGGTGAGGTGAGCAGCTTATAATGTATGATAATCAATACTCCAAATCTGCTTCTTATGATGTGACATAAAAGAGTGAAGTAAAAAGCTACAGATTTTCAGCATTGTAGAGCAAAAGCTCATGCAGTCCTGGTGGTTTTCTCTTCAAGGTCATCTTGTATTTGTTTCCTCACAAAACTATTCTCTCTTTTTTGCTTCATATTTAATTCAGTCAGTGCTAGGATGCCCAGGGAGCAGAAATGGAAGGTTAGTCAATACTGCAAGTATGAATGCGAGTATAAAAACTGCTTTAGTAAATTCAGGAAACAAGAGACAGAAGATAAATAAATATGTAAAAAATAGATATTGTAGTTAAAGGGATTACCAAGTATATTAATCACAGGTTTTGCTTATGTGTTTTCCCGATAAAATGAATAGTGTAAATAGAGTACATTACATGCATGTGCACACACACACACAGGTATGTAGCTATTTTTTATATATATGAACACACACATAAATTCAAATAGGCTAAGAATTTCAAAGTTACTGGGGATTTTAGCCCCAGAGTTAATCTTTATATATACCCTAGTCACATGTGGAAACCGTAGTCTTTTTTTGTACATTAAAGACAGGGTACAGAGGCTGATCTATAGTTACTGTTCTACATATGCTCCATTCTATATTGTATTTTCAGTTTTGTATACTTTGGGGGTTCTTTAGCTTTTGGATTGAAGTTTGTTTTGTTCTCTGTTCAAGGAATATTTTTAAGCAAGCATGTTTCAAATGTTTTGGAGAATGAGACAGTGAAAAATACATTTTATTATCATATGCATGTATAATTATGTACACATTTTTATATCAGTCTGATGCCACATTGATCCTTGTTGGAAACTTGAAATTTAGCATCTCTCCTGTTTAAATGTGCCTTTTAGTGGTTGTGTTGGGCTGTGTGATAATATGCATGACTTTGCCAGCTTTCCCTGGGCAATGTGTACATGGTATATGTTAAGGAAGCTCATAGTCAGTACTTTCTCTCTCCATAAAAATAAAGGTGGTGTGTAGGAAAGGAAGCAAAGAAAGGTTGCTTGTCTTGATATAATGATTAACTGAGGGCAGAGAGGGAAGTAAGAAAGACTGATTCTGTTATACAGAGCATTCTACTATAGCTGCCTATTTAATATAATATTTGATGGTCCTATGGTTTTTTTTTTGAAACCTCAGAAATTCCAAACAAAATATGTATTAAAAGGATGTTAAGGTTACAAAGCAAAATTCAGAGATCAGGAAACAAGTGAGTTATTCAGGAAACACTGTAAGAGAGCCATAAAACTTTTCTATCACATTGTCATGTATTCTTTGTATGCCACATATTTAACAAGAAAATAATTTTAGAAATGTTTTAAAGATTTTCAAACAGTAGTGTTCATTCTTTGTATCACAGAACTCTAATAAACCTATACAAGCAGGTGCCTTAAGTTATCGTGAAGCCAACTATATAGAATTCAGAGGGAAAGAAAATGTATGACTATGAAATTGTAAGCAAGCACCTCACAATTTAAAGGATCAAAAAGTCTCCAGAGAGATGGAGTTTTTTGCCATACATAATATAGCATTTAAAGGTGTACCATAGCGAATACTAACCTTGTCTGCCCATATTAAAACCTGACTTCTCCCCTTAATGGTATAGGTCTTCAAGGTTATGATGGATTGGACTTTATTTCTGTCCGGAAAATGATATTGCACCTTAGACTGTGTAATGTCAGGAAGATATGCCACTATTGATTGCATATCTTTGCAGGCTGAGGGAAGTTGTATTTAGTTTGGTTTGGAGTGGTTTAAAAATCTTTTCCCTTGTGTGTGTGGATGGGAGGTGGAGATAAGAGGGTTGACAGTTAATATTTCATTTGGTTGTTTTAAGTGGCAGCTGTTTGAAGCTGCTTAAAGGATAGAAAGGAGAAGTAGACCTGATATACATAAACATATGGCAGGTATATGAAAAATTTATTTACTTGTGTGGCTCTGCATTTCTGTCAACAAACTATTGTCATATACATAATGCTGTGTGTCTGCGTGCGTATCATTTTCATCTCATTCATATTTTTCGATCCCAGTCCTTTAACTCTCCTCAGGCTTATCTCTTTTCTTCGCTTCATTAGCTTCTTTTATTCCGTGGTTTCCACAATGTTCACTTCACCTCCTCTTCTTTGCCCAGTTGCTTCTTGCTCAGATGTACAATTCTTATTTCTTTCTGAAATCCTGCTGTATTGTCTTCCTTAAGGATGTTCTGAACTGTCTTCTCCCTTCAGTGATGTTCTTTGTCTTGTATTTGTTTATCTCGGCTATCTTAGGTTTTAAGCATTTCGGGCAGAGAACTTATATAAAGCACAGCATACACTAACCACACTTCATATATGATTATTAATATATGTAAGCTTACTCCCTCAATATAATTCAACTGAACTCATAATCAGGGATCCTGGTTTTCTCTGTTAAAAAAAAAATCCCCACTTTTCAGGTTTAAAAAAGTAACCCAAAATCCACATTCTTCTGTGATTAATATGAAACACCGCTATATATAGATATCTATATCTGTATATAGATATATATACTGAATAGGATATCTATGTATAGGATATCTATATACAGATATATATAGATATCCTATATATAGATGTCTATATGCAGGTATAGACATCTATATATAGATATATATAGGTATCTATCTATCTATCTATCTCTACACCACTAATATATATCTATCTATATAGATATAGATCGATAAATAGATAGATCTATATCTATATATATATGTATATTAGTGGTGTTGCATTTTTAATCATGGAAAAATGTGGATTTTTAGTTACTTTTTTAATTTAAAAAAATGGGGATTTTTTTTTTTTTATCAGAGAAAACCAGGATCCCTGGTCATAATTAAGCAATATAATACAATGTGATTTCATAGAAGTAGGGTCGGAAGGGACCTTGCAGATCCGCAAGTCCGACCCCCTGCCTGGAAAGGAAAACTTTCCGCAAGAGGAAAACTAGGCTCAAATGACCCCAGCCAGGTAGGCATCAAGCCTATTATTAAAGACCCCCAGGGTAGAAGCCAGCACCACTTCCCTTGGAAGTTGGTTCCAGATCCTAGCCACCCTAACTGTGAAGTAGTTCTTGCAGGATTTAAACTTATCTCATGATTGATTCATGTCTTTTTATAATCAAGGCTGAGTTACAATATTTCATTTTTCTAGATGAACCTTTGTATTTTATTCTGTGGGCAGCATTGTTCAATGGATGTTTATATAACTCTAATCTCCATGATGATGTGGTATAAGATTATTAAGTGTTTGCAGTCAGTTCCTGGAAAAATGATGTTCTCTAAGGCTACATCTGCACGTGCAGGGGCATGCATTTGCAGCAGTACAAACAGTAGCAGCACAAATTTGAGTCACTACTTTGTGCTTCAGTGCATGCCCCTGCTGGTGTCTTTTGCAGCAGGACACATTGTCCTGCTCCTCCATGTGCTGCAGAAGGGGCTGGCTGGGGCACAGGGTGCCTCAGCATGGGGCTAGCCAGCAGGGAGCCCCGATACTGAGGCCATGGGGAGTAGCCAGCTGGGGAGCAGCATGTGGAGATGGGGGAGCAGCCAGCTCTGGGCTGCTTGCTTCTCTATATCTATGTGCTGTGGAGCCCCAGCACTGAGGCACCCTTCCCCCCCACTGCCAGCCACTCCCTACCTGGCTGGGGTACCATGTGTCTCAAGATGGGGCAGCGGGCAGCTCTGGGCTGGTGCTGAGGCATGTGTAGCCCCCGTCTTGGTATTTGTCCCAACACATGTCACTTTGCTGTGCTTTGCACTACTTTTTTTGCAGGGTTTTTTGGGGTTTTTTTTTGCTCCAGGGCTGAAAATTAGCAGCAGGGCACATGGTTTAACATGCAACATGTGTGGTTTGTGCAATGCAAAGAGGTTTGCGGCATTACAAACTGCACATGCCTGCATGTATCTGGCCTTAGGGTTAAAAAATTCAGCATTTCTCAGAATCAGTCCCATATGTGTGTATCTCAGATTCATACATGAATGCATCACCTTCTCAAACACAAATTCAGAATTTTAGTCCAGTTATTATCTTAGATGTAAACACGTTATGGATACCAATTTCTTCAAAGAAACAAAAAGGAAAGGAAAGAAAAGACAAAGATTGTATGTCCTTCTGTTAACTTTAACTCATTGGAATGGTTGTCAGATGGGGAACATTGTATTGGAAACTCAAGTCACGAGACAAAAAAGATATACTTTTTCAGGATTGGCTGAGAAGATGAGAGTATAGCTCCCTTCACAATCAAAAATGACTTAAAAAGAGATTCAAAGGATATTTCTGAAATGTTCTGGTGTATTGACATAGGGCTAGAGTCACATAAACAGTAGTGTTATATGATAAATAATGGCAGTCCAGAAATATTGGTTTGGCATAAGATGACAGCCAAAATACATTTTTTAAAGTTTTCCTGTAGACCTTTAAATTGAATTGTAGAACTGGAAGCACCCAAACTTAGGCTCTAAAATACAGTGGATTAAAAAAAAAAGTCTTTAGCTATATTCCATCATCTTTTTGATAAAATAGAAATATAAAAATCCAGACTGACAGCATTATCAGTTCACATAGTGTGTCACGGTTTGTCATTCTTCCAAATTATACGTATTGAGCAAATCCATTTTCACATGCTTGCTCCAAAACAAAAAAGGAGAAAACTGATTACATGATCCATACTCAAGTCTAATAAAATTGCAATATGCACTTTTTGACAAGCTTATATTTAATGCATACTGATAGAAAATTCCAGTTCTCTACTCTCAGCAGGAAAAGTAGGCTTTTCAAGAAAACCTTTTTATTTCATGACTGTCACCCACCATAACAATTACAAACAAAATGGAGGTGACAAAAATGAAACTTCAGCTTGTTGATTTTGTAAAGTATTTGTATTTCCAGAAAGTCAGTCATTGCTCAGTTATTTGATTTGAAAAATTAATCCTGATAATGCCTTTTGAGTTCTTTAAGTACCGTTCACTATTTTCTACGATGAGTTTTGCAGAACAAAGCCTAACAGATTTCTACAGCAGATTAGTTTACAGATGAAGCTCAGTTCCGCTGAGAGTGATTCTCTAATGACCCCTTTTTACTTCCTTTGGGCTATGTGAATACTTTAATACCTAGAGAACAGAGTATATAAATCCATTGTCTCAACCAGTTGGTTTTTGCACTCCCCCTGAAATGTTTTAATTATTGCTTTTTTTTTAATAATTAAGAACCTGGAGGTCAAGCAAGCCCACTGAGAGTTAATTCTAGCCTCTGTACTAGTTTAAAAGATCCCCTAATAACTACAGCCTTTTTTTCCCTTTTTTTTTCTTCTTTACAGAACAAGAAGAGTGTGTTAACTGTACAGATGAATGCAGAGTCCTTGGTCATTCTGACAGGTGTTGGATGCCACAGTTCCCTACAGCCAATCAGGCTGAAAATGCAGATTATCGCACAAATCTCTTTGTACCCACAGTTGAAGCTAATGTTGAGACTGAGACTTACGAAACTGTGAATCCCACCGGGAAAAAGACTTTTTGTACATTTGGAAAAGACAAGAGAGAGCACACTATTCTCATCGCCAATGTTAAACCTTATTTAAAAGCCAAACGTGCCCTGAGTCCTCTTCTTCAGGAGGTTCCCTCAGCATCGAACAGCCCAACCAAGACATGCATTGAGCCTTGCACCTCAACAAAAGGACCACTGGATGGTTGTGAAGTAAAATCAGGAGCCTTGGCTGAACCAAGCAGCCAGTACCTGTCAACTGACAGTCAGTATCTATCACCTAGTAAACAGTCAAGAGACACTACATTCATTGCATCAGATCAGATGGCTAGGGTCTTTGCAGATGTACATTCCCGAGTGAGCCGAGACTCAAGTGAGATGGACTCTGTTCTGGAGCAGTTAGACCATTCAAACCGGGATCTAGGGAGAGAGTCAGTGGATGCAGAGGAAGTTGTGAGAGAAATTGACAAGCTTTTACAGGACTGTCGGGGAAGTGACCCTGTGGCTGTGAGAAAGTGAGAAAAAAAGGGGGGACAGGCTGGCATTATTTGCCTCTTCTGCTGATTTAAAAAACAAAACAAAAAATCTCCCCTGGTTGTAACAGTTTTACAGGGATGAAGGAAGACCAATGCTGCTTTAAGGCTTTTAGTGAACATCTGAAGTGCCCACAAGTATGTTCTTTTCACTGCTCTTTCTTTTTCACAGATAACACTGGTTTCGTTTTGACCAAACTTTCATTAGGACAGAGTGAAGTACATTAAGAACTAAAAATGAAGAAAGACGGTGCCATTTTGACAATCTGATAGGAAGGTATGAGAAAGGAGGATTGGAAATACGTCTGCTGTTTTAAGACTGTCCTTAATAGTTGATGCTGACTTTACTGTTTACCTGTAAACCCCATGAAAAACAGGGTTGAATAATTCAGATCTGTGATGGATTTCCAGCAGTAATCACAGGCTTCTACTGAAAGTCCTAAAAAAGATCTTGTAGTAGTCCAAGCGACACCAAACATTAACATTCATTTGTGGTAAACATTTCTGTATAAAGTTACCTGCCACAAAAAGAAAAGCAAACAAAAACCCATTCCAGATCATTTTTCAGCAAAACATATCCTGGTCATTAGTAACACACTTCATATCATATTAAAGTTAAATGTAAAATGATATAGTCCATTTTGTCCTGCACACACATAAGCTAATTCACTTGATAAAAAGAAAAAAAAGGTTTTAGTGTCTGTTTAGCATTTTAGTGTCCAACAAAAATATAAATAGTTAGCAGTTTTAAATAAATTTGAGGTATAATAAAAGTTTGCAGAAATAGTTACCTTTGAAGGGTAATAAATGAAAATAATTAACAATTATTAACACTTTTTTATTCATTTGTGGACACTAAAATAGCTCAGGAAAGTGAAAATGTCTTAGACATCCACACAAATCACATGATCATTTAAATGTGCAAATGTAAGAAAATTCAGTGTGTTTACATCAAATGACATATTTTTATTGATTTATTGCAGATTCAGTGCATATGAGCCAAATTGTTGAGTGTATAAGAGCTATATTGTGTATTTTATTAAATTAATATATAGTTGTGTTGCAAAAATATTTGGGCTTATATTGTAAATGGCAAGTGTTGCCTCAGTAGCTGTCGAACTCTATGAGTTTTGTTTTTCCTGCTTCCTTTTCCCCATGGAGCATGGGAAGGAGTGCCTCAGAGCAAAGTCTCTTGTTTAATGTATGGTCTACAAAGTACTGCAGTACATAATCCGTTCAAAATGTGTTTGAGTGAGCTGATGGAGCTAACTGAACGGCCTACAAATACATCCATCAGTCATGGTTATGTGCAAGTCCTTGTAGAAGCTTCTATTGCAAACCCATGCTTAATAACAAAAATTACACTTGAACCAACACCTGAAACCTCCTTGCTTTTTTTCCAAAAACACATATGCAACGAATTTGTTTCACTATCACGTTTTTGTATGAATTAAAAAATGATCGTAGTATGCTTATGTTTCTGCTACTGCTAAGTACAGAGCCTGAAAATGAGTCAATGCCCACATGGCATGAATGCTGTTTTGTCTGGTTCCTTAGAATGTGTGAAGATTTGGTAAATTCATGGGTCTGGGCTGTTGGTATTATTTTATTTTTATTTTAAGTTATTTTGCTATTTTTTCTTTGAGAGAGAATTACTTTCCATGTTTCATTCTAAATGTCTTCATAGTGTTTGATAAATTACAAAACTGGTTCCAGGTCAAAGCTGAAAAAAATATCACTTTTAAATATATGCTTAAAATGAAATGAGCACAAGTATAAGGAACAGCAAAGGAAAAACATTTTTCCCATAGACATTTTAAAAGCTTTGTGATATAGCACCATAATATACCAGTATAGAAAATTGTGGTCCTGGATTGAGTCATATTTGAGCTAAATTAAGTCATATTTTTAAATGTATACAAAAACTAGGTTTGCCCTTTCAGATCCCCCAAAGCCATACAGTATTATTCAATTCAGGAACAAAGTTAGCCAATAGATGGTTATGATGCTGGGCATTTTGTTAAAATAATGATCATATCTATCAGTCCTACAGTGACTTGTATTTGATTCTTGGAGATGGCCATTCCAAAAGCTTCATTTAGAAAAGCTATAATCTTATGTGAACAAATGATCTAGTCTGTGTTTTATCAAACTATGTTCCATGTTTTGGACAATTTTAGGTATCTAGAATGTGTGGCTGACTGTTCTACAATATTTTTTTTTGCCAGGAGACTCAAGGTTGATTTTTGCTTGATAGCTGAAATTCCATAGTGGAAAGGACCCCTTTTTAGTTTCATCTGTCTTTTATACTAATTTCTGTAGGGCCCATTGCTCTAGTGTTTGAGGTTCCAAGCATTTAGCTCTGGCAGCGAGATTCATTATTCAGCAAAACTTAAGTGATGGAGTCTTCTGTGCTTTATAAACAATTTTAACACTGAGTATCCAATTGTACAATTCATGGTATGTGTCTGAAGTCATAAAAACACAAGGGCTCTTCTGAGAAAGGGCTGTACCAGTGTGAAAGGAATTTACCTTAAGGCTCTCTGTCACTAGTGATTTACTAGCTTTAGCTGTTTAACACATTATCTGTATTTAGTAGTGATTATTTATTTGCCCTGATGAGGTAATTCAGAATTCATGACACACGGCTTTATAGCTGAGTTTAGGAAATCTTGTTTTATTTAATTTGGCAGACAACTGCCTTGCGTTGTGGATCGCTGGCACATTGTTTCCAGTGAGGGTATCCAAGATTGTAATATCAGAATTTAGGAGCGATACATAATCAACCAATAGAATTTATACAAACATGGGTTTTGTTAGGTCAGTCAGAATCAGGGGAAGTGATTAAAAATACCATATATGGAGGAAATAAAGTTAACTTTTTATCCTTCAAACTTCCTGCTGTCACTACCAGGTAGTGTTGAGAGGAAGAGTTGAGACATAATTAAAGCTTGGGTCCATGAATTATTTCCTGTATTCTTTATGTACATAAGGCACCTTTTTGAAAGTGATTTTTAATACTAAGTGAAACTTTCCAGCAGATGACTGCAAAAAAGATAACTGATATGGAGAAAATCCCATTAGATAGCTAACAAAATTATGCAGTCACTTATGAGTTGAAAATTATAATTATGAGTTGGAAATCTATACCACTTATACAAATAACTGAGTATAATTTCCTGTGATTTCAAAGAGATGTTGACCAACAAACCAGGGGTTCAAATTCACTAAAAATATTATTTTTTCTTTGCTTGTCCATCAGAAGTGAGCTTATCCTTAACTGTGATTTGCCATTGCAGTATGCAGGAGGTTGCCCATTCAGAAATATAACCATAAAAGTCATGCAGATGCTAGTAATGGAGCTGGATGCTTTATTCAAACCAGCTTTCAAGCTGTTTGTTGCCTAATGGAGTAGAAGTTGCTGAGGTCAACAAGTAGTCTGAAGTCTGGCATAATATATTCCTACTCGTTATTGTCTAATTACATTCTTTCGACATCAGGCAGCATTTATCAGTGCATTAATTCAGATGTGAGTTTTGGCTATCAAGATTTGCTGATTTGAAGTGTAACTGAATGAAACCTGACTAAGGTTTTAACTTCTTTAGCCCAACTGTTCCATAGGTTAGCAGTTCACATATATCAGTCCCTATATCCCCGTATGGCTCAAAGCTGCACCAGGTCATTGGTGAACAACACAAACAATCAAAAGCAGCATACATTGTATGGATTATCTCAACCGCTATTGTTTAATGGCTGTGTTTAATGTGACCTATCTGGAAAATGAGGACTACGAATAAAAAGCAATTACTAATAGTGGTGTTGCCTACTCTTGCATTCATTAACAGAAGAAATGTGTTAAACGCTGCATACCACAGGGAGCCTGATGGTAATTACTTTGGAAAAGCAACTTGTGGCAATGCGGCTCTTGCAGCTAGTTATCAGTTTGCCAAAAAAATGACAGTTCCTGCTTCATTTATTAGATGTGTGTGACCATTTGCTCTCAACAGGAAGGTGGTGAAGACTTCTCATCAAGCTGGGTAAGTTTATCTTTTAAGCAGCTGATGCGTTGAAGCCCTAAAGGCTGTTATTTGCTCACAGGAGTATGGAACTGCAGTAATAGGACAGTTTGGTTTAGTACTCTGATGTGACCTCACCAAAAGCATTGTAAATGAGGGTCCGAGTTCTTAAAGGCTGTCAGCCCAACCAGAAAGATCACATTACTATTTGAGTGTACAAGTGGAAAAAATAATTTAAAAGATATAGGTTAGCTTTCTTTTCTTAGTTGTTTAGGTATATTTTTTTTAGTCTCCTGACTAATAGAGGTAAGCAAAGCATTGGGGAACAGTGTGACCATCTTGTTTGGTTGTTTGAGATGTTGCTATAATGTGTGATCCCAAATAGACTGAAATATGTTCTATTTCAGCACGAGGCAAATGCTCCAAATAGCATGTGCAAGGGCTTTTTATAAGTGCTCTTATTCAGCCTCTTCTGTTGTTACCCCTGTGGCATAACAGTAACAAACTGAACTGCATGGAGTCCTGGGAGGGTTCGTTTTCCACAGTGGAATATTCTACTAATAAACAAGAAAATGGTGCTTGCTTCTAGTAACTTAAATTCAGATTTAAACCATATGAATACTGCAAGTATTAGGGAAATATATATAAATGTCAGATACTTTGCTTACTGTTATTTCAGCATAGATTATATCTGTTTTGATTTTTTTAAGCAGTAGCTAAACTGAACAGCCATAATGGCAGGCTGTCTATTCACCCACCTCATTTTCTGCAAATATATTACACAGGAACAAAACCATCTTGCCTCTAATGAGCTGACTTTCCTCAACACAGAAAATCCCTATTGTTTTTTGCCCTTGTGCTACATATATTTATCTCCATACAGGCTGACTTCCAGAAGCCAACAAGCCACTGTCTGTGTAGACTCCTGCCAGAATGTACCTTTTGCGACTGAAGTCTGTCCTCATTTGATGTGGGGCTGTTTGCTGAATTCCCGTCATCAACTCTTTATAATTCAGAGCTTGGCTGGATACATACTATATGTAGAACAAAGAGTCATAAACTATTCTTATTTCCCTTTGCTTCAGAATACAGAATCATTGATTTCTCATTTGGAAAGTGGCCAGTGTGTCAAATGAAGATTCTTAGATCTCCACTAAGCCAACTACATATAACTGCTTCAGGGAGTTCACTCATGGGATAAATATCTCATTCTTATCCTTTATTGTGTTTGAGACATGAAAGCAGCTAAAAGTATCTTTCTTCACTTAGTTATGTGTCCCTACAGGCTAAGTTTCAATGACAATAATGCAGAGATGGCTCCTCGCAGTGCTTGTGAAGCCTGAATTGTGAAAGGTCAGTTTAGTATCAGTAGTGCACACAGAAATGGATCAGGAAGTTAATGAGCCATCAATGAACCTTTTGAGAGATGTTTTCCCCAATGCTTGTAGTTTCATTCATACATGGGAACACAATATCACCCTATTTTCATTTTTGATGATTTCTTGTCATACCCAGGCCACAAACATCTTAAATTCAAGGTTAGAAAAAACATTCCCACATCAACAGTTAGGAAGTAATGTTTCCAGGTTTTCATTTCATATTCAAAATCCTTCTTTTTTCATAATCAGTGCTAAGGTCAGGTTGGTGGATTCTGTTTTAGTTTCACAAATAATGTTGCTAGGAACATTCCTTTTCTATAGGTTCTTTAGATCAGGGGGTGATAATGTATTATGGGGCGGGGGGAAGAGATTGTTTGTTTTTTAGTTTTTTTCAGTTCAGAAATATGTGTCCACAAAGAACTTCTATTACCCTGATAAGAACAGGCATCACAGATGTGGTTTGCTGCAGGGCCTGCTTGTCAACAACTTGGCTGCTGAGTTAAGAAAGAGGGTAGTCAAAGATTCATTGATTAAAACATTTTGCTTCCAGCTCTCATGGTTTCATTAGGAGAATGTTTATTAAAGTACCTTTGCAGCTATGGTATGCTGCAAAGCTAGGGACAGACATTACACACAAACCAGTTTAAGTGATCAGAAACTGGTTTGAACCTGTAACAGAACAGACATTCAGTGCACATAAACAAGTATCAAAATGTCTGAAACTAGTTTGAGATAAACCTGGTTGAATGTAGTATCAGACTTAATCAATTTGGCGTAAACCAGTTTATGCAATGTCTGTCCTAGCCCCAAGGAGAAATACACCTCAATAGATCCTTGAATCTACAGTTACATACTTACTAACTGCATTTGCCAAAAGGTCTTAGGTTATCCTATGTCCAAGAATAATATCCATACCTACTACTAGATCTTCAGCAGAATTGTTTTTCAATGTAATATTCATTTAGGGATCATATTGTAAAAAAACTTCTACGTCACATAGGCTTATTTGATAAGTTGCAGCCTTTTCTGTGCCATTGTCTTCTGCTTTAAAAAAAAAATCACTAAAAACATGTAACAAAAAGTATTACGTGGAAACATTTATCGTTATTCTACTTTTCTGTTACAAATTTATTCTATATTTTAGATTTGGGGCAGAAAGAGCCCATGTCCATCAGCTAAGTACCTAGCCCATTATTTGTATATGAACAATAGTAATCATTGTACTTAGCAGATGGATCTTAATACTTTTTTTTTTTTTAACCGTGTGGCCATTTTAACATTTCTAGCTTACAGAAAGAGCATCTTTACATTCCATTCCCCTTTTGCAGACACATCTGTCATTCCTTGCTACTGAAATCACCACTGAGCTTAATGGGGCCTCAGAAGAAGTGTAAAGATGCAAACAAGCATTCATGGGACCTGCTTGAGGATTAGGTAGCTTAAGTTAGGTTGCCTAAATCAAAACCAGGAGCAATACGTGCAGGTATTCACTGCTGCAGGGCTCATCATGGTTAGCCCAGAAGAGGTAGGTGCTAGCAAGATCAGAGGGGAACTGGCAGGTCTAGGGGAGGAATTGATAGGTCCTCGGAGGTTGCCAAGTCCAGGGAAAGTATTTGGGGGGCAATACACAGCCTGATCAGGCTCAGGAGCTAGGGACAGACATTACACATAAACCGTTTTAAGTGATCAGAAACTGGTTTAAGCCTGTAACAGAACAGATGTTCAGTGCGCATAAACCTGTTTGAAAATGGCTGAAACTGCTTTGAGATAAACCTGGTTGAATGTAGCATCAGACTTAACTGATTTAGGTCAAACCGGTTTATGTAATGTCTGTCCCAGACCTCTTGCTGGTTTAAGTTAAATCAGAGTCCTCCAACATCCCGGCATGCTCTCTGGGCTGGGTGGGGCTCTCTGCTCCACAACAGAGATGGCCCCTCCCCTCTGCTTCCTGGCTGCAGCTCCAACAGAGACTGCAGGCGTCTCCCTGGTTTCTGCTTCCCCCTTCCCCTCCAAACAGGGATTCCGCAGTCCCATCTGCCTTGCACAGATGCATAGCATTAGCTAGCAGACCACATGCTGGCTACCATCTGTGCTGTGGCAGATGGGACAAAGAATCAACAGGTAGCTGGTAATGTCCCTTTGTTGTTTTCTTAATGGGGGATTAAATAATGTGTTATCAATTCCCCGCTGGACTGATCAGAAGGGAGAGGTCCGGAGCATTTTGCCAGGGTTTGGCCATGCCCCCTCAGCTCAGCCCTGTCGAAGGGAAGGGAGGGCTGCTCTAGCACCCCCCAGCTTGTAGCCTGAGCCACTGCAGGCATATGCCTGCATTTTTTCAGGTCAGAGGGAATGTCTGTATGGTTACAAGCTGGCTTAGCCTAGCCAGGTTAGACTAACTTTCAGAGATTGAATCAATTCAGGCTCAGGTTTTTGAATGTCTGTCCCTAGCCAGGGGGGTGGTAGGAATAACACAGCTTTGGGACTCTGGCAAGCAGCTGGACTTTCCCAGCCCTAAGGATGTGCTATGAATGTATGGAAACATTCACTAGGTGGGGTTAACCTGTTTTAGATTGGTTAACCTTTTATTGATCTCCTGTGGTGAACTAACTTAGATGGCATGCACCATTTTTTGGGCAGTTTGATCCCTGTGAAATCCTGCACAGCCAGGCATTTAGATCAACCTAACCCTGTTATGCAATGCTTATATATACCCTATGGAGATTGCGCACATGTGGATTGGCAGTATCACAAGCCCATTGGTGGCACCGCAGCCCACACGTGTTGCATGTGTACGTATTTACTGCTCCGCTAATTTGAAGAATGGCAGTGTTTTTGACACCAGAAAATCCTGATATATATATATAAAAATGTGCCAAATAAAAGCAGGGCGGTGTACATGGCTGCAGTGTGCACCACCAGAAACTGCAGCCTGGCCAGCCGAAGCCATGTTCTGGGTACTGGCCAGGCTCTGCATGCCTAGATCACTGATGCTGCAGCCCTATGATGTCTCCAGGACCCCAGGTAAGGCTGCTTAGACCAGCCTAGGTGCTGGCCCCAGCCTCCCCTACCCCACCCACAATTTGCTGTTTGCCAGAGCACATGTGTAGGGGCATTCCCAGGGACAACCAACAGTGACACAAATATGTTCCACTGCTATTTGTCCCAGGGGAAACACACATTCCCACTCATGGTGTCATGCCTTAATTATCCTGCTTAGTAGACAAGAGAGTTTTAAATCAAGCTGTTACTGTAACAGGAAAACACATGTATGATTTATCATAATCTTTGTTCATTTTAAGATCTACTATCAAATAAATGGGAAACAGTCAAATTATTTGGTCTGCAGTTTCTATACAATATGGGCAGAATGCTCTTTACTTTTGTGCACCCAAGTGGTAGTTTTCTAGTGACATAAGTGGTGTTTTGGTACTTACATACAGGTAATAATTCTGTTACCTCTATATGATGGATGGTTGAGTGAGTGTTAGCAGACTGAGTGGGTCTGGCAGGGTACACACTGGTTGAGCACATACATGGCTATGTACATGCACCCATTCTGGAAGTGCAAGTGCATTAAAGTCCCGAAAACATAGGTGGCCAAAGACCTCTGATTAATGGGTATTAGATGGAGAATGAAAAGAGCCGTCTAATATTTTCACTTAAAAAGCTGAGTGATAGGGGACTTGCAAAGGGGAATGAAACAAGTCTATGGTGTGGTAGTTAGAGCACTGTGCTTAGAAGTCAGAGAGATACAAGTTCAACCCTCTGCCCCCCATGTATAAGAGGGCTTAAGACTTCATTATACTATTATCAGGTTGGTATGGACTGTGGGGGTTTTTGCCTTCTTCTGTAGTGGGGGGGAGGGTGGCCCTCTACCTGGGCCCTCTTGAGTATATATTAACAACCTTTTACCAAAGTGGGATGTTGGTTGCTGTGGTCCCCTTGCTTTACCTGTGGCAGGTTAAGGTTAAGGTCTTGTGTTGCCTCAAGATTGTTAGTAATTTTACTAAGAGGTTAGATTATGAATTTGTATAGGATGTTTTGGATAGAGTTCATCCAACTTCAGGCAGGACTAGATGATAAACGGAGGTCCTTTCCAACCCTACTTCTCTAGGTCTCTGATTTCCTCGGTAAGTGTATTAACTGTTAAGCTTTTGACCATAAAATATGGGATGGCCTTGCTATCCCCCAAATTTTTCCAGATTTACACCTGTATATTGTCATGTATGTGCCTGGCCAGTGCATAGCCGAATGAGCGTATATAGTCTACAGTTTCACGCTTTTGCATCCCAAGTACAGAATGAGGGCCAAAAATGGTCTACTACACAGATAGAAAACAGCCATGTAGGAGCACATAGGTAAATAAAATTCTTCCCTTTGTGTATTTCATAATTAGTAAATGTAGAATAGTTTATAGTAATTTAAGTATCCTAATTTTCAGTACATGTTGACAGAACAGATCTAGAGATAAACTGCAGTATTTCTGTAGGTTCTCTTATGTTTAAGTAGCTTAAAATAAATATTTAGATACTAGGTCAGTGATTATTAACCAGGGTGCTGCAGTACCTTCAGGTTCCATGAGATCCTTTTATAAGTGTTTCAGGATACTGAACAATATGGACACAGGGTGCAACCGGATGAGCACATGTGTGCACTATGAGTTGCTGCAGACTCATTTGTGGTACCACAAACCTCATGTGCTGCACATTCAGGAATTTGCCATGCTGCTAATTTGCAGCGCAGATTTTTTTTAAAGCAGGCAATCCCAGTGTCAAAAAATCCGTGCCTAAAAAAGTGAGGCAGCACATATGGCAACAGCATGTGCCACTGCAGCCTGGCTGGCCAGATCCACGCTGGACCCTTGGGAAGCTCCCAGGACCCCAGGTAAGACTACTGCGGCCAGTCCAGTGCTGGCCCCAGCCTCCCCAAACCTACCTGGGGCAATTTGCTGCATGCCAGAGCATGTGTGCAAAAGTGCTCACCCGGGACAGTAGCACCAGCACAACTGTGTGCCACTGCTATCTGTCCCCAGGGAAATGCACTTGCACGCTCATCTGGACATGCTCTATTAGCACAATTAGGTATGCAAACACCTACATGTAATTCACAAGAGATTTCAAGTGGGAATCCATAGTGTCTAAAACATTCTGACCTGTTGTGGTCTTTTGGAGTTCCTTGCAACAAAAAATTGCTCTATTATTTTTCTGTAGTCAAAAAAAGAGTGACAGCTAAGAGCTGGCATTCTCTAAGGGGAGATTTGAATCTAAAGAGGGGTACTTTGAGTGTAAAAGGGTTGGCAACCATTATAATCAGCTACGGGTCTGAATTTCTACTGTCTTGTGTAATGTGCCAAGTATAGTGGAAAGTGAGAGTTAACCACTGCTATTTTGTTGAATAACATTTAGTATACACTTAGGGCAGGGTGCCAGGATGTGAAAAATCAGGGCTTGTATCATTTGCTAAGGACTCATATTACATTAAATGAAGAAAATAAATGTATTGTAAAAAATAAATCTGAAAATATTTTAATAATATGTTACACTCCCAGATTGTTTTCATACGTATTTAAAAGTCAGATTAATACCAGAGCTTTTATATTCTATGGCTTCTTAAAAACATCTAGGCTTAGAAAGGTCTGTGTTAGTGAAAGTCCATTTAGACTGTAGAAAGCCAGAAAGTAGCTTTTTGCCTGCCCTTCTCTAGCTGAACTTTCAGAGGCTAATGCATATGCTGATGAAGTCTGCACTTCTCTACACCAACAAGTTCCCTACCTACCAGGATATTGCTGTTTTACCACACCCTGTCTAATGATGCGTTGGTTACATTTGTAAGTTGAAATACTGGCAGTAGACTAATTCATTTCAATGATCTTCTATTTTTTTTTCCTTTTTCAATTTTAAAATGTAGAAGAATATATTATGAAAACCTAAAAGGCTTTAAAAATAATCTAAGGAGAAGGCAAAATAGTAAAAATATGAGATACCCTTCTCTGGCATCCTTTTAACACGGAAATGTCAAACTCACACTGGGCACTGGACTCCTCCCAGGTCCAATGCTGGTAGTGGGAGTCTAGCAGCAGCAGAAGCGAAGTAGGAGCAGCAGGTGTCTGGGAACATCAGTGAGGATCTGGAGGTGGCAAAGGTCCAGGCACAGCTGTGTGGATATGGTGACTGATGGGTAGTGAAGGCTGTATCTGCCGAGCCCTTGTTCACCCTAACCACCAATAGCCATGTCCATCAGGGTCCAGGCACCCTGGATTCTGCAACAGATCCTGTCCCAGGCCCCACTCCCAGCTTCTGGTTGTCCACAAGTGGATGGGAGAGCCAGCTGGAATGGCTCCACTGCCCAGATTTGACTTGTGGGCCATATGATTGACATTCCCATTGTGTAATGGAACAAACCTTATGTCTGTCCACTGCCAGTTATTAGGACACCCCTTATCTTAAATTCAACAGCTCTATCATATCTACAAGATGAGAGCTGAACAAAAAGTGAACCAATAAAAAATGACAAAAAATGACGGTGACAACAACGTGCTAAAATGTTGTGCGTTGCTTTCATTCATTTTCATTTCCACCTGAAACACTTTGTAATGCCCTTATGTTTCAACCTTTGTAAAAAATGGTAAATCTTAAAATCACACAAAAAAAAATCCAAATATCTTTGTAATGAGGATGGAGGTGGGAACTGAGTGAGTGGGGAAGAGAGGGGACAGATGTTTTGGAGGTGGCAGATGCTACTTACACCTCTGTAGCAGAACTGAAATACTAGGGACCTGCCATAATATTGCAATTGGAGGAGAGGTAGGAAAGATTGGAGGACATCTGAATTAAGCTCTCATGCTTGAAAAGCTTTGCTGGAGGTTTGCCAAGCTTAACGTGGGATCAAGAATGTAAAACTGAGACAGCTCTGCTGATAACTAGTAATTCCTTTAGTCTAAGGTGCTGCTCACATCACCTCCTGCCTGGATGAGATCCAAGCATCTACAGGCAGTGACAACACTAGGCAGCAAGGAGCCACCAGGTGCTGCTGTTAAATCTTGAATCTCACAGTTCCTTGTGAAATATTTTACAGTCCTCTTCAGTCATGTTTCTTTATTTAATCCATCCCAAATATTTTTAAGGCACACAAGCAAACACTGGGCTGCTTTTCTAAGCTTAGAAGGGTAGACTAAAGAAAGTGTAGCCCCTGATTGCATACAAGTTGTTTTGCACAGTGCATATATTTGCAGTGTGGCAGTCACTTAAAATTTCTTTTGTGTATTTGAAGAACCACCTGTTTGTTTATTTGGGGGGGTGTTTTTCTTTCTTTCACTCTTTAAAAAATAAAAATAAAAACAGGCTTCTCATCTGTGAAACTAAAAGCCTACATATTTTAACCATGATATAAATATTAATCACAATCGCCAGTCCAGACTGAGCATAACATGTACAAATATGCAACAATTATGTAAAAATGGAAGTTATTATGAACAGTAATTAATACACTGTGTTACCAGCAGATTAGAAGCACTTTGCTCAGCATCCACTGCTTTAAAGACTGTATCAAAGTGGCAGTAAAGTGTGTACCAGATTCAGTAAAGCACATCATAAGCCCTAGGGTTGCTCTTCTAGTGGTGACTTGCATTACCATCCACAACATGTCTTGCAAACTTGTTGGATTTTATTTGTGCTGGAATCTTGCTATATAAAAAACAATATAATTGCTGATTTACCACCGCTGTTCAATCTAATTTACTTCTTAATGGTCCATTTGCATAGCAGAATTGCATTTTATTTCACAGAAAATGTTATGACTCCACCTGCCCTGCTTGGGATAATATACCAGGAAGGAGAAAGAGAATGGTACAGGCAAGGAGTGCAGATCGCTTACCTTTTCCAAAATACATCATAACTGGACAGAGAAGAAAATAAGTACAAAACCTGCATACCAAAAAATAAAGCATTTATGCCTTTCATTCTCAGCTTGCTTTACCTTCCACAATACAGAAGTAATTTTCAAATATGATACTATCACGTGCCACCATCCCTGTAAAATCTTATTCATTGTGAAGAATGTGACAGATAAGTGAGGAGATATATACAGATATGCGGTGTCTTATCAAACCATAACCTCACTCCAGCATAACTATCCCTTTATTGACTTGGGCCCAGTCCAAAAGCTGGAGATCACAAGCACATTATAAGGTATTATCTCTGCCCACAGTAAGGTGATCAGAATAATACAATGTAGGGGTCTGGGTTTGGTTTTTTTGGTCTACAGTGCAAATGTACTTCATTATATTTTTACTCTTGCTTCAAGGCTCAAATCCTGACAGCTGTCATTATAAAGGTGACTCATTACAGTCATTTTCAGTCCCTCAACAGATGGATAGGCCTTTGTTTCCCAGGGATCACTGACAGGTTATGATTTTCAGCAGCTTTTAATCATTTTAACAAAACTTATACACATCTGTCAATTACCCCATTCAGTAATGTTAATAATATAACAATCTGAGGATGACAGAGAACACTTTTTTTTTCTTTTCATGAAGCCACAACTTTTCCATCAAGCCTAGAAGAGCAGAATAAAAATACTTTTGAATAGTTTCTTTTTTTCCCCTGAGCAATGAATACAAGTATAAGTATTTATAATAACAAATTTTATTTTTATAGTACCCGTCTATGTAGCTTTCTTCAGTGCCTCACAACCGGCGTTAAAACCATGAATCATTAAAACACACAACAGATAAAACATGACAAGATAAAATCACATAAATAATTAAAATGGAAGTCACTGTGTAGAACCGATAATTTTGTTCAGGTACAAACTCAAGTTCGCCACAGTGGCACGTATTCAGATCTTGATGTTGAACATTTCATAGACCAGAGGCATAAGAGACAAAGAGCATTTATATATTTATATATATATATCAACCTACATATTTATTCTGCCTTCTGCCCCCAAGCCCAGCTCATGTTAATGCTAAGGCCCAACTCTACAGACCTCTGTTCACACCATTTAGCTCATTGCAATGCCATTTTATAATGGTAACTGCATTAAAGTTACCTTTCATTTACCATTGAATTATGTCATAGTTCTGACTTTTGCTAATACAACCATAAGGTTAAATGCTTAGGTAAAAGTCTTAGCAAGATCCACTTCTTTTCATACTTCACTCATCACGTTTTCATAACCTTTAAAGTTATTCTTTTTTTATTCTAGCACCTGCTGCAAAAATCTTACAATGAAAATGTAACCACATGGGTTAGACTATAATTGCACTGTAACTACAGCATAATTGCAGGGACTAGTGTCAGAAAATGTATCACTCATTGCCTTGTATGAAAACTGTTCTTGTGAGGCAGGACTTTTCAGGATCAGACTTTTACTTCTACTAATAGTAGCAGTAGTAATAGCCAACCATCAATCTTTTTGGGTCATGGCGTATGTGTAAGAAGTCACTGAGACTGACAGCATGTACACCCAGGCAGGAATATGTGCAGACCATCCACTTCCACTTTAGACCATTGAGACAAAATCCAAAGACCAGACCAGGTCTGGTGCCTTCATGGCTGTATTTATATGTATACCCAGGAATCAAACCCAGATCTCCCACATGGCAAAGAAAGACTATACTACTGAGCCACAATAGCAGGAAGTTAATGGTAGTACTATAGCAGTATTTGAATACCTCAAATGAGGCCAAGACTATATTCTGTCAGTTTACACACACACACACACACACAAAAAAGACAAAGTCTGGGAGAAGAGAAACATTACCACCTCCATTTTGCAGATGGAGAAGTGAGACACACATTTTTATATGGCTTAGCTCATACAAGAAATCTGTGATAGAGCTGAGAATTTGAGTGAGTTCTCCGGAGTTCCTTGTAGCACCTTAAGAACAACGCCCTTCCTCCCCCTCCCCCCCCCTTACCTTTTGAGGCTGATATAGATTTTGGGACAAAAACGGGGTTTTAATCCACTTTCTAGGGTATATTGGTACTTCACAAATGTTTACCATGCTTCCCAGTCTTTACAGATTTGATATGTTTTTTCCTGCCATCATAATGGCACCAAATTAGGCAAGGATGGTGTTTTCCAATATTTCACCAGGAATCTCTTAAGGTCTTTGACTTGTCTGTATATTTTCTTGGATAGACTATGATCTGTGGTCAAATGCTACTCTGTAAAGTAAAACAAGTGGCAGCTGGCACCATACAGTTCTGTTATAATGAAAACATGAGGTGGCTGCCATTACGCAGTCCTGCACTAATGAGAACAGTAGGAGGCTAGCATTACAATGGTCTAATGAAAACAGGAAATGGCTGGCATTAGATTGGTATAATGAAAACAGGAGGTGGCTGGCATTACACTGGTACAATGAAAAAATTAAGAGATCTGGCCTAACCAATATCATCTACATTATATATGACCCTAGTGCACATGATATAGACCTGCTCCACTCAAAGTCAAGCCAACAATAAATGGAGAATGCTTTGGAAACAGAAGGCTTAATTTTGCTGCATCTAATATTTCATTTTCATGAAGGCAGATGATTGAAATGGGACTATGATAAAAAATGGCATGTATTTAGACAGATCTTCCTTGTCTCCCAGAAATATATACATATTGATATAATTTATGATGACAAACTGATTAAAACTTAAAGGTTAAAGGGTCTTGACTACAATCCATTACTACAAGGCTTTCTATTTTACTTGCCTGATCATTTCATTGTGGGTTAAGTATCCAATGGCTACTAAATACTTTGGGGTGTTGCATTTGGCATATAGAAGGAGAACAAGGGGAAACATAAATGCTGAGAAGAAAAAAAGAAGTTAGGCACAAAATCAATCATTCAACTAATGGGCTTTCTACTCAGAACAAAAAGGTCAGACATTTTTTGTCTCTTGCTCTTCAAGCTAACCTCTTTAGCTGAGGTTTTTTTAATTATAACTGCAGAAGAGGGTCTTGTATGTAGCTCTCAGACAATAAATATACAGCCATCCTCTGCTTTATGGTGACTTTTACAACCATCAGGCACTGATTGATTCCTACTCTCCCTAATCTGGCTGGATTCACCATCACATTCAATAGTTCAAGGCAAGTACATTAAGACACTGCATCAGTCCACTTGTATGATACCTTTCAGTTCCTCAAACCGTCATTTTTCATCTCCAAGCAACCACATCTGTTTGGACATCTTCCACCTGAACCAATACACAAGATCAAGCAAGAAAATGTTGGAGCATGATTTTCAAAGCAGTAATTAGTATGCTGGAAAGTTCCAACGTAAAATGTCATTCTTTCTGCAGCCTAGCATTCAGCTGAAAGCTCTAGCTTCCCTGCTCAGGCTGCGGTGAAAATATTCTAGTCAGGTACTACTGAGTAAAACAGCAGTGTGATGCAAATAAGGAACAGATAATCAAATCAAACTTTCTAATCGAATTTTGGCTATGCTGACGCACTTATTTCTCTCTAGCCTGCAGTTTGCATGTTGTTTTACAACACTGCAGAACGAGCTTCAAGAGTAAATACTCAGGAGTTTAGAGGCTCCTTCATGTGCCACATACATATGAAAAGTTAGAAAGGGAGGAAAATCTTACCATGCTGCTTCTGCTCTGTAATTTCATTATATGTAACCCAAACTAGTTCTAGCTATATTTTGCATCATTATGGTCCCACTGGAGTGTAGGGCATGTGGAAAGTAGAAGTGACAGGGGAAAACAGGGTGAGAGCAGCTAAGTTGATACCAAGTTTCTCTCTCCCTCATCTTCAAAATGAATAAAACCCGTATATTTAAAAATACATCCTTATGCCTTCAGGACCAGATGCCAATCATAGATGTGTGGCACAGGTATCAGCACGTTTAACAAAATCTGCCGCTGTGCATTTGCGTGTGCAAACCACAGACATGGCTCAGTCGAGATAGGAGGCACATGTGCCATGCATCTGAGATTACACTCTGGCCCTCGGCCATTAGCGCTGGCATCCTGGGAACTGACTCTGTCCTTTGCCAAACTTCTGCTGGGATTTGGATTCATTGAATCTGACTCACAGCCTTTAAATCCCCACTCTCCCTCCTCCTCCCCCAAGCAGTATCTCTTTGAATTGTGGGGTCTGCAAAACATGCAGGTGGCAGTCAAATTATGGCATTGCCTGTATAAGCAAAAGAAATAGCAAACACAATTTAGGAAGCTGGGAGCTATTTTACTACACTAAAGATTTTCTGTCATTGGCTACAGTGGGCTGTTTACCAGTCTGAACTTCAGCTCTTAAACCTTTTTATTTTGTTCATTCCCTGAAAAGACAATAATCATATTGTCTGGTTCCCAACCCTTCACACCCTCCTGAAATATATAAAAACTTATAAATATTGCATACTGTAAATTTGCTTGACAGGTCTCATCACTTTGGAAGCAATATTTTTTATTACCCAACTTTGTAGTAAAATGGCATTTTGCCCCATTTTCAAACTAACAAATTTTGTCAGTGCTGGCATCTTTATTACATTATTATATATACCAGTCAATACCACCTGGTGTAATTGAGTCCTGTTATGTGATTCAGATAGTTGTTTAAACTATGGATTTTCAAAGTCAAATCATCTGGCAGAAAGAATATTGTTTTAATGGAATTTTAGATAAATACATATTGTATCACTGTAAGTACTAGTTCGCATTTATGATAATGAATTGACCTTTCCTCATATTATACTCAAAATCATTTATAATTGTGTTGTGTAGAAACACCTGCATTAAGCATGTGGTACAGCTTGATTTCTGCTTTGTGCTACATATCAAACCAACACCTGACAATCATAGTACAACGTGAATGAGTGTGATGGAGCAATTATTGTGGAGAAGACGGAGGAACTCAGCCAAGGTTTTTTTTTTTTTCCTCTCTACCTAGAAGTACTTTAAAATAGTAATGGGAATGTATTCTCTCTTCTCTCTTTCAAGGCCTAAGCAAATAAGAAAATGTGATATCATGAAGAAAGTAGATTGAATGTTCTCTAGTGGAATGTTAAAATGAATTTTAAAAACCTACCAGAGAAAAAAATATCATGGAAAATAAGAGGATTAAAAATGAGCCACCCAGTTCAGATAAACTATCATCTGATTCATACCTTACCGAACTGCATTAGTCTGAAACGAAGGCATAATGCTATTTTACCATAAAGTTAGCTAGTGAGAAGTTTTTCATATCCATGGAGATTTGCAATTTTTTATTTTGGCTGGTTCCACTGTAAGTGGAAATAGTAACATAAAAAGCACCTTTTAAAAGTGGTATTTCCCACACATTTTTTGCAGAGAATCTGGATAAGCATTTAAATAGCAGGTGCTTATCATAACCAATATTTTTTATTTCAACCAACATTGCTATATACCAATCTATTTTTCATATTACTTATTTCATTTAATCAGTCCTTTTGTTGATAACTCTTCTTTCAATTTCAAGATATTGTCCAATAGGAGACCATTTCATTTTAAGTCACTGAAATTTGTTTCATCATCAACATCAAATATTTAGAAACTGAGGGATATCAAAATATTTACCACCCTTGACTTACGCTGACTTGCTGGTATACACAAATGCCATTTACTGCAGTCATACAACCACAACATGCTCTTGTTGTAACAGGCCTGTCCTTTTCTTCCAAATCAGTATTAACCTAATGCTTATTTTTGGTGGGGGAATAGTGACACTTTGCCCTATGACATCTTAAGACATAGGACCCTAAGTCTTAGGTAATAAGCTTCCACTTTGACAGGACCGCTATGATCCATCAGCCAGTATGGTATGTGCCCTATATACCAGGGCACAAAATGAAGAGATAACCGAAATGATAAAACATTGAATGTGCCTGCAATGTGCACTCATCTACAGTCACCACAATAACTGTTGCATGATAAAATGCGTAGAGGCCGCTAATCAAAATAGTCCCAAGGCCTCCAGAATCCTTAAGATAGCCATGACTATTATTATATGCGCCGGGTTTTTTTGGATGAGGCACAAAATAGAGTGAGCAACTGATTATGATCCTATGGCAAACTGTGTTCTGACTAAATTTTTATTTGGGTTATTAATTCTGTGGGAATTACTGTTTTCTCTACATCTACATTGGAAAAAAAAACAAACCAAAACAAAACAAAACACTGAACCGTTTTAAGGCAATGGTTCAATTGTACTGGTTAATAAGTGAGTAACTGTTAGCGTGAACAGCATTCTGATACTTTCAGCCCATGGCCGAGAAACTGTATTAAAAACGCTTGACTCTAACATGCTCAAGTGTTTTCACTATTGCTAGTATATGTGTAATGGCATAATTGCTGAAAAGGTGGTACAGAATATTTTAATGTAGACACAGCTTCTGTCTGAATTGTGTCTCTTGGCAGAAATACAGAGGGGGCGAAACATTTATGTGTCTCCATGGTGTTGGGAAGTACAGAAACAAACTGTGGAATTTTACTAACTTGTTCATCCTAGCATGCAATTTGGTGTTGTTGATGTAATGGATGAGCAAAATATTATTCTTTTTTTCTATCACCAATTCCTTGATAGCTTTTTAGCTTATTCCTGCATTTTACCAAGGATATAAAGGGCTGGACCAACTAACATTCTAGTTCCCACAGCTGATCCGAACTGGAGTACCACAATTTACTATGTTAATTTAAATCTGCTTAGATGTTCACATTTTAGTGCACAGAATGAATAGGTCTTAGAGTAGAATAGCGTAAAGAATGTTTTCCCTTATCTGTTTTCCTCTATCTGCCCCCTAGTTGACCAGCAGGAGATTTTATTAAGTGGGTGGGCAAAATATGACACATTGGTTAGATTTGGCCCACCAATTGATTGTATCTGGCCCATTGCTGCCCCTGTGGCCCACACTGTGCCCCTACGCACCCACTCTGCACCTGCCAATGGCACTGTCCTGGCCCCAGCCCCAGCCCCAGCCCTGGCCTTGACTTTGGTCAGTATGCACAGCTTTCTGGCAGAGCTGTTTTCCACCTACTTGGCCACCCGCAGGTGGCTGCTCATCACGCTGGGCCAGGAGAGTGGGTGGAAGGTGACCAGGAGCTGAAGCTGGAGCCCCACCTGCTGGGGCAGGAGACACCTAGCTGCAGCTTCCCCCTCATCTGGCTGGGCATGTGGTTCCCTGCACTACCTGCTGCCCAGAGTGGTGCACCAGGGACAGAAGGAGGAGGATGGAGCCAAGCAGTACCTGGGTGATTGCAGTAGTGGCAGCAGGCATGCTGGGAAGCATGTGTGCTGGCCAGGGCTGGAGCACTGCCATTGGTGGTTGAGGGACAGGAGCAGGTGGGGCATGGCACAGACTGCCCCAAGATGGAGTGGGCAGGGCTTAACCCCATATGGAGTACTGTAGGGGCAGCCAAATGGGGGGAGACGGGGTGAACTGCACCTGTGTCTGCACCTATGCCTGCACTTCACTGTCCAGACAAGCTCTGCTGCACATGCCTCCTGTCCTCTCTCTCCTTCCCCGCACTTCCAACCAGCTCCCAGGACCTAGCACACAAGCAGCTCCCCCCCCGACCACACACACACGTGCACACATAGACACACCTACCACCCACCCCTCCACACACTGCCCTACCGCCCATACATAACATACAAGAATAAAACTTTATTTTGAGCTGTTATGCTATTGCTTCTATATACACTACTCAAAAAACAAAACAACACAAAAATATTTTTTTAAATAAAATTAAAATATATTATAGTAAATGTTTGATTTTTAGTATATGATTTGTTTTTTACCTATAATTTGTTAAAATGATATCTTCTGAGAGATTTTATGTGTGCGGCTCTTGACAGTTCACCAAAACTCCCTAAGTGGCCTGTCAGCTGAAATAATTGCCCACCCCTGGGTTTTCATGACTAAATCCCCAGGATTTAAAAAAAAACTGCTTGGGTTGTGCACCCATTTGTTACAAATGACTATCACAACAATTGCTCTTATTACTGAGGGTGGATTCATGCCCTCCTAAAAGTGTAACACCTGTAGATAATTCCCTTGAAGGGCCAAAATGTCCAGGGGAGGTCCAGGGAAATCCATCTCAGAATATTTTTGATTGTTCAATGGGAGATTAATCAAATTCTAGTTTTATAGGTTATATCTATATCCACTCAGTATCACACCAGGGAGCCCCTCAATAAGGCATGCCACGCTTGTCCCATGTACATTATCTGCTGAAGCAGATGTACTTCAGCAACTTGAATGCAGTGCTCTCTGGAATGGTACCGATTAGTGTGGACATGCTTGTAGAACTCTGTGCCACCATGCAAGAATCAAGGAATATTCCTTGTAGCTTAACCACAGTTGGTCACATAGCTCCTTCTCTGAAGTTTGTGGTGAAGGAACCCAGAAAGATAGTGAAGGAAAGGTTAAACTTTCTGCTACAGAAAATCAGGTTAAAACACCTTTAAAACCCTCTTTGAAAAGGTGATGGAGTTCCCTGTCTCATGCCAGATGTCCCTATCTGGTGCCTGGTAAAAATGAAGCTGGGGATCCTAAGGAATATAGTATTGGTGCGTTGTTCTGTTTCAGACAGCTGCTGGCATAGGACCTGCTTCAGTATCCAGTCTTATGGCAGTGAGAAATTAGGTGCTTTCTAGGGGTGTGCAAAGTGGGCTATATTTGATTCAGATTCATCCTGAATTGGGGACAGTGATTTGATTAGTTGATTCAGATCGCTGTCCTGATTCAATTTGACTAAACCTGAATCTGAAGATTCGATGCTGATTCAGAAACATCAGTGATTTGGCCAAAGACACAGCTTTAAATGTTTTTTCTACATACCTCGAGGTACCAGGCGCAGCTTGTGAATGCTGCGATGGTGGGGCAGATGGAGAGTCCCACAGGAGCATGGATGGGCCCCCCGCATGCTCGAGGGTAAACTGCTGAGCATGCTGGGGGGCCTCCCCATCCCTCCTGGTTCAGTGATTGGCCATGGGGGGACCCTGGGTGCCCCCCCAGACCCAGGAGGCACCAGTTGCATAGCCAGGAGGGCACAAGGGGGTCCTCCCCTGTGCACTTGGTGGTGGACGCAGAAGTGGACCGAAAGTACTTCTGGTCCACTTCCAGGTCTGCTCCCGAGCACACCAGGGACCCTATCATGCTCCTGTGGGATGCTCCATCCACCCCACCACCTAAAAAAAACATTTAAAGCTGTGTCTATGTCTGAATCATCAAATCTTTCTGAATCTCTCCAAATTGATTTAGAAGGTTCAGATTTGATTCAGAGGGGTTAAAGGGTCTCCTGGTTCCATTTGGATTTGGAGATTCAGCCACCAAATTGGGCCAAATCTCCACCGAATCAAATCAGCGACTGAAGCTTCACACAGCCCTAGTACTTTCACTAACATCACATCTTCCATATGTAAAAACGAGGTGCTAAGAGTTCTGTCATTAATAGCAGGCAAGGACATTCCTGCAGCTACTTTGTCTGTAGCATCGGATCAGTTCTTGGTACTGGCAAATTCAATAATTTCTCATTAAACCTCTCTCTGGCAAGTTACATTCAGTACCACAGTGTGACTTCATGCTTCCATTGATACCATATATGTTTTCAATCCTGTCCACAAGCCAGGGTAAACTTCTATCTACACTCATGCTTTTACATTTGGAGGTATCTTATTCTTTGTATGATTCACTGAAGAGTGGGAATGCATCAATGATCTGTTCTCTAGGCCTCATTCTCCAGAAGCTAGTACTAATAGGAGGTTAAGAATATTTTAGCATCCTAAATTTACATTATGTTGCAGTTAACTTGTGCCCTTCTCCATTGGAGTCCTTCTTTCCTCTATAATAGTCACTGACTGTAACATGATCCCTGAGAGCCACATGTCCGATATCATAAAACTAAGTAGTTCCCAAAGGGAAACCTAAAGCAACACCTAAAACCTAAACAACTCCTAATGCAGATTTCTCAGTCTGCATCACCTGAAAATGATCATTCTGAAAAGGAAGAGATCTCACCACTTCACATCCTGCCATTTTCTCAATGAGATAACTGTGGTATGGTTTCCTATTTGAAAGCTCTAGGTTTATTTTATGAATTATGTCAGTACCTAATATTTTACACCCTGAAAAGAATCTTTCTGATTTAGAAAGCCCTAGAGGAAGTACATGAATCTCCCCCAAAGTTATGGGTCATTCCCTATAGTTCTATGCTAATAAAATAACAATTACTTATTAAACAAGTGCCTGTTACATGCCCACCACTATTTCTCTTACTTAAAAAAAAATTATATTACATCACATCTTCACCTGAATTCCGTAACAGTTACTTTAGCCAAAGAATAAATAAAATGATGCTCAATAAAAACTTTTGGTTAAAAAGGCAAAAAGTTTGCATCTTTTTAGAATAAATATATTTGATGATAAATGTAAAATTCTGTATTTCAAATGAGCATGGTGAAATATGATTTCATTAATTATAATGAATTAACCAGAGTTACCAATGGATTACCTCAATAAACAGGAAATGAAATATCATGGCAGTCATAAATTATAGCAAATTGGGAGTGAAGTCTTACTTTATAAATAGCATCGATTGCAGTTGATATTGCTATCTTTGGCAAATGCAACAGAAAGTGAATGTTCTCCCTGGCTTCAGCACTCTCACATTCTAAAAGAAGGACAAGAAATGTCAGAGGATTTATCCTCTGAAGGCTACTGTTTCTTAGAGACAAGACAGACGACTAAAAACACTAAATAGTTTTCACACTTTGTGCTTTCGAAATATCCGTATACATAAAAGGAAGTTTATTAAAAATCAGTTATTAAAAGTGAAAGACAATTAACCCTACCTCTTATCATCAGTGTTCTTCTAAGACACCACAGAAGCATCACAAGGTCCAAAAGACCTAACATGCCTCCTCCTTTGTTAGCATAATTAAACAGGGACTATACATGTTCTGAGCCAAGAAGCGATATCCATTTTGAATATCCATTTTTACTGGACCTCTGAAAGCTGTAGTCTCAGGTGCAATATTATTTTAATGCCTGCCAGAGGCTTTAGTCAATCAGTCTTAAATAATAAGAAGCAGCTATTTACAAAAGAAGCTTACATGTCCAAAGAAAAAAAAAATCGTGTTGCGTGAACAGTGTCACTTTTGCACTCTGAAGTACACATAGCTAGATATATTGGACTGAATTTATATTTAATTGAAGATACTGGGCTTCTCATTCAATTCATTCAGAGTACACTAGGTCATAATTAATACCTTTCATCAGCTCTACTCTAGTGTGATGTCCAGACATAGCAAGATTTCTAAAAGTTGTTGTGAGACTCTTTCTGCCATTATTAAAACCAGAACCATTATGGGTTCTCATAAATCTGACCCCTTCATTCTACTGGAGAGTCTCATGTTCGTCTCTCCCTAGCCATAGTGTCATCAAGTAAAGTCAGGAAAGTAGAAGCTCTGATAGAAGATGTCGCCATATACATTTTTTTCTTCAGTATGATAGAATTTGGCTGAGATGAATTGATTAGAAATTTCTACCCACATTGGTAAAAAAACATTTTACAAGAGAGACAAGACATATTAAGAGACCCAGGGAAATGGCTGGAGGACATTGCAATGCCACTGCCATTGCCTCTGCTTTCACCTGTGAGGTATCTGTCCAGGTAGGACCGCTCACCATCATCAATCCTTCCACCCAGGTCCAGGTTTGGAGCTGTGGCGATTGTGGCTTGGAGGTTCCTTCCAGTGACGGCCAGGTCAGGAAGTACCTGCAGTGTGAGTGGTGCTTCCTGGTGGTGTGTCTCAGAGAACAGGCAAGAGAATTACAGGAGGGGGTGGTGAAGGTCCAAAGTATCCTCTGCCATAAGCAGTTTCTTGATTTGATGCTGGAGGAGACATCTGGGACTGTGGAGAAAGAAATGTCAGAGGCAGCTCTAGAGAAGAGAGAGGATATGGACACCCAAGATGGTGGAAGCTGGAGGCTTGAGACATCTGGCAGCAAGCAGAGATCTTCACTTCCACCTGCAGTTGTTTATGTGGAGAACAGATCTTCAGCCCTAGAAGCAGTGAAGGAGGAGCGCATTCCTTTGGTGGAGGAAGACAGGCCAGGCCTCACCCAGGTGGGAAGGATTGAGATGACTGCCACCAAGAAGAAGCAATGGGTGGTGGTAGCTGGAGACTCCTTTCTGCGGGGGATGGAGGGAGCCATCTGCTGACCTCACCTGTTATCTCGGGAGGTCTTCTGCTTGCCCAGAGTCTGGATCCGAGATGTCATGGAGGGACTACCGAGGCTCATCCAGCCCTCTGACTACTCCCTAATGCTGTTCATCCATGTGAGCACCAATAATATTTGCAGAGGAGACCCTGAGCATATCAAAAGTAACTATAGGGCTCTGGGTGCAAAGGTGAGAGGGTCTGGGGCTTTGGTTGTGTTCTTGTCAATCCTTCCAGTCAAGGGAAAGAGCCTGGGCAGAAGCAGGTGCATCCTGGAGATTAACACCTGGCTGCACAGGTGATGTCTCTAGCAGGGCTTTCACTTTTTTGACCATGGGATGTTCTTCCAAGAAGAAAGATTGTTGGGAAGAGATGGGATACACCTGATGAAGAGAGGGAAGAGCATCTTCACAGACAGGCTCACTCATCTAGCGAGGAGGGCTTTAAACTAGGTTTGCCAGAGGATAGAGACCAAAGCCCTAACATAAGTGGGGAAGCAGCAGACCTTGAGAAAGAGCAAGCAGGAGGGGACAACAGGGGAGATGCTCTTATACTTCCAGAAAAATCAGGGCAATCAACTAGTTACCTCAGGTGCCTGTACACAAATGCACAGAGTCACAGAACTATGACATGATTGGAATAACAGAGACTTGGTAGAAAGCTCGCACGACTGGAGGACTGTCATGGATAGGTACAAACTATTCAGAAAGGACAGGCAGGGGAGAAGAGGAGGAGGTGCACTTTATGTAAAAGAGCCATATGATTGCTCAGAGCTCCAGTTTGAAGCTGGAGATAGGCCTGTTAAGAGTCTCTGAGTTAAGATAAGAGTGGAGAGCAACAGGGGTGATGTCATGGTGGGGGTCTGTTACAGATCACCAGACCAGGAGGAAGTCGTGGATGAGGCTTTCTTTAAACAGCTAACAGAAGTTTCCTGATCACAAGCCCTGGTTCTCATGGGGGAATTCAATCATCCTGACATCTGCTAGGAGGGCAATACAGCAGTGTGCATGCAATCCAGGAAGTTGTTGGAGAGTGCTGGGGACAACTCCCTGGTGCATGTGCTGGAGTGGCCAACTAGGGGCCATGCTTTTCTTGACCTGCTGCTCACAAACAGGGAAAAATTGGTGGAGAACGTAGTAGTGGATGGCAACTTGGGCAGCAGTGACCACGAAATGATTGGGTTCTAGATCCTGAGGAAAGGAAGGTTGGAAAACAGCAGAGTAAGGACTTCAGAAAAGCAGACTTTGACTCACTCAGGAAACTCATGGGCAGGATCCCCTGGGAACCAAAACTGAGGAGGAGAGGAGTCCAGGAGAGCTGGCCGTACTTCAAAGAAGCCTTACTGAGAGTGCAGGAACAAACCACCTCAATGTGCAGGAAGACTTGCAAGTATGGCAGAAGATCAACTTGACTTAGCAGGGAACTCTTCAGTAAACTAAATCCAAAAAGGAAGCTTATAAGAAGTAGAAACTTGAACAAAGGAAAGGCTATAAGAGCATTGCTCAGGCATGCAGGGATGAAGTCAGGAAGGCCAAAGCACAATTGGAGCTGCAGCTAGCAGGGGATGTGAAAGGTAATAAGAAGTGTTTCTACAAGTATGTTGGTAACAAGAGGAGGATCAGGCAAAATGTGAGTCCCTTACTGAATGGGGGAGGCAACCTTGTGACAGAGAATGCAGAAAAGGCTGAAGTGCTCAATGTCTTTTTTGCCTCAGTCTTCACAGGCAAGGTCAGCTCCCAGACTACTGCACTGGGCGGCACAGTTTGGGGAGGAAGTAAGAAGCCCTAGCTGGTGAAAGAACAGGTTAGGGACTACTTAGAAAAGCTGGACGTGTATAAGTCCATGGGGCCAGATGGGATGCACCCAAGGGTGCTGATGGAATTAGCTGATGTGATTGCAGAGCCATTGGCCATCATCTTTGAAAACGCATGGCGATCAAGAGACATCCCAGATAATTGTAACATACGAACCAGGGAACTATAGATCAGTCAGTCTCACCTCAGTCCCTGGAAAAATCATGGAGCAGATCCTCAAGGAATCAATTTCTAAGCCCTTGAAGGTGATAAAAGTGATTAGGAACAGTCAGCATGGATTCACCAGGGGCAAGTCATGCCTGACCAACCTGAATGCCTTCTATAATGAGATGACTAACTCGGTAGATGTGGGGAGACTGGTGTATGTGGTGTACCTTGATTTTATGGTCTCCACAACACTCTCACAAGCAAGCTAAGGAAGTATGGGCTGGATGAATGGACTTTAAAAAGGTGGATACAAAACTGGCAGCAACATCAGTCTCAGAGGGTAGTAATCAATGGTTCAATGTCTAGTTAACAGCTGGTATCAAGTGGAGTGCCCCAGGGGTGGGTCCTGGGACCAGTTTTGTTCAATATCTTCATCAACAACCTGGCAGACAGCATAGAGTGCACCCTCAGCAAGTTCACCGATAACACCACACTGCGGGGAGTAGTAGATATGCTGGAGGGTAGGGCTAGGATTCAGAGTGATCTAGACAAATTGGAGGATTGGACCAAAAGGAATCTCATGAGGTTCAACAAGGACAAGTGCAAAGTCCTGCACTTAGGACAGAACAATCCCATGCACCAGTACAGGCTGGGGGCTGACTGGCTGGGCAGAAGCTCTGCAGAAAAGGACCTGGAGGTTACTGTGGATAATAAGCTGAATATGAGCCAGCAGTGTGTCCTTGTTGCAAAGGAGGATAATGGCATACTGGCCTGCACTGGTAGGTGAGTTGCCAGTAGGTCAAGGGAAGTGATTATCCTCTTCTGTTCAGCATGGGTGAGGCCACAGCTGGAGTACTCTGGTCAGTTTTGGGCTCCCCACTACAGAAAGCATGTGGACAAATTGGAGAAAGTCCAGCAGAGGACAAGAAAAATGATGAGGGGCCTAGGGGACATAACTTATGAGGAAAGACTGAGGAAGCTGAGCTTATTTAGTCCAGAGAAGAGGAGACTTAAGAGCAGCCTTCAGCTACCAGAAGGGAGGTTCCAAAGAGGATGGTGCTAGGCTGTTCTCAGTGGTGGCAGATGACAGAACAAGGAACAATGGTTTCAAGTTGCAGCAAGAAGTTTAGTTTCGATATTAAGAAGTATTTTCTCATGAGGAGGATAGTAAAACACTGGAACAGGTTACCCAGAGAGGTGGTGGAAGCTCCAACCTTGGAAGTTTTCAAAACCCTTCAAGACAAACCTCTGGCTGGGATGATCTAGTTGGAGCTGGCTCTGCTTTGAGCAGGGGGTTGGACTAGATGACCTCCTGAGGTCCCTTCCAACCTTAATGTTCTATGATATTCTATCTCCTATCTTCACTAAGATTTCCAGTATTTTCCAGATAGGTTATATCAGGAACACATTTTTTTTCTGGATTAAAATTGGCAGAACACTTTACTCTTACGCCTGAAAAGGTGTGTGTGTGTGTGTGTGTGTGTGTGTATTTATAAATTTGTATATAACATATTCCATTCCCCTGTCAAAGGAAGTCATACCAGTGCTAAGATGTACTGTTAAAAAAATATCACCAAATGCATCTTTATTTAAGCAAAGGATGAGTCTCTATACCAGTAGTTTTCAACCGGTTTAGCTTCAAGGCGCCCCTTCATATCTTTTCTGAATTTTGTGACACCCCAGTTCAAAATCACTGCGACAGATCTAAATTCAGAAAAGATATAGAGAGGAGCCTTGAGGAGAAAACAGTTGAGAATCACTGATCTAGTTGGTACTACATAAGGGTGGCAGGGCCAGGGCAAGACCTCACCCTGCTGCACCCTGCTCTTTCCACTATCTCCCCCCTCCTGATCCCTCATCTGTACCTTAAGAGCCAAGGGCAGCCCCCTACTAAGGCTTTTCCTGCAGGTTCTCACACACCAGCAAGCACCTCTTGGCGCCTCCTGCCATCCCAAGGGAAGACACTAGCAGTGGCAGCAGTCCCTGGATGAACAGGTGCAAACACTGCAGGAGTAGCTGTCACAGGCATAGGATGCCAGACAAGGGAAGAGAGCATTTACCTCTTCACACATTGGGGGTCTCACTCTAGTATGCCATGGCACACCCTTTGGGAATCACTAAATTATTCATCCCTGATGCCTTTTACATCATGGCTGTCCTTTCACAGCATGACAGTAGAACCCATCAACCCACCCACACATCAAGCATTGTGCTCAAGAGTCACCAAACTGGAATACAGAAATAAACCCTCCTTTATATGTGGTATATACCAGGGGTCGGCAACATTTTTGGGCAAAGCGTCAAAAAACCAGGCAAGCTGGACTTGGAGTGCCAGAGGTGGATGGCGGGGGAGCTGTGAGAGGCCTGATCCTTGTTGTGGTAGTGCAGCCCCAGCCCCTTTTTCTCCATGCTCCTCAAGGTGCATGTCCAGCTGCTTGCAGCCTTGCTGCATCCTGTGCAGGCCCCTGCCACCCACCACAGAGCCCAGGTTGCTCACAGCAAGCAGCCACAAGATTACAAGTGGCTGCACTGGGGTCCAGAGCCCCAGCCTGGCTTCTTACCAGCAGTGGCTCAATGTACACCTCAGGGCACATGGCTTGAGAGGAGCATGGGGCAGCACAACCCTGGTCCCTTCCCTGCTGTGTGTCCCAAGATGCATATGTAGATGGCACTGGCCACTGATCCAGGCTGTGGCTCTAGGCCCCAGTGCACCAGTTGCAGCCTCCCGGCTGCTTGCCACAACTAGCCCAGGCTCTGGGCAGCTGCTGCTTGCCATGGAGCCCAAGCTGCTTGCATTAACGTATAGGGAAACCACAGTAGAGAAGGAACAGGAATGGAAGGTGGTTCCACATGGTCCCTCTATAGCTTTGGACAGTTGATATGCATATACACACCAACAAGATATGGCTTGCAAACATAACCTGGTTATAGGCTCATGGATATCCATGCACAAATCTGTACAAGAATACATACAGCACTAAGCTACTTCAAAGAATTCCAGTGACTATACAGGTAAGTACCTTTTCTTTATCATGGCAAAAGGTGATTGAGTAGATTTTGTACCTAGGATGATAAACGTTTATGGCAATTTTACAGGACAGTTATAAAAGATAGCAATCGTATGAAAACATAAATGAAACAGTACACTAACAATTATGCAACATATCATATGATTAAAAAAATAATTGCAGTTTGTTGATGCCATGCCAAACTTTTTTTCAGCTTGAACCGTGTGTGAAGTGGCAGTGGGTGGGGGAGAGAGAAAGTGAAGTTTGTATATAAGCCAATCATTCTGTGATGGTGCCTCCAGCAAACCATGGTTGAAAACAACATTTTGTCTCAACTGAACTACAAAAGAAAATTTTTAAAAAGGTTAAAATTGGCATCTTCTATGAACCTGTGCATTCTTCTAGTTTGGCAAAATTCCTAACAAGGATGTACGAAGAGGCATTGAAGTGCCTTGTTCTCACCTTGATGAGCACTTAAAATGTAATTTACTGTTGCTCTCAATTACTGTAGATTCCACAAGTGTTTACTATTTTTGGCATCTGCAGCCTCACAGCCAAATGATGATAAATGAATGTAATGATTTGTTCTGTTTTAACAGGAATCTGGTGTTAAGGCAAAATAAGATATTTAGACTAATCTGCATGACTCCTGCTTGAAACTTTAATAAACTGTCAAGATGATGTGCTAACACTACAGTGAAAGAGATGCTCCAAGATGACAGACTTTTTCAAGGAAATAAGTTATTTCTTTCAAAAAAGAGACAAGAAAAGTGGCATATTTCACAACTGTGTTATTTGTATTAATTATGCAGCAATCCCTCTTTAGTTGTGCAATTAAGCTCCCATCTAGTACCCCAGCAAAAGGTTCAAGTGCTTAGAATGATGACAACTGCTATCTGCTTGCCTCATTAGCATTTGATTTCCTTTTTTTCTCTAAGCATAAGCCGCAAAGAAAGTTCATCAACTTTTCCCTCAGCTTTTTAGGTATTTTGCCTGGTGTCTTTTTTTCCTTATGTCCTGCCGTGAAAGGGAAAGTTTTGTAGATTTGGCTACAATGGCAACCAGAAGCAGAAAAACTGATAAAATAGCAGCCTCCAGATATTTATGAGATAAAGTTTTTCTTTGTTGTAGATTACTTCAGAGTCTAGGAAAAGAATACAAAATATGGCTTAAAATGTCAAAATGGCTCTGTATTACTCAAAAGTCTTAAGCAAGGTAAAATTCCCTCCTGCTGCATGGCACCTACATAAAGAATCAGAATCATAGAAAATTACAGTTGGGAGCTCAGGAGGTCATCTAGTTCAACCCCCTACTCAAAGCAGGACCAGCCCCAACTAGATCATCCCAGCCAAAGCTTTGTCTAGCTGGGTCTTGAAAATATCCAAGGATAAAGATTCCACAACATCTTTAGGCGACCTGTTCCAATGTTTTACTACACTCCTAGTGAGATATTTTTTTCTAATATCCAACCTAAATTTCTTGCTGCAACTTGAGGCCATTGCTCCTTGTTCTGTCATCTGTCACCACTGTGAACAGTCTAGCTCCATCCTCTTTGGAAACACCGTTCAGGTAGTTAAAGGCTGCTATTAAATCCCTTCTGTGTCTTCTCTTCTACAGACTAAATAAGTCCATTTCCTCAGCCTCTTCTCACAAGTCATGTTTCCCAGCCCTCTAACAATTTTCATTGCCCTCCACTGGACTCTCTTCCATTTGTCCACATCCTTTCTGTAGTGGGGGACCCAAAACTAGACACAGTACTCAAGACGTGGCCTCACCAGCCCCAAATAATGGATCAGTGTTCATGTCATGCCAACTGTCAGTATCAGGTCCACACAAGGAAACTACTCATCCTCTAAGCAAACCAAATTCTGCAAACTTTTTGAGAAATCCCACTGTCATTGCCACCAGCCACCCAGACATCATGCAGTCCTATGACTTGCATGCCATTGAGCCTGCACTCTGAATTCTACAACTTAATGTTGAGCGAATGTTGGCTGCCAAGCAAAGTGCCAAATAGAAGGGAAGAATCATTTCTTTTGTTCTGCTGGCAATGCTTCTGCTAATGCAGCCCAGTATGTCATTAGCCTTCTTTACAACAAGGGTACACTGTTGACTCATACTCAGTCTACTGTCCACTTTAACCCACAGGTCCTTTTCTGCAGAGCTTCTGCTTAGCGAGTCAGTCTCTAGTCTATACCAGTGAACGTGTGTGAGAAGGGCACCTATCACACTAAGAACAGAGGTTGCCCAGGAAGCAGCCTGAAGGTGGCAAGGGGGTTGATTAGAAAGTCACCTGGCTGGAAGGGGGCTGGGCTTGAGCTAGATAAGCCCAGGCCCTGAACTTGTCAGGGAGTCTACCCATGAATGCCACAGGGAGAGGAGCTCCTGGCAGCAGGGCCATTGGTGACATGTAGAAGGTGCACGTGGGTGCACGTGCACCCTCTGAGATCAGCCATGCATCCCCTGGAAGCACGAGCTGCAAAACCAGAAGTGCCACCAGAAATGCACTTCCAGTTTCGCCAGTTTTACCACTGGCTTGGGGGACCCCTCCTCCCCTGGTTGGTGATCAGATGCTGGGGGACCCCCCCATTGTTGATCTGGTAATCCCCCAGACTCAGGAGGCACCAGTCGCCCATGAGCAGGGCTGGAGCAGGACTATGGAGAGAACAGCTGAGCTGGGTAAGCAGCACTGAGCCCAGTACTCAAGAGAAGCTGGCTAGGCTTTGGAAGAGATAGGCCTGGAAGCATAGGGGCCAAAGGCCCAGTGCCTAAGATGGGTGAGGCAGGCCTTGGAAAAGATAGGCCTGGGGTCAGAAGCATGACTCAAGAGGGCTGCTGGTGAATGACGTGATGTTTGAGGAAGGGACTGAGGGGGAAGTATGGAGATCCCAACTGGTCCAGCAAGAGAGAGTGGAGGGCTAGAAGGACAGAGGGCCTGGGCCCTAGAGGCAGAGAACCAGAGCCCATTGAGAGGTGGAGTGTGGGGCCCAGGGCAGACCTTGTCAGGGATAGGCATGAGGCTCACACCACGGAGAAAACATTAGCTTATAAAGGACTAGGTATTTGGGAGAAGGTCCAGTGCCTGGGGTAGACCAGGAGAGTCCAATGCTTAGAAGGGACTAGGCACCCAAGAGAGTTCAATGCCTCAGAGGGTAAGGACAAGGGTGTTCCAGTGCACAGGGGACACTAAGGTGTAGCAAAAGAGTCCAGAGGCTGGGGGTGGACCAGGATGGTTTGCTGCCCAGGGGGGCTACTTCAGTGCCTGGGGCCTACCAGAGGACAGAGCATTAAGTTGGGAGCCCATAGCCTAGAAAGGGCATAGGTCAGCAGGTTACCTGCAAGACATGGGAGTGAGTATTCAGGAGGATGTAGCCCACAAAATTAGCCTTTAAGGCAATGACCACGAGCACCTATGGTCATAAAAATAAGACAAGCCTTGGGAAGGAAGCACTGCAGCAGCCTCCCTTTCCTTAGAATTAATACCATCAAGGCATGCTGGGTGAGTAACAGGGAGAGGGCCCCCAGAGGGGAGCCAGGTGGCAAGGGCCACCAAGGGACATTGCAACCACCCCTGGGACAGGCACATGCTACAATGGGATTGTCCTGTGCTAAGTGCAGGACTTTGCACTCATCCTTATTGAACTTTGTGAAATTTCTTTTGGTCCAATCCTCCAATTTATCCAGGCCTCTTTAAATCCTAGCACTACCCTACAATGAATCTACTACTGTCTCCAGCTTGGTGTCATCTGAAAACTTGCTGAGGGTGTACTCCATCCCATCTTCTAAGTTGCTGATGAAGAAGATATATTGAACAATTGATATTGAGCCCTGGGACACTCCACTTGATACTGGTTGCCAACTAGACATTGAGCCACTGATTACTACACCATAAGTGTGACTATCCAGCCTATTTTCTGTCCATCTTCCAGTCCATTCATCAAACCCATACTTCCTTAGCTTTCCTGTGAGAATGTTGTGGGAGACTGCATCAAAAGTCTTGTTAAAGTCAAGACATATCATGTCCACTGCTCTTCCTGCATCCAGAGCCATTTGTGTTATCGTAGGATGCTCAGACATGACTTGCCCTTGGTTAATCCATGAAGATTGTTCCTAATCACTTTTTTCTCCTCTATGTGCTTAGAACTAGATTCCTTGAGGACCTGCTTCAAGATTTTTCCAGGGACTGAGGTAAGGCTGACCAGTGTAGTTCTATGGATCCTACTCCTTCCATTTTTTTTTTAAATGAGCATGATATTTGCCCATTTTCAATAATCCAGGACCTCCCAATTGCCATGAGTTTTCAAAGAAAATGGCCAGTGGTTCAACTCCCTCAGCGCCCTTGGGTGCATCACCTCCAGCCTCATGTACTTGTACACCTCCAACTTTTCTAAATAGTCCCTAACCTGTTCTTTCACCACTGTTGGTTGCTCACCTCCTCCCCAAACTGTGCTGTCAGGTGCAGTAGTCTGGGAGCTGACCTTACCTGTAAAGACAGGTAAAAAAGGCATTGAGTACTTCAGCATTTTCTACATCATCTCTCAGTAAGTTGTCTCCCCCATACTTTCCCTGATCTTCTTCTCATTGCTGACAGTTGTAGAAAAAGGTATTGGCCATTTTATGTGGCTTGAATGAGCCTTCTAAACTGAGTCCCACCTTTTAATTTCTCTGATTATCCAGCACAGAAGCACATTCATTGCAAATAAGTCGGAAGACCAGCTCCAACAACACATGTTATTTTAAACTTGTCTTCTGCCCTCCCAGCTATTGCATTATATATATTTATACCAACAGAGTTTTACTATAGGCTTTAATAGGAACCAAATCAGAGTAGATTTGCAAAAGTGACTAGCAATTTGGGGTACTAAATTTGGGTGTTCTCATGAGTATTTCAGTACTCTTTGAAAATTAGGCCCTATAAAGGTGTTTCAGGAAAAAAACCCAAAACTGAAATTACCGAAAAGACTAATCATTTTTGAAAATTTGGTCCCATGAATTTACCTCTCACCTAGAATACATACAATCAGAATTCAGAAAATAAGGAATGATCTAACAGAATTATATTAGAAATAACAATGAACCTGTCAGTCTCATCAATTGCTCTCTCTTTTTTCTATCCTTTACAAATAAAACACTTGATACACAGCTGCAATAACACATTAAAAAAGTTATATAGAAAATGAAAATATTCACATTGCACTAAGATGACAAACAAACCCCACAGTTTGAAAAAAAATATTGACTGGGTTGATGCATACATTGCCAAGAGAAATTCCAAGCCCTATATTATGTAGCAGATCAAACTATATGATTAGTATAGCATTTTCTGGCTTCAGAATCTATGAATCTGTGAAACCTTCATGCCTTAGGGCATATGGCAATTTCTAAATGATGGAAGTCAAAAGGAAATTTCCTCCATAGGCAGATTATACCATAACATTCTACTTTGGGCAGTACAGCAACGTCTGTTGAACATCTGGTACTGGACACGTCTGAGACAAGACATCATCTTAGAAAGACTACTGGTCTGATCCAATATGTGAATTGTTCAGACATCCAGGAAACTATATTGAATTTTTTTTCTAAAATCATTTTTTTTTAACAAAGGTTTCACATTGAATCTCACTTAGTCTGTTCATAAATATTCCCTAATTACATTTGCTTATGCAACAGCAATGCATCATTATTTAAATACTAATCCCTGGGGATTGGTTTGCATTTAGTGTGCTTTTTATAGTACTATGTTTTTTGCATTATTTCATTTTTGAGTATTTGTTATCTTCAGCAGTTTAAAGTTTGTTACCTTCAACTGTTTAAGGTTGTTCCAAGTGTATGTAAACATTCAGATCTCAAAGAAAATGTTTAAACACCTGTACACAGTTTGATTATGTGTTTGCTTCATTTTAGTGCTTGTAGCATTCACAGTAAAATACTGTAATATTCTCTGCTTGTGCTCTGGGACACTGCAGATCATAATGGTATCAGGTCAACATTTGGGTCTGGGACAGACATAGCATAAACCGGTTTGAGCCAAATCAGTTAAGTCTGATACTACATTCAACCAGGTTTATCTCAAACTGGTTTTGGCCATTTTCAAACTGGTTTATGTGCACTGAATGTCTGTTCTCTTACAGGTTTAAACCAGTTTATGTCTTGAACATGGTGCCAGGAGCAACCCAGGTTACCCTTCCCACCCTATCTTGGGGATTGTTGCACATATATCAGGAGGGGTTGTGGTGTAACTATTAAGTGAACTGGGTCTGGGGGTGCTTATTTCCTCAGTAAGAAGACTGTACACCTCAGAAGACTAAACACAATTTAGACAAACTTTCTGGGTATAAGGCAGTTGCCAGGAGTGTTTTCCTTCCACTTCTAAATTTTTCAGCGATGCTTAAAGGACCCTAGTGAGTTCTCTCTGCTATGATTCCTCACTCCTCAGTGAAGGTCCTTTTCCTTCTTAAAAGGTCCACGAGAAACCACTGAAAAAGGCCCACAAGTTGTAGCCTGGAAAGCAAACCTATTTCTATATTGTATGAAAGCAAGGTATTAGTGCTAGCACTTAAAAACTCAGAGGGATTCATAAAGGCAAATGAAGCTTGGGGAAAGAGAGAGTCCCAAAATAAATAGGCTTCTGGAAGAAACAGAACTCTTTGGACTGTAGAACCAACCAAGATCAAAGGTAGTATTTCTACACGTTTGCCAGATCTAGTGACTTTCTGGGATTCCTAGTGATTTTTGCCAGCATCAAAATATTTGAGAGAATCAAAACATTACAGTTTAGTATATGTAATGAAAGATAAACTGTTTAGTGAGCTTTTTTGTAACTATCTGCCAGGAGATCTGTCCCACAAATGGGGCTCAGAATTGTAAAAGGGCACTGTCCAAAATCCTGAATATTATTCCTGAATGGAGGGGAAGCTGAGGCAGATAGTGGTATATCTGTATTTTGTTCTTGTATTCTTTAATGTGAAGACGGTTTAAGAAAATGAAAAAGGAAGCTCTTTTGTAGTGCCTTTTCTGTTTCAATTATCACAAATCCTTGAAGAGGTGAACTATAATCCAGTGTACCCACAAGCTCTGGGAAAGCATGTGCTTAGGGTCTCAGCTCTGAGAGAATGATGCTAGGAAGAGAATCTGAACCCTGAGAATATGCCTGGAAACTTAAAGACAGAAACAGAAGTTCAACTCTGCCCAGATGCAGAAAAAATTATAAGTACAAGAAACGCAAACACAGTATCCTAGTGAGCATCCAGAAAGGGAACTTGAGAAGTACTTTGTTGATTTTACATAGCGCACCACATAGCCTGAGATGGTAATAACTTTAGGTCATTTCCAGTCCAAGCCATATTGGAACCAGTGATTATCTAAAGGCAAAAAGCCAAATATATCATTGCTGACCCACTTGCTCTCCAAGATGTGTATGCAGGTTTAGCAAAACCCCCAGTTTTTCTTTTTTTATTTATTTTAAAATACATTCCCTCCCCTTCCTCAACCATTTCTGACTGTTTCTTTCCCTCTCTATTCCCTATAGATAAGTATAAGTAAAGTAAGATGTAGGATAAGCTTTAACATTTTATTTTAGGTAGTAAGTTTTATTTTTCTCTCCCCTCTTTGCAAATAAGTGCCCTGCTATTTTGATATAGATATCGACTGTTTTATAAGTGATAATTATTATGTTTGTATTGATTTTTTAACTGCTTTTATATTGTATGATTACTGTTTTAGGCCTATATATGTAAGTTAGCATAAGTCATGTCAAGTCTCCATCTTATCCCCATGCCCAGTTGTGTAACCTATGACTCATACTACCTCTGCTATGTAGCTTGGTTCCTGAATGAATGGGGGTGCTTGAGTGACAATGGCAGTAGGTCTAAAAATAGCTCCAAACCATCAACACCAATACCTGGACCAATGACCGAACCCTTGGAACCACCCTCAGCATTCAAGAAACAAAAGATGAGGCAACCCACCATTGTGCCAGGCTGCTCATGCTCAGTAAGAACACCTGGAACTGTCTGGAACAGGACTGACCTTGCCTGGACAGGCCCTCCCCATAGGAGATCAGAGGTAGTTTGCTTCATAAAAAGGGATAGTGAAGACTGACTCCTTGGGATGCCCTCTTCATCTGGACCAGCACCATGCCACACCACCTATGCACCCAGAGGCCCTGTCAGTGACCCCCCTCTGGACAACACCTACTGGACAAAGACCCCTTTCCAGCCTGGATAGGTAGCTATCACCCCCCTGCCCCCTCTTCAACAAAGGACTTGGACTCTGTTTCTCTTCCCTACCTGGACTCCAGCCCTTCCACCGAGTCTTTTTCTCCTGCTGCCATTGTGAGTGCTTGTGTGTGTGTGTGTGTGTGTGTGTACCAATAACTTCATGGGGCTGTGTAGTGTGTTGTTTGTTTAATAAACCTGTTATTTTGAAACCCTGAGTTGGGTTTTTGTCTGTTTCCTAACTATTTCCTCCTTGCCACCACTTATCTGCGTCCCACCCTGCCCCCGCCCCCCTCCCCCCACCCCATTCTCTAAGCTGCCAGCCTGTTTCCAGCCCCAAGCTCCCAGGTTTCTGCCTCTCTCTTTTTCCTGGCTGTCTTCTCCTTGCCACCACTTATCTATATATGGAAACAGAATCTGGCCCTAAACTTTACAAGGATTTCTATTCAACCTTATACATTTTCTTTTTAGAGATGGCAAATAGACTACCTGAAATACCATAACAGTACTAGGTAGTATGTGTATGTGTGCAAGAGAAGGCGAGAAGGATAGAGAAAGAGACTCATCTGACACTTAGCATTTTGAAGTTTCTTTCCTTCAAGATGTTTACCTGTGGAAGCCAAAGTAGTAATTTCAGTGTCCTAGGCAGAGATGCTGGTGAACATTGGAGAATGGGGGTATGAAGTACTGGTACCCCTTCTAAATTGATGATCAGGCTGATGCCCCACTCACCTTCCTCTAGTTACACTACTGTAACATTATACATTAAAATATAAACGCTTTATTTTGCCATAAGTTTAACAGATGATCCAGTTTTGAAGAGAGAAGGAAAAGCACTCTCACACAGCTGCAAAAATTGTTGTGGCTTATTGCTGTTCTTCACAATCAGTATCAAGAAAAAGTGAATCCACTGCAGATGATATAGCAAAGTTAAGAAGACTAGTTCAACACTGCCAGCTTGGTTATGACTTGAGTGATGCCCTAGGAGATTCATTGCGCGTCCTGCACACTAATGAGCACACACAGATGCAGCTTTTAACAGAAACAGACTTAACCTTAAAGTGCGCAATTAAGACTGTGGTTTCCACGGAGACAGCTGTGAAGGATGTAACAGAGTTGCAAAATAAACAAGTTCTAGAGTGTCAGGCACATAAGCTAGCCATGAAAGCAAAGGAAAAAGCAATGAGTAAACAAGGTATGACTTTGTTTTCATCATTGTAATTCCACACATGACCTCAATATCCTGCTTTAAATATAAATAGTTCAGAAATAGCAACCATAGGGGACATATCTGTAAGATATGATGTACAGCAGCAAGGGATAAGTATATGAAGATAGAAAATGAACTGTGTGACAGATATTGGCAATGGATGTGATTCAAATGTTATAGACTACATGTTACCACGCCTGGGAGTTAATAAAAAATTGGCACAGGATACAAAGTAAACTAGTATTGCATACTAGATCAATGATGTGTGAAATATATATAAGGAAAAAACCTCTATTTAAAAAAATATTAAAATTGCAAAGTCAAATCCTCATAATATAGGAAGTGCCAGCTTGGAGGTTGCCTGTGAAACCTTAATTTTGCTCCTTATATATGTGATTTATGACTAGGGGTCCTGGTTTTCTCTGACTAAAAAAAATCCCCAATTTTTGGTTCAAAAGGTAACTCCAAATTTACATATTTTCTGAGACTTAAATGAAACACCACCATATAGATATAAGGATATCATATATATATATATATATATATATGGATATCTTATAATATTTTATATATTAGTGGTGTTTCATTTTAATCAAGGAAAAATGTGGATTGGGGGTTACTTTTTTTAAATGCAAATTGTTGTTTTTTTTTAATCAGAGAAAACCAGGATCCCTGTTTATGACACAAACTTGCATTGTATGATCACAGACTATCTCTTCCACAGGATTCCTGCTTAGTTCAGCACATAGAATGGATGTAGCTTATTTAATGAGAAGCTATTCAATATTTTCTTTTGTCCTCATTATTCAGTGTGTGGCCTGAGGCCTATTTACCACATTCTGTTCTAGCCTGCTCTGAAGAACAAATTATTAATTTCCTCAAGGGCTTTTCTAAGGTGTGTGCCACTATGGTATTGAGTGCTTCATAAACAATTAATTTATCTTTGTGACAATCCTGTGGGATGAGAGAGTATTACCCCATTTTACAGAACTGAGAAACAGGCACACTAACATTAGGTGCCCACATAGGAACAGAACATTATATGTTCAAAGCACAGCTCCCTGACTGTGTTGGAGCTCTGAACTTCCAGTATTTCCATGAGCTGGACACTAAGGCCATGCCTACATGAGAATTGACCTTTGTTTCCCCAGGTGACAAGAAGCAGTGGCATACCTAGGGATCTTCCAGGGTCAAAAAATGCCCCCACATTGCTACCTTGCAGTGTGAGGAACACCTGAATGCACGGCACGTGGTGCCACAGACAATGCGGCAGACAATGCACCGATACGTGGCGTGTGGTGCCACAGACTTGGCCATGCTCATCTGAACATGGCCTAAGACATCAAATCAGAAAGGTAGAAACAAAATTATAGTATGTTTATACCAACTTGTACTGGCAGGGCCATCCTCAAATACATCACTCCAACTTACCTATTACCTCCGTAGTGACAGAAGTTATAATTTAGAGAGGCTCCCTACTGAGGAAGTTAGGAAGATTGGGAGATGGTCCCCTAGTTATTAGTTAGAAAGAGAGACCAAGGATCTGCAAAGGTTTCCTACTGCTCCATAATGAAATTATTTGTTTAGTTCTTCTCATTCATGTATGCCTGTGCTTATTGAACCTGATGATCACTACAACCCTGTGTGGGCCGGGTCGAACCCCGGGCCCTTTTGTCGCTCTGCACGCGGGCTGTGGCCCGCAGCCCGGGCAGGCCGGGTCGGAGAGGGCGGGCGCCGAGCTAGAATTAGGCACAGACACGTAACGGTTGATTTTAAGATTGTTTACTTATACCGAGATGGTCGCGGTGCAGGCTGGAGACTAGCTTGAGTTGCGGTTACAACAGAAAACATGAACAATCACGTGGAGTTTGCTAGGCTCCACGCAGACAAAACACGAACAATCACGTGGAGTTTGCTAGGCTCCACGCAGACAGAACTCCGGATGTCCAGGACAAGCGCGCATGAGAATAGAAAACTCGTCGATACGTCTTATAGAAAGTTACCGCTCGAAGACGGGAAGAGGTGGGCAGTGGATCAGGCCGCCAAACTCCTCTGAGAAACACACAGGGTTTCTATTACCCTGCCGTGCATACCCAGAGTCCCCACGAGATGGATGCGGAGTCCTCTTCGGCTTGGGCGGAAACTGCTCAAGCCTCTTATACGGCTAGCAGGCCAATCGCTAGCCGCCACGTGGGAATAATTTAGAACTAGCCAATTGCGGGGCACAAATTTGCATGCGAAGAGCGGGAACTCCTTTGCACCGTGCATTTCTGTGTTGCAAAGGAAACGCACCCTGCAAAGACAGCTGCAAAGTGGCGGGAACACTCTCCTTTGCACGCGGGTTCTCTGTGCAGCAGAACTCCTCCGTGCAATGAAGCTGTAAACCCACAGGGATAATTCTTAGTGCCGAAGCACACACAAAAAATCAGACCTTTGGGTCATGACAAACCCCACTGTGCACTCCAAACCTGGAAAGGTAGCTGTAAGGCTGCTCTGGGGTTGTCTGCAGAGCCTGCTTTCAGGCATATCTGAGACTCAGGTCTCAAGAGTGTCTGCAAAGGGATGCCCTGGAGCAGCCTTGTTGGTGCATTTCTAGATTTAAGGTGTGTGAGTACGAATGGGCAAGTGGAGGGTGTTTGGGGGCTTCCTTGCCAGAACCTGACATCACATTGTAGATTTACTCTTAATGATTATCTGTGAAAAGATGTGCTTCAGATACCTTGCTTAACATCCTACAGGGATTCTGCAGGAGAGGCAAGGATATAATTCAGGTTTTCAGCTGCCTTATCCAAGAATCTGCCCTCTCTCTTTTTGTACTCCCTTGTTTCATTTGCCTCAGACTTTCACATTTCTCTATGGTAAATAAAACAGGGAACTGGAAAATAAGGGCTTTCTTTACTTTACTATCAAGATTCATTCCCAGACCACTGAGTTGTGGCTACTGAATGAGGTAAAATTTCTTTGTGAGTTTGAATTAAAATTTCACATACAATATTAATTGCAAGATTTACAGACTTGCAGTGATTCACTTACAAAAATGTCTTTCTAATGTAATTTTGTGTATGTACAATTTCCTTGGCTGTTAAAAAAAAAGAATCCCAGAAATATGTATGCATTGAGGCATTGGTCATTAGGGTTAGGTCCCTTATAATCTTCTCTTTTCCTGATAAATTAAAAAAATAGATAGTGTCATCTTTCTATCTCATTATGCAACCCATATATTAATATGCTAATGTATAATTTTGATTAAATTGATCATGTATACCTACTCTTTATTTTCTGTTTCTTAGCCACTTTTGCTCCATGGCAATATTTTACCTGAAATCCTATGATTACTTAGCTTCTGTCATGGTCTCCTGAGTGTAACTTTATCTATAGCCTTTTGGAAGTTTCAATAAATTACATCAACCAGTGCTTTCTTGTTTGTTACTTTATTGACACATTGAAAGAACTCTAATATGTTATTCAAATGCAATTTTCCTTTGCAGAAAACATAAGGGAAAGACCATACCTATCTATGATCTTCCAGATGTTTTGCTGTTCTATATTTAAATATAAGTTTAATCAATTTAGCAGGTACAGATGGAAGGGTCTGGATGCTAATATTGATCTATTCAATAAAATGAAACCAAAGATACTACTGATGCCTGGCGTTGGAAAAAATGACATAAAAAGAGGCAATGTAAGTACAAATGACAAGCAATAAATGCAGAGAGAGGTAGTTAGTCATGTTAGGGCCTTGTTACATGGTAATTTTGGGCAGCTCCTGGAGCTTTTAACCTGTGGATTGTCCACACATTAACACCTTAAAGTGGTTTTAAGCACTTTACACAACTCAATGTTATGCCACTCCAGGGAAGGATTCTCTGATTCACAATAAACAGCTCCTGTTCTATTAGGATATATTCATTCCCCACAGATGTGTCACCCAAGCTGAAGTCCTCCAGCATCCCAGGATCTCTTACACCTTCACCCGAAGAGAAGGAATTGAAACCTGTCCTGGCTTACCAGCCCTATGGGCTAGGGACAGACATTCAAAAAGCCTGAGCATGAATTGATCCAGTCTTTGCAGGTTAGTCTAAATGGTCGTCACATGCATGAAGTGACTCAAGCCAAAAGCTTGGGGGCCCTAGAGCAGCCCTCCCACAGGGAAGCTGAGCGAAGGAGGGGGAGCATGGCCAGGCCCTGGCAGGCCTGCCCCAGTGGCTCCCTGACAGCCAGGAGCAGTCCAGGCAAAAAGGGCTGCCCAGCCCTAGAGGGGAACTCTTCCCCCAACTCCCTCTCCCCCACTGGGGGTCCAGAAGGGGGGATTTGTTCAGTGAGGGAAAGGGGGGGGTCTTCTTCCTCCTTCTCCCCCTCCTGCAGTGGGGTCAGGAGGGGGGCTTTGTGAGGCTGCCTGACCCCAGAGGGGTACTCTTCCCCCTGCTTCTTCCCCATAGTTGTGGGGTCTGAAGAGGGAGCTCTATGGGATGTTACCCAGCCCCAGAGGGGGACTCTTCCCCCTACTCCTCCTCCTCCCAGTGGGGCAGTGGGAGCACGGGCTCAGCTGGGCAGGGTGTGGCTGTGTGGGGTGTGAGGGAGGATGGGGGGTGTAGGGACTCCCACACACTCCCCTCATGGCATGCAGCCTCCACTGCCTGGCAGCAGCAGCAGGTGGGGACGTAGGGACACTCGTGCCTGAGGCAGGCGCGGCTCCGGCCATCGCTGCACGGAAGAGGGAGCAGCGCTTGCCTTATCCCCAAGGCTCTGCTCCCGCCCTTGGTGCGGGGGAAGCCCCGCGCCGGAGCCTGCGGTCTCTGCCGCTCCCGGCTGCGCAGTGCCCGCCCTCTGCCGGGGGTGAAGGGAGCCCCACACCCTCCTTCCCCGCAGAGTCCGGCGCAGGACTTTCCCTATGTGAGTGCGGAGCTGCAGACATGAAGCATGGAGGCCCGGGGACAGAGGCAGCCAGCGCTGTGCTGGGGCTGAGGAGTGCAGCCCCGTGCAGCCTGCCCGTCTGCTTCTATCTCTGAGGCTCCATGCCACGCACTTGCAGCTCTACACTTACCGAGGGGAAACCGCGAGTAGGACTCTGCGGGGATGGAGGGAGTGGGGCAGAGGGTGGGGACTGCGCAGCCAGGAGCCGGGGAGACAGCAGGCTTCAGCGCGGGGCTTCCTCCACTGCAAGGGCTGGAGCTACCGGCGTGGGTAGCAGAGCATCGGGGATAAGGCAGGCTCCGCTCCCTCCTCCGTGCAGCGCTGCCTGGAGTTGCAGCTGCCTCAGGCATGAGCGCCCTGGCATTCCCACCTGCTGCTGCTGCTGCTGCCAGGTAGTGGGGACTGCACACCATCGGGGAGTGTGCAGGGGTCCCTACACCCCCCACCCTCCCTCACACACCCACACCCTGCTCAGCTGAGCCCACACTCCTGCTGCCCCTCTGGGGGGGGGGGAGGAGGAGGAGGGGAAGAGTTCCCTCTAGCATGGAGCAGAGCCTCCCTCTGCCCCCACTCTGGGGCCGGGCAGCATCACATGGAGCCCCCCTCCCCCCCCCCCGGCTGTGGGGGGGGGGGGGAGAAGGGGAGGAGGAGGAAGAGTACCTATCCAGGCCTCACAGAGTCCCCCTCCCCTCCTTGAGAGGAGGAGGTGGAAGAGTCCCCCCCCCCCCCCCAGCATGGAACAGAGCCCCCCGTACCCCACTCTGCAAGACAACCAACCCAGCATGGCCCTGTTAAGGTGAAGGGCGCAGGGAGAAGGGTTAATTCCTCCCTCCATCCTTCACCTGAAGCTGGCATCTGCCAGCTCCAGGAGACACCAGTATAGCCCCTTCCCCTCTGCTCCTGGACAGACAGGCAAACCCCAGCAGTGGTGGGGAAGGAGGGAAGAATTAACCCCCTTTCTGACCACTCTGCCATAACAGGGCTAGCCAGTCCCTGCTCAGCTGTAGAGGGGCCAGCCCTGCTGTGGAGCGGAGAGCCCTGCCAAGCCCAGAGAGCATGCTGGGATGCTGGGGTGTCTGGTTTATCTTAAACCAGCAAGGTATCTGGGGCAGATATTGCATAAACTGGTTTGCGTCAAATCAGTTAAGCCAAATCAGTTAAGTCTGATACTACATTCAACCAGGTTTATCTCAAACGGGTTTCAGCCACTTTAAAACTGGTTTGTGTGCACTGAACATCTTCTGTTACAGGTTTAAACCAGTTTCTGATCACTTAAACCTGTTTATGTGTAATGTCTGTCCCTAGCCCTAGTGGCAATTCACAACTACAGCTCTTAGCCCTGCCCCTGCTCAGTAGGCTTCTAGTGGGAAATCATAGCTGTGCCAGAGGAGGTTTAAAGACTAAGTCTAGGGCCTTGTTACACAGTAAATTTAGGCAGCTTCTGAAGCTCATAACCCCTGGATTGGTTACATGTTAACACTTCTAACTGATTTAAAGCACTCATTATTCACCATAAAGTTATGCTGCTCCAGGGCTGGATTATCTCTAACCCGACTAATATTGCTCATGTTCTGTTAAGGTGTGGCCACGCCTTACACCATTCTACTCAAACTGAAGTCCTCCAGTATCCCAGGATTCAGTGACCTTTCCTGACAAGTGGGGATGCTGGGGTGCAATGGGGCTGGGCATGGTGCTTTGTCCCTCAAGGGACATTGGGCAGAGACAGACTTGAATCACCTAGCAGCGTAGTGCCTTCCACCACCACCCAGACAGGCTCACTACTCCTGCTGGTGGTAGCATGATGGGGGCTGGCTCTGGGGAAAAAAAAGGATTGGGCCCATCAGAGTTCAGGCAGCACCCAGCCAGCCAGCAGCCCAGCTGCCATTGGTGCAGGGGGGCAAGCTCTGGGGAAAAAAGGATCATGCCCTATTCAGCTCAGGCCTGATCCTTTTTTTCTTTGGAGCCTGTGCTGCTGCCAGCCAGGCTTTTAGCTGGCCAGTTACCAGCTGAACTCTGAAGGGCCCAATCCTTTCATTCTCTGGAGCCCACCTTTCCACACCTCCCCTGCCCAAGCTGCTGGCTAGCTGGAAGCCACATAAGAAACAGCTTACATATGCTCCTAGTACTGCCTACATTGACTAAGCATCTTGTGGCAAGTCACAACTGTGCAGGTAAAGGACAACCAGAGATTATTTTTTCACTGTAACATGTGACTGTTCCACTAAGCGGAACAACACTAAGCCTATTACCATTTGTGTGTCTTGCAGTGTAAGGTGTAACAAGGCTTTAAGGGTGTGACTGCTCCAAACTCCAAGCTAGCAGCAGAGATGCCTAGAATATGCTTGTGTATACATCTCTGATTTAGTAAATCTATAAGGTACAAAAATACTCTACCTTCTGCATGTAATAAATGCAGCATATATTTCAGATCTGTATGCCACAGCCCATACGTTTGCTTGTTTTTTGCTGAGAATGACTGAGTTTAATCAGAATGAAATGAAGTTGCAAGCAAACAGGGAACATTATAGGGATAGGACCTTGCCCCTGGTCTGCTTCTGTATTTTACATAAAATGGTCATTGAATATAAACCAGTCATAATCCTGATATGAGGGACTGGATTCCAGGACTTCTCCTTTGCAGTTGAGTTCCCCAAATACTAGATATAGAGGTTGAGCCTCTTGATCTCCTTTTAGTCCAATGAAGTTTGTGTTTTTTGCTGTAGTAGCATAGCTTCAACAGGAGGTGGGGAGAGTACTTGTTTATGGCCTACTGGTTAGGGTACTCTCATGGGAGAAATGCAGGCTTAGCCTCCATCAAACTTTGAAAGGTCTAGCACCAGATCTCACACTTCCTGAGTGAGTGTTCTAACCACTAAGTTATTATATCATAATGCGGGAAGCATCACATATTTAGATGAAAATAGTCATGAGGGCTCTGTTTTGTGCAGAACTTAATGCTGGCAGTTTAAATTTGGCATGCTCGGAGCATGCCTACCAAACTGAATCACTCTGGGGACTAAAATTTCTTCTGTCTAGTTTCTGGATCCAAATAGGAAATAAGTGCCGAACTCCTCAGACCAGCTGAGAACTGAGCATGCTGTGAAGTCAGACTCCAGGGAGATCTGGAAATTTCAGGTGGCTAATGAGTTTAGGTGCCTCCAGGTTTAAAATTCAGATGTCTTGAACAAAGAGCTGAACAAGGAATTTTTAAACTGCAGTTATGGAATCAGGTGGCCAGAACTCCTGCCAACTCTTGTTTTAAATGTCTAAGTCAGGTTTTGGATCTGACCACGGGTGCCTAAATATACCATTGAGGCTTTGAGTCTCCCATCACCTTTTTTGCCTTTGTTCTTACTATAAAAGGGAATGTCATTTCTTGAAGCCCCTGGGCCCATACACAATTCTTTTTTTACAGCCTAAAAGCTGTATGCATACTGTCGACTTATGTAGGAAACCACTGAAGTCATTTGAACTTGTCTAATAGAATACTCTAAACTTGCTACAAGTTTGGCAGCATAATAGCTTAAAATAGAAATGCTCTAGGTAAAAATATATAGGAACGTGGAGGAAGATGTATGACAGTAACTGGATCCTGATTTGAATACCTACTGTAGAATATGGAATGTCCTACCCCAGTTCTTCACTACAAATGCATAATGATGTTATAAATATTTCAGCACTGATATCAATCTGTCTTTTGCTTTGTAGAACCAGTTCATATTCTACAGCTTTCTAGAACAGCACCAGTTGCCTATCTTTCCTCCTAACAAACAAAAGCCGTTCAATTCCTAGCAATTTTTCAAGTGAGGCCATTCATAAGCAGCCAGAAAAACTGAATCTTCCTTGTTAATGTCATAATTGGAATGTCTAGCTGAATTTCAGGCTATTTACATCACAAGTCGTGGAAAAAAGTAACATGGAATTTTACCCACTCAAGAACTGATCAGTGTGAAAAGCTTCACGTCCAAACCTAACCCCTTAATGATATTTTCCTTCCATATGTGATGTTATAGTGAAGAGGAAAGATTTGCTAGACTACATTGCTGAATAAAAAAAAAAAAAAAAAAAAAAAAAAAAATCAGTGATAGCTCCCTCTGTACAGGAAATGTACACTTGAATAGAGAAATGGAAATCAAATACATACTTTGCCAAGAAAACTTTGATGCTGTATTTTATACAAATAAGACTTTTTTGTCTCTGTTCACTGTAAATGCGATTGCCTGTTTAACACCAGTTGAGGTCAATATTGTTATTTCACCCTGACATCTGTTTTACTGATAAAACAGTTTCACACAATTAATTCCTTTTTATTTTAAATATACATCCAGCTGGAAATCTGCATAGGAGATGGTTATAACCATCTTTAACAACTAGTGCAAAAAGCCCTCTATGAATTAAGGATAGATTTTTTATATATAAATCTGATTGTGTGCTTCTTTCCAGTAAAACTGGTATTTAAAAGCAAGCAAAGAGCTCAAGGAGGATTCAAATTCTTCTAAAGGCATTTCTATGCTCTTCGGGGACTTAAGATTGTGGTTGTGATATATGAAGATGGAAAAAAGAAGTTAAATGCTGGAAAGCTATAAACTGTAAAGAGAATTTCATATCTAATTTAGGAGGTTTGGCAAGTGTTGTATACATTGATTTTATAGTTATTTTCTGTCCTTTTTGTAAAGTTAAAAGGCTACACAGAGTACTGTAAAGCATATCACAACCTCTTTCTCTTCTCTTTTGTGGATATATTCTGCTTTTTTAACATTATTTTACTGTCAATACTTACATCTGTTGTTTAAAATGCTATTTGTGATACAATTGTTTTTTAAATGCAAATGCATATGTGTGATCTCTAGAGAAACTGATAAATTTCACCAAATGGGCATCCCTACATTACAGGCCATCTGTAGCTAGTGAAGAGAGGACTAAACCCAGTCAGCTGTGATCTTGCACCACTATATCCATCATTTTGATTGGCTCTGGAGAAATCAACAGCATTTGGCTTGAACTTTTTCAACTTCAATAGGTTATTATGGACTGGTGGAGATGTATTGGCTAAAACAATGATATTATTTATCCAAATATAAGCCCAAGTTCAGTGGCAAAAATTCTGTAGAATTCAGTAGAAGTAGGATCGGGTTCTTAACTAGAACTGATTCATTTTTTCCAGGGTTTTTTCCGCAGCCCTATTAAGGCAGGAGGATTGTTCACATATCTATACTACTGAAGAAAAATCAGGAAGCATTATTATTGCGTATGTAATTGTGCACTAGTACCAGTAGAAAAAAAATTGAACTTTTCAGAACAGTGTATTCACATTCCAAAGGCATCATTGCTAAAGTTGGAATTACTGTATTATAACAAGTGATACTTCAAGATCAGGTTAGAGGAACAGAGAAAGAAAGGAAAAGAAGGACTAAAAAGAAGTAAATTATAGAATATTGCATAGAAACTCCATTGTTTCTCCATTTTCATCCTGAAAACTTATTTATATCACAAACCTTTCATGAATAACTCTCCCTTACAAGGGGGTCGTGGGGAGAGGAATTTAACGGTGGGGTTCTACTAGAGACCCCCCCACCCAAGGGGAGGAGCTGGACCGGGAATTTTCGGGCCAGCTTGCAGAGGCACTTAAGGCAAGGGATGTAGTTGTCATGGGTGATCTAAATTACCCGGACATCTGCTGGGAGGAGCAGTCAGCCAGGTCAGACCGTTCTAGGAGGTTCCTGGCTGAGAACCTGTTCAGACTTCACAAGAGAAGGCTGAAGGGGGACCTTGTGGCTGTCTATAAACTCACTAGGGGGGGACCTTGTTTCCCTTAGCGCCCCCCGGGATAAAAAGGAATAACGGCCACAAGTGGTTGGAAAGTAGGTTTAGCTTAGACATCTGTAAGAACTACTTCACAGTTAGGGCGGCTAGGATCTGGAACCAACTTCCAAGGGAAGTGGTGCTGGCTCCTACCCTGGGGGTCTTTAAGAATCGGCTCGATGCCTACCTGGCTGGGGTCATTTGAGCCCAGTTTTCCTCCTGACCAGGCAGGGGGTCAGACTTGAAGATCTACAAGGTCCCTTCTGACCCTACTTCTATGATTCTTACATTCTTACTCTCATCATTTTTCTTTCAATAGACTCCGATTATAGAATTTTAATTATACTCTCCAGTGTAATGGGTATACAGTTTGGAACTAACAAGATACATGCTAAACATAAATGGTCAATCATCATGTGCCTAATAAAGTACTCAGTACTTTGTTTTTACTTGATCACTACATGGACAAAGTCATATATTTCAATAAGTAAAGACTGTGGGCAAGATATAAGATTGTATTTATGAACCTGAAATGAAACTTACACAAAATGTATGTACCTCATTTTAACATTACAATCCTAGATGCCAACTCAGCTGCTATCCAGCCATGGAGATGCCTAAGCTTCATGAACAGCTGAGTTTTTTTAATCTTAAAATTCACCAGAGGCCTAAAACTCTATCTCCACACATGACCAGTCTTACCATATGCCTAAGTCGGAAGTGTATCTAGAAGCTAGCACCCAAATACTATTTTATACCTAAGAAGTCCTTGCCACCACTACTCCAAAGTGTCTATTTCTCATTTCAGGCAGGTTATCCTGTTCCACCCAGGGGTATGCAAACTTTGCCATTCCCTCAATGGGCCAAGGTCAGGAAACTTATACAATTTTCATTCTGTCCACAGAGGCCCATGCAGCTCTCCTAGTCTTGAATGAATGTCCAGCTAACAAACAACATCAACGGAAAGTAACAATGGAAAAGACAATGGCGCTAGAAGTGCCTTCTACAGTTTGCCCAGTAGTCTAATGGTTAAGGCACTTGTTTAGGAAATGGGAGATCTAAACTCTATGCCCTCCTTTCCCAGAGTGGATTTCAACATACCTGCTCTACTTCCCAGAAAAATACAATCACTAGGCTGATTGTATAATCCAGAGAGTGGACAAAATTCTCCAGGGAATGATGGAGCTCTTTATTTTGGCCCCTGTTTCCAATGCTGCCTATGATTTTTGTATTAAATAGTCATTGCATAAAATTGCATAACTCAGAAGCCAGAACACAGAGCTCCCTCCCTTCCAGGGGAGTACACCTCTCACTGGGCTACAGAATCAGTTTTTTCCTTGCTTTCTGTCCTCCTGGCCATCTCATCTATTTCTTGCTACCTGGTGGCCCAACCCCAAATGAAGGGATGAAAGGTGCCCTGAGTCTAGCCCAGCCTAGAGCCTGGCAATCAGCCTTTTTACTGTGAAGTAGAAAAGCTGGGTTCAATCTTTCTTCTGGCTGAAGTGGGGTAGGCTGAGGTTAGAAACCAAATCTCCCCATTCCTGGACAAGTGCCTTATGTACCAAGTGGTTCAGCAAAAGGTTCATGGACTGCCTCTATGTTTCATCTAGACCTAGGTGGAGGTTTCAGGTTATGATTCCCATATTTACAGAAACACCAGTAAAAAGACTGCTGAAGGTAACAACTGCAGATTGGAACACAAGTTGTAGTGGGGATAATTTGGAGGTGGCACCAGGAAGCTCAGTGTGCTTGAAGAATTTTGCGAAGTTCTGAGCACTCACTGCATCACCGGGCTGCAAGCAGCAGCACTAGGTACATGGCTCTTCTAATAAAGATCCAATCCAAGTTCTTGCAATCAAAATGGAGTCCCTTTATTATTACACAGAGCTCTGTGCATGCAACACTGGAAGACTCTACGTGATGGACAGGGCCCCAGACATATGCCTATTTTTGCAGTGATTGTCACTGAATAAAGTGCTGATTGCTATAAATCAAAATGTACTCATATGTCTCTATTCAAGGCATAGAGAACCAGCACATACCTCCATTTTAAAAATTCTAATTATGGATGCACAATTGTAAATATTAGGCGAGACAATGCACGGTATCACTGAGCACATCTACACATGATATTAATGTGCCTGAATAAACTCTGGTACAGTTTGCATTGGAGCCAGCTGCTTCCCAGACACAGCAGCTTACTGTGTGCCCAGGACCATAGCAATTTGAGGTGGGGTGCAGCATCCCGAGTTTTGCAAGTGACGACATCAGGCAGTTGAGGGGCTGGCTAGGGCACAGGAGTGATACAGTGCAGGGCTAGGCAGTAGGCAGCCCAAGCACTGTAGCACCCTCTTGCCCTAGCTAGACCCAGTAACAACCTACACTTGTGTTTGAGTGCAAGTAATTATTCCGTTGTAGGATTGTACTCGTCTCAGACAGTACTATCTTACAGCAGAGTTAATTAGTACACTGCACCCTAATATGGGCACACATATAGACTGTGATGCTGAACTGCAGAGCTAGTCAACTCCACAGTAAATGCATGTTTAGATGCACCCACTGTGACATAGCCTTTCTGTGTTTCAGTTCTGGGTAAAATCTGAATAGCAGACATTCCTTACCTCATAGGGGCACTGAGAGAGTAAATACCTCAAAAACAGTAAGGCCCCCAGTTCTGTGAGGAGAGAAGCCCCATGGTCTTAGGTAGATAATCTACAGTTTTAGCTAAAATATAGTTCAGGATTCTATTAGTAAATAAATATATTTTGAAAGCAAAGGGAAAAAACACAGATGGCAGGAGTGTGGGTGAGATCAGTGAGAAAGAGAAAATCCTCAGAATAATCATTTTTGGGTTTGTCTGGCATTTGCAACTTTCTTATCATGTCTGTTAAAAGTTATGCAACCTCAGAAGTGTGCACTCACCAAACTTCCACTGATTTCAGTGGGGCGTAGGTGATTAAATACCTTTAGGACTTGGGCCTCAATATGTATGGATTTTGTGCTGCTAGGTGTGCATGCCTTTGAGGTGTTCAATGCCTTGAATTGTCACTGAAGTCAGTACAGAGTCTGGGTCACCCTCCCTTTGCCTGGTCAGCACTCTGCAGAGTCAAACCTACTGCAATTACAGCTCTGATGTTATGACAAATGTCTTTTTTCTGGCAAAAAAAAAAAAAAAAAGAAAAAGAAAAAATAGGGTGAAATTATAAGCCAAATATTAAAAGAACTAAGCCAGAAAAGGGAACATACATTATGCATGTTCTCCTTTCTGGCATAGTTCTAAGGTGGAGTAGCTTTGAGAGTAAAATCCTGATATGCTGTAAAGCCTAAAGAACATTTTAAAAATCTGAAAGGAAGCCAGGGCAGAAAACAAAAGTGAATAGTGATAAAAGGCAATGGAAGACCAGAGATACTTGGAGAGAACAGCAAGATTCTTCTCTAATATTTTATGCACAGTCTGCTATCACCCAAATATACTTACTTTGCTAAAAATACATGAATTGATGGCAGACTAGCCCCTTCTGGTTACAAAATCCAGTGAGTATCTTCTGTAAGTGCTTAAACCTGACTTTGCAAATAACAAGACTTTTGAATTTTGAAGAATCTACTACAAAGCAAGATTTCCCCCTGCCCCACTTGAAAGAGTCAAGGAACTGTCTTTGTGACTATTCCAAATTAAAAGCATTGCTTATTTAGATGTCTGAAGAGAGCCAAGACCTTTGTATTGATTTTTATAGAAGTATTTTTTCCTTTGTACATGCCTCAAGACTATTAGGACCCTCTCCCAGTTTTGCACCATTACCTTTATTTATTACATTTGCCCGGAAACATTCTCTCTCATGTGTAAAACCCATGACTTTCATTACCTGCAACACCATGATAAGGATCAATATTTTGTTGCCATTAAGTAAGGGACAAGGAACTTTTAAAGGCCATACTGCCTATGAGAAATGTTACCTTGTATAGTTTCACAACTATTTCAAAAATAAAAAGTAGCTGGGTAAATAGACAGTAGACAGTGTAAGTGTCAAATGATTTCCAGAATTTATCTTTCAGCCCAGAGGGCATGCTCCTGGCCCAACTGAAGTTAACTGACTTCTACCCCAGTGGAGACAGCATTTCATTTGGAAGACTGTGTACCACAAAAATGCATTGCATGTTGAAACACTTCATGAGCTAAGAAACCAAGAATTACCAGCATAAGTTAAGTGGGTTGTGTGGGCCAAGTGTAGAGAAGAAGAACACTGTAATAAGAGAACACTATTGAAATTTATCTAGAGGAAAAGGTAACAGAAAATGACCATGACACAACAGACTGGCATCTGGGTTCACTTGGGCAAGAATGATCTTTTACTCATGAACTCCAAAAGATATCTAATATCCAGGAAGTGTGATCAGGTCCATGATCTTCAGTTCTCACTGACAGATTCCTTCTCAGTAAACTACATAGACTTCACTTTATCAACAATACTGTAGGAAGAATGAAAGGGTGAATTGACCCTGTAAACATTTGAACCATGGTTTTGAAGGACTCTAAGTATTTAAACCTTAGACTCAAAGTACTACATAATTCCTTCTGGTATACAAATCTGATTTTGTTTTGGGCATGTATTTGTCTTTCAGCATCTATCTAAAGGCAATAAAACAATACTTCTTTTGTGGTGAACCGTAACTACTGGAGAAGCTGCTTTGAATAACTTAACCGTCATCCAATCTCATGAAACCGTAACTGTTGTTGTAGTCATGGGGTAACTTGTTACCCCGTGTGAGGTAGTATGCCTAATTGTAGTTTTATAAAGGAATAGCTTACCTACTACTTTCAAGATTAGGTTGTCAGCAACAACAAAATTTCAATTATCAAATTATTTTAGTGGTGATCCCGACTCACTTCTGCCACGTCTTGATGAAAAAAAGCGGGGTTTGTTTTCATAGACATTAGGGCTGGAAGGGACCTCGGAAGATCATCGAGTCCAGCCCCCTGCCCAAAGGGCAGGAAGTCAGCTGGGGTCATAGGATCCCAGCAAGATAAGCATCCAGTTTGCTCTTGAAGGTGTTCAATGCAGGCACTTGAACCACCTCCGGTGGCAGGCTGTTCCAGACCTTGGGGGCTCGGACAGTAAAGAAATTCTTCCTTATGTCCAGCCTGAAATGGTCTTGTAGTAGTTTATGACCGTTCGACCTAGTCGTCATCCCTTGGGGCACTCTGGTGAACAAACGTTCCCCCAGATACTGGTGGTCACCCCTGATAAACTTATAGGTGGCCACCAGATCACCCCTGAGCCTGCGCTTATCCAGGCTAAAGAGCCCCAGGGCTCCCAGCCTGTCATCGTAGGGTCTGCTTCCCTGACCTCTGATCATGCACGTGGCTCTTCTCTGGACTCTCTCAAACTTCTCCACATCCTTTTTGAATTGTGGAGCCCAAAACTGGACGCAGTACTCCAGCTGCGGCCTCACTAAGGCCGAGTACAAGGGGAGAATGACGTTCCGGGATTTGCTTGAGAAGCATCTATGGATGCAAGCCAGCATTTTGGTCACTTTACTTTTTTTAAGGTATTTCAGAATTTACTTCTACAATTCCCAACTGCCAGCTTCTTCAGACTCTGGTAACTTCAGTGCCCGGTCTTTCTAAAAAAAAAAAATATAGGATAAACAACAAAATGAGGGCCTGCATGTAAGACCCAATGCAGACTGAGGAACCTGAGAATCTCTTCAGCCTCCACAAGAGAAGGCTGAGAGGCAATCTTGTGGCTGTCTACAAACTCATTGGGCAGGGGAGGTGGGTAACAGGGAATACTCTGTTTACCAGGCACCTCTTAGGGTTACCAGAAATAATGGCCACAAACTGAAGGAGAATAGGTTTAGATTGGACATAAGGAAGAAGTTCTTTATGGTAAGGGTTGCCAAAATATGGAATGGGCTTCCAAGGGAGGTAGTGCTTTCTCCTACCTTGGAGGTGTTCAAGAAGAGATTAGACAGGCTTAACCCCAGTGCTCTTCCCTGCCTGGAGAGGGGGTTGGACCCAATGACCTACCAGGTCCCTTCCAACCCTAGAAACCTATGAAATCTATAAGAAGAAACACTTAGAGATGAAGTTATTCAGTCCACTCTTCCCTTAGGGATACACCTATCAAATAAAGGATGTCTTTCCAACGTTTCACCTGACTATCTGCATCAGGGCTTCAATTTTTAGAGTCTGTATCAATATTCTCCAACTCACTTTTGGTTTTTCTTAACATAAAAACTTAGAGGAAAAGTTTTACTTGTTTCTGCAGGGCTCAGCAGTCTCCTCCCAATTATCCTGCTCTTTCCATATAGTTATCTTGTTTCTGTATCTTGCTTAGATCAACTTCTCCCAGCCAGAGCCTCTCTCTCACTAAAAAGACTGTTCTTCATCTCTCAGCTAGTGGCCTGTCAACTCCCCACCACTCCAACTATCCCACCCACTTAGGCTCCGCTCCTTGCTGGACCACTCCCTTCTCTCCCATCCCCAGTTGGGCTTAGGGAGTAGCACAAGATACATGGGTGAAAGCCCATTGCGCCCCTGCAACCCAAAGCCCCCCAGCAACCCCCAACAGACACAGAGTGCCCCTGCCAACCCCCAGCACAGCCAGAGGTAAGCGGGGCCCATGGTGGGAGGGGCTAGCCCAGCTCAGCTGTGAGGAGGTGGCTGATTAGGATCCAAGGAAGGAAGTCTGCTGCTTTCTGGGAGCCCATATCTGAGGCATTGAGGAGAAGATCCCTAAGCTCCTGCAGCCCACTGACCACTACCTATGCTCCTTATCCATGTGGGCACCAATGAAATGGCTCAGAACCTTCCCAGCCAGATCATGAAGTGCTACAGGGATTTGAGGGGACACTTGCATGCCTGTACACGAACGCCAGGAGCTTGGGGAATAAACAGCAGGAACTGTTGTCCTCCTGCTCAACACAAATAATTATTATGTCATAGGGATAATGGAGACCTGGTGGGACTCCACCCATGACTGGACCAGAGGTATAGACGGCTATACCCTGTACAAGAAGGATCAAGTGGACAAAAGGGGCAGGGGCGTAGCTTTCTATGTCAAGGAAAGCTACGCATCCCTGCAAGCTGACATTGGCACCCAGGGTGGATGACTAGAGACCCTCTGGGTTAAAATCCTTGGGGAACATGGCACACGGAATACAATGGTGGGAGTCTACAGAATCAAGAGCTTGACCAGGAGTTCTCCAGGGACTTGGCTGAGGCTGCATGCTCCTGGTCCATGGTTGTCATGGGAGACTTCAACTACCCAGACATCTTGTGGGAAGAGCACTTGGCCAAATCCAAATGGTCGCAAAGCTTCCTCATGTGTGGATGAGCTCTATCTGATGCAAGAAGTCTACAGGCCAATGAAAGGTAAAATACTGCTCGACCTGGTACTGGCAACTGGGGACAACCTAATCAGTGACATAATGATTGAAGGGAAGTTGGGTGATAGCGACCACGAGCTGATCACCTTCACCATCCACTGAAAAGCTGGAAAGTCAGCAATACAGAAGTCCTCGACTTCAGGAAAGCTGACTTTGACAAGCTGAGGAGGCTTGTTGGTAAGGCCCTGAAGGACCATGAGCCCAAGGGAAGGGAAGTCCAGGAACAGTGGCTTCTTCTTAAGGGAGCGATCCTAGATGCAGAAGCTAAGTCTATTGTGTCTCAGAGGAAAGACAGCAAAAGGGCACAGCAGCCCCCTTGGCTCAACAAAGAACTAGCAGAACTCCTGCATCTAAAAAGAAAGACCTACAAAGGATGGAGGACAGGATCCACCTCCAAGGAGGAATATTCTGCACTGGTCTGGACCTGCAGGGAGCGAACCAGGATAGCCAAGGCTGCAATATCAAGGACAATAAAAAGTTCTTTTTTAGATATGTGGAGAGCCAGAGGAAAAGCAAGGGCAACATTGGACCTCTGCTAAACCAGATGGGACAACTGACAACTGACACCCAGGACAAAGCCAACTTACTAAATGGGTACTTTGTGTCATTCTTTTGAGTCCCATGGGATGCCCCTGCCCATCACGGGACAGGGAGGCCCAGGTGAGGGAGATTCCTTGCCCTCCATCAACGCTGACCTCATGAAGGAACACCTTGAGAGGCTGGACACCTTCAAGTCAGCCAGCCCTGACAATCTACACCCCAGGGTACTCAAGGAGCTGGCTAACATCATAGCTCAGCCCCTGGCATGGATCTTCAAGAATTCCTGGTGCTCTGGAAGAAGGTCAATGTGGTGCCTATCTTCAAGAAAGGGAGGACAATGGATCAGGCAAACTACAGGACCATCAGCCTGACCTCTATCCTGGGGAAGGTTTTGGAAAAGATTATCAAAGAGGCCATCCTTAATAGACTAGCTGACAGCAATATCCTGAGGGATACCCAGCATGGGTTTGTTGCAGGTAGGTCTGGCTTGACCAATCTCATTTCCTTCTATGACCAGGTGACCTATCACCTGGACAAGGGAGAAAAGATTGATGTCATATATCTTGACTTCAAAAAAAGCCTTCAAACTAGTATCCCATGATCACCTCTTGGCAAAACTGGCCAACTGTGGCCTTGGGTCCACCATGATCTGCTGGCTGGGGAATTGGCTCTGTGGTTGGACCCAGAGGGTGGTGATTGATGAAAGTCAATTGTCATGGTGCCCTGTGACCAGTGGGGTCCCTCAAAGCTCTGTCCTTTGACCTATATTGTTCAACATCATTAATGATGTGGTTATTGGAGTCAGACTGGCCAAGTTCGCCAATGACACCAAACTTTGGGGTAAAAGCATCCATAGCTGAGGACAGGAGGGTGATCCAGGCTGACCTTGACAGGCTCAGAAAATGGGTGGATGAGAGCCTGATGGTGTTTAACACTGAAAAATGCAAGGTTCTCCACCTTGGGAGGAAAAACCTGCAGCATGCTTATAAGTTTGGCAGTGTTTTGCTGGCTAGCACTACGGATGAAAGGGACTTGGGGGTCATGATTGACCACAAGATGAACATGAGCCTTCAGTGTGATGCTGTGGCTAGTAAAGCAAGCAAAACCCTGGCTTGCATCCATAGATGCTTCTCAAGCAAATCCCAGGACGTCATTCTCTCGTTGTACTCAGCCTTGGCGAGGCTGCAGCTGGAGTACTGCATCCAGTTTTGGGCTCCATGATTCAAAAAGGATGTGGAGAAGCTTGAGAGAGTCCAGAGAAGAGCCACCTGCATGATCAGAGGTCAGGAAAACAGACTTTACGATGACAGGCTGAGAGCTATGGGACTCTTCAGCCTGGAAAAGCTCAGGCTCAGGGGCAATCTGATGGCCACCTCTAAGTTTATAAGGGGTGTTCACCAGGATCTGGGGAAACATTTGTTCACCAGAGTGCCCCAAGGGATAACAAGGTCAAATAGTTATAAACTCCTGCAAGACCATTTCAGGTTGGACATAAGGAAGAATTTCTTTACTGTCCGAGCCCCCAAGGTCTGGAACAGCCTGCCATCAGAGGTGGTTCAAGCACCTACATTTAACACCTTCAATAGAAATTTGGATGTTTCTCTTGCTGGGATCCTATGACCCCAGCTGACTTTCTGGGGCAGGGGGCTGGACTCGATGATCTTCTGAGGTCCCTTCCAGCCCTAATGTCTATGAAATCTATGAAATCCAGGCCTCTGCTCATCTCCTCTTCTCTCTGGGGCCATTCTAAGTTCATGAAACAGTAACTCCAGAAGCATGGCTACTGGTGAGCTTTCTTTTCCTTCTCTGGCTCTTGCCTGCTCCTGTGCAGTATCGGAACCATCCTCTTCTCTTCTTCACACCCTGCAATTCAACTTTGTTGGTCTTATCGGGTTACTTGTTTACCCCACCCGCATGAACAAAATGGAACCAGTGACAACAGTATAAATGCACAAAAAACTATGTATTAAATGTACAGATTGTTTGAAAGATTATTTATGATTTTTTGAACCCAAAATGTTACTTAACTAGAACTATGAACAAAATTTAAATTTTTTTTAGTGTTTGAAAATGTGAAGAACAATTTGTTAAGTCTGCAATTCAGACTGTTTTCAAACTAACAATTACTTCCTAAAACATTTCATAACTGTTTTAACTAAATATTGTATTCCTCACAAAGCAGCAGTGATGCACTATGGTGCACCCAAGAAAAATCGCTTATAATTGTCTAACCATTTCGGGGTTTTGTGGTCATCTGTCCTTGGACAAAAAGCACAATGTCTACTCATGCTTGCAGAAGTTTCTACTGGGATGCACTGCGGCAATTTGTAATTTAGGGCAGCCATACCAGACTTGATGGATTTGGAGAGATTACGGGTATCCATCATACTTCATTTTATTTGTCCGTTGATCAACTGTTCTCCAAGCTCCAACAAAAAGAAAAAGCACCATCTTCTTAAATGTGAACTTTGCTTCCAGTTTGCATTGTGGCCAAGCCAAATGATGAGGCTGGCAATGGCAGCCAGATCCAGAATACTGAAAAATAGTGTCATTGGCCACCTGTTGATTTTCCATCTGCAGGTGGTCAATCCACCCCATCCTTTTTTTATTGTAGTCATGGATGATGTTCAGCTTTCTTTGCTTTCCACCCACTGACTGGTTGTGATGTATTTTTGACAGCAACAACACAACTTTGGAATTCTTGGGACCATAGGAAACTAGGGTGAGTTCCCAATTAAAAGCAAAAATGGATGAAAAAGTTTCCCATGTTTGATTTAATTGTATTTCATTTGGAATATTGGCCTTATTTTTCCAAATCTTACCCACATAGGTCAAGTCCTGCTGTAGCAGTCTTTCTGCCATGTCAGTACTTGTGAAGAAACTATCACCCACAATTTCCTTCCCATCTTGTACCAGGGATGAACCAGTTTTTCAATGACCTGGGTAACAAGATTACCTTGGCGTGGAGCTTCTGGTTGCTTGCCCAGGTAAACGTTTCCAGACGGAGGGAATGATGTTGCTGCATCACAGTGCCACCAATTTTTCAAGCTATGTTTGGCAGGCTTGCTGGGCATATACTGTCTGAAGGGACAGAGACCCCTGAACACAATGAGCTTCTCATCAACCATCAGGTATATATTTCTGGAATATACCATTTCCTGAGCTGCTTCACAAATTGTGTCCTAACATCTCTCAAGGCAGCAAGCTTGTCCACAGCTGTCCTTTCCTCAGGTGTTGTTGTCAAATCTCAGGTGGTTGGTGAAAGTTTGTTGTCAAATCTCAGGTAGTTGTTGATCTGACAGAATTATTTTAAATTCATGGTGGCACGGAAGCAAGGAAGCCCAGTGCGTTGCTCCTACAACGCTTGTAGTGCAGCACGTGTCAGGCTGGGGCCAGCATGTGCTGCACTACAGCACAGTGCTTCATGGTCACCATGGTATGGACCGCTCAGCAGTAGGAAGCCAATGTAGGCTTTCAGCTGTTTCATCCAGCTTTTTCCACTCCCCATGGGAATGTATGAAGGTTAAGGAGAAATTCTTGATCAGAGCTATTCCATTCTGTATCCATAAGACCAAGATTGACATTTCAGTCTTTCCCTAGCTTCTTGTAGCTTGTTGTTTTTACACCACACAGTGGAATCTTTTATTTGTACATATCCGTATAAGGGAGATATTGAGGAAGAGTAATGTCTGTCTGTCTGTGTCCCTTTTTCCTTTAGTTAAATATCCGCCTGAGAGAGGCAATGAGAAAAGGAAAATAAAGGGAACAACATAAAAACATGTGCTGTTATTTTATGTTCCTAATGGTTTGAAAGGACAGAGTGTGGGAGTGAAGACAAGTAATATTGAGAAGGATCATATGAAGATATGGAAAGTATGACTGCCTGATTTTCCTTTTGTTTATCTTTTTTATGTTTTTCCTCCTCTACTTCTGCTGGAGGCATATCAGGTAAAATCAAATCTGCATGCTGTAGTGTGTGTGGACATAAAAAATACATACACAACCTGCAGTTGCTTCACTACTTGTGGCACACTGCATCCGATTGCTCCCCTGAGACAGACAAAACGTGCATTGTCTCCCCAAACTAGCATCAAGGGGATCATTATGCAGATGCTGTTATTCACTGAGCTTTGTTTGGTTTGGGACACATGGAAATGGGTCACAGCTATATGGCAGGGAGGTGGAAAAAACATACAGGATGTTGAGAGTGGGCCTTTTAGTGTGTAGCTGCAGTACAAAGCCAGGCACAGGGGAAATGCAGTACATAGAGAAGAAAGAAAATTTCAGGAAGAACTGTACACTGTACTGTCTACTCCTGCAGCTTTATCTTCCCCTCCATCTTTCAATCTTGACCCCTGCAATCTGGATTCTGGTTTTATTCATGCTATTGAATATACCCTTTTAAAAGTCAGCAATAACCCTTTCAGAATTTGCCAACACAGCAGAGATATAAACTTGCCCTGCATAAGAGAAGATACTACTACAACTACTAGTACTACATTGATATATATTTTTAACAAATTGCAGAATCTTCTCTTAGGCCCAACCCTAATTATTGTATCAGTCCCCGGTATAAGGTCTGACCTGCTGTTTCTCAAAATGGCAACAGACAGCCTCTTCACAGCGAGAATTGTAGCCCACCACTTTCTTCACAGAAACGTATTCAACCATTGCATCTAAAAAGTCTTTCATTCACCAGTCGCACATTCATCCTCCTTGAAATTCCCTTTTTCAGTGACCTCATACAGCAAATTCTGTGGCACTCAGGGGTTGTGTCTACGCGAGACGCTGACAGCACAGTTGTTACTGCACAATAATTTAGTACTTATATAAACAATAATAAATGACCATGCAGTAACCCAAGTTACTGCACAGTAATGCCAACAAACACCTTTTTTGTAGCCCAATGCTACTGTGCAGTAGTGTCGCATCACAGTTGTTGCCACACGACACTACTGCACAGTAGTATTGGGCAACTGCACAGCAAGTGTCTCACATAGACATGGCCAGGGAATGCAGATCTCTGGTGGACTTACTACATTCTATGTACAGTCTTGCAAAATGGAACAAAACCCCCCATCAGTTATTTAGTTGTGCTCTTTACACCCACGTAAATGTAGTGTGGCAGCCTTCTCCCTTATTCAGTAGATGTTACACTAGTTCATACAATACATTCAGGTTTCCAGCTCCTTCTGGAAATGTTTCGCCTGTCCCTTTTTGCCACTTCCTCTAGAATTCCCGAGAGGACCCTTTCAGGCCCCATAGTTGTCTTCATCTTCAGATGTTCTAATTTCTTGATCACCTGCTCTGGCATGAATCTTACTTCCTTCAATATTTTTTCTTGCTCTCCTGGGAAATTTATGTCTGTTTCTGACATCTGTCCCCCAGCCTTCTATGTTAACACAGAAGTAAAGAATTCATTTGATTGTGTTTTAACAATGTCTGTCTCTTCAGTCTGTAAATTACCCTAGCCATCTCTTAGAAATTCCACAGTCTCCTTGAATGACCTCTTGTTCCTTAAATAATAAGACCTTTTTTAAAGTATGTATCTTAACCTCTTCTGCAATTTTCTTTTTATTTTCTACCTTTACTCTTCTTAGCAGACTGCTACTCTTTCTATAGTGTTGGGTAATCTTTCTAGTTATCCTGATTTTTTTTTTAAATATCTTGTATTGGCCTCTTTGTGATTCTTGATTACCTTTTCCACTTGCTGGGTGTTTTACATTGATTTTTTTTAAGAGTCTCACTTAGCATATTTATTGGTTAGGTGTTATTCTTAGTGTATTTATTAGTTGTAAGGTGGCAAATTCATGAAAACTTTCTAGCAGTCTTAAAAATTATGCTTTACAATTACAATTATGTAACACGTGTCTAGTGGTTAGATTAAAAAGTAGGGCTTCTAGATCCTGTTTCTACTTTTGTCACTGACTTACTGCATCATACTGTGCAACCCTGGGGAAATTACTTTAGGTCAGATTATAGCTACCTCTGTGTGGATGGTAATATGGGGGAAATGGTCAAATGGACTGCAAATATCTTTTTTTCTTGAACTCCTGTCACTCAATAGCTAGAAGGTTTTAGTACAGAGGTAGCAATGGACTCCTTAATAGGAGATAGACCACATGTCACTTCCTGCTGTACCAATGGACAGAGAAACTGTATTAGTGGATAGCAGACATAAATGAAAGTGTCATAGCTATTGCCCTGGAGGCGTTTCCAAGCTCTTTTGAAGGTATTTGGATTCAACCCTAATACTGATAGGAACTGCTGTACTGAGCCCCGGAAATTGCACAGGAGCTAATGGAGGTTTCTTACAAATTTATAAAGGGTTACTGGGAGTTCAAGTCACAGGCCAATGGTCTTAGGAGATTGGGAAACACATTAGGATGCATAGACATAAGATATACATAATAGATAAATAAGCATGAAGGTAAATACACTTAAAATAAATATAACAGGCAATAGATGGTCACCCAGTGGTAACACCTTTCAGCAACAGATAGAATAATCAGTAGGAAACACTAACAATGAGATATTTACTCTGAGGGACACTTGAGCTCTCCCTCAACTTCAAGTAGGCTCTGAAACCAGTCTCCAGTCCCACAGTACACCCAGTCACTATGCACCCAGGCGCTGCTCTTGAGCCCTCAGAATTTATCATGGCCCACAGAATCAGCACTGTCAGCACACCTGGGCTCCATACCCAAGCCCTGCTGCTGTGGTTCACCAAGTTAACACTGCTTTAGCTCCTGGGTCCCTGCCATGCATTTCACCAGCTCCTGCCTGTCCAGTACCAGCCCTGCTACAGTTCCTGGTCTTCCGCTGCATGTCTGGGTAGCTGCTGCTCATCAGAATCAGGCCCACTGCGGCTCCTGCACCTCTGCCGTGCATCTCCCAGCTGCAGCCTTTCATTCCCACACACTCTCCCACCTGCCCATTCCTTTTTTCATTCCCCAAAACCCCCCAAAAACCCTGGCTTCCTTTCCAGTTCCCCAGAAGCATGCTGGGGGCTATAGCTCTGGCTGTGCCATTGCTGTCCATTACACTGCTATGAATGTTCTAATAATTAAAACAATGTGTTGTTATTAATTATCTAGCACCTACAGGATGTTTAGTTCTGTTATGGACAAAGGAAACGTAGCAACAAGCAAAGTCAGCCTTGCAGGCACCTAAAAGGATTCAGGTGGTATTTAGGCATCTAAGTCTCTGTGTGATCCACAGCAAACTGCCCCGGTACCCAGAAAGCTACCTTGTAATGCACTTTTGTTTCCACCTAAACTGATCCCTGGATGTTCTTTGTGGATTTTGTATGTGGGTTTGGTAATCTTAAACATGTGCTTACACAAAAATCTCCCACTGAGGTCTCTATGCCCCTGGATCACTTCTGGGCAGTGCCTAAGTTCCGCAGAGCCCCACTGCTCAGCAGAGGGGAGACTTGGGGTCGGATACTAAGCAGCATTTTGCACTTGGAACCCCCCATCCCCCACAAAGTTCTGATTTATGCAGAACATAAATCATCAGAATCTATTTAAGGGCACCTGGGGAAACCAAATAGGAAAAGGGGACAGCTAGTTTGAGCAAACATGAGTCATGTGGGACCAGTATATTGCAGCAGGTTTCAGAAAGATTAGCTAGTTATGTCTAAGGCAGTTAACCTAACTCACTAGGAACAGGAACTAAGTTGGTTGAAGAAGCAACAATGCAGACATAACACTCTCCAAATACTGGGACACATATCTAAGTTCTTCTTTATATCATTTAGAGTTGAGGGGTACAGGGACATACCAAGTCAGGCAGAGAAGGCTGGGATAATGGTGCACCTAGGTTGGGAAGTTACACCTGCAGTACATGCACCAGATAGACCGTTGGAATTTTTTAATTAACATTAAGCCCTTAATTTGCAACTTAAATATATAATATATACACACACACACATATATATACACACACACATACATATACGTATGTATGTATGTACATACAAGTTATTACCTTTGTATACATGACTTCTTAGTCCAAGTGTGTCTTTGTTTTACTTTATCACTGTCTCCCCATACAACACCGTGTAGTAACTTTGGTTCCCCCTCCAAAATTTCTACCCCTGGTTTTTGGCAGATGACTGTGGCTACCACTCTCTGACCATGGGTTCTCTCCTCCATCCTGAGATGGAAGCAGGTCAGAAGTACAAGTACACAAACAACCTCACCAGGTGCTTAATGGAAAGAGCCTTCAGCAACTTCAAGATGAAGTGGTGATGGGTAACACATTTCTGTTCAAACCCAAGAAAGTAAGTACAGTTAATATGCTATTTTCTGCAAAATATAGCTGTATAATAACTCTGATAGGCTGGACAATGTGGAAAGTACAGAAGGGTAGGAAAACTGTAGGGGAGGAAGTTGAGGCAACTGCAGAAGTTGGAGAGTTAAGGAAGAGGACCATGATGCCTCATTTCCATGGGGAAGGCTGGGGTTGAAATATTTCGCTTTTTTCCCCCTCCATAATTGCATCCCAGAATGTATACAGCAAGCAGAAGAGAGCAGGCCACACTGATTTGGGGGCCGGAGGGCACCTAGGTCAGAGTTCAGAAACTAAGAAAGGATGAGAGAAGTTGTTCAAGAGGCCACATGGGTTTTAAAGAACAGGCATTTGTGTTTTTAGAAACTGAGCAGCAAAAAGCACCAAAAAAAACAGAAGTGTGACCCTGCCACCTCTAGTTCTAATGGAAGAAGGTGACTTCAGAAGTGCATGATCATTTTGAAAATGGAATGGTGCTTTGCCTGATGATGGATTTCAGAACCTGGAGTGTTGATGTTTTGCAGCAGTAATTTGACCAGGTCTGAAAGCTGCAGATATAGGGCAGGAGCCAGAACCAAACTGAAAAACCTGATAAAAGTCAGGAATTGCTGATCTACTCAGAAGTCTTGAGGTGTCTTCTGAGAGAAATAAGACATTCACCTGTCAGCCAATCATTTCCTGCTTTGCTGAGAGGAATCCAACCCCACCACAAGCCCAGCATTGAAACCAACAGAGAATTCAGTAGATCTCATGGCAAGCTTGTGAGTTATCATAATTCTAGCACTTTGCTCTGGAACTTTAGTCCCTGCTTCTGCTTCATGTTCCTGTGCTCTTCATATCTGTTGTGTTCCAACCTTTAGCTTACTCCTGACTACGACTCATCTTCTGACCTTTGTTTGTCTCACAACATTGGCTCCCGCAGATGGTTCCTTACCAATCTATAGAATTTGGAATCTGACTTGACCAGCTTTTGGCTGCTCCCTGTTCTGGCTCTGGGCTCAGCTTCTCTTGTCCCAGGCTTAACCAGTAGGCCTGACTAAACACAACCTAGTGATCACCAGCACCAGCACGGGTTCGTAGCAGGTAGATCATGCCTGACTAATCTAGTCTCTTTTTATGACCAAGTTACAAAACACCTGGACGCAGGAGTAGGGGTTGACATCGTTTACTTAGACTTCAGGAAGGCCTTTGATACGGTATCCCACCCCATACTGGTGAACAAGTTACGAGGCTGTGACTTAGATGACTACACAGTCCGGTGGGTGGTGAATTGGCTAGAGGGTCATACCCAGAGAGTTATAGTCGATGGGTCAGTATCAACCTGGAAGGGTGTGGGCAGTGGGGTCCCGCAGGGCTTGGTCCTTGGACCGATACTCTTTAATGTCTTCATCAGTGACTTGGATGAGGGAGTGAAGTGTACTCTGTCCAAGTTTGTGGATGACACAAAACTGTGGAGAGAAGTGGACACACGGGAGGGCAGGGAACAACTACAAGCAGACCTGGACAGGTTGGACATATGGGCACAAAGAATGCAATTCAACAAGGAGAAATGCAAAGTGCTGCACCTAGGGAGGAAAAATGTCCAGCATACTTACTGCCTAGGAAATGACCTGCTTGGAGGCACGGAAGTGGAAAGGGATCTTGGAGTCCTAGTGGACTCCAAGATGAACATGAGTCGTCAGTGTGACGAAGTCATCAGGAAAGCTAATGGCACTTTATCGTGCAACAGCAGATGCATGATGAACAGAACCAAGGAGGTGATACTTCCCCTCTATCGGGCGCTGGTCAGACCACAGTTGGAATACTGCGTGCAATTTTGGGCACCGCACTTCAAGAGGGATGTGGATAACCTGGAGAGGGTCCAGAGAAGGGCCACTCATATGGTTAAGGGCTTGCAGGCCAATCCCTATGAGGAGAGACCAGGGCACCTGGACCTCTTCAGCCTCTGCAAGGGAAGGCTGAGAGGCGACCTTGTGGCGGCCTGTAAGTTCATCATGGGGGCACAGAAGGGAATTGGTGAGGCTTTACTCACCAAGGTGCCCCTGGGGGTTACAAGAAATAATGGCCACAAACTAGCAGAGAGCAGATTTAGACTGGACATTAGGAAGAACTTCTTCACAATTAGAGTGGCCAAGGTCTGGAATGGGCTCCCAAGGGAGGTGGTGCTTTCCCCTACCCTGGGGGTCTTCAAGAGGAGGTTAGATAGGCATGTAGCTGGGGTCATCTAAACCCAGCACTCTTTCCTGCCTATATAGGGGGTCAGACTCAATGATCTATTGAGCTCCCTTCTGACCCTAACATCTATGAATCTATGAATTACAGGAGCCATGCACCTGATGGGTATAGTGGTATGACACTCAGCCATGGCATAGCAGAATCACCCAAATTCTGAGGTAGATCCAATTCTGCTTAATCTGCTCAACCCATTCATGGGCCACTCTGAGGAAGAAATGTGTCCAGGGAAGGGGAAGCTTTGTACAGGGCATGGCTTAGCCTAGTTACATCATGCTGGATGTATGGTTCTGCTGATATGCTGATCTCCTGGCACTTGCTCATAACAGATATGAACCTTACAAGTAAGATTGACTCATTACTTTTTTATTTTAGAATAGTGTCTTTGGTCCTCTGAGCTCCTCTTCCTTTTCTGTAGATCTCAAGGGTATGTGTGTTTCATTTCTCTTCTCATGACAGGTCTTCTGCTGACAAAATAAGCCCAACCCATGCATTTCTGGTGCAGCACACCAGAGACTAGCAATTAAACAGAATAAATGGCTCAGGAGTAGCTCAAAACACCCTGAGTGCCTCTTCTAGTGCTGTTCTCAGGTTATCCCAGTACACAAGGTCAAGCAACCCTGAAGCATGCACCCAGGGCTTCTCCAAGCCATCTACTCTGTCCAGTTGATAGTCTTTGCTGTACCCAGCACATGTGAGTGGATGGGACTTAGTTTGTCAGTGGCAAACCCAGGGGTGTGAGGGAATCCACATAGATTTGTGACAAGCGGACAGCCATAGGTTTCCCTTATCCCAGTCTGGCAAGATAGGGAGATTAAGGTGTTTGTGATATTTTTGGTCATCAATGGTGCCTGCATGTCTGTTTGCATCTTGGAGGAATGTCTGCTCAAGATAGACTAGGGGTTGGGTGGCTAGCATGGTTCACATCTGGTTCCTGGAGTCCACACTTCTAACAATGACAGAAAAGACCTCTTCACAGACCCCATTTATACATGCTCTCCAAGTTAAGTAAAATAATAGGTATCAGGGTGAGCTATATGCCGGCAGTGGGCAGCATATGAATTTGGCTCTCATGATTTTGGGTTGTTTCTATTTGTTCCACAGTAGTCTTAGACTGTACAGTGAGACCCCCGAATGGTCAGTGTTGACTCTGGCCAGGGTAGTTATAACTTCTCTCCTATCAGCTTGAGGTAGGTGGAGACTACTTGCACTCCTAATAGTCATACCAGCTCAGTAGGAAACTCTGCATGCTTGCAAATCACCTACTGCTTATCTCCCCACAGTTGCTCTGGTGTTGGTTCAGTGTGAGTTGTGCTAGTGGCTCCAACTCATCCTACATATTTCCAGGTATAAAAACTGTGACTAATTCTAGTATTCATTTGCACTATGAACGTATGGCATTGGTTGCCCTTTCTCTTTTTTTTTTTCCAGTGTGCTTCACTCTCCCACGTGCAATCCAGGTTTTCAGTGGCACAGGTCACTTCACTGAACAGCAACTTGGTGAGGTTTCCCCTGAGGGCCTAATTTCTTAATACCTTTCAAAATCTGGCTCTAAGAAACTTGCTGAAGATAATATAGAGAGTCTGTAGTTGAGCAAGGAATTAAATCTCAGCCTCCCAAGAGAATGCCCTACACATCATTGTTTCAAACAGCTGAGTTATTATTTACCTGTAGGCCCTAATCATACAAATAGTTATGTACATGCTTATCTTAAAGTACATGAGGATTAGAGCTCCTGGGAATTTTTGATGAAATGGCTTTTATCACAAAAATACTGATTTATCCAAACCTTTCCAGGTCCAAGAGAGGAATTTCTAGTGAAAGAAAAAGAGAAACCAATCTAGGAATGGTCAGTAGCTTGATGACCAGTGATTTCAGTTGGGATGTGGGATACCCTTATGAAATTTCCCCTTCCTTTATGTCCCAGGTGAATGCTTTAATCACCAGGCAATTGGCTATGTTGTTGTGATGCTCAATCTTTTCTACTGGGGCTGTTCCACTTTTTTCTGCAGCAGTTTTACTTTTGACCGACTGGTATTTTCTAACAAAACTGTTTCACTCAAAAATTCCAGACCAGAAAGAACATTTCTATACAGCTGTAGTGAAGAGTCCCATTGAATCTAGTGGGCCTGCTAATATATTGGTAATTAAAGTTAAGTATATGTGTAAGCCTTTGTCAGGTCAAGGTCTGAATGTAAATCCTACCTGATGTTGCAGTTATGACAACCAATTGTTATCCCTGTATTATTTTCTGCAACAATTTTTTATTTGGATCATTTTCATTTTAGCATGATGGTCTTTTTGATTAGTTGATTTATTGTAGCATGCAGTAAATCTACTTATTCTTATGCAATTTCTTTCATTCAGTCTCACATAATGTTTTTCTGGGATAATCAATAGCAAAATGTTAATGTCAGTTTTCTTCCTTCATTATTTTAATTGTTGGTATATTAGTTTTGTCCCACTATACCTCAGCCAAGGTCCTGTGTGTCATTCACTCTCTAATTATGCTTGGGGAAAATACCAAACACTCTTAACTATTGTGCTGTCTAGTAAAGTTACCTGGCTGATTCTTGTTGGAGAAAGTAAGAAAACACAATCTGATACAGACATAAATTTGAAGGTGAAAACAACATAATACATGTTTGTGGTAAAATATATTGGACAATAAACTGAATATAAAAAATAGGAAGAAAAACAATGGTCTCACAAAAATGAGGCTGAAGTTTGAGGTCTAAACAATTAGAGATATCAAAGAGATTGCTCACAGCCACTTTCCTGCTGCCTTTGATTTGACTTGGATGATTTGTTAGAGGAACACTATGAAGGGCTTTATAATGAAGTGAGGTTAAATGCATTTCACTGTTAATTATTAGCAATCCTTTTGCCTTTATAGTGCATCTATCATCTTTTTTTTTCTTCTGCTTTATGATTTCATTTGAGAAACTCATATGAGATAACAATAATACAGCATTTCTTAACAAAACCTAAATTTACTAGTCTTAATCAGTGCTAACTGATGACTGATAGATCACACAGAAGCTCTCTGGGATCTCCCTCTTCTCAAGAAATAGAAAAATGTGGTCAGAATTAAGCAGAACAGAGGCAAAAATTGGTCATCAGTGGTCTTAGACCAGGGGCAGGCAAAGTCTGGCATGCGAGCCAGATAGGGCCTATGGTGGACTCCATTTCCCAGCAGCCTCTGCCCACGTCACTGCACCTGTTTTCCATGGAGAAACCAGCAGTTTGGGGCCAAGGCTTCCATGGGCAGTGTCCCCAGTAGCATTGACAGAGTGCTCAGCAAGGTGGGAAGCTGTTCCGGGGCCAGGATCTTGTTGAAATGACATTGTGGTCCAAAGCTGGGGTAGATCTGCAATTCACTGTCTACACATCTTGGGCAGGGGTGTGCAGGTAACAGATTGCAACTCTGCCCAAGCTCCACACTGTGCTATCACCACCACAAGCTTCCAGGCCCAGGCCTAGAGCAGCTCCCTATCCAGCCACGTGCTCTGCCAGCGCTGCTGGGGCTGGTTTCCATAGAAACCCTGGCCCCGTGTTATCATGGCCCCACGACTCCTGGGGTCTCCATGGAAACCAGCTGCAATGATGTGGTCAGGGGCTTCTGGGAAATGGAATCCAGCTGCCATCCAGATTGGCCATTTTGCACCCCCATGTCCTAGAGCATATGACTGGTAGTGTGTTCAGCACTGTAAAGTACATGAAGTAGAGAGTCCTTTCTCCTGAGGTATTGCCATCTAAACCTGAAAAGTTCATAGTATCATAGTAGCTAGGGTCAGGAGGGACCTGAACAGATCATCTAGCCTGACAGGCAGGAATGAATCTGGGGTCTTGTGAACCCAGCACAAATGATCGTCCAAACTCCTCTTGAATTTGCCCAAGGTAGGGGCGAGGACCACTTCCCTGGGAAGTTGGTTCCAGATTTTGGCCACCCTAACTGGAAAATATTGCCTTCTGATCTCTAATCTAAACCTATTCTCCATCAGATTATGACCATTGTTCCTTGTCACCCCAGATGGTGCTGGGGAGAAAAGGGCTCTGCCTATTTGCTGTTGATCTCCCCTGATGAGTTTGTAGGCAGCCACCAGGTCCCCCCTCAGCCTCCTCTTGTTGAGGCTGAACAGGTTCAGGTCCTTCAGTCTCTCCTCATAGGGCCTGTCCTGCTGCCCTGTCACCAAGTGGGTGGCCCTCCTCTGAACCCTCTCCAGGCTGGCCACATCTCTTTTGAAGTGCAGCGCCCAGTACTGGATGCAGTACTCCAACTGTGGCCTGACCAAAGTCGCATAGAGGTGGAGTATCACCTCTCTGGACTGGCTTGAGATGCACCTTTGGATGCATGACAAGGTATGGCTGGCCTTGCTGACTGTGGTCTGGCATTGGTGGCTCATGTTTATCTTGGAGTCAATAATGACTCTGAGATCCCTTTTTCTCTGTGTTAGGAACACAGAGAGCAGCCCAGAGTTAATAATAATCCTGGATTATGGATCGCCCCATTCTTATGTGCATCATGGAAGAAGTCGAACTTTAGGGAGTACTTGAAAGCAAAACCATTTATGGTCTAGTTATCTGAAATAGAGCATTCTGTGTGCGTGTGCATGTGCGTGGTGGTGGGTTGTACAGAATATACGATAATGATGGAAGATCAAGACCAGCTGGTCTAATGGTGTGATTTGTAATAATTTCTGTATTAAGGGGTGAATTGAGCCACTCTTGCATCCAGGAATCTTGGACGTTAAATGAGTCTTGCTCAAACTGTTCTCCAAGATTTTAATCTTGGATGTGGGGGGGAAGGGGTTAAGAGATTTTTGTGTATAGGCAGCTGTGGGTTATTTTTGTCCATAATTTAGTTAAGGTATTTTTTCTGGTTAACTGGGGTGGGGTTCGGGGGGGGGGGGGGGAGGGGAATGTATGTTACTAAAAATACAGAGCCATTGAAGAGCAGTGGATCGGATTGTTCTTGTAATGATTTGAATTGCATGGTTGAGTTGTTTGTCAACTTTATCAGTTTGTGCACTGTTTAACCAGAATAGGCTGGAAACTAGGAGTTTTAGGAGGAATTTTATAACTATGAGAGTGGTTAAGCATTGGAACAGACTATGTAGAGAAATTGTAGAATATCCATCCTTGGAAGTTTTAAAGAGTTGGTTAGACTGATACTTGGCTGAGATGGTTTAGTCAGGGATGATCCCACCTTGACCAGGGGGCTGGACTAGTTGGCCTTTGAGGTCTCTCCTAGCCCTACTTTCTTATAATCCTATGTATAAAAGTGTATAATAGATTTTGTGCCTCTTTATGTAGATAATACATAGAATTTAAAATACAGGTGATACAGGTGACTGTGCAACACTTAACCTATAATGTCATACTCTGTGAGTCCCAGTATTTGGGGAGTGATATGCCTGCATTTTTGCTTATTATTGGACAAAGAGCAAGATCCACCTAATAAGTGCCTTCCCAGGTAGGAAATATCAGGCATGAAGCCTTAACCTAACACAGAAAAGGATAACAAGAACCAATAGCTGGAAGTTAAAGCCAGATAAATTAGATAAAAGATGCCAGTTGTTAACAGAGAATGATAAATTACTGGAAAAAGCTAACATGAAGAATTCTCCAATTCTTGGCATCTCAGATCAAGATTGACTGGCTTTGAGAAAACATATTTTAGACAAATCCAAACTACCGGTCTCAATATAGGAAGACATAGGTAAATAAGTTATAAATCCTATGGCCTTAGATATAAAGGAGATCACACTAGATGATCTTCTGGCCTTAATTTTTATGAGTGAATCTAAAATTTATAATAAATATCAGCTTCTTTTCTTCATTACAACTTGTACTACAAATAACCCTGACTGTGTAACACCAGGTAAGTCATGTCATGTAGTCTCATACATTTGTGTTGCAAGTGGGTGTATGCCTACAAGCTTGTGACTTGTAACTCCACACACGGTATTTCATGAACAAGGCTCTAGCTTCATGCCTCCACAGTGTTCTGGGACAATGCAAAAACCAGTAAAAAGAGAGGTAAACCCTATGGCTGGCTTCTGTACAGATATATTGAAGGGAAATGAGGGGGGAAAAAAAGTGTCTCTGTTTCCTAGTATATTCAGAAGGAAGCATGAAGACTGTATAAATTGAAAGAAATAATAGTGTTGGAGTTTTTCTTAATAGTATTATTGACTAATAATGACAGATACTTTAAGCCAAATTCTGCTCTTACCCAACTGAATCCTCCTTGACTTTAGTGCAGACGCAAAAAATTAACTAAGAGATTTGGGCCCATTAACTCCTGCAGTCATATGATTCTCTCCCTAAATAGATAATTCCTAGAACACAGGAATGTATTACTCTGTCAAATGAATGTGAATGGTTACAAATGATCTGCTATACAATGACTATGGAAAAGCACTCATCTTTGAAAATGAAAATGATCAACAATTTATTGTTCCCTGGCCACCCTTATATAATTAAATTAAGCACAGAAGAGCCATGTGAATACTGGAGGTCTTTCAGCATATACAAATACTAATGTAATCTTTGAATAGAGGTTTGTTGTTATAAGTGCATCTGTAGTCATAAATGCAGTCTTTGTAACTGTTCAATACAGGGATTCTGCAAATATTGATCTCTGCATAATAGCTACTTTAACATAATTTTTGTTTGTTTCCTTAATTATCTGTAAAATGTATTCATTATTTTCATTTCCATTACTGGTTTGTTGTTTGTTTTTTTTTGGTCCCATGAGTTCATGGAGACTTTTCTATTGTTTGTAAATCTCTATTACTGAGATTACTATTTCAGTCCTCTAGTCCTTTTGCCAAATCTCCAATGAATTTAGTATAGAGTTTACATAATCAGAAATGCAAGATGTAAAATCCTAGTGTTTGGCTGCTATAGTCATTACAGTCTTTCAGCTGTATTTTGGACTCTTCTGTAATGTCTATCCAGGAATTATTCTACACCTCCTTGATTTAACACGCATAGGACATAGTGTTGCAAACACTTGCGAGTTTACTCTGAGTCTCACTGAACATAGTGTTTTTCTTAAAGCCTCAGCATCTGTATACTAGTTATTGTGATTTAATTATTGCATTTTTTACAGGCTACATGGTTATAAAGAAAAACTTGAAACTAGGGAAATGTAGCCCATTGGAACACAAATAGAGCCATTGCAGATGGTACAATTTAGAGTGGTGTTGGTCAACCAGCAGCACAGGTGCCACAAATGGCAGCCTCTCTGTGAGCAACATGGCAGATCAGGGAGGAGACAGGCAGCACGGCAGCAGATAGGACAGTATAAGCTTCTTATAAGTGCTGCTACAGGGTACTTCCTCTATTAGTGCCTACACCCTCCAGTCTCTCCCCTATTCAGTAGTCTTGCCCACCATGTATTAATGTTAAAAATAGTAAGGAAGGCTACACAGAGGGCAAGGCATGCTTTTGAGGAGTCAGGCCTTATCTGGTCTGATCCTCCCCCCACTTTCCCTCTTCTCCCTCCCTGGTCTCATCCCAATTTTACTCTTGCTGAGCCCTCTAGATTGGAATCCACTGTTTGGGGCCACAAGCTCCTGGCTTAACTCCAGTCATACCCCATGACCTCAGGTTCCAGCATCCACAATATCTACTACATAGGCAGCTAGGGGCCGTGATTCCTGGGTTTTTTTTTGACACCTCATGCCTTACAGAACAGGCATACTCAGCTAGACAAACTCATGTGGCCACAGAATATACTTTGGCCTTCCAGATTTATAGTCTGAGCAAGCTCTGCCTTATTTGGCCGCCAACCACTCTAGTTCTTATCCTCAGCACAGTTTCAAGTTCAGGATGTCCCCAGTTACCCCCTTTCAGTGGTCTCTACCTCCCCTACAGACACAATCCAGCCCTCTGGGGGAATATGAAAATAAAAATACAAGTACCAGTCCCAGTTCAAAAGAATGCCCCACATGGGGTTTCCTATACAGCTTAGTGGCAAGTTCCAAGTAGCAAGGAGAACAAAACAAAGTATCTGGGGTACCTAGCTTGCTTCCTATGCAGGTTCCCAGCTTCTCTTCACTTGTGGCTGCCTCCTGAGTCCTCTCACCACAGTCTAGGCTTCAGTCATCTCATCACATCACTCAGAGAAAGTTCCACCCCTAATGGCCTCCATAGCCAGACTGCTGTCCTTGGCCCAAGGCTTGGGCTTATACAGGGTTCTCTAGGTCACATGACCTCTCCCTGGGTCATCAGGCTCCACCTGTGCCTCAACTCAGCAACCATATTGCTTCAGGCTCTCTTGCCTGTGTGTTTGCCTCTGGCATCACCACCAGGGCTCCAACAGAAGAGATACAGAGATCAAGTGCAAGGAAGTGAGAAGGAATCTGGGGGTGGGATCAGAACAACTTAACCAGGAAATCATGGGGAAGGAAATTCTACCAGGGAAAGGATGCACTAGCAAACATACAAAGCATAAGAGAGAAGAATTTGGGAGGAGTGAGATGAAGGAGGGGAAAAGGGCCAGGTGCCCCTGGATTCCCTTCCCATTCTAGAAATGGGGTAAGCACCCCATCACAGGAAGGAAGCAGAAAGTTAAAAAGCAGATCAAACAAGGAGCATAAGTATGGAAGCAGAAAGTAGAGCATTAGATCAGGCAGGGGAAAGGATTAGAGTGGCAGTTGGGGAGGGTGTGAGGCTGTTGTGGCATGTCTGACAAAAAAGATTGTCCCCCATTGGTTTAAAAGGATCTTCACCTGGGCTTTTAAGTCATTGGGAACACAAACATGAAAATCATGGAGCTGCAGTGGATTCCCAAATGGCCTTGTATAACCTAATGGAAACTGGATAGAGCAGAGAATGTTAGCCAATTTATTCATTTGTCAAATTAAAAATGCATAAGGATTCTTACTACTTTTATTTTAATCACACAATGCATTTGTCACATTCATCTCTTCTTTACTTTCCTAAGCATTGACTGATATTAAAAACTAAATAGATTTTCCTTTTGGTCTAATCAGTTTACATACATTGTGTTTAAATTTTTAATATGGAAGTAGCTTTGAAGTAGCATTATTCACAAGTCTTTGTTAAATTGTACAATAAAAATAGAAATGTTTATATGACAAAGATGCTTTAGAAGGACAGTTGCATTTTGGTGTAAGTGTGAAAATTATTTTCTAATGACACTAAATGTTATAGCATTCTGGGTGGCTCTCATATGAGAATGTGTCTATTCGAGGTGAGAATATAGCACAGTTGCTGTGTGAATTATTTCTGTATTTCTTCATAATCCATATTTATAAAATCTATGTTTGCTAGTGTAGGCTTTATTCTATAGTTGAAATCAGTTGGGGGCTAGATGGGAACAGCAGTTCATTTGTGAGCTGTCAGTTGCATGACTGTGGATTGAGACTCTACAAATATTTAGACATGTACTTGACTTCATAGTGTAAGTCATCCCATTTAAGTCAATGGAGCTGCTGAGAAGTGCAGCAAACTGAGTATGTGTTTGCAGGGTTTGATCCTAATATGATACATTTTCCAGTATTGCTTAATCATGTGATGGGCAGTCCAGTCAACATGCATAAAGGGACAGAATTAAAGTTGCTGTGAAAGCCTTCACTCCAACTTTACTAAGTTTAAATATCATCCATCATGTGGTCATGTATTAATCTAAGTTTGGGAAGGATGCAGATAAAAAAGCAGTATAAGGGAATAGAAGAAAAAACCCACAACAAAACAACCAGAATATAAGCCTATTTTTGTCTTCATGTATATACCCAGGACTGATGGATGGAGAAGAGAATGGAGCAGTGTAATATGAGGAGTAAATACTGAGGATAATAGCTTTGGACATTTCTAAGGACCAGAAGCTTTCCTTGCTTTGCAACTGCTTCAACAACATTTAACACAAATATTGTATTACTATATTTTCTCAAATATAAGATGACCCTGATTATAAGATGACCCCCCAATAATTGCATTTTGTATATGAAAAAAATTATAAATTTAATAAAGTTTTCCAGGTATGTAATATAATTACTGGAGGTTTGTCTTGAATTTGTCCCTCTCCAATTTCTACAGCAGGGACAACAAACATGGGGGATCAGGTAGCCCCTTTGCCTTCTGCCTTCCCCCCCCCCCACCCCAAGCTTCTTCCCCATACAGCTGTGGGAATGAAGAAGTCAAAAATGTAGTCAATGTAGTGGCTCACCATGATTTCAAAAAGAGTCAGTGCCAAGTGGGGCTTCTCAATGGGCACTACCATATATCTTATTCAGATGGGCTGTACAAGACTGTCTTTGTGGTGGGCTCCCATCAGCATTTCAGCTTTTTGGTTAAAATGTAGTCAAGCATTTTTGGCACCTAGAGAAGGGTGTCAAGGCTGGCTATGACCCTCCTGGTGCTGGCCTGATATTGTAGTACTTCTGGACCTGATGCCAGTTCCTTCCTGGGGGAGCAACTGCCCATATTTTAAGGGACACACATACACACATATACACACATGCAAAGGTTCCTATTAGGATGCTTGTCCAGTATGAGCCACATACTTCATAGTCATGCTCAGTGTTCATTGCATTTAATCAACTTCATGGTTGGTTTCTATCACTGAGTGAATGCTGCTTTTAGCACCTGTTCAATGATAGACAATGCATTTAATGCAGTTTCCTTGTATGCAAATGTAAGGTGAGGGTTTTTTTCTCCATGCTGACTGGAGAAAAATAACCCATCTTGTATTCAAGTAAATATGGTAGCTCTCTTTTCCAAAATGAAAGTATCAATTCTTCTTTTGATACATTGCACCTGATGGGCATGTCTGCACATTGCCCTACAAAAATGTAGTGACACGCTACATTCGTTACAGTGTGTTATGGTGAAGCAGCAATCGCGTGTGTCTACACAGGCTTCAAGTCTTCCCCCACCCCTCCTGCAGCACTTGAGAGGCCTGGACTTTGGCCATGGCCAGAGGCCCGGCAACATCACAGACAAAGAGTTCCCCCATCATAGCCAGAGTCCCAGTTCTGGCTATGGTGGTGGGGAGCAGAACCCCAGCTATACTGAAGCCGAAGCTCCCCCACCACAACCAGAACCCCAGCTCTGGCTGTAGTGGGGTTGAGGTAAGGGCTTCGCCCGGCTATAGCATTGAAGGCAAAGATCCTTTCCCCCTCAAAAAGACCTCCTGCAACCAAAGAGCCAGTTTTACTTGCTCTGCTTATGGGGTTGTAAGGTGAGGTGCCCTCTGAGTAGTCCTTGTAACCAGTGCCTGCAATCCTGTGGTGGGGGCTAAAGGCTCAGGGCTCTGAAGTGCCATGGGAGGGGAAATCTACCTCCTCACAGCACTTGAGGCTGGTGCCTACAGGTCTGCATAGGGCTTCATGTGTAGGGTTATGAATTGCACTGTAGGGTGGAGGATCTTTCCCCCTACATGACACTTCAGAGTCCTGCATCTGCAGCCCCAGTGGCATTTCAGATACCATCTTTGATGTGCTTCATGCGAATAGGTAATCTCCACCATTCAGCACTTCAGAGCCTAGTGCCCATTGTGCTGCACATAGGTGAAGAATGGGTGGGGGCCATAGGGGGACATGCTTCCCTAGATTTCTTCATCAACAGTGGGGCACAGAGTTGCAGTCCAGCTGGGGCCAGGGCCTGACAGCAGCAAGGGTAGCAGCAGAGGTGGCACAGAATTATATTCTCCCTCTGTCAACACTTATGCATTGTCTATAGTCTTGCACATGTGGGTATAGGTGCTGGGCTCTAAGGGCTCTGAAGTACCACATGGTGGGAGAGAATCTACTGCCCCCTGCTGCCGCCAAACTTGCATACATGGTTCTTCAAACAGCAACTGCAGCCCTACAATTGGAACTGCAGTGCAAGGTGGCCCTGCCCTGAAAGAGCATGGCTTTCTTCAGCCATCAAGCAGGGCTTCAGGCTTATGTAGTGAGGTTGAGATCTCTACCACATTAGCTATTTTTTTCTCTGATTGAAGTACTATGAAGGCTTGTACACTGGACTTTCAGCCAGTAGAACTGTGATTCTCCCTGTTAAAATGTATCACTTCTATGTACCCTGTATGTACTGTTAATTTGTAACACATTTATGGAGAAAAAGAAAACCTATCCTGTTGTGTTCTGTTGAGCTGAGGCTATGCACAATCTGTCAATTTTGGTTTGTTTTTCAATGGTGAATTATTAAGGGGAAAAAATTTAATTGAAAAGTGTTTGCCTGAAAACTGTGAAAATATTGTGCTGGGGGAGGGGGTGTGTGTGTGGGTGGGGAGGGTATGACAGTGTTTTGTATCCACTGAACTACCACTGCACCTTATGGGCATGTCCAGATGAGTATGTACATGCCTCTTGCCCCATTTCAAACCCCTTTGAGGTGGGGCAAGAGGCTCGTGCGGGAACATAAAAATGTTTGCAGTACGGGGAGAAAATTAGACCCCTGGATATCCAGGGGTCTTAAAAAAGTGAAGTGAAAAAAAGCAGGGCAGGGCAGAGTCCGGGACCATGCCCTGAGGCAACTGGAGGCTGGATCCTCCATGGAAATGCTCTAGCGGCCAGAGCATCTCTGTGGTTGGCCCCTCACCCTGGTGCTGAAATGTGGGGACTGGCAGACAGCGTGCTGCAGCACCAGGGCTCCAGTGCCTGTAAGTAAGGGGTTGGGGGGGCTGAAGAAGTGGGGAGGGGACCATGGGGGGTCCCCCACTGGCCCTGCCCACTCCCCCATCCCCCCGATCACTTCCCTGCCCTGCCCCTCCCCCCACTAGCCCCCCCAACACCCCGATCACTTCTGTGCCTGGCCCCTCCTCTCACCTGCCCTTCTGTCCCCCCAAACCCTGCCTTTCCTGGCCCCTCCCCCGCCAGCCCCCTCTAAACCCCTGATCACTTTCCTGCCCAGCCCCTCCTCCCACCAGCCCTCCAGACTCCTCAAACACTTTCCTGCCCAGCCCCATCCCCCCAAGACCCCCTGATCCCTGCCCCCCACCCCATAGTTTAAAAAAAATACCCCAAAACCCGCCTGAACTTACCAGAAGTCTGGCTGCCATCTGGCTCACTGGGGCCCTGCTCACACAGTGCGGGGTAAAGGGACATCCCCAGCAGCCCCAGCCTGGGCCCTCCTGTCCTGTGCTGCGCAGAGGGGCTCTGCCAGGAGGTCCCAGAGCTGCCCCCTCCCCCACACCTGCTTCTAGGGTAAGTAGAGGCTTTTTTCTGGTTTTTTTCTGTTTTTTTTTTATATGATGGTGCCTGGGTTTAGGGGGCAGCCATGAGGGCCTGGGGGTGCAAGTGGGGGGTGGGGTTGGGTGGGGCAACCATTTGGGGGGCTGCAGCAGCTGGTGGGGGATGGGGCCAGGTGGGGCAGCAATTGGGGGGATGGGTGGGGCATGTGGGCATTGCAGGGGGGTGGTAGCCCCTGCAGGGACCATTTGGTCCCTGTTGGGGGGCCATGGCCCCTGTTGGGGGGCCCATAGCCCCTGTGCAGCCATAGTCCCCCAACAGCCAATGCTTTAACACTGTAGATATATCAGTAAAACATTGGCCAACTGATTGTTCTCTCTCTCTCTCTCTCTCTCTATAGTAGTCTTTTGTTTTAATTGTGGAGGAACATGGTTTTTGGGGTATTTTACAGACTGACTTTGGGATTATTTTATCAGGGATTTTTCAGTTTTCCAATAGGGAACACCAGAATTCCTGCCAGGGAGGCCAGTGGCAGGACCCTGCGTACTCAGAGCTGGCACCTTGGATCCAGCTGGCTGTGGCTGATCTCCTGGCCAAGTGGGGCCAGGAGGACTTGCTTTGACAGTTCAAAGCAGGCCACCACACCCAGAACATCTGGGCAATAGCTGCCCAGGTGGCTGGGCAAGGGGTACACTGGCAGTAGTGCCACACAGAGGCCAAACCTGCAGCCACAGCCTGCTGGCAGCTGGCCTCATCCTGATCTGGCAGGTGCACAGGAGGTCACAGCCAGGCAGCAGCCCCCACTGCCAGATGGCTGCAGTGGGTAGAGGGTGCAGTGAAGTCTTGGGGCTGTTTCAGCAGTCCGGCTGGCACAAGGGGTAGTGTCCCCAGGTTCCAGAAGCTCCCGAGAGTGAGTTGCCCTGAGCTACTTGCCAGGGCGGCTTTTTATACTGCTGGGACCAGGACAGGGCAGCTTTTTATACCTCTGGGGAAAGCACAGGTGCTGGCCCCAGGCTCTAGCTCCCCCTGGCTGCAGATCCGGTAGGAGCCAGGAAGGGTTATTTTGCCCCAAGTGGCACAATTTGCTCCACAACAATGTACATGTCCGAGCACATGTGCTGAGGCAAAAAGCCCCAGCTCAACTTTGCACCGCTTCTATTTGAGGTGCTGCAAGAGCATGTGCTTGCATGTGTGGACGCGCCCTATGAGCTGAAATTTTGACATCCCACTTTCCTTAAGACCACACATCATGTCCTATAATGCACCCTACTGTCTTCTCTTGCTCAGCCACTGCAATGCATCAAGAAAGTTTCAAGGCCCTGTTGGGTCAAGGGCAGCATGCTTTGTGGCAGAAGCCCTATTAATTGAGGAAACTGAGGACATACAGTAGCTGGACAACAATTGCCATGAAGCACTGCAGTGCCTAGATGCCAATATAAAAATGGCTTAAAGATGAAAATATAACTACACTGTTTCTATTCAGTTAAAATATTAATTTTCATATATTTTTCCCCTGTAAACCAACAATTTCCATTTCTCTTGTGCTGGCTTTAGGGATGGAGGAAGGAAAGGAGTGAAAAGTTTACATTTTCTGTGGAAAACAGATGTACTTCATGAAAAATCCCATTTAATCGGAAACCTTCCTATTTTATCCAGAATTTGGTATCTTTCTTGTCCTGATTTGTGCTGTCATCCCTACGAAAGGCCCTGCATACTAAAATAATTCTGAGCTCTTAGTGTTTCAAATGCCTGTTGGAACATCTCTGTATCTGCTGCATGTGCATTATTTGTTTTTGCTTTTGAGTTCTTTGAGGCATCTATATCAAGCCAGTAAAAAAACCCTGATCATTTCCTTTCATCCTTCTCAGTGTTCAGGAAAGGGCACCGCTTTCTAAAGAACTCCTGAATAAAAGTGTTGAAAATGGAGTTGATAAAAAGAACAGGAGTCAGGATCCCTGCTGTGGGCCATAGTTAGTTTTATATTGATAACTGTCAGTTCAAATGGGAATGAAATTAAAAAGTGTTCAGTTTCTTATTTTCATTTTTATTCTAACATTGTTATTTTCCACATTATAAAATCTACTTCAGTATTTATCTACTGAATTCTATCAATATCCAGGTACTATATGGAAGTCTAAGCAGCAGTATTATTGAAGTCTAGTTTCAACCATATTCTCTGCCTCTCCCAAGGATATTGACTTTTTTTTGCAGGATCATTTTTGGATATTGATTATAAAAGCATGGTATATATATATATGGGTATATATGGTACTATGGGTATAGATATGGTAAATTTGACACATACCAGAACCTACTCCCTGAAACCTCACAACCAATGCATAGCTTTTTTTCTAAAAATTAGAAAGATGCTTTAACAAGATACAAAGGTGTTGGTTTGTAAATAAAGCCTGGAAAAAGAGGTTTGATTCAACTCACAGTGTAAATTCATTTATGTCAGTGGAGTTATTCCTGATTTATACTTGCCTAAATAAAACAATAATGAGAGCCATGATTTTTCAGTCCACCAAATAACTATATATATTTCTGACCTTGCACCATTATTATTTCTATCCTCATAGTGCTACCTTAAGAAGCAGGAATGTTGGGATGTCTACTCCAAGAGTACATAAAGGGAAGTCTACTCTGATATTTCACATTGGTGTGATTCCTAGAATTACGTGGACCAGACTCTCCCTCTGGGTGTCCTTGTTCTACTGTTTCTTTCCCCTCAGCTGTCTTTCTTCTTCTTGTACCTCTGCCTGTTCCCTTCCTCCAGGTGTCTTTCTCTCTCACCTGTAGCACAACAAGACTGTGTTGTTACTCTATTTGATAATGCTTGCTATATCATCTGTTCCCTTTTTCTGTTGAATCAACAAAGCAATATACAATGTTTTTTTGTAAACGTACAACAATGCAGTTATAGGAAGCAGATCAAATGTTGCCAGCACCAGTGTCCATGAATCAAGCTTCAAAATCATGAGATTGGATTAAAATCAAGTGATTTAAAATATAAAATTAAAAAATGTAGCTTGTTATTTTTGTCTTTGTTTCTAAGTTTATATTCACATCATGCTCTCATCAACTCTGAGTGCTAGAAATACTCTCTTGCTCATATTTTTTTTTTAACTGAGATCTGATATTTTAGACAACATTAAAGAAACTGCAACTAGAAGAAGCTTATGAAATATTGCAATGAACTGTGAGAGTTGATAACACAGCAGATAATGTGTGTGCACACACTGGCACCTATATACACATGCATCTATGGATGTTTAGATATATTTCATTGTTTCATTGTTGTATTTGTTCTGGTCAAAGGGTGTCCTAACTGCTGGTAGTGTAAACTATGCTGTTATTCAGATGATAAATACACATAACTGAAAGAAGTTCATTACATTAATATGTGCTTATATAAATCTTTTCTAAATGGAGAACGGTTTTTATTATTCACTGACAAAGTGCAAACACCACAGTGTGTGCTATGTTAACTATTCCCAGGAATGTGAAATGTTGGGTTTCTGGGGCCTGATGTTCCTTACTGGCTGCTAAAGTTAATGTTTGTAGGCCTTCATATTTGGGGCTATACTCAGTCTGATGTTATTCCAAGGCTTAGTTTCATGTTGGCTGAAAGCTGCAACCTTCCTTGCCTACGTTTCTCATCCCTTTGTTCTTGGAATGCCTGAGACTTTCACATGTCTCTGCTGCTTTGCCATCTTGCAGTTTGCTGTACAGTAAACATGGAAGGATCTTGCCATACGAAGTGTTTGTGCATAGAATACCCACTTTTTGATGCTGCTTCTTTCGGTCTTATGTGCCTCAGTCTAAGCTTTCCTCAAAGAGAATATCATGTTTAGAAAGGGAATGTTATCAATTTGGATAAAAGGGAGTTAGAAACCTCAACTGAGAAGGAATCAAGCTGAGTTGTGGAAACAAGCTTGTGTTATCAGGAGGGAGGGAACCAAGAGACTGAAGATGTCAAAAGAGAGCACAAGGAGCTTAAAGTGAGGTCTGAAGGAGGTCAATAAGAGGCAACATAGGAACCTTTGTCATTTGTACCTTTGACAGTTGTATAGTTCAGTGTTTGCTTGCAGCCATTCATCCTGTAGCTGCTTCTGTGTGTAAAAACCTATTTGGCCTTTGGCATTCTGCATTTCATAGGCAGAGAGAGAGAAGCCATATTTTAATACAATTTGTGAATACTCATTCTCTACAATAAGACGGTACCTTCCCTATAAGCCAATAATATATTGTTTTTTAAAACAGCTATGCTATGTATCTAAAAATACCTGACGCACTGTACCTGCTGGTTTCTAAGTAAACTTAGCTCAACAATTTAACAATTTTGCTTAACATTTTTCTTCATAATGAATTGGTCCCCAAAATGTTGTATCATTTGAGTTAAATCACAAATATATTATGACTTGCTTAACATAAAGCTGAAACAATACTTAACACAGCAAGAAGAAAATGCCTTTTGAAAATCGAATACTAACATTGAAAGGTGACCAAGACCCCTTCCGGACAATGGGTGCATGGAAAAGGCTACCTTGAGCAGCAGCTGGACATGTGAAATATTGGAACATGACATAGTATTAATTAGAGGGACTACATCAAGTGGTCAAAAGCATGACAACAAGCTTGAATAGCTGAATTGCTATCTTGTGTCTACTACATTTAATTAGCATTACAGAATGTTCAGTTTTACTTTAATTATGTAGAAAAGAATGCAGAAAATGCTCACAACAGGTACTTGGTGGAATGGAATGCTGTGCCTTCCCTCCAACTCTGACATCCATGCCCCTAGGAATACATTAGTGCTGGATTTAGGCACTGCTTCTTGACACAGGTTGTAAACCAGTGTATTATTGTTGCAGACTATTTGGTGTGTAACATATTTTTCTGGTGGTAGGCTAGAAATCATGCAATATTAATATTTCTCACATACAGTCAAGCCATGTAAACAGGCTACAGAAATACCAAGCATCAGTGACACAGAAGGACGTTAACTGGAACTTTTGCTGTTGCATATAAAAAAAGATATCCTGCATGTGTCTGGCCTCAGTACTTCAGTATACTGGGAATATACTTCTTTAGCACATAAGCACATGATGATGATAATAATAATACTCTTTATTAGTAGTGATATGTCTAAAGCAAATGCCTAGTCATTGTACACCTTCATTAAAACCAAATAAATGGCAAAAAAGAGAGAGAAATCCCTAATAATAGAACACCTTTTTAAAGCTCACACAAATAAAAGCAATCAGTAAGAAAGAACATACTAATAAAAGTAAATGGAGGGAAAGTAACTTATAGAAGATTTGAGATGATGCTAAAAAAATATTTGGAAAAGCAAAAACTTTTTTTTTTTTAACCTAAGAGTAGTTTAATTTAGATGAATGTCAAGATAGAGAAGCTCACTGGAGAAAATAAGTAACAATCACCTCCTGATCTAAAATATACCAGTGAATCTGACAAAAACAGGTAATGCCTGAACTCTCATATCTATCAAGATGAGGCTCAAGGTGGAGTTCTTATTGGGTGCTAAGTGTGCAGTAGCCTAATAACACTTGCACAGTAGTGTGCCAGGCAAAACCTGTGCTAATATGCTACTTTACAGTAGTATTAGACTACCGCACAGTTAGTCTGTAAAAACCTCTGTGCCAGCACTACTGCACAGTATACTGGGTATTGATTAAGTACTTGGCTATCCAAGTAATACACTTAATGCACAGTAACTATGGCATGTTAATGAACATGTAGGTGCACCCATTATGTACATAAATGTGAATGGGTACACAATTAATACATATATTTTTCAAGCTCATCCATAACTGCTTATTAGATGAAAGCTGCTGTTGACTTTCATGACACATGATCCTACCTTTTGTACTTTGGACCAAATTCTGCTCTCAGTTAGAATTCCCCATCAAAGTCAATGGACAATTGTATGTGGGCAACCAGATTGTGTAAATCCCATTCTATAGTTATGTTTCACATAAAGGTGTATTCTTTTAAAAGCAAATCTTTCATGCCACAGTCTACCAGTGGGCACAGTATATAGGCCATTTGCTCTTTTACTAGGTTTACATTGTATTATTCGTGAATTTTGGTGCCTATTCATTTCTTCACTGCCTACTATGGTGGTTCATAGAATTTCTACAATCCCAAACTGCATCACAGGATGCTCCATAAAACCATAGTCCATTTACCAAGAGAAGGAAATTCACAAAGTTTGACTTTGTAAAGTACTTCAGGTAAACTCAAAAAAGTATTTAAAAAATTTGTTCAAGTACCTCATTGGATTTTGCTGCTCTTACTCACACGTATTATATTTAGAGGGTGAAACACACTCACCCAAAGTTCTAAACATGATTGATAGCCTACTTCATGTTGTATTTCAGTTTATCCAGAGCATCAGTACAGTCATATGGAGACCCTTTGTAGTTGGGTGGATTCCACCAAGGTAGCATATCAATTTTATCAGTTTGTTAGGAATGCGTGACTGGTATTTTTGAACTGATAACAATTTTGGGTCTGATCTGAAGCTCTTACATAAATAATGCCTTGGACTACCTGCAATCTGTCCTTAGTTAGCAGAAGAGATGGCAAAAAAAACCTGTGTCTTTACTTCAGCATGTTTTTCAACCTAAATGTAAACACGTTTTAATTAACAAAATAAAGGTTGATTAGGTTATTACAGTTTTGAGGAGGAAATGAAACATCATGGCTAAGACCCGTCTAGGAACAGGAGAAGGTCATCAGGGAGAAGCAAAATATGGATTGTTTATGTTTTGTGTTGTGTTTTTGGGGGGGGGGGGGGTTGTACCATTATTGAGGATGACTAGTAATCTCTGTTCAAGAGAAGAGAAGCTGGAATACAAGGACTTTACCAAATCAGGAATAAGCCACATTGGCAGGCTTGTGTTAGGAGTTTGCATAGTGCCTGTTCACGTTACATCTGTGTGAATAGTTCTATAGTATTTTAAAGCAGACCCTTATTTGTCATTTCAGCCAAGCCCAATGGCTGCTCTCCGAACAGTGAACCAGCTGACTGTAGAAAGTATCAGACTGAAAATATTATTGCAACTACCAAGTACCAGTTGTTGATCTATGGGTTCAATTTCTAAGCTATCCCACTTGCTGTGAGCAGGCAGTGAACTGGGACAATATAAAGAAGAACACCTCTGCTTTGAGCAAGTTTCTGACCATCAACTTCCTACCTGGGAGGTGAGAAATGAGAAATGGTGTCTCTGAATGTTTTTTTCCCCCCTACATATCTTTTCCTCTCTCTCTGACACCATACTGAGAGGAAGGAATTGCCACCTTGGATTTCATCAGTTTTCTGGATGACCTACAAAAATTATTTCAAAAAATGGAAATTAGGTTAGAGACTCTGGCTCTTATCGCAGTGTGTCATGTTGGTAATTTATTACAGGATGGAACACAGCAATATGCTGGAATTTCTTTCTGGAAATAACTTCAGGTTTTGCAGTCCTCTAATGTTTTAAAACTAAAACTTCACTAGTAATTGGCTGCATAAAGAATTTTTGTTTATCTAATTGAGAGAAGATGCTAACCCTTTTTTAACGAACAAGACACAATTTCAGAAAATCCTTACAAAAAGCATGATTTATTGATAAGACTAGGAATTAGGACTCCTGGGGCACTGTAGTATAGTACTGCCAGACACAAATACTATCCCATGGTGGAGTTATTTACTCTGCTACAATGCATGTGTAGACACTGATTGGGCTGGCTGAGGGCTATCCCTGAACTGAAGCTCACTCATGCCCCAGCCAGCCCCTCTGCAGTATGTTGAACTGGGTTGGAGCAGCCCCAGGTTGGCAGGCTGACCCTCTGGCCCCCCTGCCAGCCAGGGCTGCTCCGCCCTGGCTCAAAATGCTGTGGTCCCAGGCTTATGTGCAAACACGATGTGTGGGAGCAATAAACTCCAGTGTGAGCTGTACCCGAGTTTATTCAGCCACATTAATTGCACATGTAGATGTACCTTTGGATTCTACCCCTAACATAGATATACTGCATGGCCTTGGACAGGCAAGCAATGTTTCTCTGCCTCAGTTTACTCTTCTGTAAAGCAGGAAAGATATAGTAATTATTTATTTTACAGAAATGTTTTTCAAGGCTCAATTAGTGTTTACAATGCACTTGGTTCTTTGGATGATATATGCTTCATTAGTTACAACATGCTATTATTTGCCTCTCTTGAGAGAGGTTCCCCCCCACCTTTTTCTTTTTAAATCTTAGGAGTATGCATTGCTCTTCATAGTAGCCATGCCCTCATGTTCAATGCAGTCTAAGGAAATACACTGTAACAGTTGTTTCCAAGGGCTATATTTCATGTCTCAGGATAGATTTAGATCTAGATTCCTGGAATAAACCCAGAAGTTTTCTTCATAAGAAAATAAGAATGGTGAACACTGTATTTTATTTCTGCAGGTGTGAGAGACTGGCTGTAATAATTTAGTGTTTTGTGGCACAGCTATATACTCACAGAAACGGAAGAATGCAATTTATAGTATTCAGCCCAAGATAAAGTATAATCTAGACATGTCATTGAGGTAATTTTTATAACATAATTTTATGCTAAATATCCTGAAGGCCAAAAATATTAACTCTGAAGTCCTAATTATCTTGTCCAGCCAATGGTGTAGATCTCAGAAGAGATGGTTTTACTATGTTTATAATGCTCCATTGAATATTACAAACAATTTTCTTTTTCAAGGGATGACTCATTTTTCATCATTTTTCATGAATGAATCATCTTGCAAATCCTATGTATTTGTTCATCAGAATGGGCATATGGGTGCAGTCAATTGCCTCTGTAACATTAGAACATCTAGCAATCCAAACAAATCATTTTCATGTGTTGCAGGTGCTGCCTATTAGAAGGAAAGATGTACTTTGATGTTCTTTTAATTAAAGTTTCAATGACTTTGGTTAGTATTCTGAAAAGAACAGAATGAGAATTCTGCTGGTGATCATCCTGTGAGGTCTAAAATGTACTGATGGCCAATAAATTCAGTGCTACCAATATTTTTACATCAACAAGTGCAGCATATCAGTGCCATGCACTGTATTGTAAATCAAGCCTTGCATTTTCTAAGGCTTAGAGCTTTGTCCTCACTACAAAACATCCTCTTTAAATAATCCTTTTCTTCTCTTTCTTTTTAATCTTCTTTCTTTCCCTTGTTGAGTCTTTCTTGCTTTGCATATTACAAGCTATTTCAACAGATTGAAATGACCTCAATGAAAATAAGCTTAAATTGGATAAACACTTCCAAAGAAAGGACCATATTCAATTTTGTGCCCACCTTCTGCAAAATGAAATTGGTACTGTTACACTACCTTATTGCATAGGTGATACAGGGATGCATTACTTCACTACCAAAATATCCAAGGGGGCAACCTTCAGTGCAAGCATGCAACTTTATTATATTATTACAAAGAACATTATGCTGCTCTCCGATTTGCACATAAATGGCTAATAACCAGTCATGGTTAGCACTAAAATAACTATTAACATATGTAGTTCATTTATAGTACTGTGGCACCGGTATGCCATGAAAATGTCTGTTTCTTGAAAAAATAAACTAGATCACTTACATCTGTATCACTAATCAGAGTCTCTTTTGGTTTACTTTGAAAAGAAATGATGTGTTACCACAGCAAAAGGCCATATCTGAATCATCCTAGGCCAGTGTTTCCCAACATTTTCCAGCCCAAGGCACACTTACATTAATAAACATTTTCCACGGCACAACTGTTAAGGCATTCCCCATCCTCATACCTATTGTAGCTCACTGTAGCTCATTGCAATGGCAAAATTCCTCAGCACACCTATTAATTTCTGAATGCACACTTTTGTGCCTCTGCACACTGGTTGGAAAACACTGTCCTTGGCCTAAAAACAGAATTTAGGGGAAATTAAGTGCCTAAGTTCTACAAAAGGTTCCATATCAACCCCATTCTAGCAGCCAAATACTTAGGTACATGCAATCATAATGCACTTTCATTTTGACTTGAGAACAGCCTTAGGCAGGTTGGTTTAAACCTATGTACACATTCAAATGTGATCCAGATTGGAGCTTGGTGCTAATGAGCATTAGATCCTATACATCTTGCAATGGAAGCCTTTTAATCCCTATTAAAGGGAAGAAGGGACAAAGCCCTTCAAGAAAAAAACAGACAGGCTGAAGGACACACCCCTGAAATCACTATAAAGGAAGGTCCGTAGCAGCGAGGGAGGCAAAAGTGTTTTAAACCTGGGGGGTGGAAAAGAACTTTTGTTAGAGCTGGAAGAGAACAGAACTAGGGGAAGTGACTGGGGTAAGCCTGGGGTAAATAAAGGTGGGCTTGACAAACTACAAAGAAGGCCAGCTTGGTGAAGAGTCTATTCAGAAACAGTTAGAGGCTTCAAAAGGGAGAGACTGGTGGAGAAGAAGAACCAAGAATACTTATAAGCAGGGATCCTGAGTTTTTCTAATAAAAAAATCCCCAATTTTTGGATTAAAAAAGTAACCCAAAATCCACATTTTTCCATGATCAAAATAAAACACTACTGTATATCAATTGGGGAGGGGGGTGTTATTAGAGAAAACTAGGATATATACTATATATATTTTTTTTTTAATTCCCAATTTTCAGATTTGAGCAAGTAACCAAAAATCCACATTTTTCCATGATGCCACATATATATATGTGTATATGCTTGTGTGTGTATGTGTGTATATATGTATATAAGTATATATAAGTGTATATGTGTGTGTGTGTGTGTGTGTGTGTGGCATCATGGAAAAATGTGGATTTTCCATTACTTGTTCAAATCTGAAAACTGCAGATTTTTTTAATCAGAGAAAACCAGGATCCTTGCTTATAATTGGGGAGAAAATCCAAGCTGAGAATGTTTCAGGGGTGTAGCTGTGTTGGCTTAAGGACATAGGCAGATAAGGTTCTTTGGGTAAATGCCATTTCTTTTATTAGACCAATTAAATAGTTGGAAAAATTGTTCTTTGCAAGCTTTGGGGTACAGAAGAAGGGTACAGAAGGGTGTTTGTACCCAAAATGTTTCAAAGCGCAATTTTTCTAACTATTTAGTTGGTCTAATAAAAGATATCACATTTACACAAACAACCTGGTCAAGCTGAGAATGTGGCATACTAGGGGGATGAGCAAAGCCACAACCTTGTCAACTAGATGCTCCTTCTCTCCAGCTACCAGCACAATGAGTAAACTCAAGATGTGGCAGGCAATTTAAGCAAGGACACCTGGGGAGAAGGCCAGAAAATGCAGATAACAGTTCACCTGTAACAAGGGGAAGATGTGAGCTATTATACACTCACCAGATGTCTCATGTAGCTGCTGCCTAAGTTCATATGTGGATGATCAGAATCATGCTGGGAGAGCAGTGGGTGTGATGCATCTTGACTTAACCAAAACTGTCTCTTATCACGTACTCATTAACAAGCTAAGGAAATACAGACTAGATAAAAGTACTTTAACCTGGATATGTAACTGTGCTCAGTAAGTAGTCCTCCATGCTCAAGGTCTAATTGGAAAGGGGTATCAAATGGGGTTCCTCCTGTGTATGTCCCAGGTATGGTATGATTTGAATGATGGGACTAAATGCACGTCTAGAGAAGTTGAATGGAGTGGCACTCTGGAGGTCAGGGCTAGGATACAAAATTATCTGGACTATAAAAATAATCCTGTGGATATGCATTTCAACAACCAGATGAAACTCAACAAGGACAACTTGGGATCTGTGGGCTACAGTATACCATAAGATCAATATGAACAAACTGTTGTACAAAAAGTCAGCTACATCCTAGGTTGTATCAATAGAAGTGTCACTTACAAATCAAGGGAAGTTAGTTGTTTCTTCCACTCTATTCATTGCTAGCAAGGCCTCATCTAGGTACTGTGTCTACTTTTGGGCCCCACACTTCAAGAAGCATGGAGAGAGATTAGAAAGAATCCAGCACAGGCAACAAAAATTATTAGTGTTCAGGAAGCAAAACTTATGACGGAAGACTGGAAGAACTAGGGTTATTTAGTCTGTTGACTCATATGCAGCTTGTGGTCCACTGTACCCCTAAGGTTCTTCTCTGCAGTACTGCAGTCTAGTCAGTTGTTTCTCAGTCTGTATTTGTGCATGTAATTATTCTGTTCCAAGTGCAGGAGTTTGCACTTGTCCTTGTTGAATCTCATCTGATTGATTGTGGACCATTTTTCCATTTTTCTAGGACATTCTGAATCCTGACCCTGCCCTCTAAGGAGTCTGCAACTCCATCCAACTTGGTGTCATCCACAAGTTTGCTAGATGTGTGCTCATTTGATCACCCAAATCATTAAAATATTACTGAACTGAAGTTTTGCTAGGAAGAGGCAGGATCCATCTGATGAAGAGAAGGAAGAGCATCTTCACAGACAGGCTTGCTAACCTAGAGAGCAGGGGTTTAAACTACATTTATCAGGGGATGGAGACCAAAGCACTGAGGTAAGTGTGGAAGTGGGTGACCTGGAAAAAACACAAGCAGGAGGGGGCAAGAGTGGAGGCCTTCTCATTCTCATCATGGTTGATGTCTTGATGGGTTTACACTATAAACCACCAGACCAGGAGGATGAGGTGTATGAAGCTTTCTTCAGACAGCTAGAGGAAGTTTCCTGATCACAGACACTGGTTTTCATAAGGAACTTCTATCACCTGACATCTTCAGGGAGGGTCATACAGCAGTGAAAAGGCTATACAAGAAGTTTTTAGAGAATGTTGGGGACAACTTCCTGGTGCAAGTATTGGAGAACCCAATGAGGAACTATGCTCTTCATGACCTGCTGCTCACAAACAAGGAAGAACTGGTGTGGAAAGTAGAAGTGGATTGCAACTTGGGCATCAGCAACCATGAGATGATTGAGTTCAGGATCCTGAAGAAAGGAAGGAAAGAGTGCATCAGAGTAAGGACCCTGGATTTCAGAAAAGCAGGCTTTGACTCACTCAGAGAACTGAGGGGCAGGGTCCCTTGGGACACCAGTCTGAAGGGGAAAGGAGTCCAGGAGAACTGGTTGCATTTTAAAGAAAACTTATTCGGGGTGCAGGAACTAATCATCCTGATGTGCAGGAACACTAGCAAGTGTGACAGATAAGACCAGTTTTACTTATAAGGGAGCTCTTCATTAAGAAAAAATAGAAAAGGAAAGCTTACAAGAAGTGGAAACATACAAATGATTAGAGAGGAGTATACAAGTATTGCTTGGGCATGTAGGTATGAAATCAGGAAGGCCAAAGCACAGTTGGAGTTGCAGCAAGCAAGGGATGTGAAGAGTATCAAAAAGGGCTTCTACAAGTAGCTCAGCAACAAGCAGAAGATCAGGGTAAGTGTGAGTCCTTTACTGAATGGGGAAGGCAAGCTATTGACAGATGATGCAGAAACAGTTGACATAATGCCTTTTTCAGCTCTGTCATCACAGACAAGGTCAACTTCTAGACTACTGCGCCTGGCAGCACAGTTTGGGGAGAAGGTGAGCATCCAACAGTAGTGAAAGAACAGGTTAGGGACCATTTAGAAAATCTGTATGTGTACAAGTCCATGGAACTGTATGCAATGCACCCGAGTGTGCTGAGGGAGTTGGCCAATGTGATTGCAGAGCCACTGGCCAATATATTTGAAAACTCATGGCAATCAGGAGAGGTCCTGGATGATTGTAAAAGGGCAAAAAGAGTGCCTATCCTTAAGAAAGAGAAGGAGAATCCAAAGAACTGCATACCAGTCATCCTCACCTCAGTTCCTGGAAAGATCATAGAGAAAGTCCTCAAGGAATCCATTTCTAACCACTTTAGAGGATTAGAAGGAGGCGAAGAAAGTGATAAGGAATAGTCAGCATGGTTTCACCAATGGCAAGTCATGCCTGACCAACTTATTACCTTCTATGATAAGATGACTGAATTGGTGGATGTGGGAAGAGCAGTAGATGTGGTATACCTTGACAATAGCAAAGCTTTTAACATGATCTCCTACAACCTTCTAAGCAAGCTAAGTATGTACGGGTTGCATGAATGGACTTTAAGGTGGATAGAAACTGGCTGGATCATTGAGCTAGGAGGGTAGTAGTCCATGTCTGGATGGCTAGTTAGCAGGTGGTCTCAAGTAGAGTGCCCCAGGTTTTGGTCCTGGGGCTGGTTTTGTTCAATAGCTTCTTCATCAACATCCTGGAAGATGGGATAGATTATACCCTCAGTAAGTTTGCAGATGACACCAAGCTGTGGAGACTAATAGATACACTGGAGGGTAGGGCTAGGATTCAGAAAGACCTCAACACATAGGAGGATTGGACCAAAAGAAAACTCATGAGGTTCAATAGGGACAAGTGCAAAGTCTTGTACTTAGGATGGAACAATCCCATGCATCGGTACAAGCTGGGAACTGACTGGCTAAGGAGCTCTGCAGAAAAGGACCTGGGGGTATACAATAAACAATAAAATGGATATGCGTCAGCAGTGTGCCCTTCTTTTCAAGAATACTAACAGCATACCAGTCTGCATTAGTAGGAGCTTTGCCAGCAAATTGAGGGAAGTGATTATTTATCTCTGTTCAGCACTGGTGAGGTCACATCTGGAGTATTGTCTCCAGTTTTGGGCTCCCTACTACAGAAAGGATGTGGACCCATTGGAGAGAGTCCAGCAGAGGGCAATGAAAATGGTTAGGGGGTGGTGGCACATGACTTCTGAGGAAAGACTGAAGGAACTGGGCTTATTTTGTCTGGAAAAGAAAAGACTGAGATGGGATTTAAAGCAGCTTTCAAGTACCTGAAGGGGGGTTCCAAAGAGGATGGTGGATGGATTGTTCTCAATGGTGGCAGATCATAGAACAAGGCGTAATGGTATGAAGTTGCAGAAAAGGAAGTTTAGGTTAGATAGTAGGGAAAACTTTCTCACTAGGAGGGTAGTAAAGCACTGAAACAAGTTACCCAGGGAAGTTGTGGAACCTCCATTCTCTGAGGTTTTTAAAACCTGGTTTGACAAAGCCCTGGCTTAGATGATCTAATTGGGCTGGTCCTGCTTTGATCAGGGAGTTGGACTAGATGACCTCCTGAGGTTGTTTCTAACCCTAATTTTCTATGATTCTATGAATTCTGTAGGTATTCTTGATCTTGACATGCAACAGGAACCAAATGGGAAGCTCCAAGTGAGGTGTCTGGGCCCTTAGGAGGAGCAGCAATTCAAACATGCAACTGTTTCTGGCATTCTACGTTGGCTTTAGGTGTCTCCCTGTTTCTAGGGACCCCAGGTTGTCCTTTGGAGGGACCTTTTGGAACACTTTGGTTCTGGCTCTAAGTGCCAAATCCACAAAAAAGATTTAGGTGCTGAATATTTTCAGTGCCAAAATCAAGCATTTAGGCATCACTAAGATCCTCAAGACTGGATCAGTTTTTCCCATAGATGGGTTGGCTGTTCCACCCCTTTCTTCCCCCAACTGTGTATCCCTTACCTGGGTGGTTCAAAGCCTTGCTCTAATGGATTTTGAATAAGCTGTACAAAATGGAACAGCTGCAACACAAGAGGCAGAAAACAACTTATCCCAGAATATACATCAGCCTGGTAGATAATGTGCTGCCCTTGCAGTAGACCCTGTATAAAGCCCTAGCTCATAATGCGGCAAGGTGTGGCAATGAAAATAGGTCTTCTGTTTTTCACCAAGTGACTTCCCCAGCACTTGGTTATTGAATATAACAGCATGAGTGTGAAAGTTTTCATGGCTAGGATCCCAAAATAGTAATAGTAGTTAGGAGTTTAGGGAGTATTTATATGTGCTCTGGGGTGGAAGGGGCACTTTAATTAAAGCAGCTCTTGGAGCCATTCTATTTAAAGTGCCTGCAGCTTCATGTGTATTTAGCATCCTGTACTTCAAAATGGTGATGGGGTGCTTTAACCAAAGCTCATTCAGCAACCTTTAGTAAAAGCACCCCTGCTGTCATTTTGAAGTGTGGGGAGGGGACACTGAATACACACGATGCAGATTAATCGAGTCTGCTCCAAAGCGTGCCAATTAGCCTGGCACATGTATAAGTGCTCCCAGGGCCAGATCTGAAAGAGAGCTCAGGACCTATAGTGGGAATTGCATGGAATCTAGGTACCAAAATTGTTTATCTCCATTGCAGACTACAACATAGCATGGAGAGATCCTGTTAGGTACTAGAAACAGGGTGAAGTTATATGTTACACGTAGACCATAATAAGGACTCTTAAAATGGGAGTGTCTGAACATTGATGTTCATTGATTCTTGCTAAGTGATCTCTGAGCATCTCAGAATTATGCCACTTTAGATGAGTGTTAACTCTAGGCCTTGCAACTTATCTCGTGTCTCAGCTCACTTTAGTCTGCTCCATGGAGATAAAATGAGCAACCTACAATCCTCTAGCATTTCAGGATTCACCTTTCCTAGCAACTTCCCTTCCCCCTGCTTCTGGCCTTTCCTAAGCAGGGATAAAATCCAGATGTCCTGGCTCCTAGCCATGCCACTACTTACCAACCCTCTAATGGCAAGTCAGACCTGTGCAGGCAAGAAATGGTATTAACCCTTCCCATGTGACTGCTCACAGCCACAGCACATTCCATCTTTAATATGACTTAACTTTCCACATACATAGCACAGTTTAAGTGTACCATGTAACTTCACCTGAAGAGTAGCTGCAGCAGCACGAGGTTCAGTGTAGGGTAATTTATTTTACTGAGAACTGGTCTGTAGCATCAATATAGCCTTAGTGTAAGTTACCCATTGCAACAGGTTGACAATGGGTAGGTGGCCTTTCATTTTTAAATGTAACTCATATTACCCCACTGTGTTTGAGGGTAGCTCTAAACACATATAATAAATACAATTATTATGATACTTATTTGTATATTTAATCTCATTAAGGATAGTACACTTTATTATCATGTAGAGGGAAAGAGAAAAGGTCACTGGATGACTACATGGCTTTGTAAAAGAGGAAGAATCACACACACACATGCCATAAAATCTCCCAAAATGTTAGAAAAATATAGCAGGAACTGAATGATATTCTGGGCTGTCTCTCTGCACTGAGAGGCTATTATAATGATAATTTAACACCTGTATCACTGGTTTTTGATAGTGCAACCTGTAATCAGAGTTTGAAGCAATTACTGTGGTAGTTATAATTTAAATTATAATTTAATATATAATAGCATTCTTTCTGAGGGGTTGGCTCACAGAATGTTTAATAGCTCACTAAAACCATGATTGTAAGAAGTGGGCTTTGCTGTACAGGGTGGCAAATGTAGCTTTTATAACCTTGAAAGGTAGCGAGGCTTGACTGAGAGTTGTGTATCCTGTACAAGATGTCCATCCATTGGCTCTATGATACTATAAAAAGGTCTCTCATGAGGCATCTTTTTGGTATTTTAATATAGAATAGGACCCTTAGACATGGCTAGTTTTCCTTTGGGCCAGGTTTTTGAATAATAATCAGTATAATCCAGGATATATGAAAATGCTGTGAGGAGAGAGTTTCATCAGTGGGACAGTATTGCTCAGAAAGAAAATCTCACAGCCAAGAACAGTTAACATTACTATGTTGTATACCTTTAATCTCTGCAGACTCATCAGCATTGCCAATGACTTCTGCTCAGGAAAAGTCAGGGACTGTAGGTATGCCATAGCACATATGTAGCCATTATGTTCTGGGGGAGAAGGAGCACAATGTGAGCATCATGGCCATTCTCTCTTCCTTGGAAGGTTTCCAGGGAAGATCCATATGTCCAAGTCTATGTCTTTATAAGTGTTCTTATGAAAAAGGGATGACCTGTCTCCTAGGTTATTACCATATTATCATACAGTACAATATTTATTTGTACATTGGGCTATCTCTACCTTCCCACAAGACAAGGTAGCTACAAAGACAGTCATATCTGCTTGATGCTAATGGGCAGGACTGAATGCAGACTGAAAACCTGGTTGTGAGGTTTACTTCCTCTCTCAGCTGCCCCAGGAGCAACTTTTTCTGTAGGGATGGGATTATATAGGAGACTGGGGAAAAGGTAAGTAGTGTGACCAGTGAATCCACAACTATCTAAGTCTCTGGGCATTGGGACTTCAGCATCTATATGCATTCCCAGCCACAGAAATTTTTGGTGAAGGACTTTTACTGACAGAAACTTATGTTCCTGAGGAATTTGGGGGCCTGCTGAGTTAGATGATACCTGAGTGGGGTTGTAAGGGTCTAAATTTTGGATTGAAACACATACAATCGTAGTTAAACACCTAAATCTTTTTTTGTGACTCTAACCATAGATGCTGAACTCATATTGATTTCAAAGTTTACGTCTTGTGTTGCTCCAACTGAGAGGACAAAGAGACTGCAATTGTTTCATAATTAAGGATCCTGTTATTTGTGGCATTAGAAGATATTAGTGTCTTATCCGATTAGGATAAACCTTCCTTTTGTAGTTTCTATTGATAAACAGCTTAAATTAGTCTCTGGAAAACGCAGGCAGGAGCTGGTTTATACATTAGTTTCTCAGCAAAACAGTAACAAATAAGTAGAAGAATTCTGTTTTATTTTTCAAACTTTTTTTCAAATCAACCATAAAAATAAATATCTTGGAATTGAAATGACTTCAACAAAGCTTCAAACACATGGTTATAATGGATCACACTTGTGCTAGTTATTCCCTAACCGGGCCCTTAGCCATATTATTTGCATTTTTTTCTTCCCTCACAACTATCCTTCTTATGTTCTTGTCAGAGCTATTACACTTGCTGTTGCAAAGAAAGGAGGCGATCTGTATTCCCAACATTCTGGGACAGAATAAAGGCGCAAACACTTCTGCACAAAGCTCCTTTGAGCTATTTAATTTACTTTCTGACAAAAGGGAAGATGACATTGAGCACTCAACAAAGAACAAAAGTTATTTCTTAAAACATGAAATACAGATGATAATTCAATCATTAGGAAAAATTCTATTATGTTCAGGAAAATTCCATTATGCCTTATTCAATATAGATTATGAACTAACCACAAGTAAAGAACTACTGTAACAGTGATGTTGGATTGCATTTTTTAAATAAGCCTACTTTACAAATCTACTTTTTAAAAGCAAGTCCCGCTCCTTCAATGAAAAAAGGAACCTGGACTAGGAATAAATAAAAGAAATATCAGCAGAGGAAACAATTGTTTTTCCTACCACATGGAACATTTGTATCTTTCTTTATATTTCTGTCTTAATACTTCCCTGGCTTCCTTTTTTTTTTTTTTAATAAAGATCAGGTAGTATTGATAGAAATTAAGTTACGTTTATGCAGCTGCTGGCCTAGAAAGGAGGGGAGCCTGGGTCCTGGCTAGACCTGGATCCCAATCTATATTTAGACTTTGGCTCACTTTATTTCTGGGTAGCAAAAGCTGCAGTACATCCACAAAGAGCATGTAGATAAACTTCAACTACTACTATGAATGCCCAGTCCGTGAGACTACATAGTCATGTGTACTTATCCACACCTAGGGCTACCTAGGGTTAATGCCACCTACATGGCATTTGTGGTACCTAGAAAATCAAAAGTGCCATGTAGATGACCAGGAAGGGAATGCAAGCTCACCTTTACTGGGAACAAGGACTGTGCTATAATATTATGCAATCCCCTGAGGACCAGTTTTGGAATTAGTATATTTGCGAGTTCCCTCCATTTTATTGTTAGGCTCATTTCATTGAGATACCTATGTACATTACTTTATATGAGTAGGCCCATAGCTAATGGACAAAATAGCTGATTAGGAGGAGCAATAGACTAAGGAACAGCATTTGGCTGTATGTGTGTTCACAGAAGTATTAAGTACAGTTATGAAGTTGCTATAGCAATTTCACTGAATGAATAAATTAATTAGATTGACAATTATTTGGGTAAAACAACATGTGCATACAGAACATAGTGCATTGAAGCTCAGTTATGCCTGTGACCCCTGGTGTACATAGAGTAAAAAAAACACAACTCTGGTTGAGATCTCCATGATGGACAGCAACCAGACAGCTGTTTCTGAAACCTAACACAAGATCCCAGCATTCCAGATTTCTTTAGTTTGAGTTGAGTCTGGCACTGTTTTTTTGGCTTCTCTGACATATTTCCTTGGCCAAGGTATTTTATTACCCCTTCCATGGAACTGAAACCTTCTAGGATCTAATTGCCCTAGGTCCACAGGACTGTTGTTGACTACCCAAAGCATATTAGTACCTAAGCCCTCCTCTCCTACAGCTCTCACCTCTGGGCACTCTGGTTTGCAATTTACTTTCCAGTGACATGATATTTAAGCACTGATTTTGCAGTTGGTTGAACACTAACTTTTCAGAAATGTGTCTAAAAACAATCACATTTTACTTCAGAAAATACAAGATATATAGGCTTATGAAAAAACAATAAAGTACCTACAAACATTTCCTTTGTCAGTTCATCACTTTTGAGTGTTCTATTTTATTTAGAGCAGTGGTGGGTGAGGAGGGGATTATGGGCAGACAAATAAATGAGAGATAAGATATAGGAGAGCATTGAAGTACAAGGTCATCTCTTTTTCCCAAATTTGAGCTGGCATCTAGTTCTTCTTATCAATCCCTCCCATATGTGTGTCAGTATTTGGAGGATCCTGATCCTATAGAATGGTATCTTCTTATCCATCTTATGTGAGCTGAGGGTCCTTGAACCTCTGGAGAAATCTGAGCCACTTAACTCACTCTCCCATTAGAGTTGGGGACAAGGCCCTTTGTTCTACTGGTTCTCTCTGCTGTTTTTAGAGGGCCAGGATCGGCATGGACCTTGCCATTCTTGGAGGGTCTGTACCTGTGCATATGCTGGGCTCCAGGGGTAGTGAAGCATCTGCCTCTTTCTTTACTCTACCTGTGAGTCAGCATTTGAAATAGCTCTGCTCCTTTACATGGGGAGCTGAGAATAGCTGTGCTAAAGCACATACCTAGAACACACACAGCTGAGCCTGAAATTAGGAGCTGAGAACATACTTTCTTTATACAGCACACAGGCTGTCAAATGCTGGCATTGGGGAGTATACATGAGATCACTCCCTGAGATTAAATGTGTAGTTCAGAGTTATTGTTTCAGGGTGTACTGGTCTCTAGGGAGGTGTTTTCATTCAGCAGTCATATGTTTGCTCAGATTGTCATGATATTTTGTTTCCCTTTGGGTGCTTCAGAGTTGGTTTATTGATCTACATTGGGGTCATTTAAGCTTCTCTTTCTCAAGGTACAGTTTTGCAAATTAAAGCACACTACCTAAATTTGACATATTCTACTAACACACCAGGGAAATCAGACCATAGCTTTGAATGGAGCCAATGACAGCAGTGCAGCTTACAGCAACTAGCCCTTTGGAAAGCAGAACTCAACAAAGAAATTAAGCTCTCAAGATAGGCACCAGTGTTGTAGTGCAGTAACTATAATTGCTGTAATTGCTTTATATTGCTTTTTTATAATGAATCTTCTGTAGCCCAGGTAACTCGGGTATATAGTCCCTTTCTCCAATTGAAGGGAATTGTTAGCTGGCAGGTGTGCAGTGGGGGAACTGCAGACCGCTCTGTTTCCCCCCATCCCTATAGAACCAGGCCAGGACAGTCAGGGGACTTAACTATATACAAATTTATTTACATTACCTTATCACAAGGAAAAAAAACATGGATATAAACATATGTACAATATATATATATATATACCAATATATATAGGATATATAAACAAATAGCATAAACAATACCCTCTGGGTAAAAGCTATAAACCTTATACCAGTTCTCCAGATACAGGTAAGTATCTGATCTGAAACAGATAATACCTAAAATAAACATAGATAGCCAACAGACAAACTATAGATAAGTATGGGTGAACAATAAATAAGCCACAAATAAACAACAGGTGAAATAATAGCAACAGGGAGTCCCAGCAGAGCCTAGGACTCTACTCATCTACTAATTTACAAACATAAGAGTTCACAAAATATAAGGCACAACATCACACCACTTATGGAGCAAGAACCCCAAAGATAAATTTAATCCCAAAGGGAAACCCCAATGCCCTTGGGCTTTTCCCAAGTCCTACAAGGAAGCTGGTAACTTTAAGGGGGCCCTCCCAATGGGACCTCTAATTTCAGGAGCCCTTTACTAACCAGGGGGGACTCCCCTCCCCTGTGGGCTGAATCTCTGAATCAAACAGGCCCCATCCCCCACCCGCTCTCCCAACCCTGTCAAAGGCTGCCCCACCCAGCTCCAGTGTCCTGGCTCTTTGAAGAAAAAAAAGCTCTGCACTCACCGGCTCCTGCCAGGCAGGGGTCAATCTCCGCTGCCCCCCCACTGCCCCTGTGTGGGGGACTCTGCCATGAGCCCCTATCCCTTTCCTGCTCTCCCAGTCCTGCCAATGGCTGCCCTGCCCAGCCCTAGCATACTGGGTCTTAAAAAAAAAAAAATGGTGGGGCAGCCATTGACAGTGGGGACAGTCATTGATGGGGCTGGGAGAGTGGGCAGGGGTCAGGGTGGTGCTCAGGGGGGCTGGGGGATCAGGCAAGGGATGTGGTCTGGTGGGGGTCCCCCCATGGTCCCCTCCCCCCACCTCCAACCCCCCCTCCCCCTACTTACTGGCATGGAGCCTGGGTCCAACTCCTTGCAGCAGCGAGTGGAGACTGCCCAAATCACCAAATCTCCAAATCTTTCTCTGAATCCTTTCTGAATCAATTCAGAGTCTTGAATTGATTCGGAGCTTTTTATTGTTCTCCTGATTCAATTCAGATTTGGATATTCAGCCACCAAATCAGGCCAAATCGCCTCTGAATTGAATCAGCACCCAAAGCTTCCCACAGCCATACTCCCCATCCCCTGCATGAGTATGCTTTGTGACCCTGAACTTTCACAGTCACATCTATCTATCCTAATCCTTCTGCAATTCAACAGTGTTACATCTAAACAGTGAATATAGCTGGAGTCCTTGTAGATAATTCTAGCTGGCTAATGTTCATTTCTGGGGGACAGTGTTAATGTTATATGGAGGTGTTTCCTAAATTTATAATTTTTTTCAAACTTTTTGATGTGAAAAGATCTTAATTTTCATTTTCTCTTTTCAGAAGTTTAAATTTTCTGAACTCAGTGTTGTAGAACAGAACAGATTACCACTAATACACCTCAACTCTGTGTTAATGATTTTTATTGTCCTTGACTATTACATTTGTCAGGTATGTTATCCAAGCCACGCACAGATTCTAGAAATCCGGGATCTCTCCCCACTTCTTGTTGTAGTTTGGGTGGGGAGAGGGTGGGGGAGCATTATTTTTTAATGAATCTTTTAGCTGAAGAAGTGAGGTGTTCATATCATTCTGAAGTCTGTAAGTTTGTAAGATTTGTGGTGCTTTAATCTCCTGCAGCAGTGAGTTCCAGAATTGGGGTCCAGTAGCTGAGAAAATCTTATCTACTGTGTTCATAAGCCTCTCCCTTGTGGCTGACAGCTCCTTTTTCCATAGGAATATAGCTGTCACAGGAGATCATGATATTGAAGATTACAACAATGTATGAAACTGATGCAAGACTCCCTTCAGTAAGACTGAACAGCTTGATGTGATACAGTATCAACTTAATGGCCTGAAGAAAAAAAGTTGATAATTTCTGAAATATGAAAATATAACATTTTAGTTATGTATGGACATGTGTGTGTACATGCATGCATGTACATATACTCATATAATTGAGGAGCTATACACACACATATTTCTTCTCAATTATATTCAGGAACTGCATCTGGACAGTTTTACTACATGACACTACGTAGTGCAAAGTTAGCAGTTGCTTCTCTAACATAACAGGTTCCAGGATTTAAGTAAATGTCATTTCTATATGCTTATGCTAATAGTAATCCAGAATGCATAAAATAAATGCTTTAAATAATTTCTCTATTGAAAATCAATATTTTGTTCACTTATTATAGGCACAATATATGACATAAAATGGAATAAAATCTGTATTGCATTTCATTCAAGGACACTATAAGGAGCTACAAACAATGCAGAACCATTTTAACTCCTCAATCTTTTATGAAAGACTTGGAAGATTTAAGTCTTTTAAAACCACGTCCATATGCCATCTGCATACATTTTATATTTATTGTGATTGTGATCATCTAGGGAATAGTGGTATTGTGGGCAATATGTGCTCTATGTGGAAATAAGCAAATAGAAGCTCTGTAACTAGAGAGATTAAACAGTAATTGCTACTTTTATCTTTTTCATTCTTTAATATAATATTTTGATCCTATTTAGTGTTCTACAAAGGGGGTTATATGGGATTATTGTCAGCTTTTGAAAAGTCCATTTAGGGCCTATAATTAGGAAGAAGCACGGAAGGCCACCACCGAAAGATTGGCTTTCTTTTTATTTGAGTTGGTGGATTATGCTTAACCTTTTCCAATACTGGGTGCTATTTTGACTGTAACAATATAAATTATATAATGTTGCTCAAAGGGATTTCATTGAAAAGTTCAACATCATGGTTCATCTGGAAGTGTGACTGTCAAAACAGATGCTTTTTGCAAAATAAGTGATCACTTTTGTCAATTCAAAATGGGCTAGATCATGACTTGGATTAGGCAGCTGGTGGACCACTGTGGGACTCCCACTAGAAAAGCAACATTTTGCAGAAGGAGACATCTCAGAAAGATCATTTTCTCTTTGATTGATTCCCTTCCCATTTCTGGGGCACTGTCTGCAGGAGCAAACTGTTGACCCCTATCATTTTATGCAAAGATGCTTCCACTTTGCAGGGTAGTAAGGGTGAAATATGGTGCAGTGTGGGAGCATCTACATGTACCACTATGGTGCCATTGTTACTGTGCTGTCTTTTAGTACTTCCTCTGGGAAGTACTAAAAGACAGCACAGAAACAACCTGTACTGACTGCACTGGGCATAACGCACATGATTATTTTTAGGCACTATGTCACCGTAGTGATGTGCTATAACAGGGAAGCACATTCTACAGCAGTCTCGCATCTCATGTAGGTGCACCCTGTATCAACTGTTGGTCCATATTAATCTCTGGAGTAAATCTTGAAATTTAAAGACTTACACCTATAATGAAAAGAGCACAGTATTTACAGTATACTTTCCCTCACATATAGTCTTTTCCTGATAATTTTATCATTTAATTTTTTTTTCTTTTAACAAAAATCAGTCTTTTAGAGACCACATTCCTGATTCTCCAATGCATCTTGGGTAGCGATTTACAAAATCATGCAAGGTGCAATGGGCACGTGGAATGCCTCCAAACCAAAGTGGAAGTTATTCTCACCCACTTTTTATGGGTGTAAAAGACATTAATAGATGTCAGTGGGGAATCAAGATCTGAAAGGCAGTATTATTTAGCATTTTGGAAAAGTGTGAGCTCTGCATGCAAAGGAAATGTGAACAATAATTTCTCATGGAGATGGTATGCACATGGAAGAAAAATGAGAACTAATTCATGTTTCACTGAATAAATCTTCATGCTGTTTCTGTCCTCTGACTCTATGCCTTGAGAGAGACACTAGTGTTTACTCCTATTATTTACTCTAGATATTCAGGTGCTGCTTCTCCAAACTTGACTAAACCTGATGTCACAGGTAACCTATTCATTTTCCTTTGTTCAAGCTCACTGAATGCAATACTGCATTTATAAAGGTCAATGTGGAATTTGTTTTCTTAAGGAAGAGCCTTGAGCATAAAGGGTCATGAATTGTCAGGGGAATCACATACCATAGTGTGGTTGTCAGTTTGAAAATGACAGTAGAGGTATATTGTCTACAGTTATTTAGCAGGTTGTTTATATATTTACTCATAAAAATAAACAGGTCCATGGTTTTCAAAAGTGACTAGTTATATGGAAACTTCAGATTTCAGATACTCAGTGTGAAGATTCATAAACATGCCCGAAGTTGGCATATTTAAAAAATGTGAATGGCTTTAAGAGTGCCTCAGGTAGGACACCCAAAAACGTATTAGTCACCAAAAATCATTAGACACCTTTGAAAAGGTTGGCCTAGTTTTGGCTGCTTTACTCAGTAAAGTGGTGAAAGTTGCACTGCAAGGCAGATATATTATTTTCACCTCTCTGTCTAATAATTTCCAAGAAAAGGAAAACTAAAACAGTGTCAAGGCTCTACATTAGTTCAGGACTTTTAGGGACAGGCTGCTCAGAACCAAAGAATATTAAACAGAATCCCCGGGCACGTGAGAGTGTGTTAAGGATGGAATAAGAAGCCTTAACTCTGTAGTTCCTGGCTTTTGTTGGATTATTTTTACACAGCTTTTGTGTTTAAGAAGGATTATAGCACATATGGTCAATAAGATCACACAGTCTTTTCAGACCTCTATAATACATAGAGGTGAAATGAAATGAGTTAAGGATGGAGAGAAAGCTGCATCTATCAGTTTCTTGGCTTTTGTGGGTTTAAATGAGAACCCGTTACATTTTTTTAACAATGCCATCCCCATTATTTTTAACGTTAATGGAAAAAGAGGAAAAATAACACAGAAAAGAATAAAGAAAATCTTACACTAAAAGGACCTGATCCGCTTTCAGTGGCAATCATTGTTCAGTTCTTCCATGGTGATCACAAGAGACCCTTCAGAATTATTATGATCGCAGTTGAAGTGCACAAGATACTGCCATTTAATTTCACCGAGAACTTAATGGGACCATTATGGTTCTTCCATTGAAATCATAATTATATGTTCTAAAGTCATCATGACATATTGTGCCAATACATACTACTAAGGAAATCCTTCATGCACAGATCATTGACATAATAGACTATTATAGTTCTTTTAGTGTTGCTATGGTCTACTGTATCAATGTCTACTGAGAGAGACTTTAATGCACTGATCTGCACACCTAGGGTAACTCCACATAATAAAAACCTTTATGAAGTTTTTGAAAGTAAGCAATTATTCTGCATTGCACTGTTCATTTTATTTACAAGTGCCAAAATTATTAGTATACTCTGCAGACAGATATGGCATTCAAAATTTCACTTAAAATTTAAACTATCTTTGTTTTAATTGACTGCAAAAGCCACCAAAATGACTTTGAATTTTTACACTTCTTCTGTTTTTATAAAAAACCAAAGAATAGGAAAAATGGAGCTTTTTCCCTCTCTTTTTTTGCAGGCAGATCTCATTATTGTCTATAACATTGCACTTAGAAACTTCAGTAATTGGAATTGAAGATATATTAGATTAAATAGGATATCATACAGGATCCTTGGTTCACTGAGTTGAGTGTTGTTTCCAGTACTAATGGAAAGATCGAGAAATGCTGCAGTTGGCAGTCATGCTCACAGGTAGTTTTTTCATAAACCCCATTACTTAGAAGCTGGATTATTCCCTCAGGCATAAGGATTCTGATCCCATGCAATTAAAAAAAAAAATAACCTACTGTAATGTATCTCTGAGTTATTAGATTAGATAGGAAGTTAAATAAAACTGACAAAAATAGTTTAAGCAACCTATTTGTCTTCTTGTAAAATACCTTTGAAGAGATCATAATTTCTTTGTGCTTAATTTTTCAAAAAATTTTGTAGGTGTATGTTTGTATGTGTGTTTTGTTTAAACTTTGCAACAATCAGCAGATGGACGGCATTGTTTCCTTTCCTTGATTGGCTGAGTACCAAAGGGCTTATATCCATTTATGCCTGTCACTATCTGTCTGGGTTATACAGGTTGTTTCCTTATTCAGTAACGTTCCATAGAGATCTGTAGAGTCTGTCCCCAGGGATCCAGTTATAGGTCTAGGTGTATGGTGCTATGCTGGCTTGTTGAATCTGACATTTCTTCCAGTGATTAATAAGACTGATAAAATTTGATTCCACAAATATTCACAGAAGGTGAGCACAAAGGAGCATAAGTGTGACCAAAGCAAATGTATTAAAAATATGAACAAATATTCATAGAAAATATTCTGCTGCTTTTTTCTATCTGTAATTAAGTAAAAAAAAAAAAATCTTCCTAGGCCAAATATTTATATGCCACAATCAGGTTTTTTTTTTTGGACTAAGATATAAGCACCTGAAAACAAATGTAGAATAAAAATGTACATGATTTCTTATTTATAAATGTGTGTGGCAGTGCACTGTGTGTGCCTGCCACTTTAAGGGCCTGGAGCTGGCAGCCTCCAGGTGCCTGATGAGGGCAGCCATTTTGAGGCAAGGGCTGCCTATATAAACAAGGCAGTTTGGCTATAAGAGGCCAGGTAGCAACATTGCCTAGCTGAAGGGCTGCTGAGATCACCTGGAGGTAAGGGGGAGTTGCAAGGGGATGGTATGGAGGCTCCTGGTCCTGGGCTTGATCTGAAACTGCACCCTGCCAGGAGTGGGTGGTCTGGTGGGGCTCTCAGTGGTGCGGGAGCCCCCAGGAAATGCCAGGCCAGTTATCACCCTGGTGAAAGGTGGGTTGGGGCGCCTTAACCCCTAGCTCCCACAACCAGGTGGGTAACCCTGTTAGGAGGGGCCCAGAGGGCAGACACTGAGAGAGTGATTGTGTACAGGGCGTGGTGCTGCGGTTGCCCCTGGGAGAAGGGAGTAGTGGCATGGTGAGGCCCGGATAGAGAGTGAGGGGCTACAGACCCAGCCTGAAGGAGAGAGTACCCTTGACTGGCCCAAGCTGGGGCCAGGATCAAGAGGGTTAAAAAGGCCAGAGGCCCACCATGAGGGACGCCCAAGAGCCGGGGGCCTGGGGTCCTGGCTGGCCTGGAGGTGGGCCAGGGCAAGTGGCCGAAGGTCCCGGGGGGACCACACCTGAGAGGGGAAAGTAGCTTTGGGGGGGCTAGGTCGCCTGGATGATGGTGGAAAGGCCACCTGATAGGAGGGGATCATAGAGGGGTCCTGTATGGATGATTCTGTGGCTGAGTGTGGGGACAGTGACTATGTGAACACCATGATGCCATCTGCGAGGCTTGGGCTGTGGTATTGGGGAGGTAGGAGCCGCAGAGAGTGCCCCCTGGCATTGGGGCACTAATGGGTAGCCTCCTGCTTAATTGACATATTAAATGAATCAATTAACATCAAAGGCGTGGCGGACGAGATAGGCGGGCGGTTGCCCAGAGACAGGTGGGCGGGCCGTGGAGCGCGGCCCCGAGATGGCCCCCTGTCACAATGTGCAAAAGGAATTTTCTTTAATAAAAATATAATTTGAGCTAATACTGCTTTAGGATAACTGGGTACGAGGCTACTTCGTCTCCTTCCTCTATCCCCCTGGTTGAAGCTGGACAGCCAAGAATACAAGAGTAATGGAGGAAAAAAGAGAAAAAGCAAGAGGGTGACTGACTGTAGCTTAACACTTAAGGAACTCTGCTGTGGGTAGGGAAACTGAGCTTCAGGTTTTTGGTTTTAGGATTGTTTCTGTTTTTTATCCAGTGTCTGTCTAAAATATGTAAAAAATCCCAGAGACCAAAACCCAGGGCTCCTTACCATCTTACTGCTTAATTGTGCCTAGATTCCACACTTTAGATTAGATTATTGCTTTCTTTTTCCCCATCTAAGGCCTAAACCCCAATATTATCCCCTGGCATCCATCTCGACTGCAGGGCTTGATTTGATAGGTATTCTCAGAACATACCCACCCAAGCAGGCTCTAAACAAAACATGTAGGGGATGTTGGTTGACAGCACCCTATGCTTTATAGCCCATGGGCTAGAGCACTCACTTCAGGTGAATGAAACAGCTGGGCTCAAGTCCTTATGTGAACTGAAGATACTTCTCCACCTCCCCAGCCATCTTTCCTAGTCATGCTGAAACTATCATGCCTTAGAGAAGGGAGAGATGAGGGAATGCATGTTTTATGAACCCTAGCTGCTCAGCACTGTTAGCTCTTGATGCTGTGTACATTCTCAGTAGCAGAAATGGAAGGGCCTAATGGACTTAATCAGCAGAAACTTATACACTGAAAGACTCTAGGCCTCTCCAGGCTTAGCCAGTGGCTAGGCCAGCTTTATATGAAGCTCTAAAGATTGCACTTAGGCAACCTAAATTCTACTGAGGAAATTGTCTCCTTTGTCAATCTAGCCCTGATAATCTAAAGTCAGAATGCAGATGTGGAGTAAAGATCTAGGTGCAAATTTTCTACGACTGGTGGTGTTCAGATTGAAAAGCTCTCTCTGTCATAACCTTTTCTAAGCTAGGTTATGGTAATGCCACTCAGGCCTTGATTACAATAATGATTTTTCCTGTGATGTATTTACAGCAATGCAGCTGCAGCATTTTAAGTCTCTAGTATGCATATACTCCACTAGCGTGAGCAAAAATTTGCACTAGTACAGTTTACTTCTATTTCAAACAAAGTTAAACTGTTTACAGCAGTACATCAATAGTTGCAATCCCTATTTTAAACTAGCACAAAGTCAAAAGTACTTTGGTGCAAACATGTCAATGCAAAAACCCCCAAAACCCATAATGTAGCAAGCCTTTGACAATGTTGTTTCTGTTTATCATATGCTACTGTTATTTATTTTATTATATGTTGTTATTGATTTATTTTATATTTATTTATGATTTAATAATCATTGCCACGAACAACTTGTGCCTCCTGAGGCTGGGGGGGCACAGCAACTGCCTGCAGGCGGCAATGTCAGCAGCGGGGGCATGGCATTGGTAAGTGGGGACTGCTCACAGGTGGCCACGGTGATGTTAGTGGTGAGGGCAGGCCAAGCGGGGACTGCCTGCAGGTGGCTGCAGCAGTGTCAACAGTGAGGGGGGTTGTGGCAAGTGGCGAATGTCTGCAGTGTTGCCAGTGGCCAATCTCAGGGGGGGCATGTGCCTCCTGTGCCCCAACTATGCGTCGCCTATGATCATTGCTATTTAAAAACTTTTCTCCCTACTGTCCCTTACTAGCATATGATGAGGTGAAGTGCTGCTTACAAATGCTTATGAAGCTCTGATTTAGTTAGTCTGTGAAGTGCAAATCTACCCTGCCTTCTGTTAACTGTTTGCCTTAAACTAGACAATTCCTTCAGTTCAGTAGTTGCACTAACAGGTGATGGCTAGAGAACAATATTTAGAAATTTGCTTTTAGAAATTGCCTTTTAGGAAGACTAAATATTGCATTAGAACAGTGGTCCAGGGGAACAGGAAGGGTTAATTTGTTTATAAAGTCTGTTTGTGGCAACAGTCTAGGAGAAACAGCAAGGATATTCACATTCTTGGCATTGTAGCATGCAAGGGCACATCCATATGAGTTCACATGTGCGTTTCCCTGGAGAGGAATAGAAGCAGCACAACATAGTTGTGCTGCTGCTACTTGTCCTTGAGAAACAGTCTTGCACATGTGGTCTGGCACTTGGCAAATTGTCTTGGGTGGGGTAGGAGAGGCTCAGGCCAGCACCTGAGCTGGCTTAATCAGCCTTACTTGGGGTACTGGGGGCCTTCTGGGGCTGCAGTGGTGATGATCTGGGCATGCGGAGCCTGGCTGGCAGCTTGAGCATGGCTGTAGCTGGCCAAGCTCAGCTTCCAGGAAGCACACACTGTAGCCCACTTGTTTTAATCCATGGTTTTTCGATACCAGGATTTCCTGGTATCGAATTTTTGTTCCGTGCTGTGAATATGCAGTGTGGAGTGCATGTGAACAGGTTCTATCTCAAAAGCCTTTGAAGCACCACAAAGTGCACGTGTGTGTTCATCTGGACACACCCCAAGCATCCAAGATTAGCATACAGACAGGCACATACATCCCAGGAAATTGGAAATATGCAGTAGTAACACAACCACAGCATTCCCTTAAGACCCAAAACAAGATGGGAAGATGCAGGATCAGCATCAGATCACAATGATCAATCTGTAACCTGGTGAAAAGCATCTGGGATCCCTGGTTTTTGGGGGAATGACCTGGGATTTAGCTAACTAAATCCCTGGGTGTTGGTGTCACCATGGACATAGCCTTTCTGGACTTTAAGAAGGCCTTTGACACTGTCTCTCACCCCATTCTCATTAATAAATTGAGCAACTGGCATTGATGCCTACACAGTTGGATGGGTCAGAAATTGGCTGATGGGGCACACCCAGAGAGTGGTGGTAGACGGGTTGTACTCAACCTGGTGGGCTATGAATAGTGGGGTCCCCCAGGGCTCGATCCTGGGGCCTACACTGTTCAACATCTTCATCAGCAACTTGGACGAGGGGGTGGAAAACACGTTGTCCAAGTTTGCTGATGACACCAAGATGTAGGGAGAGGTAGGCATGCTCAAAGGGAGAGAGAGGCTGCAATTAGATTTAGACAGACTACAGAAGTGGGCAGATGGTAATAGGATGGGCTTCAATGTAGATAAATGCAGGGTGCTGCACCTGGGGAGAAGGAATCCACAGCATACATACAAGCCGGGGAGCTTCCCCCTTGAGAGCACAGAGGCGGAAAGGGATCTTGGAGTCATTATTGACTCCAAGATGAACATGAGCCGCCAATGCCAGACCGCAGCCAGGAAAGCCAGCTGCACCTTGTCGTGCAACCAAAGATGCATCTCAAGCTGGTCCAGAGAGGTGATTTTTCCCCCCCCCCCCCCCCCACGCGATGTTGGTCCGGCCTCAATTGGAGTACTGCATCCAGTTCTGGGCTCCGCACTTTAAGAAAGATGTGGCCTGCCTTGAGAGGGTTCAGAGGAAGGCCACCCACTTGGTTGAAGGACAACAGGGCAGACCCTATGAGGAGAGGCTGAGGGACCTGAACCTGTTCAGCCTCAGCAAACAGAGGCTGAGGGGAGATTTGGTGGCTGCCTACAAACTCGTTAGGGGAGATCAGCAGCAAATAGGAAGGGTCCTATTCCCCCCAGCAGCACCTGGGGTGATGAGGAGCAATGGCCAGAAGCTGCTGGAGAAGAGGTTCAGGTTAGAGATTAGGAGGCACTATTTCACTGTTAGGGTGGCTAGGATCTGGAAACAAATTCCTAGGGAAGTGGTCCTTGCTCCTACCTTGGGTAAATTTTAAAAAGAGGTTAGATGAACACTTGTCTGGGGTCATGTGAACCCAGCGTGTGCTCCAGCCAGTGGCGGGGAGTCAGACTAGATGATCTATTTAGGTCCCTTCTGATCCCAAACTACTATGAAGTTATGAAACTATGATCAAATTAGGAGACTGGGAATGACCAAATTAAGGTACCAGCAAATGACCAAATTAAGAGGTATTCGCATGATGATTTGAAAAACAGAGGACAGGATGATGACCACATGCAAACCAATCGACAGTATCCAGAAATGAAAAGTCATCAGGAGAAAGAAAATACAAACAGAAGGATCACCAGGCAATGATTTGCCATTGGCCCCAACCTCCAAGGTTGCTGATGTCCTCATCAGGAAACATGAGAGATTGATACAAGCAAGAGCCATGAGGTGGCATTTGCATACTGGCCAGATATACGGTGTCCTTTTGAAACCCTAGCATTGGTAAATAAGTAGGACTGCGTAGTAATTTTGCACGCTTTGCCCGCACAAGTCTTCTTTGTTATCACTGTGTATTAATAAAATTCTCTTATTATCGAATGGAAGTGTCATGGTCAGTCTCACTCAGAAAGGTTGTGCCCACTCACATTGAGGTATCAGACCTGGTTTGTAAAGCCAGTGCCAAAACAGGCAATAATGGTAGATCTACAATCATGTCTATTTTGCAGCTCCCATGAAAAGAGAGAAATGCAGATTAACTTCACATACAATATGTTTCTGAGAGTGAAATTAATTGTTTTGCTGCCTTTTACTTTAATAGGAATCGGTTCTGACTCATAAAACATAATGTACAGATAGTGCAGGGCCCATTCAAATTAATATATATAGAAAACTTCAATAGATAAGCACCTCCAGCTAACTGAAACCCATGACTATGAAAATTTTTGTTTTTTTTCCAAATTAACTGACTAACCTTCAGGTGGAGATTTAGTTGGAAAGATAGAATAACATTTTTTTTATTCATATATACATAATGCTAGTCACCATGGCAGCCTGATGTAGTGAATGAAAAATAAATGAAGTTCTCATTTACTTAGATCCATAGATCAAAAGTTTCCTCACAACATAAATAATTTGTAAACAAATTAAACCAGAAAGAAAAATATTAATTAAAACTGACCACATTTGAAACAAAATAAATGGCTACAAAAGTATTGGACTATACTGTGAAGCAGGCCAATGCACTCTAACAGATGTACCCTGAATAGCAATTTTAAAGGGCTCAACTATAGAGTCCTTCCACCAGTTTTATCTTCCAATAAGCAGGGTATATTAACTTAAAGCTAGCTTGCATATCTGTGCATTATATTGTAGTCATTGCTTTGACTGCTCTGTAATTGTATGCAAAGTTTCCTGATTTTTTTTTTTTTCCTTATTCTTAGAAAATTTTTCATACATTTCATAGACATTAGGGCTGGGATGGACCTTGGAAGATTGTTGAGTCCAGCCCTGTGCCTCAGGGGCGGGAAGTCAGCTAGTGTCAAAGGATCCCAGCCAGATAAGTGCCCAGATCTTTCTTAAAAGTCCAGAGTAAGTGCTTGCACCACCTCTGGAGGGAGTCTATTCCAGGCCTTGGGGGTTCGGACAGTAAAGTTTTTCCTTATGTCCAGCCTGAAACCGTCTTGGAGTCTGTGACCATTAGACCTTGTCATCCCTTGGTGTGCTCTAGGGTGTTCCTCCAGATCCTGATGCACACCCCTTATATACTTATAGGCTTTTCACTTAAAAGGCAAAAGCAAGAACACTCTAGTTGTCTTAAATGTCATAACATATATGCAAGGGGCAAGAATGCCTGTGGCTGATATAGTTTGTCTCAATTTGTTCCAAAGCAAAATAAAACCTTGGAAACCTTGATTTACCCCCTCCCCCCACTTGAACATTATGATTTTCTGACTATTTGATTTAATTTCATAGAACACACACACACAAAAAGGAATTTTGCTGAATCCCATATACAAAGTAGCATAAGCAGGACAATGAATTATTTAATATTACTCTCAGGGATCTCTCTGAGCAAGTTTGGTGGGAAACTGGAAGATAATAATTCCTTTTCTCCATCTAAAAGATGAGAGGGGGAACATTCCCTTTTTCTTGATGAGGAAAACAAGGCATATCTAGAAGAGGATCTGACATGTGCCTGACTAGAGAATTTCTAGCTGTTCCAGCATTCCCATCAGTAATTTGAGAAGTAGCAGCAATTGATGACAGGAAGAGAAGAAACAGCTTGGAGTCTGGTTCTAAGAGATCACAGAAGTGAATCTACTAAATACTGCTCTCCTTCCCCTTTGTGACAGAAACCTCATAAGCAGCCTACTTTCCTTTTTTTTTCTGGGACAAGCCAGATAGGTAACATGTGATAAGAATTCCAATTAAGCTGTTTTGGAACATCTTAAATCTCTAAAAAATTGACCTGGAAATTTTATTATCTCCTGAGGAAGTACTGCTGGCTAGTTCCACAAATTTCATTTGCTTTTTACATTCTCTGTAACTCTGAGTGACAGCAGTTATAAGCAGGAGGTAGAAGAGCTATCAAAGAGGGGTCCCTACTCAATACTACACCTATTCACACACAGATGTACATACATAGATTTTTCTTAATTTGCTGAGGCCTGCATGAAGACATGAAATCTTTTCAAGTTCAATAAATCGTTTCTTATTTCTCCAAAGACTTAAGTACTGTGGTGATATAGTTGATATAGTATATGATGTAGATACTTTGTCATTTTCTGCTATCTTCTTTTTATGTCCCAATTTAATACAACATCTAGACCTTTGCTGATATTTTTACCCAGAAAGAAGAGAGCCTGAACCTAATTAAAAAAAAAAAACAGTTCTATTATGTTAAAATAATAATATCAGCATGAACAGGTAGCATAACTTCATTATGAGGAAGGTATTAACAATCAGTATGACGATGCCAGAGCCACACCTTGGTTCACAATAAGAATAGTCAAAATTAGTGAAACCAGTTGCATCTAATTGTATCTGGATCTTTCTATCATCAATGAATGTGTAGGGGTAAGAAGGCAAGATATCATAATGAAAACTGCATGGTAAGTTTAGACTTATCCATAGCTTCAGGATCTTTTAAATGATGAGTATAAGAAACACTGACAGAAAGATCATTGTGAATATTGGTAACAGTAGGTGTCAAATGCACAGGGGCTGTACTTACCTTTGCTGAAAAAATAATTGCAGATCATGCTTAGATGTGGAGATACTGTTCTAACAGATATTTGAAGAAAAAATATTTGTTTGAGCACACATGTACGATTGTTATAATGTTTTTTTTTCATATTCTGAACTAACACTGGCTATTATTTTCTTATGGTTGTAATTGTTGGAGAAACAAAGTCAACCACCATATTAGGCTCTTTACAGACCAGAAATAAAGACCACCCCACTCTGTTTTGCAATAATTACAATCCACATCACAGTGGAAACAACAGTTGAAACAGATTTGTATCCCTGTTTCAGAGGGATACAATAATTCCCATTGTAATCATGAGTATGTTGTCTATAACTCTAATAAAGAAATAATTCTTGGAGCAACCCAGATGCCAAGTGTTGCAATGATTATTGTGGTACACCTAAGGCTTAATATCTCCAATGTATTGTGGGAATTGGAGGTTGATCCAGTTTACCACTGAGGGTGCATTTGGATTAAGGTATAAACTTCAAGCAAATTATGTTGCTTAGAGACATATTGGTATATTGAGTGGTGAACAGACTATATGTTTTCTAAATAATAGCCCAATCTAAACAAAGCTCCTGGAAGCTTTAATATAATATAATATATGATATTGTAATATAATGCTCCTGGAAGCAGTGGGGCTGATTCTTCATAGGCCTGGGAATATTGTGGTATGGCTCTTTTCATTTAGAAAAGAAATCAATTGGATTTAGATGCTGGAACATATTTGAGGATCTGGGCCTGAGATTCTGTGGTGATAAGCATGGTAAAAATAATTGAATGGAATAACATACAGTAAAAGCTTTGCTATTTGGCATGAGTGGGGTAATGGGGGTGCTGGTTATATAAAAATCGGGGTTACCTGAGGGAAGGGGTTTTCGGTCAGATGCAGGGGCGGAGGCATGTGGAGCAGAGGCAATGCAGGGTGGTGGGTGGCACTGGCAAGCTTTACCTGCCACATGTGAGCTCCACTGCCCTCTCTTCCCCTCCCTTCCACCCCATGCCTGGCTGGCCAGACAGAAATTCTGATTAATACAGTGTTCCAGTTACTTAAAAGCTGGTTAACACAGCTTTTACTGTAGAATGGAACAGAATAGAAAAGAAGTTAGGAAACATTTCAACAAGAATGAATTAATTATCACAATTTCTAAGATAGGATAAATCATTATAGTTCCTATTATACAGATGAAGAAACTAATACTCTAGTAACTTTGTGAGCCTTAGCTTTTGGGTGCAAGACTTGGACACACAAGGAAGAACTCTGTTTCTCCTCATGGGTGTATAACTGCCCCCATTATATTAATAGGTATATGTCTGCACATCTCCATGTGGTGACCCTATTCCTATAATTTATTCCTATAATTATTCCTACAATTCCTGGAAGTGACATGACTAAAGAAAATAATAGAATCATTCCTACATGGTAGTTGGGTAACTCAGAGTACATTTTAGGGTATGTACAAGCATTACATTTAGATCACCCTAACTAGGTTTAAGACAACCTGTAGGGCAAACCAGGTTTAGGGCAATCTAAATGGCCCAACACGCAAGCGTCCACAGGGCTAAAAGCATCCTAAAAATGCACAAAGGGTAAATGATAAAGGGTTGACCTAACTTATCAAGGGTTATCCTGACCTAGTGAATACTTGTATGCAGTTCTCCTGTACTTACCCATCCAATCCTATCCCCCCACCTTGGCCCCAACTCTGACTGGGCTATTCCCCACCCCACTATTGCCCATGGACTGAGTAGAACCCTCCACAGACCTCCCAAACTCCCCCTGCCAGCCAATCCCCTCCAATCCTGCTACTCCAGCTCCTCAGTTCATTTAAACCTTTGACTGCCTGCACTTCTCCAACAAGCAGCAAGTGCCTGTAGGCATTACTCCCAGCTCCAGTTTAGGCAGGTTAAAATAAACCACCCACATGTAAGCCAGGTCTCATGAATACTTATTCACATTTTGGTAGTTTAGTAGGTGAAACAGAATTTTGCCCTGATGAGCACCCACAGCTCTAAGTGAAGTAAATGATAAAACAGCGAGTTTGTGGCAGAACTGAGAACAGGTTGCCTTTTTCTGTCAGTATTGCAAAGGAGATTTTCTCTTCCTCTTCCTTCTTCTTTTCAAAACACTCCACATGCATTTTACAGATCTGAGATTAGAATCTGGCTTTTGTAGTGAAAGATACTTTTATCATATTATGTTCTGTGTTTTATAGTTTTCATTGTGCTGCCTGGAAGGAATTTCCAGCCTGGAAGTCTTTATTTACCATAGTCTCTCACTAACAGCCTACTTTTTATGTCTTCTTTTCTACTATGATTAAGAGTTTACTTTTGTATTTTTGGGTGCTTGAAGCTATAGTCATGGCAACTCCTTTAACAACTCCCGTATATATCTCTTGACATTACATGCATATTTGTGTTTGATCAAATTTTCTTATGGGTAGGCAGTGGATATAATATGTAGGTGTACTTTTTCTTTATGTTGCACTGTCATTAAAGAATTCACTTCTTTTGGGGGTGTGGAAGTCTCTGCCAGACTAGTTGACTGAGTTGGACTAAAGGGAAAGAAATATTTTTAGACTTCAGACTTGGGAATTCACTCAAATGAAAAGAATAAAAAATAGGATTTTTATCTCTTCAAGCTTTTTATTAGTACTTGTTCTGCCACATGAGCATTATGACTGATCTAATTGGTCCAACCAGTGCTCCTCTTTTTCTACAGACCATGGCTTTATCTTGACACTAGAAACAAATCAATATAGATAGCTTTCAGAACTGGAATGCTAAGAAGAAACGTAGAAATCCTGGAGAACTGAAGTATTGAAATGAATAAAGCCAAACCTTCCTATGGAAGAATGCATTCTTCCAGCAATTTACAGATGATATTTTTTTTCTAATCTGAGTGGCTTGCTGTGGTGGAAAGGAAAAAATATTAGCCAATATAACAAAAACAAATAATTTGTCTAAATTAAAAATTTGGAATTAAATATTTTAATTAAATAGTATTTGCACATGCTACTAGAATCATAAATGATGGGCAAAGGCAAATTGTATAAATTTTCATAAATGACATATTAAGTTGTATACAATGCTTTTAGTCATGGTGCCTCTGAGATACTAATGGGGCTTGAGAGAATGTTACCAGGATGTATGGCATTCTAAACAAAGGTTTCAGATTTGTTTAGGTTTTAGATTTGTGCTGGTCCCAGACTAAATATGTCTCTCTCTACTTTGAACCAATTAAGGATTGGAATTTTAAAAATTGTCCTCAACTCCTGCAGGCTGCCTGAAAATGCTGATCAGATCATTTGCTATGAATAATTTATCTAATGGATACAGATCTTTTTTGCTTCAACTAGTTGAACCCATTCTTTGCTGTGGAAGATTAATTTGATTTCTTTTTTTTTTTTTTATAACCTTTTTTCATCATCATCATCATCATCTTACTTTATGGTTTATGCATCATTGCCTGTTCCAACTTCAAAAGCTTTCAGACCATCATTTTCATCTGGTGTCTTCTCTTGCAGACTGTAATTGAAATTTTTTACATGGGTGAGCTACCAACCTGGAGGATGAGACCAGATCCCCTTGGGCTGACATTTTCACAGTTCCCTGGAGACCTTCATGGCACTTTAACAATATATTGAGCATTGTTAGATGCACTGTAAATGGTATCTAGGCCATGTTGAATCTTGAGCAAAGTGTTTACTGAATAGCTCTTCGTCATTATATCACTATGAATTGTGTGTAGGCCAGGGGTGGGCAAAATATGGTGTGCAGGCTAGATCCAGACTACCAAGCACTTTCATCTGGCCTGCAGGCCCCCACAACAAATTGTGCCTATCCCACCCCTTCCACCCATGAGGGTGGGAGCAAGGCACCAACATGTACATACAGCCCCAAAAGTGTACCCTATTGCCTGGTTCCCACCGTCATAGGAGGAAGGGACCAGCTGGCCAGTGTGCAGCTTCCATGTGGGGCTGCTGTTGCCCCTGGGATTTGCTTGCTTCCCTGGTCTCCTACTGGCTCCAGACAGGAGGTAGGGAAGCACTGGGGATGGGGTTGCAGCTGGGAGGGAGCTTGGAGCATGGGGCTGGGGCTTGTGGCAGAGTGGAGCCCATGCCCAGAGAGACAGGGAACAGTGGCAGCATGGAGCTAGGGTGGGCAGTGAATGAGTGTGAGGGAGATTGGGGGGCATGGGGACTCCCCACACACCCCCTATGTCACACAACCCTGGCTGGTGGTGGCAGCAGCAGCAGGTGGGGTACTCAGGGCACAGGTGCCTGTTGGGACATGGCTCCAGTCAGTGCTGCACATCACAGTGAGGGGCACAGACTTTGCATGGATGCCTGTATTGCCAGTGCTCCTTGCCATTCATGTGGAGCCCCTGCACTCACACAGCAGGGAGGGAAGCCCCACGTGCTGGAGCTAGGTGTCTTCCCTGCCAGGGCTGATTTGGTTTTATTCTGGTTCAAAGATGGTAACCTCCCCAAAGAAGTATTTCCAGGGGGCAAGGGGAAGGACTTCTGGTGGCAAAGGTCAGGGGTTAGGATGTGGGACTTCCAGTCCAAAGATGGCAACAAGGAGGCGGGGCAGCTCTGAAGGGGTGGGACTACACATGTGGATCTCAACAGCTCACCAAAACTTGTTAAGTGGCCCTCCACCTGAAATAATTGCCCACCCCTGGTGTAGGCTGACATATCTGGCATCCAGAATAAGAGATTTAATTTATATAGATTCTCTGCAAAATGATAGATTGAGTGTTCCTTAATTTGTTATTATAATTATCTGATAAATATTGTGCATAAAAGTAGCTGGAGGCATGGACACTAGGCCTGTGTGAATAGGGAACTATTCAATTCAGATTCATCTGATTCAGAGGACAGTGATTTGATCTGGAGATTGCTCCAAATCAATTCAGCCGAATTGGCTTCAGAAGTTTCGGCACTGATTGGGAGAGATTCAGTGATTTGGAAATAGACTATAATTGGGAATCACTGACATACTTATAACTTTGTCGTTTTTTGGCAGATTTGGATGAAAACAGCAGAAATGGTAACTGCTTCTGAAGGCATGAAGCCTGTCCAGATTCAAGGAGATAGGTGCAGGGTTTTTTTGGGAAACTGCACCTCAAACTGCTGAAAGCAAAACTCATGTCACTTGTGTGTGTTGAGGCAGATTTGGATGAAAGCAGCAAGGGTGGTAGCCTGTAACAGGGGGCCTTCCTGGTGCCAGTTAGATCTCTGCCCACCCACCTGTTTCTGGGCTAGCTGCCCACCCCTCTTTTGCTCAGGAAGAAACAGCTCACAAAAAGCTGCAGACAGAGTTATATACTTTTTCTATGTCCCTCCCCCAGAGCACTGTGATTGGAAGGGGACTCAGATCACAGTGAAAGATCAGAGTCACTGGCCAGCTATAGATATCAGTCTTCCACCCGCTGCTCTCCCTCCCCCTTCTCAGTTTCTGTTTCCCTGAAAGACTGCGTTCTGAATCTCCAAATCTTTTTCTGAATCTTTTTCCAAATCTTTTCTGAATCAATTCAGAGGCTCCGAATTGATTTGGAGGGTTTTTTTGGTCTCCCAATTTGATTCAGATTCGGTGATTCAACCTCCGAATTGGGCTGAATCTTCTCCGAATTGAATCAGCAACCGAAGGTTTGTATATCCCCAATGGACACAGGCTTATGGTTGTAAATTTGCTATTTATCATTTGTGGCAGGTACAGTATGATTGTAGTTTAAATCACATGGTTTTGTTTCTCTTCAGTGACTGGATAATACAAGTTTTATCAACTGTAAGGGCCTGTTTTTGTTCACAAATTATCTGCTAAAGTAAATAAGAACAATTAATATTTTGTGTGAATAATAAATGGAGCCTTTCAACATGACTATGATAGTTAAGAGATTATAAATCAGGTGCTTGCCAACAGTGTGGTTTGTTTGACACTTGCTTGAAAGGCTTGTTTTCAGTTGCTTATCACTTGGCCAAAAATTAACTATTTGAGAATACCTATGTTGAAAAGTAGCACACAAGATGGTTTTACTTTAAATTTTTAATTAGTTTCTGTAACACCATCATGCATGTCAGTAACTTGCTCAAATTAGTGAAATTAATGACAGGTGCTAATCAGCTAATCCCTACCACACCTTTTTATTTTTTTTTATTTTTTGGATCTATATCCTCCTTTTATTTCAATGGGACCTGAAATTTTAACTTAATCATATGGCTTGAAGGGGGCTTGAAGTTTTATGAAAAATAAAAGTAGCTGGAGGCATGGGCATTAAGCCTGTGAGAATAGGGAACTATTCAATTCAGATTCAGTAGGCTCATGACAAAAGCACAAGAATTTTGTAGGTAGTCTTGATGGGTTTTCTGGATGTTCATGACCAAAACCTCAATCTCACCAAGATTTATCCACATGCTTAAATTTAAACAATAATTATTTGAAATATCTTGAGAGATTTTCTACAATCCCCTACCAATGTGTATAAAGATCATATTATAAACTATTATTTGGGGTATATACATAGAAAACGGTGCAACTGACTTTAGTTCCTAACACAATTGGACCCTGTTCTTGGCTGGCCCAGAGTTTTTTTTTTTTTTTTTTTTTTCTGAGCATGTGCACCATTAAAACTCAGCAGTCACAACTCTGTATTAACTATGGTACTTTGGCTTCTACTATTTTTAACACATGAGAAGAGAATGTAACGTTTCTTAATGATGCCACTTGTCTAAGAGAAGATACTATGCTTTGCAGCTAGGTGGAAATCAGGACTCTGGCTATGTCCATATGGTCTTTCAAGCAAACTCGGGAGCAGCACCTATTGATAAATCCAGCATCTTGTACCAGCTGTGCATGTGTCCAAGCCTGAAAATTAGAATACATAGGTCCAATAGCCAATGGTGCTTCCACATTTAATAATTATTGTAGAGGATGTAGACAACAGAAGTTATGGTCATCTCCTGTCCCAAGGCAATGTTCTTTTCACTGGCTGTGTCTACACAAGATGTTGACTGCACAGTTGTTACTGCACAGTCATTTAGTACTTATATAAACAAGTTATTGTGCAGTAGCACTGACAAACATCTTTTTTTGTGATGCTGCTGTGCAGTAGCCTAATACGACTGCACAGTAGTGTCACATCATGATTTTTTGCCATGCAACACTACTACGCAATAGTATTGGGCTGCTGTGCAGTCAGTGTCTCATGTAGACATGGCCACTGAGGCACAGTCAGATTCCCCTGGATTTCTCTCCCTCTGACCCCATCTACCTTTCTCCATTGGCTGTCCAATGGGGCAACAGGGATGCATGTTGTTCTTGGCTCTGCCTAGTCTGTTGCCTAGTCTTTAGGAAACTTTGCTGGTAAGTGCCCTAAAGTATATATTTTAGCCTCACCTCTAGTTGAGGGTGGGGAGGAGGTAGAAGCAACTGTTCTAACACCTACATTGTTGGTCTAAAAGGTGGGAGAGCTCTTTTCCACCTTCTGTCCAAACAGCCACTAAGAGTGGTAAGTGGCCAGAGTAGATCCCTTCTAAGCATGAGTAGGTGACTTGTGTAGGGTAAGATTAATTTAAAATATCTATAAGTGGACCAAAATGTGAATTATGTGACTAAGCTTTATCCATATTTTGAGAAGGACAAGCTCCCAGGCCCGATCTCAATATCAGCCCGCCTCCTGCCCATGGACAAACTGCCCGCCTCACTTTCCTGCCACACCTTGCTGTAAAGTAATTGAGATGTCAATAAGGTGGGAGGCTGCCCTTCAAGTGCCCAGCTGTAATGGGAGATGCATACTTGCTCCAATATCCCCTTACACGTGTCCCATGCCTTGTAGATGTCACACGATATGATGACTCTCTAGCTCAAGGCTGGGTCAAACTAGGCACACAGTTGGGTCTTTTACATATTGCCCTCATGGACCACACACACATTGCCCCCCTCCTCACTGGAGGCCTCTTGCACTCCTTTGGCTCTCACACGGTCTTTATCATACTGCCCTGTCTGGGGCCACACTCATTTTGCCCTGTTCTCTTTGAGTTACCCCAGAGAGCCATCAGGCTTCACTCTTCACCCTTCAGTCAGCCCTGGTGCAGCCTTTTGGGCCTCTCCCATGGCCTTCACCTCAATGGGACTGAGCAAGTATTCAACTGTGGGCCTATTTCACCCCTGGCCCCTCACCAGACCACTACACCCCTCTCTTGGGCTCCTACTCTGCCCCAACACTTGGGCCTGGGGTCTTCCACCCCTCCAGGATCAGGTGTTTCTCTCATTAAGCATGCCTGGCCTCCACTCTGCCTTCTACCCAGGGCCCAGGGTCTTACACCCCTTGGGCTGAGGTGCTCCTCTTTGAGCATGCCTGGCCCACACCTCATGGGGCTCAGGTGCTTTTATTAAGTGTGCCTGGCCCCCACTCCACTCAACTGTAGCCCACCCAAATATGCACTACTTACCTGCTTAAGGAGGGAGAGGGGTACAATTTGGGCCATTTTTGGCTCAACATTTGCTGTATGACCTCATTGACTTTTTTGTATCTAAAAAACAACACTGTATCTAAAACAGTATCTAAAAATGACACTGTTTTGCACAACACTGAATTGGGGATATCATTGAATTATGTTTATAAAGTGAATGGTTGCAACATTTTTAGACTATCAATGGGGACATTATACATATATAGCTGATGTTAAAATGATTCTGAGGTTTCCTTTAAAAATCTTTGGCACATAACTGGTTCATAATTACCTGAAGTAAGGTGCATGAAGTGAGAAGGAGGTCCAGAGAAAAAGAAGTGCACTAACATGAGGATTAAAAATTACATTATTGCAGTGAATAATTATTATAAGAATTATTACATTATAACATAATAGCATTGTATTACAATTTATTATAATGATTACCCAACTATTTTAAGTGAGTGCATGTCAGTGTTGTCAGTTTCTTTCTGTGTATGATGTTTTATGCAGGGTACTAGACCATGGTCTTTTTGTGGGTCAGAGGCTAGCTGTTGTCTAGCTGTTGTTTACCACTGCCACTGTATCTGCTGAACCCTTCAGGGCAGCTCTGAAATATGGTGCAGTATGTTTCATAAGGACAACATCCTGTAAAGACAGGAGGAGACAGAAATGTTCTCTCTTCTTCAAAATTTGCATGTGGAACACTAGGTACAAAGCAAGTAAATGCACATTCAACATGCACATAGTTCATGGAGTGACGAGGACGATAAGAGCCTCAGAGGGAATGATTGTTTCACAACAAGGAGCTCATGCATTTCAAATTGCTCGGCACCTGGGCTTGAAATCAGTCCATGCTCCTGTTGCTTAATGCCGTTACTCAGTAGCACTGGCAACAGGAGTGACAGCTTGAAGGGTTATTCTCAAAATCATACAGCATGTTAAATTCTGGTAACGTATTTTTTCCCTCCCTGGCAAGATGACAAGGAAAAAATTGGCCATATCTTAATGGGTGAACATCTGGTTGAATGGCATAACATTGGCTATCAAATTGATGACTATTAATACATTATTTTACTGTTTTGTTTTGTTTTTTTTTTTAGTTTGCTTAGAATATATAAACTTCAAACTTGGTTACTATGCCCCACATTATGCTGAATGATGATATACATGTTGACAGTGTTCATACAATGTCCCGATTCACTTTCATCCAGTTTTGATGGTTTATGAATATGAACTATTGTGTATATCAATAATATTTGCACATTGTATACACGGTTGAGTTGTCTGTTGTGCAGAGTTGCCATTTGACACAGCAGTGAGGATAAAGAGAGATGTCAGGGAACAAGTTTAAATCCCTGACTTTCTTTCTAGCACCTGGCACCAATAGTCACAGGGACTGACTGCTAAGAAAAGATGGACAATCAGAACATAATAGAGTTCTCTGACCATGCCTTTCTATGCCTCTACACTGGAAGGGGCATGCTGCAGGCTGCACAACCCCACTGCAGAAACCATCTATGCTGCATCTTCACCCCATGAGAACCAAACGCTAGGGAAATTCCCAAGAGAGGGCATACAACTTGTTTGCATTACCAGTGCTATGTATAGGGGATATAATGTAGGAGTGGATTTGGCCCACAGTATTTTGCTGTATCTCTGACTAGATAAGCAGTAATACTCTTCCTGATATGAATGAAGTAAAGACACTGAAGTGAGGAGCCTTCTAAATTATCTCTAATTCTGTAACCTCTCTCTGTCTCTGTCCCTGTTGATCTGTCACACACACACATGCATTCACACAGTCTGATTTTTATTTCACCCAGTTGTGTATATATAGCTTCATAAATAACCTTTAAGACACCAAAGGAGGCCTCACAACTGCAGTATATTCACACTCTGGAAGAAATGAAGGAAGGAGTAACAAAGCAGGCAGTGAAATTGTTCTTTACTTCACAATTATTTGTCTGTATAATAGCAGTATTGTGCATGGGCATAGTAGCTGGGATGAACGTCATCTGGGAGTCATAAGACTTGAATTTTGTTCACTGTATTCTAACAGTGGTTTTGGGCTCTAGTTATCCCACTAGTAAAATCCATATAATAATATTTACTCACATTTCATATCTATGGATGAGATGCACAATAGGAGAAGGTGTTTAATTATTTATTGTCATTATCATTATTTTATTATATATTTATTTTAAATAGCTTACTGCTCAGATAAATGCCTTGGCATTTTTTTTCCAAGCAGTTATCATTTAATTATAAATATCTTTTCTTCCAACAAGTTGTAATTTTCAGAAATATTATATTTGGTAGAATAATGAATTCATTTAACAGACGCAGAACTAAAAGTGTTACAATGCAGCATTATGTCAAATTGTGATTAAAATGAAAGCTAAAAAAAAAGGAAAAATCCTTATTGAGCTATAACCCTTTGATTTCTGTTTGTTATTTTGTGGGATATACCCCATTTTTCTCAATGATGAAGCCAGACAAACAGTGCTTTGGTAGATTATTACTAGCCATCATGTCTTGCAATTTTGAGGTCAGAGCATTAACACGTTTGCATTATAAAAAGAAAGAAAACTTGTTGGGAATCCCAGTATATATCTCATCTGGTTTAAAACTTTAATCCTGGATTCTGAGTGCTGTGTGGTTTTAAGAGTATTAGCATAGATTTACACAAAATGGCTCAATACTGTATGTATAAGCACTTTCCACTGACAGCAGAGAGTTAAATTAAAAAATCCTAAATCAGAGTTAACGGGGTCTAACTGTTGGAAGACCAGATGGCTGTCTGAAGCAACTGTATTGCTTTCTCTATTGTTCTGGAGATAGCTTTTCAATCAGACATCCTACACATTTATTTTTAATGACAAGGATGTAGAGAGAATCTTTTCAAAGTCTGTTTTAGAAGATTATTTATAAGCAGGAGTTATCTGGAAAACGGTCACAACAATCAGCCCTTTCTGGTCACTGGCTATTATTCAGTCTTCCTCTTTGTGACACACCTGTCATATGCCTAAAGGAAATGAGGAGCAGATGGGAAGGGCTAGTATAATAGTTGGCTGAAATGCAGGTTTTCTGGTTCAGGACAAATTCTGATATTCATGAGGAAGCCAACATTTTCTAAATTCCCTGTGAAGTGGAAATTTGAAAAACATGAGTGTTTCAGAAATGAATATTAAGCTTTCTGGGACTAGTAGTTACTGACTGAAATTCACATTTTTGACAGTAAGAAACTTGGGAGCTAGTCCCAAAATCTGGAAGCATTGGGCTTCTTGGCCTGGGGCAGGGTTCATAGATTTCATAGACATTAGGGGCTGGAAGGGACCTCGCGAGATCATCAATTCCAACCCCCTTGTCATAGGCAGGAGGTCTGCTGGGGTCAAATGACCCCAGCAAGATATGCATCCAAACACCTTTTGAATGAGTCCAGAGTAGGTGCTTGCTCTCTGGAGTCAGGAAACCTGAAAGCCAGACTCCAAATCCTCCAAGGACAGAGCACTTTGTACAGGGTTCTTGGGTCTTCCAGTTTCTCTCCTGTGAACAGGCACAGTCTTATAGCTGTGTATTGCCACTAGGTGGCAAGATGCATAAAAGCTGGGCAATTTTCACTTATTAATAATCCCATTGAATGAGGTGGGACTATCTATATGCCTAAGCATTTGGATGATAAAGCCCTTGGTTTGCAATCTCTTCAGGGATATCTATATAGTACACAGCAGCACTTACCCCCCCCATCCCACTTGTGCATTATAGCTCCAGAACAAGAAGCAATATAGCTGCTTATTGTGATTCTACACCTGGGCTAAATAACTTTCCTGAGAAATTTAGAGTACATTTGCATGGTACTTCCCTGAGCCATCCAAACATACCCACTCTTCCAGGCATTTATATGGGCCCATGCTACTGCTTCTAATAATAAGAAAAATGACAATGTTCAGAGGAAGATGCCAAATTTTAGTTGATTTTGGATTTAAACTTAATTGATGAACAACAAGAAAGATTTCTATATCTCCCTGCCTTTCTGCCATCTGATACCATCAGGGAAGGAATCCTGCCTTATCTGCACACCAAAGAGCAGCTCACAAAGACACTCTCATGGACCCAGAGGAATAGACTTCCACCTTCAGCTTCCTCTGTGCAAAAATGAAGTTTATGTTCTATCTATGGGAAATTTTTACCATCTTTACTTTTCCCTGAGCTTGAGGAAGGGCACATGTGCCTGAAAGCTTGGAGAAAAAGATTATTATTTTGTTGTTGTTGTTGCTATTTCTTAGTTGGTCTAATAAAAGGTATCATCTCTGAACCGAGAGTTCTAGAGTTATGCATTTCAGAATATCATTGTCCTTTTGTTCATCATTTTTAAATTAAGATAGTAATTTGAAAAATGATGTCTATACTGAACACAGATTTATTTGTAAACGTCATATCTCAGTTTGAAAAAAACAAAACAATAATGCATGCCTAAGCAATCACTGTATTTGTGTTACTGGCAAAGGCACTGACAAGTGAAGTACTGTGTCCAGTTTGGACACTGTCTGCTATAGAAAGGACATGGACAAGTTGGAGAAAGTTCAGAAAAGGTCAGTGAAAATGGGTAGGAGCTAGGACACATGACATATGAGGAGAGGCTGAGGGAACTGGGTTTATTTAGTTTGCAGAAGAGATGACTGAGGGGAGATTTGATAGCAGCCTTTAACTATCTGAAGGGTGGTTCCAAAGAGGATGGAGCTAGACTGTTGTCAGTGGTGACAAATGATGGAACAGGGAGCAATGGTCTCAAGTTGCACAAGGGAGGTTTAGGTTGGATATTAGGAAGAACTTTCTCATTAGGAGGGTGGTGAAGCATGGGAACAGGTTACCTAGAAAGATGGTGCAATCTTTATCCTTGGAGGTTTTTAAGGCCCAGTGCAACAAAGCGCTGGCTGGAATGATCTGGTTGGGAATGGTCCTGCTTTAAGCAGGAGGTTGGACTAGATGACCTCTTGAGGTCACTTTCAAACCTAATTTTCTATGATTCTGTGTTGTACCCAAATACTAGAAAAATCTCATTTTACTTAATGAGTAAAGGTTGCAGAAGGAGGCCCATAGTCTTATCTGTATTGCATACTCAGAAGGAAAGTGTCTTGCCAATCAAAGTGACCAGAAAAGAAGATTTATTATAAGGAAAAACCTGTAAGATTAGGAATGGATCCACACAATCATAATGCTAGAACATTTCTTCATTTTCAGCCTTTTCTCTGTTTAGTTTTTGAAGTGAGCCAGAATTGATCAAATATGTGTGATCACACAATAAAAATACATGCTGGAGATTTCACCAATTTTTTTCCTTAGCAAAAAGTTTGTGTTAGAAACCTAATGTAATTTACAGTTCTGCATTGTGTTAATATTAAAAGATGTCTGCAGAGTTTCCTTAATAACAAACAGATGAGATCACAATATGAAGTATCAAATGTCACAGTATGTAATGTATTAGCCACATTATATTTTTTTATTGTTTTCTCAGGAGATTCAATTATTTAATCAGTTACAACGTCCACACTTAATGATTACCAAAGTTTTGTGGAACTCTATCGTATTAGAATGTGTTTTCATTAAAAATTTGTCTTCAGCATCCAGCTTCACCTTATGTGCTCGTAACAAGATATCACTCTTGAAGTACTTATCCGTTTTCAGATCCACATATAGATCATAAGTATTTCATACTATTGTTCTAATGAAAGGTTAGTGATGGAATGTCACATCTGCGAGGAAGCCTGTGACCTTTGTTAGCAAACAATTATTAACAAGCGGAAGATAGGAAAACTGAAGAATGTCTTCCAAGATTTTCCAAAATAGATTTTCACAAACTGCTGTGCTACCATAAGTCTTTGTGTTAAATATATAGACATAAACAGAGGGTTTGGTATTCAGTAAATCTTAGAAGCACTTCCAAATCAATCCCCAGCATGTCATCTGGTTTCTTCCTTTGTTATTAGGGTTTTCTCTTTTTTTTTCCTTCATTCTTTGGAGTCTCACAGAAATAAAAGAAGGAGCAGTTGTATGAAGACCAGCAGCACCGGGGCTTTTTACTCACAAAATAAACTGCATGGAAATATGCCTGCCTTTACTCCTTGTTTATGAATACTAATACTAATTATAATCCCTAGCACTCGAGCTGATTAGAAAATGGACTTTCCACCCTGAAGGAAACTGGTGTTTCACTATTTATTTTCAAGATTGAAAAAAACAACAACCCCAAACTGCTGAAACTTTTTACCAATCAGTGAGTGAGTTTGGAAATATGATTGTTTAATGTTAAATTCTTCAGAATTGTGAGAGCGGTAGTCCTTGGTTCTCCATGCCTCCATTCTCCCTTCTGGGAATTGCTTCTGGCCAGCCTCATTTCCTATGATGCAACATGGGACAGTGTTCACCAGGGATCCGTTTTCTCTGATTTAAAAAAATCCCCAATTTTTGGTTTTAATAAAAGTAACTCCAAATCCACATTTTTCCATGATTAAAATCTAACACCACTGTATGTATTCTATATGTTTGTATGTATGCATGTGTTAATGGTGTTAGATTTTAATTATGGGAAAATCTGGATTTGGGGTTACTTTTTTTAAAACCAAAAATTGGGGATTTTTTTTTTTAAATCAGAGAAAACCAGGATCCCTGGTGTTCACTAACAATAATTTATTCGGTATCACAGCATTCATATGAGGCCCATTATCATTATTATCGTTCCTATTTCACAAATGGGAATACTAGGCACAAACTAGTGTAGCACAAAACACTTAAGAGTGTGTTTTAATGATTAGTCATGTTTTGTTGGCTTTGGGTCCAAGACCCCAGGTCTGGATAAGTTCTATAGGCACCTGAGTGGGGATTTGGGTGGAATATATGCACCTAAATTCCAAAGAGTTACTTGGAATGGTCTTGGTCCAATGGCCACAAAATGCATGAGTATATTTAAGTTCATTCATTACATCCAGGTTGAATTACAAAGTTCATAGGGTGCCTGCAGTTGGAGTTCTGGACATTTTCAAAAGTTATCTAGTCTTAATATGTTGATGCCTGGTTTCATTACAGTCCAGACTGGTGCTACAGAGGATCTTAAATTCTGTGTGGCCATATCTTTTTAGCTCAGCCTTGGTAGAGGCAGCTTTCATCCTTCTTGGTGCAGGCACTTTCTGAGTCTGGTTCCTGTTGCCTTGACTTTTATGCATATTACCATAGACAGTCATTAAACAGAAATAATTCTGGAACTAGAGTCTTGCTTCTTTCAGGGAAGTACTGTTCCAACCAGAGGAAGCCTTAGGGGTGGGTAACTACCCAGAGTGCCATAGTCAAAGGGGTGCAAAACACCCCATTAACCTGCCCCACCCTATCTGATCCCCACACCAGGCAGGAGGAGTGGTGCCCAGCCCATGCCAGCTGAGCCCAGCTGCCACCCCTTGCTTCCATGGGGCCCCTTCATGTATGCCTGGCTCATCCCACCCCCTGCTCCTCCCACCTCTACCTAACCCATTTCCCTGAGATCCCAGTGTAGTAAGGCATGTGGAGGGGCAGGTGAAAGCAGGAAGTGGGGGGGCAGCTGGGCCAGCCCCACTGCTTCCTGAATGACTCCTACCTTTCTGCTCTTCCCTCACCTAAAGTTCCCCTTTCCAGATGCTGGCTCTACTCCACTCCATGAGAGAAAGACAAGTGAGATAAGGATCACAGGGGGCATGGTGGGAATGATAGCCTTCCCACTGTGGATGCTGAGCTGGTACAAAGCCAGCTAGAAAAGCTAGACATTTATAAGTCAGCAGGATGAGATGGACTTTACCTGAGAGTGCTGATGGAGCTGGCTGAGGTTATTGTGGAACCCCTGGCAAAACTCTTTCAGAAATCATGGCACAAAGGAGAGATCCCTGAAGATTGGAAGCAGGCCAACATTGTGCCCATCTTCAAGAAGGGGAAGAGGGAGGACCCGGGCAACTATAGGCCAATCAGCCTAACCTCCACCCCAGGGAAAATACAGGAAAAACTCATTAAAGAATCTATGTGAGAGATGCTTGTTGAGGGTAAGATTTTGAATGACAGTCAGCATGGCTTCATCACGGGTAGGTTTTGCCTTACCAATCTCATCTCCTTTATGAAGGGGGACCTGGTGACCATCTATAAACTCACTAGGGGGGACCAGAAGGGTTTGGGGGAGACCTTGTTTCCCCTAGCACCCCCCCCAGGATAACAAGGAATAACAGCCACAAGTTGTTGGAGAGTAGGTTTAGATTAGACATCTGTAAGAACTACTTCACAGTTAGGGTGGCTAGGATCTGGAACCAACTTCCAAGGGAAGTGGTGCTGGCTCCTACCCTGGGGGTCTTTAAGAAGTGGCTTGATGCCTACCTGACTGGGGTCATTTGAGCCCAGTTTTCCTCCTGCCCAGGCAGGGGATCAGACTTGAAGATCTACAAGGTCCCTTCCAACCCTACTTCTATGATTCTATGAACAGGTCTCTCACCACCTGGACATGGGAGAGAAGGTTGACATTATAAACCTAGACTTCCAAAAGTCTTTTGATCTAGTATCCTATCATATCCTTGTGGAAAAATTGGAAGATTGTGGGCTTACCTGCTCAACAGTTCAGTGGGTGGAAAACTGGTTGCGTGGTAGGAGCCATTGAGTGCTCATGAATGGATCTATGGATGAATGTCATCCTGGCGAGACGGGGTCAGTGGTATCCCTCAGGGATTTGTGCTTTGATCGGTGCTTTTCAACATGTTTATCAATCGTTTAGTTGTGGGGTTGAAAAGCTTGCTGGCCAAGTTTGCAGATGACACCATTTATGGGGGAATGTAGTCATGCCAGAAGATAGGTTGCAGATGCAGGTGGACCTGGACAGGCTGGAGAGTTGGGAGGACCAGAACCAGATGAAGTTCAACACTCAGAAGTGTAAGTATGCAAATAATCCCCAACATACCTACAGGCTTGGTGGTGACAATTTGACTTGCACCACAGCTGAAATGGACCTAGAGGTAGTAATCAACCATCACATGAACATGAGCTGGCAGTGTGATGCTGTGGCCAGCAGGCAAACAACATGCTGGCATGCATTAACCATTGTATCTCATACAAAAATAAGGAAGTGATACTCCCACTGTACTATGCACTGGTGAGAACACAGCTGGAGTACTGTGTACAGTTATGGGAGCTGCACTTCAACAAGGATGTGGAAAAACTTGAGACGGCCCAGAGAACATCCACCCGTATGATCAGGGACTTGCAAGACAAGCCATACAAGGAAAGGCTGAGGAATTTGGCCTCTTCAGCCTACAGAAGAGAAGGCTGAAAGGGGACTTGCTAGTGGCTTACTGCTACATCAGGTGAATACATCAAGAACTCGGTGAACAGCTGTTCACCAGGGCACCCCTGGGAAAGACCAGGAGCAATGGATACAACCTCCTGGAAGGCTGCTTCAGGATCAATTACAAGAAAAACTCCTTCACAGTCAGGGTGTCCAGACTGTGAAATAAACTCCCTCCAGTGGTGGTACAGTCACCTACCCTGGAAATCTTCAAAAGGAGACTGGATGGTCACCTCACTGGGGTCACTTGATCCCAGTTATCTTTTCCTGCCTAGTGCAGGGGGACTGGACCCAGTGATCTATAAGGTCCCTTCCAGCCCTTAACAATCTATGAATCTAAGCACCCAGCCCAGTCCAGCCCAGCTCACCCCATGCCATCTGGAGCATGGAGCAGGTAAGTTCCCCACTCCAAACCACTCTTATAAACCCTAACAATTTTGTAGATAACCTAGGCATTTTACCCTGAATCACTCTTCGGAGGTACTTATGTCTCTCCATTAACTGTAGAAGGATCCTAGGCTCCCAGTATGTCAACTGCATCACCCTCCTGAAGCAAAATACCTATTTTAGGCATATATAGAGAGCTTTTGTATGCACCACATTTTTGCCCTTTCTTGTGCTGCACTTATCCATGGATTCATTGCATGTAAACACAAAGGCACTCAAAGATATGTAATGAGCGTTTTTGTCCACCAGATGGTGCTGCAACTTTTTTGTAGTTCACTCCTTTGAATTGCTTTCAGTTTTGAATTGCTTCCTCTTTTTTCTTTTTTGGGGAGGCTTGCCAATTGGGCACTGGGCACAGGGTAGGTGGGGGGCAGGGGCAGTGCTGGACCATCCTGCTCTCCTGAGGCACCGGCTACGGAGCAGGCTTAATTTGTTTGAAAACCTAGTGCATGCAAACACTGATGCAATGCTGCAAAATAAACAAGTTTAAATGTTATAGACCTATTTAATTTAATGAGGATTAAAACCCATGGTGTGTACAGGTGCTCATAGGCACTAAAAATAAACACTTTGCTCCATGAGGGTGATACAGTTAATATGTTAGGAAACTGGGATCCTTCTACAGTTAATGGAGAGATGGAAGTATCTCCAAAGAGTGATTCAGGGTTAAGTGCCTAGATTCTCTACAAAATTGATGGGGAGAAGTAGGTTCATAGAAAGGTGAATGAGTATGTGTGTGTGTGTGTGTGTGTGTGTGTGTATATTAGGACTAAACCCATTCAATTTTCATATATATATGCTTCTGAGAATCAAATGGGTTTAGTTCTAATTTAATTGTCCAATTTTAGTCATAAAATCACTGTTTGAATCAGGATTAGAAAACGCTGCATCTGAATTCCAAGTCTTCACTAGCTTCCAATACACATTTATGTTTGAGAAAATGTGGGGCAATTGCAAAAGGAGTGGTGATTTTAAGTCAGGATAGTGACTCAAAAGGAAACAGTGTTCCAACCATTACCACTGGAAAAACTAGTTTATAATTAACTAATTACCCTTTTTTTCTGTTTCAGGTTATAAATTAAGAGGGCTAGAGACTGTCTTTACAAGCTAAAGATAGAGAACATTGGAAAAGGAACAAATGGAAGTAGAATTTAAAATGCTATCTTTCCATCCTAACATGAATCGTGGATCTGAAATTGTGTTCATTTCATCTGGTTTTCCATCATCAGAATCATAGCTACCATTTTCAATATTCAAAAGCTTTGAAAAGGAATAGAAAATAACATATTTCAGGCACACTTTTCTTTCAAAACACGAAAATATTTATGATACATTAAAAGTCTTCTGCATTTTACTTGAGAGTTATGACAGTTAGACATTATGAGTTCCAGAGCTTGAATACAAGTTCCATAAACAGGAATGCATTGCTCTCTTAGGTGACAGATCCTGTCAAGGAGAAAGCCATTTACCATATACTTGTTATGCTTCAACCTTGTACTGTAGAACGTGGTTTAAAAACCCCTTGTTTGCTGTCTTCCAAGGGTGGTATTAAAGGTTACTTTAAACGTGTGTAAAGGCATTTAAAATGTGAGCATTCACTGATTAAAGGGTGTTAACCCATCTAAATACCCCCTAAATATTTTAAAGTTATACCAGATCAAGTGAGAGTTTTCTTTGATCCATGTTACCCAAGTCATTATAGGGTATTGTTAGTGTGATCTGGTGAGATAAAATGCTGTATTTTCATTTCTCCAGCATCCCAGGATGTACCATACTAAACCCATCCCACTGCTTTGCTCCATGGGTAAACTTTCAACCATCCTGAAATCTACTACCTAGAGGAGTGGTGCTGGTCCCAAGCCAACATCTCTTCCTTCCCCTATGGGGTAAGAGCCCAGCATACCCTGACCACTCTGAGCACCCAGGTGCAGCACACTAGTTTGCTGCTTGCTTTAGCATCCTGATGCACTCTGCTGGCTGGCTGTTTGTGCAAGAGGAACAGTTACAAAGCCAATTAGCTGCTCATGAGCATGAGCACTGGCTTTCACAGATGGGCAGCTGTCTCCCACCACTTCCAGCCACTGCATCGTGTCTCAGCTTCCCTCCCACACAGCATTAATTTGAACTGAACTGCTATTCAATTGAAATGGCTCACTCAGAACCCAACTTACCCAACCCAAGCATCAAACCCCCTGGGTCTCAGATCTGCCTTGATGTGGCATGCATGCAGTGAGCCTGCTGGGTCTCAGCTTTGCTCCAGTGGTGGGGTTAATCCAATTCCGACCCCGGGGCATGTCTACATGTGATCCTACTGCATCTTTGTTACTGCACCATCATTTAGTACTTCCTTTTGAAAGTACTAAATGACAGTGCAGTAACAGTCTGTACTGCACCTTGCGCACTGTGCACGGTTATTCTGAGCTGCTACATTGCCATAGCGGCACACTATAATGAGGGAGCACATTGCTACAGTGACATAGCTGCAGCATCACAGTTTGTGACTGCTGACACTACATCACCGTATGGCAATGTAGCATCACATGTAGATGCGCCCCCTGTGTGGCATGTAGCAAGCCCACTGTGTCTCAGCTGTGCCCTGGTGGGAATAGCAGACCAACTCCCTCTACCTGACCCAATTCCAATTCAGTGAAACACATGCTATTTTTATTTTTATTTTTATTATTATTTTTATTATTATTATTATTATTATTATTTTTTTCACTCTTTTCTCTTTACTTCTCGTTATTTCTCCCCCTTGTCTATTCACGTAAAACATTTTTTTTTTTTTAGACTTTTCCCCTCCCAAAAGTGGCTTCATCTGGCTCCTGGGGGCTGCAGAGTGAGGGAAGCCATATGGTGGCTCCTCTGCCTCCAAGCTCCAAACCACCCTCTTCATTCCTCTGCACCCCAGGGAAGGGATCCAGTCCTAGTTCCTAGCTACACCCCTGCTCACAAGGCCTTCTACTGCAGGTCTGAGACAGTTGTGCAGGTCTGAGACAGCTATGACTGCTATGAAACAGTTCCAACGTTATGACAATGTCACGGGATGGGGTACTTATGGACAGCCATGATCTCCTCAAGGCCCCTTTACCATGCCAAATTGGTCCAATGGACACCCTCTATTCTTTCCTGCCACATCTTTGGTGGAATGATTAATAGGGAGCCTGCCTTTAAGTCCTCTTAGACATGGTTTTGATTGATTCTCTAGACCCTGTGGGTTCCTGGACCCCTGGTGTGTCCCGCTTCAAAATAGATGTCACGATGGGTGTTTCGGGGCACCCTAGACTTATGGGCTATGTGTGGCTTGAATCACCCCTTTACCATGCCCCAAGCCTCACAGATGGTACCGATGTTGTCCGGTCTAGGCCTTGTTGTAATTTGGCCCCCTTATTCTCCCTGGGCTCTCTGCAGCCCTGGTCTCGCTCTGTGCCTCCCTGGTGCCTGGGCTTTCCGCAGCCCAAATGCCGCACCCCCTCTGGCACTGGGGCCTGTGCGCCCCAAATGCTGTGCCTCCTCTGGCGCTGGGGTCCCTACGCTGCAGTGGGCCCCCAATGAGGCCTCCTCCTTCCCCAAATAGCCTCACCCAAACCATCGGTCTCATACAACAACAAACAAAACACAAGCTCCTGGCCTATAACATAATACAAAAGTTCAGGATGTGCTCTGACCCTTTAAAAGGATCAGGTTTCATCTCTGGCACTAAGTGTCTAATAGGCAAAGGTACCCATGGGCCTCATGGAGCCCCCTTAGCCCCAGGTACAGCATACCAGGCAGTTGCAGTGTTACTGGGCACTCCCTCCCTGGAGGCTCCTTCCCCTCTGGCTGCTAGTGGGAAACTGCCTTCCTGGCCTCAGCCCTGGGGTTTATATATGAGCCAGCCCCTGTCCCTTCCGGTCAGCTGACTGCTGGCAGGTTTGGGCCACTTGCTCATTCTGGCTGCCCTTGTAGCCATTAGCTGGGGCTTCCAATTCACTGCTAGGGCTCTTTCCCTAGCAGTTTCAGCTCTTTAAAAGAGCAGGGCACCTAAATGCTCTGCGATAGACAGCATAACATTCAGCAGATTTAAAATGTTTTATGTTTAAAGATAAAGGTAAAGGGGTAAAGGTAAAATGTTTAAAGGTAACCTGTAACAGCACTCTAAGAGCATATGTTGTGCACATCTATTCATTTTAAGAGAGTAATAATGGCAGATGGGAAAAAAAATTCCACATGGAGGATCACTTGCAAGTTGAAGTAAATCTTAAGCTTAATATGCAATTACTGTTACAGTGCTTTTAATTTTTGTAGTCTATGTTCTGTTAAAACCATTCTCTTTACCACTATTTTCCTTAACAATAAACAAAATGCTTGACCCCAAGAAACTCACTGAAATTATGCGCTACAGATGCTTATTATTTTTGTTATCTTTAATTGTCTCTGTTTATTCACTGAAACATAGCTTTATATTACGTTATGTTATTCTGTATATTAATGAGAAACTCTTAGGTTCTTGCTACATGTTTCTGTATCTCTGTAATGAAAATCATGATGTGTTTGTGAGCTCTAGATTCCTGATGCCATTGGAATATGTGAGAGGAGACATTTGCTGCTGTCTACAGACAGTGCATGCATTTCAGTAGCATTCCTTCCTGTTAAAGAAGAGAAAATTATTGTAGTGACACACCTCCCTGCATATAATTCAGTTGAGATTATAAGATTTGATGTATGGCTGTGTGCTTAATGTATCTGCCTTTATTGGCACTGCAGCCAGAAGCATCTGGAACAATAACTTTGTCACATTAGATCGTTTCAGAAACAAAGTTTCCTCTGGTTTAGCTGTCTTAAATTTCAGGTTACAAATAAAACTTTTCCTTTAAACTATATTTTTTGCTGTCAGCATGAGCCTGACAAAGTTCCAACAGAATCTGTAAGATTTCTTGTTGAATTATATACTGTCTCTTTCTTCTAATATGATTTCCCTATGATGAAGACAGACTAAATATTTTTCCATTTTACTGAATACATTTTTCACTATACCAACAAAGCTAATACTGAACTGAATTACATAGCAGTATTTAACACCCATTTAAACATATCTATCAGAGATAGAAGGGGTCTATTAAGCCCCTAGTCTATGAATTTTTTTTCCTGCAGAGTATATGTAGTATGTTTGCTAAATAAGGTGTTCTTACTTTTTACTTTCTAAATAATAGTAAAACACTTAAATTTTTCTAAAAATATTTTTTTCACATAAGGAATTGATGTTTTTGTCTCTGAGAAGTTATGCAAATATGAAAGGAAGTGGCTTGATGTCTGTGTGTGTGAATTAAAGATATTTATTTAGTCATTTAAATAATCAGATTTTTCTTTAATGCAAAGGTACTAAAATTTTCATAATGTACATTACGATTTAATGGAGAGATTGTCTTATGGCCAACTCCCTCCCTTTCATAATTGCCAGGACCACCTTCCCTTCCATTTCCTAACACACAACATTCCTATGGCAGCTACAGGAAGGGCTTATGTGTAAAAATAACATTAGGAAAGAATTGCATTTATTTTTAGTTTCTTTTTTTCTATTAAGTAAGAAAAATCAAGGAGGAGCATCATATGACCAACCAATTCCCGGTGGGCCACAATTTGCGTGTCTACATCTGTGAAGGGTTTTTTGGGGGGGATTAAATTTGTATTAAAGTCCCCTCTAAACCCAATGATTCTATTATTTCATATTTGTGCAGTAAATACATCATACCGATCATGAACATGCTGATTAAAAATCAGGCAATTTTGGAGTTCATAAGTACCTAATTCATTAGATGAATTTTAAATTAACTTCCTTAGCTATATCAAAATGTAGTTGTTAATGTCAGTGGGAACAGGAGGAGCTTCTTAATCCATAGTTTTTAGCCATGGTGTGGGTAATATAAGCTATTAGATGGCTAGGTTTGCAAATGACACAAATTTGGTGGGGAGTAAATGCCAAAGAGACAGTTTTTTTGTTCAATGATCATTTGAATCACCTGAGTAAATGGCAATAATTCAACAAAATGTGATTTCATACAGCCAGATGCAATGTAATACACTGTGGAAACTATGTGGCAGGTGGTACGTATAGGATTGGAGGTACTGGGCACTTCTACACAAGAAGCTGACTGCTCAGTAGGTGAAAAATACTGCGTAGTAATGCATCACAGCACGGACAGTGCTAATACACAACTGTGTAGTATTATTAAGATACTGTGCAGTAGTGTCACTTAAAAGACGTTCACCAGTGTTACTGCACATTTATTTAGTACTTGCTAATACAAGTATTAAATAAATGCACAGTAATGACGGCACAGTAGCATCTCATGCAGACACACGCACTGTCTAGGAAAGGAGTGCTGTAGGAAAAGACCTAAATGAATCTCAATAGATTTTATATTTCAAATATCACTTTTCATGTTTTATAGAGGTTTTGGCTACCTGTCAACTTAAGGCATAATATATTGAACACATTTAAAAATAGAATGTGGTAGCAAAATTCAGGGCAGGAGTCAGAGATCTCAGGAGAATGTTGGACTAATGTCATGCCATGTGGAAACTTCCTTCAAAGCATCCTATCTTTTGGAAATTTATTTCTGAGGTCCCAGCTTTACATGCTGGGGGTGAAAGACAATAAGAAAGGACAGTGTGGAGAAAAATGTTCCATTTTCTCCCTGTCTAAACCTTGCAAAGGAAGTCAGCAATGGATACATAGTCTGCAGGTATATTATTTAGTATTATTCCTCAATCTTTGTATAAACTGCCACTTTTGGGAAAATTGCTTGGTACTTGGTGGAGTTACCTCAAAGACCACTGAAGAAAACTGTCTGTCCAGACCTAGAGACAAAGATGGAGCTGGATCCTTTCGGGTCATTTTGTGAATCTGAATGAACCTATGGTTTAAAAAAATCAGAAATCCTAGCTTATTTTACAGGCAGACGGCAAACTAGCTTTCCATGAATGAGTTATTCTGCTGTAAGGTAAAATTAAATCTTATTATTATTATTACAAGATTGCTCATTTTCTATAAAAGAGGGAACAATTTTTTGAGCCACCAAAAAAAGAGAGCAACAGTAAAAAGGGAAGTATTCCATTTCCCCTTTTTGAAACAACAACCTATTTTTTCCTATTGCATTATCAACATCTACCTTTCTATCTGTCTAAATTACAGGCTGAAATATCTTGGCACTAAGGGCCTGAGTCTGTGGGTGACTGCTTGGAGCTTAGAAGGATGGATGCTTTATTATAGAATTTAAAACTCTAACTGTAGGGATTTATAAAGCAAGTGCTAACTTAATATTAACCAGAATGGTGTGTATGTGAAAATGCAATACAGTCCACAAATACTTTTTGCCCATTTTGATGATCAAGTCTGTTATGGCTTTACTACATTACATATATTTGTCCAAGACCCAAATAAAAATAAATTGAAAAGGTTCAAAGTTACCTTGATCATTTGATGTGTATAACAAGATAATGCATTGATTACTAAGAAAGTCACATTTCTTAAAGCTTTTCCTCCAAGGAATTTCCCTGAAATAATATCTATATACAGTTTTGTAGAGGTGAGCATTGCTAGCTTTTCTGACTTGCAAATTCAGCAAGTTCCCTAGAGGAAAAAGAGAAGCAACACACATACACATAAATTGTTTTCCTAAATCACTTTGAGTGTTTTAAAATTCTGACAAAGAACAATTTAAAAATAGAAGAATCTATGTGAATATTATTATAATTTCACTTCAAGAAAAAAGTTACTAACTTTACCATGCATAGGCAGTGAAACTGGATTTACATTTTGTTCTAAAATGGAAATGACATAAGTATTAATTCCGTAAGAATGGTGAGTGCATTAGACTCATCTTTATACCCTTCCTTTGAACCTGCTCCTGGCATATGGATGGTGTCTATGTGACCTCCAGACATCTGTCTCATATGAACCCATCCTCAACAGATTATAGACAATCATATTTGAAAATCCAATAGAAAAAGCTGGACTAGATACTAGGCTTGCAGAACAAAGGTAATAAAGCAATCTTATATTTTTTAAACATATTATCCATGATATGAGACGGTGGCCAATACATATAATCCCAAAAGATTGCTTAGGAGAGCCAATAAAGATATTTTGGTTTTATGGACATCTTGTTTAGATGTAAATTACCCTAGTGGAAATTGTTTGATGCTCAGCAGTTCTGAAAAGCAGGTGCATGTCTAAATAGGGATAAAACTTTCAGCTTTTGATTTTCCAAAGTCTTGGCCCAAAATGAATGTACCATATTTATCTGATATCAGAGGGTAAATTTAGAAAGATCTACACAGTGTGGATGAAAGACTTCAATTCTTATTAATTAAATACTTATTTAAATATATTATTTAAATATAGTTCGAACACTAGGTTAATTGCTTCCTTTTCTTCTTTTATGTATTGTAGTACTGACCCTACAATACACATTGTTGTTAAAATATCATTGGCTTCAGTGAACATTGTTATGAATGGACTAAGAAAGCTTGGCTTTAGAAGCTGTTTTCAACCATTTGAAAGGTTTTCTTCTGTACCTTATGTTTTCTTCCTGGTGTTCTGAGATGAGCAGGGTGTTAGATGCTCATTTCTCTAAAGAATCAAATAAGATTTTGTGATATCCGCTTAGGAAAATCTTGGCCACAAATATTGCTTCATTTCATCCCCTCCCCTCCAGCCAACAGTTGTTGCAGCTAAGAAAAAATTGCATGGGGTTGTGCCACCAGTATACTACTCTTTTGTTATTCTGAGAAAGAAGGGGAAAATAGATATGGACAGTCTCCTCACCAAATAAAAGATAATCAGCTGCAAACTCAGACTCAGCTTTGCCTTGGTTTCATGTTATATATTGCCACAGTGACTCATTCTTATCTCTCTTAAGGCCCAGTCCTGTATATTGTTGTACTCTACACTTCAATAGGAGCTGGCTGAGGGCATTCAACAGCTCACAGGTTCCTACAGGGCACCTCAGAATTTGTCGCTTTTTTCTCAGCTAGCCTGAGATTCTCACTGTCAATCACAGTGAACAAAATGTGAATTTTGAAGAGGAATACCAAAATCCATAGTCCAGAGAGGAAAATACATTGAGAACACTGATGCCTCCAAAGGGGATAGCTCTGTAGTATCTGCAACTAAGTTTTGTGGCTACTTGCCATAATCCTTGATGAATAAAACAGGTTAATGTAACTTATGGTCATCGTGGCACCATGGCTTAACATACCATTTTAAATGCTGTTTACATCCAACACAAATCACCTCTGTACAACTGTGCATTCAACTTCATAAAATAAGCCACAGGCACAGCATGAGGTTAAATATAGCTAAATATTAGTAAATTATACACATAATTAAGCACAGATCCGACTTCAATTACCCTTATTTTTTAAGACATAAGACACTGAAAATGAATATAAAAATGAGAACAGGAAAACTGAAAAAATTCAGGAGTAGGGGATTTGGCATTTTAAAATGTTGTCCTTCAGCACCAGCTGTATGGGAGATTTTTAGTTAGGTTATATTGTTTAGTCTTTTCATGACATTGTTTAGTTCCATAGGCTCAAGCTTGTAAGATAGACTTACTTCAAAAAGATCAAATACAGCCTCAATTCAATTATTTTACTTGATCTCTGTGGCCTTCCAATCTCTACCTTGGCTATAGCTCTAACCACTTTGCCAATCGATGTTGAGAGCACTCATATGCCAGAGGAGGAAGGACAGCCTCATTGGCTGTATTATAGCATTCAACACCTGACTCCTCCTTAAATGGGTTTTTGATTAAAGAGCCTTGTGAATTAAAAAAAAAAAGGTGGGGGCAGTACTAACAACATTTGACACTGTGAGAGAAGCTAGATTTGAACCACAAGCATTTAAAAAGTGTCATTTTGTTGTCAATCATTTTTCACAAGATCCTCCTCTCTCAAACATGCTGCATTATTATCAGTGTTTTCTTGGTGTAGTAAGTGGTCTCCTAGTCATAAGCTTTGTAAGGACCTGTGGAGAGACAGAGAGAGACTTACCCTTTCCTACCTCTAGGATTACTGGGATTTTTGTTATTCCTCTCTGTACTATTAATATTGTCTGCTTTTTTTACCTCTCTGCCCTTTCTCCTTTTCTGAGCCTATTTATTCTAAGGACAAGACTTGTATATTTCTATTTTGCTTTTTTTTTAACCTTTTAAAATTATGAAACTAAAATTGTGCTTTAAAACAGACAGACAAACCCAGTGCACTCCTCTACAGCTTAATACTACCTTACTAACACTAAGTAGTTTATGCCTCAAATTATCTTATTGATTTTAATAGGACAATATACTGACTAAGGTATTAATCAGAATGAATTAGGGTATTGAAATCTACTCCTTAGATGCCTTACTGCCCTGCTGCTGCTATTCAGCCAGATCATAATTATCTTATTCAAACTGAATAATAGCTTCTACCCTGAATAATTGCATTAAGGATAATGAGACCATGTGTAAAGTTAGGCACTACTCAACTCAGTGGGCATGTCTACACAAGATGTTTACTGTGGAGTAGTCTACGTGTGTGGCCCTATTAAGCTGCAGGAAACGAATTAACTCCACTGTAGGGTAGTACTTGTAAATACAAGTACTATCCTGCTACAGAGTTTTTTACTCTGCAGCAACACAAGTGTAGATGCTGACACGGGTGGCTAGCTGTCTGCCAGCTAGCCCTGCACTGGAATACCCTTGTGTCCCAACCAGCCCCTCTGCAGCATGGTAAGCTGGGATGGAGCAGCCCCAAGCTGGCTAGCTGGGGCTGCTCCAACCCAGCTCAGTGTGCTGCAGTCCCGGCTGCACATGTAAATGTGACACTTGGGAGCAATAAACTCCAGCAAAATATGTGCCGGAATTTATTGTTGCATGCTAATAGCATGGGTAGATGTGCCCACTGTGTAAGTAGTGGTACCACAATCTGGCCCTTATGAGTTGCCATGTTTTATCAGGTCCAAGGTCTGTATAGCATTCTTTTTTCTGTTGGTGGTCACTATTAGATACTTCAGAAGAATGCACAAAACCCCCAAAGTCCTAAGTTAGGGAATAATTCATTCTTATGTTAAATTTCTTTCCAAATACAGGATTTAGTGGTTGAATTACACTAGAAGTATAGGGCATATGATCCACCCCTATCATTTAGAAAGATAATGTTGCTGCTGTGGTTGATAAGTTCCAGAAGTTGGTTTTGCAGCAGTCTATTTTACAGAAAATACACAATGTAGTAGGTTTCTTGCTAAGGTGCATTGAACTCATACAGTACCAAGTCCTAACTAAAAGATGAAGATGCTGCTCTCCCCATAAACTTTGCTGACACAACAGAAAACTGTTGGGATTTTCTGTAAATATAAAACTCAGACAATTAACTCATGTACAACACACGTCATCATATTCATCTGCCATTTTCATGGTGACTTGTCCTTTCTACATTTTATTATTCATTTATGATAGCTATTATATGACTTTCAGAGTCTATCTAGCTCTCCTGAGGAATATTTATGGCTATTATAGGGCTCTTATGAGAAGACCCAACGACAGTTATTGCAGAAACCCTGTGAAATGCTACATTAATGCAGAGATATGCTGGCAGTAAAATACCTGAACTTGTTTCAAAGTATCCCTTGATGAAGATTAAAAAGCAGGCTCCTTCTTGTGACGTTCTATATTTCCTCTAACCCTCTCACTTTAGAGAGCCAAATAATTCTGACTGAGAATTGAGAATACTTGATTGCAGTTGGTGCCTGAAAGCAAGAGTCTTAGGAAAGGTTAGCAACCTTAGAAAACCATTAGACATTTGGAAAAATATTTTTAAAGTATTTTTTTTTTCATAGCCACAAAGGAAACAGAGCCTACAGAAGTGAGAGAACATGGGTAAAATTAGGAAATGTTAAAACTGATGTAGCAAACATATATGTTTTGAAAAGACTAGACCTCAGCCACATACCAGTCCATATTTTAAGGGGAAAATGGTATGTGATGGATACAAATCTCCATCTTCTGGCACAATATCCTTTTTTACAAACTCTTTCACACTCTGATGAGAGAATTTTTCACTCTCTTTCACTCTTAGATGCAGATTTGATACATTAATAAAACAAGATAAAACAAATTGTGTGGAATCATTCTTTGCCAGTCTATCCATCCCAATAAATCCCTCTATATTTTCTGACTATGCATTTTAATTTTGGCCTTTGTATGCAGACGGCAATTAACCACTATGTAATTTAGGGCTGGCTAGAAGCATATGGATACAAAAATGTTTTGAGGGAATCACCAAATCAGCAAATAATTGTATTAAATCTATTGAACCTGAAGTATGTATGCATATAAGCCAAAGTTGAACACATTAAAACTAAAATTCCATAGTACTCAACTATAACAAACTAGACTTCACCATACCTATAACTCATGCCACTTACAATGCAATACAGATTTCTTCATGTGTCAGATTTGCTGTTATGTACATGTATGAAATCCAACATGCATAAACACATTCTATAATGCCCATATGACACATGCATACAGACACACATACGCATGTGTGTATAGATTTGGTCTTCAGCTGGTTTATATTGCACTAAGTGCCTAATGCATTTTGAGTAATGGTTTGGGCATGGCCATGCAGTTTATATTGTTAAAGCTGTGTTTTTCTAGCCTATTCTGAGATTTATGTTTGTCTACAGTGCTGGCCATTTAAGAAAATATAAAAATCCATCATGTCTTATTACACATGGATTCATTAAAAATTATAGTGCATGGAATGTACAATGATGTCAATGTGAGGTCTTGACAGGACATCCATTTCCCTTTCCTGAGCCTTCAATTGTGTACCTTTTTCAGTACTTCCTGTTCTTCTTCCCAGTCCTGGTCCATCACAATACTTCCCTTTTTCAAATCTCAAAATACAAATCCCATTTTCCTTTGCAGCCACATAAATAGAGCTGATATAAATCTTGCAAGCCTTCTAAGTTATTCTCTTGCTATGCTTTGGGGAAGGGATGGGGTTCCCCTCCCCCCAATGTTTTGTATAGTGTTGGTGTTTAATAACCATCATAAATGGTTGAGTAAGTAAATACATTGTCTTAAATTAAACTAAGCTAATTTACACCAGCTGCTGACCTGGCCCCAGTATTTATTGTGGGATTAAATGTAAATAAATCATATTGCACTGTTGGAGTGTGTAGTAATTGGGTGATTTTGCTTTTTGAATTCCTGTCTTTTGCTCTTCTGGTCTACTTTAATTAAAAAACAGCATGGAGCTTTTCAAACCTGTCCTTGATATTCATTGAGAAAGAGGGAGAGCAAATGCCAAAGCTTAACCTACAATTCATTACAAATACAGAGATACCTTATAGGAGGCAGAGGAAAATATATTCATTCACATTTAAATTAAGTGTTTCAAATAATGATTTAATTGAGAATTAATAAGCCAGTTATTGCAGGTTAATTAAATGCCACTTGATGATTAAAAACATATTATTTATTCAGATTAACAACTATTAGGAGGTACTGTAGCCCCATACCCTGCTGTGTCTTATTGCTTTAAAGAAATCTGTTAAGATAATTCTCATTTTCAAAATCCTCTTTTTTTTTACTTGTTGCTGTTTATAATGACACCTTGGAAATTTGAAGCAAAAATAATTTTGCATAGCAGTTTCCTTTATTGTACATGAATTGGTTTATTTCTGTAAGATTTTTCCCAAATGTGATGCTACAATATTTAAACATGAAAGGAAAACCCAGAACACTGGTATTGAATCAAATTTATTTTTAAATATAGATGAGATAAATCAAATACCAGGCCTATCTATTTCTAAAGAACCTAGTCATTTAGTTACAAAGTACCAAATGCAGCCCTGGAATAAGTGGACACGTTATTTTTACAATCATAGAAAATTGGACTTGGAAAAATATTTTTAAAGTATTTTAAAATGACCTCAGGAGGTAATTTAGTTAAAATCTATACTCAAAGCAGGGCCAGCCCCAACTAAATCATCCCATCCAGGACTTAAAAACCTCCAGGGATGGAGATTCCACAACCTCTCCAGGTAGTCTGTTCCAGTGCCTTACTACCCTCCTAGGGAGAAAGTTTTTCCTGATATCTAACCTAAACTTCCCTTGTTGCTGCTTAAGACTCCTTGTTCTGTCCTCTGCCACCATTGAGAACAGACTAACTACATACTCTATGTAACCCCCCTTCCAGTAGTTGAAGACAGATATTAAATCCCCTCTAACTCTTTTCTTCTCTAGAATAACTAAGCCCAGTTCCCTCAGCCTCTCCTCTAAAGTCATGTTCTACAGTCCCCTCACCATTTTTATTGCCCTTCCAGGGACTCTCTCCATTTTGTCTACATCCTTTCTGTAGTATTGAGTCCCAAACTGGACAGTACTCCAGATGTGGCCTCACCAGTGCCGAATAAAGGGGAAGAATCACTTTCCTCAATCTGCCAACAACACACCTATCAGTGCAGCCCAGTATGCCATAAGCCTTCTTGGCAACAAGGGCACACTGCTGATTCATGTTCAGCCTATCGTTCACTGTAAACCCCCGCCCCCCTCCGGGTTCCTTTTCTGCAGAGCTTGGTGAAGTTTAGTCATATACATCACAAATTTGTGATGTTCATGGACGGCTTATAGTTGTTAATTATATACCACATTTTTCTCTTTTCTTCTTTTTTTATCTACATATACTTTTATAAGAGGAAGACAATATTTTAAATGGGGTGCTAGTGCTTCCATTATGCCACTTTGAAGGGTACTAGTAGTTCTTGGGAGGAAAAGACTACCATGTTAATACAAACTTTCCCCCTGCTTCACTGTTCAGTGAAGAAACATTTTTCTTCCATCAAACCAGATTAACTGAACTCTGTGCAGCAGTTGTATAGATAGTGGAGAAGGCAAAGTTCATCCTTGCAACTTGAACAGGAGGCCACAGTACAAATATCCCTTAGCTGCTGTTCCAGCTGCAGTTCCTATGAACCATTTTTGCTACACAATGGAGGCACCAAAGCCTATGAATGCCAGTTCCCTGGTCCTGACATTCAGGAGTTGATTCCTTAAGTGTTAATGAATGACCTCCTTACCACCATTTTTTTTTTTTGTACTATAGGGCTCTTTTCCCCTCTCCACAGCATCTGTTGGTGTTGTAGCTCACCTACAGGGATAGCTGTAGGTGTTTTGTTGTTGTTTAGCTTGTGATGTATTCCAACATTCACATATATTTTTACCTTCTTTATCAAAGTACTTCCTGGAGCACAACTCAGTTGTAGGAATTTGTTCACTGTGTAGAAATTGGAACACTAACTATGTACTTCTGACAGGGAAAGAATCTTATTAATCTTAGGTTTTTTAGCCTATGTCAAATATTGAGCTGTAGCACTCTGTGAGTTACTCTAAAACTCATTGTAGCCAGGTGCTTGTTAAAACTGCCTGTTTGCCATGCAGTGCTACAGGATTTGCTTTAACCAGTACTGGTTTGAAACATACTTTCATACTTTTATTCAAATGACACCATAGGAAAAAGAGATCCCAGTGAGAGTTGACTTTTATTGGATTTGCGAATCATAGGGTTTGTTATATAGAGCATTACAAAGAAAAATGGGTAGGTGTCTAAAAGGGTCTGCTAAAAATAATGCTATAATATTATAGTGAATTACACAGAAAGGGTCTAAATGCACTGCAGCCTTGATTCTCTTCTGCTGTCTGCTACATGCAGTCACAACTGTGAAAAAATACATACAAATTAAGAAAGGAAGTGCAATTTTAGCAATATGATTTAGGAATATGTTGTTGCCAATTTACACCATTGCAAATGACTTCTCACAGGGTGCTCCTACATGAGACACCGACTGTGAAGTAACTGTTCAATCATTTAGTACTTGCATAACCAAGTACTAAAGGACTGCACAGTAACCAGTGCTACTGAGCAGTAGAGTCCCCACACTGTTGCTTGTTTATACTTACTGAGCAGTAGCTCATTAATACTGTGCGGTAGTGTCATGTCATGGTTCATGCCTGGTGACACTACTGCTCAGTACTGAGCTACTGTGCAGCAGTAACGAGCCACTGTGCAATAAGTGTCTCATCTTGACCCACTCACAAGGCATGTCTAAACGTGCATTTACACCAGCTTAAATGTACTGTGCAGTAAGTTACTGCGCAGTAAGTGGTAATAGGTCGGCATCTACACACGCAGGCATTAAAGCTCATTAACACTGTGTGTGGACTGATGTGGAACTCAAGTTAGTCCCAGGTCAGTCCACAATCACAGTGTTACTGTACAGTAAGGTGTCTACATGTTAATTACTGTGCACTAACTAATTGGGCATAAATTTGATACTTGCATGATGTAGCCATCAAATTTACACTCCTGTCAGCATAAGTCACCATGTTTACTGCACGGTATGGGTGTGTACATGTAGACGTGCCCATACTGCACAGTAATTTTGGTTACTGCACAGTAAATACACACACACAGATGTGCCCATAGTACATGGCAGTGGAGAATTAAATCATGGGCTCATGCCTAGCTTTCCCCTCTAGGGCTGGCCATCTGCAGTCAATACATTTTTTAAGGAGTTGAAACTCATTTACTACCGGTGCTAACATATTTATAAACAGTACTTAACCAAATTAGTTAGCTAACATAACCCAAGGTAACAAGTGTTTTCCTTTTCTAAACTAGCCTGTAGGGACTCTTAAGTTGGTGCAGTTTACGAAGTGAAAGGCTTGAAAAAGCAATGAATTATAGTATGGTAGGACTTTATTAGAGTCATCTGCAAAATTGGTCCTCAGAATTCAACAGTAGAAATGTAATAGTTTTATTATATTAGCATTCAGTTATGCTGTGATACATAACATACATAGCATTAATACAATCTACTGCAGGAAAGGAAGATGGCTTATACCAAGCGTAATGAATATGTACATTAGTCAAGAGTAAAAGAAATAACAAGTCTGTGAGCTACAGTACTGAGCAGCATAGAAGTTGGGATAACGTTTTCAAGTGTGAAAAGGAAGTGTGGTTGCCACACACACTTTTCATATGTGCGCTGAGTTCATTCTTCTTATCCTCCTTTGTCAGGCACAAGCAGTAAACCATTCCAATAATTTTGTTAGCCTGGCTGAAATACTCTTTGCACCCAAAAGAGAAGATAGGGATACCATTGTATCCTACAGCAGTTAGGGGTGCTACACGTCAGTGACAATAAGGAATTTAACATAATTTGGAGTTTATGATTGAAAATATTTTAAAGTAACAGCATTTCATCCTTTGATGTACTTTGAGTATCCTTTGAGATACTTAAGTATCAGATCGGGGGGGGGGGGAAGGGAGCACATCTACAGGCATTATTAATTCACAATAAGCTTACTGCACACAAAAATACTGTGCAGTAAGCTTTCCCTGGGAGCACAATTACATGTGCCTGCTGGGAGCAAATTTGCTCCTGAGAGTAGCAATTCAGAGTAGGGCTATTCCTACCCTGCTCTGCCCCTGACCCCCACCCTCCACAGTAGCCATAGGTCTCCAGCTCTAGTCTACCCTAGATGCCAGCCCCAGGGGGCACTGGAGAAAGGCCTGGGCTCTGGAGGATGAGGGGCTGTCCCACCTCCAGGGCAGCTGTTTCCCAGACCTGTGCCTTGGGGCTGGGAAAGTGTCCCCTCCCCTGCAGCTGTTTCCCTGCCTCCTGCCCCAATCAGCTGATTGGGGCCTAGGGCTGGGAAACAGCTGTGGGGCAGGGCACACTTTCCTAGTTCCCTGCCCAGCTCAGCTAATCAGGACACAGGATTGAGAAGCAGTCCCTGTGCAGGAGACACTTCACAGTCATGTGGTAATGCCTTACTGCATAATACATTAATCATTAATCTACTGTACAGTAAAGCATCTTGGGTAGACACACCCTGAGAGTCTGGAAGTAAACTGGTGCAAACTTGTGTAGGTCCTGTAACATGTATCAGCTGAAGATTTTACCCAGTTTCTGTTTCAAATTTGGAAGACTTACTGCAAACTGAAGTTCCATTAAGATTTTCAGCAGGTTGGTATACCTCAAAATATCCTCTACAAACCTCAGCTTATCCTAGAAACACCACAGCATAAACTAAAATTACAGAAAAAAAATACAAAGATCACTGGTAAAATACATCATGTCAATGCTATTAAGATGTTAGTTTATTCATGGGGAACTGCATTTTTCAAAAGAGAACACAATATAGTATTTTTTATTTGAATGTCACCAGTAGTAAATCCACTCCATTAATGATTGAAGGTAATGCCATCTGAAAGTTATTAAACAGTCTGAGAAAAAATAGATTTTCATCTTAGAGAGGGAGCAACATAAAATTGAAAGAATAATTATTTCCTTGATAATCAACATTTTTTCATATTAATAAAAAGTCTTGAATTTTATAAATATTAGGCACATCTACATGTGCCCCTATGTCATCATTGTTACTGTGTCATCATTTAGTACTTCTTTTTGGAAGCTCATACTGTGCCATGTTGGTGGTACACAGTTATTTTTAGCCATTACGTCGCCATAGCAATGCACTATACTCAGGGAACATGTTGCTATGGTGATGTAGCTATGGCATAACAGTTTTTTCCCGCTGATGCCACATTGCCATAGCAGTACAATGTTGCTACAGTGACATAACGTTTCATGTAGATTCACCCATTATGTAGCAATTTAACATCAACGGGTGTGTCTACACATGCATTTACGCCAGCTTAAAGTTACTGTGCAGAGAGAATAGGCTGGCATCTACACATGAAGGCAACCTGGGACTAAATTTAGTACCAAGTCAGAGCAGCCTGCTGTGTGCCCCTGTGGCCACCAGGGGAGCTATAGCCTCCAGCCACATGGCTGCCAGCCCTTGGGGCTAACTGTAGCCTTAAGTTGAAGCCAGGAGAGGTGGCCAGCCAGCAGCCCTGGGCCTGGAATTGGGCCAGCTCCCTAGTGGCTGGGTAGACCCAGCAGGTAGGCCCCCTGGGTTACTCCTCCTCCACACATGAATTACTGCACAGTAACTAAGCAAGTTACTGCATAATGCAGGTATCAAATTTATGCTGAAGTCAGTGTAAGTTGCCATATTTACTATGCAGTATGGGCATGCACGTGTAGGCTCACACCCGTACTGCACAGTAATTCCAGTTACTGCACAGTAAATGCACACATGTAGATGTGCCAAGTGATGTCTTAATTCTTTGTATTTCACATATCTTGGATATGGACAATTGCTTATCATTTTCACCTGTGTTTTTATTCAAATTTTATTCTTGATTTTTACACTAATTTGATGCTGCAATATTTAGGTTTTAAAAACAACAGCAAAATATTTTAATTTAAAACAAAAAAGAGAAAAGACCCACATAGTTGTATTGATTCTTTTGAAAACAGAAGAAAACTATCCGTGGTTGAAAAAAGGGGAAAATACCTTTCCAAAAAATTCCGAAATTTTGAAGTTGAAATTTTCTATCTTGTCAGGTTCACAGTGAGATTTTTTTGTTCCCTTTTTGCCACTGTATTGTGTGTGTGTGTGTGCAGAACAAAGTATATAAATACATCATCCATTTATTAGCATCCCTAAAAAAAAAAAGGATGAAAAAGAAAAATAAAATCTGGAAATTCAAAACAGGTTTTCAGAAAAAACACCAAAGCTTTAATTCATACTAAATAAAATGAAAATATTTATTATATTTTGTAATTGTGCAGCAAAATATCACATTTTCTTGCATAATGCACGTACAGACATGCACACACACACACACACACACACACACACACACACACACACACACACACCTCTCTACCTTTTTCTCAAAAGATGCTGGAACGAAGTGACCATTACATGTGAGACATATGGTAACAGCAGTTTCTTCCCATTGCTGGGCAAAGGTGAATGTAATGTCTATGATCCTCACAATGCAGAAGAATGAACAGGCTTGGCTTCCTAGCTGCTGCTACTATTCAGGAGCTTACTACAAGGAAAGATCTTTTTTCTGCATTCTGCCTTTCTTGGTCTAGGATTCAACGTATGCAAGAAAATACGGATACCCTTAAAAAGGAAATAGTACTTCAAATTTTTAAACAATATTTTTCATTAGGAAAATTGAGAAATATCCCGTCACATATATTTCTATTAGTATCAGTACTGGCATAGCAACCATAGTAGAAGCGCTCACATTGCGGCCCTGTCAGATTCTAACGAATATGCGAATTCTGCTAAATACCTGTCATCAACAATCTCAGACAGGACATGAGAAGAAGTAGTACTGGCAAAGCTTTTATTTGATCAGCCATAAGGTTGGGGCATATTCTGTGCATACATCTTTAAACAGCTTTTAAATAAAATATATTGGGAACTTAGATTCTTCACTAGGTAAGAAAGCAGCAGCAGCAGGTTGGCATTAAATTCCATTTTCTACTAAAAATTTAGATTTTCTACTAAAAGACTTATGATGACTTCTGTCCTCAAATAATCTCCAAGGCAGATTGATAAAGCAGTTGATAGACCTTTCAATTTGTGGGATCTGTAGGAAAGTTGCACTGTCAAAAAATATGAAAAAGGGACAGAAATTGACAAAGATTCCTTCAGAATGGCATAGTAACACCACAAAAAATCTATTATAAATGACATACTCAAGCCAGAATACTAGGTATGCCACAATTATTGGCAAAAACCCAATTTTCTCATGCAAATTGAATCTATGAGCAGGCTGACTTCATTAACCACAAATTTGTCTTTCCTTTATTGAGTTTTGCCATCTTCCTATCTAAACAATTTAACTTCTCCAATTCAAATGAATCCCAAGCCTGTACTCCCAGTTGCTATTTTGCCACTGTTCATTTATGCCTCAGATCCTTCCTTCCTTCCTCTTGCCTCCACTTCTCTGATTGCACAAGATCTTGCCTATTTCTTCCAAGAGAAAATTGATAACAATTATCATGACTTTTCCTTTCCCCTTCATAGTTTCATAGTAGCTAGGGTCAGGAGGGACCTGAACAGATCATGTAGCCTGACCCCCTGCCACTGGCAGGAATGAATGCTGGGTTCACAAGACCCCAGACAGGTGATCATCCAACCTCCTCTTGAATTTGCCCAAGGTAGAGGCGAGGACCACTTCCCTGTGAAGTTGGTTCCAGATTTTGGCCACCCTAACTGTAAAATATTGCCTTCTGATCTCTAATCTAAACCTATTCTCCATCAGATTATGACCATTGTTCCTCATCATCCCAGGTAGTGCTGGGGAGAAAAGGGCTCTGCCTATTTGCTGTTGATCTCCCCTGATGAGCTTGTAGGCAGCCACCAGGTCCCCCCTCAGCCTCCTCTTGTTGAGGCTGAACAGGTTCAGGTCCTTCAGTGTCTCCTTGTAGGGCCTGTCCTGCTGCCCTGTCACCAAGCGGGTGGCCCTCCTCTGAACCCTCTCCAGGCTGGTCACATCCCTTTTGAAGTCTGGTGCCCAGTACTGGCTGCAGTACTCCAACTGCGGCCTGACCAAAGTCACACAGAGGGGGCGTATCACTTCTCTGGACCGGCTTGAGATGCACCTTTGGATGCATGACAAGGTATGGCTGGCCTTGCTGGCTGAAGTCTGGCATTGGCAGCTCATGTTCATCTTGGAGTCAATAATGACTCCAAGATCCCTTTCTGCCTCTGTGCTTTCAAGAAGGGAACTCCCCAGCCTGTATGTATGCTGTGGATTCCTTCTCCCAAGGCGCAGCACCCTGCATTTGTCTACGTTGAACCCCATCCTATTCTCATCTGCCCACTTTTGTAGTCTGTCTAAATCTAGTTGCAGCCTCTCTCTCCCTTCAAGTGTGTCCACCTCATCCCACATCCTAGTGTCATCAGCAAACTTGGACAGCATGCTTTCCACCCCCTCATCCAAGTCGCTGATGAAGATGTTAAACAGTGTGGGCCCGAGGACCGAGTCCTGGGGTACCCCACTGCTCACATCTCACCAGGTTGAGTACAACCCACCTACCACTACTCTCTGGGTGCGCCCCATCAGCCAATTTCTGACCTATCCAACTGTGCAGGCATTAATGCTGCAGTCACTTAATTTATTGATGAGGATGGGGTAAGAGACAGTGTCAAAGGCCTTCTTAAAGTCTAGAAAGGCTGTGTCCATGGCGACACCATCATCCAAGGATTTAGTTACTGGGTCATAAAAGGCAATCAGGTTGGTCTGGCAGGACCCGCCTTTGATAAGCCCATGCTGATTGCCCCAGAGCATGATCTCCCCTGCAGGCCCCCCACAGATGTGCTCCTTCATAATTCTCTCCAAGATCTTCCCGAGCACCGAGGTGAGGCTTACAGGCCTATAATTACTTGGGTCCTCCTTACTCCCCTTCTTAAAAATAGGGACCACATTAGGCAGTTTCCAATCCCCCGGCACCTGGCCAGATGACCACAAATGCTCATACAGCCGGGCCAAGGGCTCTGCAATGACCCCTGCCAGCTCCCTCAACACCCTTGGGTGGAGGGCATCTGGACCTGCAGATTTAAAAATGTCTATCCCTTCCAGAAGATCCCTAACTACATCTGCACTGACTGAAGGCTTGATAGAGCTATCCCCAAGATTGTCCCTACCTCTGGTAGGTGGGATATCCTGGTCCCTGTTCAGGAAAACTATAACTCTATAACTTCTATAATTCTCTGCTTTTTTCTTGTATATCATAGAAACAGAAGTTCTAGCCCAGCTACTGGTGCCTACTGGTGCCATCAACTTCCTGCCTATCCCATGTCTTGATTGCTTCCAGTCTCATTCACTTACATTCTTATCTCTTTCTCCAAGGAACATAATTCTAGAGGGGAACTCTTGAGTCATTAAGAAACAGACAGGAATTACATTTGTTGCACAATCAGCTCCTTGAAATTGCTCTAAAGCTATGCTGAAACAGAAAAGCATGGTGCCAGAGCCTTCTGATCATATGGTAAATTAACCCTTATTGTAGGAGGGTTCAAATTAAGCCACTCCTAAGTGGACCAACTTCATTAACTTGTGTCTGCTCAGCTGAAACAGCTTGAGCTGCTGTCTCTGGATGGGAAGGGGGATAAGGCAGGGAAGGGAGGTCCCTGCTGGGGTTTTCTCCACCCTGCTGGAATAAGTAGGGCTGGAGGATTGGAGCCCTTCACCTGGGAAGGAGAGGGGGGGACTCCAATCTACCTGCCCCACCACACTCTAGCAGGGCTGAGAAAACCCCAGAAAGATCTCCCTTGCCTATCTTCTCCCCCCTCCCATCCAGAGACAGCAACAGAGCTGGGACCAGGAGTGGGGGGGGGGGGGGGAGCCAGGGGGAGGTGCTAACATCTGTTGGAATGGGAGGATTGGTTTACCTATGGCAATTTCTATGAATTGCCATGAGTTAAACTCAGGAGCTGCACTTTTGTCCTGACCTTTAGTATACTCTGTGGGCTTAGGCCAGTGGTTCTCAACCAGGGTGCTATGGCATCTTGGGGTGCCCTGAGATCCTTTCAAGAGTGCTTGGGGGTGCCACACAATGTTAGCTCTGTTAAGTTTACAAACACAATTCACAAGATAAACCCATAGATTTAAAATAGAATTCATAGTTGTGATCTTTCTAAGTTATTTGCAATAGAAAAACTTCTCTATTATTTTACTGTAGTCAAAAAAGAGTGTAAACTAGGAGCTGGCATTTTTCAAGGGGTGCCTCATGTCTCTCGGGGGGGGGGGGGACTCAAGTCTAAAGAGGTTAAGGAACCTCTTTAGACTTTAAACAGGTATTAGTTTTGTCTCACTCTATATATGGGTTTAGCAGGACAAGCAATAAATGGCCATGAGTTCATGCTGTTTGTCCTACTGAAAAATGACCAATTGGACACAAAAATGGTGGATCTGGGACAGGAAAAAAGTTGCTGTTTCAAACAACAGCTTTGTGGATGGAGGTTTTTCCACACAAAATGAACATCTTTGCAGGTCTGAAAGACCCAAAGTATCCCATAATTTGGGAGACTATATGTCCTGGAGAAACCAGGACAGTTCTGGCTTCCATAGTCCAGTCCTAGCTGGTCGGTCAAGAGTCCCAGCTTGGAGTCTGGTGGGAGTGGTGGGGACACAGAGCATGATGGTGCATCAGGCAGTTGGGCATGCAGGCACTGCTGCTACTGGGCAGGAGCAAGGTGGTGGACTGGAGCAGGTACCACCCCACTCCAGCTGGGATCTCACTATGGAAGCTGGGACTGTCCTGGTTTGCCCCAGACATATGGTCACTCTACCCATAATCTCCTGCTATCTCTCCCTCCTTCTTCCAGAAGTCTCATGGCAGTGTCAGGGAGTCCCCTCCTCACCCATCTCTGAGTGTCCCCTGAAGCCAGCTTAGGTGAGGCTGCTAGAGCAGGGTGGAGTCCCTGACCCTCCCTGGTTATTCCATTGCCCTGAGTCAAGGAGCTAGCACCCAGTTCTGCTTCTGAGAGAGGGACTTTACTTCTTGTTGAGGAGAACAAGTGGAACCCAAAATGCCAAGTAGCAAAGAAGATAACTCCTCTTGAAGAAAGTCATTAATTGGTGCAAAGGGAACTCAGATACAGATTATCTATCCTCAATCCAGCCTGCACAGCCTGAGCATCCCAAAGGTATTCAGCCTTCACTTTCCAGTCTGCCCTACTCCCAAGGCCCCAAAACTGCTCCACGGGTCTCCTTCTGACCCCCCAGCCAAAAGATGACACCCTTCTTGTCCACCCTGCTGTGCCTATTGTCATGAGTATCTCATTCAGCAACCCCACCTTTATTGACTATCAACAATGCATTTAATTCTGTTGATGATAGTGGCCCATCTTGTCTCTTCAAATAGGCAATACTAGCTTCACTGTCTCTAGCTTAACCCAGTGGTGCCACCCTTTTGGTCTGGAGGCCAGATGAGTGGAATGGGGCTGGATCAAGTTCCACACATCAGAATCAGGTTCTGGGGCTTGGCACTGACTCCCCTGCCAGGATTGGTTGTTGGGTGCCTGGCATTATCCCCTCCCCCCTGCCCCTCCAGCATGCTTAAATTGTGTCCTGGGGACCTGGTGCCACCACCTTCCAACAGGATTAGTTCCTGGGGGCATGGCACTACCCCCTTCTACACCTCCACATTGGGATTGGGTCATGGTGTCTGGCACTGCCTTCTCCCAGACCTGCATGGCTGGGATTGGGCACCCAATCCAGCAAGCAGAGCCTGGGGCTCCCTATGAGTCTTGAAATTTGGTGGTAGAAAAGAGATGTCACTGCTCTCCCAACACCAGATTTCCAGACAGATATGGAGCCTCACATGGAGGCCAGATGACAGAGGCTGCTGGCTGGATCTGGCTCATGGGCCAGGAGTTGAGCACCCTTGCTTCAACTCATTCCCCACCCTCCACCTTAGGGGGAACAGACACATAACAGTGTTGCACCATGAATACAGTTAACAGATAAACATTACCATAAAACCCGTATTTCATCACAGGCAGCTTTTGCCATTGCCACAGCCCCCATGGGAAGAGTTAGATTGCCTGCAGGAGTGTGGTAGGGAGTGGAGAGCACACCTTCTCCCTCTTTCTCTGTGAGTGGCTGCAGACTGTGCTTGATGTCCCTGGTTGCTGTCCTGGGACCATGATCAGTCTTGGGGCAACAGTCACTGACTCAGTTTCCCTGCAGTGGGGTCAGGGACAGGAAGTTTCTTTGCTGGAGCTGCCTCCGGTTGATGCCCGTGTAATATCAACTGCACACAGCCTGGCTGTTTCAGGGCAGAGGGAAACTACAGAGCCCACTGCCTGGGTGGGGAGTGTGGCTTTATAGCAACTTTGTTGTCTTCCAGCCAGGGGACTGTGCACATGTACCTAGCCATAAAGCCTAGTTTTTTGTACTGTTGTAACATTGTAACACTCCTCAAACAGAAAATAAACACAAAACCACCATTGATTCAACTTGTCTTTTAGGCCACCAACATCCCTCTCATTTCTCCCTCTCATTTCTAAACTTATTGAACACACAGCATTGTCTGCAGTCCTGTTCCTCCAGTTCCATTTAAAAAACATGCGACCTTCTACAATGAAACCACTCTTGACAAAGTCTCTAATGAGCTCCTTGTTGTCAAAGCTCAGAACTCTATCATGGTTGCTTCAGTATTTTCAAAATGAATCACTCATTTTTAAAGCAATTTTTCATTTTGACATATCCTTTAATTTTATTTGAAAAAAAACCCAGAAGTCTTAACTGCTTGAAATTTAAAAGAATAAAAAAGAAATACTTATATTCTGGAATAATTTTAAAATATATTTTTTTATTCTGTAAACATTCCCAAACCAACTTGTGTCCGGGTACATTTTTCCCCCCAATTTCTTTAAAATTCTGAGGGAATTAAAAAATCTAGTGTCCATTGGGGTGGATATCTTTAGTTTCTTATAACCATGAAAGATCTAAATCTTGCAGGGTTTTTTCTGAATAACATAGCTTTTCCAGTTCACACACACAACTAAAACTCCCAACAAGGTCCTCATGATTACTGGAACATCCTTTCGTCTGGCTTTTACAAATGGGGTCTTACCTCTCTCATATCCACTCAAAAATACTACTACATAAGTCATCCTTGTTTCATTCATAGAACTCTCTCCAATAATAAAGGGGCTCAATTTGAACTGCAAAAACTTGGATCTTTATTAGAAGTCATGGTGCTTGGTGCTGCTGCTTGCAGTTACATGGTACAGTGTGTTCAGAGCTATTGCAAAATTCTCCATGCACGTTGAGCTTCCTGGTATCACTGTCAAATTATCCTGACTACAACCTGTGCTCCAACCTGCAGGAAACTGCAGGTTGTTACATCTTTCCTTGTAATAAACAAAGGTGGGTGGGGAAACCATTTGTTTAACTGTGCATGTTAGACAGGTTGGTTGGTTGGTTGGTTGGTTGGTTGGGGACAAAGGTTGTCAGCATATAATATACTGTGGACACCTGACTTTCACCACTGAATCAAAAGGTAGCCTCCTAAGTGCTGTAGTCATTCAGGGGTGTTGGTCACTAAACCAATCTCCCACTCCTTGTTTGGCATACTGCCATAGGAGCAGAATTTGGTTCTCTCTTGTGGTCTTCCAATTGATGGATTGTCTTCCTGATGGCCACCCATATTCCTTGCTGTATCTGACTCTGACCTCTGGTTGATTGATGGTTGGGGCCCAATCAGTCATTGGGGCACTGGTTTCTTCTGTTCCTACATATTGATTCCCTGATATTTCTGCTCTTCAACTACCACCGACCCTCAATGGTAATCACTTCATAGGACATTAACCCAACAACAGCTTGGATGTTGGCCTTTTGCCATTTTTTTATAGGGTTGCTGGATGGTTGAACCCAGACTGTCTCCCCTATACAGAGAAGCCTCAAATTTCTAGCTACTCCGTCTCTCTGTTTTGCCATTTTTGCTCTATTAGCCGCCTCCATGTGTTGTGCATTTTCCCTCCATCCAGTTGCAGCAGTCTGTTCTTCCTGGGAAGTAGTGTCCTGATTTTTTGCCCCATCAGCATCTGGCTATGAAGCCTCTGAAAGGTGGTATTGTGATGGTCCAAAGCCAGATAAAGATTGTAACTAGTCCTTTTTGATCTTTTTATTGCTGGTGGCTGTCTTGATACCTGATTCTGCCCCATTGCTCTGGGCTTCCCATTGCTCTGTGCATACCTTGGGGAAGGTTCCTTGAATGAACTCCCATTTTGTGCTAATTCTTTTAAATTTCCCTGCTATATATTGTGGCCCATTGTCCAAATACAAGGGTATGCCATACCTGGCCAAGTGTGGCTTCAGCTTCCTGATTACTGTTCTTGTGTGGGTGTCACCTAAATAGTCCACCTCCAAAAAATTGAACAAATAGTCTACTGTGACCATATAGTTTCTATCTTTGGACACAAACAGGTCTGTCCCAACCTTTTCCCTAGGTCATGTTGAGATCTCATGAGGCTGCAGCCTCTCCTGCTGTTGCTTGTCTTCATGCTCTTTGCACACCTCACACTGTTCCATGTATGTTCTCATCTGGGAATTCATGCTTGGCCAGTAGACACACTACCGAGCTTGCTGCAGGCATGCCTCTATTCCCAGGTGAGAAGCATGTATTCTTTTCATGAAATCCTGTCTCAAATTGGCAGGGATTACAGATCTGTCACCTTTAAACAATATCCCATCTTGTATACATAGTTCATCCCTAACCTGACAGTAGGGATCTTTTTTTTTCCCAGGGCGCTTGCTCCTTGCAGTCTAGCAGCCCCTGGAGTACAATTTATATCACACTCTGTAACAGTCCATCGAATTCTGTGCTCTCCCATATTGTCTGGAGTCTCTCTTTGGAGATATGGATATATTGTAGCAAATTGATAGGCTCACTCTCCTGCTCCATGGACTTCCTGCTTCATGGACTTCCCTGGATGCTCACATCATAGTCCTGAAGTGTCAATAATATGCACTGGAGTCACTTTGGTGCACTCGGAAGTGGCTTCTTAATGCGTTCTAGTGGCTTATGATCAGCCTGAACATCCACCTGCTGCCCCCAAAATGAAGGGGTGGAATAACTCCATTCCAAAAAACCAAGCCACGAGTTCCTTTCTTCCTTTAGCATACCCTGTTTCTATACTGGTCAGGGAGTGGCTTGCAAGTGCTGTGGGTTGCTAGTTCTGCATTAATGCTGCTCCTAGGCCTCCTTCTGACACATTGCATTGTAGCTATAGTTGATTGCTAAGTAGTAATACTTCAAGGCTGGTGTCTCACTTATGAGGTTATCTTTGCAAATGTATCCTTTTGCAAAGGGTATTGTAAAAGTTGCCAGATGCCTTGAGGATTCATTTAGCTTGATATGCCAGGACTTACTTTTTACATCACAGACCATGAAGATTTTTGCCCATGATAGTTCAATCAGTACTCTCAATCCTTGAGAGTGGGCAATTGATAACAGCTTCATGTCAAAGCCCTGTTCAGAGGTTTTTGATCTATACAGATCTTCAGTTTGGTAGATAGTTTTCTACCAAGCTCCTGATCCCACCGGTGTTAATTTGCACTGGTATATCACCAGTACAAGCTGGAATCTGACTGGTTGCTGCTCCACATAGTTGCAAATACAGCAGATCTGTTAAGCGGCTTTCTTCTGTTGCTTTCATGTATGTTCAGACCTCATCTTCCTTATAAAAAATGTCAGTGTCTTTCCCTACTGCATGTATTGTGGCTTTATTTCTCTTGTGGCTGTTGTGGCACTGTGATAAAAAAATGGTTCTGTTTCCCACAGCCCAGGCATTTTTGCCCATAAGCTTCTAACTTGCATACTGCTTTCAGAAGTGCCAATACTGGATCCTGGTGACTGCATTCTCAGTTAGCCTACCTTTGTTCTGCCTCCTGGGCCCCTTTGACTTGATCCAGTCTGTGTACTTGTTCCACACCAACGCTTGTTTTGGTTCTTTCTATAGCTAATTCAGCTGCTCATGAAATTTGGATGCACTTGTCCAGAGTGAGATCAGCCTCTCTCTACAATCTCGTCCTTGCCTTAGAATCAGATGTTCCATAAATTATTGTGTGTCTAATAATATAATCTGTTATGTTCTCAAAATTACGTGCAGATGCCAATGTTTTCATCTCTGTAACATTTAATCATCCCTTTTTTTCTGGATTCTCATTCCAGGTTAAAAACAATCCAAACCAAAACAGTACTTTTCCAGTTTCATTTTCTCTGGGGTCTGGGGCCATAGTACTTGCATAGTACTTACAAAAAAGCCTTTGTACCAATGGTAATGGAAAAGGTTCACCTTTATTTTCTCATCCTTGTCTACCATGGTCAGGTGTGTGTATAGGTCTTCTCTGCCCTTATGTACCTCCATGCTGTCTCTTCTCTTTGCTGTGTGGGTGAAGCTTTAAATCACCACTGTGGTTCTCATACACTGCTACCATGTTTCATGTACAGAGCTCTGTGAAATAATAAAAGGATTCTATTTCTATTGCAATCACTTGGATGTTTATTAGAAGAGCCATGTGCCTGGTCTGCTGCTTGCAGCCAAGTGGTACAGTGTGTGTTCAGAGCTACTGCAAAATTCTTCAAGCACATTAAGCTTTCTTGTGCTACCCTCCAAGCCATCTGTCTTAAAAGTTGTGTCTAACCTGCAGATTCTTATAGTTCTTTTGGCCACGTCACCTCTCTGGTTATATTCTTACACTGACTCCCTCTTCTCTATCAAACGAAGCAGATTATACTTATCTCACTTGAAGGCCCCTAATTGTCTTCACCCTACTTATCTTCTCTGATTTCTTAACCCCACCTTAGCCAACAATGCCACCCACCATCATCCACTTGTCTTAATTTTTAAGTAAGTACCTTCATGCTTTCTCCTATGCTACCTCTCCTGTTTGAGAAGGTTCATAGATTCATAGATTCACAGAATGTAAGGCTGGAAGGGATCTGAGAAGCTCATTGGGTCCAGCCCCCTGCACCAAGCAGGAAAGACAACTGGGGTCAGGTGACCCCCAGCAAGATGACTGTCCAGTCTCCTCTTGAAGATTTCTAGGGTAAGCAATTGTACCGCCTCTGGAGGGAACTTATTCCACAGTCTGGACACCCTAGATGTGAAGCAGTTTTTCCTAATGTTGAGCCTGAAATAGTCTTCCAGGAGTTTGTGACCATTACTCCTGGTTTTCCCCAAAGGTGCCCTGGTGAACAGTTTTTCACCAAGCCCTTCACGTACACCTCTGATGTAGCGGTAAGTTGCTTCCAAGCCCCCTCTCAGCCTTCTTTTTTTTTCAGGCTGAAGAGTCCCCAATCCCTCAGCCTTTCCTTGTATGGCTTGCTGGACAAGTCTCTGATCATACGGGTGGCTCTTCTTGGATTCTCTCAAGCTTTACCACATCCTTGTCAAAGTGCAGCACCCAGAACTGGATGCAGTATTCCAGTTGCATTCTCACCAATGCTGAGCAGAGTGGGAGAATCACTTCTTTGTTTTGCTGGAGATGCATCGACTGATGCATGCCAGGGTATTGTTAGCCTTGCTGGCTCATGTTCAGATTGTGGTCTATTATTACCCTCAGGTCCCTTTCATTCATAGTGCTTGTCAGGTTGGTGTTGCCAAGCCTGTAGATGTGCAGGGGATTGTTCATCCCCAGGTGGAGCACTTTACACTTCTCAATGTTGATCTTAATTTTGTTCCAGTCTGCCCAATTTGCAAGCCTGTCTAGGTCTGCCTGTATCTGCAGCCTAGCTTCAAGCATGACCACGCTTCCCCATAACTTGATGTTGTCCATGAACTTGGACAATGAGCTCTTCACCTCCACATCTGAGTCATTGATGAAGATGTTGAATAGCGCTGGACCAAGCACTGACCCCTGTGGGACACCACTGGCCATTTCCCATCAAGATGACACAGATCCATTCATTAGAACTCTGGGTCCTACCCTGCAGCCAGCTTCCTACCTACCTCACCGTCTTGCAGTTAAGCCCATAGTCTTCCCATTTTTCATGAGAAGATTGTGGGATATGATAGCTTTGTGGAAGGTGAGGTATATAATGTCAACCTCCTCTGTCTTATCCAGGTGGCAAGTCAACTGATCGTTAAAAAGAGATGAGGTTCATAGTATCATAGTGCTACCAAGCTTCTACCAAGCACCCTCTCAGCCTTCTTTTTTTTTCAGGCTGAAGAGTCCCAGTTGTCTTTCCTGCTTGGTGCAGGGGGCTGGACCCAACAATCTTCTGAGATCTGTTCCAGCCTTACAGTCTGTGAATCCATGAATCTATGAACCTTCTAAAATGGCAGAGGTAGCATGGAAGAAAGCATGAAGGTACTTACTTAAAAATTAAAGAAAGGTTGATAAGGCAAGACCTGCCCAAAATGAAGCCATGCTGGTTGTCATTCAGAATCCTACCTTCTGCAAACCTATTGGACATAGACTCCTTAATAATTTTTTCCAGGATTTTCCCTGGGATAGAAGTTAGGTTAATTGGCCTATAGTTGTCTGAGTCCTCCCTCCTCCCCTTCTTGAAGACGGGCACAACACTGGCCCTCTTCCAGTCCTTGGGGACCTCCCCAGAGTGCCATGAGTCTTGGAACAGCTTCACCAGGGGTTCCATGATGACTTCAGCCACCTTCTTCAGCACTCTTGGATGAAGTTCATCCAGTCCTGTTGACTTTTATATGTCCAGTTTCTTTAATTGATCACACACCAGTTCTAAGGCAATAGTAGGAAGATTGTCATTTGAACCTTGCTCATTCTGTACCCTAGCTGGTGCGATTTTCCCCTTGGCCCGGCAAAAATCAGAAGCAAAGTAGTCATTCAGGAGTTCAGCTTTCTTCTGAGTGCCAGTGACTAGCTGTCCTGAGTTGTTGAGCAATGACCCCACACTCCCATTCATTTTCAACCCATTCCCTATGTACCTAAAGAAGGACTTCTTGTTGTCCTTGATTCCCATTGCTAATTTTAGTTCCATCGCTGCCTCAGCTTTTCTAATCTGATCTCTACAAGTGCAGGCCATTGCTATACAGTCCTCCTTGTGGGCTATCCCTATCTTCCATTGACTGTATGCCTCTTTCTTCTTTCTTAAGAGGACCATGGTTTCCCTATTTAGCCAAGAGGGCTTCCCAGCCATTTTGCTACATTTCCTCCACATGGAACTGGACTTCTTTTGTGCTTCAAGGATTGTTTCCTTTAGGAATGACCACTCTTCATGCATTCCATGCAACCGCAACCGCCTCCTTGCCTCTGCCTCCCTCCCTGAAGTGGTGACAGCAGTGGAGACTCCCTCCCCCTTGCTTGCCTCCACCGCTGCCTCCACCTCCCCACCTGGAGCAGTGGTGCTTGCAACCACCTCTCTGCCTGAGGTGGCAGCAGAAGTGGAAAGAGAGGCTCCCTCCCCCACCACCCACTTCCACCTCCTCTCCTGGGGAAGCAGGGCTCCTGCCTCCCTGCTTGACGTGGTGGTGGCCCTCTCCCTGACTGAGGAGGTGAAGCCCGTGCATCCAATCACTACCAGCCCTCTTAGCAGTACATGCACAGTTGCTTAAAAGCATTACAGATGGACAGGCACACAGATAGACAGACTAAGCCCTTTATTATACTGGAATATACAACTCTGCCACACAACCCCCCCCCCAAAAAAAAATCAGCTTCCACTTTAAAAGACACGCCTTTCTATTTTTACTTTCTATTCTTATCAATTTATTATAGCATATTTCAGCTTTGTCATAATGCAAGTTTTTAGTTTTCTTTGCTGCTCAGAAAACTATTAGAAAACTGGTTTCTTTTATTTTGGTCCCATGCAGGCCTAACATATTTTACCTTGTTATGGGGATGCCGAGTTGCCACATCGGTTACAATTTAGCTTCCAAGATACCTGCTATAGAAACAGAATAAAGATTTATTTTATCACCAGCAGGTATAATTCAAAATACTCTAATAAATTTATTTAGCAGTTATAGCTAATGCTTATTTTAAAGTAAATATAACTATTTAAGATAATGTTTGTCTGGGAAATTATATTCTACAGGAATCTCACAAACAGAAGAGTTCATTTCTTCTCTCCTTCTCATCATGTCCTGCCTTGAGGAAAAGATTTTATAGGAAAAAAGACCATTGTTTCTTGCAATTATGTATAATCACTGAATATTGGCTAGTATTCTAGCTTGATCTTTTCAATGTATTAACTGTTGGTTTATCTCCATTAACAGATGGAAGATGATTTTTGCACCACTTAAGGTCATAAATTGAGACTGTTAGAAACTGCTTTGCAAGTGCTATTGGACTTTCAGTGGATAAGTTAAATCTTTGTTAATTCCATAGAATAATTAGGATTCCCTGTAAGTATAAACCTTGGACAGGTACATGATGCTTGCAAGTACAAAAGCTGTTTCTGAGTCATTATCATATCAATGCAGTATATTCAGACCATTGTAAATTAAAAATATGCCAGGTAAAAGAGCAATCAAAAGTCTGAGCAGCTTCCAGCACCTAACCTTTGACCTGAAATAATAATCAAGTTTTCTCTCACTAAATAACTGACATTTTCTCAGTGAAGAAGTGTAAAGTGTGACCCACTTCTGCTACTTTCTTTACTCGACAAACAAGATTGTACATGTAAAAATGAAAACCTTTTGATTTATGTTGTAGACCTATTGCTTATGTTGCTAGGGAACTTCTCCCTTTGGTAAGCACATGTTCTGAACATATGTTTTATGTTTCTATTTGATTACCACATACAATTGTTCTGACATTTAAATTTTTCCTCCTGTTTTAAATGCCCTGAAATCATTTATGGAAAAATATAACAAAACAATGAAATTATACTACAAATGAATTTTGCCCAATATGCATAAATTAATAATCTTCTCAATCTTTTCATCAGTTATTCTAAGAGACCTGGGTTCAGTTTTAGCCACTGACTTTGTACCTTGGAGATCTAACTTCTCTCTCTCTCTCTGTCTTTCATCTGTAAATGGGGGATAACATTTCCTTTATTAATCAAAAATTTTTGTGGCATTCAGAGCACCTCTCACATCCAGTTATGCATCGTGCTCAAAACCTCTAGCTCATGAAAAGAAATAACAATGTTAGCTTACTATTTTTCAGCTTTTTGTTGCTAGTTCCAGAAAAGGTAATCCCTACATGTATAAACCAGATGTGTGAAATTAGTTGTATATACATCTATTTAAAAAAATACATCGAAGCATAGGAACAGCCTGCCATCGTAGGTGGTTCAAGCACATACATTGAACACCTTCAAAAGTAAATTGGATGCTTATCTTACTGGGATCCTATGACCCCAGCTGACTTCCTGCCCCTGGGGCAGGGGGCTGGACTTGATGATCTTCCGAGGCCCCTTCCAGCCCTAATGCCTATGAAATCTATAAAATACTTCACTCCACAAACAAAAGGACATGAAGTGGTTTCATTTCTTTTAGAACATAGTTAGAGACTCAGATGTCATAGCCATAAATGGCACAGAATATTGTAATGGTGAAACCAAATTAGAGACTCATTAATGGACATTAATTCTATTATTGAATTAATATCCAAGACTAGAAGTCAAAGGATTTCCATGTTGTTTCTTTATCAGCAACAGATTTCCTATGTTATCCTGGGCCTGCTTAAAGCAAAATGTTCAGGCTTGGATTTTGTAATATTAGCTATCTAAATAATTGGCTCATTTTCCAGAGATATTGAACACCTGTAACATTCAAAGAGGCCAAAGGTAGTGGAGGGCCCAAAGCATGGTTCAGCAGAGGCTGAGGGTTACACTCTAAGTTAGCTGATGGATGGACAGAAAGAAAGTCCCCTAGTTTGAACCATTTACTCTCTGTAAATGCTCAGCAGTACGCTTCCCTGTTTTCTCCATTTTATTTATTTTTTTCCCTTGCTTGTTTTCTCTGTGGAGTTTGACAATTTTTATTACACATTACTATTTATATTACTTTTTATGCTTTTATAAATTTCATAAGATGATAGCTATACTTTCTGTATTATAGGAGTTTTGCAAAGTAAAAATCATTTTATGAAAATGTTTTGAGATCCTTGGACAAATACTAAGTGTTAAACAAATGCAAAGCATCTTGATTAACATAGATAATGTATCTTCAAAGCCTGCATGCAGGTATCGCTCAACTGAAGTCAATGAGATTTAAGCATAGGTTTATAGATAAGTATAACCAGAAGTGCTTTGCTGAACTGGGCCACAATGCCCACTGGGATTACTGAGAGGTTTATATCAATCTTTCACCCTCTTTTCTATGTAGTCTTCTAACTAGATTTTTACAGTGCCTTGATTAAGTGAGCAAGGACTGTTTTGTGATCACTGTTGAACTGTTCCTGCCTGAAAAGGGTTTTTCCTTTGTTAATTCCATAGAATAATTTCTTTATATAATTGCAATCCTTGGCCAGGTGCTTCAGATGAAGATAGCAAATAAAATTCTTGAGTCATTAGTTGGCTAAATGCAGCATAACAATACAACTAAATGTAGAAATATGCTGTGTAAGTAACCAAGCATAAAATAATTTGGTCTGCATCAAGCAAGCTACCCATCTGACAAAGTATTTTGGCTGCCACTGTTGCGCTGTGTTGATAGCTTATTCATACCGGTGAACAAGCTTTTCTGAGTGCACTTGGAAAAGCTCAAATGCTCATTGCTGTTCAGCCTGGGATGGAAAAAAAATGGTCAATGCTTACTAAAACCCTGCTCCTCATGCTGCTGCAATTAAGGTTGTATGAAAAAAGAAAAGGAGCCAGACACCCAAGAATCATAACATGAATTGGTCCGATATTCCCTGTACTCTGCCACTGCCAAAAAAAAGTTTTCTGACATATTGAAAATACAAAAAGATTTTGCAAGTAGCAGAGGGAATGGAAGGAAAAAAAGCTGGGTGAAATAAAAAATATATCCAGACAGATTTCATGGGAAGGAAAAAACAAAAACTTGAAAGGGAAGTGATAAAGACAGGAGCTTTGTAAAGTCAAAAAAGAAAAGTCAAAAAGAAAATTCTTCTGCAAAGGAAAAGGAGATGATCCTAACAACACAAAACTGATTGCAAGCTCATGATATTTCAAAAGTAAAAATCTAATTATTTGCTTGGTGCACAAAACCTTCAATCTTTTAATTTATTTTTAAAAAGTATTAGTGAATGTTATGTTCTTGAAATGATTGAAAGTGATTGATATCTTCTATCATCCACAGTACCTATGCAGTGGTTTTTCAGGCTTATCAGCATTATCCTGCATGTATACTTCAAATAGAATTCACTGATGCCTCAACTCTCAATGAGATAATGTTCAGTCTTCATTCCTATTCAGTCCTTTGCCTGTGTGCTGATAATATCTATGGCAATTCCAAGCTAAGCCAGTTATACTGGTGGTTTTACAACGTAGAAATTCACTTTTTATCTGAAGCCCAGCAGGGGTGGATCCAGGGAGGTGCACTACTGTACTTGCACCCCACTTTGATTCCTGGTCCACCCAAAGTTTAAAACCAACTTCCCAGCAGTGGCAGCAGCATTTTTGGTCAGGGAGTCAGTTGACTCCATGGCTTCTTATAATCTACCTGATCCCTTCTAAACTCTTCCTTCTACAGGTGTTAATGACCCTCTTCTTTTTTTAATGGTCTTGATGTTCAAGCTATCCTTTGTTCTTCAATTCAGCTGTCTGTTTCCTGCTTCTGGTAATGAAGTTCTTGTTTCACAGCCTTGCAGATTGTTTTAAGTGCATTTCAGTGAAATTATATTTGTTTTTGTTTCTATATTAAATTGCATAATACAGCCCTAAGCCCCTGGCATATTAGTAAAGCTTTTAGTTTATTTTTAACTGATTAAAAATATTTGTTGTTTTTCTGCACTCCCCCCCCCCATTTGCACACCACTTTTCAAAATTCTAGATCTGCCCATGCAGCCCAGTAATAACTTTTGAAAGTAACTGCTTGAAAGCATGGCTGAATATAGAGCTTGTCATCTTCATTAATGACAAAAGGTGTTTGCCAGGTTACAAGGAATGCACAGTAAATGTGAGATTCTATTCTACTTATTAGGTGTCTAAGCGGATTTAGGTGCCTAAGTATGATTCTATTCCACCCTTCTTGAGTCCCTGAAAAATTTAGATTGAAGGTGGGTGGGTCTTCCTTTTCCTTCTCCACACTGCTTAGTTTGTGAATTAAAGGTCAGATCAAGGCATATTACAAAAATAGATGCATTAATAGATTTTCAAGGATTTGGGCAAGGTGGAATAAATTACACTTAGGGCATTTGTACATCTGTATGAGCCACAGCACCAGTTCTTTTAAAAGCGCCTGGCACTGCAGCGCATACATTTATATAAATGGTGAAATGTGCATCAGCACTGAGAAAATGGTGGCAGCGCTCTTTTGAACTAACACACACTGAACTAAAATGTAATTTCTGCACACTGACATGCATTTTGCCATTTATACAAGTGTATGTAATGCAGTGCCAGGCGCATTGGAGCAGACACAGGTATGTGTATAAATGCCCTTACGCAATAAGTCCACTTACATGTCTAACAGATGCAAAAGAATCTGGACATAGCTCTCAAAGGCATTTTACAGTTACTGGGCACATATACATGAGATTATTAATGTGCAATAGCCTAATTACACTGTGCAGTAGCATGTCACAGCACAAAAAGTGCTAATACCCTACTTCACAGTATTATTAGGCTACTGCTCAGAAGCATCACTAAAAAGCTGTTCACTGGTGCTACTGCACAGTAACTCTAGTTACTGGACATTTAGTTGGTACTTCACTAAGCAAGTGTAGATGCATCCTGGAGGCAAATTAGGTGAGGTCAAACCTGAGCAGGTAGATACAATGCTGATCTGCCCTACCTACTTTGTTACAAATGCTATAAGTAGAGCTGGTATGGAATTTTGGGGTAAAGCTCCTTTTTGGCAGAAAATAACTAATTTATCAAAATATTTTGCTTAAATGCAGAAATTCCAATGGTTTTCTGTCACTTCACTTCCTAAGGAACCTGGGCTTGCTGGATTTGTGGATCAAGGACAATCTTGCAAGCTGGATAATATTTTTAAACAAATAGTGAAATTTTCAAAAAAAAGGTGTTGGGGGAGGGGGGAGGTAGAGAACTGAAATTTCTTACAAATTCAGTGAGTTAAAAAATGTCAACACATTTCATTTTGATATTTTTAATTTTTTTCATTTTCAAAATGCCCCAAATGTTATATTTCCAAATTGTCAAACTGAAACTTTATAACTGTCCATTTCAAAATGGATTTTTTACATTGAACTAATTAAAAAGTAATACAATCAAACAAAAGGATTAAGTAACTTCAAAACAAAAGAGGATGTTTCAGGTTGAATGAAATGTTTTAGGTTGGATCAACATGAATTTATCTATTTATTGCGTGTTTTTCATGACACTGGAGATTTTTTTTTTTCCATTTGGTCAAAGAAAAAAAAAGTGCATTCATTTCCCAGCTCTATTTATGTGCATGTTTAACTTGAAAAAAATATGTTCTTTACTATTTTGAACATCTGCTTAAGTCCAGTTTAAAGCTGATGTGTGTTTAAGCACATGCTTAAACATTTTGATGAATTCAGAAGCCACAGTCCAACTATGCCTTTAAAGATGGGAAATCTGTGAAGTAGAATGGCAACATACACATACTTCACTACTGTGTAGGAGGAAGCAACTTACTTTCTTGTAAATCTCCAGTCAATGAAGTGGGTAGGAGGAATGAGAAGTAATACCTAAGGGGGCCTGACCACACCAGGGGTTTTAATCCTCATTAAATTAAATAGGTCTATCACATTTAAACTTGTTTATTTTGGAGTGTCACATCAGTGTTTGCAGAAATATTTTTTTTTAATGAATTAAGCACCACAGGAGAGCTGCCTCCCAGCCTGGGGCCCCCCACCCCATGCCCCATGCCCATGCCTCAGGGAGCTGGCAAACCACACACACACACACACACACACACACACACAAAGCAGAAGCAAATTGAAAGCAAAAGCAATTTGAAGAAGTGAACAACAAAGATGTCACAGCCATCTCGTGGACAAAGAGGTTCATTACACGTCTTTTGATGTCTTTGTGTTTGCACGCAATGAATCCATGAACATGGGGCTTTAATTACCAGAGAGCCAAACTAAATTATTCCTGAGCAGTTTTACTTTAATGCACAAGAAAGACTTTTAAAGCATCCAAAAATCCCACTCATGCAAACAGACACACAGTTGCAGTGCATGAAAGGGCAAAAAATGTGGCACGCGCGAAGGCCCTAAAATGGCATGCAGAGGAATAGTCCTTGGAGAGGCAAAAGACTGTATACTGTCACTCCCTTCTATGTAAAAGGTAGAAGTAGCAGGGATGGTTGTAGTAACATAAAGGTTATACAGGTTCACTGAGCCTGAAGCTTCACAGAAGCTCATATGTCCTTGCTATTGGGGGAGTTTATGGATGTTGATTGAAGGAAAGTATCAAAGAATGTCCTATCCCTCTCATCTTCCCTTCCTCACACACACCCCTTAGCTGCACTAAGTCAAAACTCTGCTAAGTATATTGACAATCTTGTATTTGAAAAATAAACAACTGTGCCCCTCCACAGTGAAAATCCAATGTCCATCTTTTCAGTATCTCATTTTTTATCTTTGTGGATTGTCCAACATTGGCACATGGTATTGTCATATGAATTATGCAGGGATAATGTTTCAAGAACTCATGAAGGGCTTTAAAAAACCACTGTCTGGATAGTGCACCTGTGCTTCTTTATTTATTAATATGTAGTTCTTTGTTTCTGCATTTATATTTAGAACACTGGAAAGGGCAGACTGGGAAAGTATAGCTTTCGAAGATGCTACTAATAAGTGCTTAAAGTAAAGAGCTGGTGAAACATACACACACATTAAAACACCTTCAACAAAGTGGAAAAAACCCCCTAAAGTCCTATATTACTATTGGAAGTCTCCATACTCCAACCAGTTGAAGTGTTAAGAAGCTACAAGCACACCCTGAAAGAAGTAGTCAGACTGAAAAGGGAGTGATGGTATTTCTGCATCTGAAATACTTTAAGCCCAAAATGCTCTTGTGCATGTATAGCAAACGGATATAGTGAATCTGTACAAAGTGATTCCTATTCCCATACTTGAATGGTTTGCAACAACTTAGCAAACAGTTTATAGATGCTATTGATATTGGGGGTTAAAGTAGTCTTGCCTTGAAGCTTAGGAGCTTTGGCTAGCTTTTGATAAGAGCTAAGTCTAGTTCCCAGTGAGGGATTACTGAAATAAGGGGTAGGAAATGTTTAAAAAGGGGAAGCAGGCTTATTTTTCTACATCTAGGGCTTCATCCTGTACAAAGCAGCTGCAGTGCTGCATACATAAATGTAAGGTAAACAATGATGGGCAGAGGAGCCTGATTTTGCACTAATGAGATTGCTGGGTTGCTGAGTTTCTTCTGCCCAGTAGCACTCTTTTGGGCACTGTAAAAATTATGAATTATAACAGCAGCAGCAATGACACACATAAAGGGAATTTTAACTATGCACTGCATTAGCATGCCTGGCTTATTATCCTATCTTGTCAAATTCATCACTATTTGCCCATCATCCATAGTATCCACTGGGCACACTTGTGAGTAAAGAAGCAACTACTCAAGGGGTTAGAAACTTCCTACCACTCAGTAAAGAAAATAATACCTATAATTTAGCTTTACACAGGCCCCTGCAAGCCTTCATGAAAATACAAGTCTTATATGCCATGCTTTGCAAAGTAAAGAAATGGAAGGAAAGTGGATGTACTAACTTGAAATATTTCAATCTGCTTAGCCCAAGTACAGTTCATCTTAATGTTTTTTAACCATTTTAGACTCAAGACATCCCTTGTTAGATTCAAAACATCTTTCAGAAAATGCCAGCTCTTAGCCTTTGGTCATTTCTTGACTATGGAAAAATAATAGAATAACTGTTCTGTTGCAAGACTAAAACCAGACAAAATGGTTTTGACACTATTGATTCCTATTTGAAATCTTTGGGTTTATCTTGTGAATCATGTCTAGGTGCTTGCACACCTGACAGTGCTAATATTGTGTGGCATTCCATAGGACCTTGAAAGGATCATGCTGCACCTTGGTTGAGAATTACTGGTTTAGAGCTTGAGCTGCACAATTCTATCACACTTTCCAGCAAGGAATTCTGGAACTGGAATTTGGATTTTTCTATTTAGTAGATATGCCTGCTAACCCCATTTGTGGAATTGTGTAAACTGTAATGGTTCTGTTAGCAAGTTTCTTCATATTATAACTTAAAATGCTCTAACTCTTCCCACTATTAAGCACTAGAAGATAGAGCAGCAAAAGGTAAACAGACCTTATGAAGAGAGGCTGAGAGCCATGGGACTCTTCAGCCTGGAACAGCGCAGGCTCAGGGGTGATCAGGTGGCCACCTACAAGTTAATCAAAGGTGTTCACCAGGATCTGGGGGAACGTTTGTTCATCAAAATGCCCCAAGGGATGACAAGGTCGAACGATCACAAACTCATCCATGACCGTTTCAGGCTGAACATAAGGAAGAACTTCTTTACTGTCCAAGCCCCCAAGGTTTGGAATAGACTGCCACCGGAGGTGGTTCAAGCACCTACTTTGAACACCTTCAAGAGACATTTGGATGTTTATCTAGCTGGAATCCTATGAACCCAGCTGACTTCCTGCCCCTAGGGCAGGGGGCTGGACTTGATGATCCTCCGGGGTCCCTTCCAGCCCTACTGTCTATGAATCTATGAAAAGAACAAAAGAACTCACCTACCATTTGAAGAGCCTAAGTCTAAAATGTTGATTCCCAAAAGTGCTGCTCAAGCTGCAAAATAATGCTGGAAATGCCTATGTTTTCACCAGTAAAGTTTCCTCCGCAGTTAAATATTTGTTTCTAGGCCTACTTAGAGTTGTTAACTTCTTTACAGGAGTGAGCAGCTAACTTCTTAATTCACACCTAAGCTATGCTGGGATGCCCATTGGGCCCAACCCCTCACAATCAGACCCCTCACTATCACATCTAGAGTGGTGACATCCATTTCCCACCCCAGCTGTGTCCTCTTGGTGGAGCTGGGTGTGGCACTCACTTCATCCACTGGCGTCTTCTTGCTGAACTGTGTCGAGGCTAGGAAATCCAGGACAAATGCTGTCTTGGGGTCATTCAGCCCAGGGCTAGGACTTTATATTTACATTTTGGGACTGTACCACCCATTTAGTGATGGGTGGTCCAACTATCTGTGGTAGGGTTTGTTCAGACTCTTCTGTGAAGATAAAATGCTTTTTATAAGATATCTACAAATTCATCTGGAAAGCAGGTCTCTCATTCTTGCCCTTATCCATCAGACTACACCTGTCTTGAAAGTTTCCAGCTGACCAGCAAAAATGACACTCTGCATATATAATTGTTAGGCCTTGTGAAAGCAGCCAGGCCATATAACTCAGGACTGTGAATTACACTAGGCAGCAGGGCAAATAAAAATGCTGAGTGTTGCACTGCCTATGGAAAGAATACTATTTCATGATATATAGTCAAATGGAAGTTTTCTAACTGTATAATGGTTTTTAAGGAGTTGCTTACATTAGCTACTCCAGGGCTCAGAACCCAGTTGCAGGAGTTCAGTCCAGAATAGCCTGCATGACTGCACTCATGGTCTTTAATGTATTTGCCGTGAAGGAGGGGAAATACTATTACCTGATTTGACAGAATGGGGACCTGGGGTACAAAGACAATGAGGTTTAGTGCCCCTCTACACTTTACATTTATGCTGCAATTGGCATGTTAGTCATGGCAGAAATGGCAAAGGTGCTACATGTGCACCCAATTTAAGGCACCATAAACTGGCAAACCAGTCATAAAATAATGTTCTACATAGATTCATAGATTCATAGATGTTAGGGTCGGAAGGGACCTCAATAGATCATCGAGTCCGACCCCCTGCATAAGCAGGAAAGAGTGCTGGGTCTAGATGACCCCAGCTAGATACTCGTCTAACCTCCTCTTGAAGACCCCCAGGGTAGGGGAGAGCACCACCTCCCTTGGGAGCCCGTTCCAGACCTTGGCCACTCGAACTGTGAAGAAGTTCTTCCTTATGTCCAGTCTAAATCTGCTCTCTACTAGCTTGTGGCCATTGTTTCTTGTAACCGCCGGGGGCGCCTTGGTGAATAAATCCTCACCAATTCCCTTCTGTGCCCCTGTGATGAACTTATAGGCAGCTACAAGGTCACCTCTCAACCTTCTCTTGCGGAGGCTGAAAAGGTCCAGTTTCTCTAGTCTCTCCTCGTAGGGCTTGGTCTGCAGGCCCTTGACCATACGAGTTGCCCTTCGCTGTACCCTCTCCAGGTTATCCGCATCCTTCTTGAAGTGTGGCGCCCAGAATTGCACGCAGTACTCCGACTGCGGTCTGACCAATGCCCTATAGAGGGGAAGTATCACCTCCCTGGACCTATTTGTCATGCATCTGCTGATGCACGATAAAGTGCCATTGGCTTTTCTGATGGCTTCATCACACTGCCGGCTCATGTTCATCTTGGAGTCCACTAGGACTCCAAGATCCCTTTCCACCTCTGTGCCACCCAGCAGGTCATTCCCTAGGCTGTAGGTGTGCTGGACATTTTTCCTCCCTAGGTGCAGCACTTTGCATTTCTCCTTGTTGAACTGCATCCTGTTGTTTTCTGCCCACTTGTCCAACCTATCCAGGTCTGCCTGCAGCTGTTCCCTGCCCTCCGGCGTGTCCACTTCTCTCCATAGCTTTGTGTCATCTGCAAACTTGGACAGAGTACATTTCACTCCCTCGTCCAAGTCACTGATGAAGACATTAAAGAGTATCGGTCCAAGGACCGAACCCTGCGGGACCCCACTGCCCACACCCTTCCAGGTCGAGACCGACCCATCTACCACGACTCTTTGGGTGCGACCCTCTAGCCAATTCGCCACCCACCGGACATATAATATAGACCATTTTTATGGCTGGCTTTTATGGGATCTTAAATTTATGGTCCCTTAATTGTGCCTTGTCCATACAGCAGAGCTCTCTGAGGCTGATGCCCAACAACCAGCTGATTGTTAGAATCAGTCCTGGTAGTCCTGGTTTCCAATTTGCATTACAACAATATTGTCAGCACTGGCCTGGGGCAGACCTAGTCTTCAACCGCCTGGGGCTGCCCCAGGACTAGTATAGATAATCAGCTGATTATTGACACCAGTCCAACTGAGTCCAGGGCTGTTGTGTGTGTGAGTGGGGGGGAGGGGGGGAAGGAGAGGGAGAACCTGGATGAGAGTGCTAAGTTTAAAGTACCCAGGAGGAAGCGTTGGATTCCCCTCACCAGTTTCTCCTATTCCTGGTATGACAGAAAGATGTCCTGAGGCTAGGCAGAAGGCTGGCCTGGCCACCTGTCTAGGGCAGTCTGCTCTGTCTCACCTGCCATAACTTGATGTATAAAAGAAACTGTAATATTGTGGGAACCTGTCCATTTTAAGCTTTGATGCCAAGGGCATTATACATGGCTCCAACCTTCCCTATACCATGTCGCATGCCTCACAGATGACATCCAAAATCATCAAACTTCCCCCAGATCCCTTGCTGAACCATATCACTTGGCCTTGGGCCCAAATTTGGCTTCAGGCATCCATAAAGTTACCTTGGCCATTACGCCCCCCTCACTGGGGCCTCCACTCATGCCCCCTTTACTGGGGCTTACCTTACTGAATTATTGGGATTGGCCTGTGTGCAGTCATTCAGGCCACACAGACCCTATTCTATGTACCCCTGCATAGCCCTATGGGACTGCCTATGCAGGCCCTATTCTATGCCCTCCTGCACCATCCTTCAGGCCAAACATGCAAACCCTACTCTGTGTGGCCTACTACTTATGCTATGCCCCTCACTGGGCCACTATTCATCCCCCTTGCTAGTGCCACTACTCAATTTTCCTTCACTGGGGCTGCAGGATCTTACACCTCATGGGACTCAGATGTAGATGTGCCTGGACCCTTAACCTGTCTCTGCTACAGAGTTACCCACCAGGTTGTGGGGGCTGGAGTTATAAGGTCACCTTTCACTAGGGAGGCAACTGCTGTGGCATTTCCTGGGGTCCACCCCACCACAGACAGCCCCCCCAAACCATCTTACCCTAGCAGGTTGTGGTTTTACATCATTCCCCTAGGAACCTCCTCCAGCCCCATAGTTCTTCCCCTGTACCTCCAAGATGTTAAGTGAGCAGCAGCTGCAGCCAGGTGATGTTCCCCCTCCTGCTACTAACAGCAAACTGCTGGCCCTACTGCTCAGGGCCTGCTCTTATATCAGGCAGCTAGTCCCACTTCCCAATCAAGCCTCCTGCTGGCCATGTGACTCCTGATTTGGAGTGTAGCCACCTGCAGCCTGCTCTACTGACTCTTCTGGCGCTTAAAGTGGCAGGCACCAAAGATGTCCTGCCACACCTGACAACCCTGCCAGGCATCTCTGGCTGGGATTGCCACTAATAGTTGGCCCCATCCCAGAAAGCCTTAGTCTTGAAATGGACCCACCTGGGAGTGCCTGAGTATGGGCCAACAATTAGCTGATTGTCAGCATATACAGTCCCAGATGAATCTGACCTGGAACTCTCTGGAGTTGTGGAAGACAATCAGGTGATTGTCCACCTCAGCCCCAGGACAGCCTGGAGATCTGAACTCACTACTGGGACTTGATTCAAAATCAGCTGATTTTTTTGCCACCACCCCAGAACAGACTCAGGTCATACTGGTGTGTGGGCATCTGTATTTAAGCTTGCTGGCACAGGAGGAATCCATCATGATCTCTTGCTCCTTCTAAACTGAATACAATCAGAATCTGATCCTTAATTTCACATCTGCACCTTCTGCTGTGAACATATAGCACAGCAAAAGGCACAATTGTTAGGATAAGGGATCACATCCAATGGCGTTGTTAGCCAAATATGTGCCAGGCTCCATTAAAGGTAGTTAAGATGGAGCCATACCTATGTATTCACAGGAACGTATCGACCTTTCTACTGAGTTCAGTATAAGACTGTGCCTCTCAGACACAGTCAACCTATAGTTTTCACTCTGTCCTTTCTCAGTCAACAAGTCTATTGAAATTAATGGTAGTATCAATGGGGAAGGAATAGGGCAAATATCAATATAGACACCAGGATTTGCCATTATGTGCATTTTTTTGGAGGATGTGTCTATTTGTCTTTTTTTCCCTCAATAGATTTTGACTTCTGGTAGTTCAGTGCCTCTAAACATACACTTTTGTCTTGTCTTCCTACCTTTTGTTGCTATTTGACACCTGATCTAAAAGAAAATTATGCCTGGATTTGTTAGTTTTCTGATCTGAACTCACAAACAGCTAATTAATTAGCTACTGAATTCAATTAGTAGTGTTATTTAAGTACAAAGCTTTATGACTTTACATAATTGTAGAAGGGTCTTGGCTTAGGGTAAGTATGTTTAAATCCAGACCTTCAGCTGTTGGAGACTGGCATTGCTGCACTGATTTCAATGGAGCAGTGCCAATTTACACTAGCTGAAGAGCTAGTCCTTTCAATTTACATAAAGGGTCGCCTTAATATGCTTTCTTTGTTATGCTCCCCAGGATGCAAGTCTCGTGATTGCTGTGGATAACTGTGTTACAGCTTTAAGGATGTGCTTCACTATTAGATGAAGTGGCAAAATAAGTCACCTGCAGCCCATCACTAGTTAGCAATGCAGGTGCAGGAGAGAGATCCCATGAGGCAGATACCCAGCATTCCTTCTCTCAATAAGATAGATTCTAATATGTAGGTCTCTGAGTAACTATTGTTGAGCTATTGCCTACACAGTTGCTGCACTACTACTACCTCCCATAATTCAGAATTGTAAACTGCTTTGGGGGTACTTTGAGTATATGATGGGTGCAATATAAAACCAAATTCTCTTCTATTCAGTTTATGAAACTATGAGTTATACTTAGCAGTTTGGGAGAAAATATTTTTGTATGGCTTCTGACTAACTCCTGTGAACAGTTTTTGTGCTGTTTCAAAGTAATTTAACTCTGGGGAGGGAACAGAAGCAATGATCATCCGTCCAGGATCAGAATTAATAGGGCCAGTATTGATCAGCTACAGCCCTTTACACAGAGTTCTGGCCAGAGTCAAATGTAACATTTCTTCACATCTGCCTTTGATTTTCTCCAGAGACTTTCATCTAAAGATGTGCCAGTTGCAGAAAGCTAGCCATCTAATTCTATCCATCAGTAACAGCAAGGAAAAAATTCCGCCAAAACCCAGTCAGATAATTGGAAGTGGTGTGGGCAGAAAGAAAGTATCTATGTTTTACATTTAAAAATAAGAAAGGAAGCTCCTCAATTCAACACATACCAGTACATTTCTTGCTTGGAGAGTTCTTAATTTCTGTCTATACTGCATTTTGGTCAGGTGTCATGTATAAACAATACCAACTGGAAGTGGAAAAGCTGAAAAATGGACACCAGTCATTTGTCATAAGGAGAGATCCTTGTTTTCTCTGATAAAAAAACCCTAATTTTATTAAAAAGAAGCAACCCAAAATCTACATTTTCCCATAATTAAAATGAAGCATCACTATATATATATATATATATATATATATATATATAGTATACATATAGTATATATATGTGACTTTTTATTTTAATCATGGAAAAATGTGGATTTTTAGTTACTTTTTTAATAAAAAATTCAGGATTTTTTTTCATAAGTGCTACTGGTAATTTTTTATAGCGAAGCACTGCTAGATTTTTATTGTAAATATATAAATTATATGAAAGCAAGAGTGATAAGGTGTGGTGGGTATCTGGATAATAATCAGGATTGAGGGGAAGCATGGGTTGTACTGGGGAAAACGGCAAACTTAGGCATGTTTGCACTCCCAGAAAATTAGAAGCCATTTTAAGATTGATTTCACTAGAAGCAGGATCAGTCTGGGCACATCTACATGAGGTACCACTGTGCAGTTGTTACTGCACAATCATTTAGTACTTGTATAACCAAGTACTATATGACTGCACTGTAACCAATGTTACTGCTCAGAAGCATCTCAGTATTGTTGCTTAGTGAAGCTTACTGTGCAGTAATTCATTAATACTGCACAGTAGCATCTCATAATGGTTTGTGCTTGGCTATTGCACAGTAGTAACAAGCTATGTAACATGTCTATACATGCATTTATGCTGGCTTAAATGTACTGCATAGTAAATTACTGCACAATATGTGGTAATAGGCTGGTGTCTACACGTGTAGACATTAAAGCGCATTAATGCTGTGTGTGGGCTGACTTGAAACTAAAGTTAGTCCCAAGTCAGTCCACACACACAGTGTTACTGTGCAGCAAGGCATCTGTGCAGTAACTGCAGTAATTAACTGAGTGCAAATTCAATACCTGCATAATGCAGGTATCGGATTTACGCTCAAATCAGGATAAATTACCAGATTTACTGCTCAGTGCAGGCATACATATGTAGATGTTCACCTGTACTGTGCAGTAATTTTGGTTACTGTACGGTAAATGTGCATGTGTAGATGCACGCACTGTGCAGTAAGTGTCTCATGTAGATGTGGTCTTTGTGTGTCATATCACCAAATTAGCAAAGGGGAGATTAAGGCCTGTTTTTCACTCCTGGTATCAAACATTAAATCTGAAATGAAAAGTAGTTCACTGGGTTCATTTTAAGTCAATGTTTAGACCTCTGAGACAGGCATGGCAACAAAGGCCTGAAAGGGACCTCTCAGGTCAAGACCAGTCTATTACAGGCAACTGTATCATCTACTTCTCCAGTTAGTAATATTTAGAATTATTCCCATTTGGGTTACCTGGAGACCATTGTATGATTTGCACCCCATTTCTTTGTATTTGAAAATAATAAGCAATAATAATAATAATAAGGGGATTCTTTGCTAAACCTGCAGGACCTGAAGGACCACAGCACAAAATATAGGGGGAGAGAATACACTACTCTAAGCCTACCTTTCTTTTAACCCAACTAGGCTTCAAGATTAAGTTGGGTCAATTTGGGCAGAATTGTAACAGTTTTGAGGACCTGAAACAGCACCCAGATATACTCCATTTTCCTCCAATTACAGCCCTAACTGGACTGACTACATTACCCACAATGAAGGTGTATAAGAGTTCCTTTACCTGCTACAGGACACGGGGCTACTGAGATGTTCTTGGGGCCACCATTTGTAGTTAAGTAGAAAGCAGGCCCCCACTCACTTTGAGAATCTGGCTTGACATGTATCATTTCAATAATTTGTGAACCAGCATTCAGATATCAATAAGTATGGTAAGCCTGTGAATGCTGAGTGACCTCAGATTAGTAAGCACTTGCAGTAAGTGGCATCAATAACTGTATAAAAATAAATATGAGTAAAACAAATTATTATTCTGAGATCAGTGTGAATAAGATCTCTAAGTAGCTCAAAATAAAAATGATGCCTCCTTGGATTTATCACTGTATGTAAAGATAGTAAAGGGCTTGAGACTAGAACCTGGAGGTTACTGAGGAATTATGACAACTTACTCTAAGACTCCCTATTCTTAGTGGAATCCTCACCCTAAATTAGATAACTAGGGTCCCCAGAAACTACACAGAGAAATTAAATTATCTAAAGAAGAGGAGCCTCATAAACCAAGTAAGTGAGGTTCTGTTACAACTACCTGTGAGTGAAAAGTAGACCTGGCTACAGATAGGCAACTGCTTTTGTCCAGAAAAGTGCTTTTATCTGCTCTCTCATAGATTTCATAGATTTCATAGACATTAGGGCTAGAAGGGACCTCAGGACCAAGTCTGTAGACTCCTACCATTGTGTCCCCTGTGTCATGTTCCCCATGTATTTTAACCCAGAGGGCCCCTAGTCACCCTCCCTGGAAGCCAATGTCAGTTTTCAGGAATATGTAGCTGTCCTTGACAAATAGAGCTACACCCCCACCTCTTTTATCTGCACAATCTATCCTATACAAGGTATAGTCATCTATACCTGTGGTCCAGACATAAGTGGAGGCCCACCAGGTCTCTGTTATCCCTATGAGATCATAGTCTTTCTTGTTTAGTAGGAGGACCAGTTCCTTTTGTTTGTTCCCCATGCTCCTGGCATTGGTGTACAGACACGTAAGCATCCCATTGACAGCTCTAGACTGCCTCACATTCCCAGGAGGATACTGTTCCAGGGCTGGGATAGGAGTGGAAACCCTTGGGTGCCCTAGCCTGTTGGTTTTGTAGCTATTGCCTAGCGGGCTTGTCCACCCATCCCCTGGCGGGCTTAGTTTCAAGTCCAGTCAAGCAGGTCAGCCTCTCATAAACAATTTCTGGGTGTTAGATGCCTAAGACCCATTTACAGAACACAAGTTAGTGTTATGCCCTGAACCAGCCAAAAAATTGTTGGTCAGAGCACTCACTTGTGATTTGTATGACCCAGGTCAAAATCTTAACACTTCAGAACTAAGCGCCTCAACCACCAAGTTATTGGGTAATGTGGCAATGTCTTAATGTCTGCGGATGGAGTTGTTCCACTTTTGTATGGATAAATATTTATTACAGCAGGAATTTTAAACTCAGTTCTCCTCATTATGGGTCTGCAATCTAACCACCAAGTTATACACTCCCAATCAGCTCTGGCGCTTAAAGTTCAGGCTGTTTTCAATTATTGTCTGCCTCTGCATCTCCAAGTAAATCTTGATTTATGTAACATTGAAGAGTACAAAAATGAGAAATCTGAACAGTATAGTAGTCCAAATCTTGGGGGAAGTCCTAGCTTCAATTTAGGTGGTACTGGACTGTGAACACTGATGAATCGCTGTCCAGGTGACTGCCCAAGTCACTATTCAAAAGTGGCCCACACAAACTGGAACCATTAGTGTGGTCAACACTTGTCTTTCTGATAAAGGCAAATTATGAAAGGTATCACCTATTTTGAGAATCCCATTTCAGGAATTTCACTTACAGAAATCCAACAAATGATTGAAGAAGCCTGGGACAGAATTAATTCTTACATAGCTTATGGCAGACAAAGTTCTTTAAGCTTGTCTGCCTATCTCCTTAGGCCAGTGTTTCATCTTGGAGCTTTTTGGAGTCAATCTGAGGCTGGGATGTGGGGTGAGGTGGGGAGGGAGGTGTGTGCATGCATTCATGGCCAGATCAAGGCCCCAGTGGTAAGGAAAAGAGTTCCACAGAGGCAGGAGCAGGGGTAAGGTGAGTTGGGCCCTAGCTGGGTGGGTAGTAGGAGGATTGAGCCCAGGTGGCTTGTCCAGGAGTGCAGGGGGGGTTCCCACCATTGTGCGTACCCCACTGGAGGCCCCAGGGGGCATGTCCCCCCCCCCATTTGTGCAGAACAGAGGCAGCTACCATTGCAGGATGGGCTTTGCAAACTGATCCCCGCTGCAACCCACCCAGGAGCAGCCCGACACCATGTACATCCAGCTACTGGCTGGGCAGGAGATGAGGCTCAGCCCAGTGGTGGGACACATGTAGCATGGGGCCACTCCCAGGCCAGCTGCAGTGGGGCTTGGGGTGCAAATCCCAGCCTGCAATGGCAGGCTGGGGCTGGAAGGCAGCGCTGTGCTCTTCATGGAGGGGGTCTGGGCTGTGCTGTGCTTGGGCCAGGCAGAGGCACTGGGAGGGGGAGCTATGAGGGCTATGGCAAATTTTCAGGTGCCTGCAGTACCCCACCCCATTGCTCTGCTCCCAGCACCACCACTGCCTGGCCCAAGCAGAGCCCAGTGCATCCTGACCCCAGCCCACAGTGGCAGCTGCTCCCTCTGCCACATGCAGATCCGGGGGCACACCCACCATGCCCTCCTAGACTGCGTGCCCCCCCGTGATCCCCAGATGAGCTGCTTGTGGCTCTGTCCCAACCCACCCCAGCTGCAGGGCCTGCCCCTGCTCCAGACCCATTCTCTCCCTCACCACTTTGGTGGGCGCAGAATGAGGCCCCAGCAGTGATGGAGGAAGTGGGGCTAGGGTTGGGGTCTCAATCTGCCTCTGCCTTTTCCCCTCCCCCTGCTCCTTCCCCCAAAGACATACCTGCCACAGGAGCATGCTCCCAAATAATTTTTTCTCCCTCTGCCTCGATCTACCCCCCACTTCCCTCCCCACAGACTTACCTGCTGGAGGGGGGGCGGGGCAATGGTGCATAGTAGATCTTGGGTTGCTTTAAAATGCCAAAGGTGATCTCCTACTTTAAAAGTTGGAGACGTTGCCATAGGCCAAGAGGCATACCTTAGACTGTGATACATAGCTTATGCACATTCTTTTTGGTAGGCATTGAGGCATCTCTCAGAATTGACAACAGTGAAGTAGCACTTCAGTGTAGTCCTGCAGTATGGACTAGGGCACCTAAAAGAACAGACATGTGCCTAAATGCCATTGAGAATCTGGGCTTTAGACATTATTTTGAAACACAGAACTGCATAATGTTGGAGGAAGAAAAAATAAATCCTCTTTCAACAATTTCCTGCTTATTAAAATCAAGCATTTCTAGGTGAAAGAGTAATTTTCCTCCCATTCCATTCTGAGAAAAAAAAAAAAAAGTGATTGTAATACCTTTAGCTCCATTATGGGTTAGTTCAGATTGAGAATTTTCTTAGTTGAATTCCAAATGTCTAGTGAAATACACCCAGGCCTACTAATAACAGTCACCAAGGATACACAGAGATTTAATGCAGTGTGCACAGAGCTGGGAGTAATGGTTGTCAGGCTGAGCTAGTGGAGTTACAGTACTTCATTAGCTCATTTGGAAGAGCTGTGATTTTAGAACAGAAGGTCTCTAATTTGGATCTCAGCATCTAGTCTGTAAACACCTCACAAATCTTATTTTTTCACTCTTTCTCCCAGGTACAGTGAGAGGTCTTATTAAAAATGACTTTTTTCTGAAGAGTAACAGTTTTTGTTGTTGTTAATATGATCTCTTTTTATTATTCAACATTTTTACAGCAATATAACAGTATTTAAAATGGAATGCATATGGGTGTTATATAAAAGGAAAACATTTATCAGCTTATGGGTGTAAAACAAAGTACCTATTTATTTCAGAGTATCTGGCTGGATATGCGTTTTAATAGTGCTTTGCAGTGATTACAATATTGAGGAAGAAAAGTTTAATTCTTCATATATTAGCATTAAAAAAATAAAGAATAAATGGATAGCATAGTAGTTTTATTAAGTGTTGTGTTTTTCTGTCACTGCGATTTACATGTATTCTTTTCCCCGTCCTACAAAGTTCATTCCAGGGAGATGTGTCTGTTCAAGCTGTGTTAGTCATGTAGTGTAGTGATTTAGTAGAACACATCAATGCAACATTGTAAAAATAATTTGCCCTTAGTAAGAGTCAAACCAGGTATTTGCCACCTGAATCTTGGCAGGCAGTAAGTAGACAGAACAGCATAGAGTGTTATTATGGGATTTTATTTTGTGGTTTTACTGTTCAAAGATAGGAAAGCAGTATACCTGAACCAAATTAGGGCAACCAGACAGGGCAAACAGAAAGTAAGCAATGACAGGCCTATCTATATCTAGAAATTTAGGAGACAAAAACTGCTAGGGATTTATGCTTAGGAGGTACAGAAGCATATGCACTGTCCCTGTAGTATCTGTCCTTTCTTTTTCTGATCTGGGTAGAAGTTTCTTCTAAAGGATTATTTGCCTGTGCAAGTAATTTGGATGCATTTAGTCACTGGAGAAATACAGTTCCCAGGGAGTAAAACCTAATACATTACAAAGGCTGGAATTAAATCCTTACTTAGCTTCCAGTACAGAAAAAATGGGGATCAAAAGGGAAATTATGTGAAGAAGGCATTTAATTCTCTATGTAGAGTTCCCTGGGTATATCTACATGAGACACTTTATTGCACAGTAGACTAAACTATTGTGTAGTAAAGCATAACCATGTAACCATGTGTAGCAGCTACTGTAGAGTAAATTAGTCTACTGCACAGTTAGCTAGAACCTGTAAATACAGGTACTAGATGAACAGTTCAGTAGTTACTGCTCTATAGCTCTTGTGTACATGCTGACCAGGAGCAAATTTGCTCCCGGTCAGCCACACCAGCAGGAGACCAGGTCCTGATGTTGCTCAGCTGCTCAGCTCCTGGATTCTGTTGGAAGCTGGGAGCCAATCAGCACCAGGACAGGGTCACTCTCTGCTCCCCCCTATCTCAACATTGGGCAGCTCTTGGCTCCCCATAGGAGTCAGGAACTGAGCAGAGCTGGAACTGGGGAGACTTCTGCTTCCCTGCTCAGCTGGGGGCTCACCAACAGGTGCCTGCAAGCTACCAGCCTACCCATAAGGGGGCTGTCCAGAACCTTTCCCACAAATGGGGAAGTTGCTGGCAAGCTGCTTGCTGGGTGGGGAAGCCCCATTGGGCACTGGGCTGGCTGACAGCAGAGGGTCTGGATGTGCACTAGGCAGAAGAACTCAGCGAGATACAGGCCCCTGACAGCCCTTGGGCTAGCACCCTGGGACAGCGTGAAGCTCCCTCTGGCCGCTGCACGGGGGCAGAGCAGGACAGGAACACCCATATGATGGGCTGCTCCTGTTGGGAGAAGATTGGCTCCCAACAGGGTATATGTGTAATCATGCCCTTGGGAAGGCTTACTGCTCAGTATTTTACTGTGCAGTAAGCCCATAATGCATCAATAGTACATGTAGACACACCCCTTGGGCGTATTTACATGTGCATTTAAAATGGCTTAAATTTACTGCGCAATAAATTACTGCACAGTAAGCAGGAATAGGCTAGAGTCTACAGGTGAAGGCATTAAAGCATATTAATGCTGTGTGTGGACTGACTTGGGACTAAAGTTAGTCTCAAGTCAGTCCACACACAGTGTTACTGTGCAGTAAGGTGTCTACATGTGCATTACTGCTGAAAAAATAATCAGGTGTAAATTTGATACCTGCATGATGCAGATATCAAATTTATGTTCAAGTCAGGATAAGTCACCATATTTACTGCACAGAACAGGCGTGCAAGTGTAGATGGTTGCCTGTACTGCACAGTAATTTCAGTTACTGTACAGTAAATGCTCATGTGTAGACATGGGACAACTGGGTCCAATGTTCACCAACTATCTACACTCCTACAGATTCTATTCCAAGTGTTTGTACCCAAAACCAGGGCCACAAGAACAAAGTATATTTCCTGATGCTTAGGGTAGGAAAAATCCATTATGGAAAAGGGTGATTAAGCTTCCCGTTTGTATCATGACCTTTCCCCCACTCTTCTAATTAGTGCTTGGCAAAATTCAAAGTATTCAGTTTAGATAAACTCCAAAATATTCAGCTTCTTTTCCTCAAGCTTAACTAGCCCTTCCTTCAAATACAGTCCCATCTTTATCTAATTTTAAATCTAGCACTTTTCCCCACTAAACTTCCACGTGTCTATAGCCACCAAAGCATAGCACAGTTGAGTCTGCATTCAGAGAAACAATCTATGCTCTTGTAATTCAAGATGTCTAATCATGTCTATACATCAAAGCATTCTCACTGCACTATTGTTCTTTCCATTTCTACCCCCAAATATTACTGTGCATTATTTCCTGTTCCCTCATCCATAGAATAATACTAGGTATCAGATTAAAAACTATTGCTTTCAAGTTTTGATCTCCTGCTCATTTCCTGTTAACTTGATGATATAACCCATTCAGAAACACTTTTCATTAAGAGCTATAGTAAGACAGTTTTTCAACACTTTGATTTGAATTTCCATAGTGAGCACTTGATTGGGTAATCTCCAAGCAGTGGATAATATTTAGTCTGTGCAGGAGACAAAATACATTGTGTTTGTTTTAGCAGATGTCTAGTGACAAATATCAGTAGGCTGTGTTGTAATCTTAGGTTAGCCATCTTGAGATCACAGCAGAGATTAGGATTTAGAGCAAAACACTTTTCAATCTGTTTTATCCTCAGAGTTCCAGGCCCTTTAAATCATCTCTTTATTCAAGTATCCTCTGTTTTAGTCCCAGTTTAAAAAAAAACCAAAAAAAAATACCATTATTTTTAGTCAGTCCTTTTGGCTACTTTATGTAAACCATGGCAAACTGTCTTTTGCATAAACATATCACATCTAACAATAAATAACTTGTACAGAAATGTTAATTGTGAATTGGAAACACTATCTGTGCACTGAATTAAAATATCCTCAAAGCTGTTCTCCACCAAATGGATCCTTGAGGACCTCCCATGACAGAAGATTACTGAAACTTTTTCTAGTTTTTCAGTCTTTATCTTTTCATTTGACATTACTAAAGCTGGCCTTGACTTGAGGCCCTTTGTATTCAGTACTCATGGACCTGGTTGTCTTGAAGAAATTTTATGGTCGGATTTCTATAGGCAGAAAAAAGGAACAAGGGAGGTACTCTGCTGAAGTAAAGCAGAGTAACTCCAGATCTGATACAGAAGGCATTATTTTTAATGTCCTGGATCTTGTTTAAACAGTTACCCCTGCCCAATATGAATACAAAGTAGAGGCAACTATATCTAAATGGTAGTACTTTTGCATTCACTTGGCACTAGCCTGAAGTGCTGATAAAAGACCAAAGCTGTGACAAATCAGACGATAAGCATTTTTTAAGCTCTGAGACAGTTTTTGCTTGGCTCTGCTGATCTCTCTGCCTTTTCTTAAAGTCCTTTTATTTTGGGTCTGTCACCTCTGACTTGAGGTACTGGGTACAAAAATAACATTATTTGCTTTCAAAATTAGTGCGAAGAGTATAATTGTTATGTGGCATCTCAGTTCTCAAACATAAATAAAAGTTGCAATTTTTACTATACAGGTTATTAAAATATTCTTTGTAAGCCTTCAATAGCATGTTTTACTTTTATGGCACTGAAAACCTAAAGATAAGTAAAACTGGTATAACATCACAGAATTTCTTCTTTTTCAGTAATCCTCTTTATGGGCTTAAAGAAAAAAAGATAATATCAAGGTCTTTGGTGGCTCTAGGACATTGATTGCCAAACCAACCCATTCTTCCAAATATCAGTAAACTAGGAGCAGCAGACTGCTATGAGCTATTTTTCAGCCAAAAGGATTAGATTTGTCTCTTAGACGGGCCTGACATCTAATATAGATTTCCAATGGGTTGAGTTTAGCCAGTCAGAGTTGTGACTTTGTGAGAAGTGTCGCTGTTTTCTGAGGGTGGAGTATGTCCCCTGCTGGGGAACTGAAGCATGCTGCTCATTCTTTTCTATGTAAATCCTAACCCACCTGTTATTAATGAGTCTTCTGTGGGGCTTCATCCTCAGAGGACTCTAGGGAGAGTTGCCTGTGTGATCAAATCTTCTAGGATAATTTCAATTACTGCTTCATAGTACAGTTGCTTCCAAATTCAAATATTGAGATAGGTATGGCTCTTTTGAGCTCAAAAAAAAGGAGGAGGAGATGGGAGATTAACCATTACAACCAGAGCGGTTATTTGGCTTTATGATTTGTCTCAAATGCAACCAGGAAGAAATCTGACCCTGTGGTTTTCACACACACACACACACTCACAGTGGAACATTTGTAAAATAATTCAGGGACAGTAGCGAGCAGCACTTGTTAATGAAATTCAATTTTGATTTATTTCCATGAAAGTACCAACATTATTTATGTAAACAATACAAAATGCATCTGCTATTTAGTTTCCAGTGAGATTTTTCATATCACTGAGATTTAGGGAATATCACTTAGGGAGAACAGCAATTTTAAGGTTATCATGTGAGTGACAAAGACATTAATCTGACAAGATATGCTCAGGAGACCCAAGATGCAATTGTAGAATTCTTTTTAGCGCTCTCACCCATAATTTCACGGAGCTCAGTATAATTAACACACTTCATGGGATTTAAGTAACATTTGTTGCTTCTTCATCAGAATGCAAATTTGAGAATGATATGGATCTGTACAGGAGACAGAAACAACTGTTCCCTAGGTAATAACTGCGCACTGCTTCCCAATGCAAAAAAAAAAAAAAGAGGTGACAGATAAAGCATTACTCAGGTTTTATTAGGAAGTTAACATATGTTTTATAGCTGCTACAAATGCTAAAACCAGATATGTCATAAAATTAACGAAAATTAAATGGTTTATTGTCAACTTGAAAATTTTAGGCTCCATTTTCTTAAAAGCTATATAAAATAATGAGACCTGCTGTCAGTGACTCTGTGTGTGTGTGTGTGTGTGTGTGTGTGTGTGGATATATAAAGGCTTATGCAATTGGCTAACAAGAAATCACTAGGTCAGCAGCATCTGTTAAGTCTTAAGCAGGAAGAAAGCATTATAACAAAAGGAAAACAGTAATTATATACACATGTCTGCATGTTTATGGTACAGAATTACAGTCAGGCATCCCAAACTAAGAATACTTCTTCAGTAATAGGTCAGTGTATGATAAAAGAACAGATTAGAAAGGCTGTTTACTTCCCTGTCCTACACTCACTTCAAAAGAGGAAAGAATAAGCCAAACATCTTCAGTGTAAAGAGAGATCAGCTGGCCTTGGTTATTTATTTTTTTTCCTGTAAGGCTGACATTTGCCAGGAAATAAGAAGATCCCCCACTACTCACATGCCTACCAGGAAAGAGACAGAGAGCAAATTATGCAAATAATTAATTAGCCACTACTGCACTTCTCCAGAAATAACCCTATGATATGGGAAAATAATTCTAGGTTTTAGTTTTCTTTTACTTAATCATATTTGAGAACAAAATGAATAAATGTACAAATGCATAATGCATGTATAAATGTATAAGCTGAATAAATGAAGTGGGATGTACTGTACACATTATTTTGGTTTATTAAAACTTCAGGGTTTTTTTTATTTTCTTTGGGCATTATCAGCTGCCTTAAAAATGATCACATTTATCCTCATCTGCTGTTCTTTCCCCTCCCATAGACAATATAAAACAAACAAACAAATAAACAAACCAAGACACAACTACGTGAAGTTTCCTTAATGTATTTGGCATTGCCAGGACACTAATCTGAAAGAAATGCCCTAATTTTCATCCTTACAAAATAGGAGGTATAATTTATTTATCCCATATGTTTCTCATTATTGTTCAAACACAGCTGAAATATTTTTAGGGTGAGTTTAGGAGCCTACTACGTCCTTATTTTTTTTATTTAAAGGAAAGTACAGTGGCCAGAATCGCCAAACTGGTTAAAACTACATACTGAATAAAATCAATGTCTCATTATTATACTATGTTAAAAAAGGTAAAGAACTCAGAATAGCATTGGTTGTTCTTTTTCTAAACTTTCCTCTTCAGACCTTGCTTTAAAGTCTATTCAAAACTTGAAATCTCTAGAAAGAATAATCAGTGAACTTTATATGTTACAGGAAAGATTTCTTGTTGGTAGGCAGATGGAGGCATTCAGTTGATCAGTGAAGCATCGCCCCTGACGTGAGCGCACAAATAAACAGGAGAGGCATACTGAAAGAAACTCAAGATATGGGCATATCCCAATGGGAGAGATATGACACACATGCACTGTAAATAAATATACAGCATTCTCAGTCCACACTGACTTGGAAAGATTCATTGAAAGAAACAACAAACAAAAAAGACAAACTTTTCCAGAAGCTCTTTAGTAATGATTTATTTATATATAGATAGTTTCTTTATTTTGTAGAGGCCCTGTAATTCCCATTTTTCTTTTGTAGAATGTTATCTTTAAGGGAAATCACACCAAAGTAACTCATTACATATACAGCATTATCAGTTGACTGTATCTAATCATGCAGAGCACTCCCAATGCAACACAAAACACTTTCTCTATATTGCCTTACAAGCCAAGGGTTGTCTTATGCATTTATTTTATGTATTAGTGCTAGGTCATTCCATGTGAAATCATCTAGGACTAGGCATTCAGTGTAGATAATTGTGAGAAAATGTAGTTTAATTGTGAGATGTTAATATCTTAAATACTGTTTAATCACAAACATTCCTACCATATCTACTCCTGAAGCTCTGAGCAGCTAAATTTTCATTTGCACATTTATACTGCTTTCTGACACTTGATGCCCATTAACTGATGCCATGAGCAACCTATAATTAATCTAGGAGAGTAAAGCACTGATTTTAATATATTTATTTTGATGTGCTGGTTTATCAAAGCAACGATGTACTATCTTTTCCAAAGAAGGTACGGCAAGGTCATCTGAAACAGTGCTTGTTTTTGGTAAGACATAGAGTTGGGGGCAACCTTTTGGGCAGGGCTGGCCCACCATTTTTTAGGTCCCCCTGCAATAAATAGTTCTGGGGCCGCTGCAATAAATAGTTCTGGGGCCCCCTGACATGAAGAAGCTGCTGGCGGTGGAGGGCGGCAGGCTGCAGCGAGTGGGCAGCAGCGGCAGCAATGTCTGTGGTGGGAGGAGTGGTGAGCGGCTGTACGTGAAGCCAGCATTGGTGACAGTGGGGGGACGGGGGTGGCAAGAAGCTGGATGTGAAGCTGGCAGCAACAGCAGAAGTGGGGCTGCAGGGTCCCCTGCAGCCACAGGTTTTGCACGATAGGACGAGCCGGCCCTGCTTTTGGGTAGGCATTCCAGAGATTAGCCCTGTACCCTCCCTGAGTGCCACCTCTGATCCCCATGCACTGCCCAATCTGCTGTTTTGCTCTCTGCCTTATCTGCCGATATGCTGCCTGTCCCCTCCCTGGTTTGCTGCATGCCACACCCGGAGGCTGCCCATGCTACTCCTGGCACCTGTTGTGCAGAGTGACCACAGCTATGTTAGGAGGTAGCAACCAACTCTGTCAATGTTGGTATTTTGTCCTTTTCCTTTTTGTAGATATGCCCTCACAGTTTAATGTCACTGGCTCTCTTCTTTTCATGTATGTAGAGTTATTTGTATTATCTTTTAATTTTGTTTCAACAGTAAATTTTCTAACAATCCATTGTTTTAAATTCATTTGCTTGTCTCATTCTTAGAATGTGTATTCCTACTTATGCTTTCGGGTGTGTTGGTCCCAGACAAGAAATGTTTGCAGCTGAAAGTGCCTCCTATGACCAACTTTGCCAAGCAAGCATGTTGGGACATTCTGTACAAACTAATGCCTCACCTAGGTCTTCCTTACTATTGTAGTCTAATATGGCAAGATCCATGTCTCCAATAAAATCCTCTCATATTATCAAGATAATTTCCCCAGCTATGCAATATCATTTTTATCTAATCTACTTGTCCAGATGTTTGTAATGCACTTATAACTGTGGTAACTCAGTGTCATCATGACAATTTGTGCCATCATAACAATAACCATCCAAAAAATTGAATTCAGGACAACTCAGTTTTTTATCATTGCAAATTCTCTCTTATTCTTTATGTATATCTTTAGCTTGCATCCTTCATCAAATCCATTTTACACTGCCCATGGTATCTGGGCCATTCCTGGTGAGAAGATGTAACGGACATATTAAATGACACATGTTCATGCTGGCCCTAGGAACCTACCAGGTAGGGTGCTGTATGTTGTAGAAGGTTGCATGGTGTAGTTTACTAGTACACTTAACCCTATGCTCCTTAAAGTCAAAGGAAGTTTTACTACACTTCTAACTGGTTTCATAAATCTACCCAATACTTTCCATATCATGATTTTTTGTATTTGACTTAAGAAAATAAGATGTCATGGTATAGACTGAGGCTGGGTACAGATGTTATATCTACTGCACTTTAAGTGTTCAGAAACCACTTTAACTTACAGTGTGATAGAGTGTTTCTGCCAGGGGCTTATTGAACATTTGTACTTCGCCTGAGACAACTGATACAACAGCTTCACTGACAAGGTCTTCATTTGAAAGGGGTAGTTTCCAGGCCAGGCAACAATAGTCTCTCATTACTGCAATATGTGAATATATCTACACTGAGGTGTAGAAGACTTGGAGCCTATATACCATTTTAATGATTATGAGCTGGATACCTTGGATTGTTGGCAAGGTTGTTATATTGTTCAGTTCCTTACATGCTTCCCTCTTCCTATCCTTACCCTTTCTTCCTGAAAACATATATATGTATCTCTTTAGTAATTACCCATAAAAAGAAATTCAAGCAGAATGGAAGAATGTTTTCCTAAGGACTCCAAATTGAAACTTCATTTGACAGCTTCCCAAATCCTTTCTGAAGGAACAGAAACATGACATGAAGGGTACTTTAAACTACAATTTGATGAGAGGAATGGGAAGGCAGTAGGCCAAGAAAAGTCCATAGGTAATCTCTCACTTTTTATGAAAACTATCCTAGCAATAGGCTACAATCTATTAAGAATATCCTATCTACTTCCAAGTCCTACTGTTACTTGTCTCCAGTCCTAAAACCTGCCAACTTTTAGTATGTTTTTGTTCTTCATGGAACTGCACATACACTGAGATACTTTTTCTTTAAAATTTAAAAATTGTGTGGTCTCAACAATTTCAAATCAATATAGCTTTGAAATGAACTGGGTAGCTACAAAGTTCTGCTTTTGCTCAACATATTGCATTAATGTGCTTTCCCAAAGTAAAAAAAAAATTAAAAAAGGAAAAAATCTCATCTACTGCAAATACATGATAAATTGCATAAAACTGGCTCTAGGTATTTCAGCCTGGTTGACAATATTCATTGTATTAAACTTACATTTACTTTCTAATTAAAATACACTTACATTGCCCGCAGCAACTGAAGCTTTAACGTAGGTTTCATCAGGCAAGTAAACTAAGGTAAGTAATTGTTTCTGCAAGCTTTTCTGCTTAACTCTAGTTAAAACTTGGTTTTCTTAGCTCATTGGCCTGAGAAGTAGTAATAATTGTCTCATTAACAAAGCAGTATTTGTCAGCATTGAAAGTAAGCCTGCTTATGCACAGTTACTCTGTGTCTACAGGGCAGAAGCAGTGGTTTTCCCATCCACTATGTGTGGTTTCATAATTACTATTGAATCATTCCTGTAGCTTCTTCTTATATTTGATGAATTCATGCTGTGATACATGCAAGAACTGATTTATAGATGGTCTGAAGTCCGAAAGAAAAGCTCTGTAGAAATATATATGCAGTAAAATGGGAACTTGGGCAGATACTCACATGGGTTAAGTACAGATGTTCAAAAAGTTCAAGGCAGAATCAATCAAAGTTATATGATTTTCTGTAGGTAGCCTATGCTAGTTAGATCAGTAGAAAACAGTTTGCTCTTTGATGGGGAGGGGAGGGCTCATGCAGGCTGCCTGCATTGGCCAAGGTCTGCAGGTTGGGAATGTTCCTGAACACTCTCAGCATGCCCCATGGGCTCCCTGAGCTGGAAAGTGCTGAGCAGAGCTGAACACCTGGGCCACCCCTGCCAAGCATGGGCAAGCACACCCCCAAACCCTAGTACTCTGGGACCCTGTAGATGTGGACCAAAAAAGTCTTGCAACACCCCAGGTGCCCATGGCCCAGGTACCTGCCAACAGTGGCCATGCCATGGAGGTCATGGAGTTGCCTCCATGCATGCCCAGTCCCAGTGTCCTTTCCCTGCCACCCTGACCCACCAAAAACAAGCCACCTGCCCATGTCCTGCTCAGGATGGGGGGGTCCATGTTGGGGTCTCAGTGGCAAGGCATATGTCTTTGGCCTCTGAGATGTGGTGTGTGGAACCCACAGTTGGTCTCTGTGTGGCTGTTCCCAAACATGGGGGCATGGGGGTTCCTGGTTGAGTTTGTAAGAGCCATGGTTGGGCTCCATGGGGCTGCTCCTGAGCATGGTGGTTCTCCTGGGCTCAGTGTCAGGTATGTGTGTACATTGTGGGCTGCTTCATGTTGGGGTGCAGGGGCACAGCCCAGGGACATGGGTGCACAAGTCCTGGGGATCATGCAGGGGACACAGATGCCTCCCTTTTCTCCCTGCCCCACTGCCTGCCTGCAGCTGATTGATGGTTAAAGGCAGGAGGTAGGGATGGGGAGAGGGTCTGTGTAGGGTCCCAGAGGGTATTGGCTCTGGGAAAGCTTGGGGATGGGGCCTTCTGGGTGCTCAGTCAGAGCAGCTGCATACAGGTCAAGCACTAGGATGCCTTCCTGCGAGTGGGAGGTTGCAGGGGGCTGCTGAAAAAGGCTGGGATGCCAGACAACAGCGATTTAACTTGAATCGATCCTAAATTGAATCCATCCTAAATTGATCAAACCAGGTCTATCTTAGACTGGGTTCTGGCACATTTAGACTGGTCTATGTGCACTGTACTTCTGTATGGTTATCAATTTAGATCGATTTCTGATCACTTAGATTGGTTTATGTGTAATGTCTGTACCTGGCCAAAATGTAAACAGGCATAGCATCACTGATGTCAGTAGAGCAAGACAGTTACACTCACTGAAAAATTGCTCCCATATATTTAAAAGTAGTTTATATTGTTAAAAATGTAATATCTTCTTCACAAAAAGCTTTCCATGGCTAAGGGTAGAATCTAGTTTACAGCCCCATGCTCCACTGCTATGCATCTCCTGCCCAGTGCCTGTGCCCTCAAGACTCAGATGCATACCCTGGTGGGGCCAGGTGGCTAGAGTAGGGTGGAGCTCAGTAACTGCATTATGGCAGACTGAGGCTCGTTCCCATTGACCCTGTGCTCCAGCAGGCTGTGCAGGGTCTGGCCACTAGTTCCTCCCACTTGGTTCACCCAGCAGCAGCTGCATTTGGCAGGTGCCGGAAACCCCAGAACCTCCTGTAGCAGCTGCCTGGATCTGGGCATGAAGCACAGGGCTTGGTGCTGCCTTTCCAGGATGGGTCTGCAAAGAGCAGGTGGGGAGGCTGCATTGCTCAGAGCCACCTCCCAAGTCTCATCCCTGTACCTGCCCTATGAGTGTTCCTGGATTGCTGGACTGGAGCAAAGTGTGTGAGTTCCAGGGCTGTGGTGTTGGGCCTGCCCAGTGGGAGCAGCCAACCAGCCCTGACCTAGCTCCTAGTCCTGCTGTGCTCACCAAGCCTCTAGTGCCAAGTCAAACCAGTGCAGGTGAAGGACAGTCAGAAATAATTTTTTATCTTAAAATGTGACTGCTTCACTAAGCCGAACAATGCTAAGCCAATTAACATTTGTTCGGCTTACAGCATAAAGTGTAACGAGGCCCTAATGCTGAATTTCTGCTCCTGTAGGAGTGGATCTGCATGCTACTTATTGCAAAGTTGCGCAGTCTGTAAGTCTTGTCAAGTCTGTACCTGATTCTGGAGGTTAAGGCAGCTTTTTCACTTACTAGGTTGCATTGTTTTATTTGGAGTGCCAAGTACCCCACAGTTACCTACATAGCATTGCACCTTTGGGGAATTTTGGCTGTCCGTTAGCATCAGTATTTCTCATAGTGATAACTTTATATCTGTGGTTCATAGTGCTGATTAGCAACCATCGGGGGATCTAGATAAAAAAGGAGGGGGGTGGTGAATATTCTCCTACAGTTTTATATACCAAACAAAGCTCAAAAGCCCTTAATGTAGTGGCAGCTCCAGATCCAGGGAAGAATCAACGTGACTTTTGGCAGGGACACCTTCTCTTGCATCAACATCTTGTTCCTGCTCTGCTCTACCCAGCTCCACTATTGGGAGGAAGAGCTGAAAGCTGGGGGAGGGAAGGGTTAGAGGGAGCAGCTGAAAAATTCTGGATGATTTTTTTAAGTATCAAATTTGACCTAAAACCTTTCATGATATCACTACTGGTTACCTAAGGAACTATCCCCTGTTGTGTTTTCACGGCAAGTGCAAACAGCTGAAGTGCTTAGGCTAACACATCCCAACATTGGGAAGGCATTTATGGTGGGGGTTCCCCAATGCTAGGGTTTGCTTTCCCTTCAAATCCAGTCTAGCCTGGATTTGGCAATATTAGGAATCACCAGCACGATGCACTGGTTTCTCCAAGCACTGTCTGAGGGTTAAAAGATTGACTGGGAGAAAACTAATTGAAACTTAGGGTACAGGTAAAAAGAATGTTTCATGTAAGGATTACATAAACTAGGCAGATTTGGATAGAGTTGGGGAAAGAAAGTTTGATGGATCTGTGTGGTATGCTGCTAGAAGGAATAAAGAAACTTCTTTGCAAAAGTGACTCCTCTTTAAATAAACTGAACCCACAACACAACTGTTTGTTTTGGAGTTTATAATATTACTTTACTTCTTGGGTCTAATGTGTTTAATTTTTATATCCCATTGGAAAGGCCCTTTTATAAAGGTGAATGAATTAATACTCTAACTGTATGATAACAAGCTTTCTGGGGGACAAACAGAGGAAGCAGAAGAAATGCATTAATTCCAGACATGGTCTGGAGGTGTGCTAATAAATTCTGTTACCAAATAATGGTCCCAAAAATTCTGGTCAGGAAGAGAACTTGAATTTAATTACTTGCACTACACAGAGTTAGATGGAGTTAGGCTAGCATAGAAAAAAATGAAATGAATGCTTTCATTTTTCAATACCATCACTGGGTTTTCTCATGTTGACAGCCTGCGCTGACATGTTTTTCTTTGGGAGGAATGATTTTGCTACACGGCGCCCCAATGACATTGGACACAGCAGCAGGAGAGGGATGGCAGCAGCTAATGCATACTTATCTATGCCTGCGCTACCCTTTTTAAACTTTAGAAACCTTCATTTGTGTGATCCATACATCAGTCTGCAAACACTCTTTTATAGTATGTGACACTTTCTTTTGCCTTGCTATGGAGGGTTTTGTTCTAGACCTGTAACCTGCAGTAAGTGGGCTACAAGAGATGAGCCTTTAATGAAATAGAATGCATATGCAGAAATGAACTGACACTTGTAATATGGTTCTGTTAGAAGCTTAAGAAAAAAATCTGCTTAGCAGATACAGGCATTGTGGTGATGCTGTGTGCTAAAGAAGCCACAGCAAAATCTCTAAAAGCTGCAGCCTGACACTACCCAACCTACACCTGACTTCTGCATATCACTACACTTGCTGAATCTGTCTGTAGCAAGGACACTTTCTAAGTAAAACTATCTCTAAATCTTTATTAAAAGATTACACTGCCACCTTCCTTTTGCTGAGTTTGTACTGATCATTTAAGGCAGAGAAAACTCCCACAACTCCCTTATAAAGTTGATAAGACACTGTAGAATAGGGAAGGTAGTTAAACTAACTTTTTGTACTGCAGCCTCTTATGACTAAAATAAAGACATAGTAGAGGAAAGTATAACATAAGTGTATCAAACATATGCATGTAGAAAGTGAAGTATTTGTAAAATACCAGAAAAGGAAATCCTATAGTATGGAAGCACATTAGTAGTAATTCCATAGCCAGGGCTGTATTTTAAAATAAACCTAAAATGGGACATAAACTCCCTCTTCCTTTAAAATTAGCCTTTTAGTATCATGGGTTGCCTCTTAGACAACTGTGAATTTCCTAATTCTTCTTAGGTTTCAATTCATATCTTTAATACAAAGGTTTTTTGTATTAGGTAATTTGGCTCTGTCTGAGATTATCACTTAGCATTTTGGCTATCCACTATCAAATAATAGGCCTGCAAAAAAACAAAAAATCTTGCATCCATGGATGTTTTTCCTGAATAGACTTAGTATAATTTCTTGTTTTATGAAACAAATTTTGGGCCATAATTGAAAAGTTATTCATCATTAGAACAAACCACCGTTCCTTGTTCAATTAAGTATAATTTATATTCAGCTGTGGTCAGATAAGAATTTATTTGCAGGCTGGACACACAATCATATAGTCTATTATATAGCTCCTGTTACATGTGGGCTCATGTACAGTAGATGCTGCTGCCTAAAAATATTTTCAGTCGTCAGCTACAATTATATCAGTCCTACAGGTCTATCTTTCCTCCCACTTTTGGGCATCACCAGGCCCCAGTTCACCATTTCAATTAAAAACAAACAAACAAACAAACAAAAAAAAAATCCCATGAACAGATTATTTAAAAGTCTTTCTTGAAAAGCAGCTACACATTCCAAATCCACAGAAGCAATAAAATGAAACAACAGTTCATGATGTTTATCCTCTACTCTTTGACCTGCAGCCAAAACATCTTACCATTACCAAAACTCCTGTGTACTGATCAACATCTCAGGCTAAATTCTGTTCTTATAGGGTGCATCTACATGAGATGCTTTACTGCACAGTAAACTAATCTACTGCACAGTGAGGAGTTACCATGCAACTGTGTGCAGCAGCTTCAGCACAGTAAATTACTCTTGTGCAGTTAGCTAGTATCTGTAAATGTTTAAGTTACTGGGGACAAATTCTGCTACTTGAGTTCATTTACGCCCCCTATAGTAGTCCACTACAATCTGTGGGTGCATCCAGATGAGTGCACACATACATTTCCCTGGAAACAAATAGTAGTGGCATATAGCTGTAATACTGCTACTTGTACCTGAGGAACACCCGTGTTTGTGCACTCTGATGTGCAGCAAGTTGGCGGTGGGGTAGGGGAGGTTGGGGCCAGCACCTGGGATTGGCCTCAGCAGCCTTATCTGGGGCCTTGTGAGCCTCCCAGGGCTCCAGTGGCAATGATTTGGGCATGTAGAGCCTGGTCAGCAGCCAGAGTGTGGCTCCCACTGGCCAGGCTCCGGTTTTGGGCAGTGCATTCTGCTGCCACGTGCACTGCTCCACCTTTTTTCTGCCATGGGTTTTTTTTCACACCGGGATCTCCCAGTGTCAGAAAACCCCACCACACTGCAAATTAGTGGTGCAGCAAAGGTCTGCATGTGCAGCCCATGCACACTTGTCTGGATGCACCCGATAGGGCTATTAAAGGTGTAATATACTACACTATTAATGTAGTTTTCACATTTGTGCAAAACTTTGAACATATAAATTACTGATAAGAATATATTATTGGCCTAACCATTGCTATTTTCACTGATAACTTGTTCTATGGCTCCAGCTTTGTTTTCATAGTGAAAATCTTATTTTAAACAAAACCCTGCTAACCTGTAGGGACTATGACATCACAGTAGTTGAAGGTGCATAATTGAAGAGCAAGACTCGGTGTATAGTGTATTTTCTTAATATTTATTCAGAATTGTCCCTGTGGATGCTTCTTCCCATTAGTTTTTATTTTATCTTTATAGACTAATGAGAATAATTGGCCCCTGTATTCCTTTATGTATTTATAGACACTGTTTATTATGTCTCCTTTCACTCTCTTTTTCTTTAGACTGAATATGCCATTTTCCTTAATCTTTCCCCATGGAGTTTATTTTCCAAATCTTTTATCATTTTTGTTGTTCTCCTCTGATCTTTACAATTTTTTTCTTTTTTTTAATGTGGCACCCAAAACTGAATATAATATTCCTCCTGAAGCTTAAATCAGCTTCAGATAGAGCCAGATAATTATTTTGCTTGTTTTGCATAGATACTTTGTTCATGCAGCTCAATGGAGAACCTGTATTTTTGACAGAATCCCATTGTTGACTGATATTTAATTTATCATAGACCAAGTTTTTGGGTGTTCCTATCAATCTAACATTCTCTCTTTCTCCTATTTATATGATTAATTTTGTCTAAACAAACCATTTTACATCTATCTTTTTATTAAGTTAATAATTGCAACACATTTCTCTAATTTGTCAACTCTGTATTTTAAATGTATCCAAAGTATTTTTAATTTGTCCCAAGTAGTCTTTGCATATTTATTAGCATTCCTTTTCACTCTGATCTTTAAGCACATAATTAAAATATAGAGTAGAATTGGACCCTAACCTAGAACAGACCTCTGCAAAACCACTCTTGATACTTTCTCCTTACTTGACACTGAACCATTAATAATTGCTCTCTGTGTAACATTTTAGCCAGCTGTGTATCCATCTCACAGTCATTGCATCTAATCAACATTTCTCTAGTTTTCCTACGAGAATGTCATGTGGAACTGTAGCAAATGCTTTATTAAAATCAAGACGTACTATGTCCACTGCATTTCCTTTATCCACTAAGCTTGTTATCCTGTCAGTGAAAGAAATGAGGTTAGTTCAGCATGATTTGTTTTTGATGAGCCCATGTTGCCTACCATTTACAACTTATTTTCCCCTAGGTGCTTACAGATTATCTGCTTTATTAATTGTTCTAGTAATTTATCAAGTTTTGATGTGATATCTATCAGTCTGTAAGGTTTTATCTAATAGTAAAAAAGAAAATTTCCTGTTCTGAACACGCAGAAATGCATTTCCAGCCTCCTCCAAGTGTCCTGCTATCTAATTTTCTATCTGGGTTAAGAGGTTCTTCTTTTCTTTTCAAAATTTGAAGAGATGATTTGAAACAAAGGGGATAGTAATGTTTTACATAATATTCTCGTAACACAATTTTTGTCATGTAATGAAATACTAAACTAGGTTTCTTGTAATACCCTTGACCTCTTCATATGCTGCCCACATACAAACTCTATCAATGCATGTCCCCTATTACTTTACTACTCCTACAATTCCAGCTTTTTATGCAGCTCTATCAAAATGCCTTAACACAGCAATTGCTCTTTAAGAACTGGATTTTCCTTGAAAAGATCATGGAGGTTTTCACTTTCATTCCCAGGAAGAGAAAAAAGGAATATGTAATGGGAAGAAGGGGGGACAACACCAAACATGTATTAATTTGGGACCAGGTTTTCAGGTAACAAGTTATGAATAACCAAGTGTAACATATAGTTTCTATTTGCCCTCTTCCATGTTTATCTAACTGTGGCATTGTTATTACCTACGGGTGGCAGGTAGTCACCTGACCTAGATGTGAAAGAAAGTTATCTTTTCAGTTGTGCTCCACAATGGAGTTGAGCCCAGATATGTAATAACAAATGATTTATTGGGCAACAAAATTCTGAATTTTGAAATGAGCAATTTTGAATTTCTGTCAGGATCCCAAATTTTACTAGAAGATACTGGGATCATTTCCATGTGGCCATTACTACCAGCCATTTGACTAATCCTTTAATTCTGAATTTAAACGAGAAAAATTCGTACTGATGCAAGCATCTGCACCCAGTCTTGTGATACCTCTGAGCCACCATCTAAGATACGATCAACTCAGGTGGTAGCTACCTTGCACTGTGTTCTCTGCTGGCTGCATGCTCTGCTGGATGCTTGCATTTGTTGCATGGGGTCACACTCCTCAGGGCAGGAAGGTCATACCCCCAGAAGTGTGTTCAGGGGTGGAAAATTTGTCCACACAGAAGTGGGAAGGTGGAGGTGGGGGAAGACACTACATTCTGGGGTGCTGGAGGACTGAAATTTAGTTGCCTTGTCTCTGTGGAGCAGCCACTTGGTACTGTAACATGAGCTGGGTAACATAGATCACCGATAAACCTACCCTGGAGTGACATATCTTAAAGACAACTAACAGATGCTTAAAGCAGGCTTTCATATTTTAATGTATGGATAATCAAGTGTTAAGAGCTCTTTGTATAGTCTAAAAGTAATGCATAGCTAGACCCTTTGGCTCATTAATTTAAAATATTCTGGGGTCTCTCTCACAGAGAGAAAGGCATCCCTACTAGCTAGCAATAACAGAAGTGTTTCAGTCCTGTTGGGTTTGGAGAATTGGCTAGAAGAAGGAGGTAGAAGAAGGGGTTCAAAGTACCTGGTCCTCCATTAAAGTATTCAAGAAGATTTGAGAGCCAAAGCCACTTTGCTTACCGCATCTCCAAAGAAATGGGATAGGAAAGGTGGCAGAGACAACAAAGGGCAACATGTTTGCCCTACGAAGACCTTAGGAAAAAATGGAAATAAGTTTGAAGTCTTTTGGCAACATAATTTGGTACAGAAGAAAAGGAATAAACAGAAGGGATTTTCAGGAGGAATTTCTTAATTTCATGGTTATAAGAATTTTAAGATGCACAAAATAATGTATTATGTCTGTGTACATTTTCATATCTTTAGTAAAATAGTTCTGCAAATATACACTAAAGATTAGTATAAAAATATTTTTGTCCTATACATAAATATGGCATGGAAAATTTCAGCCAAAATTATTAAGATTTGGCAAAGGAGTAAGCAACTGAGAACAACAAGTATATTAATTATACGAATTGCTGACTGAGATGCCTTTTTGACCCCTGGATATCCAGGAGTCAAAAAAAAAGTGAGAAAAAAAAACAACCCAACAATGCAATGCTCAGCCAGCGTGCTCTCCTGAAAAGTGGAGCTGGGCTGTCCGGAGCTGCATTTCACTGCTAGCCAGGCTCTGTGGGGCAGAATCACCATGGCTGCAGGCCCAGAAGGTCCCAGGACCCTGGGTAAGGCAGCTGGGGCCAACCCAGTGCTGGCCCCAGCCTCCCCTACCCCACCCAGGGCAACTCGCTGTGTGCCAAAGTGTACATGGCATGGGCATTCCCTGGGGACAAGTAGTGGCAGCGCAAGGTGCACCGTCGCTATTTCTCCCTTGGGAACCAAACTTGCATGCAGATCTGGACATTCCCAGTAAGTGTAATCATGATCCCAGGCACAGTTTATTGCACCTTGTCTTAATGTGCAATAACCTTAAGGTGTATTAATTACACATATAGACATGCCCAGAGGGCATGAAACACTTTACTCAAGATTAGCACAAATTACTGTGCAGTAAGCATCACCACCCACGCGTGCAGATGGTTACTGTGCAGTAATTTGCTGTAATCATGAGTAAATTTGCTACCTGTAAATACCAATAGCAAATTACATATGATTAGTTACTGTGTAGTACAGCATGTATAGATGGCCAACCAGGAGCTAACTTGCTTCCGATCAGTCAATCAGCAAGGGACAGGAGACTGCTCCCTACTCCTCAGAGCTTCCTGCTGCTGGGGTGGGCTCTGCTACCAAAGCCCAGGTGAAGACAATGTTCCCTTGCCTTGGCAGCAGAAAGCTCCCCACCCCCACACTCCAGGTGTGAACATGGAGCTGGGAACAGGCTGGGAGCTTGATCTCAGGCTCTACTCCATGATCACAATCACAGAGCTGGGGCTGGAAAAAGGCTGGGAGCTTGTTCCCATTCCCCACTCCATGATCCTGATCGCAATCACAGAGCTGGGTCTGGGAACAGGCTGGGAGATTGTTCCTAGCCCCTGCTCCATGAACATGATCGCAGAACTGGGGATGGGAACAAGCTGAGAAATAAAAAGCGGGGAGGGATAGGAAATACATAAGCATCAGCAGCACCCTACAGCTTTTGCTGTTTGAGCCTGGTGTGAGTCAAACATTATGAGTTAAATTCTTAAAGGATACCTTCCATTCCTAGAGAACAAGGCGGTTGTGCCCTGCCCATGAGGCATCCCAATTCAGGGTGTCTTCTTGTCAGAAGACTTAGAAGGAGGTTCACTTTGGTCTGATTCCCTGGAGTAGGTTTCAGGTTGGGCTAAGAAAGAAGAGAAAGTATTGAACAAAAAATCCCCCGAAGTGCCACCCCATCATACCTTTTGGGTAACAGGAGAGAAGTACTGGAAGGGCCTGGAGCACAGCAATCTTCTCCTACAGCCAACATGCCTTCTAATAGCAGTGCCATTTTTTTCTGGTGCACTACTGGAGACCAGAGGGATTGGTTCTCACCTTGCAACTGTGCTTCCAGTACTTTTTGTGTGAAGGCAAGTGGGTTCAGATTGCCCTATGTGGCCTGTGGGTGTCCCCAATTTCTTGTATCTGAGGGTGGGGGATGGTGTCTGAGTGGATTTGGGCTCAATGCTGGACCCTCTTCACTGAATAGGGACAGACTGAGTAAAATGTCATGGTAGGACATGGGCATCTGGGTCAGGGTGGATAAGCAGGATCTGAGAACAAAACAGGTTAGAAGGCCAGAAGTTCAATTAGACAGCAGAGTCTAGGAGCAAGCTGAGCCAAGAAGCTGAGAGATCAAACAGAGATCTGAGTCAGAAGGCAAGCCAAAGGGAACAGGAAAGTAGTCTTGAATCAGATTGAGCCCTATTGCCTGTGTGCTTCCTATTCCTGTCAATGGAAATGCAAGGTTAGCTTACCCTGACCAGCCACTCAGGTGACAGGGAGCATGAGGAAAGCCCTGTTGGAGGCTTCAGGCCAGCCTTGTCCAGTGGTGGGTGGTCAGCTGTAGCAGACTGGGATGAGATGCCATGCTTACCCTTGGTTTGAGGCTGAGGTCTGACAGTTTCCCCCCAAGTGTCCCCTGCTAGCCTGGGGCTCCAGCTATGCCTCAGATGCCCCAAGGACTCAGGCATTTGTGGCTACAAGGAGCTAGAGCTGCTGATGGGTAAGTTATACTTTTGAAAGGACCACATAACCATGCTACTGTACCCCCTGCATCCACCCCCACCTATAGGTAAGAATGATGATTGGTCCAGGAAGGCAGGTGCATGGTTGGTATGCCTACCCTTTTGAAAAAGCTCTTCATGTTAATGTCTCAGTCCTGCCCAAGACTGTTCGGGATTCACAAACCTGGCATCTCTGGCTGCCTAAGGACTCAAATCTGGCATCTCTGGCTGCCTAAAAGCCTGCTTGTTCATGTTCTGATTAGAATGCATTGATTAATGGAGTCTGCTCCACATTCTAATTAGAACACTCTAGCATTGCTGCAGCATCACATGTATTGAGCCCTCCCCCCCACACTCCCACATTTTAAAATGGCTGTGGGAGCACTTTAACTAAAGCTTATCAAATGAGCTTTAGTTAAAATGCCCCACCACCATTTTTTTAAATGTGCAGGGGCATAATACACACGACAGTGATGTGTTTTAATTACAGCAGCTCTCCAGAAACTGCTGTAGTTAAAACACCCCACTCCCAAGTAGGTGTATAGGCAGCCTCTGAGCCTAAGGCTATTGAGAACCCTATCTATTTAACTGATACCTAAAATACTATCCAGCAGCTAGCATACATGAAACACCATTCAAATCCAGGCCTTGGCACTCAGAGTGAAATGTGTAGTCCAGAGTGAGGCAACTACACTTTCCATTAAATGCATGGGGAGCATTGACACCTCAGAATGGGATTTACAAAAGCCAGTATGCTTTATGGGGAGCTGTCTAAGACAAGCTACTGGGAAAAAGTTAAGTTGGTTCTTCTCCTAAAAGGTGGGTGGGCTGCAAGTCAATATAGCTTCAGGCAAATGTTTTGGGTTGTAAATCCCACATTAACGCAAACACCAAACCTGTGAATTCAGGGAATAGCATAAAGGCCACTTAACTCCAGGACAGTGGAGACATTCCAGACATACACTCCTGTTTCTAGCTGTCTAGAGTGTTAGCTTTCTTGAATCCAACCCAAAATAGCCCAACTGTGCATAGAAATTCTGAAGATTCAGATAATTTTTTAAAAAAATTACCTATAACTACACATACTTCTGCCACTAATTTCCTATGTTATCTATGACAAGAAATAGAAATGAGGGCTTAATCTTCAGTTTTTTTACCCTATGAAATTGTAATAATATTCCTTATCTTACAGGCTGTTGTAAAGAATAATAATTTAATGTTAGTAAAGAATCTGAGTTCCTTCAATGGAAAATATTATTTAAGCATTATTACATACACCTCTACACAAACTCTGGTTTTACTCATATCTTGAGTTTGTTTAGGTTTAAGTTTAGTAAGCATAAGTGCAACAAGATTTGGGAATAGACACTACCTAGGAAAGTACTCAGAACTGTATTATGATCCTTTGGGTGTTAGAGAACATATATCTCCTAGGCCCTCTTTCCAATAATAAAAATAAAGTATTGTGAATTGAGCCTGAGTAATAAACTGCTGAGCTTAATACACCCCATCAGACAAATTTTTGATATTTTTTCAAAAAATCTCATCAAATTTCTCATTAATTTTTTATATTGCAAGTATAATTTTTTCTTAACTATAAAAGAGATTTAGGCAGGAGACCTACTTTCTCCTGTCAGGGAGATAGTTTCAACTTGTTCTACTGTTGGCAGCTCACCCAGTATGTATTCTATGAACTTCTCTTGTAACTCTGTGGTGAATGCGTTCATATTTATGTTGAGAAATGATTCATGGCATTTCTTTTTTCTTTTCAGTCAGTTACATCATTTTTCATAGTTTAGGCTTTTTAATTCAAGATTTCAAAATGGAAGAAATGCATATTGAAGGATTAAAATATAAGTGCATGAAAATGGGTGTACAGTACAAAACTAAAATGAAAATGGCAGTTCAAATATTTTTATCAACAATGGACAAGATAAAATGTTTTCACGCCTGTTTCCTCTCTTTTAAAAATCTCCCTGGCTCTCTGCATTCTCTTCATTGTCATGCTGCTCAGGGAAAAGGGATTGCCATGAGAAGGGTCGTGGCTGGCAGGCACACTTGAAGTCAGTTTTGAGGATATTTCTAATCTGCATCATCCCCCAAAGAAATAAAGGTGGCATAAAGCTACCTATGTCAAGATTATCTCCATCCACAGGATAAATTTGGCCCCTAGAGTAGCCAACATTTCACACCTAGCAGTTACTTCATACATTATCCATATCCTAGTAAACATTACTAGTTCCAGGTATTCGTATGCTATGTCAGAATAGATATGCCTCTCAAAAGACCTGAATATCCTCTGTTTTCCTTCACATGTAATGTCTTATATTGATAACAGTGGCTGCCAAGTCAGAAATAGTTACTGCCAGATTAAATCCAAGACTATTACCCCTAGCACTGCTACTGCTACTATGCTAGGATAGTATAGCATATTGATTAAATGGCTCTTTGCCATTTACCTGCCACAAAATAGATGGGAAAACTGGTCAGAGAGAATCAAGAGAAGGGAAGTGGGGATAAAGTTTTAAAGATAAGGAAAATAAAATCTAGTATGCAGTAACTGTAGGGAGGATTTCCATTTTATTTATTCTCAACAGTTTTGAACTAATCATTTTCATAGATCCACCACCAGAGATATGGTTTCTTCATCCCCCGAAGATAAATTTCACTACCTTCACCCAGTTATGACTTCTCATGTTGATAGATGTCTAAATACATAAAGTATAACAATGTATAAAAACATACCTATAAATGTTAATGCATCGTAAACCTTTTAATGTACACATCTTTCTTTTCATTCTGATGCCTATATCTTCTGTTCCTAGCCTATCACTTTGCAGTGGGAAATCACTTGGCATGAATTGTGTTTTCTCCTGAAATAATGAAGGGGGGCGGGGGGGAGTGGAGGGGGGAAATCACTATTTTGACTTTAGAATGCCAGAATACAGAGAAGGATGGAGAGAAAAGTCTGCAGTCCTCATTCACACAAAATGTGCATTGATTCTTATGGAAGCCTGATAGGGGGCTGCAGTGATAACTATGACATATAAAGCTATAGATTTATCAAAGACCTCCTGATCATGCAATCAACAATGGAGAAAAGCTGAATGGTTGTTGATGTCAATCTCAAGTTGTTTATAAAATATAAACAGCATAATAGACAAAAATAAACAGTTGTACCTACAAAGGTTCATACACCATTAGTATCTAATTCAGTTCAAATGGTTAATACTTCTATTTCTACTAGAAGGGAAAATGTGATTCATTCTATTTCAGGTCAGTAGGGTGTTTGTCACTAAAAAGAGTCTTTTAAAGACTGTGGCAGTGGTAACCATGCTGGGTATGCTTCTCAGAAACAGAGAGTCCCCATAGCTATTTTTTAAGCCTTAAAAGTTCATTTTCACTGTGAAAACTCTTTTTTTTTCCAGTGCTCTAATGAGTTTTCCCCACTGAAAGCTAAGCTTTTAAAGCTTACTAAAACATTCATGGAAACGTTGTACTTAGAGGTCTATAGTTTGGACTTCGGCTAAAAAAGCCTCATGTCTACTGCCTTACATCTTAAGATTCTCAGTTCAACAAAGTCCCTTTTTACACCATTAGGGTAGGGTAAATGTAATATGCATCCCCTTTGATACCACGTCTCATGGCGAGACAAAGGGTCACAGATGTATTTTAGAGTCTGGTCTCTTGTGCATTCATTTACATCAGGTAATCAGGACTCATAGTAGAAATGATATCTTTTATTAGACAACACAATTTTTGCAAAAAAAAAATAATAATGGCAAGCTTTCAGGTACAAACACCCTTCATCAGGCATTGGAGAAAAGATTGTAAAAGTTCTCCTGGGTAGAAATGAAAGTTCATGTTTCATAGGATTTCACAGAAGAGTCAATAGATGGAAAACACCGTGGGCAATCAATTCATAGGTGGTATGGAGCCTCTTACCTCCTGTGAGGATCTGCGGTGATGCAAATTACCTTGAAACAAAGGAGCAGGAGCAGGATCTCAGGTTTTAGGTGGTCACAGTTGCTTCCTGTTTGGAAAAATATGAAGATTTCATTAAAAAAATATGTAGTCTTAGCATTTTAGAATCACATTATGCCACGGTAAATTTCCATGTACAATGCCAGGCAGAGGAGAATCAGGACCTAGGTCATTAGGTCTGATTTTTTATTCAGGTTAGGCCAGTTTTATATCAACCTACATTGATTTCAGTATAATAATTGTAATCTACATAGTTATAACTGAGAAAAGAGTAAGACCTTTTGACCTTGACTAATAAAGCAAGAGCCAGATCCTCAAAAGGTGTAAACTGGTGTAGCTACACTGATGTCCCTGGAACATTGACACTTTACACCAGATTATGATTAGGGCCAAGGAGTTAAGACACTGTTAAAATGAATAGTGTCCAGCTACTAATGCTAAGGCTCCTTAGTAGTGTGTACTTCTATATGCAGAGGGCAGGACAGGGCCATGTTTTTAACAGTCCACACCTATGTTGAGCATTATATTATGAGAGGTACCACTGGATATTCATCCAGCTATCATGATACCAACAGTGAAATGTGGCAAATATCATGGTCTTATTGAACTAAAATGGGACCATATTGAATTAAAATGGGAGTAATGCAGTGATGAGACATTTTCTTACATAAAAGCACTTCTTTCATCTGAGGATTTTAAATCCTGTTGTTACTACTGTCACTCAGACAGATTGTCTGGATAGAAACTAAGAGGTTGAAGTTCACTGTCTAGTTTAGTCATTATTTGTCTGGTGAAACAGCTAGGTTTCAAAACACTGAATAACAGACTAATGTTGCCTTGGAAAATACATTTATCACATTGCACAACCATACTAGCAAGTTGGCATCGTTAAAGGGAGGGGGGGAGGGGGACAGTTAGACTCCAGCCTGCCATTAGGTCAAGTAGTTCATTTTTTTGAACTCTTTCCATCTGAGTAATTTATCTTTCTCACCAAAAGATAAGAAGTTCCTTGTGAAGACTGCAAAAAAGCCATTAGGGGGTGAGCAAATGATCAGTAAAATAAAATAAAACCTTTAAAAGTAGTTTTTGTTGTTGTTTCTTGTACTACAAATCTATGCAAACTGCTCTAGAGCTTATTCCTGCTCTCACTCTAATGAACAGGACAATTCACATTGACTTCTCAGGAACACAACTGTGCCACCACTTAATTAAAAAAAAAAAAATCCTCTCTCGTTTTTCATGTCTGCTGTTTTCCAGTGGGAGCAGGCTTTGCTATGTTAAATTCTTTACTACAGTGACACCTGGAAAGTAGTGATTCACATGTGTAACCTTAAGCCTAACTAGGAGTCAGATTGAAGCCCATGGGCTTGACTTTTTTATTTTTACAGTACTAGAGAGTTGTAACTGTAGTGATAAAAGCTACAATTTAAAAATGCTCCCTAATTTAGAAGAGTTGGGAACTGGGAGATGATCCCTCAGATGGGCTAGGGACAGACAGTCAAAAAGCCCGAAGCTGAATTGATTCAATCTTTGCAGGTTTCTGTAAACTGCTTAGATTAAACCGATAAGAAAGTAAGCTGACTTTCACTTTTCAAAAGTGTAAGGCAGCCAGACCCCTGCAGTGCCTCATACTAGGAGTAGTCGAGGTAGGGGCAGGGGGCTAGAACCTCCCTCCTAGCCTGCTGGCTTTTGCAGAGAGCCAGAGATGGGAGATTTCCCCAGCCTCCAGTCAGCTGAAGAGGGAGCATGAGAACCTCCAGCTGGGGTCTCCCACCAGACCTCCAGTTGGGGTCTCCCTAGCACTGGGGAAGGGGGAAAAGGGAAGCCCCCAGTGGGTTCTTTCTCCCTCTCTCCCTGTGCCTAGAGTTGGTCTCCCTAGCCATGCCCACTCCTCAGTCCAGGCTGGCTGAAAGCAGGCCTGAGGGGAAACCCTTCCATCCCCCTGGACCCCAACCAGGGTCTCCCCTTCAAAGGGGGAAGCAGGGAGGGGGGAAGTCCCCAGCTGGGTGCCTCTTCCCCTCTCTCCCCATGCCAGGAGCTGGTCCCCCTAGCCATGCCCCCTCCTCAGTCTGGACCAGCTGAGATGAGGCTGTGGAGGCAAACCCTCCTCTCCACCTGGCACTGGACTCCCAGCTGGGGTCTCCCCAGTGTTGGGGAAGGGCAGAGGGGAGAACCTCCAGGAGGGCAATGCTCCTCCCCCCACACACCTGGAGCCAGGAGCTGGGCCGATCACCTAGGCCTATCACCTGGGCCAATCATGCCCCCTCCTTGGCCAGCAGGCCAGATTCAGCCTGCCAAACACTTTCATCCAGCCCACAGGGCCCCCCAACAAATTGCGCTCCACCCAGCCCTTCCACACATGAGGGTGGGAGTGAGGTTCTTATGTGTACATGTAGCCCCAAAAACATATCCTATTGTCCAGCTCCCACCCTTGTAGGCAAAAAGGCCCAGCTGGCCAGCGTGCAGCTTCTGTGTGAAGCTGCTGCTGCTACAGCTCCTAGGACCTGCTCACTTCCCCTAGTCTCCTGCTGGCTCTGGGCAGCAGGTAGGGAATCAGTGGGGGTGGGGCTGTAGCTGGGAGGGAGCCCAGAGCATCGGACTGGGGCTTTTGGCACCACAGAACCCATGCCCAAGGGGACAGTGCAGAGCTGGGGTGGGCAGTATGTGGATGTATGGGAGAGTGGGTGGTGTGGGGACCCTCCACATGCCCCCCATGGCACACAACCCCAGGAGGAAGTGGCAGCAGTGGCAGGCAGGGCACTCAGGGCACAGGTGCCTGGCAAGGCACGGCTCCAGGGAGAAACTTCAGGCTCTTCAGTGCAGCCCCTGCAGGGAAGGCACCTGGCTCCAGCACATGGGCGTCCCTCCCAGCTGCGTTAGTGCAGGGAATGCATGTGAGTGGCAGGAAGCAACGGCAATACAGGCAGCTGCATGGAGGCTGTGCCCCTCACTGTGATGTGTAGCACTGGCTGGAGCTGTGCCTCGCCAGGCGCCTGTGCCCTGACAGAACTGCCTGCTGCTGTACCATGAGGTCCCCACACCCCCACAACCTCCCTCATACCCAGACCCTGCCTCCACAACCCCCCACATATACACAACCCCCCAACATACCCTATGCCCTGCCACACATGACCATACCCCCTCACACCCCTCCCCACACACATCCTGACTTCCTACTACATCCCTATACCCCACCATACACATCATCCATACACACACACCAAAGATGCATCACCCACACACATGCATCTCATATACCACACACACATACCCCCCACACACACCACACATACCACACAGACACTACACATATACCACACATACCATGCACACATACTACACACCCCATACACTACTCACACACCACACACACACACCTTCCCTCCACAATATACAAAACTAAGAATTTATTTTTGAGTTATTATGTGGCTACCTCTGTAAACACTATGCAAACACAAATCATGACAAAAATATTTTTTGTAATAAAATTTAAATGTTATGATTTCATTTTTTTTCCGGTTCCAAAATGGCAACCTCCCCTCCCAAAAGGAATATTTCCAGGGTACAAGAGGAAGGACATTCAGTGGCAAAGATCAGGGATTAGGGGGTGGGACTTCTGGTCCCAAGATGGTGACAAGGGGGCGGGGCAACTGTCAATGGGGCTGGACTACCCATGAGGCCCTCTACAGCTCACCAAAACTTGTTAAGTGGCCCTCCACCTGAAATAACTGCTTGTTCCTGTCATGGGACATCATTTAGTCACCCTCCTTCTCAAAGCAAGATAATCCCTAAATATTTAGAGACTATTTAGAAAAGCTAGACATAAACAAGTCCATTGGGCTGGATGGGATGCACCCAAGGGTGCTGAGGGACTTGGCCAATGTGATTGCACAGCCGCTGGCCATCATTTTTGGAAACTCATGGCAATCAGGAGAGGTCCTGACTGACTGGAAAAGGGCAAATATAGTGCCCATATTTAAGAAAGAGAAAGAGGTGGATCTAGGGAACTACAGACCATCAGTCTCACCTGTCCCTGGAAAAATCATGGAGTTGGTCCTCAAGGAATCCATTTTTAAGAACTTGGAGAAGAAGAAGGTGATTAAGAACAATCAGCATGGGTTCACCAAGGGCAAGTCATGCCTGATCAACCTGATTGACTTCTTTGATGAGAAGACCGTCTCTGTGCATGCAAGGAGACCTGCAGATGTGGTATACTTTGACTTTAGCAAGGCTTTTGATACTGTCTCCCACAATATTCTTGCAGGTAAGCTAAGGTTGGATGAATGGACTATAAGGTGGATAGAAAACTAGCTGGATCATTGGGTACAGGGAGTAGTAATCAATGCCTCAATATCTAGTTGTCAGCCAGTATAAAGTGGAGTTTCCCAGGGGTCAGTTCTGGGGCTGGTTTTGTTCAATATCTTTATCAGTGACTTGAAGATGGCATAGTGTGTACCCTCAACAAGTTTGCAGATGACACCAAAGCTGGGTGGAGTAGTAGATACGTTGGAGGGTAGGGCTAGGATTCAGAGAGACCTAAACAAACTGCAGGACTGAATCAAAAGAAATCTCTTGACTTTCAATGAGGACAATTGCAAAGCCCCTCACTTAGGATGAAACAGGCTACATTCTCTGGTGCCTGCTACAATGCAGAGAATTTCTCATGACTTCCTGTGGAAAAGACTTACCTCTGTCAGATGAAGAGAGGAGACCACGGGATGCCATGCCAGAAGCGGCGTGCAGTGACAGTGAAATCATGGTGCTCCCACTCACCACGGCAGAGGAAAAAAAGGAAAAAAAAAAACTGCTGAGTCAGATGGAGCCGGGATCAGCTTCTATGTCAGTGAGGGCACACTTCATAACAGTGTGCCAGGGCCAATTTGTGGCCTGGAACACAGCTGCCAGGATAAAAAGCCCAGCAAGGAAGTAGCAAGGAGAACCAGAAGTGAGGTCCCTGACAGGCCTGGAAAGGCCAGATATTGAAAGCAGTCCCAGCCCAGGGACGTGGTAGCTACCCCAGGAAGGGGTTTTACTGGAGAGACAGAGCCAGAGACGGCTCTATAATTTATTGGAAAGGACTCCATGGGAGACAGAGACCCACAGCTCAAACTGGACCTCGACAGAACCAGACAGAGCAGGTACCAGCAGACAAACAAGTCACAGCAAATATAAGACGTCAGTAGAGAGTGGGATGCCGGGGAACCTGACAGCCGTTGACCAGCAAGACGCTTAAGTAAGGCAAGGTGCATCTGGGATCAAATGGGTCAAGTAACGTACCAATTCAGCCACAGTAAATCTCAAGGTATAAGATACAAAAGAGTGCATCATAATCATCCTGATGGCACAAGTAAAAACATCTTTGGTTGTTGTTAGGCAGGGTGTAGGGGAGGCAAAGCCCTGAGCAGGAAGGGCAAATGGAATGACCAGAGGCAGGTGCCAGGAGGGACGGAATAAAACATCTTCCTCCCCATAAATTAATTGCCAGCAAAGATGTGGCAGGAGAGACCCTACCTGAGACACCAACCGAGGTACTGTCCATTAATAAGCTTGTTCTTCTTTTAAAGCAACGGCGAAGCCAGAAGGATCCACACGAAATCGATGCACTGGTAAAAGGCATGGAAAATTACAAACATGTAGGAGGGAGAGAAAACTTACCTCTATGTAAAAGGCAAATTAAAGAATGAGGCTGCTCATGCTGTTAGGATCTCAGAAGTCTTTGGTTAACTTCTCTCAGCTGGTGGTGAGGGAACACCAAAGAGTAGTGCCAGCTTCTCATTGGCTCCAGGACAAAACCTGGAAGTTAAAACCTGAGTGGGCCGAGAAGGTCAAGGTGCCACAGGATGGGGACACACAGGACAGCTATGGCCCATGCAAGCTGTGTGGAGGCACAGCAGATCAGCTGAATTAATTAGCATGAAGACCAGGAGACAGCCTGGCAACTGAGGCAAAAAGAGCTACACTTACCTTGGATGATGAGATAGTGTGTGAATCCTTCATTTGGTGAGGGAACAGCTATCTTTGGTAAGTTCTGCTCATTCAGGTTACCTCCTGAAATAAAGAGAAGCATGATCAGCCTCCTGAGAATCTTCAGGGAGGGAGAACTTGCTATCTAGTATGAGGAATTAGTGGAGAACCAAGTGGGCCCTACTAAGTAAGGGTGAAGGGCCGCAACATTGGCAAAGCCACAAGTTTCTAAGCTACAGAGCAAGAAAATATAGTGGGACTGGAACTAAATGACTAAGACTCAGATAAAAACATAGATAGATAGATAGATAGATAGATAGATAGATAGATAGATAGATATTAATGGCATTTCATTTTAATCACAGAAAAATGTGGATTTGGGGTTACTTTTTTAATCTAAAAATTGGGGATTTTTTTTTTTAATCGGAGAATACCAGAGAATACTTTTAGTATTCCAAACCAAGTTATACTCCTCTTTGTAACATAATTAAGCTGAAAATCTCTGTTAGTACAGTATTCAGCTGGCAGCTTTAATTCCTTTCTAGTGTTGTTTATATGGTGATATTTATTATTAAACTGGAAACATATTAATTTTCACTGGCTTCTTGTGGGTGAATTTATTTTCATATTCCTTTTTAAACCATAGATGAAAGCAAAAATGACAACATTGTCTATTAGAGAAGTTTATCCAGCAGACTTATGGTTCTTTAGTCAGTGTTTATTAGTTTAAGAAAGTAAAAAAGGAAGAATAAGTAGACCACATATTTCTCTTAAGAAATTGAGCATTCTATGTCTTCTTTGTGCATAAGCAGGCACCACCATGTCAACATGAGCAAAGGTATTATGGTAAGTATTGTGATTCTAGACAATCCTTTCACATTAACAGTTGTGAAGGTACATTAATAACTTTTTTTTTCTATGTATTATTGGATGACAGTATAGTACATTTGTTCAGAATATATGAAAATAAATTCATTTCCTTATTAAGATACATCTCTCAAAATGTCATTATTATGATAGTTGATTAGTGATTTCCTGTTACTTAGATCTAGTGTAAAACAAAAGCAAACACAAAAATCCCTCTCTGCCAACTACATACAGGAACTGTAGCAGATGGAGCTTGTTGTAAAATGTTGTAGGAACTCCTCCATAATCTCTTAGGCTGCTTACAGACATGGAAAAAAAAACCCCAGTGCTTTACTTTGAGCTTAGTAGGGCCCTGTGCTGAGCGCAATGTGTACCCATAAGAGGCACCATGTTAGTTTGACCTGGCTCATGCAACATTTGTATAGATCACGTGCTTTAGCAGGGCTTTCTTGTATTTTTCTCTAAAGCTGATTCAATCAGCTATGACATAAAAGTGCCAAAAAGCCCCGCTGAAGCTTGCAATCCATACAGATGTTGGGGAGCCAAGTCAAATTGACATGCTTCCTCTTCCAGTAGTGCTGTTTCTTTTTTTCTTTTTCTTTTTTTTTCCATGTCTGCCTTAGATATGTTCCCAAAAATTAAAGCCCTTAAAGGAATTTAAAATGTGGTAAAGAAAGAAACATGAAGTATTGCCATAGCCCTGAGACTGTGTCTTAGGTCCCCCTTAAAGCCACACAGCTTTAAAAAAGAGATAGGAGAATTATTCTGTAGTCACTGCTAGGTTAAAAATTCATTCAGGTACCTAGGAAGTAAATAAAATGCAGCTTAGTAGCACTTGCTACAGAGAATAAGAAAACAGAGAAATGGGTGAAAATTTGAAAAACATTATTATAATGTTTTTCTTTAGAAAATGTCCATGAAGCACTAAGATTTAAAGAGCAGTACTACTATCAAAAATTGCTCAGTGCATTAAAAATAATTAAAATATCTGTACTCAAGACATTTCCTATATTTAACTGCCTTATAACCAACTTCATCTCATCATATCTCATTTTCTGCTATTCTTTTTCTTCCCACAATAAATCATCCAAAGTGTCTTGCACAAAATAATGGTTTCTCTTAATTTTTTCTAATGGTTTTTAATTTGATATTTTACTTTTTTGCTTGTCCTCTAGCTTAGTAACACGTCATCAATTACTTCTACTTTTGCTTTCTAAACAAGAAATACATTGATTTGTCAATCCTTTTGGAACATTCTACTCATAACAGAGGGCCGAGTATCTCTATTCTAAGGTTTCTATGACAGAATCACTTATGATAAATGAGTTTGGTGGTTCATCCTAATAATAGATCATCTTTTCTCACAAAACAATAGAGGAGCTGAAGTGTATGAAGAAATAGTCCCATTTAAAAATCACAGTTCTATTTAAACTAGGGCAGCAGTTCCATAACATAATACAGCTTTTATGTACTGTACCTTGCCTTCAAGAAAAATTTCTTTGCTCATTTCTAGCCACCGAAGACCAGACCTTGCCTTCATACACTCACATGCCTTTTCCACTGATGAAAAAAAAGAAAAAAAGAAACAGCACTTTACCAGAAGTGGAAGTGTGTTTTTGATGTGTATTTTTGATGACAGAATATGGTCAATGAAATAAATCATCACAATGGTTTCTTTAGTGTGTGGTACCTGGAGCTTGGACCTAAACGAAGAGTTTAAAATAAGATGATTTTAAAATCTTCCAGAAAGTTACTGTGAGGGTAATTATTTTCCAAACTACTGATAAATCTACATAGAAGAGGGGAACCTAGAACAAAGTAGACAAAAGTAGAGAAAATAGTCTTAAAAATTAGATTTGCGTTGCTTTAATCTACATTCAAAAGATAGCAGAAAAATTCACATATTGTTATTAGTGTCTCTCTCCTCACCTGTTTTTGTTTTCCCTATTCTCATCTTCATCTCACCATATCAGAAGTTACAGACATAACATGGAATTGCTGCAATGAGAATCCTCAAGTTAAATTAATAACTTCCCTTTAGACAAATTCATCCCAATGTAAGCAAGTTGTATTCATTGCAGTTACTACTGCTAGTGTAGAAGTGACCCGCAGAGTTTATCTCTTTATGGGCTGATTTTCAAAAACACAGATAGCCTTTTCTGCTATCCTACTGCAGTCTATTAGGCCTTATAATCCCATGGGCATGCTAATATCCAAACCAGTCTTCCACCTGTTGTTAGTTATCAATGTTGCTTCCACACTTCATTATATTGCCTTCATAAAGTTGGCTGGTATCCTGTTGGACCTCTTGTTGCTCATTGGTCCTCTTGTTGCTTTATATACTGTATTAGGCCAGATGATGGCTGCGTGGGTCTTGGTGGCCTGGCTTTATCCATCTACATGTGTCAGCTGTTTGCCACCACCACCATGCAGCTGTCTCTAGATATATATACAACAACAATATGTGTACAGGACCTCCATCTGTTGCAGGAGGTACATGGTCCCACTAGGGGGAATGCCTGCTGGACCTGGTATTGGCAGTGGGGGATGACATGGTAGGAGATCTACAGTTCGGTAGTGACCTGGGGGACAGTGATCACCAAATAATAGAATTCATCATAAGACGTCGAGTGGGCAAGGTAACTAGTAGGGTGAAAGTGCTAGACTTTAGGAAAGCTGATTTCAGTGAACTTAGGTGTTTAGTCAAGGATGCACTGAAGAGTAAGAGTTTTGAAGAGATGGGAGCCCAGGAAGGGTGGCTATGGCTTAAAGAAATGATCCTTTGGGCACAAAGGGAAACGATCCCGATGTGGGGAAAAAGGGGGAAAGGGGCCAAGAGGCTTCCTTGGCTGACCAGAGAAATCCAGAGCAACCTACAGGCAAAAAGGGGGGCATATAAAAAATGGAAATGGGGAGAGATTACTAAAGAGGAGTATACCTCCTCTGCTCGCGCTTGTAGACAGGCAGTTAGACAGGCCAAAGCTACCATGGAGCTGAAGATGGCATCCCAAGTTAAGGATGACAAAAAATTGTTTCTTAGATATATAGGGAGTAAAAGGAAGGCCCAGGGTGGAATAGGACCTCTACTAAATGGGCATAAGCAATTGGTGACGGACAGGGGGGACAATTAGTTCTTTGCCTCAGTGTTCCTAAGCGAGGGGCAAGACAAGGATCTCACTGGGATTGTAGAGAGGCAGCAGCAGGGTGCCAGACTACCAAGCGTAGACCCTGAGATGGTGCAGAGGCACTTGGAGGAACTGGATGCGTTTAAGTTGGTAGGCCCGGATGAGCTCCATCCGAGGGTACTGAAGACACTGGCTGACGTCATTGCACAGCCACTGGCGGGAATATTTGAACACTCGTGGTGCATGGGCTAGGTCCCAGAGGACTGGAAAAGGGCCAGTGTGGTCCCCATTTTCAAGAAAGGGAGGAAGGAGGACCCAGGCAACTATAGGCCAGTCAGTCTCACCTCCATCTTTGGCAAAGTCTTTGAATAAATTATCAAGGCTCACATTTGCGAGAGCCCGGCAGGACAAATTATGCTGAAGGGAAACCAGCACGGGTGTGTAGCAGTTAGATCATGCCTGACTAATCTAGTCTCTTTTTATGACCAAGTTACAAAACACCTGGACGCAGGAGTAGGGGTTGACGTCGTTTATTTAGACTTCAGGAAGGCCTTTGATACGGTATCCCACCCCATACTGGTGAACAAGTTAAGAGGCTGTGACTTGGATGACTACACAGTCCGGTGGGTGGCTAATTGGCTAGAGGGTCGTACCCAGAGAGTCATAGTGGATGGGTCGGTATCGACCTGGAAGGGTGTGGGCAGTGGGGTCCCACAGGGCTCGGTCCTTGGACCGATACTCTTCAATGTCTTCATCATTGACTTGGACGAGGGAGTGAAGTGTACTCTGTCCAAGTTTGCGGATGACACAAAACTGTGGGGAGAAGTGGACACGCCGGAGGGCAGGGAACAACTACAAGCAGACCTGGACAGGTTGGACAGGTGGGCAGAAAACAACAGAATGCAATTCAACAAGGAGAAATGCAGAGTGCTACACCTAGGGAAGAAAAATGTCCAGCATACCTACTGCCTAGGAAATGACCTGCTTGGTGGCACGGAATCAGAAAGGGATCTTGGAGTCCTAGTGGACTCCAAGATGAACATGAGTCAGCAGTGTGACAAGGTCATCAGGAAAGCTAATGGCACTTTATCGTGCATCAGCAGATGCATAACGAACAGAACCAAGAAGGTGATAATTCCCCTCTATTGGGCGCTGGTCAGACCGCAGTTGGAATACTGTGTGCAATTCTGGGCACCGCACTTCAAGAGGGATGTGGATAACCTGGAGAGGGTCCAGAGAAGGGCCACTCATATGGTTAAGGGCTTGCAGGCCAAGCCCTATGAGGAGAGACTAGGGTACCTGGACCTCTTCAGCCTCTGCAAGAGAAGGTTGAGAGGCTTCCTTGTGGCTGCCTATAAGTTCATCACGGGGGCACAGAAGAGAATTGGTGAGGTTTTATTCACCAAGGCGCCCCTGGGGGTTACAAGAAATAATGGCCATAAGCTAGCAGAGAGCAGATATAGACTAGATATTAGGAAGAACTTCTTCACAGTTAGAGTGGCCAGGGTCTAGAATGGGCTCCCAAGGGAGGTGGTGCTCTCCCCTACCCTGGGGGTCTTCAAGAGGAGGTTAGATAGCCATCTGGCTGGAGTCATCTAGACCCAGCAATCTTTCCTGCCTATGCAGGGGGTCGGACTCGATGATCTATTGAGGTCCCTTCCGACCCAAACATCTATGAATCTATGAATCTATGAACCTCATATGGCTTATGTCCCACTGCAGCATGGATCTTTCCTTTTTCTATCGATATCTGTATTTATATGGTAGTCAGATCCAGAGTTGCTCACTTGAATGTAGTCACTAATTGCTCTTGACACCTTTGATGAAACAGACTGTCTTCTTAGCTTAGCAGTTTCTTAGCCATTGTTCATTTTCCACAGCCACAGACTCTCCAGCATAAAAAGAAGATTCTGGGCCACCAGTCTGTGTGCTGGGATATTATTTAGTTCTTACAAAGGTGCATTGCAATGTTTCAACATTGTCAGGTAGGAATTTCTTTTTCCTTTTGCATTCCATCTCTTAGTTATATTTATTGCCAACTTTGCTTTCCCATTCTGTGAGTACCTAACGCAGTTGTTGTCAACCTGTTTAGACTCAACCACCCTTTAGAAAGTGCCAGCTCTAATTTTTTGATTACAGAAAAATAATAGAGCAATTCTTTGTTGCAAAGAGCTCAGAAAGACCAAAACATGTCAGAATGCTTTTAACACTATGAAATTTGAAATTTTTTGGCTTATCTTCATGAATGCATACCTAACAGCGCTAACCTTGTGTGGCACCCTGCTATACCCTTGGAAGGATCTCAAGGCACCCCAGGGTGCCCCAGAACCCTGACTGAGAATCATTGACCTAAGGGAAAGTATCTTGTGTAAATACTTTCATCTGTCAACTTGGCGGAAGGTAGCCAGTGGGATCACCCAAGGTTTAATAGTTGGACTTGTGCTTTTAAACATCTACATCAATGATCTGGATGTGGGGGTGAAAAGCACATTGGCAAATATTGCTGATGACACTAACCTGTGGGAAAGTGTGGTCACACCTCAGGGTAGGCTGACAATCCAGGTGGATTTAAACAGATTAGTTAGATGGGCGGACCAGAACCAGATGCTGTTCAACACTAGAAAGGTAAAGGGATCCATCTGGGGAAAAAAAATCCGCAACAAACGTACAGACTCAGTGGTGCTATGTTAGCTAGCACCATGTCCAAAAGGAACCTGGGGGTCATAATTGACCATAAAATGAATATGAGTCACCAGTGTGATGCTACAGTCAGCAGAGGAAACAATACATAAGCATGCATCAACCGTTGCATCTCAAGCAAATTGAGCAAGTTATTCTCCCACTCTGCTCAGCATTGGTCAGGCTGAAGGTGGAGTACTGCATCCAGTTCTGGGAGCCATACTTCAAGAAGGATTTGGAGAAGCTTGAGAGAGCCCAGAGAAGAGCTACTTGTATGATTAAAGGCCTGAAGAGCACACCATATGAGGAAAAGCTGACAGATATGGGACTGTTTATCCTACAAAAGAGAAGACTTTGGGGGGATTTGGTAGCAGCTTACAAATATATCAGAGGAGCGCATCAGGGGCTAGATGAACAACTATTGACTGAAGTGCTCCAGGGGAAAGCCAGGAACAACAGTCATCAACTCCTAGAAAGAGGTTTCAGACTGGATATAAGGAAAAACTTCTTTATGGTTTGTGTGACCAGACTCTGGAATAGACTCCCAGCGGAGGTGGTGCAGACACCTACCCTGGAGATCTTCAAAAGAAGACTGGATGCACACCTTCCTGGGATTATTTGACCCCTGCAGTCTTTCCTGCCCAGAGCAGGAAGACTGGACCTGTTGAACTCACGAGGTCCCTTCCAGCCTTAAACTTCTGTGAATCTGTGAATCATTTCAATCCATTGTGTTAGGTGTGCTATCCTTTGCAAAATATACCTTCAGTTTCCTGATCAGAAATTCTGTCTAGGTATCCTCAAGATAATTCACCTTTCAGAAATACAAGTGGTGTCTTCCATGACCATATAGTTCCTGTTATTAGAAACAAACAGAGCTGTTCTGATCTTTTTCCCAATGTTAAGATAGGGCTTCATAAGGATGTAATAAATCACTTTTATCTGTGAATCCCTCTTGCTTTTCCATGTTCATTCTCAGTTCCTGGTTGGTAGATACATGCTGTTGCTTTTTTCAGGCATGTCTCCATGCTCTCCATATGTGGTATCATGTGTCTAATGGTACCATATCTTAAATCTGCTGGGATTTCTATTTGGCACCTTTTAAATGAAGTTTCATTTTTCATATATGCAGTTCACCCCTCACTTGCCAGTAGGAGGTGATCTCTCATCATGCATTATCTTTGTTAGCTGTTCATCCCTATAATCCAAACTGTTCGCAGTCTATAGCATGCCATTCTGTACAATCTTTGTTGAAGCCTTCTACTGGAGGTGTGAGGGGATGGTAAGATGCTGATAGATTGTCTTCTCTTCCATGGGGCCATCTATGGTACTTTGGAAGGTATGTCCTGGTCAGTATCTGCCAACAGCAGGGACTTTCCTAGGTATAATTTTACCTTCATTCTTTAATACTATGTAGTGTAGTTGGTTGATGTGCTCTGCTGTAGGATCTTCATGGTGTTTTCTAATGGTTTATGATCAAGTTCTATGTCCACCCACCTTTTCCAAAAGGTCAAATGATGGAATCATTCTAATCCAAACAGCACAGCCAGTAGCTCCTTTTTTTATCTGAAGACATCCCCATTCTTGCTCTTTCAGGGCTATACAAACAAATGATAAGAGGTGTTTCTTCTGTATCAATATTGCTCGTAGATATCCTTTTGAGTGAACCCACTGTAGCTCTAGCTACCTTGAAGGGTTCATGTAATTTAGGACTAGTGACTCACTTGTGAAATTCTTTACTCTGTTCTTTGGTCTCTAACCTTATTCTTAAATCTTAACACGGTATTCTTAAATGTTAGCTCTCATGCTTCTCTGACATCTCCTTTGGAAGCTTCAGTTTCTTCTTCAGTGGCATCATCCAGGCCATGAATCTGCACTCTAGTAATAAAATGCTCTAGATCCAACTCTACTTTCAGCTTGCCCTGTAAATGCCCATTTCCTTGAATTAAGCTCTTAGGGCCCCTCTAGACATTTAGGTAAAGGCATGATTGGATCGGATTCATGATCCATATGTTCATGGCAGGAAGCATGATTTTGGGATCCAGCATCAGATCCTATTACAGTTTATTGATGGTACAGGGGGAGCCCAGCATTGCTATCCTCGGCTCTCCCCTATACCAGCAGGCACCCAATGCACCCCATTCTCAGTCTAGGCAGCAACTGGCAGCTCCCCAGAGCAGTGCTCCATGTGTCCCATGGGGCACTGCCTGGACAGAGTTCTGCTAGCTTCAGGACTCTCAGTACTAGCAGCTGTGGGGTACTGCAAGGACAGAGTCTTATAGCAACAGTGCATTGCTGGAGCTGAGCATCCCCTTATCTGTAGGACTCACAGTCCCAGCAGCCCTTCAGCTGATGGGGCTCCCACCCACAGGGAGTGACTCTGCTACACATACAAATTAAAGCTTGATAAAAAACAGCTATAAGGTTATGGCACATTTTCCAGCTCTAACTTTATAGCTGGATGGACCTTTTTATGGCATGGTAGTTACTTTGTACCTGTAGCCAGACCCAATTAATTGAGTAATTACCCACTTAATTGCATAATACATGTAACATGTAGGGGAGGGGGGGCTTATATTCTGTTAAATTCTGAAGAACATCAACTGTTGTACCTCTTCTTTCACATTGAGGATATTCTGCTGTAGTACTATAATGAAATACACAGCTTGCATTGCTCTGCTGCCATAATGGTGGTACTCTGTATATTAACAACTATAAACTCCATGTGATAATGCCTCCTCTTTTGAAGCTTCCTTATCAACTGACTACATTTGCCTATTGGCTTCAGAATGTTTTTATAGTACATCATCAATCTAATACTGCAATTCATTTGAATAGCTGGTAGCTTTCTTCAGCAAATGTTTGTAAATGAAAGCTTCTGGATCTCAAAATGATACTGCAGATTCCTTTTTCAGCCATTGAATGTGCTGTCAGTTTTAGTTTGTGGCTAACTGTAGCATTGGAATATACATGTGATTCCATTGTCCACATGTCTCTCACAATTATATGAAGAATACTCAGGGAAGACAAGATTCCTGAGGGTTTTTTTTTTTCTGCCTTTAATACTACTTCCCATAGTATACACTTTGGGCCATGATGCCTGCATTCTTATAAGGTCCATCTCTCTCCTGTTTCCTTTGTTTCTTTCATCCCAGCCTCAGCTTTCTCCCCAGCCTCTGCCACCTCCCGGCTTTTGCCCCTGCTGGCTGTCCCAAGCCCAGCCTACCTCCACTTCTCTGTTCCCTGCCTTCCTCTGCTTTCTGACGCTGTTGCCTCCCGGCTTTCCTCTGCTCCTCCCAGTCCTGGCTTTCTCCCCCACCTCCATTGCCTCCTGGCTTCCACCCCTGCCGGCTCTCCCACCCTACCGCTTTCCCTTTGCTCCGCTGCCCAGCCCCCAGCTTTCTCTGCTGTCTCCCAGCCCCATCCAGCTTTCTCCTCCACTGCCTCCCAGCTTTCTCTCCTCCTCTCTGCAGCCTCCCAGCTTCCCTGCCAGCTCTCCTGGCCCTGGCTTTCCCTCGATCCTCTTGGCCCTGGCTTTCCCTACCACCTCCGCTGCCTCCTGGCTTTTGCTCCTGCCAGATCTCCTGGCCCCAGCCTACCTCTGCTCCGCTGTCTACCAGCTTTCCTCTGTCTCCTGGCCCCTGGCTTTCTCTGCTGCCTCCCGGCTTCCCTGCCAGCTCTTCATCCCCAGCCTACCTTCGCTCTTCTTTCTCCTGGCTTTCCTCTGCTCCACTGCCCAGCCCCCAGCTTTCTCCACCACCTCTGCCACCTCCCACTTCCCTGCCAGCTATCCCGGTCCCAGCTTACCTCCTCTCCACTGCCTCCCAGCTAGGCCCCAGCCCTGCTTGCTCATCATGGCTTACCTCCCAACTTTTCTGTCTCCCAACATTTTCTTCTCCTCTGCCCAGGGCCCCAAGTGCCCATTAGTCATCAAGCACCCCCCTAGTCACCAAGCAATCCAAGTGTTAGCACACAACCACTGAAGTGCATGTTTGTGTGTATGTATATGTATGTGTATGGACCAGTAATTTCGAGTGTGTATTTTGTGTGTGTGTAGATAATTTTGTGTCATGCCCTCCTGCCTGACAGCACAATATTGAGGTCCCAAGCATTGATCTTGCTTGTCAAGTCAACACCAGTACCAGCAAACACCTGCACACATCACTCCAGATCTATGATCACATGGCTTAGACTAAATTGCATGACCATAGACAAGGTGTGGCGAACATCTACCCATACCCTCACTCATTTCTTGTCCAGTTTTTCCAACTGATAAAGTTAAACAGCTTTACCTTTATCTTCCCATCTTTATTCCCTAGAATCAGCTTTCTATATAAATTAAATCGTACTTTCACTTTCTGTGTACTTGTGCATTTTTTATATGTCAATTCAGACTTCTAGTTGATCTGAGTACCTCTGAGCTACCTATCTCCTCTGTTTCTAGGTGCCACTTTGTTCACACACTTTCTTCAGTTCAGTAAAACTCATTATATTGACCACTATGACTATGATTTATGTGCCAAATGTTTTGTAATAATATGAATGGATACTTGTAACAGTAAACTGATTCCCATTAAGAGATGAAGCAGTAGCTAACTTGCAAGCCATGTGTACACAGGCTGGTTTCCATATGCCCCTTTCAAACTCTACCTTTCCCCACACAACCCTGCTTTTATATACAAGTTGCATACAGGTTGTTCAATTGTGCTCATGCATCTGATATATGCTTTATATTTGCCACTGATGGCATTGAATCCTGGTTTCCCAGGATAATCAAAGCTTTGCATTTTAATTTTGTGCTTTAGCCATTGTCATTCTAGAGTTTTCAAGCTAGTAGGTAAGCTAATGGAAGTGACAAGGAATAACTATTCTGAACACAGCAGCTGTCTTTGCCACTCTGTGCAAATAGATATAGAGAAAAGAAGAAAACAACAGTTGATTGCATACTAAGTGGATGATCTTACTACTGAGATATTTGGTACTGTATTTCATAATGACAACCCAATGCATTCCGAGTCCTGTCTAAATATCCTACGAACTGCAGATTTTGGACTTTTGAAAATAAATATTCATGTTTAAATAATCTCATACACTTCCCTCACAGTCCTCCCCATGGCTACTCTGAAATACAAATCCCCAAATATACCTATACAGATATATTTGTGGCCATGTTTGAATTCTGACTTTGTATTCCTGCCCTATAAAAATCAGCCTGTATGCTTTGCAGATAAGCCAGTTTATAAATTTGTCATCACTGAAAGGCAGTTTCAAAAACAAATCCACCTCTGATAAAAAAAAACAAAAAACAAAAAAACCAAAAAGATCAGATGTCCACATGTCCTCTCTGAGTGATTTGCTTTCCTTTCAAATTATGTCTAGGAAGCTTTTTTTTTTCTTCTTTTTTTAAAGACATGTTTTCCATTAATATTTTCTATGTCCTCTGTACTTGGTATAAGTAAACCAATAACAAGCATGTACCCCAGTTTACAATCACAGCCAAGCTAGCTCTATGCCACCATGACAATGTGTTCCTGTTCACAGGTCCTAAAGTACAAACAGAAGAAAATGAGCTACTGGTGTCATTAAAACCAGGTAACAGAAAGAAAAGACATTCCAGAAAAAGTGATCTTCCTTTGAATTGAAGCTATAATGTTAACATTTAGTTCACATTACTCAGATACGTGATGTTTGAATGAGCTTGGATTCTTTCTGAACAATCTCTCGGCTCTACTTAGCAATACAGAGACTTCTCTGAAAAAAACAATATTCAGCGAGCTAGCATGGCCTTTTTCATTTTATACAACTCAAGGTCAGAAGATTTATGTTTGTGAAGCCAAACAATGCACTTTTTCTTATAATACAGAAAGTTGAGAGACATAAAAAGAAAACAAAACAAAAAGGAGTTTTCCATCAAGAGCTTAGAAAACCAAAAGCTTTTACTTCCCAGGGATTTCCTTTTTAATTTTAATTAATGGAATTGTTAAAATTATCTTCTCTTATGTTATTTCAGTATCCACAACATTCTGTTTCAACACGATGCAAGCATTCTGTAAGACATGCTTTCTTCAATATCTACCTACAGACTGAGCAAGAAAATTATTCATATTTTCTATCATGAAGTATAAGAACTGTGTCAGGATTAAATAACATGTGTATGTCTTCACACTCTCAACCATGTTTAATAACCTGAAACACATGCTGGTTGTAGAAGCTTGTAGAAGCTGGATATATCTCCTAGAGTGAGGCTGTCCAACTGATGGACTTCAAGGCACATGCAGCTCCTGAGGGGCTATCTCACAGGCCCTGGGCTCCTGGTCTGGGCACTACTGAAAGCATGATCATCCCTGACTACACCATCCCTGTCAAGTGTCTGTCTAACCTACTTTTGAAATTGTCCAAGGATGGATATTTCACAGCTTGTCTAGGCAGCATGTTCTAGTGCCCTCATAATTAGAATATTCCTCCTAATCTCCAACCTACATTTCCCCTGCTGGTGCTAGAAGCCATTGCTCCTACTCTTATCCTTTAAAGCCACAGAGAAATGCTCATATCCATCCTCTCTATAATCACCCTTCACATATTTGAAGATGGTTATCAAATCCCCACTCAGTCTTCTCCAAACTAATAACCCTATTCTTTCAGCCTTTCCTCATATGTCTTGCCTCTCAGGCCCCTGATCATTTTAGTTCCTCTGTGCTGGACTCTTTCCAAGCTGTCCATGTTCTCAAGTGTGGAGCCCAAAACTGGACACAGCACCCCAGGTGAGTCTGCAATGGTGCTGAAGAGAGTAGTAGAATCACCTCCCTTGATTTACAAGTGACACTCATGCTAATACAACCCAGGACACTGTTTCTGCTGCAAGAGCATGCTGTTAGCTAATATGCAGCTTCTGGTTCACTGAAACGCCCGGGTCCTTCCCTGCAGTACAGTGGCCTAGCCATTCATTCCCCAGTCTGTATTTGTTCATACTATTATTACGTCCCATGTGCAGGACATTGCACTTGTTAAATCTCTTCTCACTTCTCCAGTCTATCCAGGTCATTCTGGATCCTAGCCCTACTCTCCAGAGTATCTGCAGTTCAGCCCAGCTTGGGCCCCTGTTGCACATTACATATACTATGAATTAAATGAGTTAATCGTACAATAGATGACTGGCCACACATGCAAAGTAAGACTGGTCATAGATGCAAAGTAATTATCACACACTAACTGGTTAATCATGCAGTACATTTAGACCAGCCACATGTGCAAAGTAATTATTACACAATAAAAATTATTATCCAGCTATAAAAAGAGCCAACCAGGTATAAAGTTAGTGCTAAAAAATGTGGCACAACTCTATAAATAGTTTCTATCCAGCTTTAATTTGAATGTGTAGTATGGCCCTTGATGTCATCTGCAAATTTGCTGAGCATACACTCAATCCCATCCTTCAAATCATGAATGAAAATGTTGAACAAGACCAGACCTAGAATAGACCCATGAGGAGCCCAACTTGATAACTCCTCTCACTTAGACATTGAGCCATTCAGGACAACCAGTCATTTATCCACCTTACAGTACTTTCATCTAATCTGTATTTCCTTAGCTTGCTAATGAGAATGTCATGGGAGACGGTGTCAAAAGCCTTGCTAAAGTCAAGGTATACCATGTCCACTGCTCTCTCCTGATCCACAGACTGTCACTTTATCAAAGAAGGAAATATGATTGGGTCAGGCATGATTTGTTCTTGGTGAATCCATTCTGGCTGTTTCTGTTCACCTTGTCCTCTAGATGTTTCACAGTGGATTTCTTAAAGACCTGCTCCATGATCTTTTCAGGTATAGAAGTCAAGCTGACTGGTCTGTAGTTCCCCAGATCCTCCTCCTTCCCCCTAACAGATGGGTACTACATTTGTGCTTTTTTAATCATCTGGGGCCTCACCCAACCTCCACAAATTCTCAAAAAGAAGATTAACTCAAATTACCTGAAAATACATCAATCAGTTCCTTCAGTACCCTTAGGTCCATCCCATCTAGCCCTAGTGACTTGAAAGTATCTATTTTATCTAAATAATCCATAATCTGTTCTTCTGTTCTGCCATTACATTAGGCTGTTTGCCTCTTTCCCTATTTCTGCTGCCAACTGTACTTGTTCTCTGTTACCTGCCCCTAGCTGTGAAAACTGAAGTAATAAAAAGGCATTAAATACTTCAGCTTCCTCTGCATCATGTGTAAACAGGTTACCTTCTGCTTTATGTAAGGTACCTATGGAAACTCAAGTCTTCTCTTACATTTGACATACTTACTGAATTCCTTTTAAATGTCCCTGATGTCCCTTGCGAGCTGCACCTGAAATTGTGACTAGAGCTTCCTAATTTTCTTCCTGAATGTCCTGCAATACTCTTCCCTAATACAATGACCAAGTTTCCACTTTTATAGGATGAGTTTTTGAGTTTCAACTCCTTGAAAACATTGCTGTCCAGCCAGACTGGTCTCTTGTTCCACTTCCCATTCTCCATCTCCTCATCATAGTTTGTTCCTGTGCCCTTTAGAAAGGCTCTTGAAAGTGCAGCCAGCTCTCCTAGACTTCTATTCCCCTCAGATTTCCCCTCAGAAGGGATCCTGTGCACCAGGTTCCTGAGTTTGTAAAGCTTCTTTCCGAAAGCCCAGTGCCCTTATCCTGCTAATCTACCTTCCTCCCCTTCGGATCTTGAAGTCAGTGGGTGCATCTACACATGCATTTGATCCATGGTCAGTTTACTTGAGAATTAGCTACTCACAAGTAAATGTTGCCGGGCAGGCCTCTATACATTCAGGGAAGTGGGAGAAGATTTTCTGCTAATGACAGCAAACTGCTTCTACTTCCTGACACCCTGCAATGGGCCTCTGCTGCCAACAGCGGGGATCTAGGCTCCCCTTTGGTACTAGCTCAGGGCCTGGGAGGGAACCCTGGGCCAGGAGGCAGATGTCTCTGGGCCAAGGCTGCAAAACTGCACCCTGCCCTCAGGGGGCTCCCTGCTGCTTAGGGGGGGACAATGCCCCCCAGCTGTGGGAGCAGGGATCTCCTCGTCCTGTATCTCTGATTTAGGTCAGAGGACTTGGAAAGAGCTGCAGGGGAGGGACAGATCCCAGCCCCCTGCCCCACCTGCCAGTGGAGTGTCTAGCAGCTAACTCACTGCTAGCTGCCACACTGAAGGACTGGGCCTCAATCACCCAATGAGGGAAGTCCCTAACCAGGTACCAACCTCACTCTGCAATCATGGGACAAAGGCTGGGGACCCTGTTTCCCAGCCCTCATCAGCAGATCCTTATCTCCCAGCCCAAGTTACTTGATCACAGGGCTTGGGCTTGGGGGCCCATATTTTTCAGTGCCAGCTCCACAGTCATGGGGACAGCCCTGGAAGATCCTTATCTCCTAACGTGAACTCACCATGACACTCCTGCCCAGTCTGGGATCACTGCTAGCTGCCTTATAGGAGCTCCACCACCTGCCTCTCCACCACAGCTCTTTCTGAGCCCTCTGCCCCTGATCAGGGAGCCAGGGCTGGGAGCCCCCTGCTTCCAGGGCAGGGGGACACTGTCTTCACCTGGGCTCTGCCACCAGAGCCTGCACCAGCAGCAGGCAGATCCCAGGGGCAGGGAGCAATCTCCCAGCCTCAGCCAAGAGATAGCTGTCTCCTGGCCCTATGCTCCCTGCCAGCCCCAGTCTAGTACCCAGAGGGAGTCTAGAGCTCTCCCTTGCTGCTACAGCCTGGTAAAGAAGGGTGGAGCAAATCTGCTTCCAAATGTGTGCATGTGTAGATGCCCACCCAAGGTAGATTTAATCCCGAGTAATTACTCCGAGTAAACCCATCCAGCAGCATTTTCACATGTAGACCCACCCTTAGTAGAGGAATTAAAATATGTATAAAAATATTTTTCCACCCAGTTACAGAATCTTGGGCAGTAATGATATTCTCCAGGGCTGTGACCATGCTATGTGTTTGCCGTGAAAAATTTCAAGTCAGCATTTTGATCCCACATATCAAAACATAAAATCACAGGGAATGGACCTCAGGGGTCATCGTTTCCAACATTAAGAGATAGATTTACCCATGGGACATCTAGATACTTTACCCCAGTGGTGCTGAAGAATATATGTGCCAAGGAAGCCAGCAAAATGAATAGTACCCCACATGATTTTTAATTGATTCATGCATAGGGTTCTATATTTTCTAGTCCATTGCATGGGAATTCATATGTTCATTGTTCCCTAGCCTTACAGAATCAGGGTCTGTGTTTGAAAGTGTGGCAGGCTGCCCAGCAGGCTCACCAGATTCTTAGCTTGAGCTCAAAATGGCTCAGGCTGATTGGTGGAGCATTTCCATTAATAAGGACAAGGCAGGAGGCAAGCTTGTCCTGCCCTGACCCAGGGACAGGGTGAAGAAGAGGACCTGAGGGGGAACTAATCCCTCAGGCTTTCCTATTGGTCCATTTTCAATCTGGGGGTGGAGCCTCCAGAAGGGATAAAAGCCCACAATTCTAGCACATGGGGAGCTGTCAGCAAGGGACAATGAAGATGGGGCTTGTGAAGAGCTGGTAGAGCTGACCAGCAGGGCAAAGCAGGTGCTCCAGAAGTACCTGAAAAGACTCCACCACCTAGCAGGGAACAGCAAGTGGCTGCATTCCCAGCCCTACCATGGAGGGAGCCACGGTCTCAATGCACAGATCAGTACATGAAGGGGCCAGGAGCAGAAAGGACCTTGAAGCTGCATGAGGCAGCATGGGTCTCCAATCCTGCATGAGTCAAGAGTGATAGTGCACAGATCAGTGCACAGAGGGTCCAGGAGTGGTCGGGACCCTGGCAGCTGCATAAGGCAGCGCAGGTCTCCAACCCTGCACGAGGCAGGAGCCCAGCCTCCTTGGTACACAGAGTGGTGTACAGGGCTGGTGGAGAACTGGAAGGGACCACAGCACCTGCACAAGGCAGGAGCTAGGCCATCAGTGCACAGGTCAGTGCACAGGTTTGTAGAGCTGACTGGGTCACCATGGCTGCACAAGGCAGCGAGGGTCCCCAACCCTGCATGAGTCAGGAGCTGGGCCATCAGTGCACGGATCAGTGCACAGGGCTCTTGACCTGACAGGTCACCATGGCTGCATGAGGCAGTGTGGGTCCTGGTGTACAGGGCAATGCACGGTGGGCTGGAAAAAGGCTGACAGGCCCCAGTGGCTGCAGCAGGCAGCTCGGGCCTCCTGCCACAACCAGCGACTGGATGGGTCAAACACACCAGTCAGGTAGGATGCTGGGAGTTGTGAGTTACTTGGAAAGGGGGTTCCCACAGGGGAGGAGGGACCTTTTTTTGCTGCAGGTGGATCAAGGCGAAGCCCCTGAGGAGCGGGGACAATTCTGTCTTGGGCACAGATGGGAGTCTAGGGCCCCTCCTGATTGTTAAGAGTAGTTATGGGCCCCTCCTAGTTCAGCAACCTGGGAGAGGGTAATTTTGTTTTATTAGGTAACAGGATCTTTCTCTGAGTTGCCATTATTTCTTTGGGCACAGCTGCTGCGCCATTGTTGCGATCTGGTTCCTTGCACTGTTGGGATTCCTGTTGTAACCCTGCATTCTTATGGTTGTACTGTAAAGGACTGTAAACTGTTTTACATCTGAACTCATTGTATGGGTTATCTATGTATTTCAATTGATGTAACCAGCTTGTGTATGTATAATTCTTGTCCCATCATTGCCAGATATTCTTGTCATTGTTTGTTGATTAACCTGTCTTTTATCATTAAGTGCTCCTTTGCTTGCTGCCTGAAGGGCCCTGTGGTGTGGCAGAGGCTGCAAACTAATCAGAAGGCCATAGAAGACTAGGCTTCTGCTTTAGTCAAGGGTTAACAAGAGCTACTACCTGTGTAAACCTATATCTATAAATAGCAGGTGTGTGTGTGTATATATACATACATACATATACATATATATGTGTGTGTATATACATACATACATATATATACATACATATACACACACACACATATATATACACACATATACATATACATATATATATACATATACATATATACACACACACACACACACACACACACATATATGTATGTAAGTTCATGTTTGCAAATGTTATATAAGGCTGTATCATTATAAACCTATAAATAGTTAAACATTACTGGGTGTCCTTGGTCTCTGAACAGCTCTGTAGGAAAAGGAGGTGAGCTGGGCCTGCGACTAGGCAGCCATACTCCCTATAGCATAACCCACCCACTGAATCCCTTCAATTGGAGAGGGGGTACCTTCTGCATACCACCCACGTTAGAAAAGATAAAAGGGGAACAGTGCCATTAGAGGGTGCTAGACCTACTCTATGGCTGCAGTGAGCTCAAGGAATGCCTTGTATTTAGTGTGTATTTGGTGCAAGTGTAGGCCTCTCAAAGGTCTCAAGCTGTTTTATAGAATCAACACCTAAAAGTTCATCCATCATTCGCCTACATTAGACTAAAATTAAAACCAATTAACAAGAGCTTCTCTCATTATGATCTGCCTTGATACTTATAGAGTCACTGTCATCGAAGACTCTTGAGTGCTTTCCAATTAATAATAAATTTGCCTTGCTAATGCCTTTATGTGGAAGGCAAATATTAGTGATCTTAAGATCATAATGACAGCTATCTCTAAGGATCTCACATCTTGGGACTTGTCAAGGTCAGAAAGAAGACTGTAATAGTTCTGATAGGGCTAAATTATAGAATCAAACTCAAATCTCTTAGGCCCAATCCAGTGCGTAACCAGAAGACCATCCTTCCTCTATAGTCACTGAGACACTTCTTCCACTGTATTTGGTGACCCAATGAATTTTCAATCAAGCAATGAGTCAATGTAGAGATTAGCAAGGTAAGTCAGATCTGATAGAAAGTACAGAGAGACCTGACTTGTACATTATTCCCTAAGTAATAGAGGAAACCTTATTGATACTGCTTGCAAATAATACTACTTTAGCTTTCAAAAGGTGCAGGTGACTGTGTAAAGCCTTTGGTTTTAGAGTTGTATTTTAGTTTGAATAGACATAAGTGCTGAGCACAGCTGAAACACCTACGTAAAAACCCACTCTGATAATTTACTGTAGTTTGAAAAGCAATTTATACAGGCTATAGCTATTTGGTGGTAATAGAACTATCCTTCCCTGCACTGTGGGGATACTTCCTTAGTCACAGAACAGACCTGTTCCAGCAAATTTGCAGAAACTACCATGCAGACTAGGCATAAAAAAATGGCAAAATAATTTCTACCTCTTCTGACCCTCCCAAATCCAGGCTCTTCTCGCTCATTGAATAAAAACTCATGGGGCTAGAAGGGATTTTCTTTTCATAGTTCTTCTACCAGAAGCCTTTGTCCTCTCAGGAAAAAACTTGAGTTCACAACAGCATATTAATACTTTAAAGAAAATTACATTGCGAAAGACATAACAGCCTTCTTCTAGTTTCACTGCTTATATATATGAAACTCATTTCCACCTTTTGAAAGAGACTGATACATCATATAGGGAAACAAAATACTATATTGTAGCAGGTTTGCTAGAGGAGTGCCAACAATTATGCAAAATACCAGCATAATGAATATTGCCTTGTCTTTCTGAGTGAAGCAATTCAGCAAAAAATGCCAGGTAAGATTTTCAAATATACCTGAGACATACATTAATAAAAGTGATTAGTGATTTTGGGGACCTCCTTTTGGGGAATCCAGCTAGACATGTCTTATAAAGAGATGGTTCAGAGGTCTAGTGCTCTAGACTTTCTGAACAACATAACCTTTTAATTTGTCTGACTAGTCACTTTTGAAAATTTATACTGTAGTCACTTAGCAGCCTGAGTTTCATTTTGCAAAAGTGATTTTGCCATTTAAGAACCTACATCCGATATATTTAAACTTGTATATAATTAAGTACTTTTGTTAATGAGAATTAGGCTTCTAAGTCAGCATTGTTTTTTAAATTATTATCCATCATGAATGCATTTGTTTCAAGAAATAATATATATAAAAGCAGTATCTCTCAGTTATCCTTCATACTTCTGATTAAATTGAAAAAAATAGAGATAGTTAGCCTTGTTGGTCTGAAGTCAGCAGGAGGCAAGGTAGAGACGCACCAAGTGTAGAAAACTGATGTATGAGTGCCTCAAGTAGTATGGAAGGTCTCTGTATATGGCATATCAGGAAGGGAACAAGGAACACAGTGGCAGATTGGTCAGTGATCAGAAAGCAAAACAACAGATTGCATAAGGAGTACAGGGGAGAGAGCAGAAAGCAGATTAACAAATCAGACAGGAGAAGAGGATTGGTATAGCACTAGGGAAGGTTGCAGGGCTTATCTTGTGGCACACCTGTCAAAAAGGTTGTCCCTCACGGTTACAGGCTAACTGTATCAGAGATGCATATGCTTTTATGAACAACAGCTGACTTCACTTCATCATAAACTGTGGCTTACAAAAGCATATGTTTCTTTGCTTTAGTCTATAAGGTACACCTCTACCTTGCCTTCTGCCTGAAAAAAGATAAGAACTAGCAAGTAGCCCACCTAAAAGTCTACTTCAACATGCCAATTTTTACAACAAAAACTCTTTTGCCTAATAAACCTCAACTCCGGCAGGATATTTTGTAGTCTGAGTAAGACTGGCATTTTGATCAGTAAATTCATTGCACAATATTTAATACCTGATCATCCTTCCTTGTGTGCAGATTGGCTGCTTCTTCCTGAAAAAGTTCCCTTGACATTTGTGCATATTCTCCAGACTCTTTTTATCATTTTACCCAGGCAGTGCCACTACCTCAGAAGCCAAGGGGAAAAAAAATAGAAAATGGAAAAGCAAAGATGCAAAGCTAGGAAATACATGAAATTGTAACTCTAGACAAGTTAAAGAAAGGGCTTAAGAATTGTAATGAGGCAGACTTTTTTTTTTAAAGGAACTGAAAATAAAACAAGAGAAATAAAGGGGGAAAACAAACAAAGAATGAAAATGATCGTAATGAAAACTAAAAGACTTTATTCATCTGTCTTAAAAATAGATACTAATGTTTTCTGAATTAACTTTGGTTGTGTAATTATGGACTTAGGGAAAAATGAATGATGGTGAACTAAACTGCTCACTTATGGAGCATAGCTAAATCCATGGTGCAGCACAAACAGCTGTAACCCATTATGTTTTGCTTTTTGATGATAAGTGGTGGAAAAGGTTGGGAAAAGGTGACCACTCAGCACTTTTTATTGTGAGGTAATGACTGCAATGATGTTAGCAGAATAATCAGAAATATCATCAGCCCTATTCTCTCCAACTACACTTAGAATGATCTTTATTCCACCCCCACCCTAAACCACCCACATCCACAAAAGTATTCACAAATGGAAATAGCAGTGGGGGGATGAGATAAAATGAAACAAATCAGAATTAAAGAAGTTTGTGTGCATTACATGTACAGCCTTAATCCAAACTTGGTAAATTATGGTTCTCACAATGCTTATTTAAATAGAAGCCCTTTCATTTGATTTATAAACTAGGGACAGAAGTTACACATAAACCAGTTTAAGTCATCAAAAACTGGTTTAAACAGAACAGAATTTCAGTGTACATAAACCAATTACAAAATGACTGAAACTGGTTTAAAGTAAACCTGATTTAATGTAGTATCAGACTTAACTGATTTGGGTCAGATCAGTTTATATAACTTCTGTTCTGGACCCCTTCCTGGTATGAATTAAATCCCAGTCCCCCAGCATCCCAGAATGCTTTGCAGCCCTGGGCTGGACTGTGCTCTCTACTGCAGCAGAGAAGGGTTGTGGGCGGGACTGTCCTCCCAAGCACACCCTGGCTTGGGTCTGGGGCCAGGGAGTGGGGGGGGGGGAGGGATTTAAAACCCCCTTCCCCTGGTTAAACTTCACTTCCGCTGAGTACAGAGCTAAACTTACTGCTGGCTGTGACTGTGGACCACAAATCCCAGAGGCACCTGGAAACAGGAAAAAAGAAGTAATAATGAGCAACCCTACACAGTCCTGCTGCTATGATTCTGGACTGCAAATCCCAGAGACCTCAGGAAGAGGATACGAACAGAGAACCCATGTTGGCTATGTGCCAGAAAGCCATAATCTAGAGCCCTCCAACTTTTATCCTGAGCCACTACAGGCATGTGGCTGAATTGTCTAGATGAAAAGTAATGTATGTTCAGTTATTTCTCAGTTTAATTTCTTCATTTTAGACTAACCTGCCAAGGCTGAATTGATTCAGCCTCGGGCTTTTAAAATGTATTTACTTAGCCCTAGCAAGAGTTATCTCCTTGATTAGCTGATGAAGTGAGTTGTTTTCAGTTATGCCATTGGATGAAAGGTTTTAACTGTGTATTGCTCAGAAAATATATATTCTTTTTAAAGGAATACCCATTATCTTCTTTTATTATTATACATTCTCACAAGCAAAAAGAAGAAAATATACAATATATTTATAATAAAATGTTTTAAAATTAAGGTCTTTAATAAATTTCCCTCTGCATTAAACTGTATGATCATGTGATTAATTCTGCTTTAAGGAATCTCCTGCATTATTACAACTGCTTTATTTATACCAGATTATGTTGTCATGTAACCATTTGTTATCTTACTCCTGGAGTGGCACAGAGCCACATGAGCAGGCTTCCTGTCCATGGTCAGGATTCAAATAGCAGCTATTCAGATATCGGTTGTTTAAATTAAACCATATTACTTCAAAAGGGCATGTTCTATTTCCACAGATAAGCAAGGCTCCTCATTCAGTTCTATACCCAGAGCTATAGCCTTTTCCAAACTTAGAACAGTGTCTGTATCTTTCCATTTAGATTTCTGCTGAGAGTCAAGAATCCCAAGAAGAGTCCAAAAATTAAAGAGTCTAGGGCTAATCTTTCAGACTTTACTCAAATGAATAGTCCCCATTGACTTCAAGGATGATGATATTGTGGTGATGACCTTGAATTAGCTGTTCTGACTATGTATTCAGATGGAGCTGGGGGTAGGGAGATGATAGAGAGAAAGAAAGAATCAAACCATTCCCAAGATTATCCAAATCTAAGTAAGATTCTGGAAAGCAACAGCATACAACAGTGTTAAATTTTTTTTGTAAATATGTTGTCAACCCATTAGGGCTAATATTTTTTTATTATCTCTGCACAAAAGCAGAGTAGAAAAAATAATTTTAAAACACTATAGGCCTAACTATTGTTCTAGAAAAGCAACACACATTTCTACCCAGAACTATGCTTTCAGGCCTATTTATTGATGTCAGCATCAAACTGACTTCTGCATTGACTATTTTCATAAGCCCTAAGGCAGAAAAAAAATAGTTAGGGATGCAGTATAAGCAATTATGAAAATAGGCTGGTTGGAATGTAAAATAAAATGAAGGATTAAGAAACATGTAATGGTACTACACAGAACTGACAGATTTTATCTCATTTGCTTTATTCAAATATATACACAATAAATCAATAATTATAAACTTGCTTACTGAGAAGCAGTTGTTGCAGGCTCCTTTTCCAACTTATAACAGTATTCGATTGTTTATTCCCACAGGTAAAGAATTCTATTATCTTCTGGTAGCTGAAAGATGGTAAGTAGGGTTTTCAAGTGAACAATTTGCACTGGAAGCAGCTATTCTTTTGATATTAAATTTAGATTAGATAAATGTTTGCAGCAGTTGAGAAACTAATCTGATGTAAATAAAAAAAAAAATCATACACAACTGGATTGAAAGACTGTAGTTAATCGAAATGGCTTTACACCCATTTGTTCTCCAATTTATTATGAAGGACCTCACTGAATAACCACTCTTTGAAATGATTACAGTACAAGAGTTAATACTTAAACAAAAAAGGGACATAGTTTGACTTCATACGTCCATATGCAAAGTTAAGACTGACAGAGCATTTCAATTTTCTTCCCCAAATTTTAAGTCTGATTCCAGTAACTGTTGAGAGAAAAGGAAACCCTAAACAAATAATGGAAACATTGTCCACATATAGTTGTAGCTGAACTTTGAACCTCATCCCTTTCCTAAAGTCCAGAGCAAGACTTTGACTTTAAACAATATGAGGTTGGGACCCAGCCAGACTTGGCTATTTTTCCCAGTTTTAAGCAGCTGAGCACTGAGGTCAAGTGGTTATGTTTATGCTCAATGAAAGAAATTAAGATGCTAGGGACTTTAAATATCTCTAGAGTTATGTGAGAGCTTCATGGATAGATTAAGGATGTCAGCAGCCTTTACAATCTGGGCTGGGCTTAAATCTACACCAAGAATAAATATTTTATTCTCCAATAGAAAAGAAAGAAGAGAGAGGGGAGATGGGGACAGAAGAAACCAATCAATTCTACATCACTAAAAATGTGACTTCATTATGATGATCTTGCATCCTAACACATGGCATTTAATCATTTTTGTCTTATCATGTACAAAAATATCCCAAAATATCTATTTTGTAAAGTAGAACCATAATATTTGATTTGATAATCTACTAAGGAAGTCAGAGGCTCACGATAACTGTATGAAGCTCTGTGTAATGCGGTACTTTCTTTTATTGTATCTAACTCTGCTTCTCATTCATTTTATAGACTCTTGCCAGGACAGGGTAAAAGAAGGACTGAACGGTTTTATCTCCACCCTATATATCTTTGAATACTTGACATGAACCTTTGGTCATGCATTAGTGAGAGCTTATAATGTCTCAAGGACCTGCTAAAGGAGTCTTGAGTGCTTTCAACCTCACCTGAAAGCACTGTAAGGACTTACTACATGGGATATTTACTGTATATTGATTGAGGAAACCATCCCAGAATAATTCTAGAAGGAAACAATTTTAACACAAAACTACTAAATGGCAGTTTCAGCTAGAGTGTAGACAGGTAGGGGTAATCCCATTTTACCTATATGTGCCTAAGGTGCCTTCTAGATGTTTGGGCATGATACGATCTGATGTGTGATCCACACAATTGTACCTCCTGCTGTGCCACACGTGCATGGCAGGAGGCATGACACTGGGATCCAGCATCAGATTCTATCATGTCTTATTGCCACAATCGTGATCCTGGGCTCCCTTTGCACTGGCGTACTAGTAGCAAGATGTCATGACTGGGAGTCCCAGTTGAATGACAAGTTCTCAGACTGTGGGGACTTCCAGTCATGGCTAGGAGTCTCATCAACTGATGGGACTCCCAGCTACAGAAGCGCATGGTGCATTCCTGTGACTGGAGGCCTGTCAGCTGATGAAACTCACATCCATGACCATGCCCTAGCTGATGGGGCTCCCAGCCTCAGTGGCATAGACCCTGTTGCACATGCAAATTAAAGCTGGGTAGAAACCAACTATAAAGTTATTACACATTTTTCAGCTCTACCTTTAAAGTTGGTTGAAACTTTTTAAGGCATGATAGTTAATTTGCATGTGTAGCTGGTCTACATTAATTGCACAATTAACTAGGTAATTGCATAATATACGTGACATGTCAAGGGAGCCTAAGTGGCATGCCAGTTCTTGCAATTTTTGGTGCTTCTGCACAGTTTGTATCCTATTTCCATATGTGGTAAAGTAGGATCACTCAAATGCACGAGTACCTTCAGAAACTAAAACAGAAGAGTTGGAGGACTTACCATTTAGCCCAATATTGTAGTGGTTAGGGCACTTGACAAAAGACTGGGAGGCCAGGGATTTCAGGTCCCTGTCACCAGAGGGGATTTGAACCTACATTTTTCACAGTGACTCAAAGTATGCTAACTATCAGGCCACCAAATCCCAGAGCACTTTCCAGCCCTCCTCTGAAAACTGGCCCACTGGGCAGCAAAAAGGAGGAGATATGTGGGATTATATAAAAAAAGACGTAGTGAGATCTATCTTAGCCAGCATACATCCTGTAATGATTTAACTTGTCATTCCTGTTTTCTCTTTCTCTTTCTGTCTCTCTCACACCCTCTGACACATACACATATACATATACATACACATACACGTGCACAACTTTTTTTTTCAACTGTTTCCCTTAAAACATTTAGATCTGTTTCACCAGCTGGCTTTACTACTGTTATAACACTGTTTTCTATCTTATTGTGTTTCGCTCTTTTAGAGACAAAAGCAGAATTAAAACCCCTTTGTTATGTTGTCTAAAAGCTAATTAAAGAAAGGAAAAATTATATAAACAAATGAAAGTTTATGATAACAAAAACACTTAAGGGCAGATAGCAGATGCCCAGCAATCCCTAATCTCTCTAGTTTTACACATAAATCATCCCTTATATAAATGTTAAAGGTAATATTGGCTCAGAGAGCATGAATGTTTATCCCCAGGCCATCAGCAATAAAGCTAGCTTCATGTAGCATGATAAGTAAACGCTACATATTAAAGGTATTATTGGTTTACTACCTTATTTCCTTCAAATTGCAGGCAAAAGCTTCCATCTGTTGTTGCACAATATTAAGCTCCCATATTTAATCTCCTTATTTTTTAATTTTACTTGTTTGATTTTTCAAGGTCCAGTCTTTAGTTTTCTTATTATTTACTGTAACTGTATTCTGTCAGCATTGCCTACACATCATTTCTCACAGCACTTATCATCTTGAGATCTGAGAGACCAGATGAAATCCAAAGAACACATTGTAACGAAAACCCATTTGATTTGAGTGCTGGTTAGATACTGGAGAGACAAAGGAAAACAAGTAACTGGGAAAGATGAGTTTAGAAATGTGAGCGCTATTATTTAGTGAGGGATGGAGGAGTTATTTTAGTTTATTTCTTTGGTACTACTGAAGTGTTTTAATGTTGAGCTTTTAGGTGTAAAATCTTCCATTTTCTTATTATGTAGGTGCTTAACCCTGCATGACTCTAATTATCACCTGCAACTCTCTGCATACCCTAATTAAATTAAAACAATAGGGTTATATAGTTTTGAAATCTGCTTGGACTTTGGCCCTATATATAAACCCCATCATGAATAAACAGTACTGAGGCCCTGTCTGGGGATATATACCCCACAGTTACATCAGACACCAATGAACTTTGAAAAATTGTTTCCAGACCCTCTTTTCCTAAATTGGCTTGAAAATTAAAGTGCTTGTTTGGGCACATCTTTTGTTGCATGCACCTATCTACAGATGCATCCATTTTAACATATCCCATTTAAACAACAGAAGTCAACTCAAAGAAACCCTGTTTTAAAGTTCAAAAATCCCTAGGTCTGTGCCCTTGGTTTGTAACATCTTAGTTGTGTCTCATTTGACTGATTCGCTGTAGTACGCATGGATTTTTTAACTACTCAACAAGATTGGAAAATAATAAAAGACAATTCAGCTTCTAACCACATGAAAGGCAACAGCGGACCATTCCAAACACATCTAGTAATGTCTGTTAAGAACAAAGTTAAAAATTAGTTATAATTTAATCTGTCATTTGAAGGATATCAGCTGGATCTCAGACGGAATGAGATCCCTGGTGAAACCTCTGCTAGAAGCATTTCAGGGCTGGAAAGCATGAGTTTAGGTTTAAGGAGTTATGAGAAAGTTGAAATGAAGCTGTGTAATGATAGGATTTAAAACGGAACCAGCCATGTAACAAGCCATATGGAACATTATGGCGCCACCACTTTTCTGATAATGGCCCTGCTTTTATAAATCTGACATGACAATTCTGACAGGAGTGCAGCATTACCTGATTTTTTCCCCTCAAAGTGCAGGTACCTCTGGCTAGATAATTGTCAGTTTGAACTGTTTCACTAAGGCTAATTAGTGCAGGTGGCAAACCGTATTGTGAAAAGGAATTTCTGTTTTCCTTTGATTCTGATGGGAATCCCTGATTTTTGTTGTTGTTGTTATTATTGCTTTGGTTTCTCGTGTCTCTGATTAAGCTTTATGATTAGGTTTTTTTTGTTTTTTTTTTAACTAAAGAAATAACAGCCATTCTTTTAAAAGCAATATTGCTGTCATTAAGGAGAATGTATAAACTAGGAGGACAAATATATAAACATGTTTTAGCCTTGATTATGAAAACTAAAAAGATTGGAGGACAAATATATGATCAAATTTCATTTCCCATTACTCACCACTGTAAATATGGAGTAGCTATATAAAGTCAATTAATCATTGAGTCTTGGTTCAAAAATGTTGCTTTGAGCACAGCTGGCCAGGTTTGATATTTAAAAAATGGGTTTTCTGAAGTGTCATTCTCATCTGTGAGAAAAAAGACACCACTTTAAATTTAAGGATTTTAAATACTTTACACAGACTACATTTTTATAACTTGTTCCACTTTATTACAAGATAATCAGTAAGTAAGGGCATGATTGGTAATAGGACCCTTTGGAGGTCATTCTCTAATAATATACATAGTGAGAATGTTCATTTAACCAGACTGAGCCTCTGCATTTCAATTCTCACAAATAATATTACATATCTGAATATCTCAAGCTCAATGATGAATCCGATTACATATTTTAAAGTGTCCATAGGATAGTAAAAAATGCTTATCAGGCTATTAGCACAGAAGCTGTACGTGAATCCTTGTGGAAATAAGGTGGTTAAGGTCTCTTTTGCCATAACATTATGTCACAGAAGTTCATAACCCTTGGTTTTGTTATTACCAAATCATAGAAAGCAATCTCTGAGCACTATAAAATCAGTTTTCCTGGGTTTCCCCATGCTAAATCGCTAATCTTCTGCTTGAATTCTTGGCTTGTGTTAGGTAGGTCAGAATAGATCACCTTCTGGCCTTAAAACCTACACAGCTCCATACATAGAAAAAAAGAAGCTATTCAAAAGGAATGCAGACTTAAATATGGAAAGGAACTAACACTGTATCAATATTCTGAGGTTAGTCAGAGGCCAAAAGAAGCAGTCTTGAGACTGGCCTCCCCAGTTCAGATTCTAAAGAGACAGAGCTTTGTATCGCTTGAACTAAGGACCTTGCCACAGGTTACACTTAGCATGAGTGAACTGCACTTAAAATGCTAATGTCTCATCATTCAAGCAGTAAAATACATGCTCAGTGCCATCGTAGCACAGCAAAGTTAGGACTTTTCTGGTGAGACTATATATTACCTAACACATGTTGAGCTAACATTCAACTGCTCCTTAGAAGTCAGATGTTCAGGGAATTCCAAGGTGGTACCAAGGCTGGGACTGACAAATAGCTGTTTCTTGTCCTAGGTCTCCCACTGCACTGCAGTTACATCAGGACTCCTGTAGTGTGGGAGGGATGTGATGGACAAGCAGATTTGTTGGTCCTAGGCTTCCCACTGCACTGGAATCTTGAACTGGTTCCAGTGTAGTGGGAGACTGGGACTGTCAAACAGCTGACTGTCTGTTCCAGCCCTCCCACTGCACCAGAATCTTGAACCAGCTCAGAGTTGTTTGATGTTCCCAGACCTCACACTGAAACCGGGGGACACTGGAGTCTTCAACAACTAGGGCACTTAAGAGATGTTTTATTTAGATTACAGTGGGAGCACCTAGATGAGATGCTTTACTGAGGAGCTGCCTAATTAGCTCCACTGTAAAATGTCACTATCTACATGTGAGGCCCTATTAAGTCACATTGAATTAATTAACTCCAATACAAATACTGTCCTACAATGGAGTAATTACATGCGGTGAAATGCACATGTAGACAGTCACGGGGCTGGCTGGGGCATGAGCGTGCTACAGTGCAGGGGCTGCCTACTGGTAGTTCCACCCTATAGCACCCTTGTGCCTCAGCCAGTCCTTCCACAGCACATTGAGTCAGCAGGGGGAGCAGCTCTGGGCTGGCAGGCCACTCCCCAGGCCTCTTGCCAGCTACACAGCCCAAGCCCAGTGTGCTGTGGTCCTGGGAGCATGTGTAAATGCTGAGCTTAGGAGCGATACACTCTGGCATGAACTGTGGCAGAGTTTATTGTGTTGTATTAAAATCACATGTAGATGCACCCAGTAAGCATTACTGTGTGACTGCTTAGAAAGCTTTCAGAGTAATGCTTACAATGAAGCAAATAAAACACATCATAGTGCAATGTGTGATAAGGCTGTCAGTCACTTCTAAAAACAGATTTTTTCTGAGATCTTGTAAATATTCACGTGAGAAAGATGGGTGAATTTCCTAAGAAAACTGTTCAATTTCAGTATTCATACAGAGATTATGTAAGCAAGAGGAGATTGCCCTAAAGTATGGAGAAAAGTATTTGTTTGTGATTTAATTCAGAATGTGTTTCTTTTGAGCAAAATGGATCATGCACATTATAATGCACCAGCCATCAAATCTTAATCCCATTGATGTCTTCAGTGGCAAAAGTCCCACTGACTTCAGTGGGCCCAGGATAAGGCCCTGAGGGTCAGCAATGCTAGGAAAGTAAATGAAACATCAGGAGGTTTTGTGAAAAACAACCACCTCAAACATGCAAACACTACTGACTGAAATAAATGGCAAAGTTAGAGGGTAGTAGGCAGGTTGAATTTATTAATGCTTGGGATGTGCTTTCATATTTGTGTACCTAAAGCTCAGTGTCTAAATGGAAATTTAGATGGCGAAACATAGTTTTTGTTGTCTAACTTTAGGTACCCAACTTTGAAAACTATAATTAAAAAGTATATTCTAAATGGGGTAACAAATATTTATAACAACTGATATTATGAGGCTGTACTTATCAACACTATTTAAAATAACTTGCAGGATCCAAAATCTTTTTGAAGCCAAAGTAAAGAATGGTATGTACATAGGCAGATACGTAATCTACTTTAATAAGGCATTAAAATTAGCTCTTTCCTAAGTACTGAGATCATTCTAACATTGATATTTTTAAATCCCTGGTTAAAAGACAAACAATGCTCATAATGAACAGTACCTGGAGGCAGAGCCATTAAAAATGTATCAGGAGCAATGAAATGAAGGCACAACCAACAGATGCATGAAAAGTATTCTCAGACTAAATCACAAAAACAGGAAGGATAATAGATCATGAGTTATCAAATACTATTGCTTAATAACTTGATCATGAAAATCTTAATAAACTTTTTAGCAGTAAAGCTTAAAAGATGGAAAATAAAATATTATGGTCTGTTCAAGTCAGTTTTATCAGAATTATATTGGCCGCAAGTATTTTGAAAAGATTATGTCATATAATCCTTCATGTCACATCCATGCTGAATACTATGGTTGCCTTCGGCTAAAATTCAGAAAAAAGGTTTTGATAAAGAGTTATTGTTATAGATGCTTACATGCTACAGGAATGGAGATTGTATTTTGTTCATTGGTGTCCTTCATTAGCTATGCTGTAGAAGTGTACAGCAGAGTAACTCTGCCATCTGTGACCTGGAATGAAATTTCCTTTCTTACTCACTCATGCTTTTATATTGAGGATATCCCAACTAATAATATAAAATCTACATATTAATTATATTATATCACACACTGTATTATTGGTAAATGAATCCTCTTATCCATTAATGTCCTGTCAAAATGGAATTATACATGGGTCAATATGAATGAATAGCTCTTAAGAAATTATCAGATAAATTCTGCTCACGTACACATCCAGGAAACATTTGACTTCTATATCCCATGAACTTTATTCACTGGTGCTTTGCTCCATATACCATCTCTTATAACCAGGGATCCTGGTTTTCTCTAATAACCCCACTCCCACTCAATTTTTTTTTATATAATCTCCCCCCCCCCACACACCCAAATACACATTTTTTCCGTGATTAAAATTAAACACTAGTGTGTGTGTGTTAGTAAAAACGTGAATTTTCAGGGCAGGGGGTTATATTTGAAAATTTGTGGGGTTTTTTTAATCAGAGAAAACCAGGATCCCTGCTTATAACTTGTCACAGTAGGTGTTAAACTTTACCAAGCCAGAAAGCAAGCACATGCTCTTCCTCATATTTTGCATAGTTTATAACAAGCAGACAAGCTGTTTGGGAATAGAGAACCAGTGCTTGTAATATGACCAAGTCATTTTCTGCAGTCAGTATTACACATTTTATTTGGTTATCCAGTTTCAATGACCCTATCCTCACTTCCTTATCATGACCTGGTTCTTGGCCTCCAGCATGGTCATAGTATACAGGGAACTGTGAAGTCATCCAGATAGAGCAGTTTGGAATATGCCAGATTGCTAGCTTCTGGGAGATGATATGCAGCTAGTAGAAATGGCTCTAGAGCACACCCTTGGAACACCTCTGGTGTAAGGACTCTCTGTATGACTATAGTGATTTATGATGCAGTGATCTTTGGCTTCATCACAGTCCCAAAGGGTTGTTACAAGTCAGTATAATGTAAACATGGGTTTGAGTCTATTCTAATTTACACAAGAGGCTGAATAGCTCAGTTTTTCCTGAATAATTTTAACTACCCATTCTTACACCAGGTCGTACACAAATAATAGAACCCCCCCAAAAGTTTAATTGAACTTGTACTGTTGTGTTCAATTACTGAATTAACCTGAATTCAATTAAATGTAAGCAATACTTTACTTATAAACAGGGATCTGTTACGTCTCAGCTGTGTGTTCTTGGGAACCCTGGCACAGGATGCAGTCTGTCTGACTCACAAAGGACTCACCCCCCCCCTCCCCTTCTCTATATAAATGAAACTGATTAAGATGCAGTGAGAGACACACCTAAGACCCTCCAGATAAGGGTGACAAGAGTGAAACAACTGCCCTAGGTCTCATTTGCATCCGAGATGGAACCAGATGACCATTCATTTACATGAGAGATGGAGAACAGAAAGCCTGAAGCAGAGACTGCAGTGAATTCTGGGACCAGAGAAGGAGGGGAGCACTGCATGATGGGGAATCTGTGCTCCAAATGTTAATCAACCCACGTTCACACACACCCAGCTCAGCATTTATCAGACCAGTTCTAATCTGGATTTACTAAGGACTTTTCCCTCCCCGAACACACACACACCTCTAAGTTTAATAGGCATCTCGGGCCGTACATTCCCCGGTCCCACTATGGGAGGCCTATTTAAACTTGATTGACTAAAGCTCAGTTGCTGGGTTAGGGAATGCTGAGGCAAGAGACGGAGTCAGAGGGGGTATGGGCAACATTTGAACAATGGTTAAGGGTTCATCACAGCATCCAGCCCTTTGGAGCCCTAATCACAGGTGTTGTCATGCTTTTCCCGAGATGACTGGTGGGAGTCCTCTCCACAAAAGGTTATGAGCACCCCAATAATTATCTTAAGTCTGTTAAAAGACTATAGGAAAATCTGGAAAAGTCATGCTAAGCTGAGGTTTGTGCACAACAAGTAAAAATCCAAAATCTTGATGCTGCAAGCTATCTATTGTTTCTGAAGAAACCATGAGATATCCCATCAGTATATCTGCTATCCATAGGAATTTCAAGCTGGCTCCCAAGTATTTGGTTACTTCCTAATCTTATGTGTTTCCTGATTATCAATCAGTTTCTTGAGATGTTCCAAACCAGATAACCCCTTGTCAATAGAAAAGACAATGATTTACACAATTGAGGATGCTTCGAAGCAGCTGAACTGAGGGTATAAAAATCTGTAAAAACTCCTGTGCTGACACCATCCCCTGTTGTTCTTGGGATGCTGGAAGAACAGATCATCTCCCTTCAAGGACTGTGCCTGTCAGCTTTGCAGCCCGAGTACCTTGGACTGGTGAGATCCCAGCACTCTCTCTCTCTTTTCACTCTAGGCATAAATTTCTGAACCTAAACTGTATTAGTTAAGCTTGAGCAAAGTTGCCCCAAATACTTAGTGAAACCAGGGTAGTACTGTAATTGTTTGTGTTTGTTTTTCTTTGCATGTCTATTACTACTAGTACCATTATATATTTCATATGCTTAGCAATAAATAACTTTTATAGTCAAACTGGTAGTAATTGGGTATATTTTTCCTTCTCTACTTCTCTTTCCTTCTGTGCTCTGCAGCAACGCTTCTTTTACCTAAGCTAAAGATCCCTGTGAAGCCCCAAAATACTGTGGGGTCTGCTCATCAAGAGGCCAAAGATTGGGACGTGCTGAGTTGAAACACATAAGGGGATCAGCTTGTACAGGCTGATTGACCCAGTTTGACTCAGACGTGCCCTTATGAACTGAATGCTGGCCCATGAGGGTGTCAGCTGACACCCAGCCGGATTCAGAGGGATTCTGTTCACCTGTGTGCTTGTGTCTGACTGCAGTTTATTGTTGCTCTGATGAACTGATTCTTGGCACATGAGGGTGTCAGCCTGTCCATGCTGATCAACCTGGCCAGGTCAGGCGTGTCACATTAATTTGTGTGTGTTTGTGTGTATGACTGATTTGGTGACTGGAGGAACCCAGTCCCTTTGAAACGGAGTCCTGCAAGATAGCTCCATTGGGGGTGAGGGCTTGCAGAAGGGAGAGATACAGTTCTGTATAGTAACACAAGCATCACATTGACAGAATTACCAAGACCCTAGAAACTATCCCTAATAAATGAGCACACCCCAAAGTAATGGGCAAATCTGATAACAGATCCTGGTTATAAGTATATATATAGTGGTGTTTCATTTTGATCACGGAAAAATGTGGATTTTGGGTTACTTTCTCTAACCTGAAAATTGGGGATTTTATTTTTAATCAGAGAAAACCAGGATCCCTGCTTATAAATGAATGCTATTTGGATACTTCAGAAATTTGAAGGGAAAGAAAGAGGTGAGAAGAGAAGAAGAATCTTGGCTTGTTTTGGTTTAAAGAAGAAAATCTCGTAGACACCGTGAGTGTGTAAGTTAAATGTCATGTGAGTTGTCTGTACTGAAATGGCCTGGCATAGATATAACTAAAAACTGAATTTGGCTGCATGCTCTAGAATATGTTCCTAGTAGTTCAATCATTTTAGAGTATTTCATTTACTCTCTCTCTCAGAATGAGTTTAATTCACTTGGAAGATACTGCTAAGAAAAACAAAGAAAAGTATACATTATTTAGAAACACAAAGAATATCTGTGTGGTATGCCTCCATGTGGGAGTGATCTATTTTTATCAAGGTCAAAAGGCTATAAACTACTAAAAAGATAATGGGCCTCATTTATTCCTGGTGTAACTCCATTATTTCTTTGCCTCCAGTACAGCTGCACTGGAGATGAATTTGGCCCACCAGCTCCAAGCATAGTTTGAAATTGTCAATTCTTCATTGTTTTTTAAAGAAACTTTATATTCTGAAAAGGAACTGGCACCTTCCAGAAAAGTAAAAGCATAGAGATTCCTCCTCACTTCAGGAGCTGGTTACCTGAGGTCAAAACTGAGGACTATTGGTGGGAATTTTGAATGTGCATTGCTTCTTCTGAAAATATTCTATGTATAAACAGAATTTTTTTTTCCTCCAGAATTATTACTACTTTCCATCTGCTTGCTGTCTTCCTGCTCTCTCCCCCTTACGGTCTGAGAAGAGAACAGAGCCTGATCAGGGTTTGACAGTAATGTTGGGGTTGGGGGAGAGGAAGAGGCACAGACTGTGGGTTCAGGAAGGCTGCAAGGGGAAAAAGTGGGGGAGAAAAGGGCAAGAAGGCCACCTGGCCACCCTCCCCAGACACTATTTTCCCTCATGTAGCTGTGGGAGGGGGATAGATTCAAGACAAGCCTCTGAAAATTAGATTCTATAACTGGAAAATTATAACAAATTCATAATTGTTGCATACATAGAATCTAATTATCAGATGGATATCTTATATTCAGAGTCATCTTATATTTGTGTAAAAATGGTATATAATACAAGATGGGATGATGTGGTAAAAATGCTTTATCTAAGTGCCATTTTATTTACCAATGGTGAAACCGCAAGGCAGTTACAGTATTAAGGGTAACCAAACAATCAGTAACAGAACTTTTTAACCACATATACATCATCATGCATTGTACATACGCCACAGAAAATCTATTTGAAAAACATTTCAGAGCATTTAAAAAAAATATCGCTGGTGCTATTTTTTCATATTATCCTCTCTCAAAAATCATGCCTTTATCTATCTTGAGTCCAACTCCACAGGATTCATAGGATCTATAAAAACATCTAAAATTTCAAATAACATAGGAGTTAGGTAGGTGTATACCCTGCATCCAGCAGTGTATCTGGGGCGTGGAGGGTAGGATGATGTTGCCCACTCCCTGGAGAAGCTTCATCAAGGGCAGTACAGCCCTGGACCTAGGGTGAGGGAGGAGGGAGAGAACAGGGCAGCAGGAGAGTTTCCCAGGGAGCTTATCCTTTTGTCTGTTTCTTAGCTGCAGCAGCCTGAGCCTACACCAATACACTAGCAGCTGGACATAACCATAGGACATAGAACTGACTATGTACCTATTCAACTTCCTGCCCCTGGGGCTGGACTCAATGATTTTCTGAGATCCCTTCCAGCCCTAATGTCTATGAAATCTATGAAACTGGAAGCAATGGCCTCAAGCTGTAGCAGAAGAATCTATGCTGAAAACTAGGGAGAACTTTCTGCCTATAAGAGTGGTCAAGCTATGGAAGATGCTTCATAGCGAAGTTACAGAATCTCCATCCCTGCAAATTTTAACGAGCAAGCTGGACAGACATTTGGTTGGGATGGTTTAGTCAGAGATGATCCTTAAGCAGGATTCTGGATTTGACTTCATGAGGACCTTTCCAGCCCTACTTTCCTATGATAGCCCATCTGGGTGCACCCTCTACGAAGGGAAGTTCTACATTTATTGGGAAGAGGGAAATATTTTATTGGGAAGTTTTTTGTTTTTATGATTTTGCTTTCTTTTAAGCAAAAATAATAGCAAACAGGAAACTTCCACAGAGTTTAGACTATTACAACTAAACCAGCAGAGACTTTAGGGGGCAAAAATGCATAACAATTCTGTCCTCTTGTGATATACTTTGGTGATTGCAGTGTTCAGCATTATCATATGCCTATGACAATCACATATATGGTGAAATTCTATTACTCTGAATATATATATATATATGGTGGTTTTCCAGGTATGGTATTTTTGCTACTTACACACAAATTGCAACTGTATTACCCATCATGTGGATCCATAAGCATGCATGTGAAAACTGATCGTGGACATTAGGCTATGCATTGGATAGGCAGATATGCAGCTGTAATACATATGGCCATTCTGGTCAGGTAAGGATTGTAGCAGGTCAGAAACTCATGACTATCATATTTGAGATTCCAGAAGAAGAAGAAAATCCTCCCATGTGCTAGGGCACTCACACAGGAAGCGGGGGACCTAGGTTCCAGCCAGGTTCCTTTTTTCTTGGACTTATGCTTATGTATGCTTACTCACAGCCATGTATTTACCCAATCAGTGTACCCAATCAGTGCATACCCGTGTCTCCGTACTGCAGGGGGTAATAGAATCATTATCTGCGTGCACCATTAACATAGCTAGACAACTGCCATTTATCTGCATAAAGCCATAAAGGGAAATAGAATTAAACCCATAGTATTACCCTACCTTGTCCTATCAAAGCAGAATAGATTATTGTTATCTAAAGTATGGGTTAGTAGCCTATAAATATTTTCCATCTATATCAAAATAGTGGGACGATAAAAGAAAAAAAATCTGTAACTCTTAAGAATCTGGGCCCTGATGGAGAAAGGCAGAGCAAGGAAACCCCTGAGCAAAGAGCCTGAAGGCAATACAGCTTTGAAAACATCTTCTTCAGTGTGCAGAAGCATTACTTCTTTGAAATTAGAGTCAACATGTTATCATCAGGAACCAGATTTAGACAAATCTCTATAAGTAAGACTTTGTATAGCATTTTTGCACTTCTGCTAGCTAATCCTGGATTTGAAACCAAACCGAACCAAATGAAAACAGAACAAAAACCAACACACTCACAACTAGTCTATGAGCCTTTTTTGTGACAGCAAATAATTGTTTTGCTATAAACATTGCTAAAATGTCTAAGGACAGCACAGCATTTTGAATGGTGACTTTCATTTTCAGTGGTGACATTAATTGTGGATTTTAACAGTAAGTTTTTTTATGTGTTTATTTTGAGTTCAAATAAAATATATAAAAAGCTCCCATCAATACCTCTAAATATCCTTGATACACATGGCATGTCTACACAAGATGTTATGTTGCCATAGCAATGAGCTATAGCTATGTAGCTTGTCATTGTGGTGACGTAGTGTTGGTGGGCACTCACTGTGACGTTATCGCTCCTGTGCAGTAGCAATGAGTTACTGCACAATAGCTTGTTTCTACTGTGCAGTAGCATTGGAAATGACCCATGTGGCACTGGGAGCTGTGTGGCACTAGGACTGTGCTTAAGCATGTACTAAATGACTGTGAAGTAACAGCTGCGCAGTCTGGTGCACGGGTAGACATACCCACATTCAATCACATGAAAACCAGCCACTAATCCCACTGACAATCCATGACTGAAATCCTTATCTCACCTGCAAATATCTCCAAAGCTGAAGCAAATAAATAATCCTTCCAGAGTTCTCTAAAAGTCAAGAAAGAGATCTGGGTTGTTCTGGATCATTTAGGTGTCTAACGATCCAATTGTGCCTGAAAATCAGGTAATTAGAGACCTAAACCCTGGAATTCTGCCTTCAGTTAATTGTAGAAACAGAGCTTTACACACACACATACTGTAATAAACATGGTTTAAACCCACTTAAAAATGGTACTCTGTTTTGTTCCATAACGCTGTGCAAATGCAAATTGTATGATAGGAAAATGCAAGATGAGCATTGATTTCTGAGTTGAAACTCTTAAAAACCTTATTTTGAAATCCAAAAGGGCTAATTGAATCCATTCTGGGTGTGCCTACATTTGCTTATTAGGGCCATGCAATAAACTCCGGTGCTTATTGTGCCAGAGTTTATTGCTGCCTGGCATGCCATTTGAACTTGTGCTCAGGGCTGCAGCTGGCAAAGGGGCCTAGGGCATCAGCTTGCCACCCCTGGGGTGCTTTCCCTGGCTCACTGGGCTTCAGAGGAGCTGGCTAGGGCATGAGGGTGCTCCAGTACAGGGCTAGCTGGCAGGCAGGCAGCCTTCACACTGAAGCACTCTCTTGCCCCAGCCAGCCAGAACAGCATCTACATGTGCACTGCTGCAGAATAAAAAACTGCAGCAGGATAGTACTTGTATCTACAAATACTACCCTGCTGCTGAGTTCATTGGTTTACTCCAGCCTAATAGGGCCTCAGGCATAGATGCATGACATTTACTGCAGAGCTAATTAGTCTACTCCACAGTAAATGTCTCATGTAGACATGTCCACTGACCACAAAATAAAACTTTTGGGAAAAGTCGGACAAGAGTGGCCTTTGACTCTGGCAATGCTCAGGAGTCTGAATCCTGATAACAACTCTCTTTTTTATATTTATTCTGACCTGGACTCTTGGACTGGCCCAGGAATAATTTTCTCATACAGTATTTCACATTGGGATCCTCTGGAATAAAAGCTGTCACATAAATATACTAGATACTAATTCTGACAATGATTTCCAGTTGCCCTAATATACTTTAAATCTATCATCAGTAAAGGGAACTTTACCTTCATAAGGTATTTTAGGAGTAATATTCCTGCATCAATGCAGATGTCACTTGAGTTTCCTGCCAACTGTATGTTTCTATGATTCTAGTTATTATATTTAGTTTTCCTACTTCATAATCATTATGGTAAAATGGATTAAATTTTGTGAAGTTTCACCCCCTCCCCCATCTTTTTTCATATTTAGCATTTTAAGTGTTGATCTGATGCAGATGGCACGCAAAGAATCTGTTTGCTTGTTTGAAATTGTATGACAGTGTAGTTCACCTGGACAAGAAGGGCTTGAAAAATTAGGTTTTCGTTAGTATACTGAAATAGCCAGAAAACTGCAAAACACAGTATGTGATCTACCCTGGCACTCACCATAAATAGAAGCTTTAAAATGAATTACTGAAATCCAAACCATTGTGCAAAAAACACATGCAGATTCTTTGGACAATATTAAATATCTATCTTAAATGTATTACTGTTAATACTTAATGGCACTAACTGTAACAATAATGCTGTCATTTTTGCTTATGCAGAGTTGCGATATCAGTATTATAATGACAACTAGAAAACTTGAAAGGAAATCAAGCATTACTTCAGTGGAGTTCATATTGAGTTCATTGTGAGATACCACATCCTTCTGAAGATGCAGGGCAGAAACCAACAATCTCTGGGGAGTCTTAGCTACACTAGCATGATATGAAAAAATTTAAAATAATTTAGTATTTTCTGTCTCATGGCTTGCCCATAGCTATACTGTTTCTAGAAACTTGTGATCAGATTACTGAAAGATTACACTTTAACCTACATTTAATCTAAACTAAACAGGCCTCAGATGTGCTCTGGTTGAGGTGCAGCATTGGCTTTCATTTATTTATTTATTTTGGTCTATTAAATGCTGCCAAACAATAGAAAAATGTTTCCACTGCAGCTTACACTAGTGCAGTGAAAATGTAACTTGTCCTGTTATATCAAGGAGGATATGTTGCTATTCCTCAACAGACATCAATAATATAATGGGCAGGAGGTCAGGAAAAATTACACTGAAATGCATGGTGGGGTAAGTCTCAGTGGAATAAATTCAGCTTTATGAAATGTTTCAAATATAAGCCTTGAAAATTTAAAATCTCTCTCTGTATATTTATTTTTAATAGTAGACTGCAGGCTGTCATTCTTCTACCCTTTTCAATTAATGTTCTTTTTATTGGTCTTCTTTGAGGCCAGTAACTTTACAATCCCTTTTAAACTCATCTTTAATAAGCATTTACAGTTGACTAAACTTGGTTTATAATCTGTTTATTAGTTTCCGACTTCATCAGGGTTTAGGCAGTTCCATCCTCCTTTCCTTATGCATTATATAATGATGAAGCAGCAAATAAAAGACTTTGTGATGACAGTTTTTTTTCAATTACGTGCATGAGTCACTTTCCATGTATAGATGACAAATGCCATCTTTAATTTGACTTGCACATCATTTAGACATTACTTAAAGCAACATATTGTTTATTAAGGGTTGCAGGAGGTCTCCTGAGCATACTGTAGTGAACCATACACTTTATTTAGGGTGAAATGTTGTCAAATCTTACCCAAGTAACCAAAAATTCTGCAGTCTTTTTTTTCAATGCCTACTAGATACTTCATACAAATGCAAATACAATCAATTTTGCTTTTCTTTATTAACATAATGAAACAGGAGAGAGAATCTTACAACTTTCAGCAGACTGGAAGCAAAGGATTTGTTTAAATTATAAATTAAAGCAGCTAAAGTAAAATATTAACTTGCTGTACAAAGAATGTTTCACTGGTAACATATATGTATTATATTAGATTTGCACCACCATGCATTTCGGTGTAATTTTTCCTGACCTCCTGCCCATTATATTATTGATGTCTGTTGAGAAAATTGCATATAGCATCATATCCTCCTTGATATAATGAGACAAGTTACATTTTCACTGGACTACAGTAAGATCCAGTGGAAACATTTTTCTATTGTTTGGTAGCATTTAATAGACCAAAATAAATAAATAAATAAATAAAAGCAATACTGCACCTCACCCATAGCACAACATGTGAGACCTCTTTAGTTTAGATTAAATGTAGGTTAAAGTGTAATCTTTCAGTAATCTGATCACAAGTTTCTACAAAAAGTACAGCAATGGACAAGCCATAAGATAGAAAATACTAAATTATTCTAAACTTTTTCATATCATACCAGGGTAGCTGAGACTCCTTAGTGATTGTTGGTTTCAGCCCTGCATCTTCAGAAGGATGTGGTATCTCACAGTGAACTCAATATGAACTCCACTGAAGTAATGCTTGATTTCCTTTCATGTTTTCCAGTTGTCATTGTATATAACTGTATATAGATTCATAGATGTTAGGGTCGGAAGGGACCTCAATAGATCATCAAGTCTGACCCCCTGCATAAGTAGGAAAGAGTGCTGGGTTTAGATGACCCCAGCTAGATGTTTATCTAACCTCCTCTTGAAGACCCCCAGGGTAGGGGAGAGCACCACCTCCCTTGGGAGCCCATTCCAGACTTTGGCCACTCTAACTGTGAAGAAGTTCTTCCTAATGAAGAATTTTTATATATCCATATTTTTATTTGTTTATTTATATAGTTACCATAACCTAAAGCTGCTGAAATAAAACTTTAACCTGTTGCATAAAGAATATTTCTTTCCAATACATTTTTAAATTATTACTTAATTTATTTTCCAAAGATTCAGCAAACCTAAGACAATCAGATCATCTAGTCTGACCTCATCTAGTCTGACCTACATTTCATCCAGTTACACTTATATGGAGCCAATACCTTTTATTTGGTCAAAACATGTCTTTCAGAAAAGCATCCAGTCTTGAGCTCATGGCATTAAAAGTGCCAAAACTAACCCTTGTAATCCATTCCCATGATTGCTCACATTTGTTCTGCAAAAACCTCATGCTTAATTTCTAACTCAAATTTGCCTAGCTTTGGCCAACACTGTTTCTTGGTAGAATGGGGCTCCTGGGCGCCATGGCAATATATAATAATAATAATAATAATAAATTTAAAAGCCCTTAAGTACCATTATTTTTCTCCCCATGAAGGTATACTGTAATCAAGGAACTTTCAATATTCATTTGAAACTAAACCAAAACAAATTAACAAACTGAACTTTTTTAGTCCCTCGCTTTCTCGATATTTAAGTCCCTCACTTTCTCATATCATGTAGTTCTTTTCTGTACCATATCCAGTATTTCAGCGATCAGGTTAAAGTTATATTTTAGCGTTTGTCTCACCAATAGTTTATAACCTGTAAAAAGATAAAATCACCTCCTCAGTCCTACTCACAGCTTCTCTGTGATACCAAATATCATTTTAGCCTGTTTTGCCATAGCATCACATTGTGAGCTCATGCTGAGTTGCTTGTCCACTATGAACGATCAGCTTTTTCAGAGAGAAAACTTTCAGGAGATAGTCCTTCATCCAGTAGTTACAGCCTTCATTCTTTGTTCCTAAGCAAGTAATTTTGCATTAGTGTGATTAGAAGCAGCTGTATGGTTGCTGTGTCCTGATCATTATTTATCATTTTGCTAATCTTTGGGTCATCGATAATTTTATCAGAAGTAATTTTATGACAGGATTATTGATTAAAATGCCATAAAGAACTCAGATATTAATATTAATGTAACTCCACAAGAAATATTCCTATATGATGATGATTGCCCACTGACACTTACTTACTGGGCATGTCTACATGTGTGTTTTAATGCACAGTAGCCTATTTTACGGCACATTAGAATGTCATGGCAAAAGCCCTGCTAATACACTAATGCACAGTAAAATTAGGCTACTTCACATTAAGCATCACTAAAAAAGGATGCACTTTTGCTACTGTGCATTAGGGCAGCCTAATGATCATTTAGCTAGTACCTCATATTAGAGGTAGTAAATTTAATGCATACTAGCAAAAGTGCATTTATAAACGTGTAGACACACCCATTGAGTAGCTTCAGTTCATTCTTATTCTACCTTATTTGTATGATACTGAACCTACATAGTGGCTGAGTAGGCAGAGGCTCAGACTAGATGATCTTGATTCAGGGTACGCACATTTTGCAGTAAGTCCACTTAACAGATCTTAGCTCTGAATGCATGAAGCTTCCAACCCTGTCAAAATCCTATGCTGAGTCAAAATGTCACAGAAGCCATCAGCTTTGCAGGCCATATAAAATGGCTCTATGAGCTAGATCTGCCCTATAGGCTGTAAAGTGCTGCCCCCTGATCTTGGTAATGCCTTCTGGCCTTGAAATCTGTGAATCTATAGGTACAGACAGAAAAGCAGCTTTCCACTGTAACTCATAGTGCTTAGCAAGAAGTGCTATGAGTTACAGCAATCCTCTGGACCTGATGGCTCTTTGATGGGAGATCTAACTGCAATTTGGAGCAGTGCCTTAAGCTGCTCTGCTCTAGTCCATCTGTCCCCCCTCACAGCCCCAGTTCTGTCTTCAGAATGGGAGGGGGGAAGGGAGCATAGGGAGTTTAGTATGGGGATTTTTCTGTCAGCACTGGAGGGTGAGGGGAGTGGATTGGAGCCCCACTAAGGAGCTCCAATCCACTCATCCCACCCTCTAGCACTGGCTGAAAAAATCTCAGACCAAACTTCCTCCACTACCTTCTTCCCCTCCCATTCTGAAGACAGTGCTGGGAGCAGAGCTGAGCTATATCAGCCCAGCTCTACTCTCTGCATGTGCAGACAGAGGTTAATGAAAGTGCTCTGTTTTGGAGCATCTTTATCTGAACCCTCATGCAATGAAGTTTCATATTGTTGCAAAATTAGGCTTTTTTAAAGCACTTTGTAGCCATGCACTTCTTCAGTAAGACAACAACTTTAATCAAAACACATGTTTCAGAGCTTAAGTCAGTTACTTACAATCATCAGGGAGAGTTTTTTCCCTAAATATGTAATTGACTATATGTATTCTGGGTATTTGTCTGTATAATTTAGGGGGTTTGTTTATTTCTGTTTTTTCCTTCCTTCTTTTGGTTTTACCTTTTTGTGAAGCAGTTGAGATTGCAATAAGTGATCAAGTTCCAGATGGACTACCATCCATGTAGAATTCACCTACCGAGATTTTGTCTTGGTTTGCCTTGTTCATATGCTTGTCCTGTTTCTTGGTTTGTTTGTTGACATGCTCAGGCTCAACCATAGCACCAGATTTTGGAATAGAAAATTAATTTAGCTCAGGTCAGATGGTTAGGGGCCTTCTGGAGGAAAGTCCTCTTTCTCTGCAGTGTGGACAGGGACATACTTTAATAACCTGACAACTAAGTTTTTAAAACTCAATTAACATTGCTGGTCTCAATATAAGGGTATCGTGGTGAAATGTATCATGATGAAATGGTTAGGCTACATGCAGGAGGTTAGGCTAAACAATCTAATGTTCCCCCTTGACTTTAAATGCTTTGAAACTAATTTTCCATATGTCTGATTTTCACTTGCACATGGGAAAAAGGTAATTTATCTTTCTTTTTTAAAACAAGAAGGAAAACACCTCCCTCTTTTTGGTTGTTGTCATCTAAATTTTCAATTTGTTTCCCAGTCTTCCTGTTTGCACATCTGTATTGTACTTGGCTTTTGGCAGCCATTTCAGAGCTGCATTTCTTGAGAGCCTATAAAACTAACATTGTTATGTAGTTCTTCTGACAAAAGGAGCACTCATGCAAAGCAAGATGAATGGGATGTCAGTTTTCCCTATCAAGGGATCTCCATTTAGTGACCCAGATGAGAACTAAGAGAACTTGTCACAAAGGCGAGACAAGACCAGATAGGGCTTTAAATGGGACTCCAAATCTCATATTGTTTTGAAGTTACAGCTTGAACACAAAATTTGTCATAAAAGACTTGTCAGTGTAGAGTTCATTAAGGTAAAAGATGATGGTGTTTTATCTGGACACTATTGAGCCTTCCTGTGGTAGGACTGAGTACCAGTTACACAACTTGAAAGGAAAAAAACATGCTTTTGCAACATTTTCCTGCAGCTTTGCCTTGTTTTGAATCTCAATGGAGTAGTTTCTCCTGGCATATAAGTATTTCTTTTCCTTATTTGTCCTTTTGCCTTCTTTGTTAAACTTGGAGGTGTGTTTGTGATGTCAATTCAAAGTCACTTGAGACTTGGCTGAGACTTGAGGTGAGGTGTTAAACTTCACAAGGCTGAATTGGAATGCTTAAGGTGAGAGACGGGACTTTAATCACTTGCACTGTGGCTGCCACACTAGAAACTTTGTGACCTCAGCTGAGTTTTCTTTTACTTAAAGTCCAAAATCAATAAAGGTATTCATGACTGAAAAAATGACTCATATTTAACTCAAGCCCCAAACTTAGGAAGGCTTCAAAGGGCTTATTTCTTAGATGTGCATAGTTTACAAACTGTGGCTCTGAAAGTGAATTTTGACTTCAATATTTGTAAATAATTCAAAACTGCAGCACTATCCCTGACAGAACACTTAATCCTCTAGCTCCACATTCATATTTTCTTCACATCACAGAGATCTGATCTTCCTCTAAGTTTACTGATGCACCTCAACACTTTTGGCAGATAAGAAAGAATTGTCTTTTTATTATTATTAATACATTTCAGTTCCTGGGATTTGGGTGAATTACATACATCCCTCCAAAGATTTTATTTTAGTACTTTTTTATGCTGACACTAGTAACATAGATTGCTATATAATACACTTTTATAACTGCTGAAAAACAAGGTTGTCTCAGTTTACTGGGTTATAACATCACTTATAGAGCTGAATTCCTGTTTTGCCAATATTCATGGAGCATTTCCCAGTACAGTACCAAACCTATGCTAACATGATTTAAGCCTATTCTGAAAATACCATTGCTATCTTAGAAAAATACATTAAGGCCACATCCAGACATGCATAGACATTTTGTAGCCTGGGGATAACTAGCGCTGGTGCACCCTGTGCTGCCAGTAGTTTTCCCAGGAGAATGCCATGCCATGAGCACTCTGGTGCTTCACAAGTTACCCCAGGTGGCCCCAGCAGCCTTAGCTGAGGTCCTGGGGGCCTCCTGAGACTACAGCCATGTCACTCCTGCTGTGTGGAGTCTGGCCAGAAGTAGAGTGTGACTCTGGCTGGCAAGGCTCAGGCTTTGGGGGGCTTCATGTTGCTGCCACTTGTGCCACTCCACCTGTTTTTTCAGAGGGATATCCAGGGGTCAAAAGAAACATCCACACTGCTCCCTTGCAGCATGGAGAACAACTGAATGTGCAGTACGTGGCACTGCAGATGTGTTTGCTGAGCCTCATACTGCATGGCTGCATTCATCTGGATGCAGCCCAAGTGACCAAAGTTGACTGAGGTAATTTATTTCCACATATAGTTTCATAGTTGGTTTTACAGTTGGTAGGGTCAGAAGGGACCTGAGTAGATCAGCATGTCCGACCCCCTGCCATGGCAGGAAAGGATGCTGGAGTCAAATGACCCCAGCTAGGTAGCTGTCTAGATTCCTTTTGAAGACCCCCAGGGTAGAAACCAGCACCACTTCCCTTGAAAGTTGGTTCCAGATCCTAGGCACCCTGACTGTGAAGTAGTGCTTTCTGATGTCTAGCCTGAACCTACTCTCAGTCAACTTGTGGCCATTATTCCTAGTTACTCCTGGCAATGCTCAAGGGAAAAGGGTCTCTCCCGTTCCCTGCTGGTCCCCCTTGGTAAGTTTATAGATGGCCACCAGATCCCCTCTCAGCCTTTTCTTGTGGAGGCTGAACAGGATCAGGTCCCGTAGCCTCTCCCCATAGGGCCTGCCCTGATGCCCACTGACCATACAAGTGGCCCTCCTTTGGACCCTCTCAATGCTGTTCACATCCCTCCTGAAGTGCGGTGCCCAGAACTGGATGCAGTACTCCAACTGCAGCCTGACCAAAGTTCCATAGAGGGAGAGGATCACCTCCTTGGACCTGCTCATGATGCATCTGTGGATGCATGGAAAGGTGCGGTTAGCTTTCCTGACTGCATTCTCACATTGGCAGCCCGTGTTCATCTTGGAATCAATAATGACTCCAAGATCCTTTTCTGCCTCTGTGCTGATGAGAAGGGAGTTCTCCAGTCTATAAGTATGCTGCTGGCTCTTTCTCCCTAGGTGCGGTACCTTGCACTTGTCAGTATTGAATCCCATCCTAGTCTTATCCACCCACCCCTGTAACCTGTCCATATCTAGTTGTAGCCTGTCCCTCCCTTCTAGCATGCCCACCTCTCCCCACATCTTAGTGTCATCCGTGAATTTGAACAAGGTGCTCTTCACCCCCTAGTCGAAGTCGCTGATGAAGATGTTAAGCAGTGTGGACCTGGGGACTGAGCCCTGGAGGACCCCCCTACCCACATTCCTCCAGGTCAAAAAAGCTCCATCCACCACCACTCTCTGGGTGCTGCCCTCCAGCCAATTTGCAACCTATCTGACTGTGTAGGCATCGATGCCACAGTCGCCTAATTTTTTTTATGAGAATGGGGTGAGAGACAGTGTCGAAGGCCTTCCTAAAGTCCACCAAGACACCTGTGTCTAAGGATTTTGTGACCTGGTCATAGAAGGCCACCAGGTTGGTCTGACAGGAGCTGCCCCCATATGCACCCATGTTGATTGTCCCTAAGCATAATCTCCTCTTTTGGTCCCTCACAGATTTGCTCCTGGATAATTTTCTCAAAGAGCTTCCCCAGGACCGAGCTAAGACTAATGGGCCTATAGTTACCCAGGTCCTCCTTCCTTCCACTTCTGAAAGTGGGGACCACATTGGCCCTTTTCCAGTCCTCTGGCACCTGACCAGAGCACCATGAGTGCTTATAAAGCCATGCCAGGAGTCCTGCAATGACTTCTGCCAATTCCCTCAGCACCCTGGGGTGGAGATCATCTGGACCTGCTGACTTGAACACATCCAGCCCCACCAGAAGTTTCCTAACTAGATGCTCACTGACCCTAGGCCTGGTGGTGCCTCTCCTGAGTCCATCCGGAATCCTGGTGGCAGGGATGTCCCGGTCCCTGCTCAGAAAAATGGAGGCAAACATTTTTTTTAAGAGGTCAGATTTACCACCTGGTGCAACCACCAGATTGCCAAGTGTTTCCTGAAGGGGCCTCACATTACCTGGTGCTTTCTTTTTACTCCCTATGTATTTAAAAATGACTTCTTTTTATCTTTGATCCTGTTCACTAGTCCTAGTTCTGTCTCTGCCTTAGCCTTCCTAACAGGACCCTTACAGTCTCGAGCAATGGAGGTATAATCCTCCTTGGTGATGGTCCCTCCCTTCCACTGGGTGTATGCCTCCTTTTTAGCTTTCAGACATTCCTGGATGCCTTTGGTGAGCTATGGGGGGCTTTTGAGCACTTTTGCCCCCTTTGACTCACGTTGGGACTGTCACCCTTTGGGCTCAGAGGATCGTCTCCTTAAGGAACGACCACTCGTCTTGGATTCCCAACTCCCCTACCCTCTGGGACCTCAGTGTCTCCCTGACTAATCTCTTTAACTCATTGAAATTGGCCCTCCTGAAGTCAAGAGCTGCTGCCTTGCTGCAGGTCTTTGACACCCTGTGCTGGATGGTGAATTCCAGCAGGTGATGATAGCCATCTCCCAGGTGGTCAAGAACCCACAGTCCCCTCACCAGGTCATTGCCTGTGGCCAGGACCAGGTTTCAGTGAGCCCCACTATGTCTGGATTTGTGTTAGCTAGCAGGAGGGCGAGTTCCTCCTGCTTGTTCCCCATACTATAAGCATTAGTTTATTGGCATTTAAGGTCTCCAATGGGTGCATGCACCTCCCCCCTGATCCCAGGACTATCCAGACCCCTGTCACTTACCTGGGTACTTCTTGTGCTCATCACCTGTCTTGGCTGGGAAGTGTCCTCGTGTCCCCCTGTGGCCCCATCTCCCATGAGTGTTTAGCTGGAAGTTAAAATCACTTCCCCATAAAAAAGAGTTAATATGCTGTGCTAGGTATCAACTAAGTCTCTTGAACTAGCCAGCACATCAGACCTAAATTATGCCACAGTGACCTCAGATTCAGGTGGCACTGACACTCCCAGACTTTCATCCACTCAGTGTGTGCATCAGTGTGAATGCATCAGGTGCAGCTGGTGAACTCAGACTATGGAGAGTTGGGGGCTGGTAGCGGGGGTGGGAGGGGTTGTGGCCAGCTGGGAAAAGGGGGTTTTGCAGTTTCCCCGCTACCAGCTGGAGTGTCTGGTCAGCTGCAAATCCCTCCCCCCCTGCTCCTGGTCAGTTGCAAACCCACACCCCCGCTCCCATGGGATGCTCCACTGCCCCACCAGTTTGAGTTCACCAGCCATGCCTGTAATGCATTTGAAATAAGGAAGTTAAGACACCTTCACAGAGACCCTATTTCCACATCTGTCTTGTCACACTAAAAGGTTTTTATGAATAGATAATTTGCATTGTTAGATTCTTGGGGAAGATTCCTATCTTCCTGCTGTTTTGTAAAACAGTATGCAACTATATAGCAGTGTGTAAGAAACACTGTTTACATTTTCTTTCTTAGTCATTCCCAAGATATGAAATGAAATGGTTACTATTGAAATCAATGATTAGTACATATAGAAGCAAAGAAGCAGCAAAATGACATTATTATTTTGTTTTTTAAATACATATTTAACTTAAATAATTTTATCTCTGGAGAGGAGAAAAAAGCTAATTCCCTGTAGTGTCCTTTAATGAACACAAAAAATTTACTTTCATGAGGCTTGTAAATGTTGTCTATTACCAGTTACAAAAATGAGTGTAAACATATAAATAATTTATAGGATGTTTTATGGTATCTGGTGAAAACAAATATCAGTTTTAGTTTCTTGATTGCCTTTCCATCATAACTTGTATAGTTTGTCTATAGATTGGAATAATTCTCTTCCTCCACCTCCTTCTCAGAATTTCCTTTATGGAAATGAAATACTTCAGATGTTATGATGTATTTACTGAATAGAGTTTTAATCTTTCTGAATAGCTTACAATTTTAATCTAATATTTTGATCTTTCTTACAAGTGATTGTGTTTCCTAAAGCATCTCCTTAATTAAACAGTCTTGAAAATTATGTCCCTGGAGAGTACCAGGTATCATAAGAACTTGGGCCTTTAACCTGCTACAAGAAGATCAGTGGCTAAGTTAACTTTTAAGTGAACAACTTTTATATGAAAACCATTGATAGCAATCCCCACAACATCATTTCCTAGAGCCTGCCTTCAGAATATAACCCTAAATATATGGGTCTGAAAGTTGTAAGCACTAATCATAGAAAACAAAGATCAGATGACATTTTAAAATGTATTTTCATTCTTCCCACAGGAACACATTCAGTCTGAATGGCTAGGGACAGAAATGACATATAAACTGATATAAGTGATTTTACTGAACTTCTGTCCCAGATAAATATGGGGTCTGACACCACCTGCCCATGACAACTGCAGATCTCATTAGAGAGAATCTGAATCTAGTAATGTAGTAGTAATAGTTTATCTATAGCTTTCACCAAAATGATACAATGAAAATGAACAAAGAAAATAATATATAATAAACTAACATGCATATATTTGGTATTTCTTGCTAAAAACATACAGTAAGATTCTTCATTCTACCAGTTAACACAAAATCAAACAGAACATAATACATGATGATAGAAAAGAATAGATAAAATGAAGCAGTGGACAATGCAGCAAAGTAGGAGAATTCTGTTCAGTTTGGCCCTTATTCTTTGTGCGAGTAATGCAAATAAGATCTAGTAATACTCTCTCAAAACTACAATTGTTTGTAGTTTTGCATCACAGACTGGTAGGTTTCAAGGCAAATATGTATTTTATTAATCTTAAAAGGGTGAGTTTGAGAAAGTCTCACAGCCAGCATACCTGTCTGCATGTTGGCACCTTTCATTCTTAAATGTATGTCTTGTTTTAAAAATAAGGGAAATATTGAGTCAGTGATCCTCAATATATTTCCCAGGTCATTTGCCTGGATAAGAATATAATTATTGTTTAAACATCCAAACAAGGGTTTATTTGGAAAAGGAGGGGTTCCTAGAATGCACTTCTTAGGGTATTTGATAGGTTTAAAAGATCTAATTTTCATCTAGTGATTTGCAGTAGTTAATAGAGCTCATATTTATATGTCCATTTTCAGAGCACGTGAACCTTCCTGTCATAAATTAGTTAGAAATAAACACTGCCATAAAAAGTCATTAGAAAACTTGTCTGGTTCTGAGTGGACCACAAGGTCAGCATGCCAAAGTTCTGCTCCATACAAAGAACAGACTCTACCTTCTTTAGGTTTATAAACCTTTAGTGCTTCCTTTAGTGCTCTTTTGTCTGTCTTATTGTAAAAAGATAAAACTCTGCCCGTAACTTATTTTGCTCTAGTATTTATATGGTCAATGTGCTTCCAGGTCATATTCTTGATAAACTATTTCAGCTCATATTCTTGCTAAGACAAATTCCAAAGTATTTGAAGGAATACACCACAGTCTAGTATCTTTTTGTGTAAAAATCAAACTCATTTGCTCATTCCATCTCCCAAATACAATACGTTATATATTCTATTCTATTCTATTCTATTCTATATTTGGGAGGCCTGTTTGAGATTGTGACATTATCTGAGATTGTGATATAATATAATATAATATAATATAATATAATATAATATAATATAATATATGTGGGAGGCCTATTTGAGATTGTGACATTATTTGAGATTGTGACATTAATGCATCATCTGCATAAAGCAAGACAGGAATAGAGCCATTCAATGTCATGGATATGTGGAATTGATTCCCTGTTAGCACCTGTTTTAGATCACTCAAGAATAAAGTAAAAAGTAGCAGAGCAAGCAAGCATCTTGGTCATATCATGGTTGGGAAACCATTGGATAGGGTACTGTCAATCCTGTAAGGCACTATAGATGCTGTATTTGGATAATAAGTAACAGTTAATTGGTACAGAGCTTCCCCCGTTAATGTTATTGCCATTGTATGTGTATGTGTGTGTGTGTGTGTGTGTGTGTGTGTGTGTGTGTATACATACACAATATATCCTAATATATTCATATATATATATATATATATATATATATATATATATATCCTATAATAGATAGATAGATAGATAGATAGATAGATAGATAGATGATAGATCCTATGTATAATATATATAATAGTGACACTATATACAATTATTTAGAAGGTATTTATCCAAAGCATTGGAATGAAATATAATACTGACAATTTTTAAAAATGGTGATGAGACATCCTGTATTGTATTTCCCTATTAGTCTTAAGTGTATTCCTACCAAAATATCTATATGCTCTGGAGACAAATCATTTTAATCTATCTATAAAGACCAAAGCTCCCTTTAGAACTCTGACGGTTACATGCAAATGTATTTTTACATATTTAGATACTAAAGCATGCAACACTAGACAAACAATGGTCTACACAGAATAGCCTTCTCTCAACCAGCCTTCTCTTCTCCCAAAATATTATTTTTCAGAAATTAGAAGATAAAAAAAATGTCTCCCAAGTATTTTGGCAGGGATACACAAAAGACTAATAGGGCAATATGATACAGCATCTCTCATCACCATTTTTTAAAATTGTCACTATTATATTTTCATTCCAATGCTTTGGATAAATGCCTTCTAAATAATTATATTAATTTTTTGAGCAAGATTTGATACCACCAGTCCATGAACTCCTTGAAGATTCCTAGAAGGGGAGAATATCGAGGCCAGAGGCCTTTATATTTTTCAATAAGGATATATATGATCTTACATGATATTCAGAGATGAGATAATGATCCACTTGTAGCTTAACACACAAAATTTATTTCAGGGAGAAGCCACCATTTTTTTACATTCTGTAAATTGTTAAACTTTTTTTTGGGTACCATACTTTTACCATACTTTGCCAAAAATATGGATACCATTATTTTTCCCTGTGCCTACCAGTTCCAATCAGAGCATCAAGTGATATCCTTTCTTCTTTCTGTTTATTAATTTTATAGTCTGTTTTAACCTTGTTTATCTTTTGGAAGCTAGCATGGTCATTTTTAGACTTGTATTCCTCCACAACATCTATTAAATCATCTTTAGCTTTAGAGCACTCTTCATCAAACCACATCTGTGCCAGCAACACCGATTATTTCCAACAAATATACTCTCTTTGTGAGTGCATTTTCCAACTGCTACACAACTGCTTCATTTTGAATAATTGCTTCTTGGGGCTTTTGTACTTTGAGAATATGAGATAAGTGGCCTGAGAAAGTATCTCTGAATAGAGCAACACATTTCTCTTATAACTCATTATTCCATTGAATCCTCTTTTTTATTGAGTACTTCAATTGTGGGGGCTAGTTTTATAGCTTTTCAGAAAGATTTCACATAAGATTCTAATGGAAATATTATAGAAAGGGAAGTGGTCACTTTCCACATGTGGTAAAATTGCATATGATTTATATTTATACCACATATGTGGTGTATATAACTTATCATGCTTGCTCCTTTAGGTGTAACATGTATGAATGACCCAGGCCATCTATTACACATTCTAAAATTCTCTTCTGCAATGAATTGCAAGAGCATTGACCTTCTTCATTTAATTTCTTATCAAATAAGGGAGCTGGGGGGATTGCCCATATTTCATTTAGGACTTCATTATCATGCGTGTTAGTGCCATTAAGTCTAGCATTACAATCACTTGCAGTTATTCTTTCTAATCCTACAAATTTATTTTGGGTCATCTCAAGACAATTATTTAACAATCCCCATTTCAAGACTGCACTGAATCTTGATGCAAATGGTGAGAAGCAAATATTAATACTAATCAAGGGACATTTACCACAAAATTGAATGAGGACTTCTAGTAGATGGTGAGAGTCTACTTTAGTTTCTAATCCGTTAATCAAACTCCCTATTGAATATCCCTGCTGGGTCCCTCTAGCCCTCTTTAGGCCTCTCTTTCTTTATATTTATATAAAGAAATTAGTCCAGGAATGCATGCCATCTTCCCACATATGTCTCTTGTAAAATCATTATATCAAATATTTTAGAAAAATTCTGCAGTGGGTCAGATAATTTGCTTGACAGCCAACTGTGCTCCATACTAAAAAAACAATCTCTCTTAGTGATACAACAAGTTGCTTCTCCTTAGGATCTAGTCAGTTCCTTGAATCCCCAGATACACAAGTAGGAGTGTCAGTGGTGTCAACTGAACCCATCAACTATCTATTATACAGGTTTCCCTCGATTTATGCAGGTTCTGTATATGCAAATTCTCTCTTATGCGATGACGCTTTTTATACCCCAAATTCATTATATGCGAGGTAAATTCACTCTTATGTGATCAACTCTGGGGCTACACTTGTCTGGGGCTACACCTGGGCTACCCTTTACTGTGGTGCAAGAACGTGGTGTCGGCTGCTCCTGAGGCCACTGCAGCAGGGGCTGGGGTGAGTGGGCAGAAGTGGAGGCCTGGGATGTGGTGAGGTAAATCTGTAGGGGAAGGGCTGGGTGGGGGGGGAGATGGTGCACCCTATCAGCTGCTCCCAGCACTGCAGCAGGGAGCAAAGCAGAGGAAACTGTGAGTGGGTGCAGGGCGCAGGATAGGGGGGAATGGCTTTTGCTGCTACGCACACCCTGGGAGGGCTGTGGGTGGGGGGGCTGTGCTGGGCTTTTCCTGGGGGGCACGTGCCCCCAGATCTGCATGCAGGAGGAGATCAGGTTGCCACTGCAGGCTGGGATTGGCGGTGGCACTGGGATCTTTCTAGTGCTCGCGGAGAGCCATGGCAATGAGAGGGGGCTGCTGCCACCCCAAAATTCACCATAGCCCCCCCAACCTGCTCTCCCAGCACCACTGCTGAGTGCCAGGAAGAGCTTGGTGCTGCCACTGGCCACAGACTGCAGCAGCAGCTTGCTCTCCTCCCATGCTAATATTATCTTCAGATGGCTGAAGAGAAATTTAAAATATTTTAGCTAAAAAACATTTTTCTGTTCCATATTTTAAAAAGTTCTCTTTTTAATGTGGGTAATAATTGAGTATTATTTTCTCCTTAGTATTTTATTTCTGTCTCTAACAGAGCTATGATTAATAAAAACAGAGGAAGAAGTTTTTGGTTGGACCGATTATGAATCTGTCACTTTATCAAGTGTAACAGAATCCTCACTGTTCTGGGTTTTGTTATTATTAGTCCTATTCCTTGAAATGTCATTGTTTATCAGTTTTCCATCAGTTGTTTTAGAAATGCTTGTAGATGTGATTTTAAATCACAGATTAATTTTAGTTGTTAATTCATTTAAAAGCCAAATAATTCGTTCTTTGTTTTCTTAATCATAGCAACTATTGAAAATATGAAAGATACTTGGTCAGTTTGATAGTTTGGGACATCTCTTCATTTTCACATTGTAGGGATGTTTTATGTGTCCAAGTCTTAAAAAGTCTTCTCCTGGGAAGATAGAGCCAGGCAGTGACTTAAAACTGTCACTCAAATCAGGATCAAGAGTGAGGGATAGTTATGGGTTTGATAAATCTATATTAAAATGTATCTATAGTGGCTATGCTTGGTGATTTAGAAAGTAAGTTTTCCTCACCATTGATCATTTATTCCAACATCTCACTTGGTCTAAACTGTGTCACTGGACTATTAGTGGGGATATTACTGGGTGGAAAAGGCCATTTTTAACAACACATTTTATAATTTTCAGCTGTGTAGATAGATCTCTATTTACTGACAGGAAAGATGTAAAGACAAAGGGTACTTTCATTATGGATAGGCTAAAGATCATATTTACGATGGCAAGAGCTCTCTGTTATAAACATATTATCCAGATGTAGAGGTTGCTTCCTTAACATACACTGGATCTCTAGCACCCAATTGATAAACAGAGGTTGACAAAAGGGCTAGGTATTATACAATAAAATAATAACATGAAAAAACATAAAGTAAATTAATGGGGATTAAATTAAATAAGCCAAATGTTACATAAATTGTCAATACTGAAAAATAGACCAAACCAAACAAAATAAACACATTTCAAATTTACGGCCAGTAACCTTCAGTAACCACCAGCAGCAGCAGTTTATGTAGGGGAGGGTCCAGCTCAGCCACGTGGAGACATTTCCTCAGATGGAGTCTCAGTAAAACTTCTCTCTCCAACTCAACAGTCCTCTTGTCCAAGACAGTAGCAGCACAGTAGCTATAGCATATCTGTACTTTTGGCAAAGTCCCACATGGCATTCTGATAAACAAATTGGAGAAATGGGGAGTATGTTGGATAGGCAACAAATTCAATAGCCATAAGCAAAGGGTAATTATAAGTGGCTCCATGACTGAATGGCAGGAGATTTTGAATGGAGTTCCACAGGCAACTGCCCTGGGCCCAGTACTGTTCATCTTATTTATTAATGATTTGGACTAGACAACTTATTGAGCACATTTGCAGATGACAAAATCAGTAAATATTGCAAACACACTGGATGACAATTCAGAATGGTTTTGACAGATTGGAAAGCAGATCTAGAGCTAACAAAATTAAGTGAGTGCTGACAAATGCAAGGTACTATGTCTCAGGAAGAGCAATCAAAAATAGACGTAGGGGAGGCAGATGATGTGGAAAGGACTAAAGTGCTTGGTATCTTTTTTACCTCAGCCTTCACAGGCAAGGTCAACTTGGAGACTACATAAACCTTGACTTTAGCAATGCTTCTGATAGGTCTCCCCCAACTTTCTTGCCAGTAAGCTAAGGATGTACAGGTTGGATGAATGGACTGTAAGGTGGATAGAAAAATGGCTGGATCATCAGGCTTAAAGGGTAGTAATCAATGGCTTGATGTCTACTGCCATCAAGTGGAGTGGGCCCATGGGTCAGTCCTGGGGTTGGTTTTGTTTAATGTCTTCATCAATGATTTGGAAGATGTGATGGAGTGCACCCTCAGCAAGTTTGCACATGACATCAAGGTGCGGGGAATAGTAGATATACTGAAAGATAGGGCTAGGATTCAGAGAGACTTTGACAAATGGGAGGATTGGGCCAAAAGGAATCTCATGAAGTTCAATAAGGACAAATGCAAAGTCCAGCACTTAGGATGGAACAATTCCATGCACTAGTACAGGCTGGGGACTGACTGGCTAAGTAAGTCAAGCACTGCTCAGTCTCCACCTTGCTGGATAGTCTGAGGGTTTGGATAATTACCCACATTTCATTTTTCAGTACTTACCATTTCTTTCCAGTATCAGTCAGCCCCATTTTTTAAAAAGATGAAGACACTTGGGACTAAAACCCAGGAGGACCTCTTGGAATATAAGTTGATTGCATTTTCACAATTATATTTACAAAATGTAATACTGAAATTATATATATATATATATATATATATATATATATATGTATATATATGTATATATATATATTTTATATATATATACATACATACATATACACACACACACACACACACACACACACATATATATATATATATATATTAGGGCTGTGCAAAGCTTTGGTTCGTGATTTGATTCGGAGAAGATTTGGCCTGATTCGGAGGCCGAATCTCTGAATCTGAATTGAATTTCTAGAAGTTTAAAAGTTTCTGAATTGATTCAGAAAAGATTCAGAAAAGATTTGGAGATTCAGAGATTTGGACGTGGTGTTTCAGGGGAAACAGAAACTTAGAAGAGGGAGGGGGAGCAGGGAGGGAAGGACTGACCTCTCTTGCTGGCCAGTGAGTGTGATCTCTCCCTGAGTCCCCTTCCAATCACAGTGTCGGGGTGGTGAGTAGCATAGAAACAGCATAAAAGCCTCTGTTTGCAGGCTTTCTGTGCTTTTTGTGAGTTGTTTCTACCTGAGTCAGCACTACCGATGCCCTCCTTAGTCAGGTGATCCCTGTAGTGAGGGAACTGGAGAACCAAATGGAGAAGTTTCAGGGGATCAATGTTCCTGGCTGGGGCAAGCTGCTGTCACCAGATGTGCAGGCACTAGTGAGTCAGCTGAAGAAGGGCGTCAGGAGATGGCTGGATTCCTTGCGGTCCAGTATGATATACATGCTGGTGGGCATGTGTGACCTGAGGGTGAAGGAGAGCATGTACACTGGCAGCACCAAAACCCTTGATCACTGGACACAGGTGCTGGTCAACAGAGTCAGGGAGGCAGAAGGGCAGAGGCAAGGGGATGTGGAAGAGGGGGATCTACTTTCCCATGCCAGCACTCCCAGCACTACCCAGTCTCCTCCACACCAGCTGCTGCCAATGTGGGCCAAGGGCATGGCTTCAATGTTGGGGTCTAGAAGCACCAGACCCCAGCCTCAGGCATGTAGCACTGAGGCTTCAGTAGCTACCTATCTTGCCGATGACATGGAACCCTTTGGCCTACTGGGCAAGCCACAGACAGATGTAGCAGGATCTGGCCACGGCTGCCCAGCAACACCTGTCCTGTCCACCAACTAGTGTTCCAAGAGGATGTTCAGCCTTGCTAGGGATGTTGTGGCACCCCACTGTACCTGCTTGGATCCTGGGCTGGTGGAGCAGCTGGTATTCTTGAAAGTGAACCTGCTGCTGCTGGGGTTCCCCAACCTCCAACCGAGTGCCACCCTCCTCACTCCATCTGCATCTATTTCTGTTTTATTTTTTTTACATTGGTTACTGTTACTGCCCCATTTTCAGAGCTGGAGGGAGCACTCACTGCAACATCAGCCAGCAGGGGAAGAACGTGTCCCTGCTGAGCTCCCGTTCCAGAATGAACTTGGAGGTATGAGCTGGGGCTATGAAGAAGGAGGCGGCCCCAGGTCCTGGGCATGGCCACTAAAACTGCACTCTGCCAGGTTCAGGGAGACCTGGTGGGACTGCTGGCAGTGCACCAGCCCCATAAATGCCAGGAGTGAAGATCCCCTGGTGATAGGCCGATAGGAGGTGCTATAACCTCCAGCTACCACATGCCCACAGAGTCCTGGGTGGGGAAAGCCCAGACCTGTTGTGTATTTCACAGGCCTGAGGCTTGCTGGTTGCAGTGGAGTTGTGAGCCTCCAGGTGAACTCAGCTTAGCTGCCTGGGATGCCAGCTTTCAGGTTGAAAAATTCTTTGTCAGGCCAAGGTAGCACCTGCAGTTGGTGTGTCTGCTGGTCCTGGATGGAAGGAATAGTAAAGAATCCAGAGGCTAGCCTGGCATGCAATGCAGGCAAAAAAGCCAGTCATTGAAAATGGAAATGGAGGTGTCAGGGGGTGAGGGACAGGATGAGGTGGGGTAGGGGGGAAAGGGAATGTAGCAGCTCAGGTAAAAGTGCAGAGGTACCTGGGGAGTCAGATGTCTGGCAGGTTCCAGTGTGTCAGAACTCCACTGTCTATATTGAAAGCATGAGTTTCTGTACCTAGGAGGCTGATGGAGTGAAGTTCATAGGCCCAGCTGTGAAAAGTGGTTTGTAAATTGTTCCCTCTCAGGATCAGGCTTCAGAGACTGGAAACACAGTAGGGGTTTTTGTGAGGAATGTGCCCCACAGGTAGTTGGGTATTGTTGTCTTTGATAGATTCTGGTGTGCAGTTTGTGGGGGGTACTGGTGATAGTTCATAGGTTTTGTGTTTTGAGCTGTAGGAAGTTAGCTTCAGTTCTGGTCATGATGTTAGGTGATTGTTTGAATTTACAAACCACCTTTCAGAGCTGGGCCTATGAACTTCACTTCATCAGCCTCCTAGGTAGTAGGTAGAAAAACTCATGGACTCAATATAGATCATATAAAGATATATATCAGAGGTTCTTCAAAGAGCACTTTCACTGTTAAATGCAGTCATTCACAGGTAACGTTTTGCCCCTTTTGTGGGGGGATAGCATAGCTTAAAATGCAGAAGAATTTTTATAACTAGGCTGTGCAGAAAAAGAGGCTGAGAGGATATATAGAAAGATGCTACAACTCTTATATAGCAATATTTCTCCCTGGATTGAAAATGGGAAGAGAGACCTTGTGGGCCAGCCTGAGAAGATGGGGGAAGGAGGCTCATAGCCCAGCAAACAAAGAGATTCAATTTCTAAATTGTCTCGTATAAGTACAAATCGGGATATAGTGCTGCTGCCACAAAAACATAGTGCTACATGACAAAGCAACTCTGTGATGGCTGTTCTATACTGGGGAGCTAAACTGATGGGAAAATTCTACCCCATACTTCTTTTTGTATGTTCCTATACAAAACCTATTTATTTAGACTTCAAGCAGGTCACAGGGTTTTGGTCACAAGAGCATTGCATATTACTCCTCACCATACCTCATTTATGAAGGCCATCAGGTTCAAAATTGACTGATAACTTAGACCCGTATTCAAGAAAATTTTAGAAGGGAAGACAAAGGAAGATATCTGTTGATAAAGTTTTATTTTTTCACCAAATCTCCTCTTAGAGGTTAGAGACCTTCATGGATTTTCTCTTATGTTCAACAAGGTTCAAATTTGATGTCAAATGAATCAAAATAATAAATAGAAGGGAGAAAAAGCTTTATAATGCTGTTTTTGTGTTTTTCTCAAATCCATAGCCATCACGTATGACATTTTGCGTCATTGTATACTCACATGAAGACAAGCCAAATCCAAATCTAGAGACTTCATAAAACAATGCTCAATCACCCTAGACATTTGGGTTTGGCATTCAGATAAATCTGGACATACCGTATGGCTAAAGTAGCATGAGAAATGATTTTCTTGCATTACTTCTGTGTTCTTTGCTTTTCATGCATGATGAGATTTGGATTTTTTCCAAACCATTTACTCAGACCTAGTTCTTTCTAACTGTGTACTTTTAATACCTCTGAAATGAGTTTTTCTTGTGCTCTCTGGAGAAACTGAAACTGCACTAAAAAACTGGACAATGCTCTTGGCAGAAAAAATTGTAATTGTACATGGAATACACCAATGTGAGACAATTCATAAGATTAAGACAGCTATTAAAAAGAAATTGTACTCTAAAGTAACTTATGGCTTATGTTCCAAGAGAATTCTCTTTAAATCTAGTTGATTGACCAAAAATGTTTTACAATTCTCTTCCTCTTAAGAAGGGGGATTTATTTTCCCGTTTACATGCTTTTAAATACTTTTTGCTCCTAGTACAGTAATAAAAGTGTATTTTTCTCTCAGTAATAGTGTAACCATTACTTATTAACATAAATTTATGTCAATTTTACCCTTCTGTAGAAATGGCAGTGGAAATTCCACCAAATTAACCTTATGAAACTTCTTTCAAATAGTCTTTCCCATGATAAGTGGTTAGACAGTTCAATGAGAGCAGGTACACTATGCTTTCCAAAAAGACCCTATTGGTGGTTTGACACTATCTTGTATCCCCACTACTACCTGGCGAAATGGCTTCTTCAGGACAGATGTTGCCATTAGCCAAGCATCGCATTTAAATCTTATTTTCTGGTTTGCATTCATGTAGTCTGACTTACGGTACCTTAAGCAGCACTATTTTAAGAATAACACTATGAAAGTATGGATAATGATCTAGTACGCACTTACCTATAAACCCTATAAAGATATTACAAAGGGGCATTCCTGGAGAAAGTGTAAGGACAGCAAGTGTGATGTCACTAAGATAGTACTTGCAGTTTTATGGGACATTCAAGAAGGCCTACTGACTCCTCATTCATTCCAGTTGAAGAAGTTGAAAGAAATATTCTATTCTTTATTAAAATATGTGCCAAAATTTTGATTCTTGGATACTAAGTGTAAGCTGCTCACTTCATGCTCAACCTTATTTAAAACAATGGTGTGTACCTGCTGCTCCCATGAGATTTGTGTGTGATTAGCATTTTATTTAAGATCCCAAATTTAGAAATTCCTCTAAATACACTGGATAATGCAGCCAGATCTCCTGAGCTGCCCAAATTTGTTTTCTAACTGAAAGGCTTTAGACAATTTTTCCAATTATGACTTTGTATATTTGTTTTTCATGAAAAATATGGTTTTCCACCATTTTTTCTAAATAGTTATTTATTGTTTCGAGCTCGAAACAGCAAAATCAAAATGAAGCAGAGAGGTTCGAAACAGCCTTGAAACGAAACAAGGCAAGTGTAAATGTTTTGAAAATTTTGTAATGTTTCAAGTTTCAAAGCTCAAGCCTGCAGGGAAACAGAAACTAAAGTAAGGAGAGGGAGGAAGAAGAGGGGGAAGGGGGAGAGAAGGAGTGCTCTCATTATTGACTGTGTAGCTGGCCAGTGACTATCATCCTTTCCTGACGTTCCTTCCAAACCCAGTGCTCTGGGGCAGGGATGGAAAAACTGCATAAAAGGCAGTGTTGGCCCTGCTTTCTGCCTTGGTGTCAGTTGAGTGAGGGAGCACCTTAACACACACAGTGTCACCCACCCATGTCACGAGTTTTGCCTGTCAGCAGCCAGAGGTGCAGGGACCCAAAACCCAGACTCCCCCTGCACCTATCTCCTTTATAGCTGGCAGGCTTTGTGGCTGCAGCAGGGCTTAGCAGGCCTGCAGTTTTCATTCCCCTGTGCCCCAAGACATACACAGTTCCACAAGCACCCATGTCATGAGTTTTGCCTGTCAGTAGCCAGAGGTGCAGGGCCCCAAAACCCAGACTTCCCCTGCACCTATCTCCTTGACAGCTGGCAGCCTTCGTGGCCTTAGCAGGGGCTACCAAGCCTGCAGCTTTCACCCTGCTGCACCTTAACGCACACAGTGTCACCCATGTCACAAGTTTTGCTTGTCCGCAGCTTCAGGTGCAGTTTCCCACAAATCCCTGCACTTATCTCATTGAAACTTGTCAGGCTTTGTGGCCTCATCGGGGCCTAGCATGCCTGCAGTTTTGACCCCACTGTGGCTTAACACATACACCTGACATGAGTTTTTTGCTTTCAGGAGTTTGAGGTGCAGTTTACCTGAAACCCCTACACCTAGCTCCCTGAAACATGGAAGCCTGCATGCCCTCAGAAAGGGCTACCATTCCTGCAAGTTTCATCCAAATCAGGCCAGAAATGACAAAGTTATAGGCTGTTTCAAGCTTCCCCATTATAGCCTACAGGCGAAACATTGAAACAGCATCGAAACAGAGAAACTGTTTCAACAGAACAGAACAGTGGTTTTGAATCAAAATGAAAATTGAAACAAAATGCTGTTCTGTCAAAATGTTGAAACGCAAGTTGAAACGGAGCGGTGCCATTTTGCACCGTTCTAATGTGTATGTAGTTTGGTAAATACGAAAGATTCTAAATTATCTATGCATATATCTATCTAGCTATGTAGATCTATATAGACAATATATTCAAAAGTATCTAAACATATATCTATATATGTCTGCACATATATGTATAAATTATCTATCAATGATAGATAGATAGATAGATAGATAGATAGATAGATAGATAGATAATTTAGAATCTTTAGTATTCACCAAAATGAAAACATACAAAATTCAAAATCAAGGCAACTTCTGATTTTCATTTTGAAAGCAGTTTTTTATCAAGTTTTAATGTTATCTTGGGTTTAAAAATGAGTTTTGACTATATCAGGATCTACAGATAAATTTTTCCTACTGTGAAAATGAAAATATAAAAGCTATCTAAAATAATCAGTTTAACAACAGTAAAATAGTATGTATGTGAAGGACAATGTATTCATGAATTATCATACAGAATTACACATTATCACTATAAATAGTAGTTATGTTGGAAAAATACAATTATGTATCATGATGTATATGTACGTATTACAAGTAATTATGCCCCCAAAATAATATCTATGAATAATTCATTTAAAAACAAGGAAACACATAAAACAAAAACTACATTAAAATACTATTTAGGTTTAGCAAGACAAGAAAAGAAATGAGTCAATGAATTATTAAGCTACCAATACCTTGAAAAGATTGGAAATAAAAAGAGCAGATTAAAATAAAATGTGTCTCACATATTAACAGCTATAGAAAGGAGGATTTATTTACATCTACCCAAGTATTGTGGTTTTTATGCTCAGGAAAAGAATAGCATTTGGTGAACCCTGTAGTCTATTTAGGTAGATTCACATAGGCTCTTTAGACTAATCCTTACCCTTCCTGTGTCCCCATGTTTTTAATTTTTAACCATTGCTCCCATCCTCTCTCCAGATGACCAACTAGTCATTCAAGCTGCAAACTTTCTGAGCTGTTTTCTGCTCCACCTTACCAGCCTGCTACAGCTGCATCCCAGAACATTTCATTCCTGTCTATCATAATGAAAGATGAGCCACCACAAACCACTTCTCGCCCTCTAATAAGCAGGGGCAAGGTATTCTGGGTTGTGTAAGCAGCAGGACAGCCGCCATCAGGCTACAGGCTCAGGAGTTTGCTAATGAAGCTGGCACATTGAAAAGACAGGTGGATAATGAGGATCATGAATAACTGAATCCCATTGGGAAAGCAGATTAAATCTGCAGCTGGGTGAACGAGAAAAGCTGTGCACCAGGAAAGATGACCATAAAGGTATTCTTATGGGAAAGTTACTTAGGTGCTCAAATTCAGTGATGAGAAGAACAATCCTAAGTACCACCCAGATCTTGGTTTGGGGGAAAAGGCAATGCCATTGGGTGGTGGGACTGGATTTCAGGACTGAACACAATCTGGAGCGTTTAACTGAGCCAAAGAAGTTATAACAGGGAGGGAATTTCATCTTGGAATAGGTAGCTAAAAGCTGTGCATATGGTCAATATCACACATCTGGGTTAGGCAAAACTACTAAGCAGACTTATGAAGAACAGATATATTAGAAAGTCTATGTGCATATCAAGTCTGCATCTCCATAGGATCTGGGTACACCCTAGATATTTATGAAATAACAATAACTCTTTCTTCCTTTGTGTGCCAAATGTAGGAAACAAGACCTGGATTAGTTCATAGTTCTGTGCTTTGCCCAAGTTAAACATTTTTTCATTTAGTTCTGAACTGGGTGAAGGTTATGGGAATTCTTTTCTCCTAGGAAAGTAAGACTCACAGCATAGGCCCTGCACTTGTGAAAGTTCTCAGTCAGTCATAGTCCTCTCCATTTGATCACAAGCTTTGCTATTCCAGTGGAAATGAGATGCTGTGGGAGAAAATGTTGAGTAAAAGATGAACGAAGACAGTGAGGACAGCAGGAGAGACTCCTTGGACAGCAAAAGAGACACCCTGGATTCAATAGTGGGCAAATGGAAAAAGTTTATTTTACCAATCAGATTTTTTTTCTGAAGTATGTGCTTTTACTCTTATACTAGAGCCTAACTTTCTATAGGACAACATAGCAGCTTAGAGTGAGAAAATTGTCCTAATTCATTTCAAGCTGTCATGGTAAGGATGAGTGCAGGCTCTATCCTGTATTTTCTTTACCCTTCCAAAATCTGATCAGGAGGGATTTAGGATTCTGGCTGCTGATGGACAGCACTAAAGACTATCTGTCACGCCTCCGCCAAATCAGTGACCACCGTGAGAGTACCCTGAAGCAAGCTCTCCTCCCCTTCACTCGCCTGCCACAACTTGGTGTTAATAATATTCTTAGGGAGGGGTTCAGTGGTGTTAGTACAGAGGTGCCTGCTAGGGGTACTCATGGTTTGGATGCGGTTGATGTTGGCATTCCACCTCCCCTATACCCTTACCACTTGCCAACCATTGGTGTTGAGGCACTGAAGACCCTTGCAGCACTTCTGGCCTTTCCAGTCCTCCAGTGCTCACCAGCTTTTGTCCTGGCATCTACCTCTCAGGGGTTTACTGCCCCCTCCCTTCTATGCAGTCACTTTGGCCCTGCTTGGCCATTCACCTGCCCTTGGCACTCTGAGAGCCAGGTTCCTGACTGCCCCTGACTCAGGGTCCAAGTCCCCTGGCCCCAAGGCCTTTCTGTGTTCAATCAAAAGAAATAGGATTTAATCAAAAGAAATAATACTAAAGAAAAAAAAGACCTCCACCCTGGAGGGACTGTCTATTCTGGGCTCAATAAACCCCTGTGAATAAGTGTTCCTTACTCCCTCCTTTGAGGGATAGCCCCTAAACAGGGCCAGAGCTGTCATCTCACCTTGATACTCTGGCAGGGCTTCCCTGCCCCAGGCTATCAGGGTTCCTGCAGCTCGAGTGCCTCCCTGTCTCGGACCCTTGAGACCTCTCTTGCCCCAGCCTCGGCTGGCCAGGGTGCAGTTCTTCTTTCCTCCCTGCTGGCACTCTGAATGTCTTTTAAATTTCATGCGGTGGTGCCTGCAGGAGACGTCATCAGCTGGGTGCCACCTAGATTGAGTGCTAGGGAGCTTTCAAATTACAGTGGTGTCACCATGCATTGTTACAGTTCCAGGTCTCCCTGCCCTGAAGGTGAGTTTTCTTTTTTTCCTGGGACTCTCTGCTCAGCCTTTTCTGGGTCAGACGCGGATCCCAGAGTACCCAGGGGGCAGGTACATTCCCCCTCATCACACTACCTTTCAATAGATACCCAAGTAATTTAACCTTTGATCTGGTGGAAAGGATTTTGGAAAGAAAAGAAGCCATTGAAACCCATAAATACATATTTTTTTTCCAATCTAAAATTAGGCCTCCTAATCCTACAATTAAAATTAATGGATTCACTATGAAAGCATGAGTACATGTAGTGGGGTAATTTTTAAAACAAGAAGAAAGTGGAGAGAGGAGTCAAAATAACAACATTTAAAAATAATATGATGAGTGAGTGAGCATGAATGAGTGAGCGAGAGAAAGAATCAGGCTGATTGGTGAGTTTAAGAAGATAGTTTACCTTACTAGGTATAAGAATGCTAGAAATCAGACAGGAAGACATCCTGCAAAACATCAACACTTCAAATATGTAAGGATAAGACAAATAGTGTTGGCATTAGAATACTAGATACTCCAAATTTAGTATTTATATCTTCAGTTACAGGAGAGATGCTTAACAAGCCTTGACAATTGTGCTCACTGACTCATCAATGATAAGAAGAAACTTTCCCCTAGCATGTTGAGATTTACTAATCAGTTTCTGCAGCATTTAAAAGATTAATCTTAAAATCAAACAATCATGCACATTTGTAGAGAAAGTAGAAAGAAAGAAGGAACAGCTTATATTTCTAGCCCTCTATGCTTTTAAGGAAAACTTTCTAAACGTGTGCAATGTTGTATTAGCTTTCTGAGACAGCAGACAGCTTGAAACAATAAACCAGTGTGAACTGCCTAAAATGCGATGCACATTTGTGCATCACTCTTTGTGCATCTGTGCCTGATTAGCTCCATTCCTCAGAAGAGGTAACTAGCCAAAACTTCTGGCAGATGTCAGCTATTCCTCTCCTTCCTCCCAAATTTATATTAATCCTCCATACAAAGTCAATTAATCATAATCCCATAAAATTGTGCGTTAGTAAAGGGAAGAACCGGGAGTTTAAAGGGGAGATGGTCTAAATTTTATCCTTTAAATTCAACCTCTGAATTTTAGCTTGTTTATTCACAGAACAAAACCAACCAAAAGTTGTTCAACCTTAATAGTCATTATGTCCGTTTTCTTCTATGATTTGGGACCTAGAACACCAGTACTTAACATTTGCATGTGTTCTGTGTGGTATCAGTCCTTGTACACAGACAACTGGCTTCTTTTGGCCTTTTACCTGGATTCTTTCCCAAATACATTGGCTGCTAATCACCAGGATCCTGGTTTTCTCTCATAAAAAAAAAAATTAAATAATCCCCAATTTTCAGATTTGAAAAACTAACCCAAAATCCAGATATCCAGATTTTTCCATGATTAAAATATCTATCTATCTATCTATCTATCTATCTATCTATCTATCTATCGAGATATAGATATAGATTGATATCTATATCTAGATAGATATGAGTATAGATATCTATATATAGATGTATGTACACATATATATATATACAGTGGTGTTTCATTTTAATCATATAAAAATGTGGATTTGGGGTTACCTTTTTTAATCCAAAAAATGGGTATTTTTTTCTTGGAGAAAACCAGGGTCCCTGCTAATCAGAATAAGCTGCACATGTACATGTTACATTATTGGCACCCACATGACAACTCCTCCTCCTGCTTAGATGATATTCTGGTGTCCCTCATAATCACTATTACTTTATGATGGTTTGGTTTTCTTTTAATAATTGTGCTGCAGCTAATATCACATTTTAAAAAGCCCTCTGATTTATTTAGAAAGCTGTTGGCTAGTGATACAGCCTGTGATCATATTCTGGTTCCCTCAAACCCACTTTTCTATGTTCTGTTGAGTGATGCTTCTGAACTTAACTGACAAGATAATGGAAAGCAGAGTTGGTTTCAACTTCCTTTCCCTGGTACACCCACCAGTGCCTGTTTGCTTTTCTCCTTGGGTAACTTGCCATTGCATGTGTACTCATTGATTTTTCTTCCATGTGTTTCAGAATCCCTGACATCCTGGGGCTTTTGGTGTTACAAGCTAGACTGACCCTGTATCATCACCACTGGAAAATGGCACTAGTACTATCCCCAGAATTAACTTTGAAAATCTTTCCAAACCCAGGAGGATGTTTGCATTTTGTAGGAGAAGGGTGTGGGGTTCTCTAAGTGGTGCCCTTTCTGCTTAGAGAAATTCAGCGGGGCATCAGTGCTTTGACCCCTGGAGTTCCGAACGAAATCATATCCAACAAATACAGCAGCATGACCTCACCTTGCATCACTTCCAGAGCTGAATTGTAACTAAATTTTTTAGGAACTGACATAATAAGCATTTCAGTAGGAGCTGTACCTGTTTACATGAGTAAACGGAATCAATCTGGAAAAAAAAAAAAATCCCTTGTCCAATATGTAGAGTGATTGTATTTCTCCAGTCTCAAAATCAGACTTTCTACCATAGACAGAGGAAGAAAAAAATTGTGGGGGGGGGGGGTGAGCATGTATGCACATAAACTACACCACGCATGGGAAAGTCTGCAGGGGGAGGGAAAGGGCCATGGGGGAGGAGTGTCATTGTTTGGTGTCACGCCATGCCATGCCACACCAGCCCCATCTGCCTCCCAGCTCTGGCTCCACTAGCTCCAGCCCCAGCTTCCTCCCCACCCCAGCCACAGCTGTGCACCACCGGGGGGGTCTAGAGCTGAGGGTTGCAGCCAGGCCAGCCTTGGTTACACTGCCAGGCTCCTTGCCTCTGCGCCTCCCAGCTCCCACTGCTTCTAAAGTGGTGGGTGCCACCATATGCATCCTGCTGCTGGGTAAGTCAGGCGGTGAGGCACATAGCAGTGTGTCATGCCACTTTCAAAGAAGTGGTGGTGAGGCGCAGAGGCAAGGAGCAGAGCACAGCTTGCAGCTGCAGCCTGCCCTTGCCCAATGCAAATATCAGGGGGCCAAACGCTCCCCAACCCTGCTTGGCTGCCTGGTGCCATGCATCTGGAGGAAATGCTGAGCTCCATTTGTCCCATGACCCGGCCTGGCCGGGGGCCTGTGAATGGGGCCCCGGCTGAGCCAGGTCATGGGGCAATTAGAGCCCAGTGGCAAGTCCAGGGGTGCAGCACACTGGAGCCAAGAGGGGGCTGGAACTCCCCTTCCCCTGCTTGGCTCCCTGCGGTATGTTCAGAGGCAGGAGCTGCCCACCCGCACCCCTGGATGAGCCACCTGGCTCTGACTGCCCTACAACCCAGCCTGGCTGGAGCTCCATTGATGGTGAATGGGGCCCCGGTCAGGTCGGGTCATGGGACAATCCCCACAGTGCAGCAGGGAATGGGACAGGGGCAAGGGTGAATGATTTGCCCTGCCCCTACCCCACTCTTTCCTGCACTGTGGGGATCTCAATCTTCCCCCATTCCCCCACAAGCCGAGGGTGATAAAGGAAGAAGATTAAAAGCAACTTACCTTCCTGTGTGCGGCTGGGACGGTTGCAAGTGTGCAGAGTATCTGAGTGCGCCAGCTCCTCCCCCACCTCCTCTGCAGCCCAAGGCCAGGCTGCCCAAGGCTATGCCTGCTGCTGCCCTCCGTATGGAGGGCTGAGCCCCGTTAGCCTCCACTTCCACCACCTATGCACTCTACCCATCCTGCTACCCCACCCCAGCTCACTAGCATGATCAGCTATTTCTAAGCTGCTCTCAAATGAGCCATCTGAGAGCAGAAGAGGGGAGGGGGCTAGATGCAGTGTACTGGAGAGAAGGGCTGGGGAGAGAGGGAGTTGAAACCATCCTGCTTTTATTTTGACAGTACCATTTTAAACATGTATTCCAAGTATCCCAAGCATGGAAATAGGAGAAAGGTTCTCATTTGACCAAACCAATGGGACATGATGGGGGGTTTAAAATATGAGTGTCCTGACAAAAATGGGACCTATGCTCATATGGACTTATGGCGCCCCTACCAATGAATGAACAAATAGGTGGCACATAACAATTATATATATTGTCTACTTCAGGGCACACTCCATATATGCCTGGCAATGAGGCACAGAGGCAAGGAGTAGAGCACAGCTTGCAGCTACCGCCCACCCTTGCCCAGTGCAATGATCGTGGGACCATGTGCTCCCCACCCCCCTTTGGCTGCCTGGCACCATGCATCTGGAGGAGACGCCAGGCTCCAATTGTCCCAGAGCAAAAAAAAATTGTACATATCAGTAGAAAAGGAATAAGAGTAGATTGAGATTAAAAGAAACAAGGAAACTAAAATAAAACAAGAACTTGTTTTGATAAAACAAAATCAGAAATTTGAAATAAAATTATACATTCAGAACAACTCTCCTTTTTGGTTTCACATCCTTTGCATTATTTTTCTGGCAAATTTAATGTGTATCTGAAATACTTTTGATGAAATAGCACTTCCTAATGCAAAATTGGTCAATGACATTTTTTGGGCCACTTCTAATCAAATAATAAGCACTCAAAAAACCCCAAAGAGTTGAAAAATCAAAAGAAACGAAATGATCATTTTGTCTGCTGAAAATCTTTGTCATTGTTCATGTCTGGTAGTAGTCTGCATAATTATTACAATGGCCAAGGCATGGAAACAATTTGTTCATTAGAATGCAAAGGCTCCAGTAGCTCTATTGTAATATGAAAGAAATAGATCAATTTGAAATACAATTGACTGCAATCAGTGTAGATCAGGCAACAGCAACAACTTAGAAGGCTTCCTATTATATTTAGCTAGATCCCAGCTTTGATAGCTATATACAAATTCCTTTACGGTAAAGTCATATGACAAGCACAAGCAGACACTAAGTGAATGCCATTTATTCCAGAATGAGTATAGAACATGAAAGATTTAAATGAGAAAGCATAGATGACTATGTTGCAAGACAGTGAGTTGGAAAAAACATGTAACTTAAGAGACATAGATTCCGAAATCAAAACCAAATTATAATTTAATGCACATTCATGCAACTAAGGAGAAAAGTCTTAAGATCAGAGATGAACTGAAGAGTTACTGGTAATAGCTAGAGGACTTGAACAGTCAGAAATTAATTCCAAAGAAATTGAATGAAACATGAGTGATTTACAAATGTGCAGCAAGAAAGAAAAAAAACACCTCAACAAATTTACAAAAGAAAAAAATTGCAAAGCAAAAAAAAATATAAAAGGCTTTATTGATATAGAGTACAATAGATGTCCAACATTTTGGAAAATAGTGATGTGGTGGAAAAAGTACATCATTTTTTTAAAGTCAGTTGAGACATAGAGTCATCTCCAGTAATGAGCCATAGAAGAGGCCAGCTAGTGAGACATGCCCCAGAAACAAAAGATAAAGCTGTTGAACAAGCAATTGTAAAATAGATTTTGTTTTCATTGTCTACCATGGAAGCAGAATTTGCACCCAGCCACTCATTTTAGATTTAGCACAAACTAAAACAGATAACATAGCAGACTCAGGAACATCAATAGCTATAAGAGCTAACAGAATAACACTATGGCCTACTGATTTTATCCTTATGGTGCAAAAAAAGTCCACCAGTTGAAGAAAGCTTATCTATGACTTCAAGAAAAGATAAAACAAACAAACAAAAACAGATTCTGTTGCTGAAGTGTTCAGGAATATAACTGTCTTTTTTTAGGAGTTGTTGAGCTGAAAGACAGCACTACACCTGATAAACCAATATCTCCGTTAGTGCAAAAAATAGAAAAATATTATATGAGAGATCAGAAGCTATGAAGAGAAAAGGTAACAGTGTCTATTTATACAGACTGCAATAGTATAACTAGGGATGTGTGAGGGGGCACATACCCTGGGTGACAATTTAGGAGGGACATCAGAATCATCTCCCACTACCACAGAGTCCAGCCCTAACAGAATTCCCATACCAGGAACTCCAAAACAGTCCAAAGCTGCTGCTGCTTTAATATCAACTGCTGGGGTGGACAAAGCAGAGGTGAGGATGACAGCAGCTCATCTGGGGACTGTTTAGAAGTTCCCAGTGTAACACCTGCACAGCTTACTTGGCTGCAAGCTAAGTGGACACGCCATGCTCAGGAACCTTTGCAAAAAAGGGTGGCAAAATGCTTGCACAGGATACCATGGTTTTTCCAGGCAGAAAAGTATGTTGTGCACTATACATGCTTTTACTGGACCATTTACACTGTGAGCAAAGCCCCCATTGCAAACTGAGGGCTCTGATTGGCTATACTTGCTCCATAAAACAGCTAAAAAGCAGGAAAAGAGGGAGAGAAGAGGATTCAATTCTAGTCTGGAGAGAAGGAGGCAGAGATACAACTCCCCTGCCTCTGGAACAGGAACTGAAACTTGCTCAGGGAGCAGATACTAGGAAGGAGCAGAGCCTGCATTACCCAACAAGGAGCTGATTTCCCCACTGGGTGCAGAGCTGTGCAGCTTCAGGACACAGATGCCCCAGGGGAAGTAGGGAAGAGAATGGTTAGCAGCAGCTGGTAGGCTGGATGGGAGCTGGGAGAAGATGCTGGGTAAGAGACCTGCATGAGGGAGCCCTGTCTTAGCTAGGAAGGCTTGGGGATGCAGGAACCAAGACCTGCTAGGTGGGGTGGAGGGACGGGAGGGATCCCCTGTCTGCAGCTGTAAGTGCTGGGAGGCGAGATAGCTCCAGAGGAGGAGAGGGCTGAGGAGGAACATACCTCATGAGAGGGTGAGGGGACACCTAAAAGAGCTTCAGTCCTTGATTTGATTTGGTGGAGATTCGTCCCAATTTGGTGGCCGAATCTCTGAATCCGAATCGAATCAAAGGACCCTTTAATCTCTCCTAATCGAATTGGAACCCTCCGAATCAATTTGGAAAGATTCGGCGATTTGGACATAGACACAGCTTTAAATGTTTTTTCTACATACCTCAAGGTACCAGGTGGCTCATGAATGTTGTGTGTGTGTGTCTATGTGTGTGTAAGTGTGTAATTTTTTTTTTGCTTAATCGTTTCTTTTTTGTGTATAGTTGTATATATTAAAGAAACAAATTTGTTTATTAGGCTTAGAGCAAATTCTTGGGTGGTGAGGGTGAGGGACACACTCTCTATGGGTGGTGAGGGACACACTCTCTATGGGACACCTCAATCAGCAGACCTGCCTGAGGGGGTTCTCAGGGCTACTGGCACCCTGAGGATCCAAAATCCAGCATATTGCCCAGCCCAGCATGCTGGTGTGGGTTGCACCAGCATGGGCAAGACTGCTGTACCTCTGCCATCCTTGCTTTCAGAACTTGCACCCTTCCCCACGCTCTCCCATAGGTTTGCCCAAGCCACCAGTTCTGCTTGTTATACCACTGATTGACTATACCTAAATTATGTATTATGGGTAAATTCAGGAAAGGCGTTGGCAAGGACACCATAAATTAATGATTCTCAGCCAGGTTGCCATGGCACCCTGGATTGCCTTGAGATCCTTTTAAGGGCTCTGTGGGGTGCTGTGTAATGTCAGCACTGTGAAGTGTGCAAATGTGATTCATAAGATAAAACCAGAGGGCTCATCCAGACAAGCACACCCTCAAAGGCTTTTGAGGTACTGCAAAATGTACATGGTATACATAAAAAAGTTTTCTGCACTGCATATTTGCAGCTTGGAGCCAAAATTAGTTACAGAGAAATCTTACTATCTAAATAATTTTTATTTTTAAAAAGTGGGACAGAGCATGTGGGTGCAGCATGCACCACCCAAAACCAGAGCCACAGTCCAACTGCCAGCCAGGCTTCATGTTCCTGGATCATCTCTGTTGCAGCTCCAGGAGGCCCACAGGAACCCAGGTAAGGCTTCTGGGGCCATTCCAGGTGCTGGTCCCAGTCTTCCCTACCTCACCCAGGTCAATCTGCCGCATGCTAGAGCGTGTGCTCAGAGGCATTCCCTAGGGACAAGTAACGGAAGCACAACTATGTTCTGCTAATATTCGTCCCCAGGGCAACACACATGCTCACTTGTCTGGATGCTCCTAGAGAGTTCAAATAGGAATCCATAGTTCTAACAACATTCTGACCTGTTGTGGTCTCTCTCTACGTTCTTTGCAACAGAAAAAAAGTGCTCTATTATTTTTCCATGGTCAAAGAATTAATGACAAGTAAAAAACTGCATTTTCCAAGGAGCACCTTGAGTTTAAAAATGTTAACCACTGCCATAAATGCAGAAAGATGCCTCTTACCGATATGAATTACAAACTTTATTTGTTAAATGGAGGCAATATTTTTGCTTTCAGAATTTGATCTAACAAAGCTTAACATCAAGTAAAGAGAAAATCTAGATCCATAATTCATTTTCATAGTTTCACAGTTGTTAGGGACTGGAAGGGACCCTACAGATCATCAGGTCCAGCCCCCCTGCAGATGTCAGATGACCCCAGTAAGATGGGCAACAAGATGCTTTTTGAAGATCGCCAGGGTGGGTGACTGTACCACCTTTGGGGGGAGCCTGTTCCAAACCCTCAGTACTTGACTTGTAAAGACGTTTTTCCTCTTGTCGTCTTCCATTGGACTGAGTAGGATATGAAACGTTATCAGATAGAATCTCTAGTGCAAACAAAAGTCTGTAAGATAATTCTTATTTTGGTAATGCAACCAGTAGTAAATATGGAGAATGTTGATATATCATAGGTGATATTCTAATATAGGAAAGGTCATATAAAAGCACAAGTGATTACAAAAGAGATTTGAATTTTTAAAAAAATCCAAACCCCAGCAACCAAGGAAAATACAATTCTGTGGTAAATGAATTGTAGATCTTTGGATATGAATTTTAGATGTGGCAAGTGACTGGATTTATTAAGCACTATTGTAGCCAAAGTGTACCTTTGAGAAATTTGACTAAATAAGGCAGTATTTCAGTGGACTAAAACATATGAGACAGCATTTCAAAATTTCAGTTGAATCAATCTACAACTTTGTCCTACCTTATTTTAAACTGGAAGCATAAACAATAATTGTGCATTACTAAAAGATGCCTGTCCAGTGGGGTTAGAAGCAGTTTTAAAACAACAAAAAACAAAATATAATTCATACACAGGTTACACTTTTACTAAGGGGTGTACCAGAGAGATTCACAGAGAAAATGCACTGGATTTAGTCTGGGGATAGTAACACTTTCAAATTTACTTTCAAATACAGCTTATTTTTTAGTACCGTTTTTTCAAACAACTAAAGTTTAACTTCATTAATTTGGAAATCAAAAGATAAAAAGGCAAGAAAAAACAGAAAGATAGGGACTGAGATTACAAGATTATGATTTAGAGATAGTACTCAAACCTGACAAGGACAAGAACCCAACACATTATTTGTCTAGACAACAGTTACACATTGTGCCAAATAAACTTCCCAGAGCAGAGGAAAATTGTAGCAGCGGCCACCACTGTAATTAAAGTTTCAAAACACTATCTATATGTAAAGCTCTATTTTCAGTCTCTTTTTCGATATTCTACTTGATATTCTTAATCTGTTCCTTTCTTTTAGCAGATCACTTCTTGTCCCCTCTTTTTCTTCCCAGACACCCTGGTGACCTTGTCAGCTTGCAGGACCTTGTCACTTCTATGCCAGTGACTCTCAAGTAAAACTCTGCCAGGCAGACCTATTTCTTTTGATACCACCTGCCATCTCTGTCACAGGTATCTTATTTAGAATAATTCACTGAATACCCCACTTTAGCATGATCCAAGTCAGCTCTTCTCCACTCCTCCCCCATTTTTCATAATAATTAATAATACCACCATAGGCCCTGGAAAGGGGTGGGCCACCCTGGCCTAGGCCCAACCAACTTTTAGCACATTAACTTATATAACCCACAAATGTGCAATTGTCAGTCCGGTTAAAACTGTATAGCTATTTTTTAACTGCATAGCTAGCTAAATTAAGGTGCTAAAATTTGGTCGGGCCATGGCCCAGGTGGCCCAGCCTGTTCCATGGCCTATGAATACCACCCTACTTTCAGGTTGTGGACCCAGGTCCACAACCTGAAGTCATGTTTGACTCCTCCATCTCCTCCTGTTTGCCCAAGTGGCTGCCAACTGCTTTCACTTATTCCTTCACAACACATTAAAAATGTGTACTTCTTTATGTCTCCTTGAGGCCCAATGGTAATATAATTCCTCTGAAATCTGTTCATCACACTAGTTTACAAACAATAATGCTATGTTTTCCCCACTATGTTTTCCCCATTGAGTAATTTTACACTAAAATAATACACAGCAGAGGGGAGTATACGTATGCACTGGTGTGTGTGTAAATATATATATTAAATTATGTGTAATGTATATCCTGCACAGCACAGGCCAAAACCTCCACTTGTGTAAACTGCCATTGGTTAGTTGTACTTTGGGGAGATGTGACATTTTATATCTCCTAAGGATCTAGTAACATGGCTATATCTGAATAATGGCATCATCATCATGTATCTTATTCTGTAACAGAACCTTCTTCCTCACTCCTTTTCTGCCATCTATAGAGTGATATTATCATCTTCTATTTCATATCTGCTCCTTAGCTCTTCTGGGTCTCGGCCTGCTTTTTTCTATGGTTTTCTGTGTTGTATCTGGCATGCCTATTAGAATTGTTGTAATGATAAAATAATTATACACAATTCCTTCTATTAAAAAGGAAGTAGTCAGTCAACCAACCTAAGATAACTATTGTGAAAGGTAGGTTTAGCATGCAAAAAAAATTGTGTACCACTTCAGCCAGGACATTACTTGATGAAAATTATTGACTGGAAATGATTTGCTTAAGTCTAGTCTCTAATCAGTGAACAAAATACACATTTGTCCTGCCTGTAGAGCAAATATTAAAGATTTCCCCCCTCAAAAAAAATCTATATTTCTGAAGTCTGCGCGACTTCCTGAAATATATTAAAAAATCAGATTACAGTTTAGAATCGTTATATGATGTGATTCAAGCAGCACTGGAAAATTCACCTTGTAAAAAACATCATGTATGTGAAAGTCAGGTGAATCAGCCTAATTTGGTGAGAGAAACTGTACATCAAAATTCAACTCAAATGGGAGTGCTAGTTTCAACTTTAATAGCTATGTGGAGAAACTAGCATCTAAAATAATATATGGAAAATCCTAACATTTAGAGATAAACAGAAATTAAATCTTGCTATATGCTATAATTATCCATTTTAAAATCCTTACAAATGGCTAAAATCCTCTCTCCCTCTTAAAACACATTAAATTAATAATAACAGCTGTTTTGGATGCAACCCTGTTTATATTTATATGATGCCCCATTACTGTGAAAGGGAGCTGGCTCTCTGCCAGACTCTGATCTGGTTGCTGTCTGCTTCAACTACGAGGAAATACCAAACCAGTCAATCAAACTGTGTCATCTATCACCACTGTGGCATTTTTATAAAATATCAGGATGAAATACTGTACTTGCATCTACTCTAATATGAAAAGCACTGTTTTACTTAGAAGCTTACCCATAGCCTTTTGGTGCTCACAAGGTCTTGAGTGTGCTAACATGATGAGTGTTTTTTGGTGGTAAACTTTCTACTGGCTAATTTGTGTCTTTACCAAAAGGCCATTAAAGCCAAAGGAAAGACTCCCATTCATTGATCTTAGAGGCCTTTGATCAGGCACCTGTGAGCATGTTCTTTAGCAGTCTTTTAGCATTCTTTCAAGATGTACAGCTGAATACACTTTATTTTTTGAGTGAAAGTCAGCATGGTCCAGTAGATTGGAATCAGAAGATTACCACAGGGAATTCACCCAAGGAACCTTGTCTGCCACAGGGAATTTAGGTACCAAACTTAGGCACCTAAGTGCAAGATTCAGGCACCAGGGACATTCATATTCCCCATACACTCCATTGGTGCCTAAACCCACCTAGGTTTCTGCTGGTAGTCTCTTAGACACTTGATTTGCTGTTGTAACCCATGCGAAAAATTGCCTAAGACCTGAAATACAATAAGTCGCTCAGTGCCTAAGATCCAACAAGATTCACAAAATAGGCATTTCTCTGCTGTTCTCATCTTCAGGACCCAGTCTGATAGATGTCTTCATGCTGTCACTAATATGACATAAAATATTGTTCTGATGGTGGTTTGGACACTGACCTGGGCTATGGAAGATCAAGGTTTAAGATCCTCCTCTGCCCAACAGTACTTGTCTCCAGGAGTTTTATTTTCTAGGAGATAGCCCTTACTACCAGGTGGTCAGTTGCTAGGGAATATTCTCTGAATCTCTCCTGTTGAAGATCACAGGAAAGTAGTACTGGAAGGGTCCTTGTGAAATCATCTAATCCAGCCCTCTTCTTAATACTGAATCAGTCCTGACTGAATGATACCAGGAAAGTGTCTATCTAACCTATTCTTGAAAATGTCCAGGGATGGGGAGTCCATAATTTCTCTAAGTAGCCTGTTCCAATGCTTGACCAATCTACTGTCAGAAAGTTTCCATAAAAGCCAACCTAAATTTCTTGTATTGCAGCTTGAGGGCATTGCTCCTAGTCCTGGGACCAGTGGCCACAGAGAGACTAGTTTATCTCCATCCTCTCTGAAACTATTCTCAAATTTCCCCTCAGTCTTTTCTTCTCCAGACTAAATAACTCTAGTTATTTTAGCCTTTCCTTATAAGTCATGCTTCTCAGGTCCCTAATCAATCATTACTCTAATTATTATTGTTGCTGTCCACTGAACTCTTCACAATGTTTCCACAGCTTTCTTGAACTGTGGGGTTCAAAACTGGACCAAGTAAGTCCTCACCTGTGCTGACTAGAGCAGAAGAATCACTTCCCTTGATTACAAAGAAGCACAGTCATATTTATAGTCTTTTGTAATCCTCAGGTCCTTCACTGCACTACTGAAGCCTAGTTAATCATTCCTCAGTCCGTATTTGTTCATGAAATAATTCCATCTCAAGTACAGGACATGAACTTGTCTTGCTGAATCTCATCTAATTGGGGACCATTTCTCCTTCCCTATCATTGATACCAACTGCATTTGTTGTCCTACCTTGTATAACATTCTTAAGTATTCATTGGTTCAGGAACTGGAACCTAGTCTTTCCCACCCCTCAATGAATGCCTTAACCAGAATACTGCAGATACATTCTCATACTGGCCATCTCTCTCTCTCTGGCCCACTGTAGTTGGCTTGTGCAAAGTAAGACAGCTTTAACAAGAGAGAGTCAGTAAGAGCATTCTGTAATACCCTGTAGTCTGTAGGAAAAAAGTTGAAATTCTGTTGTTATTACCATTACCTTAAATATTATCCTATTGCTAGAGATAGTAGTGTTCTCTGGAAATATATATCCACGTTGTGCCCGTAGCTGAAGTGCAATTTAAACTTTTCTAATAATCTGCGGAAGTACAAATCCAACAGCAAGAAGTCTGCCTGGATACCCAGTACAATATTCTAATGGTTAAAGGCTAACATTCTCAAAAGTGACTAAGGAGCTTATGAAATTTTTTGAGATGTGTACAAGTACATAAGTTTAGTTGGTCACAGGTATTTAAGAGTTAAACAATGAAGATAAGTACGTAGTGAAATTTCCAGAAGTGCTAAGGTGCCAGCTTCATGAGAAGGGTAAGTGCCATTGGTCTGTGCTTCTAAAATCCACTGTGGTGCTTTACAACTACTGTGCTGGTTTTCAATCTTTTTCATTTGCAGACCCCTCAAATTTTTTAATGGAGGCGCAGACCCTTTTGTAAATTTTGAATGGTGGTGTGGACCCCTTGAATTTGTAAGTGTGGGTATTTACATTCTGTTGATTAACCATAGTCATCTTTCATGGACCCCCTAGACCTAGTCTACAGACTCACAGGGGTCTGTTGAAAAGCACTACTTTTAGAAAGTTTTACTTGATATTTTTGTTATTTTGCTGCTGTTGTTTTATTTTAATCATAAACTTTACCTTACAAGTCTGCTTTATATGTATAAAGCTGTAAAACTTAAAATTGCCTAGGGAAAACAATGTTAAAGTATGCCTTGTTTGGGAAATAGCAAAATAGTTCTGACTTCAAAGATCAGTGATTGGAGAAAGTGTCGATAAGGGCTGTGCTTAGTAGGGAGAAACTTTGAAGAAGGCCATACTTGGGGGGGAAGAAGCCTGTGTTGTAGAGAACAAGCATTCAAAAGTACTATTCTTGTGGGAGATAACTTTATTCATTTCTGCTTTTTCAGACTGTTTATTTTTGTCTGGTATTATTTATGTTAGGCATGGCGGGGAGTCGTTGATTTGTATGCTTTTTTCCAAATTCAGTTATTATGCTGTTAGATAGATTTCATCACTTGAATTTGTCATTGGACCACCTGAAAAAACAGGTTAACAATGGAGTGGGCAATATGTAGGCAAGTGTGATGTAGCGTGGCTTGTTTGTACTAGCAAGCAGCTGTTTGCACTATTTTTTTTTACTTGGGAATCTTGAAGCTCACAAGAAAAGGAATCTGCAACTATAATTGCTTGTTATGAGCCAACAGTGTGCCCTTGTTGCCAAGACAGCTAACAGCATACTGGGCTGCATTGGTAGGTGTGTTGCCAGTAGGTGAAAAGAAGTGATTATTGTTCTCTATTCAGCACTGGTGAGGCCACATCTGGAGTCCTGTGTTCAGTTTTGGGCCCCCCATTACAGAAAGGATGTGGACAAATTGGAGATAGTCCAGCAGAGGATAATGGAAATGGTTAAAGGGCTGGGGCACATGCCTTATGAGGAGAGGCTGAAGAAACTGGACTTACTTAGTATAGAGAAGACTGAGAAGGGATTTAATAGCAGCTTTCAACTGCCTGAAGGGTGATTCCAAAGATAATGGAGCAAGACCTCAGTGGTGACAAATGACGGAATAAGGAGCAATGGTTTCAAGTTGCAGCAAGGGAAGTGTAGGTTAGATATTAGGAAAAACGTTCTCACTAGGAGGGGAGCAGGAGGTTGGACTAGACCAGAGGTTCCCAATCCCCGGGCCACCGCTGGATGCTGGCCTGTGAAGGGTTGGCTGCCAGTCTGCAGGAGGGCCAGCCCATCATATCCTGCGGCAGTGGCTGCCACAGTTGAGGTTTGGTCCCTCCCACCCAACCACCATGTGAAAGTGTCTTTACCATTGTTTCAACTGGAAGTTCTGGCCACAGGGCCCCATGCAGTGTCACTGGAAGTGACAGCAGACTGGTAAACTATGGACTGGAAGTGACCGGCATACAGCGGACCAGAGTGAGTATATTGAGTATAAAAAAAGATTGGCTACCTGTCTGCTGTTTGCCAGTCCACAGCCATTTCCAGTCCACAGTTTGCTGGTCCTCAATCTAAAAATGCTGGGAATCCTTGAACTAGATGACATCCCCTTGAAACCCTAATTTTTATAATTCTATGATGTGTAAAGCTGCTAGGGTGATGATAATATGGGCATATTCTATTGTCAGTAAGGAAAGTGACATATTTTCTAGCTGGCATTGGCCTTTCCTGTTTTATGAGAAAAGAATACTTTTGAAAATATATATACCTACAGGAAAATCACCCTTAGGACCACAGCAAGCAAATTTGTACAAAATATGCAATTTGCAATACTTTTTGAAAGGTTTTTTTTGGGGGGGGTTGCTAGAATTTTAGATTATCAATAAGAAAGCCTTCATAGTTTATTGATTTGTTTTCTACTTTAATGCTGTAACAGTACAATATGATGCAATCCCAGCCTGAAAGACTAGCTGGACTGAATTTGATAATTAATTTGTATTTCCTTCACAATCAATAAGCACTGCATCTAACATCTATATAACCCTTTATGTCACAGCATTGGTTATCTTTATCTCAAATGACAGTGACTTCAGGAAAGACCCTTTGGGACTGTACTGTGAGCTTTCTCTAGAGCTAACAGTGAAACTTTAGGCCTGTAGGATATATAGGATACCTCATGTACCCTTCAAACACACAGCTTCACATATTTTCTTTGTGGCCCTATGTTATATACACTCTAGTCCCATACTGCCCTTGGGATAGACCACAGTGTTTTGATTGGTTCCAACTACTGAATCCCACGTGTGGGTAAGCCTCCTAAATTTAGGTAGTGACTAATCCAGGGGGAGGCAACCCCCATCATGGGTACCACAGCATAGCACACAAAGGAATTTGCTTGGCACATGTGCCTCAGAGCAGATAGCAGGGAAGAAGCCAGGGCTGCACTGCCACAGCAAGGATCACACTCCTCCTGGATGCTCTGCTATCCACCCCTGGCACACCAGCATCTTACAAGTTGAAGTCGTGGGTGTTTTGGGCACTCTCCCCAAAAACAGTGCCAACCACTGGACTAATCATTGTTTCTAGTTTGGGGTCTCAAAAACATGTCCATGTACAGGCTTCATGTCTACCTGTCAACTTTGAGAAAGAGATCCTACATTCAAAAAGAACTAGAACTTTAGCCATCTGAGTTGCTTAAATTCACTTTTCTATTGCCACTACAAAGTCAATATGGCCATGAAGCTCTGGCTTCCCTAGATACACAGTTGTGGGACTAGGGTGATGAAGCCTGGACACAAAAATATTATCAAAGGAATTTCTTAACCATAAACACCGTACCTTTAAAGTACAAGAATATTATAGATCTATGGAAAAAAGCAAAGTCCTGAAAATAATCTTCCCTCCTCTGGTTTCATCCCTGATATGAGTCCTTAGTTTGGTTTGATTTGTTAGGCTAAGCAATCTTTCCAGCCATGTTTTTTATAGCAGTGGAAAAATTAGGGAAACAACCCATTTGAAACTCCTTTGCCCCCTGTTCCCTTTAATACTCAAATGACACATTATGTAGGGGTAAAAAACCCCCTAATGATAGTGCTGATATGACTGCTGCATCTTTTTTCAAAGAAAACAATTAATGGAACAATTAATGGGAAATGGAGGGCTCAGTTAATCCATGTATTATGGTGTCTAATTTGGTAACCAGGGGATCTCATTTTAAACACTGAAGTATGAGCACCTGGGCTCCAGTTCATTCTTGTGTAGATGTAGCTGTGTCTTGTGAGCCAGCATACACTCCAAAAATTAAGAACATTTAAAGCTTCATTTTAACTTGTACGTATGTTTGACTACAAAGCGGTAAGACACAGAATAATTTTAGCTTGACTATTTGAATAGGTGCAGTTATACAATGTATGCAAATTACTATCCTCTATATTATACTATACATACCAATAAGTTCAATAAAAAGTCAAATAATAAAAAGGGATGTCCCTCTAAATGTGAGCGGTTAAAAATAAACTTATCAGTTTGCAACCTGCTAGATTATCCCAACTCAGTCTGTGTTCCTAGGATTGCATTTTCAGCACACACGAGTCTAGAAGTACGCATTCCATGAAATCAACTGATCTGCAAATACGTATCAAGGTTTTTATATGTTTTTCTTTTTTTGTCACTACAGATGGTATAGTTCAGATCATTGGCACTTCAATTCAAATCTTTCTAAGTGTTATAGTCAATATTGAAATTTGTTGTATATTTATAGCATACAGAAATAAGATTTGTTTAAATTATGCACATAAAGTTGCATATTAAATCAAAGGTTAAAACTAGCTGTTAATATTTGCAAGCACAATTACAGTTGGTAATGTTTTGTATATAAAACTAAATTCTTCATACATGTACTATTAATTTTTGTTATAAATCTATGAGGTTAGGGTGATATAAATTTCTGGGTGTGCAAGTATTAACAGGTCTTAGGTGGTCAGAAAATGATGCACTTAATCTAAAATTAGTTTGCATCAGAAGTGAACTAATTTAGGTTGACAAAGGGTGAATCTGATCTAGTGAGCATTAACCATGCCTAGTAAATACTTGGGGGCACTTTCAAAGTACAGCCCCAGGGTATTGCCACATTTGCCACAGCTCTAGGGCTGTGCTGTTTTTCTCCCTCCTCCCTGACTCTGACCAAGCTATTTTTATGATCCCAACTATCTGGACTGGGCAGCCGCATCCAAGCACTTACCAAACCCTGTTGCAGACTAGCTAGCCCCTTCTGGAGTCACCAAATACCCAAGACCTGCCAGCAACTCCCCCAACACTGCCAGCCCTTCCCCTGCGTATTTGCCTCTGGATGCCCATGTCTCTTCTTCCTTGTAATTCCTTAGTTCACTTCTGAAAACAGCCACATAAGAGTTTTTATGGAGATAGATTATTCATACCTTATGGTGGTCATTTCTGCTGCCTCTTTCTGATGTTTCACCAATAGCCTTGTGGTTTGAATGGGTAGTCCTGGGAAGTGGGTAAAATGGCTTACAGGCCTCCCTCAATTTTAAGAGGATTTGAACCTGGATATCTTGCTTCCAAAAAGACTGACCAAACTACCTGCTTACAGAACAGACTAGGTAAGGATATTCTCCATCACTCTTGCTGAGGGTAGGCCATTGAGAAGCCAAGAGTGAAAGAAAGAGGAATCCAAAAAGAGAGCAACAGGCTACAGTTTAGATAAAAGTACAGTAAGGCAGATAATAACTGTTTGGTCTTTGATCTCAAAGGGTGGTCGTTGATGGCTCAGTGTCTAATTGGGAGGAGGTATCAAGTGTGGTTTTCTATAGTTATGTCTCAGGTCTGGTAATCTTTAAATCTTTTTTCTAGGGCTGTCAATTAATTGCAATTAACACCAGCAATTAATGTGTTATTTTTGATTTTGCATTATTTTTTTAACACGTTAATTGCTGCTGGTAATGCGGGGGAGGGGTGCTTATGCTGCTGTCCCCTTGCTGCTGCATGCTTGCCTGTGTGCTGGGGGAAGAGTTGCCCCTCCCCCCTCGCTGCTGTCCAGCCAGAGGCATAGACACACACACACAGACACACATACCAGCCAGGCAGACACACACACACCCACACGCTCACACCAGCCAGGCATGGTCCTGGAAGCAGACTCAGCAGCTGGATGCAGGTTAAGTGTATGCGGGGGACAGGGGTTGGAGGGCCATATCTTGGGGATTGTCTAGGGTTTGTGTACATGTGTGTACATCCAAAAATATTTATAATAAATTGAGATTCTATTATTGTTTAACTGTGCGATTAAAATTACGATTAATCGCAAGTATATTTGGTTAGGCTGCACTGCTGCAGAAATGGACCAGGAAAGTATAGCAGATCATACAGTATGCTCTTATTCCAAAAAAATGAAGAATGTCACTTACAAGTTGGGGAAAGTGATTCTTGTATTGTAAATTAACATTGGTGAGGCATCACCTGGAGAACTAGGTGCTCCACATGAGGGCTGAGCCCTCCCTTTTGCATCTGCCTAGCTTCTCTATGCTAAACAGGGATTATTTCCCCATGCCCCTTTGCTTTAGCAGACACCTCCGGATTACCTAGCAGACCACATGCTGGTTACAGTCCCTGGTAAGGGAGAGACAAAGGCAGACAGGCTTTTTGGAGCTAATCAACAGGTACCTTAATATCCTTCCTTGGAAACACTTGAGAAGAGCTGTTTGCTCCCCTCCCTCCCCCTCACCACTCACTGCTAAGCACAAATTCCCCCCACCCCTCTACCTTTGCTGAGGTGTCTGTGTATTAGCCAGCAGACCACATGCTGGGTCTGTGCTGAATCAACAGATAGCTGGTCATGGCTCTCTGTTGTTCTCTTAATGGGGCAATACACACTGAGATAAAGGTGATAAACACTGTTATCAGCCTCCCTCCCCCCAACCTCCTTTCCTGTCACTTTGCTGAAGATTGTATACAGAACCAGGGTGGAAGAGTGAAAAGCTCCATATCGTCAACAAACGTATGCATTGCACACCTCCCCTTGCCTCAGAGTGCTAGCCCAGGGCTGAAGGTTGGCGACACCCCTACCCCTTGAGCAGTGAGTAGAGAAAAGCCTGGGACTGTAGGTAGGATGAGGATTCACACCCCTCCCTAGTCAGAGCCCTGCTGTGGCCTGGCCATGCCCCCCTCAGTTTAGCTCTATGGAAAGGCAGGGAGGGCTGCTCTAGCACCCCCCCAGCTTCCAGCCTCAGCCACTACAGGCATGTGCCTGAATTTCCTCAGTCCAAAGGGATTGTTTGTATGGTTGGAAACTGGTTCAGCCAAGCCAGGTTAAACTAACCTGCAAAGGTTGAATCAATTCAGGCTCAGGCTTTTTGAATGTCTGTCCCTAGCCTTAGACAGATAAATAGCACTTCAGTGCCTAAAGGTGAAGTAGGATTTGGGCCTCTCTCATAACTGATCAACTGGTCCACAGTGTTTAAGTTACTGGCTGGTATACCACTGTATCCAACCAGTTAATAATATTTAAGGTTTCTCTAAGATTTAAGTAATAAAAGTTCACACCAGCGATGTGAGATTGTTTAGTGTTATAGTGGTAAATATTTTATAGACAAGAGAACTGAGTGTAAATTAACTGAATTTTAAAACCCTTTTTGGTGGTCTTTCTAAGTTCTTTGCAACAGAAAATTCTCTTATTATTTTTCTGTAGTCAAAAAATGAGTGAAAATTAAGAGCTGGCATTTTTCAAGGGGTGTCTTGAGTTCAAAAACATTGTGTGTTAACCACTGAATTAAACATCTGCCTGGAATGGGTTATTGCTGCCTTGAGCACAGTTAGACTAGATGATGTCTTGATTCATTGGTGACATGTAGGGGGTGCACGTGGGTGCATGTGCACCCCCTGAGCATGGCAGTGCACCCCCTGTGAAAAGGTGCTACCAGCACTGCTGGCAGCACCTGCAGGCAGTCACCACTACCCTCCCTCACCACCAATGCTGCCAGTGGCATCTGTGAGTGGTCCATGATCGCTGTTAGCTGCCGCTGCTGCCAGTGCCATCTGCAGGTGGCTGCCCACCCCCCACCCAAGGTTCCTTCTAAGCTGTACACATGCATGGCCATGCACAAAAAAAAAAAAATCTTGCCACCAGTAACTTTTTAATGCTGTACACCTGCCCAGAGAGGATCTGGACTACAGCTTCCTGGAAACCTTGGGTGTGGAGCGCGGTGAAGGCACTAATGCCGGCGCAGGACACTAACCAGCTGTGGGGGGGCATCTGGGCCACTGCTGCCCCGAGCATCAGGCATGCAATATAACTTCTGCACCACCTCCCCACACTTCCTGCACCCCAAGCTGCATCCCCGCCAGCCTGTGCCACCCCAAGTGGCTCTGGGTGCCCCCATGCTGCTGCCAGGGCTAGACAGGACCCTTCCCTGGAGGCCCACAACCTCCTGGCAGCAACAGGAGCAACAGGAGTGGAAGTGTGGCATCAGGCCTGATGCAAGTCTTTGCAGCCACCTGGCCCCAGTCCAGGCTGCCAGGAGGTGGAAACCTGCCTGGGTGGCCTGGGGCCCGATCCTTTTACCAGACAGGTGAATGCAGGGTGTGGGGTTGGGAGTGCATGTGCTGGTCCCTGCTTGTACTGTGAGGCTGGGATGGGGCAGGAGGGGGGCTAGGAGCAAGCAGGTGCATGGGAGCCAGTGACAGCCCTGTGGTGCCCCGGGGCCAACACCAATGGGGCCCAGAGCAGGGTGACAGGAGGACTGGGGCAATCGCCTGTGGTCCTCCCCTGCCTCCCTGTCCCCCACTCTTACCTGAATTTCCCACAGTGCAGGCACAAACAGCCCCTCTGCTAGTCAGGGGTTTCTGGCTGCGGGGGCGGGGCCAGGCTGTTTCAGGGGCCTGCTGTGGCTTCCCCTGGGTCCTACTGATAAATATAAATTTTAAAAAAATGTAGGGATCCCACAGGCCAGTTTGAAAGACATGGCAGGCCGGATTCCCCTCACAGGCTGTATTTTGCCCACCCCTGTTCTAGTAGTTATGGTACTCCCTTGGAAGGCATACCAGCCAGTATCTTAAACACTGTGGACCAGTTGACCAGTTGAGAGAGTGGCCCAAATCCTATTTCACCTTTAGTGCACCTAAGGGCTATTTATTTAAATGTCATCATGTAAATGCCACTTAGAAGATCCTGATTCTACTTGCATGTTACGATTTTGACCCATGTATCTAAAGACAGAATTTAGTCTTATCTGAATAGCTTATTCAAGAAAAGACAAAATACAGGACATAAAATCATAGGGATACATAAAAGATATAAACATATTAGTTTAAAAACTTAGTATAATAGGAAGCATAATCAAAGATCATGTAAGTTAAGAAGAAAATGTGTATAAAAGGATTAGTTCTAGCCTGAAAAAACATTCATTTTGCAGTGACTTGCAAATACTATGCTTGAAAGCTAAGTAAAAGTATTTTTTTCTAATCTAATAATGGACAATGTATATTTTTTCTTATATTATGGGCAACTGTTAGCATTTAGTATTTCTTGTGAAATACACACTGAAAATCTGCAAATCAAGGGGATTTTAAAAGTTCTGAGGAAAAATGACCAGACTTTAGAAAGATTTTCCTTTCAGAATAGGTCTTTAAATTTTATAGAAAAAATATGAATACCTGATATAGTTATGTAAAAGATATTTCCTGCACATAGTGATTTGCTGGATGTGACTACCTGTGCTATGCCTCTTTGGATGTGCATTTACAATACATTTACTTTAGAAGTAAAGCAGGGCCCCATGGTCCTACACTGTAGTGGGACCTATAAAATCCACCTGACTATAGTTTAGCTGTTATTGTGGATCTAAACCTAATAGGACAGTCCTGTAATTGGGGCACATGATGGGGACACAAGAAGTCTCAGCTCAGCATCTGGGTCTTTCACTGATCCCTTGAAACATTGAATGCCTAGATGTTAAGGACCCAGCTCCATAAAGAGAGAGAGGAATCTACAAACTGAGGTTAGCCACCTAAATCCACTTATTTTAAAGTGGGGAAAATAAGCATGTGGATGGCAATAACAACATTCAGAATACTAAGGGAGGGCATGTGTAAGATAGGCAATAGGAAACATCAAAGCAAAGAATGTATTTGAAATTTCATCTCTTCCCTAAGCTAAGGTATATAGGTGAGATTGCGATTCACATCTTTGCCTCCACCTAGATTATTTCATTTTGTACTGAATCATTCTTTTTAATAGGGACAATGCCACCACAATTTATATTACAGACTAGTGGTTAGAGCATTCACACAGGCATTGGGAGATGAGAGTTACATATTCCTACTCAGAATGAGGTCCTTCAGATCCACATCTCCCCCTTTCTAATATCATGCAGCACCTTGGATAGTCCTGTTTTAGGTATGACCCATAATTTCTATTGGCATTTTTACAAATGCAAGTGCCACAGTGCCGGTTGCTTTTCAAAGCAAAGTTGTATATGCAGCAAAATGTATGTCAATGTGAAGAAAATTGCAGTGGTCCTCAAGGTAGGACCATCCCCAACTAGATCATTCTAGCCAGGGATTCTGCCACCTCTTTAGGTAACCCATTCCAGTGATTTACTACCCTCCTGTGAAAAAGTTTTTCCTGATATTCAAACTAAACTTCTGTTGCTGCAACTTGAGACTGTTGCTCCTTGTTCTGTCATCTGTTACCACTGAGAACAATCTAGCTGAGCGGTCCCCAATCTGTGGTAGGGGTACCATCAGTGATGTGCAGATAACCTGTCAGTGGTACACGTTAACAGATTTATTATAATTACTTTATATGACAAAAAATTGCTGGTGGTACTTAAGGTTGAACTGAAAAATTTGCTGGAGGTACTTAAGGTTGTATCATTTTAAATTGGTGGTGCATAATTTGTCATAGTTCGGGAACCTCTGGTCTAGCTCCATTCTTTTTGAAACCACCATACAGGTAGTTGAAGGCTGCTATCAAATTCCCCTTCTGTTTTCTTTTCTGTAGACTAAATAAGTCCAGCTCCATCAGACTGTCATCATAAGTCATGTTCCCCAACCCCCTTACCATTTTCATTGCCCTCTGCTGCACTCTCTCCAACCTGTCCACATCCTTTCTGTAGTGGTGGGCCTAAAAGTGGGGGATTGTAGCACAGAATAGCAGTCCCAATTTTCTATGTTTGTATAATAAGATTTTAGACATCAAAAGGCCTTTCCTCCAGTCTAGGAAAGAAGCAGATACAGACTAAGCTAAATAAACAATGACTTATGATTAACCCCATTATGCAAATGAAAATAGTTAAGGAAGGGGAAGATGGAAACAGATCTGTGGAACAAAGATAAGGTCCTTGCTACACATTGAACTTTGAGCTGCTCAAATGTTGATTGGTGTTAGTGCTAGCTTGAGTTTGGAGCAGTCTCACCTTAAGGTTGGAAACCTTCTCTGACTGTCTGCCACCAAGCTGTGAGTTGACATTAGAGGGCTGGTGAGCAGAGGCCTGACTAGGGCTACAACTGTGAGTTGCCACTACAAGGCTGATGAACCAGGACAGGCTTCTATTCCTGCTCTAGGTAGGAGTGTGAGAGAGATGTGTTGGGGTGGAGGGTAGGAACATGAAGCTGGGAGGCAGAGAGTTAATGGGATGGGGGTAGGTAATGAAATGGGAGTTGGAAAGGAAATGGGGGTGGCTGGGAGAAGGGTGGTGAAATGAAGGAAGTCAGCCACTGAAGCAGAAAATAAAAAGAAGTAAAAGAAAAAAAGAATTTAAAAAGCAATAAGGAACTAAATGAAAGAAGATCTCTTGTTTTAATAAATTGGGATTTGGGACTGGGATGTGGATGGATGCCGGTCATGCTTCCTGTGGTGGCTTGGACATAGGAATGGTGAGGGAAGGAGCTTTTGGGAGAATTATTGCCACTGCCCTGGGAAGGAAGCCCCAGCTCATAAGGACCCAATCCAGTTCTCTACCTTGTCCCCTTCCCACCTCCCTAGATCCCACTCTCAGACCTATCTAAGCCCTGTGACCCAGTTAGCTAGCATGTGCTCTTCAGGCTGTTTGTATAGGGTTACACCTTAGGGGTGGGATTGGCACACCTGCAGAGGTGGGATACAGAGTTGGCTTGGTGCCAAGACTGCCTCCTAGTCAGTAGCGCTCAGGGGATAGAAAGTTTGTCCACACAGAACGGGAAGGTGTGGGAAGGGACACTGCATCCTGGGATGCTGAAGGACTGCAACTTGGGTGGCTCTTCTCTGGAGAGTGGCCAAACATCGATGTAACATGAGCAGGGTAACATGGATCAGATGCAAACTTGCCCTGGCATGGCATAACTTTAAGCTGACTAAAGTGCACTTGAAAGTAGCTGCAGATGTTAATGTGTGGGCAATCCAGGGGTTAAGAGATCCAGGAACTGTCTAAAATTAATGTGTAACAAGGCTCAAAGTTATCTGAATAGTCTAAAACCAAGAAAATGATATTTAACATCTCTCCCAACTACATAATTAGTCCAATAAAAATATATTACTGTGCATACCAAGGATTCCTTCATATGCCTTGGCCCATCACAGCTGCAAGAAAAAAAATGAACCTACTGTTTTGTCTATCTTGTTTACTTATCATTACTGTTTGCTTACTTACCATTACTTTGTTGCCTAAGGGCATTACTAGTAATGGATGAGTACCCCACTGTGCTAGGTACTGTACAAACACAGAACAAAGAGATTATTCATGCTTCAAGGACAATACAATCTAAATAGAAAAGAAGAGACCACACAAGCATACAAGCTTCTAGAATGGATGTGACAGAAAACAAGATAGTAGCCACATGTACACAAGACACTGACTGCACAGTAGCTCATTAATACTGCTCAGTAGCATCGCATAGCAGGAAGAATGACATGACGCTACTGTGTAGTAGTAATGAGCTACTACACAGTCAGCATTACCTAAAAGCTGTTCAGCAATGCTACTGTGCAGTAACTCTGGTTACTGTGCAGCCATTTAGTATTTATGTACACAAGTACTAAATGATTGTGCAGTAACAACTGTGCAGCCAGTGTCTCATATAGATGCACCCAGTATGTTTACTATGACAGATAGTGGCATTAGCCCAGCAGAGTTTTAACCATTTGTCTTATATCTTATAGGCATCATGGAAGCAGAAAGTTTGAGAGATCTGAAGGAGGATAACATATTTTGTACATGTTTAAAGGGAGCATCTGTCTGCTATGAGGACTGCATGAGAGAAGGTAAAAGTGCTTCTTTGAAAATGTATTTGTGGGCAATGAAATTGGAATCCTGGACCTGTCTGAAGTGGGAGTAAAAATTTCAACACTGAACAAGAAGTGAGATATAGAGTGGGGATAGACCAAGAGGGGCGTTGTGAAAACAAGTAGCATATGTTTGATCCAACAGAGAGGTGGGAAGCCAACACAAAAAAAAAAGATGCCATGGTCAAAGAAACAGGATAGGGAAACAGTATTAGCGGTAGCATTCTGGATGGGTTGAACAAAGTAAGATTACCTTTATTATTAGGTACAAGAACATAATATTGCTGTGACTGAAACATGACAGTCTGAAAACCTGGATGAGAACTTTGGTTACTTCTTTGAGGCATGTGACAGGAGTGCCTCTTCTGGAGTCCGTCTATCGGTGACTCAGGCCTCCTGTTATGGGCCAACTGCCTGCCTTCTCACCTGCCATGCCTTGATCTTAATTAATTAATGGATGTTAATTAACGAGAAGCTGCCCATTTATTGCCCCAGTGCCAGGGGGTGCCATCTGCGGCTCCTTTTCCTCTCCTACACCGCAGCCCAGGCCTTGCAGATGATACCGACATGGTTTAATCTGGGCCTCGTTATAATTTGGCCCTCCCCTTATCCTCCCTGGGCTTTCCACAGCCCTGTCTCACTCTATCTCACCACCCCCTTTCTCTCTAGGGCTTCTCGCTGCGCCTCCTCTCTGGGACTTCTCACTGCCCCCCTCTCTGGGGCTGGGATTCCCACACTGCTGCAGGTCCTGTACGAGGCCTCCTCCATCCCCTATTAGCCTCACCCAAACTGCTGGTTCAAACAGCAAAACACAAAACACAAGCCCCTGGGCTATAACAAAAATCCAAGCTGTCCGGCTAAAACATCATTCAATCCCTACCGGGGGATACTCCGCCCCTTAACAGCATCAGGAGCTAGTCGAGGAATCAGGCCTCTCCCCTTTGCTTGTCTGGCAGAGCTCCCTTCCCCCTTGGCTGCCAGCAGGGACTGCCCTCCTGGCCTCAGGCCTGGGATTTATGTGGGAGTCGGGCCCTGCCCCTTCTGGTCAGCTGACCAGGCACATGTGAGGCCAATTCCCTCCTTAACCGGTTGTCCCAGCAACTGGCACCTGGGTTCCTGCCTCTGTTCTGAGAGTAGTAGGCACCTTAGTGTCCTGCTACACATGGATTGTATTTTCTTTTATATTTGCACAATGGGAACCTTAAAACACTTGAGTTCTATAACCCTTCTCTTAGTATATATAATAAATAATGACAATTCTTGGCAATTTAGAATCCAATCAAGCACATCTCAAACAACTTACCTGGAGAAGTGGTGAAATCTCCATCCTTGAATTTTTTTAAGAGCAGGTTAGACAAACACTTGGATGAGGTAGTCAAGCAGGGATGATCTTGCTTTGACCTGTGGGACTGGACTAGATTTCTTGAAGGCCCCTTCAGCCTGACTTTTCTATGATTGTGTGTTAATGGGACACAAAATACTTGCATGGAGGAGATTTGCTCTGCATCCAGGGTTAACTTGCTCAGAATATGAAGTACACCAAAGAGATATAATTGCATATCATTCCATATCACCCCTTCACTACAATGTCCTCATTCTAATCACTTCATGAGTGCTCCAGGAGAAAATATCAGTTTCAGTTCTTCAGAGGACCTTATCTGCCACACTGTCTTTTGTAATTTATACCATTTATTGTCACTGGCCTAAATTATTTAAATCAGTGAATCATAGAGTTTGTGTAAATGATATGATGAGCAATAAAGATGCACTGTTCTTAAGTGGCATAACTTCCATCATCTTTGTACCTATTCACAGTGGTTAACAGGTGTGATTTGGTTTTATGCTAGCATAATTTTTTATTGTATTAGCCCTTTTTCGTTTCATGAAGGTTCCCTGATTTACTTTGTTTGCAAAAACAATTGATTTCCCCTTAATAGGCTGTTAAAGTGTTTAATGTTTCTACAATGCTTATTGTGCACACATTGTCTGCATGAATTTTATAGCAATTCATGAAATGAAAATGAAAATCTACCATCACTACATACCCATTAGCTTCTCATAATCCTGGATATATTTTCTTTTTCTTTTGAAATATATTGTGGGCTCCTAACTACAAATTTACCCACGCAGCACCAAAAGAAATTGCACTGTGGGTTATAAATGGATTCATGTTTATACTTCACAGTAAAATTGGAAGCTGTACACATTGGCCATTTGTAGACGTGGCATTTTTCTAGGTTTAATCTAGACTACAGCCATCGTCAGGGATTCTGGTTTTCTTTGATTTTTAAAAAATCCCCAATTTTCAGGTTAAAAAAAGTAACCCAAAATCCACATTTTTCTGAGATTAAAATGAAACACCACTAACACATAGATATATATAGTGCTGTTTCATTTTGATCACAGAAAAATGTGGATGTTGGGTTACTTCTTTAACTAGAAAATTGCGGTGTTTTTTTTTTTTCAGAGAAAACCAGGATCCCTGGCCATCACTATTTATATATATATGTGGATATCTGCAGTCCAAATTAATATTGATTCCAGTCTGAATGAACTAATCGTCATTGAATGAGAATTAAAGGTAATGCAGCCTAGGTTAGTTTGAACTAGGCAATTTAAATTTTGTTCATTAACATATATATGTGGTGTTGCTTTTAGGAAAAGCAGTCCTTAGGAACTCAGCAGATAAGCATTACAAATATCACTCCCTGCAATGGAAACTCAGTTGTGTTTTTGTAATACAACAGAGGCTATCAGGCACAAAGTAACACCTTTATGAAGTCAAATGTGCCAACAACACCTCACCCTGAATAAGTATTTGTATCCTTCCTAAGCCCCCAGTTCTGCCCGAGCACAGCCAGCCTGCACTGATCATCAACATGAAGGTCAAAACCACCCTTTAGGGCTTCTGGAGCAGCACTTTAGATAACTGTCAGTAGGTTTGCAGCAATGTATCAGAGCTTAAACAGGCTTATTATCACCTCCTAATTACTTCCAACCACAAATGCTAAGCACATAAGCCCACATACAGAGGCTGTGCATTGGGTCTGTTAAGGGTCTGTCTAGTATATAGACTATGTATAGTCAGCGCACCTTGCCGTGATGATGACTGATTGTCTATTAACCCTTAATTCAAATTGAAATTTGATTCAAACTGTGTGATGTGAATCACTTAAGACAGTTTAGAAAACAGTGAGCATGTCTATAAATGGCCATTAAGACCAGAAGAAACAGTTCTAGATTTTTAGCAATACTGTTCTGGTATTTCTCATCCTGGTCTATATGTTTTAGGCCATTAGAAGGCCAGAAGGACAGAATGATCTCAAGCATAATTTAGAGTACCAATTTACAAGTTAGGGGCAGTTATACACATACCTTTTCATCCTGTGACATGCTGGAGATCCAGTGGGTTGAAGCAGACTCCATTAATTGAGCATGTTAGATGATGTTCACTGTGCTGCATTGTGTGCAGTTGCATAAGTGGCAAAATGCATGTCAGTGCACAAAAAATGGCTGTGGCATGCTTTTGAAATAAAACACCTTCAAGGTTCAAAAGCTCACCACTGCCATTTTCTCAGCACGGTGCAAGCATGTGTACAAATGTCTTACATCACTAGAAATGTTGTCTTACAAAATCACCTTGCATTTCCCATCCTTAGCTCTTATAACATCAAAGAAATCCCTTCTCATTTGTATCATTTAAGACTGCAGGACAGATACCCAGTTCCTTAGGCTCTTTAGACATGTGTAAGAGAGGTATTTCCTTCCTACAAGAATAACTAAAGCATCAGTTAGTGTAGGATTACCCTTTAATCCATTCCATGTTAGGGCTATAGATGATACCCAGAATTCTCAAACAGAACATTTTGTTTAGGCTGAGAGGACCTGTTAGAAATCTAAGAGTAAAAATCCAGATATGAACACCATAAGTTAGAAATAAAAGGAAGAAAACCCCCCAAAACCCTCAAAATTAAAGTTCAGACCCAGATACTATTCTACCTACTCATTATGTATTAATGCAAAAGGTAGATGGGCCATCCTCTTGATTACTTTTTTTAGGCTTAGTCTTAAATAAAGAGAGGTTTCATAGTACTAAAGTAGGCTACAGAACCTGCCTATGAACTTGTTCATGCTTATGAAAACTAGTTAGTCTCCAAAGCTAAGCATAGGTGTTCAAGAAGCCTTGAAGCATTCTAACTTTCAGGCCTTACTCTAAGCAGACAAGGCTAGGTTGATTGGGAGGAAACACAACATGTTAGCCCTTGTGGGGCCAAGGGGTAGAGGAAAGGAGGGCTCAGAACCTGCCTGCATAGACGAAGCCCAGAAAGTAGCAGGGGCCCTCAAACACCTCCCAGTGGAAATGCTATGGGCTTCCCAGACTGCTGAAGAGTGCTGAGTAGAGTTGAATAGCTAAATCACCCCTGGCTGGCTGGCTGGCAGGGGCACCACTGCTACTCACCTGGACCTGATGTGGTAGCAGATCATCATGACCATAAGCCAACAAATGACCATCCAATGCATCCTGCGCCTGTCAAGTGTGTGTGTGTGTCCTGGATGCCTGTACTCTGTGTGTGTGTGTGTGTGTGTGTGTGTGTGTGTCCTGGATGTTGATGCTGATGGCCCCTGTGCAGCCTCACACAGTGGCAGGCTATCCAGATTTGCAAAGCCCTGGTCCAGTACCTCCTCACCCAAGTCTACTGGGAGCCCTCCCTGGATGAGTAGGGCTGAACAGCTTTGAGTGCCCCTCCCTTGGCACCAGGTCTCAAGCCTCAGGTGCCTCTGGGCCTGCACCATGGGCACCACTGCCCACAACCCAGGCTAACCAGGCACTGTATCCCTTTCCCTTTCCTCCTTCCTCCTCACACATTAGGGCTGCAAAGGAATGCGGTGCAAGGAAGGAACTTACTTCATTTTAATCAAATTTTGGCAGTGCCAAACTTTTAGTGTGTTTATTAAACAAAAATGTTGCAACATTGCCTACTCTGGAACTTGGAACGTTCTTCTTAGTTAACACTGGGTGAGTGGGGAAAGATCTTGGCTGCACCAGACGGTTACGACATTGCTGGGGTGAGAAGCCACAAGGTCTCAATACAAAACCTTGGGGCAGCAGAGGAAGTGCCACGTGTGAAACTGCTGCCCCTCAGATTAAATGTTACACCTGCCAAACTTTTTACATGCATAGTAAAGAAAAACTGTGAAACAATGCACACTCTGGAACTTTGTCCCAAGCCCAGGAGGCTGCTGATCCTCACAGAGTTCTCTACTGCTTCTCTGTTTCTTCTAGTGTTCCCAGGTCTGGCAGGCTGGTGGATCATGGCCCTCACCCCTCCCATTCTAAGCTATCCCATGCCCTTCTGCAACTGGCCTGGAATCTCTTTGAGGCCCTGCAATGCTGGCCGTGGCATCAGGTCTGAGGTAGCTTGGCTCCCCACCCCTTCCCCAGGGCCAGTCCCTGGAGTGAGCCCCACCAGATGCATTCCTGGCTCCTTACACCATTAGTCAGTGACTCCCACGCCCTATATCTCCTATTCTGGAGCACACCCACTCCCTCAGCAACTCCCAGTCAAAGCAGGGTGTGGAGCATTTCCCTATGGCCACCTTCCAGAGCTCTCTTTCATGGGTACTCTAGGGCATGTTGCCCCAGGAGGGAGTCCCTGGAGCAGGGCTCTGCATGCTGAGGAGTAGAGGTACTGGGCAGTAGCCCAGCCTGGGAGGGCAACAGTTTCCCCACAGGAGACAATGCTGATGCCGTTCACAAGTATGGTAGCTGGATCCCAAGTAGTCTTTCACCCTGTGCATAAACGCCTTATCCTGGTGCAGAGTCTCTCTCAGCTCCATAGCAGCATGGGTGGTCTCCTTCAGGCAGAGGGTGGCCATCTGTAGACCTAATTTGTGGCCCTTCACAACATGTTCCTGGGCTTGGATGGCTTGTTCAGGTGCTGCAGCAGTGTGGCTAGTAGTTTTCCACCTGCCCACTCCAACCCTTCACATCAAGGGTTCCATTTGGTCTTCATTTTGCCAGTGCCATCTATGCACATGTCTCTGACACTCTGCAGGTGTTCAGATGACCATCCTGGATCCAGCATCTCAGGCTCTGTGACCAGGCCTCCCAAGAAAAATGCAGATTCTGAAGACAAAAAGAAAACTGAGGGACCTATGGTGAGTATTGTGCCTAGGTCCTTTCCCCCCTCCTAGGGCCAGATGCTGGGCAGCTGCTTACAACCCAGCAGTCAGTTGGCAATGTGTAGGGGGTGCATGGGGGTGCAGGTGCACACCCTGAGAGCACAGGTACACCCTCTGACAGGTTTCACTCTCCACTTAGGTGATGGGCAGCGGGGGCAGGCAAGAGTACCAGTGCCCCCCCTGCAAGTGCTGGCCAGGGAATGGGAGCACTGGATGAAGTGCCACAGCCACTTCTGGGAGTGCCACGGCCACTTCATGGCCACAAGGGCCCCCCCCCACCCCCCCACACACACGCATTTGGGGAGATTGGCCATGAGAAGACCTGCTCCTGGTCATGGACTAGGGAGCCAGGAGGGCTGGGAACATAAGAATCCAGGGCCAGACAGATGACTCTTCTCTGGTTCTCCGGGAGGATAGGGTGATAAGGAGTAACCTAGAGATCTTCAAAAGGAGACTGGATGCACACCTTGCTGGGGTTATTTGACCCCAACAGTCTTTTCTGCCCAGAGCAGGGGGGCTGGACCTCATGATCTCATGAAGTCTCTTCCAGCCCTAAACTTTTGTGAATCTGTGAGGAAGATTTTCCTAAAAGACTTCCCATTTCCCTCTGCATCTTGCCTGCAGCAGTGTTCGTAAGTAGGTGCTCTACCAAAAGGCAGCCAGAGGAGTACTACCAAAAACCAGAGTTGCAAACTGTTGTAATACCTCAGCTGTAGGACTTGGAAAAAGCTTTCACTGTCTTTCAGGGTGTGTTTGTGTCTGAGTTTGGGTTATGTGGATCTGTGTAAACATGTTGACCTCTCTGAGGAAAGCAGCACAGCCTTGAGGGATTGGGTAGCCAGTTGTCAATTAACTAGATTTATGGCCCCACTCAATATAACACAGACTGATAAACCCCCAACAACTGTAGTGGGGACTGACCCTGGTGTCTCAGCTTCAGGCCAGTGGTGCAGTGATTTGGGGCAGTGGGTGGGGGGGCAGGTAAAAGGCATGAGGTTAGTGGGGAGCATCAATACATCAGTATCATCACTTGACTTACCAAGGAGTCACATTAGACTGTTCCTTCATCAATAAATATCACATTTAGAAGGTCAGACGTAAAGTCTCTGCATAGGTAGCTGCCTTAAGATATTTAGTTAGCACAAACTGGGATACCAATTTCAAAGTGCTCAGAACCACCACACTTGCAATGGTATATGCCCCAGCAAATTACTGTGCTCCTATATGGTCCAGAAGCTGTCACACTAAAAAGCTCAACACAATCCTTAACAGTGCACAGAGACTAATAACAGGCTGCGCAGTTTACACACATGCAGATGTATTCCCTGCTGTCTTAGGCTTTAGACCAAGTGACATAAGATTGGGCCCATGGAGAGCCCAGCAGGCCGGGTACTGTGGCCTTGTGTGTTGTGCTAACTTTAGGTGCAAGGTGGAGAAAATGGAAATAAAATGATTGTTCAAAGTAATCCAGTCTAAAATCTATCCCTACAACATTTTATACCAGCACCAAATGAGTCCCCTGCTGGGCACAACCTTGACAGAAAAGTATGGTCAAACTGAACAGAGATCTGGATACAGATACTTTAGAACAACGCTGTACAAGATGAACAACTTGGGCAGCCTCCTATATGAATGCAGTTTCCAGCAGACAGCAAAGCAATTAATAAAAAGCTGCAATCTTTACAAATACCCTGACTGGGTAGATTGAACCTGTACACCGAGTGATAATACCAGACAGCTCATAGCTGGCTAGAGGGAACAGGTTGGGGGAAAGATTGTCAACAGGGACTTTGCTACCTCAGGTCACTGAGAGCCCAGGGGAAGGGTTGGCCCCATGCTTGGGCAGACCACAAAAGCTCTCCTCCAGGCTAGAGTGCCACCCTGGGATGGGAGGTAAGTGGGGTGCCATAAAGCATCATAGGATGTCGGCAGGCTGTGAACTATTGTATGTTGCAAGGGGATCTGGTACATATGTTTGTTATGGTGCTCTAACCAAAGCACTGAAGTCTGATACCACAACCATCCAGGTTTATCTTTGAGTGAAATCCACCATTTTTCAGTGCTGTATGTGCCCTGCCCATCTGCTCGATTACAGCTGTAGAGCATGTTCTGCATGCTTACTGCACAATAAGTGTAACTTCTGTACTTGGCCCGAGGTGCTACCCTGCCCTGTTTATTAGTTTTAAGATTATAGACTCACCACCAGAGGCATAACAACACATGGCAGAGGCAGCAGCAGAGGCTGGTCCAGCAGTGTTGGGGTGGTCGCTGGTCTGGCTGCAGTGATGGCTGCCTTTCTTGCTCCTCATTTAAGTGGGCACTGGGGGTAGTGCCCTGGTGCCCCGCCCCCTTACCCCCCTCCCACCCCTTTTATGCTACTGTGCTACTATTCAACTACCTCTGGATCTTTTCTTCTTGGCACATACAAAATCAAAAAATAACACCTTTTATATTCTGTTTTATATATACAGATCAATAGATGTTATAAGTTCATGATCTTGGTCCATGAAGCTTGCATATCAGAAATTCCACCCAAGCATACCATCTTGTTGGTCTAGAACATTAGTTGGCTTAGCAGTTTCTTCACTCAGCAGCACCAAAAGGAGTGATATGGCTAATATCATACTACCTCACCTTTGACTCCCCAGATAAATGACCAAGAACTTTTTTGCACCAGTTGATTTGTAGTGTAGCAGTCTATAGCAAAAGCCAAAGCAAATGTTAAAATATTGCCTTTAAGGCATAGCAAGACACCATAGCCTCTGGCCACCACACCCCAAACAAACTTGATTATGATCACATGGTAATGGTAGTTGAGAAATGGGAGGCCTATGGGATCATAAATCGAAATCCTAAAATGTGCTGGAAGTATCAAGGTTTCTCGCTGGGAACTGAAAATGTTTCTTGCATGTCAGAGCTGTTGTGAAGCCACCAGCCTCCAGCTAATGTTGTCATTGTATGAAATACTCTAATAAAACTCTATAATTACTTGGGAAAGCAGACCATGTAAACGTCTTAACAGGAGGCAGCACTTTAGGAATATTCTGTAGATGGCTTTGATAGTTGTAAGTTATAATGGCCCCACAATAGCTTAGGACTATATTGGTATGACAAATGCATATAATTATCACCATGAAATGTATTTATCACATTAAGGTATGTAGTGTTAAATGTAAATACAGACTTTCTGAAGACTACATAAAAAGAAATGACGACTATTAAATTATTACAATATTTACCTAATACTTACCAAAACTGAAATAACTAATAACACCATTTCTTCCATGTTTATTTTGTAAAGACAGCAACCAGCTGCCAGACCCCCATGTATGCTTTATTAGAAGGTAAGTATGTAAAGAAAGCAATGAGCAGGCACAATTTAGAGTCCAGTGGAAGATGCTGAAAGACCTCAGTCCTCTTTGGCTTCAAACATCATTGAAACCAGGAAGAACTGAGTTGATTGGCACCTTACACAGGAAACTCAGAACCTTGTAGGACAGAGACCTTAATGAGCAATTTCACTTGTTCCCCTGTATTTATATGGGCATTTTCTAGAATGGGTAGAATGTGCCAGGATGCAACTGTACTAGGCCTTGTAAAATACTGACTACATTTTCAAAATGTACAATTCACTTTTCAGAATTTGTACAAGTGACATACAGCACATATTTATTATTCTTATGCTTATTACAATAGTACCTAGGGATTTCCACCAAGAATGATATCCCACTGTGCTATGCATTGTATGGCCTTCCCTGAGGTGCTTCCAGCTGAAATAGACAAGACGGACAAACAGAAACGGATGACAAATAAACAATGTGCTGAAAGTTGCAATGCTGTTTCTCTCTAATTGCCTTTAATATAACTTCCCGTTCACATACTTCCTTCCATCTGCCTGCTGGCCAGTCAGTCCAGTTCACAGCCCTGATCTTTTCCAAGCATCCGCCTTCCCTTGCACCCACTTCCACGTATGAACACAATCTCTTTCTAGCCACAGAATACCTAAAAATACCTGCCAGATTGTCCAGCCTCTCCCAACTACTGGTTGTGGGAGGGCTTGACAACTGCACTTAGGAGTGCAGTTTCTCTTTCATGAACACTTGTTCAGAAAAAAATAAATACCAAACATATTATTATTTTTCAGGAATTTTAAGTCTAAAGAACACGTGGTCAAGCATGTTTTGTTGTAAAAAGGATTTGTTAAATATGGACTGTCCCCCTCTTTTCATTACGACATGTTTCCCCTATGAAGCAATTCTTGAAGACGAGAAACTGTATGACAACTACTAATTTTCAAAAACTAGGTCTGCTTCAATGAACAATGACATAACTTGAGATAGTCTTAAAGTCCAAAGTGAGATCAGAAGTCAAACAATACCAGACCTCCTTCATACAGGGGAATTGGCCATCTCCAGTTATGTTTCTGTGAAATTCCTAGTGTCACCTTGCTCAAATAACTGGAAAGGAAGGGAAGGGAAAAGTAGGAAAGGAAATTATGTGGCTAAATAAACTAAACAGGAATAGTGATAATTTAAGTCTCCCTGGAGCTTACTAATTACAAAGAGGAAGGGACTGATGTCTGCAGTTTAAGTAAATCATTTGTAATTTTCTTCCCTAAAAAAATATAATAAATGGGTTTATAAAGATGTGATAGAGATTTAAGATCACAAGTGCCTAAGTACAATTTGAGATATACTGCAAAGTTCTCTTAAAAGGCAAATGCAGTGATGAAAAACCTCCCTTCTGCATTTAATAGACAATAAATGAGATTCCTGTGAGTTAACCTTTCACCTGTAGATTTCAGGGAAATGGCAAGGCTGTTTTCAGAAGACTGAAATCCAGGAGAGATAAGAACTGGAGAAATTGTAGTTTAAATTATTCTTGAAGATATGACAAGCATATAATGAAATACTGTACAGTGCTCTTAACTTCATCGTGCACATATTGTGCCTTACATAGAAGGAAAGGCCAAGGGTCCTTTAAAATTAGAATTAGGAAAGACTGAGTGGGTAGACTTGACATGGGTTCTGCTAATGAAAATGCATCTGATATATTTTTATTAATTCCCAATTGAGACCATAAGTACATTTTGTAAAGTTAAGACAATCAAAAATGTACTGTCACTGTTAATAAATTAATCATCAAGAAAGTTGTCTACAGCAGAAGGTAAACTGTACTAAGGGGAATTTTGAGCTTCACTGCAGAGGGAGGCAAGTTGAATCCTAACAATATTCTACCATCTTTCTAACTCTTTCTGTACAATTTTGAAAGCGTAAACTTTACCATAAGGAATACTTCTGAAAATGGATTTCTTAAAAGCTGAAATATTCAAAGAAATTGAATTTCAAATCCTGTATCTCCAGAGAGTTTTTATAATATCAACCAGTTTTGTTTTTTCTATTTGTCATCCAGTCAGGGAACAGAAACAATTCCACATGTCGTCTGGAATTCATTAGCACAGGACAAATTGTGAATGTTCACAATTAAATGTTTGCAAACAAACTGTAGACCAAAAACTAAGCACTAGAAAAAATTCTCAAAACTGTTTTTAATAGTGAATACATTTGAGCTTTTCACAATATGTTCATGGACAAGTTAGGAACAGAACAGAAAAAGCAAAATGTGTCAGATCAATTAGCTGTTGTAATTTTTTTGGACATCTCCACTTAGACAAACAAATAAAGAGTTTGTGTCCTCATTATAGGACACCTTACAAATGCTTATACTTCTAGAGTAGAGAGGGCTGAGGTTTTAATAGCTGATATTTCCAGAGCTGCAGCCTGACAGTTTTATCGGCCTTCCCCATTCAAGAGACTGGGATCTTATTAGGTTCATCACTATTCCAGAAAGAATTTAAATTCATGCTTAACTATAAACATGTGTTTCCAACCCATTATCGACATGCTTATGGACTTTCTTGAAAAGGGATAAGTCCCTGAATTAAGATCTTTGGTAGAGATCCTCCGCATCTGACACTGAATTCAGTCACTAAGACATGCAGTTTGCCAGTAAGACTAAGCCCTCCTACAGTTCTAATTAGCTTACCACATCTGTTAAACATTTGGATTTTTCTTTCTAGCTAGAGAGAGGAAATACATGATGATGCCAGTAATTATGCTTGTCACATCCCTACTTTCCTCTGTCCTTTTTCTCTTCTATTCTCCTCACTTGCATATGTATGTTTATTTGTTAATGATTTCTTTAAACCTTAGAAGTATCTTCTTTGAAGAGGAACTCAGTGGGAGGAGTTATTTTACCATCCTTGACTGAAAGTTCCTTTGCATTTTTGTCTGCTAAAAGATGCAGTCATAACACCAGCTGTTCTGGCATAATTATAGATAGGATGGAAAAGGGGAAAGAAATATGACAAATATAAATATATTTGAGACTCTTCAGAGTGCTTGTGGGAAGATAGGAATTTTTTTTATCAGCCACCAGACTGAGGCCAGAATCACCGCTTGCCTGATAGACATCACAAGCATACAGTTGTTCATCAAGTTTTTCCTGCAGGTAAAAGATCATACTCTTTTAACAAGGATGATCTCTCCTGGGAGAGAGTTTCTTCTAGAGGAAAGAATGCTTGTACACTTCCCTACCCCTCACCTCCTCCTAGGGACTCAGAGTGAAGCAACTGGGGATTGCTCCCAGCACACTCCTGAGACTGAGATGACCCCAGTTTGGGGAGGACATGAGGAATCACCAGCAGCTTGACTTCTCCCCGTCCCAGGAAGAATCAAGGGGAGAGGAAAGGCGTCTCTGCCTTCTGTAGACTGCTCTCCCCACTTGAGTCCCAGGCCTGGGGACTAGGTGGAGGGTTTACCCTGCTTTCTCATCTCTGCTCCTGGTCTCTGGGAGCTTCTCACTGCTGCCCTCCCACTCCTTAGATCAGCAGTCCCCAGTCTGGGGAGTAGGCAATGCTTTTCTGTTTCCCTTCTTTCCCAGACCAGTTCAGAAGGATGGTGGAATAGCCACCACAGCTTCCTGCTTATTCTCTAAAATGGGTACTGCCCACCTTTGGCAACAGGCTCGGGTCTTTGAATTGCTACTCCCCCTAATCCACTCTCAGAGATCTGGAATAAAGCAGAGGAGGCTACTCTCCCTGCATTTAACAGAACCCAGTCTAGGGAAGGTGCAGAAAATCTTTCCTCCACCCCAGAAACCAGAAGTAGAGCAGCCACTACTCCCCATGTCTTCCCCAGACTGGGATCACCCTACAGAGAGCAGGGGATAGTGGGTAGCTTCCCACAATAGAAATTAATGACTACTCATGGCCTAGTCTGGTCCTAGGTTAAGCCAATGACAAGACTCTGGTCAGCAGAGTAAGAGCATGGGAAGTATTTACATTTGATTGCTGAATTGTTCTGTCTTAGCTATTTACTTACTGTCTTAGAATGGGACATAGATACAGGTAAAGTGGCTGTGTCTGCACCAGATACAGCTGAAACAATACATGTGAAATACAATTTAAAAACTTCTAAAGATGATTATTTCAGCTGCCCTATTTAGAAAATGTATGCTTTGTGCATGACACTGGTTCACAGAGTGGTGTTAGGAATAAGAATAGTACTAGGCTTTAGAAGCCTGTAACCTTTTTTGACCTCATGACAGTTATACAAGTCTATATCACTTTGTGATAGAATAATGCACTGAAATTTAAGGTTTCAGTTTTAATCCGGACAGCCCTAAATGGTTTTGGACCAGCCTATCTTAGTAGCTGACTTCTGTCTTCAGTGTTACCATGACAGTGTAGATAAAATAGGCTGTGGTTCACAGCTTGAAAACAAGCTTCTTTTGATGCTTTGTTGATTTTTATTTGGATGGCCTATGAGTTTGAGACAAAATACCTTATCAGCCTAAAGAAAGGTTTGTTTTGGGATATCAATGAAAGGGTCTGCATTTAAATATGTAGTAATGTTCAGATAAATAGGAAGTGTGTGTGTGTGTGTGTGTGTGTGTGTGTGTGTGTGTTTTAGCCCAGTTCAGATTTCATCTATAGGCATATAACAGGAATTTGGTGAACTGGATACCCAAGACCTAAGCAACTGTTCTAACTGGACTGGCACCAACATCCTTAAAACTCATTATACACTTAAATCAACTATACATATCCATTTGGGACTACATATTTCCCTAGGCAGTCATACCTAACCACACACCTGCGCAGAAACAACCTAGGCATGTAGTTTAGTAGCTAACTCTCATTTAAGATACCTAGTAATTTAAATGGACCCTAGAAGGTGACCAGGCTCTGCTTAAACCTGAGGAGGTGAAGCAGGAGATCTATGTTCAAATGCCTTCATAGTGAAAGTGGTCTAGAGTCAATGCTAAGATCACAATGCTAATGGAAGAAGTTGTTCAGTGCCACCAGCAGCATCACCATTATCCTAAATCACCTGTCTTTAGAAACTTAGTACAGCTTGGTTTTATGAATCACAAGTCAATGGAGATTTGTAGTGGAAATCTTGAGAGGGAGTCTTAAGCATCTATCACTAGCTACCTCTATGTACCTGCACATTTTCTAAATCTTTTGGGGATGAATATTGCTCCCCATTTTCTTGTAAGCCTATATTGCTTTTAAGATTACCCAAGTATCTCCATTGACTTCAAGAGGATGCCAGATGACTAAGTGGTCCATTGTAAATCTCCCTCCTGGGGCAGATGCTCAAAAGTTAGGTAGGTATTCCTCTGTACATGAACCCTACCCTATATGATGAATCATTTTTCAGAATAAAAAGAGACAACTGGTGACAGAGTGAAAAAAATTATTCAAACAGGACAAACCATTCACCAGTAGCATTGTGAGTTCCCCTGTTGTTTCTGATACTGAACAAGCTTCTAAAGCACATGTGTAAAATGCTTTGAGCGAATCTTTTAATCCTTCATGATACAAGGTAACTTCAATCTTGGTAGCACCAGCAGTATCACAGTTTTTCAGAAGCACTGCATGCACTAGTGACACCCTTCAAGGTACTAATTCCTCTTCTTCCCTACACTCCAGGAAGCATATTGTGCAGTGACAGTAATATCATCTGCTGAAAAGCAGCTCACCTGTATGAAGCTATAATACGGTAAAACAAATTTAATTCAAGCCCTGGAACACTATATAATGGGTAAAACATCTTCTGACCGATTAACTATAATGGTAGGGTAAGGATGTGAACCCAATTTCAGGAGAGTCAGGATGAGCCTGATTAAATGATAAAGGACACATACAAATGGAGCTCTAATCCTTATTTCACAAATCACACTTCAACACTTTTATTCATTGTAACCAGTCACTTTTATATCTCTGCTGCAGTCTATTTACTTGCATTATCAATAATCTGGTTTAGCCTCTTATCACTCTATTGCATTCCCTTTAAAGTCTATTACTTTAAATTACCAGCCTCATCTGGCAATCCAGTGCTTTATATTGCACTCATGCTCATCAATACAGTGGGAAGATGATGTCATTCCACAGGCAGACTCCCCTCTCAATAATCTGTCTCTTGTAGTCTCAGACCAATTGAGTGAGCTACTGATCTTTGTGAAACATTCCCTTTAAAGGAAGCAGCACTTTAAAAGGAAAAGCCCTAAAATTGTTTTGGACCCTTTACAGTCTGGTTTGAGGTCTGAGCATGGTACAATAACTACATTGGTGGCATAGGTTGATGCTTTCCTGTAACATAATGGAAGATGAAGCTTAGATATTTTGAGGTCCTTTGAATTCTTCAGAATTGTTTCACAAGGGAGAACTGCAATGTTCCACCTTGTCATTCCTCCTCTATGATGTTCATATTGTTGAGCCCCAGCTGAAGTCTGGGTTTGTGCCCGGTATGCAAAGGCCAATAAAGATACCAGGGGTAAAAGTATAAAGAAGATTTATTGCTAGCAATAAAAGGTGCAAGCGGAATAATTTCACAGAACAAGCACACTAGATTACAATTCTAAGCCACTTTTATACAGGAGTTTTAGACCTTCATAAGCATCCTTGTTTGCTAATTGGCTATAAAGGAGTGACGCAAGGAGTTCTTTACTGAGCATGTCTCTATACCTGTGTTTTAGCTATGTATCTCATTAACATACATGCATGTTTCATTAGCATACCTTTTGCCCACCTAGGGGCATGATTTTTAGTATTTTAATGAGCTCTTTGACCCAGTACTCTGATTCTGCTTTTGTTTTCAAGCCTCCTTTATCTAAGACTGTCTCCTCTTTATCGTTGCAGATGGGCATTCGTCACATAACAGAGACTTTTGTTTGGGCTTTGCATAGTAGTTTCTAGGTCAAACCTCACATTCCCCTCTCTGGAGCATTTTAAATTATTTTTATTATAATTGCTCCATTCAATTTGACTTAACACAAGTCTAGTATCCTCAGCTTTCTTTGTTTGCAGAATCATTTGATTCACCTTAGGCCTGAAGATAGATGTGATGAAAACAGATATACATTGGATACAGAAACAAACCATAATCCCTATAAAACAAAACAAAACAAAACAACCATACTAAATAACTGTTTCAACCATCCAAAATTAGGAAGCCAGGAAGTTGACCAGGAAAAATCTAGGCCAGATGATTCTTTCAACGTCTGTGCCAATCGTTGTAAGGCACCAATTTTGTCTTCAATTAGCACAGAATTATCAGTGAGGTTGAAGCAGCACATTCCTTTTAAAGTTTCACACCCAAGATTGTGTCGTAACAAGAGATAATCAATAGCGGCTCTATTCTCTAAGACAGAGTCCCTTAATTGTTTTTGTTCAGCATTCAGGGCTGAGAGCGCTCGGGATGTAGCATTTAGTCCTTTTGCTAAAACACAGGCCACTGCATTAAGATTTCTGCTATTACTTACAGCAAGACCCGGAACCCCCACCATAGATGCATCTAATGCTATGTATTCTGCCTTAGATAATAGTCCAGGGGAATCATTCTCGTCACAATCAGCAGTGAGAGTAGTGTATGCTCGTTTAAACCTCCCACCAAGAGGGGTTTGTTCAGTGTGCATTAGGTCAGATTTCCTTGGAAGAGCTGCAGTTACCCGGGAAATGGTGAATGGTCCCCCAGTAGCATTCGCTGGGAAGTATGAATATATCATTCTCCTGCAGGCCAGAAACCATCCTCGAGGAAGGATGGTATGTGTGTATACATAGGATATTTGATTGGTCTTATTACAGAGGATTTTTCTACCTTGGTTCAATTTAAAGCAATTATTACTACAATTAACTATTAGGAAACATTCAGAAGCATTAGCTGTTGCCTGAACCCGTACAGAAAACATGTCTCTGCTTTTCTCTTTTACAATAGTCCCCCACTTATAGATATCCTGATATGTACTTTTCTTCTCTACATCTTTCAGCATGGTATAATTTTGTAAAATTTTCAAAGGGGTAGGTACTGCAATTAAGCATGAGGTAAAAACCAGGTGAGCAATGATCCCTCCCGCTAAGCAGAAGTCCCTTCTATTTAATATTTCCCGGGGATTCTCTCTCAAGCTGGGGTTATTGTTCTGTCCACTCAGCATCCAGTGTCCTCTTCTCTGAGTAGGCACCTACCTGAGTAAAACTCACTCTCAAGACCTGCTTATAATGCAGGGGTGAGCTATGATGCCTACCTTTTGCACAACAGCATAGAAGATAGAATCAGAAAAGTCATCAGTTTTATAGGATTCAAACCCAAATCCCCCACTATTTAGTACAATAGTGTAAATGGAGGCTATAGAAATGTTTGCTTGTGGGGAAGGATTCTCCTCTCTTGTTGACACAGAGCCACTGGGCAACCAAGAGTGCAAGAGCCATAGGACTATAGAGCCAAAAGAAAAGCAATCAAGAGAGAGTATAAATCCATAACCCAGTAGTGAGTTAAAAGGGATGGGCCTTGGTTTTTGGTACCTACCCTCAAGTTTACTTTTTGTTTGCTGTCCAAAGACTCTCCAATATAAAATACATAAACATTCCTGGCAACAGGGGTCAGAACCTCACTCAACTGAATCACCTATCTGCTATACTGCAAAAATGAGCTTCCTTTTGATTGCTTTCCTTCTGGACCAATGGCTACCTCACCCCACCCCCTTCTATAACCTAATTGTCAGATACTGTCCTGGGAAGTGGGAAATTTAATTTAAAGAATCCCTTTAGGTAGGGGAGGGCCTAGAATCCAGATCAAGACATGTTCTCTAATTGTCACATTATTATATAAAATGTGGGTAGCACTACTGCCAGCCAGACAAACTCATGAAAATAACCATGGCTTCAATGCTTTAGATTGAACTGCATACTGTTGAATTGATCTTTTGTAAGTATTTAGACAAAATCTAATTTTTCTTTGCAACAATGTTCAATGTATTTGAATTACAGTGAATCTTAGGCAAGAGCTAGGCACATATCTGCTTACACGAGAGTTTCCATACATTTCTGGAAACATACGATTAGGTGCCTGGGAACTTTATAGTCCAAAATGGAGGTGCATACTGAGCTTTTTGCTCACTGAAACAAGGGATTCTATATTGTTTTTATGACTGAAGAGCCTAAAGTCTGAAGAAGTCCCATTTAGGTGCCCATTTCATAGACTTCATAGACATTAGGGCTGGAAGGCACCTTGGAAGATCATCGAGTTCAGTCCCCTGCCCAAGGGGGTATTAGGATCCCAGCAAGATAGTCAGCTGTGGTCATAGGATCCCAGCAAGATAAGCATCCAAATTTCTCTTGAAGGTGTTCAATGTAGGTGCTTGAACCACCTCTGATGGCAGGCTACTCCAGACTTTGGGGGCTCGGACAGTAAAGAAATTCTTCCTTATGTCCAGCCTGAAACGGTCTTGCAGTAGTTTATAACTGGTTGACCTTGTCATCCCTTTGGGCACTCTGGTGAACAATTGTTCCCCCAGATACTGGTGAACACCCTCAATAAACTTATAGATGGCCATCAAATTGCCCCTGAGCCTGCACTTTTCCAGGCTAAAGATCCCCGTAGCTCTCAGCCTGTCATCGTAAGGTCTGTTTTCCTGACCTCTGGTCATGTGCATGGCTCTTCTCTGGACTCTCTCAAGCTTCTCCATATCCTTTTTGAATTGTGGAGGCCAAAACTGGATGCAATACTCCAGCTGTGGCCTCACCAAGGCCAAGTACAATGGGAGAATGACGTCCTGGGATTTACGTGAGAAGCATCTATGGATGCAAGCCAGCGTTTTGCTCGCTTTGCTAGCCACAGCATTGCATTGAAGGCTCATGTTCATCTTGTGGTCAATGATGACCCCCAAGTCCCTTTCAGCCATAGTGCTAGCCAGCATAGCACTGCCAAGCCTATAAGCATGCTGCTGGTTTTTCTTCCCAAGGCGGAGAACCTTGCATTTTTTGGTGTTAAACACCATCAGGTTCTCATCCTCCCATTTCCTGAGCCTGTCAAGGTCAGCCTGGATCGCCTTCCTGTCCTTAGATGTGAATGCTTTACCCCAGAGTTTGGTATTGTTGGCAAACTTGGCCAGTCCACTTCTGACTCCAATGTCCACATCATTAATAATGTTGAACAATATAGGTCCAAGGAAAGAGCCTTGGGGGACCCCACTGGTCACAGGGCACCATGTTGACTCACTTCTGTCAACCACCACCCTCTGGGTCCACAGAGCCGATTCCCCAGCCAGCGGATCATGGTGGACCTGAGGCCGCAGTTGGCCAGTTTTGCCAAGAGGTGATCATGGGATACCAGATTGAAGGCTTTTTTGAAGTCAAGATATATGACATCAATCTCCTCTCCCTTGTCCAGGTGATAGGTCACCTGGTCATAAAAGGAAATGAGATTGGTCAAGCAAGACCTACCTGCAACAAACCCATGCTGGGTATCCCTCAGGATATTGCTGTCAGCTAGTCTATTAAGGATGGCCTCTTTGATAATCTTTTCTAAGACCTTCCCCAGGATAGAGGTCAGGCTGATGGGCCTGTAGTGTGCTGGATCTACTTTCCTCCCTTTCTTGAAGATAGGCACCACATTGGTGTTCTTCCAATCTTTGGGCACTTCACCGGAGTGCCAGGAGTTCTCAAAGATCTGTGCCAGGGGCTGGGCTATGATGCTAGCCAGCTCCTTGTGTACGCTGGGTCTAGATTGTCAGGGCTGACTGACTTGAAGGTGTCCGGCCTCTCAAGGTGTTTCTTCATGAGGTCAGCATTGATGGAGGGCAGGGAATCTCCCTCACCTGGGCCTCCCTGTCCCATAATGGGCAGGGGCATCCCATGGGACTGATGAAAAACCGATGCAAAGTACCCATTTAATAGGTTGGCTTTTTCCTGGGCGTCAGTTGTCAGTTGTCCCATCTGGTTTAACAGGGGTCCAATGTTGCCCTTGCTTTTCCTCTGGCTCGTCACATATCTGAAAAAGGACTTTTTATTGTCCTTGATAGTTGTAGCTAGTTACAGTTCCATCATGTCAGAACCCAGTAGTTGTATGCCTATGGCACAGTGGAAAATTCCATTGGTTTGATACATGTGCCACAGTGGAATCTCCCACCACAGTGGAATCTCCCGCCATAGTGGAAAATCCCACTGTCAATCATTCTGCTGTCAATATATGCCACAGTAGTGGAAAAGTACAGCTTAGAAAAAAGTTCCCGCCAACTTTATGCAAACACGCACACCACCATTGGCTGGTTCTAAATTATTCATATTTGGTGACTCGCGATTGGCTTGTTAGTCATATAAAGGTTAAAGCAGTTTCCACCCAAGTTGGAGAACTCTGCATATTTCTCCAGGTTGGAGAACTCTGCACATCTTGGAGTAAATCTGGCGGACTGATCACCCACCAGTGACTCCCCGTCGATGACCTACCGACGTATCCCCACTCTGCATGCTCGTTAAGCCATTCACGGACATCTCATTTCGTTCTCAGAAAGCTTTCATCTTGTTCAGTTTGCAACTGTAATCTAAGTCAGTTCTTCTTCCTGCGCTGTGTACACCGATGGCGTAAGTAAATAATCTCTTTGTTCAACCAATACGCTTCAGTGCCTAATTCCGCTCCATCAGTCAAAAGTACCCGCCTGCCGTTTTGGGCTACTGGCCACAGCCCGGCCTACCACTCGACCACCACACATCACAGCCTTGGCTTTCCTGGTTTGCTCCCTGCAGGACTGAACCAATGCAGAATATTCCTCCTTGGAGGTGGATCCAACCCTTCACCCTTTGTAGGCCTTTCTTTTTAGCCACAGGAGATCCACTAGTTCCTTGGAGAGCCAAGGGGGCTGCTGTGCCCTTTTGCTGCCTTTCCTCCAAGACAGAATAGCCTGAGCTTGTGCATCAAGGATCACTCCCTTGAGGAGCAACCACTCTTCCTGAACTCCCCTCCCCTTGGAGTCATGGTCCCTTAGGGCTTCACCAACAAGCCTCCTGAGCTTGTCAAAGTCAGCTTTCCTAAAGTCAAGGACTTCTGTATTTCTGACTGACTTTATGGTGGATGGTGAAGGTGATCAGCTCGTGGTTGCTGTCACCCAGCTTCCCTTCAATCATTAGGTCACTGATTAGGTTGTCCCGAGTTGCCAATACCAGGTCAAGCAGCGCTTTACCTCTCGTTGGCCTGTAGACTTCTTGAGTCAGATAGAGGTCATGCATGCACAAGAGGAAGCTTTGTGACTGCTTGGATTTAGCCAAACTCTCTTCCCACAAGATGTATGGGTAGTTGAAGTCTCCCATGACAACCATGGACCGGGAGCATGCGACTTCAGCCAATTCTCTGGCAAACTCCTGGTCAAGCTTTTGACTTTGGGTGGGAGGTCTGTACTAGACTCCCACTATTGTGTCCCCTGTGCCTTGTTCCCCATGGATTTTAACCCAGAGGGTCTCCAGTCATCCATCCTGGTCACCATTATCGGCTTGCAAGGACGCATAGCTCTCCTTGACATAGAGAGCTACACTACTGCCCCTTTTGTCTATTCGATCTCTCCTGTACAGGGTATAGCCATCTATACCTGTGGTCCAGTCATGGATGGAGTCCCAGCAGGTCTCTGTTATCCCTATAAAGTTGTAATTATTTGTGTTAACTTGTTCTCCTGCTTATTCCCCAACTTGTCCTCCTGCTTATTCCCCAAGCTCCTGGCATTTGTGTACAGGCAGGCAAGTGTCCCCTTGGAGGACACTGATCTAGATCTCTCCCTGTTCACCTTCCATATAAAATAAATAGTAAAAGAAACATGAGTTCCACAAAGTATCTTGACACATCTACATGAGATGTTTAATGCACAGTAGGCGAACTGAGCGTGCATTACAGCACCACGGCAAAAACTGTGCTATTATGCCAACTGCGCATTTACAGTCATGAAAAAAAGGGTGCGATCATGGTAATGAACAGGAGGGCAGTCTATTGCATATTAATTTAGTACTTCTATCTGCACATTAATGAACATGTAGATGCACCCTCTGTCTCTCTTTCATTTTGGACTCTATATTCTCTTGGGGATAAGATTTTATGAGGTGATTGAAAATAAATGTATTTTAATGGGAAGTGACAGTTACAGTGAAAAGGTTTTCTTAAGGTGGAGGTGGAAACCTTTATAAATGGCTATAGGCTTGAGTTATTGAGCAGTTGTATGTTATAACAGCCTATACCAAGTGACTACCCATTCATTAAAATATCAGTTAATCAAGTATTAATAATGATAAATGAATGGAATCTTCTTATACATTTAAACATAAAAAGGAAACACATTCAAGGCACTTCTTTGTCCCCAAACTATGTTCTACCCTGCCTAACTTTCTATACTTTTAATTAGTCCCAACTTGCTAAGAGCAGTAAATTCAATACACACAAATACAAAGCAACATATAAACAAAATCCTGCTTAGAGAAGTGCCAAAATAAATTCACATCTATATTCCCCATTGTTTCATTTATCCCCATCCAGTCCTTCCCAGCCAGAATTCTTACAGCATGCCCTGAAGGTCATTAAATATTTGTTGTAGCAGATAAAGGAGGAGAGAACTGGTTTAATTCATGAAGCCTGGAGGTGGTCAGTCCAGGCACTGGTGACAATCCTATTTGATTAATTATTAATAACCTCTCAGAATTGTTCCAACATTTTGAGAGGAGGTATTTTACTTAATATACTACTCAGTTTTGAATTGATTGAAACTCAGTTTCCTAGTCACTCTGACTTCAAAGAATTGCTAAAAATCCATGCAACACTAATAACATAGTATGTTTTTTAGAGATCTTCCATAATAAGCATTTCTGTACTACACCATAGTATCATAAGTTTTCGCTACCTCCATCTTGCTTTTACATAATAATTTCATATCTTAACTAGTGCCAGTTTTATATTATTGCCAGCATTTACAAAGCTGTATTCCTTCCTGGAATAAGCTACTTAGTTCAGATTCAGGCACCATGGTATCATGGTATCATGGCTACATTTGCAGTCTGCTTCCGTATCATAATCATCTCTGCTTCTATAAAAACAATGACAACACTGACTAATCATCATACTGCTGCAATGGAAGTAAGACAAAATTTAAAATACCAAGTTGTTATAGATATCTTCTGGGAGGTACAAGTTTCCTCATACGGAGGAGGGATTTAAACAAATTGACTGCTGAGTATAAGATGGTGGTAGCACTTCCTTACTCGTTTTGTTAATCCAGGCAGGAAAAAGTGAAACTATTTAGCAAATAGAAGCCAATTCAAATTCATGAATAGTTTTGAACAAACAAAAAACATATTTTTCAGAGAATACACTGTTTCTTCATCAGCATCACTGGCATCAAAATGGCAGTCTTAGCCAAGGTTTAGGCAACCTGAACAAAGATTAATTGAATGTTATTGGGTGTGGATCAGACCTAAGTGAATTCACACAAACTATTTAATGCTACTGGCTAAACTTCTCACAAGTACTAATTTATACATTCATGGAAGTCATAACTGGTAAAGCTATTACATGTATACTTATACATATATATACATAAGTATACATGTAATAACTCTACCAATTATGACTTCCATGAATGTATAAATTAGTACTTGTGAGAAGTTTAGCCAGTAGCATTGAATAGTTTGTGTGAATTCATTTAGGTCTGATCTACACCCAATATATATATAAATAAATATATCCATTTCTATATCCATTTCTATATCCATATTCACAAAGAGTTACATTTTTATACATTGTAGAACTAAATGATAAATTAAAGAGTTAAATAAATTACTTTTTTGGTCATCTTTGGCTGTCTTGTTGGCCCTGTTACTGATGCACTGCTAAGATTTATTTTAACATTCCTAATCTCTGAACACCTTCAAAATGCTACTATTTCTTAAAACCAATCTGCCGCGGAAATTGTTTCCTCTTTCTTCTCATAAATTTGGCATTTTTCTCTCAAAAGCAAATGGGCTCGAGGCCCAGGCTGTGCAAGAGTCAGTCCTATATTAGTAGAAAGTTTTTATATATAAACATGCTGTTATTTAAAAGTCTATTTTCCCATGTTCCTTCAGGGCCAGAAATGGGAGCAACATAGCCTTTCAAATGAAACATTCTGATTTCCCAAAAAGATATACAGCTCTTGCTTCTAGTTCTGAATAGGTCAAGGAAAACATATGGTAAAATGATTTTGTCTTTATGTAAGAAATGTAAGTCATTATTAGACTTGATCATAAAATTGCAAGTTTTTGAGAAGATAAATAAAAAATAAACCTCTCTATCCAAAAACATATTTTTCAGTTTAACAGCTATATATTTTGATTCTGAAATTCCACCATGATGCTGCAAGATATTTATCAGTCAGGTGCCTCTTGATTCTCTTCTGAAGACTAATTTTCACAGCCTGATTTTATTTCCCATCATGCACAATCAACTTCCCTTTTCTTGAAGGAACACAATATCTGATGGCTGTCATAGTGCAGTACTTCATCATGAGAGAGACAATCTTACTGGGGAATACAGCCTGTAATGTTGAAAGAGACTCATTAAACAACAAACTCCATAAAACCATGAACAGCATTTCAGATTCAAAATATTTCAACTTTTGGTCAGAATATTTTGGTTTTCTAAAGATCTATTTTAGATAAAAATTAATCTGCAGAAAAAATATTTTGTAAAAGTTTCATTTAGTCAAACTCTAATTTTTCCTGAGAATAGTTTCAGTAAAACAAACACAAAGGGTCAGTCTCCACTGTTATTCTTTCCCCACATTGTTAATAGAAACTTCAGCATTGTTAGGCTAACCCTTTGTGTCTGATAGTTTTTGTTGCTTGAATGTTATACCTCACAATCAGACCCCTTTTCCACATAATGACCATTTTGCATTTTTATAGATATCAGATACTAAAGAAATAGTAAATACACTGATAATAATTAATGCCTCATTAGTAAAATAACATTCAAGATATTAAAAAAGGTAATGCCACAGCAACATTAATATGACTGTCTTACACATATCCAGCATTATCTGTTTTGTTTGTGTTGGTAAGTACCACCTCTTAAAGAATGAGAGAAAAAGAAACTGGAAAGCTACATAAAAAGAGCCATGTATTTATTTGCTGAAAGGGGAATGTCATCTACATCCAGCCAAAAGATCCACCGTAGGCCTGCAGCTGCTTCTCCAAATAGATTTAATACGATGGCTATGAGATATACATCCTGGGAAAGGATTTCATACAATGATAAATCAAAATTAGGGGAGTTCAGCCATGGCCATGTCCCTGAGAAAAAAACAGGAAATTCTTGCCTCTTAGAGTACCAGGAATCAGAGAGTATGAGATCATTTACTTAATCCTGACATCTCCAGAACTGGCTGTGGCTATGCTATGTATGCAGGCTAGTTACGTCTTTCTTTTGTTTTTCCATGAATAAATGAATTTGCTATGGACAACAGTTGCTTCTGGCTTACGACAGTGAATGTGTATTTCTGTTTATGCTGCTATTAGAGAGGTAAAAACTGCAGGGTAGTTGGCTTAATGCTGCCATAGAAAACAAACAGTCTGATGATTTTTTTTTCTCTTTTTCCAGCTTAGCTATACTACTTTACATTACATTAACATAGCTTTCCCTGTTTAATATCCTTGCAGAGGAGACTGAATGAAAGGAAGGAAAAATTGGCCATACTTGGCAATATTAGCATTTAAGTAGTCCCAATAGACTTTTAAATTTTCACCTTGTTAAAAAATAGGGTGCCAAGGGGAAGGAAGGGGGGCATGCACATACCTCAGTGAGGTATGAATGGGATAGAAAGGAGCCATTTTTGCCTTTGCAGTTCAATATGGTGAAGAATGTGCTTTAACTGTGTCCCTGTTCAGTACAGTACTTAAGAATACTTAAAACTTATTGAAGTCAATGTAATTTAAGTCTGTTTAAGTGCCTGGACTGGGATGAATGGCTGAACTCTACCATTGCTATAGCTGGACTGGAAACAAGTCTTGAGCGATGCTGATCAACAGGATGGAGCTACTGTCATTTATATTTTGATAGCTGTATTTTGCCTTAGAGTTTTAAAAGATAAATGCATTTTATATAAATAAATGAAACTCTACAACTACATTAGATCCGTAAATTGCATTTAACATATACTTTTTTCCATACTTTTGCTTTGAATTGTCCATAGTCAACTGTATTACTTTTTTGTAATTGTTTGGAAATGTTTATACCCGCTCCCATTAAAAATCCAGCAACACCTGTTGTGCTGGCATGACAGTGATAACTGTCTACAGTCACTGTTTTAGAGGTTCAGAACCACAGAAAACTAGGTGATTTCTAGTAAGATGCCCAAAAACAAGTGTAGGACCCTAAACCTGTAGAAAAGTATGATTTGGGGGCTTTTCTGTCTTAGGTAAACACTCAACATCTTTCAGCCAGCCCGGTAAATTGATTAAAATGTGTGCCATTATCTTTCAGCTCCAAAAAGATTTCCAAGTGCCAACAGATCCACCTGACATGGGTAAAGTCTCACACTTCAGGTAAAGCTTGCCATACTGTCAGGCTATCAGTATGTCAAAATGTACGTCAGGGATCACTCCTCCACTCCCATTCTCCATTCATTTAATCCATATGGTTGCTATTTGAAACGTTAAGGTGGCTTAAAGTTATACACCACTCTTTTCATACTGTTATCTGTCTCCTCTAGAATTATCTTGTCTGTTTACAAGATTAACCTGCATGTAATACTCTTGCTATAGGAGGGAATAGACAAATGAGGGGCCATCTGGCACATATCTTTCCATTCCAAACTGACAGAGAGCTCAGTTAAATACTTAGCAGTTAATACTACTTCTAACCCTGAGATATGGTTCAAAGCCAAGTTTCATGCACACATTTTACTCTTTCAGAAACACTTACCTCTTGGAAGCCACTTTTCTTTAGCTGGAGTGACTAAATAAACACAGTCTGTATGATGTGGATTCCCAGACTAAATCATCTCTTTTTGGATGCTTCAGATACTCAATCAATCCAATTTTTTAAAAAGAAAATAAACATGATAGTACAGACATTGTCTGAGCAGGGAAGAGAGTTCATATTAAACTAAAAACTCTAGAAAAGTTGATGCTGGAGGAGGGTATGTTGCTATTCAATCTGTATTTATGTTACTTGGCAATTCATCTGAAAACAGTGGTTATCTGGAGACTCCCCTCTCTACACCATCACTGGCAGGAAATGGGCAGAAGAGAAATGAGAACAAAAAATGCTTGCTATTATTATAGAAAAGGGAGATGCAGAAAGGAGAGGGTGTTCTAATCACATTTCACACCATAAATGGAGATGGGTTTGACTTCTCAGTTTAATTTTCTTTTGGACTCTCATTGATTTGACAGAATGGATTCTTGCACCGATTCTTACCTGGAGATCTAGGGAGATAAAATAATACATATTTTTAAAGAAAATAAACATGATAGCGCAGGCTACTTGCCACATCCACACATGCAAACACATGCAGTTTGTGGCACCACAAACTGCACATATAGAATGTGAAAACATGTGCTGCTTATTTGCAGCATAAGGGCAACATTTGCTACAGGGGTTTCCCTGTAGCAAAAAAAATCCTGAGAAAAAAAACAATGTAAAGCATGCCAAAATAGCATTTGCCAGACAAAATACAGAGGCAGGAGAGCCCTGTCTCCATATGCTGCTCCCTGGCTGCCTGTGGCACAGGGTGTCTCAGCACAAGGGCAGCCTGCCTGCTAGCAGCACATGAAGCCCCACTGAAGCAGCATGCCGGAAGCCAGGAGGAGCTGGGCACAGGCAGTTTACCTCATGGGTGACTGGTGCCTCCTGATACTGGGGGGCACCAGTGGCTGACCGGGGAGGGTCCCCCAGTGGCTGATAGCCAACTAGGAGCTGGAGGGGGTCCCACAGTGGCTGGACACCTCTGCTGGCAGACGTGCCGGTGGCAAACCCGGAAGTGCTGCCAGTGTTTCCCTCGACACCCCCACAATCTCAGGGCGGGGGCACCAGCTGTTGCGCCCCCACTCCCCAGCCAGGGAGGGCCAATTTCAGGGGGGGCACATGCCCCCCTATGCATCGCCTATAGTTTACCCATGGCAGTACAAAGTATCCCACAACAAAATACATGTGGAAGGGCATTTGCTGCAATTTGTGACGCTATTATTTGTGCCACTTCAAGCACACATCCCTGCTTATCTGGACAGGGACATTATGGACAACTATTTGTACATAACTTTTTAAAAACCTCTCAGGTTTTATCCTCTAACCATCACTTTAGGTTTTGAGTGCCTGCTAGATATGAGGAATACATTAAATCTTCTGCAATTTCCTTTCCATTTTTTTTTTAAATTTTAGCCTTTGCAATTTATTAATGGTCAAACTCTTTCTTATTAAAACCCCCCCCCCAACTGATGAACTGATAGTATTATAGCCATACAACACATCCCCCTACATGACCAGTGTGCTGTGCACATTCCGCTTTCGTCATTCTTCCATGAGATTTACCGGGGACTCCAGTGTTGTGTCCTAGGAATGTTAGAACTCAAATCTTTTTATTCTTGTGTAGGTATGGTAGCGTTTTAATTCTAACTTTTTTGTGACTCTTGAGAAACCAGGCATTCCATTTCCAAAGAATTTGAATAAATGCTGGAAAGGATGTGAGAAAAAAAAAATATTTTATTTGAAGATGCCCAGTATTATTATGGCTTTAGAAATAAATTGTCTCAAAAAAATAGAATGCGTAACAGATCTTCAGACATCCTTACCTGAAGCAACACATATCCTGGAAGGCATTTCAAAGGCCTATTTCACTGACATGATAAAACTTAAGTGGTTCCTTTGCTCTTGTCTGGTATGATGGATGCTATATAACTTTGGAAGTTCAAAAATCCGTATGCTGTCATGGTATGGCTTACAAAGACCTACACAAAGAATAGAATCATAGTTTCATAGTTGGTAGGGTCAGAAGTCTAACCCCCTGCCATGGGCAGGAAAGGATGCTGGGGTCAAACGACCCCGGCTAGGTGATTGTCTAGCCTCCTTTTGAAGATCCCCAGGGTAGGGGCGAGCACCACTTCCCTAGGAAGTTGGTTCCAGATCCTAGCCGCCCTGACTGTGAAGTAGTGCCTCCTGATGTCTAGCCTGAGCCTAATTTCAGTCAGCTTATGGCCGTTATTCCTTGTAAATCCTGGTAGTGCTCAGGGGAACACGGACTCTCCCATTGCCTGCTGGTCCCCCTTGGCAAGTTTGTAGGTGGCCACCAGATCTCTTCTCAGGCTTCTCTTGTGGAGGCTGAACAGGTTCATGTCCCGCAGCCTCTCCTCATAAGGACTACCCTGCTGCCCTCGATCATGTGAGTGGCCCTTCTTTGGACCCTCTCTATGCTATCCACATCCCTCCTGAAGTGCAGCACCCAGAACCGGATGCAGTACTCCAACTGCCACCAGACCAATGTCGCATAAAGGGGAAGAATCACCTCCTTGGACCTGCTTGTGGTGCAGCTATGGATGCATGATAAGGTGTGGTTAGCCTTCCTGACCACATCCCCACATTGGTGGCCCATGTTCATCTTGGAATCAATAGTGACTCTCCAGTGGAAACAGGGTGAGATCACTAAAGATGAATATACCTCCTCTGCTCGTGCTTGTAGGGAGGCAGTTAGGCGGGCCAAAGCTACCATGGAGCTGAGGATGGCAACCGAAGTAAAAGACAACAAGAAATTGTTTTTTAGATATATTGGGAGTAAAAGGAAGGCCCAGGGAGGAATAGGACCGCTGCTAAATGGGCAGAAACAATTGGTGACAGATAGAGGGGACAAGGCTGAACTCCTCAACGAGTTCTTTGCCTCAGTGTTCCTAATTGAGGGGCACGACAAGTCTCTCACTGGGGTTGTAGAGAGGCAGCAGCAAGGCGCGAGACTTCCATACGTAGATCCTGAGGTGGTGCAGAGTCATTTGGAAGAACTGGATGCCTTTAAATCGGCAGGCCCGGATGGGCTCCATCCGAGGGTGCTGAAGGCACTGGCCGACATCATTGCAGAGCCACTGGCGGGAATATTCGAACGCTCATGCTGGGTGGCACAGAGGTGGAAAGGGATCTTGGAGTCCTAGTGGACTCCAAGATGAACATGAGCCGGCAGTGTGACGAAGCCATCAGAAAAGCCAATGGCACTTTATCGTGCATCAGCAGATGCATGACGAACAGGTCCAGGGAGGTGATACTTCCCCTCTATAGGGCGTTGGTCAGACCGCAGTTGGAGTACTGCGTGCAATTCTGGGCGCCACACCTCAAGAAGGATGCGGATAACCTGGAGAGGGTCCAGAGAAGGGCAACTCGTATGGTCAAGGGCCTGCAGACCAAGCCCTACGAGGAGAGACTAGAGAAACTGGACCTTTTCAGCCTCCGCAAGAGAAGGTTGAGAGGCGACCTTGTGGCTGCCTATAAGTTCATCACGGGGGCACAGAAGGGAATTGGTGAGGATTTATTCACCAAGGCACCCCCGGGGGTTACAAGAAGCAATGGCCACAAGCTAGCAGAGATCAGATTTAGACTGGACATTAGGAAGAACTTCTTCACAGTTCGAGTGGCCAAGGTCTGGAACGGGCTCCCAAGGGAGGTTGTGCTCTCCCCTACCCTGGGGGTCTTCAAGAGGAGGTTAGATAGACATCTAGCTGGGGTCATCTAGACCCAGCACTCTTTCCTGCTTATGCAGCGGGTCGGACTCGATGATCTATTGAGGTCCCTTCCGACCCTAACATCTATGAATCTATGAATCAGCTGAGAGTTCTCCTGACTCCTATGAGTTTTCAAAGATAATGGCCAGGGGCTCTGCAATGACATTGGACAACTCCCTCAGCACCCTTGGAAGCATCAAAATCAGCCCCATGGATTTGTGTATGTCCAGTTTTTCTAAATAGTCCCTAACCTGTTCTTTCACCACTGTTAGCTGCTCACCTCCTCCCTAAACTGTGCTGCCAGATGCAGCAATCTGGGAGCTGACCTTGCTTGTGAAGACCAAGGTAAAAAAGACACTGACTACTTTAGCTTTAAGCCTCTTTAAGGACTTGGATCCTTGCAGAATTGAACAATACCAGAGCAGACCGTTAGCATACTAAAATATATTATGAAATAAGAGAAATCACTGGACTCTCAGCAAGAAGTAACCTTGACAGGCCATGTAGTTTATCTGTGGTCTTCCTCACACACTTCTCTCATAGATTCATAGATGTAGGGTCAGAAGGGACCTGAGCAAATCATCAAGTCAGATCCCCTGCCCCGGGCAGGAATGAATACTGGGCTTATATGAAACCTGGTAAGTTTCAGCTCATATTTTAAGCTCCTGCTGCCAGGCCCTTCTCCCCTGGGAGGCAGAGGGTAGACCACAGTCTCCCTGCAGGACAAGGGAGGACTTGGGGACCTCCCTTACTGTCCAGCCCAGGGCTTGGACCAAGGTGGTGAAGGGCCCCAAGGCCCACCACACCAAGGACCCTGCCCCGCTGGAGCTTTATAACAGGTGTGAACGTTTTGCAGCCCTAGCAGAGCCTGCCCAGTTGCCAGCTCCCACAGGCAACTCAGATGACATTATAGCTACCACCCCCGCTCTCCCTAAGACCAAACGCAAAGTGTTTGTCATGGGAGACTCCATCCTGAGGGGGACTGAGGGGGAATTTGCCACCCCAACCCCTTAGCCTGGGAAGTTTGCTGTTTCCTGGTAGCCCACATCCGAGACATTGCAGAGAAGATCCCTAGGCTCCTCCAGCTCACTGACCACTATTCCATGCTCCTCATCCATGTGGGCACCAATGACACAGCTCGGAGCGCTTCCAACAGGGTCATGAGGTGCTACAGGAATTTGGGTGCAGGGCTAAAGAGTCTGGGGGCACAGGTGGTGTTTTTTTTCGATCCTCCCAGTCTTGGGCTATGGGCTGAGGAGGGAGAGGAAGATCCAGGTAGTCAACCAAAGACTGCGGTGCTGGTGTCATCAGGAAGGCTTTGGCTTCCATGGCCACAGTTCACTCTTTGGAGAGAGAGGCAGCGAGCTGCTGGGAAGGGATGGCCTCCACCTCTCTCCATTGGGGAGGAGGCTCTTCTCAGCCAGACTGGCTGACCTGCTCCCCTGGGCTTTAAACTAAGCCTGCCGGGGGATGGGTGGACTACTGCCACTGCTGGCCCACTGAGCAGCCCTTGCAAAGCCATCAGGCCAAGGCACATAAGGGATCCCACCCCAGCCCCAGCCCTAGAACAAAATGTAGGCAGGGTAAGGGCCCACAAGGGAGCACTTGTGTGTCTATACACAAATGCCAGGAGCCTGGGGAATAAACAGGAGGAACTTGTTCTCCTGCTAAATGCAAATAACTATGATGTCATTGGGATAACGGAGACCTGGTGGGACTCCACCCATGACTGGACCATGGGTATAGATGGCTATACCCTGTACAGGAGGGATTGAGTAGACAAAAGGGGCGGGGGCGTAGCTGTCTATATCAAGGAAAGCTACGTGCCCCTGCAAGCCGACATTGACACCCATGGTGGATGACTTGAGACCCTCTGGGTTAATATCGGTGGGGAACATGGCACAGGGGATACTATGGTGGGGGTCTACTACAGACCCCCTACCCAGGGTCAAGGCCTTGACAAGGAGTTCAACAGAGAATTGGCTGAGGCCACACGCTCCTGGTGTATGGTTGTCATGGGAGACTTTAACTACCCACACATCTCGTGGGAGGAGCACTCAGACAAATCCGAGCGGTTGCAAAGCTTTCTTTCATGTGTGGATGACCTCTATCTGACGCAGGAAGTCTACAGGCCAACGAGAGGTAAAGCGCTGCTTGACCTCATACTGGCGGCCGGGGATGAGGAAATCAGTGACCTACCAATCGAAGGGAAGTTGGGTGACGGAGACCATGAGCTGATCACCTTCACCATCTGCCATAAAGCTGGCAAGTCAGTCAGTAATACAGAAGTCCTCGACTTCAGGAAAGCTGACTTTGACAAGCTAAGGGGGCTTGTCAGAGAGTCCCTAAAAAGCCACAACCCAATGGAGAGGGGAGTTCAGGAAGAGTGGTTGCTCCTCAAGGGAGCAATCCTGGATACACATGTAAAGTCCATCCCATCTCAGAGGAAAGGTAGCAAAAGGGCACAGCAGCCCCCTTGGCTCTCCAGGGAACTGGCAGACCTCCTGCATCTTAAAAGGAAGACCTACAAAAGATGGAGGACTGGAACCACCACCAAGGAGGAATACTCTGCTCTGATCTGGACCTGTAGAGAGCAAACTAGGAAAGCCAAGGCTGCAATGGAACTCCAGCTAGCTACAAATATCAAAGACAATAAGAAGTCCTTTTTAGATATATGGGGAGCCAGAGGAAAAGCAAGGACAATGTTGGACCCCTGCTAAATCAGATGGGGCTATTGACAACCGATGCCCAGGAAAAAGCGAACTTGCTAAATGGGTATTTTGCGTCAGTTTTTCACCAGTCCCATGGGACAGGCCTGCCCACTATGGGTCAGAGAGACCCAAGTGAGGGAGATTCCTTGCCCTCCATCGAATCTGACCTTGACAGGCTGGATACCTTCAAGTCAACTGGCCCTGATGGGTTACAGCCAAAGGGTACTCAGGGAGCTGGCAAGCATCATAGCTCAGACCCTGGCACAAATCTTTGAGAGGTCCTGGTGCTCTGGTGAAGTGCCCAATGATCAGAAGGGGGCCAATGCCATGCCTATCTTCAAGAAAGGGAGGAAAGTAGATCCGGCAAACTACAGGTCCATCAGCCTGACCTCTATCCTGGGGAAGGTGTTGGAAAAGATTATCAAAGAGACCATCATTAACTGACTAGCTGAAGGCAATATCCTGAGGAATACCCAGAATGGGTTTGTTGGGGGTAGGTCTTACTTGACCAATCTCATTTCCTTTTATGACCAGGTGACTTATCACCTGGACCAGGAGGAAGAGATTGACGTTGTATATCTTGACTTTAAAAAAGCCTTCGATCTGGTATCCCACAATCACCTCTTGGCTAAACTGGCTAACTGCGGCCTCAACCTCACCACGATCTGCTGGCTGGGGAATTGGCTCTGCAGCAGGACCCAGAGGGTGGTGGTGGTTGATTGGAGCCAATCGTCTTGGTGCGCTGTGACCAGTGGGGTCTCTCAAGGCTCTGTCCTGGGGCCTATACTATTTAACATCTTCATCAATGTTGTGGACATTAGTGTCAGAAGCAGACTGGCCAAGTTTGCCGATGACACCAAACTCTGGAGTAAAGCATCCACACCTGAGGACAGGAGGGTGATCCAGGCAGATCTTGACAGGCTCATGAAATGGGCAGATGAGAACCTGATGGTGTTCAATACCGAAAAATGCAAGGTTTTCCACCTTGGGAGGAAAAACCTGCAGCATCCTTATAGGCTTGGCACAGTGCTATGCTGGTTAGCACTACAGGTGAAAGGGACTTGGGGGTCATGATTGACCACAAGATGAACATGAGCCTTCAATGTGATGCTGCGCCAGTAAAGCAAGAAAAACGTTGGCTTGCATCCATAGATGTTTCTCAAGCAAATTCAGTTTAGTTTAACTGGGTGCATCTACATGAGATGCTAAGGCATACTAACAACAAGATACTGTACCATAGCTCATTGCTACTGTGCAGTAGCATCTAAAATAGCAAGTGGTAAATGACTACACTAACAACTGCACAGTTGGCCGCTTGCATAGATGTGACAACAAAGGAGTGAAAAAGGAGCCAAAGGGCAGAAGCAGAAGATCCTTATCTCCCAGCCCCCACTTCACTATCTTGATTGGGGAGCAAGGGGCTGGGAGACCCTTATCACCCAGTGCCAGCTCCAAAACAGTGGGGCTGGCACTGGAAGATCCTAATATCCCAGCCCAAGCTCTGCAGTAGCGGGACTGAGGTTGGGAGACCCTCATCTCTCAGGACCAGCTCCACACTGGTGGGACTGGCACTGAGAGATCTTTATCTCCTAGCCAGAGCTCTGCAGTCATGAGGCTAAGGCTTGGAGGCCATTATCTCCCAGCACCAGCTCTGCAGTTCATGGGGCCAGTGCTGGGAGAGAAGGATCTTCCAGTGCCGGCCCTGTGACCATGGAGATGGCACCAGGAAATAAGGGTTTCCCAGCCGGAGCCCCACAGCTGCAGACTTTGAGCTGGGAGCTGGTTGGTGGTGGAGACTGGGGACCCTGTTCCCTGCCCAGCTCCATACTCATGGAACTGGGTGGGGAACAGGCTGGGGAGCTTGTTCCCTGCTCAGTACTGTAAGTGTGGAGCTGAGCAGGGAATGGGATCCCCAGCCTCCACTCTTCAATCTCAGAGTGGGGGCTGGGAACTGTCCTGGTAAGGAGTAGGTCCCAGCCCCATGCCCTGCTCCGTGATTGAGGCACAGGGCTTAGAAAGAGCTGCAGGGGTGGGGTAGGTCCCTAAATGAGCATGAAGAGTCTGAACTGTCAGGATGGTTGCTAGTTTTTCTGTGGCCTTTGTATCCCTTTGTAAAGCTTTTGTTTGTTTGTTTGTTTTTTGATTATGACATGTAAAGGAATAGCACCACACACTCAACTGAGGCAAGTAAGTAAATCAGGGAAGAGATGAGAATAAACTTTAGTAGTTCTTGGCTTTACTTATTATGTTCACTTCAGTAGGCCTCACTGCCTGCCTTTTATGTACATGCTATACATCATTCTTTAAAGTAACCAGAAAATAGTAAAGCAACCTCCTTTAAAGTAAGCAGAAAATAAACCAGCTTTAAAGTAGGCAGAAAATACTTCCAAAGCTAACATTTGGATCTGAATATTTTAACCAATGGAAATCTTTGGTTGTGTTGATGCAAGACTAAATTTTGAGTCACAGCACTGGAAACACATAATAGCTTGATGGAATCTGATGATATTACTATAGATTTATACCATTTTATAAGTGAGCAGCTTTCTGTCAATTATTTTTAATTTGATTCTTTGAAAATTTGATCCTTGGTGACTTCTTTTTCATAAACTGATAAAGAGCTAAGAGTTCTGCTCTAGTTTCTATTGCTGTTTGATTGGGACTGGATATGTCCGCTGCTGGGTTTTTTTTTCATATTATGATGCTGTTTGGCCAAGACATTCGTTTTTACTGACTGGAGTGAAAATTGTAATGACAATCACAGATTTGTGGTTATTGTATTTTCTGTTTCAAACCCATACTCACATTATCAGTTCAGGATCTAGGTTTTGTCTTACAGTTAGCCACATTAAGATTATCTGATTTTAGTTTCATAGTGGCACAAATATTTTCTGAGAACAGTGAAGAGATGGCATATATGTTTCTAAAAATAGCTTAGAAAAAGGCAGAAACATGTTAACAGGTCATAATTACTCACAGTCAGTGCTCTCAGTCTCTGGGGAAAATAAGAGTCTTGAATTTCTTTTAGTGATCTTCATGCTCAATTGAGAACAAATATTGACAAGCACCAGGTTATAGCATGCTTATTTGACAGAGCCCTGACTAGACATCAGGACAGAGCCTCAGAAACTTAAATGCATTTTAGTAGGGGTGCACTAATAGAGATTTTTTGGGCTGATACTGATAGTCGATTTTTAAGGAGGCATATTGGCTGATACTGATACGATTTCCAATACACAGCCAGGCAGTGTCAGGCTGGTAAGTCTGTTGTGGTGGAAGGGAAGGGGAAAGCGAAGAGGTGTTGGGGGCGGGGGCAGATAGAGGCACATCTATAAGGTCCAGGAAGAGCAGTTCTGTGAGGCCTGGGTGGAGGAGGCATGGTGGGCAGAGGTTTACTGCCATGGGAGCACTACCTGAGGGGGCAGCAACAGTAACAGTGGTGTCCCCCACAACCCTGAAGCCCCAGGCAAGCTGCATACCTGTCCCTGGGGGCCAGGACACTGGATGCAAGAGGCACTGGCTTACCACTTCTTCCTGAACTCCCCACTGTAGCCCATCAGATCAGCTGCCTACAGACCCTACTGTACCATGATCACTGCAGACACATCTCAGAAGAACAAGTTTTTATTCCCCTTAAATCAAACACACCACCTCCTTCCCATCCCTACCCAACAAAAAGAGCCCAATTTTCCCCTTCCCCCACAATAACAGATCTTCTCCACCACCCACCAAAAATAAAACAGCATCTTCCCTATGCAAACTATTTACAATGTGGTTTATGCACAACCATCCTGGGGTGGGGGGTCATGGGGTGGGGGCGCCTAGGAAGCAGAGCCTGGGGACAGATGGCTAGCACTCTGGCCTCTGGCTGTTGCCTTGTGGATAAGAATGCCATGGTGAGTCTGATCGGTGGAGGGGTCTCCCAGAGGCAATGGTAGCTGGGATCCCCCAGAATGGGCAGCTCCCCCTTTGGCAGCTGGTGCTGAGGGCCAGAAGGGCTGGCGTGTGGTCCACACCCTTACCCACATGCATTCAGGGTAAGCAGCAGACCTGAGCCCAGGTGGGGGGGCTGGATGGTGGAGGAACCAGGGCAGGGGCCAGAGCAAGGGCTCCTGGCTAATGGAAGCAGTGCTGCACCTCCTCCCAAGCCTGGGGAGCATGGCTGCTGCTGGGTAGCAGGTGGCTGCCAGTGGGCAGGCAGGGCTATGGTCAGGAGACAGTCAGTGGGTGACACAGAGACCACCAGGGCCAGAACAGTGTTCAGCACCTGGTAGTTGTCGTCTTTGACCTGCGCTGCCCTGGCCAGGACTGTGGTCTGCTCCCACAGGGCCTCCACCTGCTCACACTCTGGGTCCAGGAGCTATGCCCAGAACTCCCAGTCTTTCCAGTCCCATGCATCCTTATGGTCCACATCCTCTGCCTGTCCTGGGGAATGTGTGAGGACCTGAGGGGTGTTGATCATACTGAGGGGTGCCTGACCCATTAGTCCCTGCTTCTGCTGATCAGCATGGTGCCATGGGTGCACCTGTACAGTTAGGATGGGACCTTGAGCTTCAATGACACGTTAGGCAAGCCTAGGCTGACCTGCAACCTCTGCTGCTGCCTGGAGGGCTACCTGTGGCTGAGCTACATGTCCCTGCCTGCCCCACCACCGCCTCCTCCACAGCTGAGGAGGACATCACAGCCTGTATCAATGAATTCTTTAGTGTATGAGAGGCCCTGTGGGGACACAAGCTGCTCAATTATGTTTTGCACTGTCTCCTGCCCCCCTGCATGCTGTGGAGGGGGGGGACCCAGAGGCCAGGGGGTACGGGTGGGCCAGGCGGGGAGGGGGCAGGAGCAGGGCAGAGGCCATGGGTGGGACCCAGGCCCAGGCCCAGGGCAGGGGCAGTGTCAGGGACCAGGGCTGGGGTGGGAGGGCTCTGCGACCATGTGGCTGGGGCCTGCGTGGCCGGTGGCTCCACTTGGTCCTGGCTGGTGGCGACAGCATGCAGTTCTGAGCAGTGTCTTCAGATGGCTGGGCTCAGTGTATGGGTGCCCATCCAGGCCTCTCTGCCCAGGGAGGAGCTGGTGGCTGGTGGTGACATGGCTGGCTCTGCCTCATGGCTAGGGCTGAGCCTGCAGAGCTGTAGGGGCAGGCGCTGGCCCATGTTCCCTTACCTGCTGGTGGAGGCTGTATGCAGGGAGTTCAGCTGGCATCCCAAGCAGCCCTCCCATGGTGACAAGTCACTGAGGATGCCAAGCCAGGGTGTGGGCTCAGGCAGGCCACCCATGCTGCTGTACACAGCACAACTGTGGTCTGGGTCTTGGAGCATGAGGATCTCTGTCAGTTGCTGCATAAAGGGCATGGACTTGTGGGTGTTCCCCAACTAACAACCGCAGTTGATCACAGTGACACACTGTGCCCACAAGGCCTTGATCTTTATGCGGCACTGCTGCACTGACAGGTTGTACCTTATACTCCTGCATCCTGCCTGACAGTCTGTTATACATATGGGTGTTGGAGCGCTTTCCCTGCGCGAACTGGAACTGCACCTCCACCTCATCCCACAGGACCATGAGGTCATCAGTCTCCTCCATGGACCAGTTGGTGTCCTGGATGGTAGGCAAGGGCATGGGTGATGATGAGGCCATTGGGGCTCCCATGCAGCCCCACTCTGGGCCTCTGCATGGCTACTTCTGTTCTGCTGGGCCTGGGCAGCTACCTGTAGCATCTAGCACAGGAGCAAGGCACAGAACTAGGCCCCACAGCACCTGTAGGCTCCAAGCTGCTGGGGGGGGCTGTGGGCACCTGTAACTGGTCCCAGTGGCCATGAGATGCCTGTAGCTGAGCCTGGGTGCTGGCATGCCTGGCAGGACCCTTCCACACCCTGAAGTCCTGGATGGTATGGGCCTGGCAGCCTCACAGCACTGCAGTGCCAGGCAGTGGCACCTAGGTGCAGACAGGCTGGTACAGCTAGCCTTTGGCTTGCCCAGGGGGAGTGGCCTCAGGATCCTTGTGCATGTGTCCCAGGGCTCAAAATGCCTGAAGAATTTTAAGGACCTCAGGCTGGGGATGCCATAGAGGCAGCCCAGCCCTGGCAAGCGAGGCTTCCAGCCTCAGAGCTCTGGGGCTGAGCTCAGGCTGGTCTCCCAGTGACAGGGCTGACTGGGAGCAAATCTGCTCTCAGTTGGCATCTACAACTGTGTTACTACACAGTAACTATTCACAAGTAAATTTGCTACTTGCGTTTCAGATGCCAAATTTACTTGTTATTGCGCAGTAAGAATACATATATGTAGATGCACGTGCTCCCTGTGCAGTAAAGCACCTTGTGTAGACAAGCTCAGTCTCAGTTGGTTGCTACTATAATTCATGCAAGTTTTTTTCCTTACAACTTAAAAACAGCATCATGAATTTGCAATATTATTCCAGTTCTTTTTATGACAATATGTGTATCCTTCAGTCACTATTCACATTGATTTTAATTGAATTAAGTATTAAATACTCTAAAAATCAAGGTCTATGTGAATGTGTGTGTGTGTGTGTATGAAATAAAATTTCGCTAAAATCTAGAACTGCTACTAGCCTGTGAATAGTCTTAACAGGTCAGTTTTCAGTAAAGCCAGTTTACTATCGGTGTATTAGGCCCTCTCTATGAAATCTGAGATCTTAAATATTTTCTTATTAGGACATCTTTTATGTGGGTCTCCAGAATTTGCTTGCTTGTTTTTTTTTTCCCCCCCAAAATGAAATTCTTGTCAATAATAAGGTAATTGTAAAATATCATAATAATCATTTAACAAAATGGTTATTTTTTATTCATAAAGAAATAATAGCAATTATTATCCCAGTAGGCAAAGATTTATTTTCGGGTAATGTTTATAAGCATTCAGCAACATAACATATAAAATGTGGCTGAGAAAACATCTGATCCTGGTTCCCACTTTGAGCTCAGAGATAGTGATTCTTCTGCTTCTGATATCAAAATGACCGCATCTAGACTTTGTACTTTCAGATAAGTGTTTGTGTGCGTATTAGGCCTGTGTGAGTAGGCAGATATTTGATCCAGCTTTGGATCCAGCCACTTCAGATGTCAGTGATCTGATCTGGAGCTCTGGATTGGTTTGCCGCTTTGATCTGGCTGAAGTGGCTCTGCAGCTTCAGAGCCACCTCAGAGATCCAGCCATAGGATTTAATGGGGGATCAATGAAATAGCTATAACTTTGTTGTTTTGTCTCTGGTTTGGGTGAAACTTGCAGGGACAGTAGCCTCTGCTGAGAGCATGAAGCCCACCAAATTTCAAGAAGACCGGTGCAGGGTTTTGGGGGAAACTGCACCTCAAGCTGCTGACAGGCAAAATTTGTGGCACAAATGACCCCGTGTGTGCTAAGGCACAGTGGGCTGAAAACTGCAGGGGTGGTGCCCCCTGGTGAGGCCACAAAGCATGCCAAGTTTCAAGAAGATACATGCAGGGGTTTGGGAGGAACTGCACCTCTGGCTGGTGACAGGCAAAACTCATGATGTAGGTGGGTGCTTGGGTGACTGCGTCTGTCTTGGGGCACAGAGGGGTGGTATCTAGTGCAGGCCTGGGTGCTGGGCCCTGCCAGGCCATGAAGCCTGCCTGCTGTGTGCATGTCTCACTGGGGGAGTCTGTCTTCTGGAGCCCTGCACCTCTAGCTGCTGACAGGCAAAACTCATGATGTGGGTGGGTGACACTGTGTGTATGTTAAGGTGCACCCAGCTCTGAGAAGTGTTTTGTACATTCAGACAAGCACCTAACCTCATCACAAAACTGAAGCCAACTTCCTACAGCTCAAAACACAAAACCTGCCAACTATCTCCAGTACCCCTACAAACTGCACACCAGAATCTATCAAAGACAACAAAACCCAACTACCTGTGGGGCACATTCCTCACGAAAAAAAACAACACTCTGCCTCCATTGTCTCAGGCATGATCTTGAGAAGGAACAAATTACAATGCAAACCACTTTTCAGAGCTGGGCCTATGAACTGCACTTCATCAGCCGCCTAGGTAGTAGGTACAGAAACTCATGGACTCCATATACACAGTGGAGTTCTGGCACACTGAGACCTGCTGGACATCTGACATCCCAGGCATCTCTGCACTTTTACCTGGGCTGCTACAGCCCTCTTTCCTCCCTACCTCCCACCCCAGCCTGTCCCTCACCCCCTGACCCCTCCATTTACATTTTCACTGACTGGATTTCTTGCCTGCATTGTGGACCAGGCCAGCCTCTGGCTTCTTTACTATTCCTTCCATCCAGGACCAACTGCAGGTACTTCCTCAGTCTCACAAAGGGGTTTTCAATCCTAAAGCTGGTATCCCAGGCAGCTAAGCTGAGCACACTGGGAGCCTCACAGCTGCACTGCAACCAGCAAGTGTCAGGCCTGTCAAAAATGTAACAGGTCTGGATATTCCCCAGCCAGGACTTTGTGCATGCATGCATTAGCTGGAGGTTATGGTGCTTCCTATCCGTCTTTCACCAGGGGATCGTTGGCCCTGTGCATTTACGGGGCCAGTAGTCCCACCAAGCCTCCCCCCTGGCAGGGTGCAGTTTTAGTGGTCATATCCAGGACCTGGAGCCTCCTCCTTCCCCATAGCCCCAATCCCATACCTCCAAGTTCATCCTGGCAGGGGAATGAGCTCATCAGGGACATGTTCTTCCCCTGCTGGCTGGTGATGCAGTTAGTGCCCCCTCCAGCTGAAAGCAGGGCATTACTTGGCTTTTCAAAAACTCAAAAAAGGAAATCGGTGCAGACAAAATGAGGAGGGTGGCACTCAGTCTGTCTGCAGGTGGAGCTTGGGGAACCCCAGCAGTGGGAGGTTCATCTTTAGGAACACCAGCTGCTCCACCAATGTAGGATCCAAGCAGGTGTGGTGGGGTGTGACAACATCCCCAGCAATGCTGAGCACCCTCTCACTTAGAACACTGGTCGATGGACAGGACAGGTGGTGCCGGGCAACCATGGCCAGATCCTGCCACATCTGGTTGCAGTTTGCCCAGTAGGCCAAGGGGTTACAGTCCAGTGGCTCCACATCCTCAGCGAGATAGGTAGCCACTGAAGCCTTGGTGCTACCTGCCTGAGGTTGGGGTCTGTCGTGTTTAGACCCCAGCATTGAAGCCATGCCTGTTGCCTACATTGGCAGTGGTTGGCATGGAGGAGGCTGGCTGGTGTTGGTGCTGGTGCTGGCACTGGTGCTGGGAGTGCTGGCATGGGAAAGTGGATCTCCATCTTCCACATCCCCTCACCTCTACATTTCAGCCTCCCTGACTTTGTTGACCAGCACCAGCATCCAGTGATCGAAGGTTTTGGGGCTGCCAGTGCACATGCTCCCCTTCACCCTCGGGTCACACATGCCCACCATCATGTGGACTGTACTGGACTGCAAGGTATCCAGCCATCTCCTGATGCCCTCCTTCAGCTGCCTCACCAGTGCCTGCACATCTGATGACAGTGGCCTGCCCCAGCCAGGAACACCGATCCCCTGGAACTTCTCCATTTGGTTCTCCAGGTCCATCACTAGGGAGATCACCTAAATGAGGAGGGCATCACCAGTGCTAAGGGTCTCGGTGGCCTCGAGGAAGGGCTTGAGGAGCACCAAGATCTGGGAGATGGTATACCACTCAGCTCTGTTCAGGGGGGCACTGATCCTAACTCCCCAAACAAGGCCATCATAGATTCATAGATGTTAGGGTCGGAAGGGACCTCAATAGATCATCGAGTCCGACCCCCTGCATAAGCAGGAAAGAGTGCTGGGTCTAGATGAGATGGCCTTCTGTTGCTCCACCAGCCTCTTGAGCATCAGGTATGTGTGGAGTTCCACTGAGTCTCCACATCCTGCATGATTTTGTGCTGTGGGGTGCTCAGCTCTGCCTGTTTCTTCCTTAGCATCTTGCCTCCCCTTCATGCTGTGGTGAATGTAGCCCACCACCTTCCTGCATTTTGAAATCAGCTGGCTTGTAGCAGTACTGGTGGCGGTGCCATCATAGGCAGCCCTCTCCCCCTCCAAGGCATCCCTCACTATTAGGTGCAGCCTGTGTGCCACACAGTGGATGTCAACAAAGTTGGTATCATGGACAGCCTTCACCATATTGACACCATTGTCGGTGACCATGAACCCAGAGGTGAGCTACCCCTGCACCCTGCAGTTCATGGCCCCCATAATCTCCCTTGCCGTGTTGGACTCATCCAGCACCTCGGCTTGCAGTAGAGTCCACCGATGGCCTGACTGATTGCACCAGTCCCCTGTGAGGAAGAGGTAGGTGTGATCACCACCCCAGCTGCTCCAGATGTTGGAGGTAAAGTGTAAGGCTACCTGTGGCCCTGCCTTACTCAGCTCCTCCCTCAAGTACTCCCTGCTGTTACCAAATTTGCCCATTACTTTGGGGTGTGCTCATTTATTAGGGATAGTTTCTAGGGTCTTGGTGATTCTGTCAATGTGCTGCTTGTGTTACTATACGGAGCTGTATTTCTCCCTTCTGCAAGCCCTCACCCCCAGTGGAGCTATCTTGCAGGACTCAATCTCAATGGGACTGGGTTCCTCCAGTCACTAAATCAGTCATACACACAAACACACACAAGTTAACGTGACACGCCTGACCTGGCTGGGCTGATCAGCATGGACAGGCTGACACCCTCATGTGCCAAGAATCAGTTCATAAGAGCAACAATAAAATGCAGTCAGACACAAGCACACAGGTAAACAGAATCCCTCTGAATCCGGCTGGGTGTCCAGCTGACACCCTCATGGGCCAGCATTCAGTTCATAAGGGCACGTCTGAGTCAAACTGGGTCAATCAGCCTGTACAAGCTGATCCCCTTATGTGTTTCAAACTCAGCATGTCCCAATCTTTGGCCTCTTGATGAGCAGACCCCACAATAATTTAGGCTTCACAGGGATCTTTAGCATAGGTAAAAGAAGCGTTGCTGCAGAGCACAGGAGGAAAAAGAAGTGGAGAAGGAAAAATATACCCAATTACTACCAGTTTGCCTATAAAAGTTATTTATTGCTAAGCATATGAAATATATAATAGTACTAGTAGTAATAGACATGCAAAAGAAAAACAAACACAAACAATGAAAATAATATTCTGGTTTCACTAAGTATTTGGGGAAACTTAGCTCAAGCTTAACTAATACAGTGCAGGTTCAGAAGTTTATGCCTAGACAGACGAGAGAGAACGCTGAGAATCTCACCTAGTCCACGGTACGCAGGCTGCAAAGCTGACAGGCACAGTCCGTAGCGCAGTCCTTGAAGAGAGAGATGATCTGTTCTTCCAGCGTCCCAAGAATGACAGGGGATGGTGTCAGCACAGGAGTTTTCTTCTTCTTTCCTTTTCTCCCTCTTTCCTCCTGCTTCTTCTTTTTCTTTCTCTTTCTTCTTTAAGCACACACACTTACAGATTTTTATACCCTCAGTTCAGCTGCTTCAAAGCACCCTCAGTAGTGTAAATCATTGTCTTTTCTATTGACAAGGGGTTATCTGGTTTGGACCATCTCAGGAAACTGATTGATAATCAGGAAACACTTAAGATTAGGGAGTAACCCAAATACTTGGGAGCCAGCTTGAGATTCCTATGGATGGCAGATATACTGATGGTATATCTCATGGTTTCTTCAGGAACAATAGATAGCTTGCAGCATCAGGATTTGGGATTTTTACTTGTTGTGCACAAGCCTCAGCTTAGCATGACTTTTCCAGATTTAAAGCAATTATTGGGGTGCTCATAACCTTTTGTGGAGAGGACTTCCACCAGTCGTCTCGGGAAAGATACGACAACACCTGGGATTAGGGCTCCAGCAGGCTGGATGCTGTGATGAACCCTTAACCACTGTTCAAATGTTGCCCATAACCCCTCTGACTTGGTCTCTTGCCTCAGCATTCCTTAACCTGGCAACCGAGTTTTAGTCAATCAAGTTTAAATAGGCCTCCCATAGTGGGACCGGGGAATGTACGGCCCGAGATGCCTATTAAACTTAGAGCTGTGTGTGTGTGTCTGGGGGGAGAAAAGTCCTTAGCAAATCCAGATTAGAACTGGTCTGATAAATGCTGAGCTGGGTGTGTGTGAACATGGGTTGATTAACGTTGGAAGCACAGATTCCCCATCATGCAGCACTCTCCTGCTTCTCTGGTCCCAGAATTCGCTGCAGTCTCTGCTTCAGGCTTTCTGTTTTCCATCTCTCATGTAAATGAATGGTCATCTGGTTCCATCTCAGATGCAGATGAGACTGAGGGCAGTTGTTCACTCTTATCACCCTTATCTGGAGAGTTTTAGGTGCGTCTTTCACTGCATCTTAATCGGTTTCGTTTATGTAGAGGAGGGGAGGGGGGAGGAGTCCTTTGTGAGTCAGACAGACTGCATCCTGTGCCAGGGTTGCCCAAGAATACAGAGCTGAGGTGTAACACTGCATGCCTTATACAGGGAGGGCACCACTGCCCTGCTAAAGGTGGTGTGTGCGGGCACTGTGTAAAATGGGGCCAGAAGTGCTATGAACCACCTGAATCCAGACTGCTCAACTATGGAGAAGGGCTAGCTATTCAGAGCAAGTATCTCCCCAATGCTCTGGGTGATCTTGCTCACCTTGGGAATGTGCCCCCCTTTCTGTCCACCTTTCCCCCACTGGTCCAGCGTAGCCTGCCTCTGCTTTGGTGGGAAGGGGGCTTTGGAGTGAGTGGGGGACTTCCCTTTTGGCACACACACACTGGTACCAGGCTGAGCAGGAAGAAGTGGAAGGGGGTGCTGCCTTCTCAGATGCAGCAGCATCACTGTGGTGGAAAAGTGTCTCGCATCCTTGCCACGGCTCATGTGCCTTCAGCAGTGCTGGCAGATGGCAAACCTGGGATCATCTGCCAGCTCAAAATACTCCCACACTACACTACTCCCCCACTTCTGGGTTGTGGGTGAGGATCCTGCCTTATCCCACTCCTCAGCAGGCTGAGGCTCAACAGCAGGAGGAGCTGCCTCAGCTGAGCCACTTGCCTCCACAACCTCAGTCTCCTCCGAGGTGCTGCTTTCTGGAGGAGACCTGGGTCTAGGGGAAATTTGAGGGGTGTGGAGCACAAACTCTGATTCCCCCTCAGTCCCCAGAATTGCTTGAGCCAGCACGCTCAGCATCCCTGGTTCCAGCTCCAGCTCCTCCTTTGGCAGTGGGAGGTTCATGCTGAGAGATGACATTGGGGTGGAGGAGAAAGTGATTCCACTGCTGGTGCCTACTTCTGGACTGAGCAGAGGTGGTGCAGATGCAGGGACATCAGGTGCAGACACTGCTCCCACCTCCTTGCTTCCACTGGCAGCACTCATGTCATGGCTGCTTGGGAAGAGAATGCATCTGTGTTTGGAGGTGGTGGGGGGGGATTGCAGCTCTAGCTCTACCCCTAAGGTCGGTCTTTCATCAGCCCCATGGGACGCCCATGCCCGCTACAGGGCCGGGAAGTCCGGGTGAGGGTGATCCCCTGCCCTCCATTAATGCTGACTTTGTGAAGGAACATCTTGAGAAGCTGGATACCTTCAAGTCAGCCGGCCCTGACAATCTTCACCCCAGGGTACTCAAGCAGCTGGTGAGCATCATAGCCCAGCCTCTAGCGCGGATCTTTGAAAACTCTTGGCGCTCTGGTGTAGTGCCCGAAGACTGGAAGAAGGCCAATGTGGTGCCTATCTTCAAGAAAGGGAGGAAAGTGGATCCGGCTAACTATAGGCCCATCAGCCTGACTTCTATCCCAGGGAAGATCTTAGAAAAGTTTATTAAAGAGGCCATCCTTAATGGACTGGCCGACGCCAACATCTTAAGGGATAGCCAGCACGGGTTTGTTGCGGGTAGGTCTTGCTTGACTAATCTCATTTCCTTCTACGACCAGGTGACCTATCACCTGGACAAGGGAGATGAGATTGATGTCATATATCTTGACTTCAAAAAAGCCTTCGATCTGGTGTCCCATGATCGTCTCTTGGAGAAACTGGCCAATTGTCACCTTGGGTCCTCCACGATCCACTGGCTGGAAAATTGGCTCCGGGGTCGGACCCAGAGGGTAGTAATTGATGGAAGTCGCTCATCGTGGTGTCCGGTGACCAGTGGGGTCCCCCAGGGCTCTGTCCTTGGACCCATACTGTTCAATATCTTCATTAATGATGTGGACAATGGAGTCAGAAGCGGACTGGCCAAGTTCGCAAATGACACCAAACTTTGGGGCAAAGCATCCACACCAGAAGACAGGCGGATGATCCAGACTGACCTGGACAGGCTCAGCAAGTGGGCGGATGAGAATCTGATGGTGTTCAACGCCGATAAATGCAAGGTTCTCCACCTTGGGAAAAAAAACCTGCAGCATCCTTATAGGCTTGGCAGTGCTTTGTTGGCTAGGACTATGGAAGAAAGAGACTTGGGGGTCATCATTGACCACAAGATGAACAGGAGCCTGCAATGCGATGCTGTGGCTAGTAAAGCGACCAAAACGCTGGCTTGCATCCATAGATGCTTCTCAAGCAAATCCCGGGATGTCATTCTCCCCTTGTACTCGGCCTTAGTGAGGCCGTAGCTGGAGTACTGCGTCCAGTTTTGGGCTCCACAATTCAAAAAGGATGTGGAGAAGCTTGAGAGAGTCCAGAGAAGAGCCACGCGCATGATCAGAGGTCAGGGAAGCAGACCCTACGATGACAGGCTGAGAGCCCTGGGGCTCTTTAGCCTGGAAAAGCGCAGGCTCAGGGGTGATCTGATGGCCACCTATAAGTTTATCAGGGGTGACCACCAGTATCTGGGGGAACGTTTGTTCACCAGAGAGCCCCAAGGGATGACGAGGTCGAATGATCACAAACTACTACAAGATCATTTCAGGCTGGACATAAGGAAGAATTTCTTTTCTGTCCGAGCCCCCAAGGTCTGGAACAGCCTGCCACCGGAGGTCATTCAAGCGCCTTCATTGAACACCTTCAAGATGAAACTGGATGCTTATCTTGCTGGGATCCTATGACCCCAGCTGACTTCCTGCCCTTTGGGTGGGGGGCTGGACTCAATGATCTTCCGAGGTCCCTTCCAGCCCTAATGTCTATGAAGTCTATGAAGTCTACTCCCTCTCACTTCCCTGCCAGAAGACCTGGCACCTGCCTTTCCAGCATGCTTCATATTGATCTTTCCTGTGCTGCAAAAGGTCTGTGTGTGCTTGTCAATCCTTTTGTATTGTATGTTTTATTCTCTCTGTTGCATGCGTTTCTAGGTCCCTCCCCCCAGACTGTCATTGAAAAGGCAGACAGAGAGAAATCCTTTTTACTGGCCACCTACACATTTCAGTCTTCCCCCCCCCCCCCCGCTCCCCCTCCCTCCTACTCTCCCTCCCGTTCCCCCTCCCTTTTCTAACTTTCACTTTCAGCATCCAAAACATCCGAAGCATCGGAAGCATTTCCAAAGTGATTCAGAAGCTCCAAACTGCTTCATACATCTTAACTGAGCCTGCGCTTCACTCCTGACATGCATCCGAAGTGGCCCTGGATCCGAAGCGCGATCCAAAGCCTCACACAGCCCTCATGTGTATGTGATGACAGAAAGAGTACAAGTGCCAAAGAAGATTTTAAGTCACAGTAAATCAATACTTCAAGATCTGTAATATTAGCAAAATTCTGATTCAAAATGTAATAATTGTAAATGATCTGTTTAAATTTCTAACTATCCATTCATTACAGTCTGCTCCTCCCTATTTCATATTTTGTAGTATGCAGTATTTCCTCTGTCTCGGCCACATCTTCCATTGGCAAAAACATGTTGCTATAAATTATAACTTAGTTGTTGAATTAAGAATGTATAAAAGGCCTTATCACTCAACAGTAACTTACGCCTCATTTTAATGTTTATGTCCTACTAATTTTTGGCTTGTTCTTCTGGTAGACATATCTCCCACACTGGTAAGTTAAAAGGCATGTTTCTCTCTCCTTTCCCTTTCTTCCTTTTCACTCAGTTGATTTACTCCTCACTGGATTTATCTTTCACTCAGCATGTTTGCTCAGCCTCTTGAGTGTAACAAACAACTCTCTGTTCTCTAAGTTTAAAAAAACAAACAAACCAAAATGAACTTCTATTTCACAAGTCAAGGAAGACATGTACAATGTACAGGACCCTGTGAGTGTAGCCAAAAGATTCTAATATTTTTTTCTCTGCATTTTTTGTTAAATTTTTATCTCCTAGAGAGCATTTCCTATGTTTGCGGGAATGAGAAAGTAGCAAGTCCCTCTTTTAAGTGAATTTTTTTTTAAACAGAAAGGGGGTTTTTTTTGGATCACAGATGGGCACAACCAGACACATGGGCTAAGTACAGACAGTCAAATAGCCTGAAGCAGACTTGATTTAATCTATTCAGATTTTTTCTAATCTGTGTAGATTTAACTGATACCAAAGTAAACTGATGCTCAGTCTTTCCTTGGACAAGATAGGCAAATACCTGCACTGGTCATTACTACATGGAGGGGGGCTCCCATGCACTCATTAATGCCTCCCAGTGTCCTGCCCCCACTAGCCTCTGGCCCGTGAGGGCCCTCAGGGGGAGGGAAGGGACCTGTTCCAGCTCCCCCTGCCCAGCAGGAGCCAGTTGCAGGAGAAAGCCCCAGGCATGGGCTTTTCCCCTCCCCTTCCTTTGCAGCCCAGCTCTGCCACTTGGGAATTTGAGGGCCCTGCCAGACTGTCAGCCACAGGGGAGGTGATGTTGGGGGGGGGCAGCCCTGCCCCCCACCCCCACCAGGGACCAAAGCAAAGGTACAATTCCCCCAGTCCTCAGATGGCAGACCAGGGACTGGTGAGGGTGTGGGTTCCTGGTGTTCCCAGCTGGTGGAGCTAGACTGAGAGGGGAGGGAAGGGGAGAGGGAAAGCCTATGCCTGGGGACTTCCCCCCCCAAAGCACTTTTCATACTCTAGCTGGGGAGAGGGGGCAAGTCAGTGCCTCCCTTGCATGCCCCCCATGCTGTCCACAGGCCTAGCTGGGGAGAAGAGGCTTTGCTGCCTCTGCTCTGTGGTGGCTGGAGGGCAGGCCACCCAGCTTGCCTGAAGCTGACAGCTGGGGCCACAAAGCATGCTGGTATGCTGGAGAACTGACTTAACTTGATTCACTGTAGGATCTAGGACAAAAGTTTGATAGACTGGTTTACTCTAAATCAAGTACGTCTGCTACTGCATCCAGCCAGCTTTACCTTAAGCTGGTTTGGGCCATTTTGAAAGTGTTTTATATGCACTGAACTTGTGTTCCAGATTTGAACCAGCTTCTGATCCCTTACAGTGGTTCATATATAATTTCTGTCCCTAGCCATGGTCATAGTAATAGGTATGGACTCTGGAAAATAATACTAGAAATCTGTAATACAAAATAACAGCAAGATGAGAATTACTCCATGAGAAATAGTTAGGATCCTTTGGTGATTGCAAGCTTGGAAACTGCTTCATTATTATTATTATTATTTATGATTAGGAGTACACAATGCTTTACATAGGTGGTGCATATTTATTATGCAGTAAAATGACTTTATTTCATAGTAAATGTAGAGCAGATACATGTCACACATCATCACTCCACTGTAAATAGTTTTTTCTCTATGGTAAAGTCAACCCCCACAAAAAAGTGAGGAGTAACTACATTCCAGTGTAAGTACTTCTGATGTGTTGCTGGGTTTCTACTCCCCTTGTCTCTTTGTTATTTTCTTAGTGCAAACTGTGTCCACCACAAACTAGGGGCCAACAGCTGTAATGGCACTTTCTGAAGGCAGCTCACCACAAAGAGCTGATTATTTATCTTCCCACCAAACTAAATTTACTACAGAGGAAAATCCAGGGAGAATTATTCCCTGTAGTAGTGGCAGTGGCAGTGGTAGCATTAGTGGCAGTGGCAGTCATAGTAGTTGTACTAATGGTTTATTATAAACGTTTATTATAAAACAACACAATAAAATTAATATTAAAATTATATATATAACACAGTAATAAATGTATATAATTTATCATTTTTTGTTTAAAGTGTACAATAAAATTGCATATTCTACCAGTTTAACAAAATTAAAATAGGACACAGTATATGGTGATACAAAAATAGATATAATGAAGCAGTAAACAATAAAGTAAAATGAGAATTCTATTTGAGTTTGCCCTTATCCTTTGTGCATTCAATAAAACTCCACCTAGGGAATATGGGTCAGGCTATGAGTTGTTAGAAAGAAGTAAAATAGTTTTTTCTTCGTTTTCCCAGTATCTAAAATTTTCCACTAATGGACAGATCCACTCATGGCTTATTTCTTCAAAGTACAAACAAGATCACAAATAGTGATTTAAATCATTGATCTCATTCTTCCCACACAAACATATTCTGTCTGAATATAGATATCTGACACCGCCTGCCCATGACAACTGCAGATCTCATTAGAGTGAATTGCAGTCTAGTAATGGCCTCTCATTGTTTGTAGTTTTGTACTGCAGATAGGCAGGTTTCTAGGCCAAAAGACTGCTTTATTAAGCTCAAAAAAGGAAAGTTTGAGAAAGTGTCACTGCCTCCAAGTCTGCCTGCATGCTGACTTTAAGTCTTAAATTTATTGTTTGTTTTTAGTGGCTTAAGCAGCTCATTGAGCACCTGGGGCTGGAGTGGGGGTGGGTAGTGGCAATGGCAAGCATATGATGATGACTGCAGTAGATAAGGGAGGAGGCACCTTTCTGCTTCGGGATATACTGTTTGGTGTGATGCAGCAGAGGCAGTGCTACAAAAGCTCCTGCAGGGTGGGGAGAGGAGTGCCATTCTGTTTGCTCCACTTACCCCCTTCAGATACACTGCTTGATACAACACTACACTGCCCAGCTTTTACGGCAGCACAAAGACTTCCAGCATGGGGGACACTGGCACCCTCTCATAGTCAGCACTTGGGGCAGGTCCCACTTGCCCTGCCCTAGTTATATTACTGCTTGTTTTACAAATAGGGAAAATATTGGGTCAGTGACTCAGTGAATTCTCCAGGCCATTTGTATGCAGGAGAATATCAATGTCATTTAACCATCCAAACAAGGGTTTATTTGGAAAAGGAAAGATGTCTACAACATAAATTACTCCAGAGTAATTGTATTCTGTGTCCACACCCATAGGTAGGAAATCTAGGCTCTATTTAGGTTAATTTAATTGGAGCTTTATCTTTAGTAAAGCCTGGATTTTATCCAGGGGACAATTACATCAGAAGTGGGAAGAGGGGAATCTGTAAAAGAAATGTATGAGGTTCTTTTGATAGAACAGTACATCTTTGATTCATAGGTTTAGATTCTTGGATCTTAAGTCAATTAAGAATAATTTACTCATCTATAGCTCCTATATGCCATACTTCACCAAGCTTAACCCAATTGTACCTGCATCAAGCCTTAAAACTTGTATGTGATTAAAGTATCATTTCTGGATAGGAACTCCATGTTGAAGACATCAGGTGATGGATAAACCACCACTTCCCATGGTAATTTGTCCCAATAGTTAATCACTCACCCTGTTAACAAACATGGGTTTAATTTCTAACTCAAATTTGTCTGCCTTCAGCTTCAGGCCACTGTTCTTTGCTATTCATTTCTCTTCTAGATTAAAATGTCCTTTAAAAGCTGATATTTTCTCCCAAGGAAGGTATTTACACACTGTAATCAAGTCACATCTCAATTTTCTTTTTGATAAGCTAAATAGATTGAACTCTTTAAAGCTCTCATTGAAAGCCATTTTCTTCTGCCCTAAAATAATTTTTATGACTCTTTCCTATGCCCTATTTTTTCTTATTCTTATTTTTTAAAATATGGACATAAGCCACTCTATGTAGCATGAGTATTATATAGGGAAGCATAAAATTGCTTCCCTATTCCTAATCAGTAGTCTCCTGTTTAGACACCTAAGGGTACATCTAGGCATGTTCAGTTTCCCATTCCTGCCCCTTACAACCATATTAATCTACACTGAAAGCTCATTTTCCCCAGGGAGTCCAGCCTGAGCTCTGCTCAGGTTCTCAGGACTGTACCTGCCTCTGGTACTAGATGCTCATAGCCACCCTGAAGCATAATTGCAGCATAGCACCAAGTTATGGGGCTCAGATACAGGTAGTACTTCACTAGCATTACCGTTGCTCCCTATTTTTATGCTTTTCTGTACTTCTCCTCCCCCTCTGCCGTCCACTCCCCAAAGCTGGATTGTCCTGTTTGGTGTTTAACTCTTTACTTTTCTTGATGACTGCTCCAGACTACCCAGAATGTCCCCTACCAGCTCCAGGCTCATCAGTTCTTAAGTTGAAGGTAGATTGTCAATATGCATTTACCTAGACAGAACAGCATATATGCATTTTGCTGAAAATCAGGAGGGAATACTTCAAGCATCGTGGTTTCAGCCACAATTGTAGGAATATTCATTATTGCAATTCAATTTCAAGCTAGCTCACATAGCTGGATGCTCACAGGAGCAAGTTACAGTGCTGAGATACAGCATATCAAGTACCTCAAAAAACTGTGTAGGAAGTTAAAGGATGTTTAACTTTATAAACTGTTGCATGGAGCTCCAAGCACAAAACCTATCACTGTCCCCCATGATCTTTTGAATCCATAGGCAAGCACAGAGTGAAAAAGTATCAGAAGTCTCCTGTGGAATGTGGTATAATGTGGTATGTGGTATAATCACAGTTACGAAGGGTGGTTCCAAAGAAGATGGAGTGACTGTTCTCAGGGGTGGCAGATGACAGAACAAGGAACAATAGTCTCAAGTTGCAGTAAAGAAAGCTTAGGTCAGGTATTATGAAATAACTTTCTCACTAGGAGGGTAGTAAATCACTGGAACAGGTTTCTCAGAGAGATTGTGGACTCTCCATCATCGGAGGTTTTTAAGAAGGCTAAACAAAGTCTTGACTGGATAGTTTTGTTTTGAGCAGAGGGTTGGACTAGACGACTTCCTGAGATCCTTCCAAACCCAAATTGTCCATGATTGTATGATTCTATGATTATTCAACCACAAGCATTCAGAAAGCTCTTTAACTGAGGTCATGTCTCCATATAGACTTTAATGCATATTAGCCTATTTCATTGTGCATTAAAGCATCACAAAAAATCACTCTCTTTAGCTAATGCACATTAAAATAAGTTCATGTGCATTTTATAGTACTTCACGATGGAGGTACTAGATTTAATACACATTACCTAAATCACATTAATTGTAGAATGGCCACTGGGCACATCTACACATGCATTTACTCTGGTCTAAATTTACACTTATGTAAAATAATCTGGTGTAAACCCTTTTGGGCAGGCATCTACACATGCAGGGATTAGGGAGCAGATTTGCACCCAATTTTCTGCAGCCCTGCAATGGGCCCCTGCCACCACTGAGAGGGGATCCAGGTTCCCCCTGGGTGCTAGCCCAGGAGCTGGCAGGGAACACCGGGCCAGGAGACAGCTGTCTTCTGGTCTTGGGGGGGCTGCCTACTGCTGAGGCAGGGACAAGGTCCCCTGCCATGGTAGTAGCAAGCTCCTGGCCCTGTTCAGGACCAGGGGACTTTGAAAGAGCTGCAGGGGCATGTCCCAGACCCTGCCCCATGTACCATTTGGGGCAGCTAGTAGCTACTTCACTGCTAGAGCAGGGGGTGGGACCTACCCACCTCCTGCAGCTCTTTCCAAGCTCTATGCCTCAATCACCCAATTGGGGTATGGGGCTGGGACCTGCCCTGGACCAGTACAGTTCCTGGCCATCCTCAGTCTCTGCACAGAAGTCAGGATGTACAGCCTGGAACTGGCTGGAGACTGCCCAAAACAGGACTATCCCCACCCAACTCCAGGCTGAACGTGCTTCCCCATGCAGCCTGGGGCTGGCTGTGGGTGGGAACTATGTTGGTCAGGGGCAGCTCCAGGCTGGGTAGGGATCTGTCCCCATTCAGAAAGCTTCCAGCCCTCACTCCACAACTGTGATCAGGGAGAGGGGGCTGGAAGTTTCCTGCTACCAGAGCAAGGGGACTTTGTTCTCACCCTAGCATGCATGGCAGAGGCTGGGGAGCTGGTTCCATGATCAGCTTTGTGAGGGCAGAGCTGGGTGGGGAACAAGATCCCCAGCCCCACCAACATGAAGTTCCCATCCCTGGCTCCATGACCATGGGGCCACTGCTGGCAGGCCCCTATCTCCCAGTTCAAGCTGGGAGATAAAGATGTCCCTGCCTCTTCGCCCTAATTGTTATGGTGAAGCAGGGCTGAGAGAGAAGGATCTCCCAGCCCCCACTGCCTGATTGTGATCTGGAAGCAAAGGGCCTAGAGCTCCCTGCTGCCAGGGCAGGAGGATGTAGCCACACCTGGGGTCCTATGGTAGAGCCTGCCCCGGTAACAGGCAGCTCCTGCCCCTTGGTGAACAGCTGACAGGGAGCAGATTTTGCTCCCAGTCGTGTCTACATGAACTCTACAATGCCATTACTAATTCAGGTTATATTTGCTACTTGCATTTTCACGTAGCAAATTTATGCAGGATTAAGGAGGTTTACTGTGAAGTAAGCATGTGCATGTGTAGACACACATGCTTACTTCACAGTAAACTATGCTATGCTAAATCTATATCTTAGTAGTGCTTCATTTTAATCACAGAAACATGTAGATTTTGGTTTACTTTTCTTGGGCCATGTGGGGAGGGGTTGCCCTGTATGGCGAGCGTGTGTGCCATGGGAGGGAATATGTGCCTTGTGGGGGGGATATGTATGCCCTGTGGGGGGGAGTTGCCCTCTGTGCAGGGCTGTGCACCATGTGCCATGCAGGGAGGGCTGTCAGTGAGCTGTTTGGTGGGGTTGCACCTTTCAGGGGTGTGGGGGGCTCACCCCTCCTGAGCAGCCTCCCCATCCCTACACAGCCCCCCACACCCACTTTCCTCCTATATCCACAACCCCCCACAATCCACCCACAAACCCCACACCCCCAAAATATACCCACAAACCCCTCACCCACATACCCAACCACAAGCCCCATACGCCCCCAAAACTCACTCCCCACAAACCCTACATCCACCCACAAACCCTCCTAACTCCATATCCTGCCCATAAATCTCACATCCTTCATGCCCAGCCAGCCACATGGGATGGGACTGGTCTTGCTGGTGGGAGCTATGGCTGCAGGGGCAATTGCCACACTGCAGCTCTGCCCCATGCCCACACCAGTTCTGGAACATGCTGCCCCAGCCTGGTGAGCAAAGCGGGTAGGGTCAGCTCTGATTTTTCTATGACAAAAAACCCAAAAATAAATGCCAACATGTATAGATACTTAGTATCAATTTTATTATGATGATAGAGGCACTGGTAAGTTTCCAAATTGCTTTAACCTTATAAATATATCAGTAAAACATTGCCCAGCTGATCTCTATATAGTGGCATTTTATTTTAATAGCAAAAGAACACTATTTGGGGTATTTTAATGAGAGAATTTGGTTTTATCAAAGATTTTGCCATTTTTAAACAGAGAACACCAGGATATCTGCTGGTGAGACAAGTGGCGAGACCCAGGCATAGGAACCTGTCCAGGGCCAGCATTGGGGGCCCAGCTGGAGGGCATCCAAGGTGGTTGACCTCTTGACCATTTGGGGCTAAGAAGACATGCTTTCATAGTTCCAAGTTGGCCACTACAAGGAACACATCTTCTGGGTGATAGCTGCCCAGATGTCAGAGCAAGAGCACCCCATCTGTATCTGGCAGGTGCAGAGCTATGGGGCCACAGGTCCAAGCAGGAGGATGGTGTCATAGGTGGTAACAGGTCACAGCTAGGCAGCAGTCAGCATTTCCAGACTGCTGCAATGGGTAGAGGGTGCAGGGGCCACTCCAGGTTAGGGCTGTTTCAGCAATCCAGCTGGCACAAGGGGCTAGTGTCCCAAACACCAGTTGACTCAGCCTCAGAAGCTCCTGTCTATTTGTAACATTCAATTCACAGGGGTGCAGTGCAGTGAGCCCCTCCGCAAGGGGGGGCAGCGGTGTGCAGCAAAGGACCCCCCATGGAGGTGGGGGGCAGCAACAGCAGCAGCAGCCCAAGGCAGGAAGGGGTGTGGTCAACTTACCCCCAAAAGCTCTGAGAACAAGCCAGCAGCTAGCAGTAGCCAGAGGCAGGAAAGGACCTGGCCATCTTCTCCCCAGGAGCTCCTGAGACCAGGAGCTGCAACAGTGGCAGCAGCAACAACATCAGCAGCCTGGGACAGGAAGGGGCATGGCCAGCTTCCTCCCAGAGGCTCCTCCCCCAGATCTTCCTGAGGGCAAGTAGCCCTAAGCTGCTCACCAGGGAAGGTTTTTATACTTCTAGGGCCAGTATAGGTACTGGCCCCAGGCTGTAGCTCACCCTGGTTAGTGTCCCCAGATATCATTGACTGGGCCCCAGAATCTTTTGAGAGCAAATAGCTCCGAGCTGCTTGCTAGGACAGATTTTTTATACTGCTGGGCCAGCACAGGTGCTGGCCCTAGGGTCTAGCTTCTTCTGGCTGAAGATCCAGGAGGAGCTGGGCAGAGTCATTTTACCCCAAGTGGCACAAGTTGCCCCACACCAAAGTGCATGTCTGGGCACACGTGCTGAGGCAAAAATCCCTGGCACAAACCTGTGTCGCTCCTATTTGAGTTGCTGCAAGTGCACGTTCCTGCATGTGTGGATGCGTCCCATAAGCCTTTCTGCTTCTGGTGTCGTTTCATACAGCACTTTTCACCATCCATTAGTTTCATTTTGGAATAGGTAACGTCCTTTGCTTATCAGATGCTAACTGTTTTGTCAAGGCTTAATTCAAACCCTCTTGATGTTCCTCCTTCCCATTCTTTCCCTTCCCTAGGCCCCGAACCCCACCCCCCAGCCCCTTCACCCTAGACACAAATTAGTCTCTAATTAGGAATGTGGGTATCCTCTCAAAACTAAAAGAGTAACCCCTCAAAGTTAGAAAGCTGACTCTCATCCTTAGAATAGTTACAAGCTCTCCCTGTTGAGAATTTCTTTCTCATGAGTTTCATTTTTACAGTACGTAAAGTATAATTCACATTTATTTAATAGTTCATAGATAGCCTTCTATGCCTCAGTTAACTGTTACACCAATGGCTTCAAAAACAGCTTTTGTCAGAATTTAGACTGCTTTTTGTCTATCTTCCTTTTTTGTTGGTAACTACTGCCTACTGATGAAGGATGAAGCTTCATCCAGTTGCTTTACATATTCCTAGACAGTTTTAACTCTTGCAGGATTTTTAACAGGTCCATCTTCTGTACAACGTAATATCTTACTTCTCTTTTTATTCCTGGTACTGTGTGAAGTTAAGTGAAAAGATCTTTTTATTGTACATTATTCCAATCTAAAATTTACAAATGTTTGATTTGCTTTCAGATTGACAGTCTAATCCCAAAGTATGCTATTGCAGGGATCATGGGGCACGATTTAGGGAAGGGCCTGAAAAATAGCTAGCAAAGATATGCCTTTTGGAGGGAGTGGACTGGTGAAAGGGTAAAGTTCTTTAAGAATAAAGCTGTTCTGTATGAATGTTGGTATGTACATGCATGCCTGCGTGTATGTGTATGTGCAGTTAGTAGCAGTGGAAACAGAGGACAGTGTGGTGACATTAGGGTGTAATGAAAAGATGGGTATATGGAGAAGTGGAATTGGATGGTTTTTCAAATATTTCTTGAGGGTACATATCCCTATGTCCCCACAGACAGTTTTGCTGTGGAAATGGGAAGAAATGATTGGCTACTGAAGACATTGAGAAAGGAGTGACCCAATTTCATACCACACTGCATATGAGTTTTATTGGTGAAAAAACAAGTCAAATAGAAAGTGAGTTTGCTTTCATGAGGAATACTGGGGAGATATATACTAGCATCACATACGTTTTCTGGAGCAGCACCTCACAACAGGGCCTTCCAGTTTTCTGCAAGCACTTCAACCCCATATATATAAAGAACATCATTCCAAAAAAGCCTCGGGCAGTTCACCAGCCCAACATGCTGCACAGTTACCACCATGTACTGCATTGTAAAGCAAGAGACCAATGCGATGGTAATGTTTTGAGTTTTATGAAAGCCTTTCCATCTTTTTTGTTTAATATAAAGTTTTGGCTTTAACAAAACTATTGGGAATTTCATGAAACTTTTTTTTCTCCCTCAATTTAAATTGTTGATTTTTCAAGGGAATTGTAATAAAAATGTGCATTTCTAACTAAATGAAAGTCTGTGCTATGCAAATAATAATGTTTCTACCTTGAAAGTAATTCTTACCCTGCTTGGAAGACTATCATGGGAATAACATCTAAAAAAAAAATAGAATAGCTCCACACACAGCCAAAAGTTATTTTTTGTCAAGAGTCAAATGGAACTCACAACATAGAAGTTTCTAGTTCTTATTCGAAATATAGGACTACTGCAAGATGAGTAATAAAATAGTTTATGTACAATTTGATACTCAGCCAGTAGTGCTGGACTGCTCAATGAATAGTAAAATTTTTTAATATTTTTGTGAATAAATATGAGTTTGGTTTCCTATGATTTGTAGGAGCACCTCATTCATAGTTTGTGACTAAGAGATACCAATATTTGTTATTAGCAAGGTAGTTGACCATTATTCATGTAACCATTTATAAATGCCTGCCCAGTTTCACGATTGTATCAACATATTTTTTATCCAAAAACATTAACTAAAAAGCTGTTATACGCTATTCCATATTTGATATTCTGTTCAGGGATGGTGAACAATGCTCTGATATCGTGGACATAAACGAAACTTTAAACTAATATAAGAAAAGAGCTCAAAAGCAGAAAAGCATGGAAGGCTTAAATTTAGAGTCAGACAAAAACAGCTGATGGAGTACAAACACAGTGACAACTACCACAAACCAAAGTAATGCCCAGCATAAGGGACAGGATGTGAGAAACGCAAGGGATTACACCACTTTCCAAGAGGGTGCTAAAGACTGAGCCTTAGTTGACAAGATAAATAGACAAAATGAACAGAAGGCAAATAGCTAATAACCCAAACAAGTATTCATCAAAGTAGCTAATAAAAAGTAATAAGTACATGTAAAAATCAGATTTAGTACCCAAACAACTAACTCAATCGCTGAACATTGTTCATAATAGTTCTGTTATATTCTGCCCAGCACTGTGCTTTGTCAGTTTCCAGCCTGATTCATTTCATCCAGGGCCGGACACAGGCATATGCGAATCAGATGGCCTCCTGGGGCCTGGACAGAAAGGAGGCCCGGAAGTGGTAATTTTATTTCCATTGTCTAATTATTTTTATTTTTCTCTCTGGCAAAGAGGGGCCAATACTAAATGCTCACCTGGGGCCACTAGGAGTCTAGGTATGGTGCTGATTTCATCAAGAACCCATGGTCCTTGCTTGGATTTTCTAAATTCAAAACAAATTGTTTCATGTATAATGAGCTACGTCTGGAAAAGGAATAGTAAGATCAGGTGGAAGAAGCAGAGTAAAAGTCTTCTTCACCTCAATTGGTACTTTAGCTCTCCAGTTATTCACTGTATTTTCACCTTCAGCTTTCTCCATCCCTTAAAAGGAAGAATCTGATCAATGTACTGCTCAGAACCAGGCCAAAGGGGCAAATTGTACTGATTTGGAGGCTTGCAAATTACGAGAGGATGCATGAGGATGCATGTCTCAGCATGCCCTATTTCCTGCCTGAGAGAGTTTTATCCTGTATCTGTCCATTGACTTCTTTCCTCCTCCTTCGTTTCTGTGTAATTCATTATTTTTTTTAAACATAGGCAAGTGCTGGGCATTCAAACTGTGTTGAAGGCTTTTAGAAAGCCTTAAACTTGTGTAAGAAATATGAATGATTAATTGCATAGTAATAGTTTATAATGATAAATAAACTATTACTTGACTGGTTAACCCCAAGCCCTAGCCCTCATCCATATAGCTGGCATATATTCAAATGTATTTGGATTTTACCACCTGTTTACCTACCCATACTAATGTGAGACAGGTTAGATTACTGGTTGACTGGCATTGACACTAAACATTTTTATATCATGTAAGCTGTATGAATAACAAAATCGTCTTTACTGGTTCATGCTCCTCCAATATAGAGGAGCAATGATACACAATTATCCCTGTCTTTGCTCATTGATATAAGAAAGCAGTGTAACTCAATCTGGGAATCCACAGATATAAGCAAGAAAGGCTGTCTTTTCATTCAGAAAGGCATCAGTATAATTTATCATCATGATGGATGCATACAACTGATTAGTACTTGACTTCTGAAGTAGAAGTAGTTTAGTCCATCCTTAAGTAAAAAAGAAATAAAAAGTATTCTTAAATAGCTAATTTTAATTCAAATATAATTATTGCTGTGAGACTCTCTACAAACTCTTAATAATAAAAAAAACCCAAGAGACTTTGATACTTATCAGTGGTTGATGCAATATATCAAACATCTACTCAGGATTGGGCTTTGTGGTTATGACCATTTGCCTATTTTTGATAGTTGCAGAAATAATATTCCTGTCTTCCTTTTGTTCCCCGCAACCTTGTCTTTCTTTAAACATCACATCCTCATGTCACATCATTTTCCCAACACGTAAGGCAATGTCCTGTCTCATTTTCTACATCTAATCTTCCAAACCCCCCCCCCCCCAAAGTTGTGATTTTCAGCACTGTCCAAGCATTTCCTCAGAGTGTCTAATTTTGTCTTGATGGAAATGTAATTTCTTAGTTCGCTAATACAGCCATTCTCTTTATCCATTCCTCCTCTCATTTTAGAGATTATGTCTTCTTCTGATCTCATTATTATTACACTTGTCATTCAAAATAAAAGGAGGAGGAAAAGAACTGGAATTATGTTTCCCTGATGAATTCCATCTGTACTTATGGAAATCAGGGATGCAATGTTCATTTTGAAGTATTGCCTTTGAGAAAAATAGAAGTCAAATGAAGAGTAGTAAAGCGCACAAAATAATCAAGCAAACATAGGTTGGGAGACTATCTTAATAGCAATGTGTGTGACTATTACTATTTATTTGTATTTTTGTATTATTGTATTACTGTAGGTTTTCATAGATTCCATAGATGTTAGGGCTGAAAGGAAGATCATCAGGTCCAGCCCCCTGCCCAAGGGGCAGGAAGTCAGCTGGGGTCAAAGGATCCCAGCAAGATAAATATCCAAGTGTTTCTTAAAAGTGTCCAGAGTAGGTGTTTGCACCACCTCTGGGGGGAGTCTGTTCCAGGCCTTGGGGGCTTGGACAGTAAAGAAGTTTTTCCTTATGTCTAGCCTAAAACGGTCCTGCAGGAGTTTGTGACCGTTGGACCTTGTCATTCCCTGGGGTGCTCTGGTGAACAGGTGATCCCTCAGATCCTAATGTATACCCCTTATGTACTTATAGGCTACCACCAGGTCACTCCTGAGTCTGTGCTACTCCAGGCAGAAGAGTCCCATGGCTGTCAGCCTCTCTTCATAAGGCCTGTTCTTTTGCCCTATGATCATGCGTGTGGTTCTCCTCTGGACTCTTTCTAGCTTCTCCACATCCTTCCTGAATTATGGAGCCCAGAACTGGATGCAGTAATCCAGCTGCAGCCTCACCAAGGCCAAGTACAGAGGGAGGATGACATCCTGGGTCTTGCTCGAGATTTCATAGGCCAAACATAAGGAAAAAAATCTTCTTATTCCTCATCGTTACTTCATTCATGCAACTATATCCCTCAATGACAATCTGTTAATAGTACATCATTTTCAAAATGCAATATTGTATAAAGACCTAATTTGTATCCCAAACCATTTGCAGGAAAAAATGAAATTTAAGAGTCCCTGAAGAATGAGCATTTATACAAAAACAGTGCACTTCGGGTCACAAGCAATTTTTAATTTACTGTTTCTAGTTGGTACTCATTAAAATACTTTCATCTTTCATAACTTACAAATTCTATCAGTCTACATGGCTAATTCAAGCTCTCAGTCACAGCAGTCTTTCTAAATAATCAGTTTGTCTGACATTTTCCATTGAGAATGTAGTTTGGACTCCTTAAGTAATCTAATTCATTGGGAGAGAAATGACCCAGGGCAGCCTTTCCTGGTCTAGTTTAATTTATAGTATGCATTGTTACTGTTAAACACATATAGATTTACAAGAAATGTACCAGCAAAATTTATACACATGGAGCTCCACAGCTATATGATTAAAGTCTCCAGCCAAACTACTTCTCTGTCCATTACTTTTTCCAAATGATGTTTCCTAGCACAGGCAACTGGTAGGGAGGATATGAGGGGGACACATGCCCCCCCTGAGATTGGCCCCCTAAAGTGAGGCAGTTTTTTTCCAGTTTTTTTGCCGTGCAGGCTTGTTGGGGGGGGGGGGGGAGGGCACTAAGTCACAGCACAGAAGTATAAGAGTGGATATGGGGCTTTTGGCCCACCCCTGGGACTGCCCCTGGGCCGAACCACAAATCGTGCCCCCCCCAGACTTAGGAGGTGCCAGTCACTCCTGTTTTCTAGTGCTAAGTCTCAGTGTCCTAATTTTACCAATACACACCTTCTTGTAAGAGTGTGCCTCAATATGGGTGATTTTTTAGCTGAGGTAATATTGTCTAGTATTCGGTAGGAACACCTACTTAAATCTATCACTTTGGAAACGATCCATTGCCTTTAAGATACTGAACTCTCCTATGTGACAATAGAAATGTAAGCATCTGGTCATAATACCTGTGATAATAAAGAGTTGAGTGGAGTTGCAGAAGCCCCTTCTGATCCCAGGTCAAAGATTTTAGTTCAACAAAAGTATTAGCTTCACTTTATCACTTGGGCCATAAAATTATATAATGCTGAGTTTTACTGCACGATCCTGTAAAATAAAGCAGTGATCCAAATAAAAGTGCTTTATAGCAAGCTAGGAGAGAGAGAGAAGAGTAGGGGCAAGACATAATAATAGATTCTATATACTTCTCACAAGATAGCTCAAGAAGTAGTACCAATGCCAGCTGCTACAGGGCATAGGATAGTATGTCCTGTTACTTCTCTCCACTATTCAGTAAGTTATATAAATTTATGCAATCCACTGTGCCAATTTGTGATAGGGTATCTATTTCCCATTATATATATTGTTTCCATATATAGACATACTGATGCAAAAGTTCTGTACCATCTGGGTCACTAATACAGTGAAAACCCACCATGCTTTATTATTCACTGTATGCAAGCAAGGGCTGCTGAGGCTGGGTGCCCCATGGATTATGTCTTCAAACAGTCATAAAGTATATTTGTAGACAAGTAAGACACCCCAGAGCTTGATTTAATCCAGCTAGCTCAAGTGCCTATAGCTGTAAAGCATGGCATGGCTTCTGCACAGGGTGGAGAAGCCTGCCAAGGACCATGGTTACTGAAACTCTTGTCATTGCAATTTCACTGTTATCAATGACCAAACCAGCACAATTAAAACTTGCTTTGTTATGTCTACACACACTGCATCTCAGACTGCAGTTCAGGCTAGCCTTTATTCATAGTTTAAACTCAAACTTGATACAACTCTCAGAAGAATCAGCAGACAGAAAAGCTATTTGGAAAAGTAAATGATCAAATATATATATATTTTTTTAAATCTCTTCTCTTCCAGCTTCTAGAAATCTGGTATATTCCTCATTACCAGCACCTGAGGATATTAAAACTGAAAGGATAGTGCTTAAGCTGCTTGTTGACTTTTTGTATTTCTCTCAGCAAAGACAACGAGAACAGACAAGTCAGTTACAATTGTATTTACAGTCATTTACTTGCATCCTATGAGACTGAAATCAGTCCCCTAACCAAGACATCTTTCTCCCTTGTTTTGGAGGATATATCCATTTTGTTATGTAAATCATTGCAGAGCATCTATATGAAAATCTGTAGCTTATATAATATTTGTAAAACACATCCGTATAAACCAATCTAGTCCTCATATATTAATATGAATATCATATATATGTGCATGGTATGAAATTGCATAACCACAAAGTACTGACAAACCAAGCTACCAGACTTGGAAATGTACAAAGATGCAGGTTTAAAATAAAGCAGTTTTGTTCTAGAGATGTCATCATGTTCAACTTGACAATGTAACCACTGAGAGAAGCAAATTCAGCTACTTCACTCAGACATAACGGGCGCATCTACACATACAGGCACGTGTGCTTGCAGCAGCTCAGATAGGAGTGGCACAAATTTGTGCCAGGGATTTTTGCCTCAGTGCACGTGCCTGGACATGTACTTTGATGTGGGTCAAGTTGTGCCACTTGGGGCAAAATCATAGAATCATAGAATCATAGAAGTAGGGTCAGAAGGAACCTTGTAGATCTTCAAGTCTGACCCCCTGCCTGGGCAGGAGGAAAACTGGGCTCAATTGACCCCAGTCAGGTAGGCATTGAGCTGCTTCTTAAAGACCCCCAGGGTAGAAGCCAGCACCACTTCCCTTGGAAGTTGGCTCCAGATCCTAGCCTCCCTTACTGTGAAGTAGTTCTTACGGATGTCTAATCTAAACCTACTCTCCAACAACTTGTGGCCATTATTCCTTGTTATCCCAGGGGGTGCTAGAGGAAACAAGGTCTCCCCCAAACCCTTCTGGTCCCCCCTAGTGAGTTTATAGACTGTCTATAAAATGACCCTGCCCAGCTCCTCCTGGATCTGCATCCAGGGGAAGCTAGAGCCTAGGGCCAGCACCTGTACTGGCCCAAGGAGTATAAAAAAGCTGTCCTACCAAGCAGCTCAGGGCTACTTGCTCTCAAGAGCTTCTGGGGCCCGGCCAATTGGTATCTGGGGACACTATCCCCTTTTGCCAGCTGGACTGCTGAAGCAGCCCTAAGTTCTGTGCACCCTCTACCCACTGCAGCAGTCTGGAAGTGGGGCTGCTGCCTGGATATGGCCTGCTGCCACCTGTGACAGCATGTGGCCCCAAGACTGTGCACCTGCCAGACCTGGACAGGGACCTCATGGTCACAGAAGAGGCATTTGCACCTCTGGGGCAGCTGCCAGTGGCCTGTGGCTGAACGGTTGGCCTTTGTGTGGCACTATTGTCATGTGTGCCTCCACCCTGCTATCTGGGCAGCTATCACCTGGGAGATGTTTTCAGCATGGTGCCCTGCTTTGAACTGTCAAAGCATGTCCTCTTGGCCTCAAAGGCCAGGAAGGCAGCCACCTCATTTGCCCTCTGTGCCCTGGGTTCCTTTGCCTGGGTCCTGCCACCTGCCTCACTAGCAGAAATCCTAATGCTCCCTATTTAAAAACTGCAAATTCTCTGCTTATAAAAAATGTGAAATTCACTCTTTAAAATAATTCAAAATCCATGTTCTTCCACAACTTAAACAAAAGACCAATACACACATACACACACACACAAACACACACACATATATATAGGGAGAGAGATCAGTTGAGCAATGTTTTATTGATATACTGTAAAAACTCCAGTAACCAGCACCTTACAAGCCAATATGCTCTATTAACCAGCATGCCAGCTTGTAAGGTAAAGTGAAACCGGAAGTGCCTGCTATGGCACTTCCAGTTTCTCTGAGCCCCCATAGCCTGGGGCAAAACAGCCTGTGCTGCTGAGCCCCCATGGCCTGGGGGCATAAGAGGCTGCACAGGGCCCACCTCCCTGTCCCGTGGGGCCCCCAGGGCCTGCAGAAGGGGCAGCAATGCTGCAGGACAGGTGGTGATACCGTGGGAGGGGCGGTAACACCCTGGACATGGCGGGAGAAGTGGCAGCTTGAACAGGCAAGGATGCCAGTTTGGGCTGCTCAATTAACCGGCATATTTTGTTATCTGTCACCTCCCATTCCCGGGGGATGCCGTATAACAGAGCTTTTACTGTATTTACAATTTTAAAGCAATTTGGAATCCTACCAGTGTAGCTAATATCATAATAAAATAAATTCTAAATATTTAAATGGTTTGGTGTTTGCTTTTGGCTTTCTTATCATAGACAAATTAGAGCTCCCCCTGACCCCTTCACTAATCAGGACGTGGGGACAGTTGCCCCTGCAGCAATAGCTTCTGGGTGTGTAATGGGGGGGATGTGCGCATCCCAGAGCCTTGCATCCTGGTCCTGTGCAAAGGCATGCTAGCAGGTCATGCCATGCCAGGTCATGTTAGATACTGCCATGTGCTTTCTTCCCGCACAAACCACAGGCCCAGCAGCACTGCCACTGGTATGGCCTGGCTGGCTGCTAATGCCAGGTGTGTGCAGTGTGGGCAGATATGCACTTTGTCAATGGGTTTGTGAAGGGGCTTAAGTGGGGGCCAGCAATGCCTGCCCCCCAACCTGCCTCCTGCAGCACTGCCACAGTGGTGGCACTGTGTGATGCAGGCTCTGTCCTGAACAGACCCAGCCCCACCCAACCCAGCCTGGCTCAAACTAGCCCAGAGCAACCTGGCCCTGCACACTAGTGCACAGCTTTCCCAGTCCTGTCCAAAGCCATGTGCTAGTGGGCCAGGCCAGGCTGGGCTGGGTCGGATCCATTCAGCTTGTACAGAGCCTGTGTCAAGCAGCATTGTGCCTCTGTGGGCCATGCCTGTGGCTGGGCCATGGCCACACTGGCTGCTGCCACCAGCACCATGATGGGGGGGGGGGAAGGGAGGGGCAGGCATGTGGCAGCCCCCACTCAAGCATCACCACAAACCCACCCACAGACCGCACATCCCCCCAGCCCCCTGAAACTCCTCCCCACACATCCTTACACCCCTGCACACCCACCCATACCCATAAACCCCTCCATCCCCATTTCTTTAACTTACCTGGGACAGTGCCCAGATCCTGCTCATACCACATTCTTGCCCTGCTCTTCTACTTGCCCCAGCATACTAAAGGTACATGCCCTGCATTTTGGAGCAGCACAAGCACCATAGAGATGCTCTGGCCAAAAATTAGAGCAACTCTCTGGAGGACCAGATTCTGGGTTACCTCAGGGCATGCCTTGCCTCACTTTTTCCCCCCATGCTTTTATTTATTTATTTATTTATTTATTTGATACCTGAATTTCCAGGTTTCAAATTTTTATCCTGTGCTGCAAATATGCAGAGCAGGGAACATTTTTCATTCTCAGTGTGCCTCTTGCAGTGTCTCAAACTGGTTTGAGATGCTGCAAGAGGCAGATACATGCCTTTGATACAGTATCTCATCCCATTCTCATAATTAAATTAAGAGGCTGTGACATAGATGTTTACATGGTCCAGTGAGTGGCAAATTGGCTTAGCACCCAGAGAGTGGTAGTAGATGGGTCGGTATCGACCTGGAAGGATGTGGATAGTGGGGTCCCGCAGGGTTCAGTCTGTGGACCTGTACTCTTCAATATTTTCATCAGTGACTTGGATGTGGGTGTGAAGTGTAATCTGTCCCAGTTTGTGGAAGATACTAAATTGTGGGGTGAAGTACACACTCCAGAGGGCAGGGAATGATTGCAGGCAGACCTGGACAGGTTAGAAAAGTGAGCAGTGCATAATAGGATGCAGTACAACAAAGACAAGTGCAAAGTGCTGCACCTAGGGTGAAAAAATATCCAGCACATCTACTGGCTGGGAAGTGACCCTCTCAGCAGCACAGAGGTGGAAAAGGATCTCGGAATTATAGTGGACTCCAAGATGAACATGAGTCATCAGTGTGACGAAATTATCAGCAAAGCTAACCACACTTTATCATGCATCAGCAGAAGCATGACAAATAAATCCAAGGAGGTGATACTTCCCCTCTTTGTGGCATTGGTCAGACTGCAGTTGGAGTACTGTGTCTAGTTTTGGGTTCTGTACTTCAAGAAGGATGTTGATAAATTTAAGAGGGTCCAGAGAAGGGCCACTTGTATGGTTAGGGGTGTTAGACCCTGACTCCATGTGGCGCCCAAAGACTAGGGAGACGATGATCCAATTGGCATGGATCCTGTTGCTCATTAGTGTGAGCAAGCAAGGAAAAAACACCAGCACACATTGCTTGCAACAGCTTTATTCAGAATGGAGACAACTTCGGACTAGCTCCTATAAAACCAACAAATCGGGGAGCTGCAGTGAACAATACTCATTAACATTCACTCCACCTCTGTCCCTCCTTCTGTTCCACCCATTTCTCCTCCCATCTCAAGCTCCACCTCTGTTTACTGTTTGCTTCATTAGCATGGAATTGCCTATGCATTTTATTCATTTACATGTCTTTTTGCTATGAGCGCATGTCTAAGATCTTGATTCCTGCTTTTCGGTCAATGGGCAGAATTTGACCAAAACCTGGAAGCATCTGGAGGCTTCTTCACCAATCACCATTCACCTTTTTGCATATGTTCATCCAAAATTTTGCTACCAATGACATGTTGTTTTCTAGATTCCAGCCTGTTTTTCTGTCTCAGGTTGTATCATCTTCCTCATTCACAGCACACAGACTCACACAGTTTCACTTGCTGCTTTTTCCTCAGAAAATGGTTGACACAGTTAAGATGGTTACTTAGCATAAGCAAATGGCTGGCTTAGCTATCATTCTGTCTTGTGGTCAACAGCTTTGCTAGGCCACAGGTCATGCTTTTATTCAGCTGCAGATTCAATGCTCCCCGAAAATCCACATAGTGTTACCCGAACAAGGGGCTTACAAAACAAGCCCTATGAGGAGAGATTGAGGGGCCTGGACTTTTTTCAACCTCCACAAGAGAAGGCTGAGAGGTGATCTTGTGGCCACCTACAAATTCATTAGGGGGACACAGCAAGGAATTGGAGATGCTCTGTTCACTAGGATGCCTCTTGGGGTAACAAAGAACAATGGTTACAAACTGACAGAGAGCAGATTTAGGCTAGGTATCAGGAAAAACTTCTTCACAGTAAGGGTGGCTAAATTTTGGAATGGGCTTCCAAGGGAGGTGGTGCTCTCCCCTACCATGGGGATCTTTAAGAGGAGGCTGGATAGGCATCTGGCTGGGGTCATCTGATCCCAGCAATCTTTCCTGCCTAGGCAGGGTACTGGACTCAATGATCTATTGAGGTCCCTTCTGACTCTAGCATCTATGAATCTATGAATCTGTGCCCAACACATCTGGTTAGAATAGTTTGAATAAAAATGTAACTGTTATCTTTCATAATTGTCTTCATGTACTAAAAATTTTATTTAGTTGTATCCTGTACCATTTATATCCAGGGCACCTGTTTCACAGAAAGGTGCCCTGGATGTAACTGACATTTTGGGTGGTATTCTAGAGTGCCATAATGAGACGTGGAAGGGTGGGGGATAGAGAGAGACAAATACAGCTATAAAGGGATAAAAAACCAAACTATACTGTTAGGAAAGATTCAGGAGAGTGCTTAAGCATGTGGATGATTTTTTACAAGTATATAAATCTCATTACCATATTTACGCAACTGTAAGGTAAGGTTTTTCCCCCCCAGTCAGCATGGGAGGAATAAGCTTCTCATCTTACATTTGCATACAAGAAAACCTCATTAAATACATTGTCTAACATTAAGCTGCTGCAAACAGTAGCATGTACTCAGTAATATAAACCAGATAAAAGGTGATTAAATGTAGCCAGCACTGAGCATGACAATAAACCATATGGCCATACTGCACAAACATGCTTACGGGTCCCTACCACATTTTTTTTTTTTTTTTGCAAAACTATGATACACACACACACACACACACACACACACACAGACACACACACACACAGTTCAGTACAGTAGCATTGCCAAGCACTAACCATGTGGCGACACTACTGCACAGTAGTAATGATCTACTGTGCAGTAGCTCATTGCTACTGAGCAGTAGCATCAGGGAACAACTATGTGATGACAATACTGTACAGTAACACTGGTCACTGTGCAGTCATTTAGTACTTGGTTATGCAATGGTTATGCAGTCCACTGCGTGTGTAGACACAGCAAATTTGTGCCATGTCTAACTGGATGCATCTACATGTGCTATTAATGCGATATAGCTGTGGTTGCTAATCAGGGGTACACATGCCATAGGGGTACTTAAAAAGTTCCTAGGGGGTGCTCAGATGTAATTTGGTCACTAAATGCCACATGCATGTGCACAGCTGCAGGTGGCCAAGAGAGCAGCTGAGTCCAGCTGGTAAGTATGTTGTGAGGGAAGGGGCTGGGGGACAGAGTAGATCAAGGTCCAGAGGTGGGGGAGGTAGTAGGGATGGGGAAGGGGCAGGGGCAAGGGCAGGGACGGGGCTGTTCAGCAGGGGAGGGGTGCTGACTGAGCTGCACAGGGGGAAGCTCCCATCACTGCACACACCCCAAGAGGGAATGTGTATTGTGTGCCCCCAGATCTGACACAGGGCAGAATGCCACTGTGGGCTGGGAAGAGCCCAGCACAGCCCCAGCCCCAGAGTCGGCTTGGCTGTGCTGCACTCTGGGCAGCTGGCAGTGGTGCTGGGAGGGGGCTGCAGGAGGGGCTGCAGCCACCCCAAATTTGCTGTAGCCCCCCCCCCAATAACCACATCCCAGTGCCACCACCACCCACCCACAAAGCAACCCAGCCCAGCCTCTGCTGGGAACAGCCCAGTGCCAGCCACAGCCTGTAGTTGCATCCCACCCTGCCTGATGTGCAGATCTGGGGGAACACAAAACCCATGCCCTCCTTGGAGTGCGCACAATGGAGGGAGCCAGGATGGAGCACGGGATGGAGCCACGACTCATCTGAGGGGCAGGGGAGGGGGTGGCAGGTCCCACCATTACATGCACCCCAGGAGGGCACAGGGGCATGTGCCCCTGGATCTGTGTGGGCAGGGCGGGATGCCACTGCTGGCTGAAGCTGGGGTTGCACCAGGCTGTTCCCAGTGGGGGCTGGGCTGGGCTGTGCTCAGGGCAGGCAGCAGCAGTGCTGGGAACAGACTACAGGAGGTTTGCAGCCACTCCAGAATTCGCTGCAGCCCCCCACATAGCCTCCCCTTCCAGCACTGCCAGTGCCCACCCTGAGCACAGCATGGCCCAGCCCCTGCCAGGAGAGCATGGTGCAGCCCCATCCCACAGTGGCAGCCTGCCCTCCCCCACACAGATACAGGAGCACACACCCTCATGCCCTCTGAAGGGTGTGTGTAGCTGCAGGTGCCACACCTCGTGCACTCAGTCCTGAGCCCCGCCCAAGCCCCATTCCCTCCCCTACCACCTTCACCCAACACACAGCTCCAGGGTCACATGCCCCCATGCTCTCCCAGGGTGCATGCCACCCCCTCCACATGCCCCTGGATGAGCCACTTATAGCTCCATCCTGCTCTCTGCCCTGGCTATGCAGACCCAGCCCTACTCCCTCCCTCACCATGGGGGCCTTGATTTGCCCCCTCCCCCCTTTAAAAACAAGAAATTAATATAAAGGGCTACCTGAGCTGGAACTTTGAGACAGAAGAGGTGCACTTGTTTAAAAAGGTTGAAAATCCCTGCAGTATAGGCTTACTCTGCAGTAAAATACTGAACTGTAAGCCTTCCTCAGGAGCTCCTCTACATGTGCACTCTGTGCATGCATCTACACATGCAATTAATGTGATTTAGTCTTATCGTGCAGTAAATTACCATGTGTGTCTACATGAAATGCTAATGGTGCAGTAGACTAATTTTACTGAGCATTGGCGTGACACAAAAAAAATGTGCTAATGCACAGTTGAATTAATCTACTGTGCATTAGTGTCACTTAAAAAGTGTGCACCTACACTAATGTGTAGTGTTGCCAATTATGCATTCAGTTACCAATGATTACAGGTACTAAACTTAATGTGCCCTAATTATGGCACATTAATGAATATACAGATGTGTCCACTGCATAGTAAACCAGCCCTGGAACTCATCTATATGTGCACCCAGTGGGTGCATCTACAAATGTCCTATATTGCCGTAGCAATGCGCTACATCACTGTACAGCACGCCACTACGATGTAGCACTCACAAAAGTCTACACATTATCAGCAGCTATGTCTCCATAGCAGTGCACTCTCCCCATTTTGGCATGCTACTATGGTGATACTAAAGCACAACACCGTAGCAAGATCACCATATGCCTATGGGTAGACATGTCTACTTGGGACCATATTTCCTTCTTATAGGATTAAGTAAATGCAGGGCTGCTTCTGCCCTGCTCTGACCTCCTGCAACAACCAAAGGGAGCTGCAGGCTGTGGCCACAGTTGCCCGGGTGTCATGTAGGGGGGCATAGAGTATGTTGGGGTATGTGTCTCTGTTGGTGGGAGTTGTGGGGGCAGGGTGTGGGTGTGTGAGGTTTGTGGGAGGCTGAGTGGTGTGGTCCCTGGACTCCACCAGGAGTGGAGGGATCCCTGCACCCTGCTTCCCCATGGAGTCCAGCACAAGGCTTCTACAGATGTGAGTGCAGCCTCTATGATAGAGGTGACTGAGCAGGTTGTGCTCTCCCCCCTCCCCCCCTGCTGCCTAAGTATCCCTGTTGCCTAGGAGTAGGCAGCAGGGATAATTAGGGTGCTTATGCCTGGTGCAGGCACTGGCACCTGGCAGGGCATGGCACCAGCCAGTGCTGCACATGGGGGTGAAGAGCACAGTCTGCTCAGCCACCTCTATGATGGGGGCTGCACTCACATCGGTAGAAACCCCATGCTGGACTCAATGGGAAGCAAAGTGCAGGGATCCCTCCACTCCTGGTGGAGTCCAGGGGCCTACATGGCAGGAGGCAGTGAAGGCAGCCTGCTTTAGCATGGGCCGGTGTGAGTGGGGAAGTTTCAGGTGAGCCATGAGAAGTCCCTGCAATAGAGGTGGACCAGTAGTTTTGGAAGTACTAAATGACAGTGTGTAACAGCTCATACTGTGCCATGCCAGCAGCACAGTTATTTTTTGCCACCACATCACTGTAGCAATGTGCTATAGTGAGGGAGCGCATTGCTGCAGCAATGTAGCTGTGCCGTCATGCTTTGTGCCTGCTGACAATGTCACCATAGCATATTGCTATGGCAACATAGCGTCTTGTGTAAACCTGCCCTCTTACTCAACAGATCTTACCCCTTGGCACTGACTGGTGTGGCATATCATCATATAACACAACACATTTTTCTCTTTTATTTGCTATCTTCATTTATAATAAAGTTAGGATCCATGATGGAGTGAAAACCTTACTATGAACCAGTGATGATGTATGCAGCTAAGGTGAGAATGCAATTCTATGAGACTTGTGTGCTGTCATCCCTGCGTTATGGTTCAGAAACATGGACTATATATGCTAGGCACATCAACAGACTGAACAGCTTCTACATGAGGTTTCTGTTTAAGATCCTGAAAATAAAGTTAGAAGATGGAATACCACACACAGAGGTACTGGAATGCACAGTCCTGACACACTTAGAAACTTCACTCAAGCTGAGTAGATTGCAATGGACTGGCCACATCAGAAGAACAGAAAGAGATGGTATCCCCAAAAATATTTTGTATGGCAAGATTCAAGACAGCTCTAGAAAGATTACCTCTATGGTGGTACCATAATGTATCCAGAAATGATATGGAGTTGTTCAACATCCATGTAGAAAGCTGGGAGGAGCACACAGAATTCTGTCCAACCTGAAGGGAACATCTGGCACTGAGTGCATGAAGTGGCTTTGATCCAGAGGATGAAAGCAAAGAGAGAAAGAAGAAAGCAGCATGCTGTAAACTTGGATTCCAACTCAGAAAACATATGGATCTGTGAAACTTGTAAAAAGCTGTGTTGCTCTTGAATTGGGCTTGTCAGCCACAAACAGATTCATCAGGCATCTGAATAGGCTTCTTGCATGTGCACCGTGATTCAGAGGATTAATGGTTGCCTACTACTGCTTTAAACAAAGCAGCTTTAAAGAGAAAATTGGTTCTTTACTAATATGTTAGGGGGATAACATGATATTGTTCAGTTTAAAATCAAAGCAAAAACAAATATAACTTTATTGCAAGGGGCATTAATTGCTATACTATATATCAAGTTTAACGTTTGAATTTGCCAGATTATTTATCAAGTACTCCTGGTGTTTGCTTGTAGGAGTGGTTCATCTGCCTTCCAACTGGATTCAAAGGATCTTCCATAGGCATCGTTGATAGTACTTCTCCAGCGACTTTAGATGTTTCCTGTATGTTGTCCATGCCTCAGCTCCACACAGCAAGGTGGGGATCATGACTGCTTGAAAATACATGAGTTTGGTTTCAGATCTGATGCAGCGATCTTCAAACACCTGTTTCTTCAGGCATCTAAAGGCTGCACTTGCACATCTGAGGCGATGTTGACTTTCTTCATTGATGTCAACCTTCTGTGAGAGATGGCTTCTGAGGTACAGGAAATACTCAGTGTTCTCCAGACTCTCACCATAGATCTGAATTACCGGAGGTGAGGGCTGTTCATTAGGAGCTTGTTGATGGAGAAACTTAGTCTTCTAGATGTTACGTTTCAGTCCCATTTTCTTATATGCCTTGGTAAAGACAAGGATGACTGCCTGAAGGTTTGCTTCTGAGCAAGCACAGACTACAGCAGGAGTAGGCAACCCCCGGCACAGGTGCCAGAGTGGGAAACTCAAAGGCATTTTGCTTGGCACACATGCCTCTTGGTGGATGGCGGCGAAGGGGCCGGGGCTACACAGCAACAGCAAGGATTGGGCCCCTCATGGCTCCCCCGTCATCCACCTCTGGCACACCAATATCCTGCAAGTTGAAGTTGTGGGTGTTTTCGGCACTCTACCCAAAAATGTTGCTGACCCCTGGACTACAGCCTCATCAGTGTACTGGAGCTCAGTGAGTGAGGTCAGTTTCTCTTCTAGCTCCCTTCCTATGTGAGGTGAGCAGAGCAGATTAAATACAGCTGAATGTGACTGTTCAGTCATAGTTACAGCTGCCAAATCACACTCCTATCTCATCCAAGTGCTAGACAACCTTCTTGTAACTGCCACCTTCATGCCAGTTCATGACTAGGAGCTTCCAGACTTCACAATTCTTCTCCTGTCACCATTAGCTGGTGACCAAAGGGCTTGAGGGATGTGCTGGAAAAGCTGTTTTCCTGGAAGACACCTGTGTGTGACTTCTTTTATCATGGAGAAGCTGCTGCACATCAGCTTCCACATGGCTCTTGACAGAACAGGACCTTGATCCAATGGCAAGAAGACCAAAACAACTGGGGATCTCATTGTACTGCCTTCTCAGCCACTGAGATTCTAACAGTTGAACAGATAGTAGGACGACCTTCATGGAAAGTTAGCTGTGAAATAAATAGGGGTAACTCTTATGAATAAACAGTTGTGGACCAGGCAGCAGCACCAGCACCAGGATGTGGTGAGGACAGCAGCTGGCAATGCTAACCCTTCCATAAAGCCAAATATATCCTTTGATGGTGCTATGATGTACTGAATACTGGTTTCCATTGTAAAAGACCTACTCAACCCCCGTCTATGAGCATAGAAGTCCTCAAGGGTGAAGCAGATGGAAGATATTAGTTAATAGTAATCAAGCATAGTATCTGTTCTTAATCCATTTAATCACTTATACTTGAGTTAAGGCTTTTAGCTAGAGCTCAAAACAGGCTGCAGGGCTGTGAAATAAAAAAGAAATAGTACCAGGGGTGGCTAACAAACAGCAAAATTACAGAAGAAAGAATGGTTTGAACAGCAGAACATCAAGACCATTAAAAAGGATAGAGGGTTGTTAGCACCTATCCAATGGAGAGAGATAAATAAAAGTCAGGGAGATGACAATGAGCCATGAAGTCAATTGATTAGAGAGAACTGTCAATTGACTATTCAACATTGCCTGAATAGATATGCTGCTGCCCCTCCCAGGCACTTGATTTTAAAAGTCTTGAGTAGAGCAGAGATCAAAGTGGGGTGCAGCTGCACCACTATACCTTCCATGGATCTGCCCCTGTATTCCATCAACTGTATTTGAACCATTGCTGTACTTCAAGTACAAAGGCATCAGGAGCCCCATTAATGTTTTCTATAGACATAGTTAAACAAGGTTTCACTTTGTTGTGTAGATAGGATCTTAAACAAATTATGCTTACCTACATTTAGTGACACTCCTTTTACTTTCACAGAATTAATATAGCTGTGGGAGTGTGAGGTGTATTCTGTTTTTTACTTCTGCAAAATCAACAAAACCACCAGCTAGGTTCCAGCTGCATAGCCACATTCTGCACTCAGAATTGAAGTAATGATACTTAGAAATCTTGCAAATCTTGCAATTCACAAAGAAAAATTTTTAAAAAGGAAAAAACCATAGAAGTGGTACAAGGCCATACCAAATCTTCGTATCAGTTCTTTGAAACCATCATATTAATACCTTGAATTAAAATATTAGTGCCTGAAACAATTAGACAACAGTGCATATATGGCTCTTGAAAAGTTGTAACTGGAAGTCTTTTTTAAATGAAAAAAATGCTATTGTAGATGGATAATTGAAACAATTACTATTTCACAAGCTTACACACAATGCAGATTTTAGTGTAAAAGCCTCTCTTCTTTGAATAGAACATTTCAAAGCTTAGGGTTCCATTCAATGAACTTTATTAATCTCTTAATCCTTTATTTTACCTTAAAACCTTTGTGGGCAATATTTTACAATAAGTAGTTAATGATTATTAATTCTATTAGTATTCACTGTAATAGGTTTAATGTTACTGGTATCTGTAATTATACAAAAATACCTATTTAATTTAGCCTTAAATAATATTCTTCAAATGATTACCATAGACATAGCATGATTGACACCAGTTCAACCTTCCATCCCATCAATTATGTGCTTCATATATGCATATTACTAAATGGAGCCAAAAAGTAGCGTTCTGGCATTTGCAAGCTTGTACTGTATTTAGCTCTGTCTCAGTGTCTCATTATAGTGTTAAGACTATAATCTTGTGGTTCTCCTCAAATGTTGCAACAGACCCCTGTTTTATCTTAATACTTTTCATTGTTTAGTTTATTCTCTTGATGTGTGTAATCATGTGGAATTTCACAAATGCTGCAGAGGATCTGGAATAATCTCTTGTTTCCGAGCAGATATTTGTTCTCTCTCCTATCAAAATAAAATTTATGAGTTCACAAAGGAAATATATGGTCTAGTGATTATCTAAAATTACTAATCCCTGAGAGCTGGAAACACACAGTAGCAACATAGAATCGAAAAAGCTGCTGCAATTTAAAGTAATAGTGATATAATAAATAAAGGATATACAATAGGACTGTGTGAAATTTCAATGACTGTTTTGTTTTGACACTGTTTCGACTCATTTTGAGCTCAAAACAGCAAAATTGAAACAAAATGAAGTGCTTTGAAACAGCCTCAAAACAAAACGAGGGCAGTCAAAATGCTTTGAAAGTTTCAAAACATTTTGAGTTTCAAAGCTGGACTTGCCTGCAGCTAAAGAGAAACTAAAGAGAGGGAGGGGGAGGAGGGGGGAAGGACTGCTCTCATATTGACTGTGTAGCTGGCCAGTGACTGTGATCCTTGCCCGAGGTCTCTCCCAATCCCAGTGCTCTGGGGGAGGGATGGAAAAACAGCATTAAAAGCATTGTTTGAACGGAGCTTTTCTCTGTGCCTTCACACAAGTGACACACATTTTGCTCTGAACTGTTTGAGGTGCAGTTTCCCAGGAGCCCCTACACCTACCTCCTTGAAACCTGGCAGGCTTCATGACCTCAGCAGGGGCTACCATGCCTGCAGTTTACACCCCACTGCGTCTTAACACACACAAAGTCATACATGTTATGAGTTTTGCTTGTCATCAGTCTGAGGTACAGTTTCCCAGAAAACCCTGGACCTTTCTCCTTGAAACTTGGCAGGCCTATTGATCTCAGCTGGGGTTACCATGCCTGCAGTTTTCACCCCCCTGCACCTTAACACACATGCATGACACAAGTTTTGCTTGTCAGCAGCTTGAGGTGAAGTTTCCCAGAAACCCCTGCACCTGTCACCTTGAAACCTGGCAGGCTTTGTGGCCTCATCAGGGGCTAACATGCCTGAAGTTTTCACCCCACTGCACCTTAACACACACAGGGCATGTCCACATGTGCAAGCGTGTGCGCTTGCAGCAGCTCAAATAGAAGAGGTGAAAATTTGAGCCATGGCTTTTTGATTCAGTGCACGTGCTTGAACATGCACTTTGGTGTGGAGCAAATTGTGCCACTTGGGGCAAAATAACCCTGCTTGGCTCCTCCCAGATCTGCAGCCGGGGGAGCTAAAGCCTGGGGCCAGAACCTATGCTGTCCCCAGCAATATAAAAAGCTGCCCTGTCCTGACCCCATCCAAAAAGCTGTCCTGGCAAGCAGCTCGGGGATACTCACTCTCTGGAGCTTCTGGGGCCCAGCGAATTCATACCTGGGGACACTACCCCTTGTGCCAGCTGAACTGCTGCAGCAGCATCCCAAATTCATTCTTTAAAATACCCCAAAATCCATGTTCTTCCACATTTAAAACAAAAAACCACTCTACACATACACACACATATATCTATAGAGAGACAGTGATAAGTTGGGTAATGCTTTATTGGTATATTTACAATGTTAAAGCAATTTGGAAGCCTACCAGTATCTCTATCATCATGAAGAAAAAAAAAATTCTAAATACCTATATGTGTTGATCTGTGCTTTCGGTTTTCTCCATACATGATGGGTTTGTGATGGGGGGATGCGGTGTTTGTAGAAAGGGAGTGATAAGGGGTGTGTGGGAAGGTGGGTGGAGGGATGTGGGTTGGTGTGTGGGTAGGAGTGGGGCAATTGCTGGGGGCACTGTGGGTGTGGGGGGCCTTATGTGGGGGCTGCTCAGGAGGTGTGGGTCCCCTGGCCCCCACAGGGTGCACCCCCCACAGCACATGGAATGCCCCCCCTGCCCAGGGTCCCAGCTCCCCCCTGGAGGGTCCCAGCCCCTATCCCCCACAGGGTCCCAGCCTCCCTGCCCAGGGTCCCAGGCACCCTGGAGGCCCCCCTGCCCAGGGTCCCAGCTCCCCCCTGGAGGACCACAGCAGCAGGACCCGGCATGGCACGTGGGAACTGCATGCCGTGCCGGCTCCTGTCAGCATGGGCCAGGCCCCAGGGCCAGCTCCCGCCTCTGCCCCTGTGCCTGCAGGGGGGGGAGGACCTGGACCAGCCCCATGTGATTTGCTAGTCCGGGCTTGCACTGGAGTGGGTCTCAGGGCTCCGGGAGCCGCTGCTCCTGTATGCACCTTCTGGAGCTGTGCGACCTGCTCCAGTGCAAAGCCAGACTAGTGAGCTTCAGGGATCTGGGCCAGGTCCTCATCCCCTCCGCAGCCCTAAGGACATCCCCCCTGCCACTCTCCAACCCACCCCCCACATCCCCCTGCCACACCTCATCCCCCAGGCAACCATGAACCCCCCCCCAACTTATCTTGGACAGCACCGGGGGCAGCAGGAACACAAAAGAGACTCTGGCCAAAACCAGTGTGTCTCTTTTGGAGGACTGGCTCCAGGCATGGTCTTGAACTGTGCCTTGATCTGCTCTATTGTGGAGTGTTTTTTTAGACCCCTGGATATCCAGGGGTCTAATTTTTTCCCCATGCTGCAGACTTGCAGTGCAGGGAACATTTTTTCATTCCTGCACATGCCTGTTGCCCTGCCACAAAGGGGTTTGAGGTGGGGCAACAGGCATGTGCGTGCTCATCTGGACGTGCCCACAGGTGACATGAGTTTTGCTTTCAAAATTTTTTGGTGCAGTTTCCCAGAAACTCCTGCACCTAACTCCTTGAAATTTGGCAGACTTCCTGGCCTCAGAAGGGATTATCATTTTTGCAGGTTTCATCTGAATAAGGCAAGAAATCACAAAGTTATAGGCAGTTTCATGCTTCCTCATTATAGCCTATGGGCAAAACATTGAAACAGCGTCGAAACAGTGAAACAGTTTCAATGAAACAAAATTAAACAGAACAGTGCTTAGAAACCTAAACAAAAATTGAAACAAAACACTGTTCTGTTGAAATGGCAAAATGGAAGTCGAAATGAAATGGAGCTGTTTCGCACAGCCCTAATATACAAGGCTGTTCATAATAAAGCTATCACTCCATCATGGGTCCTGGATGTGTCATAAATCAGGAAAGCAAATAATAAATGATTTAATAATGCCATAGGAAACTAAGACCTCAGCCTTTCATTTAGTATAGGTATAGAAATCCTGGCTCAGAAAGCCAGGTTGTGTTTGTTTATCCTGTCTTCAACAGATCCCCTTCATAGCATCTGATGAAGTAAGCCTACCACTTATAAAACCTTATACCATACATCTCTAATTTAATTAACCTATAAAGTGTGAATTTACCCTGCCTTCTGCCTGACTTCAGACTAACATGGTTAACTACCTCTCTCTATCCTATACCCTGCCAATAGTGTTTCGCTTTGCAAAACCATAAGTGTAAAGGATCTAGGTTCATTTAATTGCTCAGAAGTTTAACCAGAATCCTATATATTTATCCCATCCCTATGTGTTTATTCTAGGAAAGGTGAACTGGAGAGTTTTGGATTTCCACAAGTTGTGTCAGTTAAGTTAGGGTGCTACTGAGCCAGTATAAAAGGTATTTCAGACCTAGGCCAGTTTTTGATCTAACATATTTTGAAGACTGTTATTGAGTGCAGTTGACAGACAAAAACTTTCTGGAATGCATCATCAAAAGATTTCAGTATTGTCTCATCTCTAATTATAGGCTTAATTTGTAAAATAAAAATAATTTTAGAAAGAGTATATGTTTCCTATCCATGATATAATGTTCAAGTTGCTTCAGTATACCCTGGAATAAGACAGGTATCAAATCTAACAGAACAATAAATAATATATCAGATAAAGAATATATCAACCAAATCAGTGTACTGTGAATGAAAAGGAGATTACCTTTTTGAAGAAAATTATGAGTTGGATGCAAAGTAATCCATTTGTAACTAGTCCCTTACTGTTTGATTCAGTGGGTTCAGCTCACGCTCCTACCCTGATCCAAAGCTGCCACTCACGTGAATAGCATTGGATCATATCTTTAATACAAGACCTTCTTAATGTCAAGAGCAGGAGCAATCTAAAGATCTAAAAACATAGATGCAAAAATAGGCCAATGCCATTTCAAGAGTTCCACAAGAAGCCCCTGAAAAAGTATTACCTAATGAGATGATTATAGATTATTTTGCAAAACTTCTGATACTTTACTTTTAAAAATGATATATTGAGATAATTGCAAGGTCCTGGAAAATATTCTACAAAGTTGTACTGTGAGGACCCACGGGGGTGTGGTATAGTGAGCAAAAGGGAAAAAAGGGACAATAAAGCTCTCTGAAAAGGGTCATTCAGCATAAAGGAAAGCCTTGTTGTGAAATATTTAAAGTCAATGTCAAAGCCCTAAAAATTAATTTGTTGATAATCCCATGCATTGTTACAAATCCTATTTTTTAAAGCCATGAATCTGTTTCCTCTCTTTGGGCATGTCCATGCATGCAAGCACGTGCACTTGCAGCAGCTCAAATAGAAGTGGTGCAAATTTGAGCTGGGGCTTTTTGCCTCAGCGCACGTGCTCAGACACGCACTTTCTTGTGGAGCAAATTGTGCCACTTGGGGCAAAATAATCCTGCCTGGCTCCTCCCAGATCTGCAGCCAAGGGGAGCTAGAGCCTGGGGCCAGCAACTGTGCTGTCCCCAGCAGTATAAGAAGCTGCCCTGTCCTAGTGCCAGCAGTATAAAAAGCTGCCCTGGCAAGTAGCTCAGGGCTACTAGCTCTCACAAGTTTCTGGGGCCCAGTCAATTGGTACCTGGGGACACTACCCCTTGTAGCTGCATGAGTGAAACATCCTCCAACAACTTGCTTTTTTTCTTCTTCTGGGAATTATTGCTTATATCAAACCAGTAAAAAGAAAAAGTAGTAAATGCTTAGTATGAATTTACAATGCATATAAATGTGCCAGTGCCCCAGGCTTTAACTCCCCCTGAAGCAACCCCGAGATTTCCCTGCACCCTTTACCCACTGCACCAGTCTGGGAATGGGGTGAGGGCTGCTGCCTGGTTGCTGTGACCTGCTGCACACCTGCCAGACCCGAATGGGGACTGTACAGCCAGTAGAAGCATCTGCCCCTCTGAGCCAGTTGCCAGTGGTCTGTGGCTGCAGAGTTGGCCTCTGTGCAGCACTACTGCCACATGTGCCCCCCACCCAACCATCTGGCAGCTATCACCTGGAAGATGTTCTGGATGTGGTGGCCTGCTTTGAACTGTCAAAGCATGTCCTCCTGGCCCCAATTGGTCAGGAGGTCAGCCACAGCCAGCTGGGTCCAAGGTGCCAGCTCTGAGCAGGCAGGGTCCTGCCACTGGCCTCCCTAGGAGGAATTCTGGTGTTCCCTAATGGAAAACTGAAAAATCCCTGATAAAAAAATCCCAAAGTCACTCTGTAAAATACCCCAAAATCCATGTTCCTCCACAATTAAAACAAAAGACCACTATAAAAAGAGAGAGAGAGAGTGCGACAGAGAGACAGCAATCAGTTGGGCAATGTTTTCTTGATATATCTACAGTGTTAAAGCAATTTGAAAACTACCAGTGTCGCTATCATAATATTAAAGTGAACTCTAAATACATGTGTCGTGTTCAATTCATGAATACATTAATATATATTTTGCTGCCCCCTACAGGGGCTACAGCCCCTCCCCTGAGGTGTTACAGCCCCCCAACAGGGGCCACAGCCCCCACTCAAGGGCTCTGGCCCCCCCTCAGGGGCTACCTCCCCTGCAGAGGCCACATGCCCCACCCCACCCCCACTAGGTCCCTCAGCCCCCTGAATTTGCTGCTCCACTTGGCCCCATCCCCCACTGGTTCCTGCAGCCCCCACCATGGTGGCCCCACCCAGCCCAACCCCCTCACTCCCCCAGACCCCCCAGTGGCTGCCCATTTGGTCCCATCTGCCACTTTTACCACCAGCCCCCCATGGCTGCCCCACAACCCCAGCCTCTGGCACTTAAAAAAAAAAAGCCTTTAATCACCAAGCAGGGGCTGTGAGGGTTCTGGGGCCTCCTGCAAAGTGCCCCCAGGAAGCACAGGGCAGCAGGGGGCAGCAGGGCCTGGGATGGGGCTGCTGGGGATGGGGCCAGGCAGGGAAGGGATGGCAGGGCAGGGGCAGGGCAGGGATTGCGAGAGCTTGGGAGGCAGGCAGGGGATGAGGCCCAATGGGGAAGGGATCGGGGGGCTGGGGGAGCAGGTAGGGCCAGGGGGAGGCCCCCCAATACCCCCTCCCCCCTCCTCCAGCTCCCCAACCCCTTACATACCAGCAGTGGAGCCTGGGTCCAGCTTTCTGCTGGCATGCATGGGCAGGCAGCGTGCTTCAGCACCAAGGTGAGGGCTAACCATGGAGATGCTCTGGCAGCCAGAGTCTTTCTATGGAGGGCCCAGCCTCTGGTTGCCTCAGGGCATAGTCTCTGACCGTGCCCTGCCCCATTTTTTTTTTCTGTGGGGTTTTCTGATCTCTGGATATCCAGAGGTCTAATTTTGCCCCTGTGCTACAAACTTGCAGCACACAGAACATTTTCTTGTTCCTCCACGTGCCTCTTACAGCCTCTCAAAGGAGTTTGAGAGGCTGCAAGAAGCACGTGTGGGCTCATCTGGACGTGAGTTTAGGTAAAGATAAATAACATTGTTTCCAGGATGATCCCCAATCATCTAGCATACCTTTGGATTGTAATATACTACACTCTTCTATGTCCCCTAAAAAATAATTACAGCCTCAAGAATCATAAGGATCTATAGAGAGATCAGCTACTGCTAAGAACTGCAGCATCGTTCTCATATGGAGTTTATACCATCATCTCTCAGAATTTCATAATCATGAATTAATTAAGCAACAATCCCTATGAATTAAGGAAGTATTATGGTCACCAACACTTACAGGAAAATGGTGTATAGAGAGATTAAAGCTAGTCATTTCAGGTGTCTCAGTTTTATGCCTGTGGAATTATAGGAAATTCATGACCTAGCCAGGAACAAGCACTAAGTTCATCGCTTTGAAAGATGGATGGACATAACACAGCCCAACTTTTTACAAGTTTAAATGTTAGTTTAAAATTTTTCCCCAGGTTCCCTACATCTTTTCTGTTTCTCTGAATACTGCTCCTTCCATTAGTCTTAAATTGTAGTTGTAGTCTGCAGCTTTCCATTGTGCTTACTCATGACTGAGCCAGCTTTCAACTTTCCCTTCCTATTGAAATGGCTAAATTGTAAGTTCATAATGCTTGATTTAGATTGAGATGTTATTTCTTAAATGAAGAGCAAAAATTAAAGAAGAGCACAGCTGCAGGAAGCATTATTGAAACCCTGACGACTCTGTCAGTTTTGAAATCATTGAAGAACTGCTGCAAATATGCATAATAAAATCTGACGCCATGCTTTCATATTTACTGTTTGACTTGTTGCTTTCCTTTATTCTTTGTTATTGATATCCTTATTGACTAACAGTTTCACAATAATCTCTAGCTAATATGATAAACTCTTCCTGGTACAATAAATAATTACAGTAATAGTAAGCAAGTTAATGAATAAAGAGAAAAAGTAATAGGAAGAAATGGAGAGCACTGCCGGAAGCTGGAGTCGAGAGGTAATGGTTATTATTTACATTTAGTCTCATTTGTCTAGCCCCCATAAGGCACTTGGCCCTTACAGTCAAAGGTAAGAAGGGTGAGTGTTTTTGAGATGTAAATATATGGCTGAAGTGAGAGGATGTTTATAATCTCTACCTCACATACTTTAATTTCCTCCATCTTTACTGATGTTCTTTTGGAGGGCTGTGTGATGGAAGAGTCAGGATTACCATCATTCGTTGTTAAGCAACAGTTGTTAAGCAACAGTGCATAATGAGTCTGCCCTGCTGTAGAAATGTAGGCTACCAGCCATAGTGTCTGTTATTAAATGGTTGGTTAATATTGGACGGAGTACTGGGCCGGATTCACTACCCTGTTAGATCAATGTAATTCAAATGAATTCTGTTTCAGTCCAAGTACATCAGTGAGAGTTTACTGAAGCAGGACTCATGTCCAGTAAGTGTAAAAAAGTAAAACACACCATGTAATAAACAGGTAAACACAAAGATCTATTTTATTTTGAATGATGCTTATCCCCAGTCCAAATGACTAATTTAATTTCTCCAAGGTTTTATAAAGACTAATTTTCATAAAATCTTGATGTGTTCCCTGGCAAATATTTTCAGCCTCAAAGAAAAAATCCAACTAAGCATTTAGGAATGCATATTTAATAAAAAGGCATGCCATGCACATGGACAGGGCATGAGTGAAACATTCTCCACCAACTTTCTTTTTTTTCTCCTTCAGGGAATTATTGTTTATGACAGACAAGTAAAAAGATAAAGTAGTAAATGCTTAATATGAATTTACAATGCATATAAATAAGCCATTTCCACTCATAAATCAATTTGTAAGAAATGGTTGAGTATGAATCATGCTTGAATTTAGTTGATAGGGAAATACACTGCAGGACATTTGGAACAACCTACTCAATAGTGTTCAGGTTACTCAAGATTAAAATTAAAACAATAAACTTCATTCTGGATGTGTCTTCATTACTATAGCCTTGGATCATTTACTTTAACAATGTCAACCTGCTCTCACTATCACATTCAATTTAATTAGGAAAGGGAGTAATATGCAAGAGCCCACCTCATGGAGCTCCATTACCTTGGAGGAGCATGTTATCAGCTCCTAAAAATAAAAGGCAGCTTTGCCCTCTTTTCACCCCCTGTGTTGTACTGATGACACTGTAGAATATTGAGAAGCAAAGTATTGCATGTAAGAAAAAAAATAGCTCAGAAAAAATAAAGTATCTGGTACATATGAAAGAGAAAATAAGTTCAAATAGGCTTGTTTCTGTTCCCTTTGGACTCAAAGGGCACATCCACATGAGCATGCACATGCCTCTTGCCCCACCTCAAACCCCTTTAAGGCAGGGCAACAGGCATGTATGAGAATGAAAAAACATTCCAGGGGTCTAAAAAAATAGAAGCTTAAAAAAGCGAAGCAACCGGAGGCTGGGTCCTCTGGCTGCCAGAGCGTTTCTATGGTTGTCCCCTTGCCCTGGTGCTGAAACATGTGGCTGGCGAGACCACCTGTTTCAGCACCAGGGCTCCAGTGCTTGTGAGTAAGGGGTTGGGGGGGCTGGAGGAGGGGGGAGGGGACCATGGGGGGGGGACCCCTGATGACCCAACACACTCCCCCAGCCCCTCGACCCCTGCTGGGGCCGGCCTCTCCCCCCGTCCACCCCCCTGAGACCCCCGACCCCTGGTGAGGATGGCCCCTCCACCCACCAGCCCCACTGAGATTCCCTCTCCCTGCCAGGGCAGGCCCCTCCCCCTGTCAGCCCCCCCAAGACCCCCAACCTCTGCCCTGGCCAGCCCCAGCCCCCCAACCCCTCAACCCCCCCCAATCCACACATGCTAGGATGTGCGCTTGCAGCAGCGCAAATAGAAGTGGTGCAAATTTTTGCTCAGACATGCACTTTGGTGTGGAGCAAATTGTGCTACTTGGGGCAAAATAACCCTTTTTGGCTCCTCCCGGATCTGCAGCCAGGGGGAGCTAGTGCCCGGGGCCACCACCTATGCTGTCCCCAGAAGTATAAAAAGCTGCTCTGTCCTGGCCCCATCAGGATAAAAAGCCACCCTGGCAAGTAGCTCAGGGCTGCTCAATCTCTGGAGCTTCTGGGGCCCAGCCAATTCATACCTGGGTCACTATCCCTAGTGCCAGCTGGACTGCTGAAGCAGCTGTGAGAGTTTCCTGCACCCTTTACCCACTGCAGCAGTCTGGCAGTGGGGGCTGCTGCCTGTCTGTGACCTCATGTGCACCTGACAGACCAGGATGAGGCATCTGCTCCTCTGGGCCAGCTGCAAGCACTGTGGTTGCAGGGTTGGCCTCTGTGTGGCACTACTGCCACATGTGCCCCCTGCCAGCCATCTGGGCAGCTATCGCCCAGAAGATGTTCCAGGTGTGGTGGCCTGCTTTGAACTTTCAAAGCATCTCCTCCTGGCCCCATTTGGCCAGGAGGTCACTCACAGTCAGCTGGGTCCATGGTGCTAGCTCTGAGCAAGAAGGGTCCTGCCATTGGCCTCCCTAGGAGGAATTCTGGTGTTCCCTATTGGAAAACTGAAAAATCCCTAATAAAAAAAAATCCCAAAGTCACTCTGCAAAATACCTCCAAATCCATGTTTCTCCACAAGTAAAACAAAATACCACTATAAAGAGAGAGAGCGAGAGTGAGACAGAGACAGTGATCAGTTGGGCAATGTTTTATTGATATATCTACAGTGTTAAAGCAAGTCTCTTATCATAATAATAAAGTGAACTCTAAGTACATGTTTCATGAATTCATGAATAAATATTTTGCTGCCCTCCCATGGGGTGATGGCCCCCACACAGGGGTTATGACCCCCCAATAGGGGGTTTGCCTCCCACACAATGGGTACAACCCCCCAACAGGGGCTAAATGGGGTCTACTACCCCCCCCCGAACACATTCCTCACCACAGCCCCTGATTGCTGCCCCACCTGGCCCCATCCCCCACCAGCTGCTACAGCCCCACAATGGCTGACACACCCAGGCCCATCCCCTACTCCCTCAGACCCCCCAATGGCTGCCCCACCCAGATTCACCCCCCCCAACTTGCTCTCCAAGGGCCCCATGGCTACCCCCACAACCCTAGGCACCGTCATTAAAAAAAATAAATAGAAAAAAGGGGGAAAAAAGCCTCTGCTTGCCTTACAAGCGGGGGGGGGGGGGCTCCAGGGCCTCCTGGCAGAGCCCCCCAGGCAGCACAGGGCAGTGGTGGGGGACAGCAAGGCCTGGGATGGGGCCACTTGGGCTGTCACCCTGCCCCACACTGTTTGGGTGGAAACCCAGTTGGCCAGATGGCAGCTTGGACTTCTGGTAAGTGCCAGGGGGTTGTTTGTTTTTTAACTATGGAGTGGGGGGGAGGGATCGGGGGGCTTGGGGGGCTAAGGGGGCTGGGGCCAGGCAGGGTAGGGGTCAGGGGGACTGGGTAAGTGGGCAAAGCCATTGAATTCCCTCTCCCCCATAGTCCCCTCCCCACTTCTCCAGCTCCCCTGACCCCTTATGCACCAGCACTAGAGCCCTGGTGCTGAACACACAGTCTGGCCGGCTTCATGTTTCAGCACCAGGGCAAGGGGCTAACCACAGAGATGCTCTGGCAGCCAAAGCACCTCCATGGAGGACCCAGCCTCCAGTTGCTTCAGGGCATGGTCCAGGACCATGTTCTGCTCCGTTATTTTAAACTGATTTTTTTAGACCCCTGGATCAGGGGTCTAATTTTCTCCCCATGCTAGAAACTTGCAGCGGGGGGAACATTTTTCATTCCCATACATGTCTGTTGCCCCGTGTCAAAGGGGTTTGAGATGGGACATGAGGTATGTGCGTGCTCGTCTGGATGTGCCCAAAAGGAGCTTTGAGGTTGGCTTCATGGGGAGTAGGATTGGGACTATTATACATCTAGTTATCTTTTCTGATTAAAGAGTGATAAAGAGCGGGAGAAGTAAGAGTTCTTTTGCAGTGATTGATCATGGATTGGCACTGATGCATCTTCTGTTTTCATCTGCATAGAAATGCTGCCACAGTTTTATGATTTGTTTTCCAACAGCTGCATAAGAAGCCAGAAGTGATATCACTGCCAACAATATCTTGCTTATCATCAATTTTGTTTTCTAGCCAGGGGTTGCTTTTGGAAGGTTCAGTTGCCACTACGGGCAAATTGTTCATAAAGTTCCTGGTGCCAGCTGCTTCAACCAGACTGTCTTCTAGAATGCCACATATCCTGGACCCTCTATGTTTTCCAGAACATTTAATTATATCACACAAGGTTAGGCCCCAGACTCCTGCAAAAGCAGTATCAAAACTGTTAGTACTTTACTGTAAAGAGTTTTAAATATAAGTGAGAGGGTTAACACAGGGCTGTGTTATCTTGGTAGACATCTTGGCAGCTGCATGAAATACACAGTGTCTCTGGGCTTGCTTCATTTCCAGCAAAGAAAACAGCTTTACTGCTTCAAACATGCACACCAAGTTGTAGTGCATTGATTTGGTAGCAAAATGTGAGAAACTACAGTATTTTCCCTCATACTGGGCTCATCTTTTTCTCTAAATCAGAAAGGAATCCTTAAGTGGATAGGTAAGGCAGTTTTAGGTTAGTTCTGCATTTCCAGAGCTCAGTAATCTACTATAGCTCAGCCAATAACTTGGTCAACCAGTCAAACATAACTCTGAAAAAAAAATTTCTTCTGAAAAAGTAAGTCAAGTCTCTGAAATAAAAATAAACTAGAGAACTAGAAAAAATCTGAAGATGAACCAGATTTTATTTTTTCACAAGCCAAACCTCTGGCCTTGTCACAGGCCAGCTGGGCACTGTGAGTGTATCAATTTTATCACAGGCCAACTGGGCTGTTTGATTCAGTTTCAGATTGAGGAGGCAAAGTTGGGAATGAAGTAAAGGCAAATTTATTATAGCTCACACATACACAACAGTTAACAGAAAGATAAATATGATAAACAGATAATGCAGTTTTAAAGAGCTAAGGGTAAATAATAGATAATCAAAACAGATAGATCAATTCTGTCACAGGCCAACTGGGCACTGTGAGGGTATCAGCCACTGGGCTATTCAAAACAACAGATAGACAGACATGGGTTGACAACTTATCAATAGTCCCTCAATGCCAGGTACGCGTCAAGTGATTCCAGCAAAATCAGGTGTCTCCAATCAACGCTGTCAGAGGGATTACTGGGGAAGATCCCCTGATCAGGATCCGATCCTCGCTCACACCGGGAGTCCGAGGTCTTGGCTTGGAACAGAAATTACCATTCTGTTCCCTCCTTCCTACTGGCTACTTGATGCACATGCTTTTTATACCTAGTCTTATGCTAATCTGTTGGCTTTAGAGCCACTCACAATGTTGCCCTATAGCCGTTACCCTATGGGATTGAAAGGTGTTAAAAATTATCATAAAAGGTTACTACCCAAACTTTGGTTTATCCAATGAGCAAATTACAATGCAGCACCTTTAGGTTTGAAATTGACATTGCTTTGCCTAAGCTACAACTCCTTTTAGGTTTCATTTGAATATGCTTTCTTGGGATATGCTTTCCTGGAACCTGTTGGGTGTGCCAGGCAGTTGGATCCAGTTTTTTATCGTTAAAGCTGAACCCTGAGCAGAAACTGTTAGGTTAGCTAGTCTTGCATCTACAGCTTTACCTATGGGGCCCAGTCAGTTCCATGATCAGTTAATTTTATAATTTTGGTTAAACTTATGACAGACAAGTTACATTTGTGGGTTACAAACTTACAAGCTTTATATTAACTAATATACCTGTTTAGGCAAAATACCAAATGCCTCTGAGAAGCACATATTTATTGCTTATTAATCCCTCTGGCTCTGGCCGTCACAAGCCTACCAACTCACATATATACAATCAGTGTAATTATATCCAGTATAAAAGTATTCATACTCCCAAACCCTTAGGTTCATAAACCCAGGTACAATAATGGTTTTTCCCATGGAATACATGAAGATAAATTAAGCACTTAAATTGATTTTGGAGAATTTAGCACCTAAGATTAGTATTTACACCATTAAATGTACTAAGCAAACAGCTGCCAAAGACAGTTAAGTGCAAAAGAGGGGCATAAGTCTGAAATCCCAGCAGATTTAAGATGCAATTAGGGACACTGGGACAGATCCTACCTACTAGGCATCTAGGTGGACATAGACTCCATAAACTGTGGATGGATTTTTATTCTCCTGTCTGCTATTTTGTGACTCAGTTAAGAGTGAGATGACAGTTTGTTACCAATCTAGTTGATACTGTTTTTGGAGAATTTAGTAGAGTGGAATAGAATCCCACTTAGGACCTTGTTACAGATTAATTTTAGGCACTGGAGCTCTTAACCCCTGGATAGTTCACACATGAACACCTGAATAAAGTTATAAGAACACTTTAGATGACTTAAAGTTATGCCACTCCAGGACAGGTTTACCTCTTATCCATGTTACCCAGCTCTTGTTCCATTAATGAGTAGCCATGACCCACAGATAAACCTCCCAAGTTTAAGTCCTCCAATACCCCAGGATGCAGTGTTCCCTCTGTGTGCTCCTGTTCTGTGTGGACAAATGTATCACCCCAAGAACTCTACTGCCTGGGGTGCTGTCACCAAGCTGACTCCCTCTCCTGCCCATGGGTGTGGGACCTTCCCACCTGTCCAGGGGTGCAACCCCAAGCAAACAGCATCAGGGTGCATGCCAGCTAGCCAGATCACAGGGCATGGACAGGTCTGAAACTGGAGTTTAGGAGAGGTGAGGGTGAGCAAGAAAGGGGGCCAGATCAGGTCCCCATGAGTTAGGGCTTCCTTCCCTGGGTGAGGACTCACCCAAAATTGTCTTACCTCACTTCTCTCAGCCCCCCTGGGAAGCACAACCACCATTCCCCATATCCCATTCCCAATCCCTATCTCAATCCCAATTTATTAAAGCATGAGACCTTCTTTAATTTATTTCCTCTCCATTTCTTTTTACTTTTTTTTTACTGCTTTCTATTTTGTCCTTTAGTGGATGACTTCCTTCATTTCACCACCCATCCCCCATTTCCATTCCACCTCCCATGTCATTACCTATCCCCATCCCATTAACTTTCTGCCAACAAGCTTCATGTTTCTATACTCACAACCCATTTCTCACACACCCTCACCTAAAAGAGGGATAGAAGCCTGCCCTGGCTCACCAGTTGATGTAGTGGCAACTCACAGCTTTAGCTCCTAGTCAGGACCCTGCTTGCCAGCCCTCTAGTGGCAAGTCACAGCTGTGTGCATGGCAGACAGTCAAAGAAGTTTTTTAGCTTTAAGGTGTGACTGCTCCAAGCTCAAGCTAGCAGTAACACCAGTCAACAGCTCAACGTGTAGCTCAAAGTGAAACATGTAACAAGGCCTAACTGTACTTTCATGCCTAATAAGGAGAATAGAATCTGGCTCCATTCATTTCACAATCTGAAATACACATCTAAACTCAGATGCCTAAGAACTTCATCTAAAAGGGATAGATTTACTCTTTCCTCCTAAAATACTGCTGGCTGGCCTCAGTGTTAACAGTCTTCCTGGCTAGATCACTTGTCTTCCCACAGGAGTACGGAACCTGGATTCTGGTATGAGCTGCCAAGACCCTTCTTGAATTCTACATTAAATGGCTATTGCTGAAAGATCAGAGAGAATGCTGGCAGCACCAGGTGTTTCCACTCCCAAGGGAGTGACCTCCACATTGACTGGGAAAGCTACTCCATATCACTTGTTCTCTTTCTGCCTTCATGGCTTTTGCATTGTTGTTTAATGGCCTGGGAAAAAGGAGATGTGAGTTGGTAAAAAGAGTTTAGAACTCTGATTTTCTGAGTCATGGATGAATGCCCTAACCACTATATTGCTATGTAAAAAGTATGTACCACTATTACTAACTATCTTTCCACATACGAGTGACAACAGGTGGTGGGTTCAGTGCTATCAGTACATATTGGAAGTGGCCTGTGTGCATCTACCAGATTGGGACCTTCTAATACTCAGATAAAAGTACCTGTTTTTTTAATCCCATAAAGCTTTAGGTGCCTACATATTTTGGTCAGCCAAGCAGGAAGCAGGAGTGTTACAGTTGAAATATAGTCACCTCTGAATTCTTAGATGCTTAAAAATAAGGCATGAATTTTACAGATTTCTCACTCAGATGTAGGTGCCAATGTCTTTTGGGGGATTTGGCCATGCTGCCAAAAAAACCCTACTCCCTTGAATATGCCCCAACTTTACCTTCAGTACCTTTATGGTATCACTGTTGATTGGATGATCCCTTAGAGTCACCACTGTGGTCTAGTTGTCATTCCTCAAATTCTTCTGAGTGGCTGTCCACTCCCATATCTTGTTTGCTGCCACTGCAACTCAAATCTAAAAACCTTTTCTGGAATGGTCAGGAAGCAGACACATTCCCTCTATGTGTAGGCATGTGAAATAAGGAAACATTCCCACCATTGAAACCACTATTGGAATAAGCTGTTGGACAGAGACCACCACAAGGAAACTAGCAACATATAAAAATGAGTCCCACAAAGGTGAATTAGTAGTGGAGGGTTTATCGTCATCTTCTACAAATGGCCCCTGGTGGGTTCATCTCATTTAGACCACAAGGTTTGTTCAGTTCTAGAATTAATCGTACCAAAAAGGCTGACTGGGTGAAGGCCAAAAATGACCTCATTACCATTTACCACTACTGCCATAAAAATGGAGAGAGGGAAAAAGGAAAAAAAAACAACAAAACAGCAACAGAAACAGGAGGAGAGATAAAGGAAAAGAAGTAGAAAGAAAAAAATGATTTTTTTTTTTTTAGTATTGTGCTATTGGACTTTGATGGATCCCTATTGTCAAACTAGTATAATTTGTAAAGATCAATACTTTTAGTTAAACTCTAGCCCATGGTGCCCCATCTTCTAATTCATCTACTCAGCAGATGTTTTTTTCTTTTGTAAAAGAAGGAGCACAAGGTTGTTCTCAGGAATTTTTATTGGTGCTTTTTTTTCTGTCTGTACAGCTCAAACGAACTGTAAAGCTCAAATATTTAATGGGCACTTTAGCCAATATTTTTTGTCTGTAGTGCTGAAATGTGTACGATAATGAATGGAAAGCTCTTGTTTCAGTAGTTCCCATTAAGCTTCAGCACTTACCAACCAGAGGTTGCTACCAGGGCACTGCATATTCCAACAGGCTCCAAAGCATAAAATCAAAGTGTTTTTAACTTGTTTGCTCACTTATTTGTTCTCTCTCTCTCAGATACACACATGAGTGCTCATATGCACATGTTCATATACACAGAGCTTTCTAGCACCCCTGTTCTCATGCCCTGCTCTTTTGACAATAGCTATACATTGTAAACCCTGACCTATGTCACTCCATGGCTCTACATTTTCTCCCAGCCAATTAATGCTGCTACCTCTCACTTCCATTCCCACCTACCCTCAGACCCTTTCCTCTTCATATTTCTATCTGCGAACAATGCCTGCCTACCTACCACATTTCCTGGGTATCACCAGCTTTTACTCTGGAGTGCTTCCCAGCCTGTGAATAACTAAGTGCTTCAGTAGCTGTGGAAAAGGTAGCAGGCAAACATATAGTCAAGCAGACTGAAAATAAATACCTGGCACTTTGATTTGTTTATTTGGGAACACCAAATTATTCAAAGGATTTCCTTTTGATACTACTGCCCATGTGATATTTTTTAAAAACATTTAACTGTATGGGCTAACATTTTTTAGTTAAAATACACACTAATTGTTATTTTGATCACCAATTTATAATGCTAATAATTCACAAGAGATGAAACTTGGAAGTTCAAACAGCCTGGAATGATTCTTGTCATGCTTTTTAGAACATTTGAAATGCCCTGGCTTTCATATAATCTAGTTATAATTCTTCCACAAATCTACTTTGAGCATGGGAAAGACCAGCAGCACAGGACCCATGAACAAGCCAGCAAACAATGGATTTTGAGTGGGAGTTCTGCTTGGTAGAGAAAGCTGTGGCTGCCTGCAGAGGAGTCTTGTAAGTACTGGTGGATAAGAAGGTCTGCCTGGCTTGAGCTTGGTGGAACAGCTTTAGTTTGGGAGACACTGAACATGTCTACATGTGCTTTTATACGTGCCTAAATTTAACGCACATTTGATTAAAGTACATTAAGGTGTTTTAGGTGCACGTCTACACGTGCAGGTGCTAAGGTGCATTGACGCAGTGTGAGGATCAATTTGGGACTGAAGTTAATCCCAAGTCAGTCAACATACACAGTGCTAATGTGCCTTAGCATGTCTACATGTGTGTTAAGGTGCTTTAGCTATTTGCACCGAAATTTGATACCTGCTTTTGCTGGTATCAAATTTAGGCACAACTTACTTAAAATTACCATTTTAAGTGCATTAAAGGGCATGCATGTGTAGATATACACCCTCATTTTGCCTTAAAAATGGCTAATGAGCCTTAAATTGGCACATGTGGACATGTCCATTTTGAAGGATTCTGACAGGAAAGAGCCCGGCACAGAACAACAAAAATGTTCAGAGGCCTGAGAGGCAGGAAAAGGCTGAAAAAACTAGGGTTATTTAGTCTGGACAAGACTTAGAGGGGTTTTGATAAAAGTCCTCAAATACCTCCAGGCTGATTATAGAGAGGATGAAGATGTGCTTTTCTCTTTGGCTTTAGGGGACAGGACTAAGAGCAACAGCTTCAAGCAGAAGCAGGGGAAATTTATGTTGGAGTATAGAAGGAATTTTCTGATGGTGAGGTTGGTCAAGAAATTTTCTGATGGTGAGGTTGGAACAGAATACCTAGAGAAATTGTGGAATCTCCATCCTTGGAAACTTTCAAAAACAGGATAGACACTTGGCAGGGATGTTTGAGTCAGGGATGATTCTGCCCTGAGAAGGGGGCTGGCCTGGATTACATTGTGAGGTTCCTTTCATCCCTACTTCCCTTTGATCCTAGGATCCTAAACAAACTTTGAAATCAATAAGAGTTCATTTCTACAGTAATGTGAATGCTTACATGTATAGAACATTGCTTTATATACCTCTGTAACTATGTATACTTCCAGGATTATAAAGAAATAGCAGCTGGCTCTACACTGACATGTCTGTGTTAGTTAGTAAACTGCGTATTTGCTTTTCCGTTCTATTTTAATCAAGGATGTCAAAATCTTTAATGATTCTGCCTACAACTGGCAGTTTGGTGAGCCGTAGGGAACACCTTGCTTTGAATGTGTTTTCATTTGATGAAAATTAATTGATCTACATTCCCAGAGAATTCTTGTTGTAAATTAAAATTTATATGTTCTCTGTAAAAAAGTACATTTTATACAAATATTGTCTGTGCTAACTTTTTGCCCTTTGTATCATATTGACTTCACTTGCCATATTAACCTGCCTAAACTCAATTTAATCCATTTGTTTTACCTGCATTCACCCTTTTATTGTCAACTATTGTCCAAGTTGCAAGTCTATCTTCTTTTTAATTGCATAATTACAAATAAACTCTCTCCTCTTCCCATTACATGAATCTAACATATTATGCTGAAAGCATTATATACAGATATCATGTATATATTTCAAAACAGTTTGGGGTCAATGAAATCACATTGTTTTCTACTTTTTTTTGGTTCTGCATATATTTGCCCAATTTGCCTAACATTGAGGTCACTGTTCACCTTGAATTGTTCATTTTCTGTTTATCTTATACCCCATAACAATATTATCTATGCACATTACCCTCATATAAGCCATAATACTGCAAACACTTTCTCATGACCTCTCCCAGACTTCAACACTTGCAGACTGTTCCCACGCACCTACTCACAAGTACTAAACAGCGCGACTGCCCCATCGACTCCCTTATTCATTTCCATTGCTTGCTCAGTCACTTCTCAGATCTCATTCAAAATCAGCACCCTTTGTGGCTTGCCTAGGAGATCTTCTCCTATTTTCCTATCTCCTATTTAGTGCCAGCCTCCCTTCTGTCCTTTCATAGTCTTAGCAGTTGGAACCTACCTCTCCACAACTCCAACCATTTTAACCTCTCTCCTATACAGCTCAGCGTAATCAATTCTCTATCTCTTTTCACATTGTGCATCAGATCCTTATTCTAATGAAAGTTAGTGTGGTTCTACTGAATCTATTATGTTACTGTATTTCATTGAAAACTCATATGCCTGTTACTACGTGTGAGAAAAGTTCAACTTTTTAAGTAAGATAAAAAGATGAGATTTTTTTAAATATTTGGTAGGTCCAAAGTTTTATTGTTCATCCTAGGAGAAAAATGTATTTAAAATTGACTTTGTATGTATATACATTTTGCACTAATGCCATGGAGCAGTGCAGCATAATATATTTTATTTTCTTGCTCCCTAGGGCTGCAGCCTCAATAAATTGGCTGGTATCTATACAGTCAATATTTCTAAGTAAGTTCCTGAACAAAGGGATTAGTAATACTTCTATCTAGCATTTCTACCTACAGTGTTTTAATTCCATAGTTCTATTTGCAAGAGTAGGGGTTTTAGCCCTGTTGGGTCACCAAACTCTGATTGAGGATTTTTATTTTGCATACCTACTTTGCCCCTGCAGTTTCAATTTGACGGGTTTTGGCTCATCACTTCTTGCCTTAATCTGTTGTAACCTGATACCAAGTATTGTTAAACAGCTGCTGTATTCCCCCTGAGAGGAATTCAGTAATGAGCAAAGAATTCTTATACAGATATTGAAATAAATGGTTCTGTGATCGAGTCATACTCATATAAAGCTATTGAAACCCCAAAGGGGCCATCAACTGCCTGCTGCACCACTGCCACAGTGCCACTAAAAAGATAAGCTGGATTCAATCAAGTTATTGGGACAGGTAGGCTCTTGGGGAAGCAGGTCACCAGGGGAGTTCCTCCATAGGGCTGTGAAGCAAAGACAAAGATTTCCTTTGGGAGTTTCACACAGGGCATGTCTACATGAGATGCTTAACTGAGCAGTAATGTAGTTTACTGCACTGTACGCATGTCTATCTACATGTGCACATGCTTACTATGCAGTAAACCTCATTAATTGTGAGTAAATTTGCTACCTGAAAATGCAAATAGCAAGTTTACTCTTGATTAATAACAGTGCAGTAGCACTTGTGTAGACACCTGACCAGGAGCAAACCTGCTCCTGGTCAGCTATCCACTAGGAGGCAAGAGATTGTTCCCTGTTCCTGGGAGCAGCCTGCGGCTGGGGCAGGCTCCACCACAGGAGCCCAGGTGGGGACTATGTTTCCCTGCCCCAGCAGCAGGGAGCTCCTAGCCCCCCCCCCCCCCAATCACAAACAGAACAGGGAGCGGGGGGCTGGGAGATCCTTATCTCCCAGTGTCAACTCTGCAGTCGTGGGGCCCGCATTGGGAGATAACGGTCTCATAGCCCCACACTCCCCAATCATGATGGTAAAGCAGGGGCTGGGAGATAAGGATCTTCCTACCCCTGCTCCCCAATTGCAATCTTGGATCAGGGGGCTTGGAGCTCTCTGCTGCCAGATTAGGGAGACATTGTCCCTTCCCCAGCAGCAGGCAGCCCCCAGGGGCAAGATGTAATCTCCCAGCCCCCACCTGGAGACAACTCCCTGCCAGGCCCTGGGCTAGCACCCAGGAAGAGCCTAGAGCTTCCCCCAGTGGTGGCAAGGGCCCACTGCAGGGCCTCAGGAAGCAGGAGCAGTTTGCTGCCATTGATAGCATATCTGCTCCCACCTCCCTGCATGTGTAGATGCCTGCCTGGGGTTGTTTACTCATGAGTAAACCCACACTGTAACAGAAGCAACCCACACTGTAACAGAAGCAACCCCTGTAGTGCTAAGAGAAAGTCACATAAATATCAGGAACACTTCTCTCAGAAAGAAGTTTAGTATTTCTGTTTGCTTCCTCTTCCTCCCTCCTTATTTTTACTTAGGGAAACTTCTAGTGACTTGTGTTTCTTGGACTGGTAGCGAGAGGCCCAACCATATTCCCGTAAGGGTGGAAACAGAAGTTACAATTCCTTGCTTTTGGGTTCCCATAACACTTTTATTGAAGCACAAAAGTGAAAAAAGCAGATATCCAAACCTTTGACGCTCCACACATGCCCAAAGTTTGTGGGTACAATGAAGGTAGTAATCGGTTGTGCCACTTTATTGCTGTGGACTTCTGCTTGCTTTTTGGCAGAAGAGCATGGGCAGCCAGAGCTGCCCATATTTTCCAGCTTCTCTGGGAAGATGCTCCAGAGGCTTGAGGGACTGGTTCTTCAAACCTCAGGAATTCCTGTGAAATCAAGATCCCCTCAAGATAAGGGGTACTAAATGTGAGGCACTAAGAGATCCAGACAGACATAAGACATAAGAAACTCAAATTTAATTTTGCTGCCTACAAGCATTAGGCATCTAGCCCTAGGAGGGGGACTCTAAGGGCCTGTCCACATATGCAAGCATGTGAGCTTGCAGTAACTCAAATAGCAGTGGCACAATTTGTGCTGGAGATTTTCATAGATTTCATAGATTTCATAGACATTAGGGCTGGAAGGGACCTCGGAAGATCATCGAGTCCAGCCCCCTGCCCAAAGGGCAGGAAGTCAGCTGGGGTCATAGGATCCCAGCAAGATAAGCATCCAGTTTCATCTTGAAGGTGTTCAATGTAGGTGCTTGAACCACCTCCGGTGGCAGGCTGTTCCAGACCTTGGGGGCTCAGGCAGTAAAGAAATTTTTCCTTATGTCCAGCCTGAAACGGTCTTGTAGTAGTTTATGACCGTTTGACCTAGTCGTCATCCCTTGGGGCGCTCTGGTGAACAAACGTTCCCCCAGATACTGGTGGCCACCCCTGATAAACTTATAGGTGGCCATCAGATCACCCCTGAGCCTGCGCTTTTCCAGGCTAAAGAGCCCCATGCCTCTCAGCCTGTCATCGTAGGGTCTGCTTCCCTGACCTCTGATCATGCGCGTGGCTCTTCTCTAGACTCTCTCAAGCTTCTCCACATCCTTTTTGAATTGTGGGGCCCAAAACTGGATGCAGTACTCCAGCTGCGGCCTCACCAAGGCCAAGTACAAGGGGAGAATGATGTCCCGGGATTTGCTCGAGAAGCATCTATGGATGCAAGCCAGTGTTTTGGTCGCTTTACTAGCCGCAGCATCGCATTGCAGGCTCATGTTCATCTTGTGGTCAATGATGACCCCCAAGTCTCTTTCTTCCATAGTGCTAGCCAGCATAGCACTGCCGAGCCTATAAAGATGCTGCGGGTTTTTCTTCCCAAGGTGGGAAGAATATTGCATTTATCGGCATTGAACACCATCAGATTCTCGTCTGCCCACTTGCTGAGCCTGTCCAGGTCAGCCTGGATCACCCGCCTGTCTTCTGGTGTGGATGCTTTGCCCCAAAGTTTGGTGTCATCGGTGAACTTGGCCAGTCCGCTTCCGAGTCCAGTGTCCACATCATTAATGAAGATGTTGAACAGTATGGGTCCAAGGACAGAGCCTTGGGGGACCCCACTAGTCACAGGACACCATGATGAGTGACTTCCATCAATTACTACCCTCTGGGTCTGACCACGGAGCCAATTTTCCAGCCAGTGGATTGTGGTGGACCCAAGGCGACAATTGGCCAGTTTCTCCAAGAGGCGATCATGGGATACCAGATTGAAGGCTTTTTTGAAGTCAAGATATATGACATCAATCTCTTCTCCCTTGTGCCTCAGCACACATGCCTGAACATGCACTTTTCTGGGGGGCAAATTGTGCCACTTGGGGCAAACTGACCCTGCCCAGCACCTCCAAGATCTTCAGCCAGAGGGGGCTAGAAGCTGGGGCCAGCGCCTGTCCTGGCCCTAGCAGTATAAAAAGCTGCCCTGGTGAGCAGGGAGCATCTTAGGCCCATTCAGTTGGTATCTGGGGACACTAGCCCCTTGTGCCAGCTAGACTGCTAAACCTAGAGTGGCCTCTGCACCCACTATCCACTGTAGTGATCTGACAGTGGGGGCTGCTGCCTGGTGGTGACCTGCTGCCACCTGCAACAGCATCCACCCCCTTGGACCTGCAGCCCCATGGCTGCATGCCTCCCAGACCTAGACAGGGACCACACAGCTGTGTGGGCTGTGGCATGGGAACTGCTGCAGAGCCTCTTGCACCTCTGGGCCAGCTGCCAGTGGGCCATAGCTGGACAGTGGTCTTCATGCAGCACTGCTATCATGTCTTTGGGTCCCCTCGCTCTACTATCTGGGCAGCTATTGCATGGAAAATGTGCTTGTTGCAGTGGCCCATTTTGAACTGTTGAAGCATGTTCTCCTGGCCCCAAATGGCCAAGAGGTCAGCCACCTCATCTTATAGTTTCATAGTTTTATAGTAGCTAGGGTCAGGAGGGACCTGAACAGATCATCTAGCCTGACCCCTGCCACAGGCAGCAATGAATGCTGGGTTCACAAGACCCCAGAGAGGTGATCATCCAACTTCCTCTTGAATTTGCCCAAGGTAGGGGTGAGGACCACTTCCCTGGGAAGTTGGTTCTAGATTTTGGCCACCGTAACTGTAAAATATTGCCTTCTAATCTCTAACCTAAACCTATTCTCCATCAGCTTATGGCCATTTTTCCTTGTCACCCCAGGTGGTGCTGGGGAGAAAAGGGTTCTGCCTATTTGCTGTTGATCCCCCTGATGAGCTTGTAGGCAGCCACCAGGTCCCCCCTCAGCCTCCTTTTGCTGAGGCTGAACAGGTTCAGGTCCTTCAGTCTCTCCTCATAGGGCCTGTCCTGCTGCCCACTCACCAAGTGGGTAGCCCTCCTCTGAACCCTCTCCAGGCTGGCCACATCCCTTTTGAAGTGCGGCACCCAGTACTGGACACAGTACTCCAACTGCGGCCTGACCACAGTTGCATAGAGGGGGAATATCACTTCTCTGGACCGGCTTGAGATGCACCTTTGGATGCTTGACAAGGTATGGCTGGCCTTGCTGGCTGCGGTCTGGCATTGGTGGCTCATATTCATCTTGGAGTCAATAATGACTCCGAGATCCCTTTCCGCCTCTGTGCTTTCAAGAAGGAAACTTCTCAGCCTGTATGTATGCTGTGGATTCCTTCTCCCAAGGTGCAGCATCCTGCATTTTTCTACGTTGAACCCCATTCTATTTTCGTCTGCCCACTTTTGTAGTCTGTCTAAATCTATTTGCAGCCTCTCTCTCCCTTCAAGTGTGTTCACCTCGTCCCACATCTTATTGTCATCAGCAAACTTGGACAGTGTGCTTTCCACCCCCTCATCCAAGTTGCTGATGAAAATGTTAAACAGTGCGGGCCCGAGGACCAAGCCCTGGGGTACCCCACTGCTCACATCTCGCCAGGTTGAGTACAACCCGTCCTCCACTAGTCTCTGGGTGCGTCCCATCAGCCAATTTTTTACCCATCCAACTGTGCAGGCATCAATGCCACGGTCACTTAATTTATTGATGGGGTGAGAGACAGTGTCAAAGGCCTTCTTAAAGTCTAGAAAGTCTGTGTCCACAGCAACACCATCATCCAAGGATTTAATTACTTGGTCATAAAAGGCAATCAGGTTGGTCTGGCAGGACCTGCCTTTGGTGAACTCATGCTGATTGCTCCTGAGCATGATCTCCCCTGCAGGCCCCCCACAGATGTGCTCCTTGATGATTCTCTCCAAGATCTTCCTGAGCACCGAGGTGAGGCTTATAGACCTATAATTACTTGGGTCCTCCTTACTCCCCTTCTTAAAAATAGGGACCACTTTAGCCGGTTTCCAATCCCCTGGCACCTGGCCAGATGACCACGAATGCTCATACAGCCAGGCCAAGGGCTCCGCGATGACCCCTGCCAGCTCCCACAACACCCTTGGGTGGAGGGCATCTGGACCTGCAGATTTAAAAATGTCTAGACCTTCCAGAAGATCCCTAACTACATCTGCACTGACTGACTGCACTAGCCCTTCCAAAAGATCCCTAACTACATCTGCCCCCCCTGCAAGGTCCCTGGTGCCAGCCCTGAGCAGGATCCTCTGCCCAGGTCCTGACAATTATCTCACCAGCAGGGACCCTGGTGTTCCCTGTTTAAAAACTGCAAATTCTCCGATAACTCCCTCCCACCAGAATTCTCTCATTAAAATACACCAAATTTGTGTTCTTCCACAATTAAAATAAAATGCCACCATACAGAGAGAGATCTGTTGGGCAGTGTTTTATTGATATATTTACAATTTTAAAGCAATTTGGAAGCTTACCAGTGCCTCTATCAGAATAATAAAATGAATTCTAAACGTCTATACCTGTTGGTGTTTGCTTTTGGTTTTTTTATCATAGAAAAATCAGATTCTGCCCCTGCCCCCTTAGCTCACCAGGATGTGAACTGAGCAGCACTGGGATGCCAGTGCCTTGCCCATGCCCTTGCCTCTCACTCCCAACCCACATCCCCACCAGTGCCCATCACCCACAGCCCCTGCCTTCCTGCCACTAGCTCCCTCCTGACAACAGCTCCATCCCAGCACCAGGACGAATCCAGCTGCAGCTGTCCCACCCACTTTGTGGCTCTGAGCAGTGCCAGCCCTTGCTGTTTTGTCCTCTGCACCTGTGCCCAGGCCCCAGTGATCCCCTCACTGTTCCTGGAAAGCCCTTAACTGGGGCTCAGGGACTGAGCTGAACAAGCCCCTTCCCTTCCCGGCCAGCCTCCCCCTACACAGGCTGCTCTAGGGGGCCAAGGGGGCTCTAATTCTGGCTCTGGAGGCTTCTCCTCCCCAAAGTGCTCCCCCATCCCCAACCCCCATCTCTTTCTCTGTCACACACACATGCCTCCTTCCACCTCCACCCCTCCCCAAGCCCATCACACCACACAAGTGGTTCCCAGGACAAGTACTACATGTCCCAGCACTGGTGTAGGCATGGGGCAGGGCTGCAGTGTGGTAGTTGCCCCTGCAGCCATGGCTTCCACCAGCAGGTACTGTCCCATCTGGCAGCTGGGCATGCAGGGTGAGATTTGTGGGGGGATGTGGGGTTTGGCAGTGAAAGGGGTGGGGTGGAGTTTATGGGAGGTGTAGGGGGTTTGTTGGTAGGTGTAGGGTGAGTGTAGGGTTGGTGGGGTGAGGCTTGTGGAGGCAGTGTGGGGCTTGTGTGGGGGCTTGGAGGTGTGGGTTTCGGGGGTGTATTTTGCAGGGTGTTGTGGGTATGGAGTTTGTGGGTGGGTATGTGGGTGGGGGTGGAGGGTTTGTGGGTAGATTGTGGGGGATTTGTGGGTGTGGGGGACTATGTGGGGGTAGGGGGACTGTGGGTGTGGAGGGACTATCTGGGGATGGGAGGGACTGAGTGGGAGGAGTGGGTCCCCCTCCCACTCCCTAGCATGGTGCACAGCACTGTGCCCCACTTCCCCTCCTCTGCAGCAGCAGCCAGCAGTGGGCTGTCAGGGTGCTCATGGCCCATATCTGGAAGAGACCCCCAGCAGGGTGCAGGACCACCTGAGTACTGGGGGCTCCACGTGGCACACAATTCTGCCTCATCTCACTGGAACATGCCTTTGGCCAGGACCAGGCCAGCTCCTGCTGCCACCTGGGGATCCCAGCACTGCAGGCAGAAACTGTGCACCATTGGCTGAAGCCAGTTCCTGCCTCCATGGAGCTGGCCTGCCCTGATGGTGTGCAGGGCACATGAAGTCAGAAGCAAGCCAGGCCTGATACTCTGCAGCTCCTGGGTGCAGTGCCAGGAGCCCTGGGTATTGGCAGGAGCTAGCTTGGTCCTGACTAAAGGCATGCACTACAGGGTTGGGCCAGCACCATGTGCCACATGGAGCTCCAAGATTTCAGGCAGCTCCATATGCCACTGGGGGTCTGTGCCAGCAGTGGGCCATGAGTTCCCTGACAGTCTGCTCATGGCTGCTGCTGGTTCAGTGGGAGGGGTGTGCCATGCAGAGGGGTGAATGTGGGACCCACTCCCTCCCACACAGTCCCCCAATGCACAGTCTCCCCCACCCACACACAGTCCCCCCAGCAACCATTTCCCCTACCCCCATGTCCCTGCTTATCTAGGACAAAGCCTGGGTCCAGTCCACAGCTGCCAGGCCTGCCCCACTCCTATTTGCTCCAGCATGCTGAGGCAGTATGTTGGAACAACAGGGATGCATGAAAGTCTTAGAGACACTCTGGCTGGGTGCTAAAGTGTCTCTCTGGAGGGCACAGACTCCTATTGCTTCAGGGCACACTCCAGGAACACACCCTGTGCCACTTTTTCTCAGAGTGTTTTTTGTTTTTATACTGGGGTTTCCTGATATCATAGAGTCTGTGCTGCAAATATGCAGTACAGGGAACATCTTTTTCATTCCTAGAATGCATCCTGTGTCTTCTCAAACTTCTTTGAGATGCAAAACAGACATGTGCTTGCTTATCTGGATGCAGCCTAAGGGTGTGTACACATGTTATATTTCTGCTGGTAACTGCAGTTCTACCAACACTAAGGTTACCTATAAACATGCTCATTCATGTTCCTATTAGGATACTCCAGTGTCACCTCACTAGCATGTAGTAAGCCTCTGTGCATTTTAAAATGGCTGTGGTGGTGCTATATCTAAACTTCATTGAATGAGCTTGAAATAAAGCATCCTGCAGCCATTTTTAAACATGGGGGTGCTTAACACACATGACAGTAAGTCATTTTAATTAGAGAGGCTGTCCAGGAACCACTGTAATTAAAATACCCCTGCCCCTTCTCATCCCGGAGCATGTGTATAGGTAGCCTAAGTGTACAAATGTTCAAACAGGTTCTATAGGACCAAAAATGGTGGTTACATGAGGTAGACATGGCTTTGGGCACAGTTTCTGCCAGAGAAATGAACACTTGTACTCTTAGCCTCCATGCTGACCTCTGACATCCCAGAGTTCATTCCTCCAGGCCTCCCATCAAGAAAGGCTGTCTGTGACTTGGCCAGACTCCACTGGTCTGGCCAAGCACAGAGCAAACCTCTATTCAGCTTTGGGCTAGAAAAGTCCAATCCCTCTCCATAGCCTTGGAACTGTAAGATGACAACCCTCCTAAACCTGAGCAGGCAGGGAAACTGACTCATCAGCACCAGACTGTAAGCTACCAGCAGCCTTCCAGATCCAAAGCAGCCTGCCCCTGTGTCTGCTGATCCTGGAGCTCCCTGACCCAACCTCCCTAGGGCTCTGGATCCCAGTCCTACTGCTCCCAGAGCCCCCATATACTGAGTGGTTCTGAAGCCCGCTGACCCACCCCCTTCATGGACATGAACCAGCCTGCCTCCCTTCCCACATTCCTGGAGCTCCTCAAGCCACCCCTCCCACACCCAGACCCAGACCCTACATGAAAAGCTAGTTCATATCCATGGAGAATGTACACCTGGGGGCCCTGGGAATGGGAAAGGGAGAGCCACATCCATGATATTTGCATATAGGATGGAGCAGGGACTGGCTGATCTGGTCCTAATCCCACTGGGCCTGATCAGTCAGACCCTATCCCTTCCTGTATGCATCATGGACATTCATCTTGGATGTGGCCCCCTGCTGTTCCTGGAGCTCCCAGACCTTCCCTCCTACACAGACATGAAGTAGCCTTTCATGTAGAGCTCATCTGGGTCCAGGGGTGGTGAGGACATATTGGAGGGTCTAGGAATGGGGAGGGGGATGGCAGGCTGGTTCCAGGATAGAAACCACCAGAACCCAACCTGCTAGTACCTGACCATGAACAGACTACACTGGAACTAGATCCATTGGCTAGTGCCAGTAAGGTTGCCAACCCTCCAGGATTACCCTGGAGTCTCCAGGGATGCCTGAAAGGCAAGGTTGCCATCAGTGGACCAGACTATCTGTGGAGCAAACAGCCAGGCACTGTAATACTTTTACCAGTAGGTATTTCTACTGGAAGAACAAAACCAGTAGAGTTCTCTCAGATCTTTTGAACATTTGTACACACCCAGAGAAACAGATTTAGGCACCTAAGTTCCTGATAGAATGAGTGAGCCACATTAGGTGCCATCTGTAAAAACATACACATTGTGGGGAGGCACCTAGGTCTAGCCAATGGGAAATTATGAGCAAAGAGGTCAATCTAAACTCCTGCTTCTCTTTGGATTCAACAAGATCTATGTGCAAGTGTAAAGTTAAGGCTGTGCTTTATTGCTGTGCCAAATCAAGGACTAGGTCATGACTTTAAAATATCTGAAACTTTTATATGTCTATTCTATGCCTCATGAGGGATGAGGGAAAATGTGGGTGAGAAGTGGACATGAATATGGGCATTTATGGTAGAGAATGGGTTTAAATGCAATAATCATCATCTTAACAAGATAACCTCTCTTCTCACCTTACCGTACAAGGCAAAAGTAAATCAATGCCCACAGAACAACATTCTCATTACTGTAGTCTGGGACTGCTTCACATATCCTGTCTTGCTCATCACTTTTTACTCTGTATTCAGACAGTCAAGATTGCATCTCTATATTACAGAAGAATTAAGCTCTAAATAGTCCTCTTTCAAACCACATTTCAATATGCTTATTTAGGATATACACCAATGTAGCTGAGAGAAGTATTTGTGTCTGTATCTAAATCCATTGAAGCTCTGTTGGTAATGTAGGCCCCTTAATCATAAGTATAGGATAATGAGAAGCATACAAGAAACATTAAAAATCAACCCCAGTCTATTTTAGTCAGTGAAAATGGATTTAGATGATTTTCAGGTTAAATATAACTGAGGCAGATTGACACAGGCACAATATAATAACTGAAAGTACTAGTAATTAGTATTATGGACAGGGGATACTTAATAGGCTCTAAGCATTAAATTACTTTGAAAAATTAATGACTTAAAGAACATAAAGGATTTTTAAAACTTTCAGAGAAAAATAAAGTCTTTTAGTGCATCATTACTTGAATACACTGAAAATATCCCTCCCCCCCCCCCCCAAGATAGATGTGATATTATGCAAATGAAATAATGGAAATAAAGAGAATAATAGCAACTATATTGACTGTATGGGGTTAAATACCTTTATAAAACATCCTTAACCTTGAAAACAATATGGGAAGGTGAAGAAAAACAACATTTAGAGGGCACATGCACTCCTGATATTTAAATGATATAGCCAACATTTGCTTTAAACCAAGGTTTCTCATTCTGCAACTGCAGGGTTAGGCCTTATGGGTGCCTGTAGATTTGTGGGGAGGCTGCTCCAACATGCTGTAATTACAGCGCATAGGAGCAGACTCACTTAATCAAGTATACTGGAGCATGCTAATTAGCATGCTCCAGAAGCCTCTATGTCTTGTGTATCAGTGTGCTAGTGCTTGTTCAACAAGCTTTTGTTTAAAGTGCCCCCACTTCCATTTTGAAGCACGGGGACACTGATATATGAGAGGTTGTGGGCATTTTAAGAGCGGCTCTTAGAGCCGCTCTAATTAAAGAACAATCCCCCCCCCCCCCCCCCACACACACACACTACCCCTGAAGCACATATAAAAATACTCCATGTGTCCATGAAGGAGATCCCAGTATGGGAAAGGTTGAGAACCACTTCTTTAAAAGTCTCCTCCTTCCCACTGTTCTGTTTTTAATATGCAGGTGCCATTTTTAACAATCTATATGATTTAACACTAAATCCTATTCCACCTATTGAGTCCCTAAGGGGACTCAGATAACTAAGGGGATTCTATGCCACCCTATTCAAGTCCCCCAAAATGTATTAACGAATTTACTTTTGTAATACACTGAAACTTAAGGGTATGAATAGGCATTCATTTCTAGCCCTAGACATCTCTGGGAAATTTCCAATGCTAGACATATTCCTGGGAGATGGAGCAAATAGGCATTCCAGGTTGTGTCCATCTCCTCAACCCTATTTCCTGTGCCTTCCTCAAACCAGGAGGGTCCTGATCTGGGGAAAGCATGGGGAACAGTGTCTTCTCCACTCCTCCAAGTCCCCAGGGAAAGTGGAGTTCCCCCAAAAGACTCCTTGTGCCTTCTTTAGGCAACGATTACCCTTGTCTTTGAAAGCGTGGGGTGCAGCCATTGCGCCTCCCTTCCCAGTCTCTTGCAGGGGAGGAAGGAGCAGGACTCTGCTCCTTGCATGTCCAGGATACCTTTAGAGAGCCAAGCGCATGGCATGGGAGGTGGGGGGAACAGAACTTCAGAGGTCCATAATCAGGAGGAGTCAAGCTGGAGTATTTGCCCCTCTACCTTTCCCAGACCACCTGGTCCACCTGGTCTGAGGAAAGAACAAGAAAAGTTGCTGCTTGACTCCTCTTGATGACAAATAAGTTGAGCATATGGGCTTTCATTCCAGCAAGAAAAAAACTCTTTCAAAGAGAGATCTTTCAGGTGTTGACCTGGAAGATCTTTCTCCCAAGTGGGGCATACTTCTTCAGGGAGAAAGTGAATGAATGCCTGTACACTAGATATTTCTACCAAGAGACCAATGGTTCTCTAGATAGAAACTAACTTCTGTATGTGGCCTGAGTCACAAAAAGCAGGGAGGAGGAAGATTCACCCATATTGGTGTAACTAGAGTAGGGGGCAACCTGGACACAAGCTTGGGAGGGGCAGAGAAAAAACATGATTTCTGCCAGCAGCTGCACATGCACAATCTTGATTGTGGCAGCAACAGGAAGTAACTGCTGACTCTGTGCCCCAGGCACCTGGTCACATCCCTAGGCTGTTACTCTCCTATGCTTTAGCTTAGCAGTTTTTCAGGGACTTGAGCAGGGTAGAATAGGATTTCATTTTAGGAGTTTAAGTTCACTTATGTATGTAACAAGTAGAATAGAAACTATCCCACATCTGGTGTCATCAGCCACATCAACACATGCACTTTACAACAGAGTAGACTAATTAGCTGCAGAGTAAAGTGTCACCATCTTCATGCATGATGCTATTAGGCCACAGTAAACTAATTTATGCTGGCATAAGATAGTACCATTGGGGACAGTACTGTCTTATGCCGGGGTAATTTACTGTAACAAAATGCATGTGTAAATGCTAACCATGGGTGTAAATTGAACCCAGTCAGCCCAGCCAGTTGGGGGCCAGACTTCTGCCTGCTGCCTAGCCACATGGCTCTGCACTTTCAGCACTTTCATGACCCAGCCAGTTTCTCCACTGCCTCCTGCTGCCACCCAGAGGCCAGGGCTGGCTCCCAGTGCCCCCTGCCAGCCCAGACCTGCTCTTCCCTGGATCAAATTGCTGCTTTCCTGGCCACATGTGTAGTTATAGTTTACTCTGGCTCGAACTGCTCCAGAGTTTACTGTTTCACATTAATTACATGTGTAATCCACCATCTCCATCTTCTTTTCTGTTTCCCAATGAGCAACAAATAGGGGGAAAATACTAATAATTAATACGGTTCAGCTATAAATCACCCCAATTTCTCTATTCTCCATCAGAGACCTGATTTTATGAACTAGACAGTCCTTAATACTATAACTCCCACAACCAATTTCTATGTGCTGCAGTTTTATACACGGGAAAGTCCCCCCATGATTTAAATCTATCTGGAAATTTGAAGTTCACAAATTCTAAGTGGGTCATAGATTTCAACTACTAAGTTCTTTTATCCCTAATTAATATACCATTAATATACCATTATAAACCAACTAGAATAGCCTTATATAAGGAGATACCAAAGTAAAATGCCAGTTTTCCATTATGAAAATGGATTTCTTTGATCCTTAGTGCTAGTGAACAACGAAGCATCCCTTTTTTCTGCCTTAAGACTTTAATGGCAATTAGATTGAATGGGTGAGAGGACATATTATCCTTTAGTAAACCTTCAAGTCTATTAAAGAATATTTTAAATTAGCAAGTTATATTGATTAGGTGAACCAATACCACAATTTTCATGTAACAATTCAAATCCATTTTCTAGGAAAGTACATCCTCTCAATATTTACTTACTAAGATTGTCATGAGTCTTGAGGAAATGAAGGTTTGTTAAAGGGCTCCTATTAATTCAGTCTGATTACCATTGAATCTTATAATCAGCCTCATATTTTAGCATGAATAACATGCAATTTCAGAGCCTGGGAAATAACATTTGGTTTGTACATCTTTATCAACATTAATCCAAGCTGCAAGTTACTTATTAAATAGTACAATTTGGTTTAAATGGATCTTAAAAAATGTGATTTTTTTTTTCATGTCTGTGTTCTAGCTAATTTGACTTTCAAACAAACCATCATTTTAAGAATTTGTAAATATTGGAAATGTGAAAGAACAATCATTGTGCATATTTTGCCATTATAAAATTCTCTGTGATTTAGCAAGTGTACAGTCTGTTGTTTCTTTTCCCTTTAATGTGAACTTTCATATTAGATTACTGGGCATAAATGTATATCTGCCGTACGATAATATATTAAAGCTACTGTACAACTTTAAGAGGCTGTTAGACACTGATTTCCCATAGACTGCAATCAACTCTTTGAAATTGTAGTGTTTGTGACAGAATAAACTCCATTAACTTGTTTTATTAGTACTGTGTGCAGTCAGGAGGATCGATGCTGCAGAACATGATGAAATGACTAACAATCTTCATCAGTGCACAGCAGAATGTTTTCACCTAACACAGAATATATAATTATTGCTCACATAAACAGGTTGAATTTTTTTATTGTTTTCTCAGGTAATATTTGGAAATTTAAGGCTTTTATTCATGGGAGGAATAAAAAATAAATTAGTCTTTTTTTCTTCCCTTCAGTCTAATTTGTTACCATGCTACTGCTGTAATTTTTGTCTGTGCTATAGAGAATGATCCATCAAATAAAATACAATTCTAATTCAATTGGTTACTATAATGACCAAACAGCTCAACAAAGCCAAAGGAGCTTCCAAAAGGAAAGATTTACTGACCAGCTGACTCCCAAAGGCCCATTAGTCAGATTTTGACAGCAGTACACAGGGTGAATGGCAAAGCAGAGTAAATGAAAGCAGAATGAATCCAGCGGAACAAAGTATATTTTACCATATATAAGTAAACATGCGACAGATAGCACACTATTAAAAAATAAGATCTGCTATATATTTTGGAAGTAGGTATCTTATGCAGCAGATGGCTCAGCTGCCAGTACTTATCTGAAGAGAGAGGTATTCTATTCCAGAATAACTCTTACAACATTAGCCACTTCAAAAATATAAATGGCTTTTTCTCTTCTCCTCTGCCTCCATTTTCTGCTGTCTTTTTGCTTTGCCCATTGAAGATGAAAGCCAGGGTCTGAGCCGACTAGCTGCATGGGACTCCCAATATAAACTTCAAGCACATTACATTTTAGCCTAACAAAATATAAGAAACATGAAGCTGAACAATCACAAAGGAAATGATTGAAAAGAAGACTCAGTACAGATGTAGAATGATGAGAAGCAAGGGAGAAAAAAACACATTAAAATCCAATCCAGTCTATTTTTTGCTAGCAAGAATAAGTTTATGATTTGTAGATTGAATATAACTAAGGAGAAAGGAATTTTTTCATAACAATGATTTATATATTCACCCTTCTACTGGATAAGGGTTCCTTTTATGTTATACCAGTGTCTGCTCTTGCTGTGATAGTTAAGGGGCTGTCAGCATTTTCATTATATAAACCCCTATATTCAGGGGCTTGTAATTTGGTCATAAAAATTCACTGGAAGCTGAAACTTGAAATAAGATTTTAGTCAGATAGTGAGGGTTTTTTTAATGCATTCTAAAAAAAAAAAATCATTAGTCCAATTTTAAGTGAACAGCATTATAAAGAAGTCTAAACTTATTGGCTTCAGATTCAGTTTATGCAGCTATACCTTGTGCATTGTTTCTCTTATAATATGAGATGTGATCTGTGGGAGCTGCAGGGCCGAATTCTGCATTTTGGTATAGGTATACACATACCTAAGCAATAATAGAAACTGCCCCACTAGTTTTAAAACAGGTATTGCACATAGACAATTGCGTTTTTGCAGATTGATTTTGGCTGGACATTTAATATTGTGGATCTACAGTATGTAAAGGTATACTAATATATAACCATACTGCAACAACTTTGAGAATGTGGCAAGAAAGTTTCATGGCTGAAATGCTATCATAAAGGATAACAACTTCTGTTTTATTAACTACAGTCATGTGAAAGTTCTTAAAGTAAGAAGTCCTCAGCATGAGTAAACTGTGAAGGCATTTGAAAATGATGTTTTCAGACCTAGAACCTTTGGAGTCTTCTTCCTGAGAAGTGACATCTTTCATAATACAAACAGTGTGGAAGGAAGCCCAATATACTAGATTTATACCTATTTTTTTTATCCTGTTGAATAGTCAGTCCCCTGAGAATACCTGTCCTGAGAATTATACTGAAACTCTTTACATCTTCCACTTCTCTTTTATCTTTCTTGCCCTTCTCTCTCTGCAGTTTCTTCTCTCTCTAGCCTCTGAAAAAAAACAACCCTTTATTTAATTCTCCCTTCAGCCTTTTTGAAGTTCCCCAGACTTGTCTGTAGCGACTTACAAAGATTTCACCTACATCTTATTAGGAATGCCCTCATCTCCTTATTTGAAAGTAGCCATTCTGGCACCTCCATGGCCACAGTTTGAAATCGTCTTCCTACCAATTGCACCCAACTGGTGCCTTTCAACTCAACACTATTCTTTGCAGCAGCACTGAAAACAGTTTTGTCCCATATGTGCTGTTAGATTATATTAAGCACCTATTCAAAGTGACCTTTTCCAGCAATAGGTCAATTAGTGAAGACAGAGCTGGAAAGAGATACAAGCTCACTATGGGGACTGCTAAGGCTGAATACTTCAATCTGTGTTTGGAAAAGGTCAACAAAGATACATTATATAACTTCTTGGTATGAAATGGTGAAAATCAGTCTAGGCTTAAAAATCAAATACTTGGCATTAAAACCTTCCCTCTAAAGGAACAACCCAGTTTGAAAGAATCTGAAAATCCATCTAAAAAGTAGATCTGATTTCATGTTGGTTTCTTGCTGGAAATACTCCTTTTTAAAAGAATATAAACATAAATGAGAAGCTTCATGATATTATTATAATCCTTCCAAAATCAATAACTGTTCTTTTGCAATCCTGGGAAGAGCATATCAAACACAAATTGTGGGGGATTGGCTCTTGGTGTAATTTAATCTATGCCTTTCTTTAAAAAATGTTACCGAGAAATTGAAAAAACTCACATTTTTCACCAAAATAAGACAGCAAATGAGAGTGCTTATGGTTCCTCATGGGCCTTTCCTGGGTCCAGTATTGTTCAATAGCTTCATTATTTGGATGATGAGACTGAGTGCATGCTTAGCAAATTTGCAGATCACACCAAGTTTAGTGCAGTTGCAGATACTCCACAGGGTAGGAGTAGGATCCTGAATGGCTTGTCTCTGTGATTGTAGGCGACAGGACTAAGAGTCATGGCCTCAAACTTCAGAGATTAGGAGGAACTGTCTGACTATATGGGTGGTTAAGCATTGGAATAGGCAAGCAAGAGAAATTGTGGACTCTCCTTCCTTCAAAGTTTTCAAGAGGAAGTTGCGTAGACAACTAGCTGGAGTAGTTTAGTCAAGAATGGTCCTGCCTCTGAACAGTGGGCTGGACTAGATGACCTCATGAGGTTATTTCCAACCTTACTTTCCTATGACTCATATTTCAGGTGCTAATTGGTCCACTTCTGCTCTTTTTGGAAGCTTGTATTGCAAATTGCAGGCCTGCCTGAAACAGCTTATGCCACAGTGCCCTGCTTCTTGCAGGGCTTCCTGCTGCTGGAAATTCAAAACATTTACTCCACCAGAACAAGATAATAGCATTGTTCAATTGTATAAAGTTAGGAACAAATAAAAGGAAAACGATGTTGATGTGTCACATAATTCACTTATCAAACTCACTACTATAGGAAGTAATCAAAATACAGAGCACAAGTGGATTTGTATAGTTTTTAACCCCTTCAACAGGAGTTGAGCTTAGATGGCTGCAGCCTTGAACTCTATATTGCTTTCTCTTGTGTGTTCTAATCTGTAGCCTTCACTCGGCTTGAAATCTTAATAACCTTACCAAGAATCCCTATAAACTTCATTTGCTTGAACCATTATGTTGTGGGCATTCCTGGTTTTGGTAGTAATTCCTTTTTTTGCAGCATTTCTAACACCTGAGCTCCCCTCATCTCAAAACATTTAGTAGCATGATGCTATAAATCAGAGCTAGCCAACCAGTGGCCTGAGTGCACGAATGGTACAGGCAGCTTCTACGTATAGCACACATCAGATCCAGAAGGGGACAGGAAGCAGTGCAGCAGATAAGGCTGGAAAAAGAAACCAGAGAGCAGACTGGGAAGTGGAATGGCACTTGGGGAGAGCTACACTGAGGCCCACATACTAAAAAGGTTGACCAGTACTGCATTAGCAGAATCATTACACACATAAGGCCGGATTTACAGACTGTACAAATAATTACGCCTTACGTTTACCATACAGGCACTCCTCAGACTAACGACATAACTGGTTCCTGAAAACTGCATCTTAAGTCAAAATGTTGTAACTTAGAACCATTTTTCCCATAGGAAACAATATTATAAATGGGGATTGGTTCCTGAACCAAGGCCCCTTACTCTATTTTCACCATAAATAACCCAGAATTTTGTACTCAATCAATTATAGATGAATAATATGGCTACATTAATGTATTTATATTGTAAATAGCAATCATATTGATTTGGAAGGACTTCTTTGAGGTGACTTTGTTAGACTTTTTGAAGGGTTCTTGGCTGGAGTCTTCTCAGGAGTCTTGGCTGCAGGTTTTACTGGAGTCTTGTCTGCTTTCTTAAAGAAAGTATCAAAGGAAGTTTGGACAATTGTTCTCCAGGGAGATGGGTGATGCAGCGAACTTGTTCGCTGACATGGCGTCGGGTCAGATCAAGCATTGTAAAGTCAAAACTGATGTCAGAAAGTTGAAACAGGGTGTCAATTTATAAATGTTGTAAGTGTGAAATGTAACTCGAAACATTGTAAGTCAAGGACTGACTGTATACATCTGCATTTTCCTGATATATAAATATGCCTTGTAGGACTCACAATTAATGCAAGCATAGTTCAGCACAAGTCATGACCCCTGTTCAATGAATAGCAGGGAACAGATCCAAGGAGATAGATTAACTGGTACATACCTCTGCTCATAGCCTGAAGATTTTGGGAGCAGAATGTCAAACATTAGATTTGCTGACACTGTTGACAACCTTTGTCCTCTTGGTACATGAAACTGAAGTTGCAGCTGAATATGATATAGCATACATCAGTCATAATTCATATAATTATAACTGATATAATTATGGCTGAAATTGATATAAGAACTATTTTATGTCTTATGGTCTCTGTTATCATTTTTATCAAAATAATTTGCGCAGTTTTTTTCCCTCAACTATATAGTTTGCTACAAGGTTACATAATACAATACAATTGTAATTTATCTAGCACTCTTTTACCCCCAGTAGTTTGAAGTGATTCACAACAATACTTGAAAAAATTGCATAGCAAATTCTGTATCAGTTCTCTAACTTGAAATGCAGCAGTCAAAATATAAGAATTTTGTGTTATTAATGCAATGTCAGTGATGACTGATCCTGCAGGTGCTTTATGTTATGTAGTTTCAGTAGTATGCACAAGATTCAATCTGAAGTCTTAAGCAATGCTCAAGATTGAGTTTTTTCCATAGTGTACACTAGAATCTTTCAGCCATGGGCCTTGATGAAGCAAACCTACCACATCAGTGCACAGAGTGAGAAATGGTAATTGAGGTAATTGAATTAGAGTCCACACTGAAGATAAATATCAGGAACTGTACAAGTTGTATCAAAGAATAGAAATAATTTCTATTTTACTCAAATACTAATTGAATAGAAGATCTATTCTCTACATTCTGTTCTTCACTGATATTGAGCCATCACCTTCTGCAGCAACTGAAACTCCAAGGTGGCTTTCATGGCCAGCCCTACCTGGAGCACAATTCATTAAGTAGTACTGACTAGGCTTATCAAAAAATGGGTCATCTGCCTTGCCATGGGAAGAAACATTCTTGGTCATGGCTCATTATCAAAGAGCCCAGAAGCGTAAGCAGGTCTGGTTGGAAACTAGGATTGTGCTACATTAACAAATACAGGATCAATGACTACAGATTAAAGTGTTTCCTTCTGTGAATCTTCATTACCTTTGTTACCCTATATATATATAGTCTTCCCAGTAGTGCTGTATAAATATTTCTCTTTCAGATTTGAGGAAAACTTTGGACTGTCTATGAGTAGCTTAGCTTTCTTGGTTGTATGCAGGATCATGAAATGACATTTAAGGTTTTGGAATTGAAGCTGCGCAGAGGAGGGGAAAAAGCCTTGCCTAAACTGTAAGCTGAACATAACAGTAAAGGATTCTTACTGGTAATATTTCTCCATTTTACCAAATTCATGCCGTGGTCAAAAATTCTCTAAAGGAAAATACAGATATTTACGTATCAGCTTCAGTGGGTATGTCTACATGAGATGCTTACTGCGCAGTAGCTTAATAACACCGTGCAGTAGCGAGCTGGTCAAAAACTGTGCTAATAAGCTACTGCACAGTGTTATTAGGCTACTGCACAGTAACCATCATAAAAAACCATGTGCTGGTGCTACTGCACAGTAAATGTAGTTACTATACATTCAGTTAGTACTTCAATAAGGAAGTATTAAACTAAATGTGCAGTAACTACGGTGCATTAATGAATGTGTAGATGCAACCAGTGTGTCCTAATCAGTAGTAGTAAAACTAGTTCTTTTATCCCAAGCTGCATGTACCATTGTTAAGCAACTACTAGAAGCTGCATTTGCTTGCAATTATACTGCATTAGTAATATCTAAGATTCAGAACAGTTTACTGAAGTAATAAGTTGAGGCCCAATTGCTGAATTTACTCAGAGTGGCTAACTTACTCTTACTGTCTTTAATTGGATTAATCGTGTAATAAGATACTACCCAGCTTCATAAAGGGCAGTGGAGTAAGGCCTTCAATTAGTAGTTGAGTAAACAATTTTGAATGCTCAGTGCTGTAGTTTATAAACTCTGTTTTACTGCAGAAGTGGAGTTTATCATTGGAAAGTAAGGAACTAGAATTGGAGTATCTGTGCGAAATGGTAAATGTTTTTAAATTAATAGCTTTCACTATTTATCCTGTTAAATTTATGCCTTAAAATATAATATATTGAGAGCTATCTTTTTTTTTAGTTTTGGCTACTCATGCTAGGAATAGCCAAACTCTGTAGGAAAATGTTCCTTTTATTTTTTTTTAGTGACTGGCACTTATATCCTATTGTCGTCCCTATTGCAAATCTAGAGGGTCAAACCTTCAGCTTATATGAAGCAATGGCATTTTACCAATATTCACTACCTGAATAGCTATTTTGTTTTAGTTCTTATTTCCAGGAACAGATTTGTTCAATTCACTTCATTCTAGGCATTGTGCTGAATCTTTTCGTAGAGGGAAGATGTTCAAAATGCCATGGCTATAACTGGCACAGCCTGCTAGCTGGTACAATGATCATGCACAGTAATTGCTCCATTATCATGGGGAGCTATCACAAGATTAACAATGATTTATCTCAATAATTTTAAGCAGATGAAGCTATTGCAACATGCTACACTTAGTGTTATGGGAGACTACTCAGACACTATTGCTGATGTGGAAGACAGCTGCCCACTTCCTAGTAGGATGAACTGCCTAACATCTGTAATTGCTGTTGTTTTTACTCTTCACCAAGTACATATTTGCTTCTGGGCATAATTCCATGTATTTGCTGTGAATGGCATTTAATATTCTCAGCAGTCCAGAACCCACCAACCCAAAGAGAGATTTTTTTTCCCCCCTACACTGAGACTTAGTCAACAGAAATGCATTTTGCTGGTTCTCAATACTTTAAAGCTGTTTAAAGAGCTCAGATAGGGACTATCATTTACAAAGCTTGTTCCCTACCAGAACAGGTTGGCACTTAAATTTGGTGGACTTCAAGGCCCTGGGCAATTTGTTGTTAATGTGGCATGTCCATTAATTGGAACAGAAGAAAATGATGAGGATCTACCTGGATGTATGACAGCATAGTAGAGCAAGGCCAGTGGTAATGCTGCAAGGCATAAATAAACCTCATTTGCAATACACTATATAGCCGTGTCCAGACAAGTGCAGCCATGCACTATATGATGGTGCAGACCTGTCTGCTGCGCCGCAAACTGCACATTCAGGTGTTCTCCATGCTGCAAGGCAGCAGTGCAGAGGTTTTTTTGACCCTGGGAAATCCCGAGGTCAAAAAACCTGTGTAAAAAATAAAAGTGGGGTGGTGCACACAGGAGCAGAGCACACTGCCCAAAACCAGAGCCTGGCCAGCCAAAGTCATGCTCCAGATGCTGGCTAGGCTCTGAGTGGCAGGAACGCCACAGCTGCAGCTCCCTAAGGCTCCCAGGACCTCAGGTAAGGATGCTGGCCCCAGCCTCTCCTATCCCAGCTGGGGTAACCTGCTGTGCATGAGACAGTGCATGGCACAGGCATTCCCCCAGGACAAGTAGCACAAGGTGTGCTGCTGCTTCTTGTCCCAGGGGAAAAAAAATCCATGCTTGTGTGAACATGGACTATGAGTTGTTTACTCATGTCCCTGTACTAGGATTACTCCCCCTAGGGATGGCTGTGATTCCCCCTAGTGGCCACTTGACTCCTACTCCCCCACTTCAGCTCCTTGGAGTACTCTCCCTTTTTCCTTTCCTGCCACACCTTGATGTAATTATTTCAAATATGAAAAGGAGACTTCCCCAGGGTCCCAGAGTGAGCCCAGTCTGGCTCTACCTTGTTCTTCAGTCATGGTCCTCCTGGCCCTATTGGTGCCTCAGGGCACCAATTTCCTTATGGGCAAGTTGTGGCTTCTATCCACCCTTATAGTCATGCCCATTCCTTGCAGATGATATTTTCCCCAATATTTTTGCCTCTGGAAGGGCCTCAGCCCTCTTAGCTTTGGACCACCTTTATTCTGCCTCCAGGCCTTCATCCCTGGCTCACTTGTTCTGAACCAGCTTTCTTGGCCTCAGCCCCCTCTGTGTCTCAGGTCTCCAGGCCCCTTGGTCCTGTCTCATGTTTTGTCCTAGCCCAGGCAAAGCTACTCACAATTCCACTCAGCCCCCATGGTATCACTGACCCAAGCGAGGCTGATCTCAGCTTACAGTAACTCCCTTGTATCCCTGGCCCAGGCAAGGCTGCTTTCAGCTTGTCCCAGCCCTTGACCCAGGCAAAGCTACTCTTGGTTTACTGACAGCCCTGACCCTTTAATTTGGCCCTTGACACTGTAACTGGGCTCAGCCCCCAGCATCCCCAACTCTAGGACTGCCATCTCCTGCCTCTAAATGGTGTCTCTCAGGCACCCCTGTGGCCTCCTATCCGCATGTTTCAGCCACATCCAGCCCTCCGGTTAATCTAAAACAAATAATATAAGCCAAATGCTTTAAATAAATCGTCCAAAGCTCCATCTGGGTTACCTGGCTATTGCAGAAGCCTCTTCCCCACTCCCTAGACCTTTCTGAGCCCCCAGGGTTCCTGCTCTGGCCCACAGGACTGTGCAAAGTTCAGGACTGTGCTACCTCTATTCCTCAGAAACCCAGATTTATATTACCTGGGCTCCTCCCTTTCTGGCCAGGCATTCTCCTGGCCTGTTGCAGGGCTGTCCTTCTCAGTTGTTTCTCCCTTAAAATAACAGCAGCCTCCAGCTCCCCTGTTACAGTCCCAAAAAGATTACTTCAAACTGAAACAGGTGCAAGAGATAGCTGCTGAGTTGTTCAGGGAAAAGCTTATTTTACAACATAAGACTGAGATTTCACCTTGTTTTGACTAGCAAAATGAAGGCTGAGAGGCCACATGATTCTTCTCTCTAAATACATCTGGGAGTTCAATGCCAGGGTGTTGAAAAACTAAGCTAAGGGATATGTTGACTTAAAAGCAAATGGGTAACACATCGGCAACAAAAATCATGAACAAAAATGGGAAGCTTTGTAACCATTGGAAGAGTGAAATTCTGGAGCAGTCTTCCAGCAAACATAGTGAAGGGAAAAACCAAACAAATAACAACACCACAAAAAACAAATGGCTTTTTACATGGAACTTAATTGGTTTATGAAAGTGATTACATGATGTGTTTGCCTGAAATGGCAGGGGGCTCGACTCATTAAATAAGAGGTCCCTCCTGATCCCATGGCTTATGCTCCAAGTTGGAACCTACATGCTAGGTCCCTATAGAGATTATTTAATAACATTTTTTCTGGCTGTCTAAATGCAGAGTTTTGTTTATGTTTCTGCTTCATTTTTTGCAATGTGGCCCAATACTCCTGTGATGTGTGGCTGTGTATTAAATCATGAAACATGCTTCCTCTTGCTTGTTTCTTTCTTTCCTTGTCTTTGACAAAATAGGGACCTCAATGACAAGCAGCTGTCTCAGGCCTAGTCAGTGCAAAACAGGGGTAATGCTATATATTAGCACACTGAGGTGATTTAAGAACACAAATACTTCTAAATTCAGTCTTGTCATCTGGAGATCCAGTGCAGTTCCCTGGAGACTTCTGTTGAATCCTGACTAAATGTATTGGAGAGATTACAATCAAAAGGTTGCTACTGGGGATGACTTCAGCATCAATTCACTATATTTAAACAACTGTTACTGGGGAAAAGCCACCTCTCTTCTTAGCACAGAGGTCATATTCAGATTTGATTCAATTTAGATTTGGAACTGAAAAAGAATGGTGGTAATATACATTTCCATGAATATCAGGTAAAGGAAAGAACAAACTGGGTTCCTTTGTACTATGACCAAATACAAAGCACTACTGTACTGTACAAAATATATTAGAGATCTAAAGCATTCTCTAATAGCTAATTCAGTGCATTTCTTAATGGTTAATCTATTACAAGTGTTAATGGAGCTGGAAAAAAATGATGACTGCATTTGAATGTACTTGCTTTGGTATAAAATTTCCATTCATTTTGGAGAACAAAAATTATTCACACCTTCTGTTGAATGTGCACACAGTACTGTAGAGGTTAAAATTTACAATTATTCTCTGAAACAAACCTGAAAAGATATTTACTTCATCTGCTGCTAGCACCATAAAATTAAAGCAAACACCTAGTATTCATGCAATGGCAAGCAAAATAAGTGAGTCAGGTAATTATAAAAAGAACACTGACCTATTAAAAATTGGTCTGATCTTTAAGACATTTCAGCATAGCAATACTAATGTTATTAAAAATAGAAGAATCATGACAAGTATTCATTAGAATTTGAATATGAGCGTGAGAATGCACTTAATTGCGAACTGCGTTCCCCAAATTATTTAGAAGCTGTAAATCAATTAAACAAAGATAGAAGATTTAGAGAGTAAGGTAGCTGAAGAATTTCATAATGCAAATGTTCTTAACAAGAACAGATTGGAAATGCTGCAAGATCTTTCCAAGCACAAGTGATTTAAAAGAACAAATATTGTTTGGAAATGTTAATGCTCAACTTATAGACAGTTTACTATAGGTAACACACAACATTATCTCAATTAGATTAGAACAGATTTTTATATGTAAAAGTATGTGGTAAAATATTATTCAGCTTTAAGCCAAAACAGCATATGCAAATGAGGAAGGCAACTGGCAAACTGCAGGTGTAATAAATTTCATGGACTGTGTAATTTTCATGCAGATTTTTTTCAGCAGCCATCAGCACTGTTTAAATGTTTGTGCAAAGCAACTCCCCCCTGCATTCCTCCCCCCACCTCCACTATGCTGAATCAGCATTTTGGAATGTTCCACCTCTCTACTAATCTATATGGGCTAGAAGACCTGCACCAGCTCATTTAAATCAAATATCACCGGACAAGTAGGAAGAAAATACATTCAAAAGTAAATTGGAAAATGGAAGATGGTGTTATGGTAAAGAATGAGGGAAACAATAGGTAGAGTGAGAGGTTTGGAAAAGTGAAAAAGAAAAGAAGAAAAGGACCCAATTCTATAAAGGACTGAAATAATCCTTGGATTCCATTGATTTCAGAGGAAACCAATAATATTAAATTCTCTTCTGCATGAACTGAGTACTTCATAAGCCTGTAATAGACAGAATATATGGAAGAAGGGGTAAGGAAGAGGCAGGGGCATAAAGGATGAGTGGAAAGAGGACAAATGTAAATGGAAGAATGAGAAAAAGAGAAAGAAATAATAATCAAGTAAAGAACAATCCTAAATAGAAGGGGAAAATATGACTTAAAAAGCTAGAAATAGACCAATGGACTTGTCATGACATTTTCATTTGCTCAAATCATCTCCACTGTACTCCTCCAGAGAAGAACATTGGTATTCCTCCATAACAATGCAATTCTCTACTTTCTACCTCTCATACCACCTGTCTCTCCATTGTGGGTGCATCTACACATGCAGTTAATGTACCTGAACAAATTTGCTCTGAAATAAACTACTCCCGGGAACAGTGTCTACACATGCATCTGGGACAGCAGCAAATTGAGCAGTTTAGGCCAAGGCTCTTCCTGCCCAGCTCTTCCCCATATCAGCAGCCAGATGGAGCTTCAGGGTATGGCTGCAGCTGCCTGGGGGCCAGCCCTGCTCTGTAAAAGGCTGTTCCATGTTTTGTTCCCAGGCCACATGCCTTTCCGGCCCAGAGCAGTCTGCAGTCTCCTGACACAGGCTTCCAGGACACTGTCCCAAGAACCTGTACACAGGACACCATGGATGCTCCTCAACTTCCAGCTGGAAGCAATGGCTATGGCACCATATCCATGAGATGCTCACAGATCACCACTTCCTCCATACACACCCCTCCCCAACACTAGGTTGCCTAAGTGGCCACCCATAAGCCCCAGACCCACAGTGTACCCCCAAAAACACATACATTGCAAACAGTTGTCAATGAATCCCAACCTTTATTTCTTTACCCAGCACAATAACAGACCCCCACATCAGAACAACAGATGCTCCCCCCCCCCCGCCCCCAGCCCCAACAATTATGGGGGGAACAGTAGGGAGGAGGCACCTAGGACATGGAGCCTGGAGGGAGAAGTCAGCCTCTAAAAAATTAGCTTGGGTCCAGATGCCAGAGAGGCCAGCAGGCTGGGGCCTTGCCTGGGAACAAAGGCAGGTACTCTATAGCTCTCTCAGCCCACTCCCCCTCTTCCTCCATGGGGATAGGGTCAGCAGGGCACGTGGGGAGCTGGCCTTGCCATGAACACCTCCTGCTCAGGAGCCATATGGAGCCAGGGTGAACACTGTATGGTGGCCAGAGTTTGGGCCACAGTGCTGGAGGGGCCAGGATCTGGAGCAGGGGCCGCAGGCCCTGCCCCCTACAGGTGGACACCTGCAGTACTGGGGGTCCTGAGGCAGGCCTGGGGTGGCTGCCAGGGCTAGGGTTGGGGCCTAGATGCCAGACATGGTGATAGATACCACTGGGGCCAACACCACATCAAGGCCATGATAGCTGTCTTCAGTGGCAGCCACCGCCTGGAGCATCATGTTGTGCTGGTCCTCCTAGGTTCCCACCTGCCTTTACAGGGTCTCCACCTGCTTCTGAAGGAGACGGCAGAGTGCCGCATGGTCCTTGCAGTCCAGTCACTCCATGGCCTGCCACATCCCATAGAACTCATGGAGCCAGTGGCAGTGCCAGGTCCGACTCTCAAGTCACTCTTCAGGGATGATGCCCAACCACTCAAGGAGAGTCATATCCTGCCTCCAGCACTGATGGAACTGGTGCATGTGAAGTGCACCTGCAGAGGCTGTTGGTGTCCTTGGGGACTGAGGTCTGCTACTTCTAGGTGGTTCTCTCCACCATCCAGCAGCTGGTTCTGCAGCTCTAGGACAGAAAGTTGTATTGTGAGAGTTTACAATCAAAGATAATATGCACTTTAAAAAGGGCTGTGTGCTGGCTTCTCTAAGTTCAGGGATCATGCATGGACAGGCACCCAGGCCCTATTCTTAGGCCAGTGAGATTTATGGGCACCCTGGCCCTACCTGCTGTCAAGGTCCTCTAGTCCTCTGCTCCCTTTCTGAACCCTCTAGGTTCTGTTCTCTCTCTGGGCTTTCTGGGCCCTCTCTCCCTGGGTGAGCTGCAATCTCCTTACCTGCCCTTAGTCCCTTCTACAAAGCAACAGATGCTTCCCAGCCCTAAGGCTGCATGCTGGCTTTTCCACCAGCCCTAAGGCTGAACTCCCAGTCCTAAGGCTGCCTACCCACAGGCATAGTTGGTATGAGCTGGAGTCACTTTCTCAAGAGATTAATCAAGAACTCCTTCCCTGTTTGCTACCTGGATAATACTTCCCCATATACCTCAGGTACTGGGCTTATATATGCCTCAAGCCCAGCCCCCTTCTGGTCATATGTCTTCTCTGATTGCTTCCTGACCTGTTTCTAAATCTTCCTCATCTCTTCAAGTAACAGGTGCGCTAAGTGCTCTGTCACAGGGACTTAAAATATGATTTCCCAGCTTCTAGCCAAGGACCCTAGCCGCTAAACTATAGTTTCTGGCCCAACAAATATTTACCTACTAAGAAAAATAGCTCCAGGAGAAGATATTGTGAAATCCACCTTATACTACCCCATACCTGGGTGCACTTTTCTGGATTGTAGTTTCATGCCCTTCTCTGAATCAGGAGTCTGTAGCTGTGTCTCCAGCATCCCAGGTAAATGTTCTAACTGTTGGCTGTTCTTGATTAGCACTCTCTTGTGTCTGTTTAGCAGGAAAACTAGGTATAGGTAGCTAACTTGAGGAGATGATTCATGGTTCTGGAACCCAAGCAGAAAGAACTGCCTGCCTGAAAGTCTCTAAAGCTTCATTGAATCATATAATAAATAGTAGAATTGGAAGGGACCTCAGGAGGTCACCCAGTTCAACTGCCTGCTCAAAGCTGGATCATCCCTGAATAAAACATCCCAGTCAAGTGTCTGCCTCACCCGCTCTTAAACAATATCCAGGGATGGATGTCCCACAGACTCTCAAGTTATCCTGTTCCATTTGTCCCTTTCCTCTGTATTTCACCTCTAAGTACTTTAGGCCATGCCATTCATGTCCTCTGCAATGCATAGGGAAAATTGGGTACATTATTTTGAACTGAGGATTTTCACCAGGGAAGAAGACACTTAGCAAAAATAGGACTTGGAGGGTCTGTATTTCATCTTTTTGGGTTATAAAAAGATCTTCTTGGAGGCAGGTATCTTTTTCATTGTTCAGCTAAGTGGAAAAGTTGTGATTGATGGCACATTAAAATAACCTGGAGTTTTCTCCTTTCAAGTTGTTCTGCCAGTCCCTTTTGTTTCATGAAGCTTTTGAGGAAAAAGTAGAGAAGTGCTGAGGTGTTGTTCTTGAATCTGTTTTTGGATGCTAGACTTTTGTATTAAAAACTTCTGTTCTATGTGATGGAGGTTCGTTACATCACTAAAATCTTTACCAGAAGGCTCTTGGATACATTAGAGAGAGTACAGAGCAGAATAGAACAGAAGAGCTAAGATTGACTGAAGTATGTACTTTGAGGCTAAGTACAAGTGATCAAGAAACACACAGTGGAAGTGCTCTAACTTTCAAGTAAATCTAGTCCACTTCCGGTTCCGTCCCTCAGCATGCAGAGCCTCCCCCCCACCCCCCTGCATTCCCCTGGCTCAGCAATCAGTCATGGGGGGACCTTGGGGGCCTCCAAACCCAGGAGGCACCAGTCACTGAACTGGAGGGCACAGGGAGGGGCCCCCATCATGCTCCCCAGCAAACCTGGAAGTGGACCAGATGTGTTTCTGGTCAACTTCCGTGTCTGCTGCCGAGTGTGCTGGGGACCCTCCTGCACTCCGGTGGAACACTCCATCTGCCCCAGCATCTCAGCATTCACCAGCCACTTAGTACCTTGAGGTATGTAGAAAAAACATTTAAAGTCATGTCTATATCTAAATCATCAAATCTTTCCAAATCTCTCCAAATCAATTTGAAGGGTTCTGATTTGATTCAGAAAGATTAAGGGGTCTCCTGCTTCAATTCAGATTCGGAGATTCAGCCACCATATCAGGCTGAATCTCTGCCAAATTGAATCAGTGACTGAAGCTTCATATAGCTTCATATAGCTTCAAATATATATATATAGGGAAAATGTGGATTTTGGGTTACTTTTTTAATCTGAAAATTAGAGATATTGTTTTTTATCAGAGAAATCCAGGATTCTTGGTTATGACATTGAAGCAGGCAGAGGGTTGGGCAACCATGGGGGCTCATCTTAACAAACATGAAACCTTGGGACAGCAGAGGGAATGCAATGTGTGAAACTGCCACTCCTCGGTTTAATTAAATTTTACAGCTACCGAACTTTTTGTGTGAATAATAAAAGAAAAACTGTGGAACATTGTCTGCTCCAGAACTTGGACCAGAGCCCAAGGGGCTGCCTAGCCTCAAAGAGGCTGCGCTGTTCCCTTGCAGCAGGACCCAGGCCCACAGTGGCCTGGGCCACTGGGCTGATAGGCCACCCTCACCTCCATTCTCTTTGGATCCCTGTGCCTATGCTAGTAACTGACAGTGCATAGTGAGTTGGTCTGGGAAGGCAGGCTGAGTCAATGCAGGCCTTGGCATTGGGTCTCAGGCAGTCTGGTCCCCCTCCCCTTCCACACCGCTGCCCCATAGAGCAGACCCCACTGGATGCCTTCCTGGCTCCTTGGACCATGAGTCAGCAGTTCCCATGTGCCATATCTCCTGTTTTGGGGTTCCCCCATATTCCAGCATCTCCCAAAACATGTGCAGCATGGAGAATTTCCCTGTGGCTGCTATCCAGACCCCCTCTGTCCCCTCATAGGACTCTCAGGCATGTAACCCAGGGAGGAGTCCCTGGAGCGGGGCTCTCCATGCTGGGGGAGACAGCCTGCCACACCACTCCACCCTAGGAGGGAAACGGTCTCCCCAGTTTCCAGCTGTGGCCACTCAGGGGTGTCATACATGGATCCCAAGTAGTCTTTGACCCTTTGCATAAATTCCTTAACCTGGTGCTGCAAATCTTTCAGCTCTGTAACAGCACATGCAGCCTTCCTCAGAGAACAGCTGGCCATCTGTAGACCTTGTTTTTGGGCCTTTCCTAGGCCTGGGTGCCTCATTCAAGTGCCACAGCACCATGGGTGCAAGCAGTCACCAACCTGTCCATTCCAACTCCCCACACTGATGGTCTCCTTTAATCCTCATATCACTGGTGCCATCTATTCACATCTCCAGCACTCTCTGGCACACCATGGATTCAACATCTTGGGCTGCATGACTGGGCCTCCCACAAAAATGTGGAGCCTGCAGAAAAAGGAGACACTGAGGGACCTCTGGTGAGTCCTTTGTCTGGACCCTTTCTCTAACCTCCAGGGACCTAGCAGACCTCCTGAGGCTAAAAAGAAAGGCCTACAAAGGATGGAGGATGGGAGTCACCTCCAAGCAGGATTATTCTGCACTGGTCCGGTCCTTTAGGGAGCATACCAGGAAAGCCAAGGCTGCAACTGAACTCCAACTAGCTTTGAGCATCAAGGACAATAAAATGTCCTTTTTCAGATATGTGGGGAGCCAGAGGAAAAGCAGGGGCAACGTTGGACCCCTGCTGAACCAGATGGGGCAACTGACAACTGACACCCAGGAAAGAGCCAACCTATTAAATAGGTACTTTGCGTCGGTCTTTCATCAGTCCCATGGGACGCCCATGCCCGCTATGGGACAGGGAAGTCCGGATGAGGGTGATCCCCTGCCCTCCATTGGTGCTGACTTTGTGAAGGAACATCTTCAGAAGCTGGATACCTTCAAGTCAGCCGGCCCTGACAATCTTCACCCCAGGGTACTCAAGGAGCTGGCGAGCATCATAGCCCAGCCTCTAGTGCAGATCTTTGAAAACTCTTGGCGCTCTGGTGTAGTGCCCGAAGACTGGAAGAAGGCCAATGTGTTGCCTATCTTCAAGAAAGGGAGGAAAGTGGATCCGGCTAACTATAGGCCCATTAGCCTGACTTCTATCCCGGGGAAGATCTTAGAAAAGTTTATCAAAGAGGTCATTCTTAATGGACTGGCCGACACCAACATCTTAAGGGATAGCCAGCATGGGTTTGTTGCGGGTAGGTCTTGCTTGACCAATCTCATTTCCTTCTACGACCAGGTGACCTATCACCTGGACAAGGGAGAAGAGATTGATGTCATATATCTTGACTTCAAAAAAGCCTTTGACCTGGTTTCCCATAATCACCTCTTAGAGAAACTGGCCAATTGTCGCCTTGGGTCCTCCACGATCCACTGGCTGGAAAACTGGCTCCGGGGTCAGACCCAGAGGGTAGTAATTGATGGAAGTCACTCATCATGGTGTCCTGTGACCAGTGGTGTCCCTCAAGGCTCTGTCCTTGGACCCATACTGTTCAACAGTGGCTGTGAAACCCAAGCGTGAAGGCCTGGAAGGATGAGTCTTCACCAGTTCTCCAGGAGGAGAGGAAGGGATGCATTGGGGGAGTTTTTGCTAAGGAGAGTTCCCATTTCACACTGTGCCTTACCTGCAGCAGTGCTCACTTGTAGCTGCTCTGCCATATGGCACCCAGAGGATTGCCAGTGAAAACATGCAGTATTGCCTGTTGGTTACACCAACAGTGGGGATGACTGAGCATGGGGCCTCACCTTCACTCCAGGCCAGTGTCACAAGGGCTAGGGGAGAGGGTTGTTAGAGGCACAAGGTCAGTGAAGAGCTTCAATAAATCGGTATCATCAGTCATTTACTTGAACAATTTCTGAGCCAAGGGCACACTAAATATCAGAGCAGGCAACCACAGCCTTCCCCATGAGCATATCCCAACTTACCAAAGAGTCATGTTAGACCATTCTCTCACCTATAAACATCACATTCAGAAGGTCAGCAGTAAAGTCGCTGCATGGGTAGCTGCCTTAAGATATTTTTCCAGCACTACACAGGGTGTCAACTTCAAAGTGCACATAATCACCACACTTACAATGGTATACGCCCAACAGATTACTGTGCTCCTGTGTGGTCCAAAAGTTGGTGCAATAAAAACCTGGATATTGTACTTAGTAGTGCACAGAGACTCATAACAGGCTGCACAACTTGCACACACAGATGTATTCCCTTCACAATCAGGCTTTAGATCAAGTGGCATAAGAAGACAAACACTAACTGCTCCCTTTCTGCCAGGTTTCTGGGCCCATGGAGAGCCCAGTAGGCTGCGTACTGTGGCCTTGTGTGTTGTGTTAAATTTAGATAAGGAGTGGTGTTTATGAAAATGAAACGATTGTTAGGAGTAATCTGGAATGATATAAAATGGTATAAAATACTCTTCATCCTGCATTTTATACCAACAGTAAACAAATCGCCATTGGATATGACATTAACAGAGAAGTATGGGTCAAGCTGGATAGACTGAGATCTGGATATGGATACTCCAAAGCAGCACTGTAGAAAATGAACATGTTGGACAGTCCCCTGTGTGAATGTGGTGTCCAGCTGTTAGGACAGCACTTAATCAAAAGCTACAATCTTTACAAATGCCCAGATGGGGTAGATGGAATCTGCATGATGAACAATAATATGAGACAGTGGGCATGTGTAACAGGGAAACCTAACCCTGTCACCAGAAAGCAGGCCCTCCCCTTTAAGGCCAGAGCTTTCTGGGCATGGAGTGCTGGTAAGGAAAGGGTTAAATGCTGAACCTGGCCAGCTAGGCAGCTGACCAGAAGAGGCAGGACTATAAAAACCCTGGGCAGAGCAGCAGTAAGGGGGACAGCAGCCAAAGCGGAAGGAGTACTGAGAACTCCACAGCGAAGCTGGGTGAGCAGTCCAAAGGTAGGAACTACGAAGTTGTGGAGAGACGGCAGCCGCACCACAACAAGGACTGTAGCTGATGGTCAGGAGCTGAAGCACAAAGCCTGCAAATGTAAGCTGACCTGCTGCTTTGCTTGATCATAGTGACTGGTGGCAGTTATTATTTTTTTCCTTTTTGATTATTGACTAACACTGGTGGCTTGGGTGAGGTTATTAGGGGATGGAGGAGGCCTCATAGGGGACCCACATCAGCATGGGAACCCCAGTGCCAGACAGGGTGCAGCATTTGGGGTGCATCGACCCCAGCGCCAGAGAGGGCGCAGCATTTTGGGGTGCACTGACCCCGGCGCCAGAGAGGGTGTAGAGCAAGACAGGGTTGCAGAGAGCCTGAGCGCCAGTGAAGGCACAGTGTGAGACAGCCACGGAGAACCTGAGCTCCAGTGAAGGCGCAGCATGAGACGGGGCTGCAGAGAGCCCGAGTGCCAGTGCAGCGCAGTGCAAGGCAGAGCCGCAGAGAGAACGAGCACCAGAGAGGGTACAGAGTAAGACAGAGCTGCAGAGAGCCCAAGCACCAGCGAAGGCACAGTGAGAGACCAGGGGGCCAAATTGTAACAAGGCCTGACTGTTCCAGCCGCCTGAGGAGGGTTCAGGATCGAGAGTATGGTCGGGGGTAGAAAGGTAAGAAAGATTTATTGACTTAACAAAAACACAACTATGCGTAGTAACAAGACAAACAATAACAGACAAAAGCAATTAGCATCGGCAACTTATCAGCAGTCCCCTCTGATGCCTGATACACAGCAAGCTTCTTTTCCTCAAAGTTCAGTGAAGTCAGGTGTCCCCAAGTGACACTGTCCAAAGGGGTACTGGAAAGGACCCTGGAATGCAGTTCTTGGGCTCTTCAAGGTCCACAGGCCCACTGATCCAGGCAACAGCTAACTAATTCTTTTACAGAGCTGTCTCTTCCTTCTGAATGGTTTTCAGATATTCCAGCTCATTTAAAGCTTCTGAATGGTTCTGATAAGGTACAACCACTCAGATTCCTTTTACTTCAACTTTCCTTAGACTGACCAATTAGCAGTACAAGCCTTGCATTTCTTTGATAAGGTGATTTTAACTACACCACACGGCCTTACTACTTCACGGTTTTGCTAAATTTACTAGGCCTTACTTTATAGAAGGCCTCACTACATCTTAATCTTTAATTAGGCTTTTAGCAACAACATATAGCTTAATATATAAACAAATACAGAAAAACACTTGATATAATCTTCATAGAGCCTTCAGCAAGCTAAAGAACACAAACATAATTTCAGCTGTCACACCCAACATTGCAAAAGGCTAGAGCCTCTCAGTCAAACCCTGTTTGGTGGGTTTTGGATGGGGAGATCTAGCTAGAGAAATACAGAGGTCAGGCCCATGTAGGCGAAAGACCCCAACATACAAAATACAATAGGCAGTCTCCCACTCACAAGAATGTCAACAATAATTTCCATCAAGACGTGGCAGACGAGTAGAGGGCGGGACATAAGAGCTCCAAAGTAGATTCCAAGGGAGCCCCATATAAGGCGCAGATTAACAGGGAAAATGGCACTGGGGAGGGTGACCTGTTACAGCATGTCTACACGTTCATTAATGCATCTTAATTATGGCACATTAAGTTTAGTACCTGTAATTACAAATACTACCTTAATGTGCCATAATCAGCACCCGCACATGCTTTTTTGGTGACACTAAAGTGCAGTAGAATAATTCAGTCACACATTAGCATGGGTTTTCCCTGCCATACTAATGTGCTGCACTCAAAGTGTCTTGTGTAGATATACCCAGTGCCTCATAGCTGGCTGGAGGCAACAAAGTTGGTGTGGGGTGCTGCTATGCTCCATTGGTAGGGACCTACTTAATTCACAGTTTTGCTGATTTTCATACAAATATAACACGTTAGTAAGATACCCCTCCATGTTATGTTGAATAAACACACATTTCTAAAAGCATACTTCATTATCTTTTAAGGCTAGAACTTCCACCCAGGCTGGCAATATAGCTTGAGGACTTTCACTGTAGTACGATACAGCAATATACTGTAGAATTCAGGAGGAGCCTAAACAAGTAATGCCTGTCCATCACCCAAGGAAGGAATGACTTTTTATTTTTCATAATCATAGAACCACCAGTCTCACTTCACTACAGATTCACCACACTGTCTTCTTTACTACATAGATGGTGAATTCCTGACCCCATTTGAAAACAGTGGCATGACCCACTGTGTGACAGCCAGAACCAGAGGGATTAATAAGCAATAATATGTGCTTCTTGGAGGCATTTGGTATTTTGCCGAAATAGGTAATATTAGTTAATATAAGCTTGTAGATTTGTAAACTGCAAATGTAACTTGTCTGTCATAAGTTTAACCAAACTGATAAATTAACTATTCATGGAACTGACTGGGCCCCATAGGCAAAGCTGTAGCTGTGAGATTAGCTGGCCTAACGGTTTTTTGCTCAGGGTTCAGCCTTAGCAATAAAAACTGGATCTAACTGCTTGGCACACCCAACACATTCCAGGAAAGCATATTCCAAGAAAGCATATTCAAATGAAGCCTAAAAGGAGTTGGGATTTAGGTGGAGTGATGTCAATTTCAAACCTAAAGGTGCTGCATAGTAATTTGCTTATTGGATAAACCTGAGTCTGGGTAGTAACCTTTTATGATAATTTTAACACCTTTCAATCCCATAGGGTAACAACTATAGGGCAACATTGTGAGTGGCCCTGAGGCCAACAGATTAACATGAGACTAGGTATAAAAAACACATGCATCAGGTAACCAGCAGGAAGGAGGGAACAGAACAGTCATTTCTGTCCCACGCCCGGACCCCAGACTCCCGGTGTGAGTGAGGATCAGATCCTGAGCAAGGGACCTTCCCCGGTAATCCCTCTGACAGTGTCGATCATCAGGGATGCCTGACTTTGCTGGAATCACTTGGGGCGCACCTGGCATTGAGGGACTATCGATAAGTTGCCAACCCAGGTCTGTCTCGTTGTTGTTTTGAACAGCCCAGTGTGGCTAATACCCTCACAGTGCCCAGTTGGCCTGTGACAGATTGATCTATCTATCTGTTCTTATTATCTGTTGTTATTATTTACTATTAGCTCTTTCATACTGCCTTATCTGCTTATCACATTTATCTTTCTGTTAACTGTTGTGTGTGTGTGTAAGCTATAATAAATTTGCCTTTATTCCACTCCCAACTTTGCCTCCTCGATCCGAAACTGAATCAAACAGCCCAGTTGGCCTGTCATAAAATTGATATACTCACAGTGCCCAGCTGGTTTGTGACACCACTATACTTCATAAGGGTTGGGATTTCGTTCAGAGTCTATGCAGAGATGTGTTCTCCAACCTAGACAGGATGTAAGCCTTTTCTGTCTAGTTAATACAATTGAAGTTCAATGGATCACTACACCATTTACATAATATCTGAATGTCTGCATGGGTTCTTCAAATCCTATTCTAATCCCAATTTCATTGCATTAGATACTTTCTGGCACAGAAAGGATCCTTTCCAGTCCTGAGGGAAGGAATCTTCATGTTCTTTCAAGGAAATGTTAACAAGACAAAAACAGAGAATTGACAAAGGAAAAATGTATTTGAAAATAATAAAAAGAGGGTTACACATAATCTAGTGTACAGAGTATTTTTTTTGAAGGCTCAGGAGATTTTGAGTCCATTCCTGATTCTGCAACAGGCCTGCTGGATGGTGTGACACACTTCCTCTCCCTGTGTCTCAGTGGACACATCTACACGTGCAAATAAGCACAACTAAATATAATGTAAATTAAGCTAATGGGCAGTAAGTGATTTTTGGCAGGGGCTTGGGAATAAAGTTAGTACACTTAGGACTAAAGTTAGTCCCAAATCCCTCCAGTTCTGCCATGTGACCCTGTGGTCACCGAAGGGAGCTCCAGCCTCCAGTCACATGGCTGCCAGCATTTGGCAGCCATGTTAACGCCAGAGCCAACTTCTAGCTCTTGGCAGCCATCTTGGAAGCTCTGATCCCTGGCCAGCCCCTTCCCTGCCCAGGAGCTGTGTGCCCAGCACACGGGGAGCATGCACCAGCTCCCTCCCTGCCCACTCTGCCTCCCCGCTCCAGGGCTGCCCCTGTCCTTGCTCCTCCCAGTGGTGCCCAGAGCCCCACTGTTCCAGCTTAGCCCCTGACAATGATGACCAGTGCCCTGCACTGCTGCTGGCCATGGTGTTGGCACTGCTGGTCCCAGCAGGCCCCACCCCCACCCAGGCCCCAGGAAAGCTGTTCACCTGCCAGCAGAGGCCATGGCACTGGGTGTGGGAGGCCCTGTCCAACACCCTCCTCCTGCACTCCCTACTCCAGCTTGCCTGCCCTGCTGCCCACAGTTCCCACAACCCCTACTGGCCAGCAGCACCACTCTTAGGACACAAACATGGGTGAAACAAAAATGTTTTATTGCCCTCACAGCCCTCACCCCATCCCTCCCCCTCAACAAACAGTTCCCCTGCCTATCCTCCCTGCCCACCAAAAATACAAAACCCACTTTGCCTAGCACCCCAGCCTGTGGATGTTCCCCTATAGGTCCAGGGGCCATAGTGACCAATGGATAGCAGCCTCATATGGGGCTGGGTCTTAGGCAACACAGTGTAGGGGAGAGCAGTGGGGCTGGGCCCAGGTGGGTGGCAGCAGGTTTCTGGGAGGGGGCTTAGCCAGGAGGTCTGGTGGGGGCCAGGCAGCAGGGACATGTATGCAGCCACCAGAGTCAGGAGGGTCTATATGGCCTGGCAGTCAGCATCCCCCTGCTGTTGGAGCTGCTTCAGGCACTCCTGCTCCAGGGCCTCCATGCAAGCCCAGTAGTCCCATTGTTCCTGGTCCCATGCCTCCACCTAGGTGATGTCCTTCACCTACCAGGCCTACTTCCATGGCTCCCATGCCTCCCACTCCTTCACCACTGCCACGATCTGCTGGAGCAGCATGTTCTAGTTCCTGGTGTACCACTGGCATAGCCAATGCATCCAGACCATTCCAGCAGTGGGTGGCAGTGGCTTTGAGGCAGCATCCCCACTGGGGATGGTGGGCTCTCCCCTGCATCCAAATGTTGACTCTTCATAGACAAGAGACAGAAGCCTTTTGTGAGAGTTTGCAAGATTTCAGAGATAAGATGCTCTGCATCAGGGGCCATGTACCTCCCAGCTTCAGGTCAGGGGTCAGCCATGCATGGGTGCCCAGGGACCATGGTAATTCACCTGGGCAGGCCTTGGCCCTGGCAGCCACTGGCAGAACCCCCCATCCCCCCTTGCTCCCACTGGGTGCTGGCCATAGGCAACCTGCCTCCCCCACACCCTTCCCAGGATGGGCCAGACCAGGCTGCTGGCTACACCTGCTGCCATGGCTCTAGACCTCACTTCCCCCTCCCCCCTTCAAGCCATCTGCTCTTCTGCAAGGCTGTCCAGACCACAGTGCTTAGGCTCAGGGCATGTGGGGCTCCTGGACAACTGGGGCAAGGAGCTGGCTGCACCCTCCCCCTCTCCACAAGGGGCCTCTCTGGGACAGCCCCCCCCCCCCACTGCTGCTGTGCCCCATATATGTCTCTGCTGCACATGCCTCAGGCAGTGTACAATGAGCTGTTTGTTCAGGCTGAGGGGACCTGAGCCACTAGGCCCTAGGCACACCTGCACTCCTGGTTTGAGACTCTGAGCTATGACAGTGCAGAGTACAAGCCTGAGCTACCCCACAGCCTCCACCATGACCTGAAGGACTACCTGTGGCAGAGCTACACATCCCTGCCCCCCCACCCCCCACTGCCAAGAAGGACACTGCTACCAGCATCGACACCTTCCTTGATGTATGAGAGGCCTGAGCCCACAGAGCTGCCGGGACATGTGTTGCTTCTCAGGATCTCAATATTGCATTCTTACACAGGAGGGTGTGACACAATTGAACATATACAAACACACAAATCAATTAGATGCATACACACACAGTACCAACTCAGGCACATACACATCCAAACCAGCCTAGGCACATGCATACTTATCACCAATTCAAGCACATACACACTGCATACCAAAAATTAGATAACAATCAGTTGTCAATACCCGCACACTCCGTATGCATATATGGATCACTAATTTGTATATCATGCACACAATGACATATGTGTGTGTGTATACATTCACCAGTTCACACACATACCACCCACCTACACATACACACAGGTGAGTTCCTAATTTGGATAGTACAGTATGTATGTGTGTGTTTGGGGTACTTCGATACCTGAGGGAAGATTAAGGTGAGAGAGAAAGTGTAAGGAGTGAAAGTTGCTGGAACTGGGATTAGAACCAGTAGACTAGAGAGAAGCTGGCTGAGGAACTGAGGCTTGGGGTTCCTTAAAGTCAAGTGGCCCTGGGGTTACTTCGGGTCACCTGGTGTCAGGGTGGAAGCAAGGGAAAAATCCCAGTGGCAAAGAGGAAACAGCCAGGAGACAGAGGCAGAAAGCTGGGAGGTCAGGAGGAAAGGCAGTGGGGACAAGGCAATAGCAGTGGCAGAGATCAGGGGAAAAGGCAGTGGGGGTGAGACAATAGCAGTGGCAGAGACCAGGGGAAAAGACAGTGGGGATGAGACAATGGCAAAAAAACAGTGATTTGCAGGCAGAGAGGAGCTCAGGATGGCTGGAGCCACAGGAGCATGGGACAGGTGTTGGAGGTGGCGGTGAGCCAGATGCAGGAGAGGGAGAAATGAGACAGAAGTTAGAGGGGCGAGGAGCAGAGATTGGAGCAGGGCTGGAACCATAGTAAAGCAAAACCTAAGTTAGGGTTCCAAATAACAGTTTAATTAAATGAACACTGTACTGTACAGCTTGGTTCCTATACACACTCACACAAGCACTCCCACACACACATACACACACAAGCACTCACTACAGCAGCAGGAGAAAGAGACTCAGTGGAAGGGCTGGAGTCCAGGTAGGGAGAGAAACAGAGTCCCAGTCCTTTGTTGAAGAGGGGGTAGGAGGTGATAGCTACCAATACAGGCTGGAAAGGAGTCTTGGTCCAGCAGGTGTTGCTGGGGGTGCTGGCAGGGCCTCTGGCTGGATAGGTGGTGTGGCATGGTGCTGGTCCAGATGGAGAGGGGGTTTTGCTATGCATGGGCTGCACAATAAAGTTCTGAACTGTGTCTCACCTGTCTGCATGCTGCAGGGTGGAGGGGAGAGCCCAGGGCCAGGGGACTGTGGGCAAGCCAGGCAAGGAGCGGGGCCTGGGAGGGGCCTCCCCCAGTTCAGGACTTACCATGTGTTTGGGGCTGGCAAGGCTGGTGGCTTGGTGTGGGCCTGTGCATCGGTGATGGTGTCCAGCTGAACCTGGCATCCATGGCCCACAGTGCTTGGTGGGCTGGCACCCAGCCAAGGGCCCCCACAGGGAGGAGCTGGCACTACTGGCAGCCAGCAGTGCCATGGCCAGCCACACCTCATGCCAGGGTTTGGGGCTGTGTCAAGAGCAAGGCAGCCTCTGGGCAGGGCTCCCCAAGCTGCCAATGGATGCAGCAGCCAGGGAGGACGATATGGCGGGGTGCTTAAGGCCCAAAGACCCCTCCTTTGGTGACATGTCACTGGAGATGTCAGAGTGGGGTGGAGGCTGGCCCAGGCTTCCCAGGCTGGTGGCACTAGCAGGGGTGCGGCCTAGCTCCTGGGGCACCAAAATGTCTATCAGCTGCTGCATAAAGGGCATGTACTTTTGGGCATGACCAGACTGACAACTGAAGTTGGTCACGGCCATCCACTGTTCCCACAAGACCTTGACTTTTACACAGTACTGCCACGCTGACTGAGAGTGCCCTCACTCCTGCATCCCACCTGACAGGGCCTCATATGGGCATTTGAGCACCCTCCTGCCTGACGCAAACTGCCTTTGCACATTGGAATAGCCCAGTGCACCACAAAGTCACACACCTCATCCTGGGTCCAGTTGGGGGCCCTGACAGCTGGCATGGGCATATGCACATGGGTGGGCCTGGGGCTCAATGGGGGCTCAATGGGGAGGAGGAGGGTGATGACATGGTCATCCCATGCTGGCTCTCTGGGCCCCCATACAGCTGTCCCTTTGTGGCCAGCCCTGGACAGCCAGCCAGCAGCACTGGGGGGATCTCAGGGCTAGGCAAGGGATGCAGCAAGCTGTAAGCCTTTGCAACACTCACCTGTGGTCAAGAAGCAGCTCTGCAGGGGGGACAGCCTGTGGCCTGTTCTTGGGGGCACATGGGACCTGCTGGGATCCTGGTGTGTGTGCAAATGCAGATATCAAATTTAGGTGCAATTAGCCTAAATTCACCATTTTTAATGCTCATTAAGGGCACTCACATGTAGACGCATGCCCATAATGCACATTAAATTAGGCTCATGCACATTAACGCATCTGGTGTAGACATGCCCCATATGTCCATTCATAAAATGGAGATAAAGTTGCTGCTGTTATTTGTATGGTACTTTCAGGTCCACTGAAGTGAAGCATAATATGAAAAAATATTATTATTATTACTATAATTAGCATTATTGTTATTAACAATAAGAACAAGATGTCAAATTTACACTTACCTTGCAAAACACTGATAACTGATCATCTAGGGCAAGCATATAGAATCAGAGAATATGGAAGAAGCCAGGAAAAATATTCATTTTTCACTGGGCTCTTTGGTTCTCGTGCTATAGAGCACATGCAGCCTCGAGGGTGATCTTGAATGTTATCTCTGCAGCTGAGTGATTTTTTGGAGGTCTCATTGAATAGAAGGGTCACAACCCAGAGTCCATTCTTATCTGTTTTAATAAAAAATGACAATGAACTGTGCAACCCTCCATTGTCCCCTATAGCAAAATGAAGGTGAATGTCACTCCTGTCTGTACAGACAAGTCTAATTGCAGTATTAGGGTTTAAAGCATTAAAATTCACTGCATTCAGAATGTTTTCTAAGGCTATGGAAGACCCGGTGTTCATTTTTGTGGCTTCCCTGCTTTCCTAAGTTTTTATCATTCCCACCAAGGAGTTGTTTGCTGTAGTGAACTATGGATCATGCATGATGTTTACAGCTTAGCTCCATGACAGGTCATTCAAACAACAATTTATTCCCATATAAACTAGGGATGCTATAAGAGTCTTTATCCCCAGCTCTCAGTGAAGCACAAAATGTTGTACACTACATGACATGGAATGAAGACCTAATTCTGATTTCATGAGTAAAAATCATTCCACACTCATAAAACTGACTCCTTCACTTTTACGCTCTCTGTATAAGCACTACTTGTTTTATAAGGCATACATACTTATACAAAAGCACAGCCAAACCTTAATGTTTCTGGTTTATTTTAAAACCTACATTTTCCTTTAATAACTTTCCCTCCTATAAAGACAAATCTCCCATGGAGGGATGGACAGTAAGAATAGGAGAATGAAAAAGCATCACTGTAGAACTGAAAGAGAAAATAATGTCCTTTATCATGACACCTGCCAAGCTAAAAGTCCTCTGATGATCCCTTCCAGCCCCACTTTTCTATGATTTTATGATACATGGTCATAAAAATGTTTTGATTGTCCAGTCTTCTTATATTGGTGAAAACTGAGATGAAAGATTAGAAAAGATAAATTGGAAAAGATTAGAAAAGATAAACTGGAAATGGCTTATATAAGATACACTATTCAAAATGCATAAAAAAATAGGATAAAATATAATTAAGTGTAATTAAGTATGGCAGGATGCCAACCACAGGAGGTGGCCAATAGAACTAGATTCTTTTTGTCATCTGTTAACATTCACTAGGGTCTGGTAACCAGAAAGACATTTACATGAGCTCTTCTCTGGATGAGGTCAAAGTTCTCAGTTGAGATCAACAATCCTGCATTTCTAAAGTGCCCATATTCCACAACTAAATATGCTTTCCTTGGCTATTGACACTGAACTTCACAGGATATATATTTCCAGCTTCTATAACCAATAATGTGAATTATGTACACTTAGAAGAGAGGACAGTTTCATCAATTGCCAAATAGTCATATTTGCTATTCTAAAAGAAGGAAATCAAATCCAAAAGGCATTTACACAATAATGTTCGGGTATGGCATTAAATAGAAAGACAATCAAGTGCAGGCACATATTATTGGCCAAATCTTGCTGCAATTAAGTAAGGGGAAATTTTAATAATTGTGCTTGAAAAATGAATGCCAAAGACTTTCCAGGTTGATGATCCCTAATGGCCAAGAGTGCTTACATGATCTCATCCAGGAAACAGAAAAAAGTGTTAATCAGTTGCAGAATAATTATTACAAGAATGGGTAAAAAGATAAAGGGATAATACTATAGTAAGCTAGGGCACTGTAATCCATTATCTATAAGACTAAATTGGTCCTTATTTTCCAAGATCTTGTTTCCACTTCCAATAGAAAGCTATTTACTCTATACTTTTAAAAAATTGAGAAAAACTTCCTCAATCTATCAGAGCTTAGGTGAGGTATGCTGTGGAACAAAATCTTTTACTGATGCTCTCCCTATCCTCCCCACTTACCATCATGTTTCCTTAATGAGCAATATTAGGGCCCTATCCAGTGCTCAGAACCATGGAGAAATCCCCTACATGTGGAGTTCTGTGCAGCCACATCTGGGGGTTGGGGCAGTGGGAGAACTAAAAATACCCCATTCAGGTTGGGAGGGGCAGGAAGAGCACAGCCTGGGTGAACTAATTTAGATTGGACCGGCCATCTTTTGCCCAAACATCTTCACAGATCAGCACTGAGATTGCCTAACCTTAGTTAGGTCCATCTAAGTGTAACATCTGTGCGTACCCTAAAAAACTTGAAAAATGCTAGATTGGTTTGAGAAAAGGATTCAGAATCAGCAGCCTTCAGTAAGAATAAATAATTAAAACTAGTGTAACCCTTTCATCAATAAATCTAAAATCTCCTTTGTTTGCCTCTACCACTCATTTGTGTTGGGTGAATTGCTTAACTTCTTTGTACTTAAGTTTTCACATCTGTAAAATGGAGTAATGAATTTAGGATATGTCTATGGCATAGACTCTATGCTGAAGTCCCTGCTATGATTGCTGTGTATAACCATACCCTAGCTTTAAACAAATTAACTTAGATCTGGTGAAGAGTATAGCCGCAGCAGCATGGAACTCAATGCAGGCAGAGATGCAGCCCCAAGAGTTCTCAAAAATATTTAGGCTAGGTACAGACATTACATTTTTACCAGTATAAGTGATTGGAAACCAGTCTATACCCATAACAGAAGTTCAGCACACAAAACTGGTCTATACATGTAACAGAACAGAAGTTTGGCACATATAGACTGGTTTTAAAAGGATTGAACCTCGTCTAAGATTCCCCTCTCCCCCTCCAACAAGGGACGAACAAGTATGTTTTGTTCACTACCGATCTAAACTGCGTCACTTGCAGAAAACCACATAACTTACATCAATCTTGCCTCAGGCTTTTTGAATGTCTGTATCTAGCCTAAGATGGTTAGTTCATGTTGAGCTCTGTACTACTGCAGCTAAATTGATTGTACACCTAAATATCTGAGGCAGTTTAAAGCTACACTGGTTACATCTGAGCAGCTGACTCACAGCAGTGATTTCAATGTAGACACAGCTTAAATTCATTGTTCCATTTTATGGATATGGAAACCCTAGTGCAAAGAAGTTAAGCTGTTCCCCCAACACAGGTGAGTGATAGAAACAGAACACGCAAATCCTGATTTTCACTCCTATGTCTGCCTTTTTTGACTACTCTCCCTATTTCCTGAGTTATAGTTCAGTGAAAAATGGAAAGGAAATGCATAATTTTCATGTGTGAGTGACTATAATCATAAAATAGTGCAAACATACTGCTTATGTTTGCAGTATGTTTGGCTATTGTTTGGCTACTATTTGGCACTATGTCGGGCTTCTGTTTGGCTAATGTTTGGCTATTAACATAATAGCCAAATATACTGCTTATGTGGTGGCCGTGTATGTCCATACTGATGTAATCATTATATATCTAGGCTGTTTGTGTGGTCATATCATTAGAAGCACCACCTATACAAAAACAATGAAGACAAAGGAAGAAGAAAAATCCAGCAAGCCATTTCTCTTTCATTCCAGGACCAGGTGAGTCTACATGAGATGCTAAATGCACAGTAGACTAATTATACTGCACATTAGAGCAGCAGGGAAAAACTGTGCTAATGCGCAGTAGAATTAGTCTGCTGCGCATTAGCAACACAAAAGTGTGTGCTGGGGCTACTGCACAGTAGCGCCATTTACGGCTCATTAATAAACATGTAGATTTGCCTGCTAAAGATAAAGAGGGTCAAAAGAGAAGCTAATCTATGGGTGACTATTTGTGACATAGATCTAAGCAGTCCTCCAGATGAAGGCATATTTACCCAATACAGAAGGATATTTAACATTGTCCGTACGTACTTAAAACTGAAAATATCACCAGGGCATAGATCTTTCATTATCAGTCAGATTCTTTTGACAATTTCCAATTACATTTTTGAATTTTTATTATATGTTAATAGAATATATTAATTAAAGCAGACTGAAATGCACTAATAATGATTAATTCAACCTGAGGTACCTTAAAGTGAGATTTTCTAAGAGGTGAAATTCTCCATGGTTCTCTCATTTGCATTCTGTAACAGAGGGTACTGAACTTCTTGATGTTTCTATTTGCATATTCCCTAAACCAACATGCAAGCATGAACAGGGAAGGAAAGGTGCTGAGAGACTGGGGTGAAAAACAGCAATGTCCCAAAATGCTAAGAGGGTAATAGATTCCCTTGGCCCCACCTGTCAAACACCTGTAGCCTCACCTTATAGTATATAGGCTTTTAGAGAGCAGAACACAAAATCTAATAGAATGCACAATCAGGTGTTGGTGAGGAACATTAACTCTGTAATAAACATTCTCCAAATTTACCTACCTCCTGGGAAATAGCCTGTCATCCTGTTAGTCCTTTTGTCATTCATGAGTAATACGTATTTAACTGAAATCTTAGAACAGGAAATGAAAAAGTGAAGATGATAAATCTGTTTCACTTAGACAATAATCATATAACACTGTGGGCAGTTAGTTCTAATTTATAGACAGCATTCCCTCTGGAAATCTTAGGTGAAAAAAGGCAGGGGAGGGGGACAGGAGTGACAAGATGATAATTGGTGTAGGGCATCTCTTACCCATTGGAATGGTTAACTGGAGGGAAACGCTAATTACAATTTCACTGCTGCAGAGTAATGTTTACAGTAGTTGAACTGGATGATTTTTTCAGGAGCTCAACCTCAGTTCCTTGTTAGGATCTCCATACCAAAGCCAGGATTCTCAGATTTAGCCATTTTCAGTTCCTTTTCTTGACTTCCTAGAGAGAAGAAACACATTTGGATCTCTGTGGCCATAAGAGATTGCTAATCTATAAAAGTGTTGTTACCTCCTACAAACTTCCAATTTGTAACAATAATGATGATGGCTGACACATACTTGTGTGGCTGCTAAAATGGTAATAGCAATAACAGAATTAAAACAACCCTTCTTATCTATAAATACAGCATTTTTTTCCATGCTGTTTGGATAATATCCACCTCTTTGTACCATTTACTATTATGTACATACTTAAATGTCCTGTAAATCTTTTAATAATTAACAACTACTGAAGCCTGATTCCTTTAAAAATGAATAACCTAGCTGATAGTGAAAGAATGATCATTATTCATAATTTAAAAATCAAGTATAAAACAGAATTGCCAATTATATGTATTTTGTCTAAAGATTTACCTCTCACTTCTATTTGCTTTTTCAAAAAACCTGATTAATGCATTAATGATTGCTTTAACAGATTAAAAGGGCTGTTTTGCCTAATTTTGTGGAAAACTTAGAAAATGGATTATCAAACAACAGTTAACTAGAAAAAGATTACCCATGCATGTTACTGGTCTGGCAAATTGCATATGCTGGATAGGCAAAACATGGGAGACAGAACCTCTTCCACTCTCCTAAGTAATACCAACAAACAGTGCAGTGAAAAAAATCTGCTATACTGAAAGCATTGAGTGATTCCTAGTACAAGTGATACATGATAATATTTTGCTCTTTTTGAGTGGAAAGCATAATATATATGTATATAAACAGTTTGTAAATTAAGCTTTCACCCTTTCCCTGACATGTTAGGAATGGTGATCTGAGATCCTCTATGCAATGATCAAACAAAGTCTATGCAAAATAGACTGTCTACAGAAAACTCAGTACAATTCTTTGATGTCATATAATTGGCTAAAAAGAAATTAGATTCATCCAGTAAATTTACAGGCTAGGATTTCTTAATGGAGATCTAATGAAAGTTGGATTTTATATATACCATATGTCATTGAAGTTGAGAGTTTATTCTGTATGAAAGAAAAATGCAATTGCTCTATTACATGCTAACCAGTCCCAGACTAGGGTTGATAAAAATAAAAAAAAAACACCAAAAAACCTTGACCCCTTCCTACTATTAAGCCTGATTTTAGGCCATACTCTCCAATCACTGAAGAGTTTTTATATCCCTGCTAATTATATGGGAGCTCCACAACCATCAGATGAAAAATAGCACTTGAGGTTTAACCCTGCAAGGTGCTTAGCATTGCTATGCATTGCAGAGTATCTTTGGCTGCCACTGAATGTCAGTGGCAACTGAAGGTGTACTGACCTATAGATCCATACCACCTTGCAAGGTCAGGCTCTTGGTGAGAATAGAAAATAGAAAACCTTAGAGTACACCCCATAATTAGCATATAGAGGTTATGATATTTTATGATGCTGTTTCTACATTTCACATAAAGCTTTATAGCCATATTTTATTCTCTACCTGGCTTTCTCAGCTTACCAGCAAACATGCTTGATATTTTCCAAACTAGATAGCATTCCCTTCAGTCAATTCAACAGAAAAATATTTGTCAACAAGTCTCAGTTTTAGAGCTTTTTTTAACCTAAAGGCTGTCTCTCTACAAGGAAAATAAAAGCTTATGTGCAGACACTTACTGAAAAATTGCAATCTAGTGCCGCATAACACGGAGGCGAAAAATGTTACAGCTACTATAATTCACAAAGCAAACTTGGCGGATGGGGGTGGGGGGATCCACAGTAAAATCAGGTTGGCTTTGAGGTCAACTCACAAATTTACACAAGGAAAATTATACAGACATAAGGAAGCAGCCCTTTTTTACCATAAAATTGCCTGGGTAGAGTGAGATCTCCCGAGAGATTTATGCAGACATATCTCTAGCAAGATGAAAAGAGTGTGCTGTCCTCAGAATCAAAGCCAAGAAAAAAAAAGAAAAAATAAGCAGTGGAGAGGACAAAACACCCCATCATTCATACAACTACAATGTGAAAGAGACTGAAAGGAATTTCCAGGGCTTTAAGTGAGATCAATAATGTGTGTGTGTGTGTGTGTGTGTGTATGTGTGTATTCTAGGAAATTATAAGAAGAACCTTTAGCTTATTTAACTCAAGTCCTAATTTTCTTGATTTTTAAAAATAAATTATAATAGGTTTAAAATCCTCTCACATATACAGTTTGTCAACACCGTAATCCAGTAACTGCATATTAAGCAATACATTATGGGGATATAAGTTCTTACTTAAAGCTATATTTTAGTTCAAAGTTGTCATTTTGCCACAATATTTTGAGACCATGACTCCTAAAAAGCTTGTAGAAAAAGCTTATCAGAGGCCCTGATAAAGGAATTGCTTCTGTAATTTAGTGCTGGGACCTTAGATTTCTTTTCAGAAGAAGAAATAACGGAAGTGCAGAGGAATAAGATAAAAGGCACCTAGCCCAAACACTCACAATATGCTGGTGTAGTTTTAGAGATCTGTTCTATACCTCCCATTATATTTTATTTTGTACTTTTCATTCTTCTCCTCTGTCTGGTATTTCTTGACAATAGATAAATAGACTGGATTTTTGTTAGGCCAATCTACCTTTTTACCTGCATTTTACTGGGCACAAGCAAACCTACAGATTCTTGCACCTTTAGAAATTAGATGGCAGCTGTAAATCAGTTTATTAGAGCTCCAAGCTCTCTGAAGTATGCTTGCAATGCATTTTGAAAAAATAAAAATGCGAGTACATTTTTTAAAGCATAAATACATGCCTAAAAATGGAGGCTGGGCCTCTGTCGTTCTGAAAAATGTTCTTCAAATTGTACCTTTTATTTATTTCTTATTACATTCCCACAATGGCTAATGTTATTTATGTCTAATGGGTGAAACTGGCCATGCCTACATGAGACGCTGACTGTGCAGTCGTTACTGTGCAGTCATTTAGTACTTGTATAAACAAGTACTAAATGCCTGCAAAGTAACCAGACTTACCATGCAGTAGCACCCTCAAACACCTTTTAGGTGGTGCTGATGGTGCAGTAGCCTGTTACTACTGCTCAGTTGTGTTGTGTCATGCTTCGTACCATGTGACGCTACTGCATGGTAGTAATGAGCTACTGCCCAGTCAGCATCTCGTGTAGACATGGCCACTGAGCTTGTGATACAGAGATGGCAGACGTACATCTGCAGCACTTGACCATCATGCGGGGGAAATGAGCAAGTACAGCTAATGGAGTTCCTACGTATGTTACAAAGAAGGGTCTCCCCATTATTCACACACAAACATGTACAGAAAATGGAACTGGGAAGAAGAGAGGCATCATGGAAATGGAATGTATGAAAATTTGGTCAAAGCACAGGGTGAAATAGTTTCTTTACTGAAAGCTAGAATGGAAAATAGGGATACTTTATTTCAGTCTCACTTAAAAACTAGCATGTCTGAAATGGTACATAAATCCTATGATCGTCACTAGAATGTGTTTTGAATCTCTTCCACATACTGAAATAGCAGAGTTTAGCTGCTAGTTACAGGCCCAGTCTGCCAGCTCTGTTGTACTGATGAATAAGGGGTCAGTGATGAGGGGTCACTTTCTTCCCTTATGCATTTAATTGAACAAAGCTTGTTTAGCCAGACTTCGGGCTATAGTGTGAATTTTTCTCAATATTTATAAAGAAATCTTTGCATGATTTTTTTATCTATAGCTTTCTGCTGGAACTTATTAATTATATTGTCAGTCTGTTCCACATTCTCAAGGCAGTAAGGGGACATAAGATCATGAATGTGAACATGGAGCAGGAGAAGGAGGGAGCAGGCATGAAGCATAAGAGAAAGATGGAGAGTACAAAGACCCTTGGCTGTCCTCTGTAATCAGCTAGTCAGCTGAGCTGAGCCAGCCTGTGGAGAAAGGGAACTAGTAACTTGCTTTCCTTCAAAAGTAAAAGGTCGGTTATCCAACATTTCTTTCTTAAGGCTAAGAAGAAAGGCTCAGGCCATGTGCAAGGGTTCATTTCTATGGTTAAGAATGTTAGAGAAATTCCTGGTAGAAAAATAACATGGGAACAGGAGCTTGCATGTGTTCCAGCCCCCTAGCTAAAGAGCTACACCTGAGAGTGGCTCTCTGAACCACCCCAGCCCTTAGGGGAGCCCATTACTTGATAACCTGTCTTCTCACCTTCCCGGGAATGGGGCAGGCTGTCAAGAGGCAGCCGCAACCCCCAGCTTTTAAATCACTCTGACCAGAGCGTGGGTGGAATTTTCAAAATCCATGGAGCTAGAAAGACCTCTCCACACAATCATTCCCAGCCCCTGAGGCCTTAAATGCCACCCACCTGTGGCACAAGTGGCACTTCCAAAGCATGTGGAGACAGCAACTGTGGCAGAAAGAGCTCTGCTGAGTCTTCCCCAATCTGGGAAAGAAGCAGGGAGTACTGGTGCACTTCTCCCCTTCCCAGAATATGCCAGAGGCAATCATACAAGCGGTCATTCTTATCAGAGAATTTCTCTTATGTAGGAAATCTTCCTGGAAGCTCTTTTTCTCCATGAAAAACTAAGGGAAAGCTTGAATGCTTGCATAATAGGACCTGCCACTGAAGGTAGCTGTGGTACCTCCTAGTAGCTATGCTAAGCCATTCTTTCCCCCCTTATTATCTCCTGCCATACCTTTGATAGAAGACTGATATGAATTTGGAAAGCTGCCTTTAGTTGACCAGAATGGCTTACTTAGATTCTTTTTGCCCTGCCCAGATCAGTTCTCTGGACTTTCTTAGCCTTTGCACAGCTGTATGATACAGCAGTTCTGCTCTGCTGCTATCCCGTGCTTTCTGGCATGAATGACACATGCCCCTGGTAGCAGGTGGGGCACAGTGGTGGTGGGAGCGCAGCGGCAGTAGGTGGTGAGCTCCTACAGATGCCACCAGCAGTGTCAGCAGTGGGGGGAGGTAGGGGTGGTGAGCACTGACCAGGGGTTGGGGACCACCCGCAGATGCCACCAGCAGCAGCGGCATCCAGTGGCAATCGCTGACCATCCGCAGCAGACACTGCCTGTGGTGGGGGTGGGGGGTGGTAAGCAGCGACTGCCCACAGGTGCCACCGACAGTGTGGGCAGTGCCTTTTCATAGGGGGTGCACCATCACGTTCAGGGGGTGCATGTGCACCCACATGCACCCCCTATGCGTCGCCAGTGCTTTCTGGAGTGTGCTACACCTTTAATCACAATAGGATTGCAGGGCTGCTACTCTCAGAAAACCTTCCTAACTGCAGTCTGGCTCCCACCTCTTCTCCAAATGCCTTGCCCAGCCATCCACTGCTGGGTTTCAGGGCCATAACCCTCAGGAAGCCATGACCTTCAACTTCCTCAACTCCCTCAGGATACTCCATCCATGGCCTCCCCCGCATTTCACAAACCCTCATGCCTCACAGGATAAATAGCAACTTAAACACACATGAATCCTAAATTGCTTCGGTGTGAGACTCCCTGCAGAATCTCCAGTCTCTGCAGAGCTCTTTCTCTGAGCCTAGCAAATGCTAATCTCCATCCCAGAAGCCAGACTTATATGACCTTTTGCTTTTCCCCATTCTGGTCACCTGACTGGTGATTCTCCCAGAAGGCTACAGGTGTTTTCTATTGGCCTCAGCAGTGCCCTCAGTTCTGCTATAGTCATTACCTAATGTGCTGACTGCTGTTTACCATCTGGGGATCTGCAGATTTTGAATTTGCTGCCTGGCTTTGCTCTGAGGCCCCTGGCAGACATGCAATTAAAGGTGTGATGGGCTCTGATTGCAATCCCCATAATTGTGCTTCCTACCATGCCACACACGCATGGCAGGAGGCATGATTGTGAGATTCAGCATCAGATCTCATCATACCTTATTGCTGGCGCAGAAGAATCCTAGGATTCTGATGCTGGGCTTCCCCTGCACCAGGAAGTAGCACATTGGGCTCCAATGTGCCCTCAAAACTGGGAGCCATCTGGGATCCAACTGGGAGCCATCTGGGATCCTAACTGGGATCCAGGCTCCCAGCATGCTCTTCCACAGCTAGGAACCCCATCATCTGATCCAGGCTCTCAGCCACATGGACACACCATGTGTCCCCAAGGCTGGGAGCTGTCAGTTGATGGAGCTTCCAGCCACAGGGGTGCACAGGGCTGGGAGTTCCATCAGCTAATGGTTGTCCCATCAGTTTCATTGCATGTCCTCATGGGAGCCCCAGCCTGGCCGTGCATTCAGTTAATGGTGCGATAAGAACCAGCCTTCTGAAGTGGATCTGTGCCAGGGGTCTCAGAACCAGAAGTTGAGGCCCCTGTTACAGCTTGTTATTTGTACTGGGAGAACAATGATGTTCAAGGTGGAAACATAATGCCTGTACATGGCCTCACTCCAGTTCTAGGACCTAATCTTGAGAAGGGTAGAACACTCATAGCTTCCATTGTCTTCCTCTGGGAATTGCCTGCATTGTGCAGTTTTTACGCATGCTATATTTATCCTTGCATTGTGATGAACCTTATTCCTTTATAAGGAAAGAAATCAAAATAAACTTACTTGCATAATATATATTTATAGCTCCAAACTCACAAGCATTGCAGCTGCATGATTTCTCAGACTTTACACGGATTTTTAATCTGTCTACCTAAACTGGGATCCTATTTTTTATGATTAAAATGAAACACCACTCTCTCTCTCTCTCTCTCTCTCTCTCTCTCTCTCTCTCTCTGTGTGTGTGTGTGTGTGTGTGTATTAGTGGTGTTCCATTTTAATCATGGAAAAATGGGGAGGTTATATCTGAAAATAGGGGATTTTTTTTTTATCAGAGAAAATCAGGATCTCTGTTTATAATATGCTCCCCAATGAACACATTTTTTTTTTCCTGAACATATAATTTCACAGTTTACAGCTAACCTGCACAAAACATTAGCCACCCTTACATAGGTGGATATACAGACCTGTTGAAAGATCACTCTCTCTGAATCCAACACTTTACAGCCTATATGTTCTTGTGAGGTGCCTTGCAATGTGGGTGAGTTTTCACTCATTTTGCTCAGCTACCATCACACCAGCCACTATTAAAATCCCTAGTTTAGTGGTTCTCAACCTTTTTGGATTTATGGCACCCCTCTGTAACTTTTGTGAATTGAGTGGTACCCAGTTTCAAAAATTTATTTATATATTATAGTGCTTACCTCCTTACAAAGGGGCTCAGCAGTAGGGGTAGGGCCCAGCATTCTGGGTAATATTAAACATACCATAACTTATACTGCAACATTGTATAGGCATGGATGAAAAATGTTACAGCTTACCATACCATTCCCACAATGTGTTCAGGCTATTGTAAAATAGTGTGGTATTTTTAGCATGTTAGATGATAAATACACTTTATATATAAGGCATTTCCTACTAGCTGATTTCTGTAGTAATATACATTAAAATGGACTGGTACCTGTTATTTGAAAATGGATAACACTGGGATGGCTTGGAGAATTAGTAATGATTAGTAAAGGATTCTTTAACTTGTATATCACAATTCTAATTCAGGTCAGATTGGCAATGATTCAACACTTCTCACCAAATTCAGCATCTTTTATTTGGCATTTAAGATTGTATAGAGATTCATTATAGTGAGGTTTCCACTATTATATTCTAACTCAGACCACACAACCCCACAAGAAATTCAAAATGGAGGTCAAGTCAGGTACTAGTATTAATCAACGCTTGTCAACATTCAATGTTCAGTGGTACAAGTGAAGTGAGTCTCTGATCTTGGTCTAAGCACACAAAAGGCATAAGTAAAACCAGTACTACTTGCTTACTAAAGAAATATAGCTGGTTCAAAAAATATCTGACAAAACAGTTTTCCACTGACAAAGGGAGGGCTTATAAATAATAAAATATTTTACAGGGATAAAGTTTCAAGACGGAAAAGCCAAAATATTTTTTTTTAATACATTGAACATTCCAATTAATCTTGTTTTGACTTTTATTTCACTAGTCTTGCATTACATTTAAAATGCTGTGTATGTATGTAATAGAGATATTTTGTATATTTTCTATACAATATAATATACAATTTTAAACACAATTAATCAAAAGAATAGTTATAATGAAATAGGTTAGCTTACTAAACAAAATGATTGGATAATGACTAGTTTTCTGGCATTTGGTTTGGCAGGAAAACTTGAAATTGAATCTTTCCGTTCTGATTTGGTATAGACTTGGATCTATTTGTTCATCTGTCTATCTGTATTTGAAATGGCAGAATTTCTTGCAAAACAAAAATGTTTTCCACCAGTGGGACCAAAGATTTAACTTTTCTATTACCTCTAGAAGTGTCTCACTGGTTCAAAACTAAAGCATTTGGTGCTCATACTGCCAGTACTTTACCTTTTGCCTGAATATGGTGGGCCTAGAACACCAAAAGTGAAAACCTGGCACTTTCTATTAGAATGAATTTACTTCAAAAAAGGAGAAAGAACCATTTTTTTTCATGCTACTAAATCAACCTATGCTGTGGAAATGCTGCTGAGAAGGAATATAAAATGAAGAAATATTCCCTTACAAGTAATATTTTATAAAGCTGCATTGTAAAAACAAATCATCTTTAACAACAATATCATTCTCATGTCACTAACCGCTTCTTCTTAAATGAAGATAGAGAGAATATGAGCAAGATTTACTTAAGCTGTGTAATTTTGGGGGGGGGGTGTGAATTGACAATGAGGGAGATAAGTGAGAACTGGCTCTAGGATCATATAAGCTCAAAACTGAGCCAGGAAAAAAGAGATAATTCTTGCAGTATAAAAAAGTGTACTTGTGCCTGCTTCTCTAGACTTGCAACATTTACACATTTAAAAATTGACACATCTTACTCTGTAGTCAGAACTTCTCTTTAGTAAGGAGAGGTAGATCGCAGGAAACTTAAGAATATAATGAAGACTGGTGTGGGTTTTTTTATTCCCCCAAGCAATTACAAGAATAGACTGAGTTTATGAACTTTTCCCTCTGAACCTCTGTTATAATTTAAATCCATTTAATTCCCTTCCTATAAAAGCTTCCAGTTATATTTATTTCATTAAAAATAAGCTTCTTTATTGTGTATGTAAACCATATGCTCAGTCTCTCTACTCCATCGTACATGTGAACACAACATTATTTTACACAGGCTATGGATATACTAGCTGAGATTTCGGATACAGAATGTAGAAAGTTAGACATGTGTCTTCTACTCCTTTTTACATAAACTTCCTTTGGAAAACTCAGACTCAGTATCTACTCATATCTACTAAGAAGGCCAATACCATCTTAATTCGGATGCCCAGGAGCTGGCAAGAACCACTTGATATTGTATGCTTACATACCAGCTATATTCACTGTGTTAAGTGTACTTTCATTGAACAGCGGGGAAATTACTTGTAGCAGCTTCAGTGCTGATTGTGACACAAAGAAGTTGGGCTAAAAGGGCCTGCACTTCTAAATATTCTTGCCTCACTCCCACATATGACTAAAGTAAAAAGGTTTTAGGAATCCAGTAGGTCTCATGTTGTCATTGAGTTCTGTTGGCTATATTGGTAGTGGTGCACAGGAGTTGTCTTGTCATGCTGATTATCAGTAGTAAAGTGGGTTATACAAATTGTCTGTGTGTTTAAAGATGAAAAAAATGAAAAGGTTCTCTTAAATAGAATTCTGTGAGTCAGAGTGACTAGGTAGTAAAAGGGAATAAATATATAGCAATATTTATTATGTATGGGATTGTTTCTGGGCAGTAGACTCTGCCTAAATGCATTAGCTGTTCGGGGGACTCGGCTTCAAAATGATGCCTCATGCCCCAGGAGTTCAAGCCTCTCCTGGATTGGGAGTTGCAAAGCGCACACATTCTAGAAATGGACAATATTATGTAACTCCAGACCACAATACAATTCTGTCCAGGAAGACATGCAGATCTCTTGCTCTCTCAATGCACAGCCTTACTTACTTCTATAGTGTTTTCCCTAGGCCCTTCAGTTCCTGGGATGGGGTACTCACTTAGACCTCCATGCCTCTGGGGTTCTGTCTCTCGGTGGAATCACCATTCAGCAGAAACTGGTGGGATGATAAACAGCTTCATCTGTATTAAGGAAAACAGAATTCAGCAACACACACAATCCAGCTTGCAGGGAGAACCACCCACCACCACCAAACTGCACCCACACAGCATCAGGGGAAAACTGGACCGTTCCACCGCAGGCCCCTTACAGGTACATTCTTATATACCAGATCCCGCTTCTTTACTCTCGGAGCTTCCTCTAAAATAGTCGGATGTTCATCAGTAGAGCTACCTTAAGTCATAACACTTCAGAATTGTGGAGCAAGAGGTTGCTAGCACTTGGCTCACCGATGGAGTCTAGCCTTTACCACTATCCCATTACATAGTCTTCATACTTCACAGGCAATTTCACCACACATCTACTCTTAGTTTGGGTGATATCATCAAGTGCCTCTGTGGGTACTGGTGGATTCTCTGAAATGTAACAAAACTCTTGCTGTTGGTGGCCTGGTTTCACTTCTAATGTTTGCTCTGCTGCCATCTCTTGAGGTGCATTAACATCTTCTGCTGGTACCAATGAGTAATCTTGTGCTGGTACCAATTCTTAAGTGTCTTTTGTTCCTCCTGTAGACATTACCAAAGGGGGGGTTTACCACATAAGAATGCAGTTCATCTCTTTTTGTCATAATGGACCCTGGTATCCAACCTGTACTTATTTGCATCCTTACTTTCTCCCCCTCTCATAGAGGTGGGAAGAATGCAGCCGTGTGGACATAGTGCTTCTTTTAGCACCTTTGAAGTTTCCACAACTTGTGGGAGGCATTCAACGGTAGTCTAGGAGTCAGTACTGCTGTTGTAGCAGGGAGGGTACTGCACAAAAGTCTCACCATCAGAAGCTGCTCTGGAGCATACTCAAGGCCCGTAATGGGCGTGTTCCGCAGATTGAGTAAAGCCAGGTGTAGATCTGAGCCATCCTGTAGAGTCCTCTTAAACACTGATTTGATGGTCTGAACCATGTGTTCAGCCTATTGGATTGTGGATAACCTGGACTAGAATGGGTGATAGTTATGCCCCGGTCAATAACAAATTGTTTCATCATGTGACTTGCAAATGGCATATGATCACAAACAATTTCTTTAGGTATGCCATGGTGAGGAAACACAGACTTCATTTTGGCTACTACTATGCCAACTGTCTTATCTGTTAGGTGCAAAACTTCAGGATACTTGGAGTAATAGTTGACTATTATCAAATAAGACTGTCCCCGTATGTCAAAAATGTCTGCTGCCAGTTCCAGCCAAGGCAGGTCTGAGATCATAGTTTCATATTGTCATAGTTGGTAGGGTCGGAAGGGACCTGAGCAGGTCATCAAGTCCAAACCCCTGCCATGGGCAGAAAAGAATGGTGGGGTCAAATGACTCTGGCTAGGTAATTATCTAGCCTCCTTTTGAAGACCCGCAGAGTAGGAGCAAGCACCACTTCCCTTGGAAGTTGGTTCCAGATCCTCGCTGCCCTGACTGTGAAGTAGTGCTTCCTGATGTCTAGCCTGAACCTACTCTCAGTCAACTTATGGCCGTTATTCCTAGTTACTCCTGGTAGTGCTCGGGGGAACAGGGTCTCTCCCATTCCCTGCTGGTCCCCCTTGGTAAGTTTATAGATGGTCACCAGATCCCCTCTCAGCCTTCTCTTGTGGAAACTGAACAGGTTCAGGTCCCATAGCCTCTCCTCGTAGGGCCTGCCCTGCTGCCCCCTGACCATGTGAGTGGCCCTTCTTTGGACCCTCTCAATGCTGTCCACATCCCTCCTGAAGTGTGGTGGCCAGAACTGGATGCAGTACTCCAACTGCAGCCTGATCAATGTTGCATAGATGGGGAAGATCACCTCCTTGGACCTGTTCATGATGCATCTGTGGATGCATGACAAGGTGTGGTTAGCCTTACTGACCACATCCCCACATTGGCGGCCCATGTTCTTCTTGGAATCAATAGTGACTCCAAGGTCCATTTCTGCCTCTGTGCTGATGAGAATGGTGTTCCCCAGCCTGTAGGTATACTGCTGGTTCTTCCTCCCTAGGTGCAGTACCTTGCACTTGTCAGTATTGAAACCTATCCTATTCTCATCCGCCCACCCCTGTAACCTGTCCAGATCTAGTTGTTGCCTGTCCCTCCCTGCTACCATGCCCACTTTTCCCCACATCTTAGTGAAATCCATGACTTTGAACAAGGTGCTTTTCACTCCCTTGTCCAAGTCGCTGATGAAGATGTTGAACAATGTGGGCCTGAGGACCGAGCCTTGGAGGACCCCACTGCCCACATCTCTCCAGGTCAAAAATGACCCATCTACGACCACTTCATGGGTGCTGCCCTCCAGCCAATTTGCAACCTATCTGACTGTGTAGGCATCAATGCCACAGTTGCCTAATTTTTTAATGAGAATGGGGTGAGAGACATTGTCAAAGACCTTCCTAAAGTCTAGAAAGACTACGTACACTGCGACACCTGCATCCAACAATTTTGTGACCTGGTCATAGAAGACAACCAGGTTGGTCTGACAGGACCTGCCTCTCATGAACCCATGTTGGTTGCCCATAAGCATAATCTCCCCTGCTGGTCCCTCGTAGATGTGCTACTGGATAATTTTCTCAAAGAACTTCCACAAGACTGAGGTAAGACTAATGGGCCTATAGTTTCCTGGGTCCTCCTTCCTCCCTTTTTTGAAGAGATCATGGGTTGTTTCTGAGTACTGGGTTGAAGCTCTTGATAAAGTGCAATTTGCAATCCATTTGTCAATGTGAGCATTCATCCTAAGCCAATACATGATTTGTTGAGCTCGCGCTTTCGGCCTTTGTATGCCTTGATGGGGAGAGTGAAGCAATGTCAACATGTTGGTCCTCGTACCGTGTGGAATGATTATTTTTGGCCCAATCATGAGCAAATCATCCTGCATCCAGATTTTGTTTCTGAGAGGCCAGTAAGGCTTTAATTTAGGTCTAGCTTGTTTTTGCCTGCTTGGCAGTCCATTAAGATGCTGAGCTCAAAGGGCTTGTAGTTTCCTGTCACTGCTCCTGTAACTGCTGGAGTAACTGGCCACTGAGTGGCTGTTTCAATCAGACTGGAACCACCTTTTCTGAGGGTAAAAGATCAGGTTCAGGGGGAGGGGCAAGCTCTAGAAAGCATGTAAGCTAACACACTAACATATCTTTGCCTTTGGTATAGAAAATCTAGATGTCATATATTTAGAGCTACAACAGCATCCTCTGTAGCTATGCTGGAGCCTTCCCTATGGACTTCGCAAAAATTGCTTCCAGGGATTTGTGGTCCGACTGGACCCTTACCTGGGTGCCATACACATATTGGTGGAACGTAGTCATGATGAAGACAATTCCTAGAAGTTCTTTTTCAAACTGTACATAATTTATCTCAGATTGTGTTAGAGCCCTCAAAGTATATGCAATTGCTTGCTTCTGCTGAAACAGGCATGTTCCTAGGCCATAGCTGGATGAATCAGCTTGAATTTCTAGCTTCTTTGCTGGGTTAAAATACCTGAGCACAGGCACCATTGTGATGGTTTGCTTGAGCTTATCCAGGGCTTTCTGATGCTCAGGTCAACATTGCCAGATAACATCATTCCTGAGAAGCACTCTCAGTGGGACCAGCAGGTTTAATTCATCTGGAATGTCTTGTGCCAAGTACTGAATGGTTCCAAGGAGTCTCTGAAGGCCTTTTATATCTGTTGGAGTGGGCATCCTGTTGATGGCTTGCATTTTGTCATTGTCTGGTTTGACACCATCTTTGGAGAAGATATGGCCCATATACCTAATGCTGGTGACTAAAAACTGTATTTTATCTTTATTAAACTTTACTCCTTTCAGATGTGTTCTCTCCAGGATTTGTTTCAAGATAGTGTCATGCTCCTCTTTGGTAGCTGTCGCAGTGAGGATATCATCCACGATTATGTGGATTCCCAGAATGTCACCAAAGCACTCATGACACTTTTGTTGGAATACTTTGTTAGATGAGTTAATATGAAAGGGAAGGTGACTGAAGTGGTACCATCCCCATGGAGTGTTAAAGATACAGCTCTGCCAATTCCTTTTCCAATTTCACTTGCTGGTGGTCATCCTTTTCATCACGAATGGTGCACAGTTTTTATCAGACAAGCTCTTCTGCACATCCTCTACACTGAAAATAGAAAAGTGCTGCCTTAACATTGCCTTGTTGAGGTCTCATAGGTCTAGACAAAGTTGTAGCGAACCATCCTTCTTTTGTGTGATCACAAGGATGTTGACCCAGAGTGTGGGCTTAGTTGCTTTCATAATAACTCCCATAGCTTCCAGCCTTTTGAGTGTGGTTTTCAACTTGCCTAGGGTTGCATAGGGAATTTTTCTACACCCATGCACAACTAGGGGTATGCCTAGATCAACGTAGATGTGTTGAGTACTGGGAAATTGGCCCAGACCTTTGAAAATGTCCAGGTATTGTTTGAGGAGTTCTGCCTTGCTTGTAGGTACTGTCAGAGCCAGTCCATGGACTCAAGTAATGTGGTACATGCCACCCTACCAATTATTGGTGGGTAACAATTGTCTGTTATAGAAAAAGTTAAATCAGACCCATTAGCACCAGATTCACAGTGTGCAATGATTACGCCTTTTGGCTTGATTCACCAACTGCAACCAATGTAACATGAACTTGAGTCTTGCATACTTTACCTTGCAGGGCCTTTGCTACATCTACCAGAATAGTGTTCACTTCCACTCCACTATCTAACTTAAAATAGACTGGCAAGTCAGCAATCATAACTGTGCTATACCAGGCATTCAGGTTATCAAAAGTCTGTGAGCGCTGCTTTCCTGACATTGTGTCCGTATGTAGGGTACTGACTCTTTTTCAGACTTTGGAGCCTCTCCCTTTCATTTGCACATTTTTGCAAAGATGATTCCCTCCAAAGCATTTGTAACAATCTTCCCCAAAAGCTGGGCAGGATCTATGTTTGTATGTGTTTCCGCACCTTTTGCAAACTTTACCTTTTGCAGCTTGATGGCCCTCCTGTGGAGCAAACTTAATTGAGGCTTTGTTTTGCTTTTGCAAAGTGCTATGGCAGTTTCACTTTTGTTCAACTGTATGTAGGTTTGGTTTTGCAGACATACGAGCCTGGGCACTTGTGGGAAACTGTGCCCTAAAGATATCCATAGCCTGTCCTAGGGCGAGAGAGGAGTTTTCCAGAAGCCTTTGCTTGAGTTTGCTGTCAGTTATGCTGAAGACAATCTTGTCCCTCAACAAAACATCCTCAGCAGGTCCAAATTCACAACGCTGTGCTCTATTTCTGAGCTCTGTAACCAAATCATTTATGCCTGCAGCCTTATATCTAAGTTGCCAGAACTGATACCTTTCAAAAACAGGGTTTTTCCTGGGTTCACAGTAGTTCTTGAATGCTGCTAGCACCTCTGTAAGGGTTTTGTTATTAGGGTCCACAAACACCCCTTGCATGTGTAAATTTATAGGGCTTTATCCCTAATGCAGTGAAGCATGACTGCAATTTTAGAGGCCTCTACCTCTTCCTTGGCTTTTGTGACTGCAAGGTATAATTGAAGCTTTTATTCCCATGTCCTCCAATTCTCCCCAAGATTTCCAGTAAAGGACAATGCCGGTGGAGGTTTGAAATGCTCCATTTTTATTTATTTATTTATTTTTTAGTTGAGGATGAAAGCTGTAACCCCCTTAATCAGGCTTCTGGTGTCTCCACTGAGAGACAGGTCACTTCTGACACCATATAGTATTTTCCCTAGGACCTTGGGTTCCTGTGATAAAGGTACTCAGTCAGACCTCCATGCCCTTGGAGTACTGTCCTTAAGTCACCATTCAGCAGAGACCAGTCAGATGATAAACAGCTTTATCTTTATTAGGAAACAAGATTCAGCAACACACACACTCCAGCTTACAGGGAGAACCACCCACCACCACCAAATCTCACCCACATGGCATCAGGAGGAAAACTGGACCATTTAATCGCAGGTCCCATAAAGGTACCTTTTATATAACACAACTTCCATTATGTTTTGAGCCTATTGGATCCTTCTAAGTGTCTGCATCTATACAAGAGGCTGACTGAGCAGTTGTTACTTGACATGTCCACATGTGCATTTACTCTGCAGTAATTTACTGTGCAGTAAGTGGCTTTTTGACTGGGGTCTACACATGGAGATGTTACTGTGCAGTAACGCTGTATGTGCTCTGACTTGGAAGTAAATATGTTCCCAAGTCAGAGCATAGATCCATAGAATCCTAGAAAGTTAGGGTTGGAAAGGACCACAGGAGGTCATCTAGTCCAAATTTCTGCTCAAAGTAGGACCAACCCCAACTAGATCATCCCAGCCAAAGCTTTATGTAGCTGGGTTTTGAAAATCCCTATGGATGGATCTCCCACCACCTCTCTGGGTAACCTGTTCCAGTATTTTACTACCCTCCTAGCGAGAAAATTCCTCCTAATGTGTAACCTAAACTTGTCGTGTTGCAACTTGAGACCAGTGTTCCTTGTTCTGTTATCTGCCACCACTGAGAACAGTTTAGCTTCATCCTCTTTCAAACCCCACTTCAGGTAGTTGAAGACTGCTATTCAGTCTCTTCTCAGTTTCCTATTCTTTAGACTAAATAAGCCCAGTTCCCCCAGTCTTTCCTCATAAGTCAGGGCCCCCAGTCCCCTCACCGTTTTGGTCACCCTCTGCTAGACTCTCTCAATTTGTCCACATCCTTTCTGTAGTGGGGACCCCAAAACTGAACAGTCTCCACACATAGCCTCACCAGTGCTGAATAGAAGGGAATAATTACTTCTCTTGACCTACTGGAAACACACCTACTAATGCAGCCCAGTATGCTGTTAACCTTCTTGTCAACAACGGCACACTGCTGGCTTGTATTAAACTTATTATCCCCTGTAGCCCATAGGATCTTTTCTGCAGACCTGCTGACCAGCCAGTCAGCCCCCAGCCTGTACTGGTGCATAGGATTGTTCCATCCTAAGTGCAGGACTTTTCACTTGTCCTTGTTGAACCTCATGAGATTTCTTTTGGCCCAATCCTCCAATTTGTCTACGTCACTGTGAATCCTAGCCCTACCTTCCAGCATATCTACTATGTCCCTCCAGCTTGGTGTCATCTGCAAACTTGCTGAGGGTGGACTCTATGCCATCTTCTAGGTCATCAATGAAGACATTGAACAAAATCGGCCCTGGGACCGACACCTAGGGCACTCCACTTGCTACCAGCTGCCAACTAGACATTGAGCCATTGATTACTACTCTCTGAAGTCAATGTTCCAGCCAGTTTTCTATCCACCTTACAGTCCATTCATCCAGCCCATACTTCCTTAACTTGCCTATGAGAATGTTGTAGGAGACTGTATCAAGAGCCCTGCTAAAATCAAGGTACACCAGATCCACAGGTCTCCTTGTACCCACAGAGCCAGGGCCATAGAAGTCAATCATCTTGGTCAGGCATGACTTACCCTTGGTGAATCCATGCTGACTGATCCTAATCACCCTTTTCTCCTCCAAGTGTTTAGAAATTGATTCCTTGAGGATCTGCTCCATGATTTTTCCAGGGACTGAGGTGAGGCTGACTGGTCTGTAGTTCCCTGGATCCTCCTTCTTTCCTTTCTTAAATAGGGATACTCTGTTTGCCCTTTCCAGTCATCTGGGACCTTACCTGATTACTCTGAGTTTTTTATGATGATGGCCAATGGCTCTGTAGTCACATCAGCCAACTCCTTCAGCACTCTTGGGTGCATTCCATCCAGCCCCAGGGACTTGTACACATCCAGCTTTTCTAACTAGTTAGTAACCTGTTCTTTCACCACTGTGGGCTGCTCACCTACTCTCCAAACTGTGCTGCCCATTGCAGTGGTCTGGGAGCTGCCCTTGCTTGTGAAGACTGAGGCAAAAAAGGTATTGAGCACTTCAGTCTTTTCTTCACTATCTGTCACGAAGTTGCCTCCCTCATTCAGTAAGGGCTCACACTTTAAAGCACACAGACAGTGTTACTGTGCAGTAAGGCATCTATATGTGCCTTACTGTGCAGTAATTACGTGGCAGTAAATTTGCTACCTGCATCATGCAGGTAACAAATGTATGCCCAGCTCAGCATAAGTCATCATACTTACTGTGCAGTACAGGCGTGCACATGTAGACACGTGACCATACTGTGCAGTAACTGTGCACATATAGATGTGTCCATTGTGCAATCATTTTGTATTTGTATAAACAAGTACTAAATGATGTGCAGTAACTCAAGTTACTGTGCAGTAGCACCGTTGAATGTCTTTTTCATGATGCTACTGTGCAGTAGTCTAATACTACTGTGCAGTAGCATTGCACTGTGGTTGTTGCCATTTGATGCTATTGCACAGTAGTATCAGGCTACTGCGTTGTCAGTGTCTCATGGAGACACAGCCTCTGAGAGGGGAGACATCAACCTGAATTATTACATCTAACAAAAAACAGCTCTGGATTTGGTAAAGTAATGGAGGAGAAAGGTCCAACCCACCTTTTGTCCAATAACCTGCTGCTTAGCTCACTTGCCTAGGAACTAGGAGACCTGGGTTATAAGCACAAGTCAATGGAGGTTGAACCCACATACTTCACTTCACAGGAAAGGGTCCTACTTTCCATGCTGTGGGAAAACAGGGTTGAGGTCATCCTCCAGCCCTCCTATAGAAGTTGGCCCTCGGCACAAAATGGAATGCAAAAGCCAAAGAGCCAGAAGGAAACAGAGCCTGACAGTGATGTACCATGGATCTCTGGTGCCCGGGGGCCAATGCTTGCATTTGTGCCCCACTCCCCATCCCTCCACATCCTTTTTGTAGCAATACTTAAAGTCTCGTGTCCTGACACTGTTTGGTTACTTGTTTACCTGTTTTGGCCAAGAAGGAAATGAAAGTCCTGGCACACTGGATGCAGGGGGAGGGGTGGTGGCCAGAATGTCCTTCCTGAACAGGTAACTAAACACTCAACCCACTGGGAGGGCAGGTGGATTACACAACAAACATGGCCACCACCAATGGCTCTGTGGGCCCCCCTGAGGCAACAGGTTTCACAGATAGGATGATTTGTCCCTGGTCATGTCACACAATAAGAACTCTTAAGGGCCCAGCCAGTGCCCCCCCACCCCAGGCTAGCACCCAGGGGCCATTGCTCCCTCCTGGTGCCCACCCCACATTGGTCCACCACTGAAGCCTGAAGTGGGCACGTTCCTGCAAGGGAAAGAACCATGAGTTCATGGAATCATAGAAAATTAGAGTTAGAAAGGAGGTCATGTAGTTCAACTTCCTAATCAAAATAGGACCAACCCCAACTAGGTCATCCCATTTCCCCAATTATATCATCCCAAATTCTGTTTGCTGCTCCCCATGTAGCTTTTGTATTTTATCCAGTGAATATGCCAAATCCATAAAGAGGAACGAGAGTTAGGAACAAGGAGCAGAACAAATACAAAATTCACCTGCTCCCTATTTTCTTTTGATGGGGTGGAGGAGGAAGAGACAATGTAATGTAAATATAGCAGGTAATACAAAAAGTATTCAAAAGGTTTTTCAAAATAACTTATATGAATACTTTATAGAATATAATGCTCCATACTTGCATAGAATATTCACATGAAAGCTATTCTGAAAGTCCTTTTGAGTGCCTTCTGAATTACCTGCGATATTTACATTATATTCTCTCTCCCTATCCCTCCACCCCCACAAAAATGGGGTGGAGGAGCAGGTGCAAGAAAAGTTGTATTTTATCCATTGATTGCTTAATGTAAAATACATAAACAGTCCTGAAAGGGAGGACTAGAATCTGTCATTTCCTCCTTCTACCTGAGAGTCCTAACAGGTCAAAGTGTTTGTGACTCCTCCTCCTGCTTTTTAAACTACAACTTTTTGGAAGAAAGAGTATAGTGCATTTTTCAGGAAAGAATTATGTGTTGTAGAGCATTGGTCAACAGATGTGGCTGCCAGCAGTGCTGAGTAAAGCACCTTAACCCCAGAGAGAGGTTACAACATATATTTCTCAATGTTTTCTTCGGGATCCCATTAGGCGTGCTGATTTTTTCAAAATCCCAATCTGATATTCTTAATTTCCCTCAGGCAGTGTAGATATCTGGATTCAAGAAGCCAGGACCTCATAGTCATTTTTTAGATCAAGGCATACATAACTTTCAGTCAGTGACATTAGGTGCTTTTGGAAGAGTGTGTATTAAGCACAAGTCTTCTGTGGCTCCCCGGTTCTAACCACTGGCCCATCCTATCCCATTACCTACTAAGCAGAGCAAAACCCCCAAAATATATACATTGTCAAATACACAGTCCTCTAATGGATTTGAAATTTGACTAGAAGAATTAATTCATCCTGTCTGTCCCGCTTTCCTATGCACAGGCCTTAAGAGCAATGCTATATCTAGTCCTGCCTCTTAAAACAGAACAATAAGGGCCTACATACATCTGTCACATGGCCAGTTTGTTTAAATGAGGAATGTATCTTGCTTTTAAAATCTTTGCTTCAAGTCCTGAAAGAGGAAGAAGCGTATTTCCTCCTGTCTTGTAGGAATGAATTGGAGCAGACAGATTGAATCTACTATCAAGGTTAAACCTTTTATTTTCAATGACACCAATTAGATGAGCACCAAGTGCTTTAATTATCTCAAGTAGGCAATTAATAAGTTGAATTTAAAAAATCAGAAGCCATTATGAAATTGTCCAGCTTTCAAATTCTTTTTTTTTAGAAGATGCAGACCATGAGACTTTCTAAAACTATTCTCTTGTCTTGTATGCTATAAGAGCCAAGGGATCTGGCATTAGAATACTGGCATGTCTACCCGGTCAGTGACAGGACAAGTCAAGCTTCCTATTTCCGAACAAAAAATCAGTGTAAAGCTAACCCAGCTTATGCAGCTGCTGTAGAGATTTGCAATTGATAGTGCTGTTAAAGTGTCAAGAAACCTTGCTTGGGGGACTCTTTATTAATGTGCTGTCTGTGGCTCATGCATGCCTGCATATGATATATTCCCTTAGAAATGCCAATCTGCTATCCCACAATGCCTCTTGTAAGCCAGGTGTTTGTGTTCTTTTATTATGCTTACTAAGGTATTTGTATAACAGGAAGTTCCCATAAAAGATACTAAAAATAAAAAGGTTACTAAGCCTCCTGTGGTCACATTTTGCAAGGCATAATTTGAAAGAAATTTATCAAGCTGTTTGAGTGTGTAGTTTATGGCCAGTGCTTTTTATACTACCTGTGCTGGAATATGTAAGTATTTGGAGTATTTAATTCTACCAAATCCTAATTTGCAAAATACAACTAGAATATGGAACAAGTAATATTTCCCATTCATTAGGTATATGTACCCTGCTGTACCCCTTATTATAATCATATTGGCTACTTCTCCCTCTTGTGGGTTGATGTGTAGAAGCAAGAGACAACGCTATACCACAATCGTCTGACAAGAAATGTACCCTGCTGTGCTCACTCAGGATGGCTCCTGAGTCTATTCTGTGGGCTGAGCAACAAAGCCCAGTTTGTGAACCTCCACATGCTGCTTAGGACTCTGAAGTTTCAATCTTCTGTCATGGTACACTGCCTCTAACAATATCTCAGGAGCACAAAAAACATCCTCTAGCCAAACCTAGCCAATTATACGATATAATATATGGGGAACAAAATTCTTTACTGACCTATTAGGTGACCAACTGAAGTCCTGTTACAAGAGATGGGGTTGCTTAACTATGTAGCTTTCATAACTAAAAAGGTTACTAGGTGTCATAAAATTATACAGGCCTTTTAAAGTTCAGTCACGGTAACTGTCTCAATGGCCTAAGGTAGCAAATTCCACAGGTTCACTTTACCTGCATAAAGACTAATTTCCCTTTATTGGTTCTAATTTATCGGTACTAGTAGTCAATATATAAACTAGCTCCATCTGGGTTAAATTGGAATTTGAAACTCTTCTACAAACCCAAAGGCATTGTAAGAGGAGTACATTATCACTTAATAGAGAGCAAAGTTTGCATTCATACCTGAGCCTGTAAAAATAGATGGATCTACTTCTACTACAGTCAGAAGACAGTGGTTAGGGCAGTGGATTGAGTGGGTCAAATTTCCAGTTCTTTGTCTAACTTACTATGTGACTCTGGTTTATCACTTCTTCTCCCTGTACCTTGTGGTTCCCCTACTACCTTTGTCTGATTTTTTTTACTAAATTGTTGTTTACTCTCAGTCCTGCACAAAAGGAAGCTGTGTCAGGGTAAACCTGGGAAGTAAAGATTGAGATCTCAGAGAATCGAAGTCTGCCTCCTGGTCCCCTCTGTGCTCTAGAGAAGTAAAATGCAGTTGGCTTACACCTTGCACAGTACCTTTGCTGACTGGAACTGTGGGTGTATCGACATGTGTATTTATGCGCACCTAAACTTAATGAGCCTTTGCTTAAGGGGTTAAGGCAATTTAGGCACATGTCTACACATGGACATGTTAATGCACATTAAGGAGCAGACACACTAATGTGCATTAACTCAGTGTCTATCTATTCATGCACACTATGTTACTGTTCATTAGTGTGTCTACATATATGTTAATGCGACTTAGCTATTTGAGCATAAATTTGATACCCGCATAAAACAGGTATCAAATTTAGGCTCACATAGTCTTTAATATCATTTTAAGGTGCATTGAGGGTGCATACATGTAGACATGAACCCTTAATATGCCTTGAAAATTATGACTTTAGGCTAAGAGCATTTACATGAGGCATGTGTAGACACGCCCAGTGAGAAGAAAGTAAAGATAGGCTTCTGTCTAGCTTCCTCCCTCTTTTTGCCTACTGCTGCTCATCTGGGAAGAGACTACACTCTCTCTTCTACTCTGCAATTCCTAGAAACCTATTTGAGACAGTAAGATCCTACAACAATTCCCATGTTCCCCTGAAAACAATTTTTTTAAAGATTTTATGATCACTTTTCCCTACAAGCAGTTCATTTTCCCCATACAAGCAGAAGAAATTGGCTTCTTTTAATCTACCATGATTTATTTTATAGACTGTTGTCACAGAGTCCCTCCAGGTGTTTGCTTGACAGCACTGTGGCCTTGTCTGGTCTTCGAATGTGCACCTGAAGGAGATACTATGCAGGATCTCCTTCCTACTCAGAGATCCTGGCTTTTCAGTTCTTCACCCTCCCTGGTTGTCTGTGGCCCAATTCAAGTTGCTAGCATCCAGTTCCACTCCGGAGACCTCTCTTAGGTAGAACAGATGCAATCTAGCCATTCAAGTCCCTGTAGAAGCTAGAGGTCAGTTGTGTCCTGTCTCCTCTAATTCTCTTGCTTTACTTCTTTTAAAACTATTTTTCCTTATGTAGGAGCTTTATGGATAAACTGAGACATGCAATTATAAAATCCATAGTCCTGCCCATGAGTACACAAAACAAACAAAGTGAAAACAAATGAACAGAAACATCTCAAATCCCTTTTGGTGATAGCTATTTATTCCAAGAATAGCAACCAGAAAAAATAGGACAATTTTTAAGTTCAGAGTGGCCTTTTAAGTAAAACTAGAAAGAGTGCCCAAATATAGCCATACAACAAGGCAAGGAACCTGAAAGGAAGTGTGAAGAAGGAAGTGTGAAAATAGTCAAAGGCAAGTTGATCTGAATGACAGATCAATTCACTTCCCTTTGAGCCCGATTTTGTAGAGGAAGTTGTGAAGTCTGTATTGTGATAAAAGGTATGCAAGCTTGGGATATTGTCAGGTTTTAAACTGCTAGACAGAAGTCAAGACAAAAACAAGATGTAGCTCTGAGAAACACTTGTCACAGTGGCAGTGTCTTGTTGGTGGACTTGTGATTTGTATGAAAGAGGAAAAGCAACTGATTTTAGGAAAAGGGCGTGTAATTTTTTACACAAGATATTAAGGATGCAAAATATAAAACAAGGAGGCATACCTTGGGAAAAAGTGACTTCTGGATGGTTGATGTTATTCTGTAATACACATAGGCTGCAGAGGGGTGAAATATCAAAGAGCACATTCAGTCCCTCTCCAATTGTTTGCTAGTAGCATATTATCTTCTGCAACAAGAACCCTGGATTATTGGTGCAGAATACAGCAGCATAATGGATTTTCTGAAGCAATTTAAAGCATGATGCAAAATTTAATGTAATTAAATGTGAGAGGCTAGGTACAGACCATATACCTAGATGAGTATAAGTGATCAGCAAGGATCCTGGTTTTCTCTGATAAAAAAAAAATCCCCAATTTTCAGATTTAAAAAAGTAACCTAAAAAAGTAAGCTATACACACACACACACACACACACACACACACACATATACATATAGTGGTGCTTCATTTTGCATGTGTATTACAGAATAACACCAACATTCACCTGCTCTTCTTCCTTTACCCTCATCTGCTTATGGAGCTCCTCTGAGGCCTATAATGCACAAGCAGGGTGATTCCTACGTGGAAAATGAATCGGCACACATTTGACATAAAAGATGCAAAACCTATGATAGAATATTTCAGCCTCCCTGGGCACTTCATCATTGACCTCAGAGTAGCTGTTTTTAAACAACAGAATTTGAATATAAAATTGTACATCAAGAAATTATCCACAAATGGCATTGTATTAAGTATGGTTCCAACAGAAAGGCTACATTTTTATCCTATTACCTGGATTAGGTTTCATGACTAGGGACCACTGGAATAAGTGTCGGAAGTTCACTACACAGTGGCTCCTTTAATTTTGCAGCTTCCCCTGTGTGACTTCCCCTTGCTGATTGGTAGAGGGGCCCCACCACTTGCTACTCACCTCTGATCAGTAGGAAGGAAAAAAAAAACAAACTGTGGTTTTAAATATACTGTGGTGTTTGCCTCCCACTGCTGATCAGTGGAGGGGTCCCATCGCTTGCTGCTGACTGGACAGGAGGCAAAAACTTTTGCATATTTAATGCAATCAGCATGGGTTCATAGTAGGCAGATCCTGCCTGACTAACTTGGTTTCATTTTACAACCAGGTCACAAAATGCTTGGATGAAGGAATAGAGGTAGATGTTATTTAGTTAGATTTTAAAAAGGCCTTTGACATAGTGTCATACCCAAGTCTTATAAATAAACTGAACAGTTGCAATGTAGATTATTACACAGTCTGTTGGGTAGAAAATTGGTTTATGGGATGCACCTAGAGTGGTGTTGGACAGGTCGGTTTCTACCTGGAGATTTGTGGGCAGTGGAGTCTCCCAAGACTGTCCTAGGACTGGTACTATTCAATATCTTCATTAGTGACTTGGAAGAGGGAGTAGAAAGCACCCTATCCAAGTTTGCTGATGACACCAAACTATGGGGGGAGGTACACAAACTAGACGTCAGGGAGCAAATCCAGGCTGATTTGTACAGGCTGAGGAAATGGGCTGAACAGAATACGATGCAGTTTAACAGGGATAAGTGCCATGCGCTGCACCTGGGGAGAAAAAATCATCAACACTCCTACAGCCTGGGAGGTATCACTGTAAGTAGCACAGCTGCGGAAAGGGATCTCAGACTCGTAGTCAACTCCAAAATGAACATAAGTCACCAGTGTGATGAAATAAGTAAAGCTAACCGCACCCTTTCTTGCATCACAAACAGGTCTAGGGAGGTGATACTTTCCCTCTATGTGGCTTTGTTTAGGCTGCAGCTGGAGTGCTGCGTCCAGTTTTGGGTGCTGCACTTCAGGAGGGATGTGGATGACCTGGAAAGGGTTCAGAGGAGGGCCACTCGTCTAGTTAAAGGCCTACAGAAAAAACCCTATGTGGACCGACTGGGAGACCTGAACCTTTTCAGCCTCCGCAAGAGGTGGCTGAGAGGAGATCTCGTGGCCTCCTACAAACTCATGGCAGGCGGGGGCAGCAAATAATAGGAGATACAATGATTAACAGGGTGCCTGTTGGAGCAACTAGAAATAATGGCCGAAAACTGGAAGAGAATAAATTCAGACTGGACATCAGGAAAAAAGTATTTACAGTGAGGGTTGCCAAAATATGGAATAAGCTTCCAAGGGAGGTGGTGCTGTCCCCTACTTGGAGGTGTTCAAAAGGAGATTGGACAGACACCTGGCTGGGGTCATCTGACTCCTGTATTCATTCTTGCCCAGGGCAGGGGGTCAGACTTGGTGATCTAAAAGGTCCCTTCCAACCCTAACATCTGTGAAACTATGAAACTAATGCCATCATCTTATCCATCCACCTCTCAGCCTTCCTGTGGTGTCTGTACTTTCCTGGGATCTTTCCTTTTAGCCATGACACAACTCAATTAAGTGCACCTGTATCAGGTCAAGTCAAGTCAGTCCCAAAGATGTTACAATTGTTGGGGGACTTTAGATGCTGTAACAACCCTCCTCCACCCCATATGAGGTTAGTTGAGTTGGTTTGCATCATTGTCCCAGCCGCCTGTGGAGGGTTCGGGATTGAGAGTATGCTCGAGGGTAGAAAGGTAGGAAAGATTTATTGACTTAACAAAAACACAGCTACACATAGTAACAAAACAAACAATGACAGACAAAAGCAATTCACATCGGCAACTTATCGGCAGTCCCCTCTGATGCCTGATACACAGCAAGCTTCTCTTTCCACAAAGTTCAGCAAAGTCAGGTGTCCCTGAACAGCACTGTCCAAAGAGTACTGGGAAGAACCCTGGAATGCAGTCCTTGGGCTCCTCGAGGTCCACGGGCCCAGTGATCCAGGCAACAGCTAACTAATCCTTTTCACAGAGCTGTATCTTCCTTCTAAATGGTTTCCAGATATTCCAGCCAATTTAAAGCTTCTGAATGCTTCTGATAACATACAACCACTCAGATTTCTTTTACTTCAATTGTCCTTAGACTGAACAATAGCAGTACAAGCTTTGCATTCCTTTGATAAGGTAATTTTAACTATACCACAGGGCCTTAATACTTCAAGGTTTTGCTAAATTTACTAGGCCTTACTTTATGCAAGGCCTCACTACATTTTAAACTTTAATTATGCATTTAGCAACAACATATAGCTTAATATCTAAACAAATACAAAAAAAAACCACTTAGTCTAATCTTCATAGAGCCTTCAGCAAGCACCTTTATCACACAGGCACACTTTTCAGTTGTCACACATCATAGGTCATTATTCAGGCAAAGTGACCTGCTGACTTCCTTCTCCTATCCACATATGGACAGTCATTGGCTAGTATGGAGTAAGTATATCTGCCCTTTGACAGGTCTTGCTTTTAAACCTGCTGGGTGTCCACACACCCTCCTCACCCAGGTTAGCCCAGATGGGGGTGCTGCTTTAGTGGCCAACAACCCAACCATGGAACAGTCTGTACTGGTTTACATGGTACCAGATAGCAAACCAAGAAAAGCCTGGCCTGACAGTAGCATCTGTATGGAAACCTTGAACTATGACAGTCAATACAGGTTGAGAACCTGACCTTTATCTTTCAGGTGCATGTTCCTTGACATAAATAAGATAAAGCTATATTAGCCAATGTTTCTGAAAAATAATCACAAGTAAATTATTTAACCTTTTAATTCAGATTCAGAGCTAATATCACATTGAGACAAATGGAGACATTTCTTCTCTTTATGAAGTCCTGATTCAGCAAAAAAATATAGTCACATCACTATCTTTCAACATGCGAGTCATCACGTGGCATTCAGAATGACTAAACATATATTGAGAGTTAGGTGTGTGTTTATATAACTTTTTGAATTGGGAGTTTAGTGCTATTGGTTCACACTAGGGACGGATTTGGGAAGACATTGTATTGTATGACATTTGGATTCCATGTTCAGAAAGTTATTTCTACAGCCATAAAATATTTAAATATCTATGCTTGATTTAACAAAAGCTTAGATTCTGTAGCAAAGTTTGAGTTGTTCACACTGACAGAGTGATCTGCCTCTTACATGTAGAAAAAAGGGCTATAATAGGAGGGGAAATTGCTATTTATCATTAAAAGAACAGTAAAATTAGAAAGAAGAGAAGCAGCAGGTTCAACCTGCTACTATAACAACATAGATGGATCCTCCTTAATGCACTGTAGGAAAAAAATGCTACAATATGGGTTTGTCTAAAGTGGTAGCGTTTTGGTGGCAGCATAAATTTTAGTATGAGCATAGTTTAGTACTAGCCTTGGGCTCTTTATAGAATTGGAAGTGGGGATTCTAATAAAGTAGCAATATTCTGATGGCAGCTGAAAATTTTTCCTCTGAAAGACCAATTCTTTTGTTACACTGGGGTTTTGGACAAATCAGTCATGAAAATGTAGGACATAATTCCACACCCTAGATTGTGCATAAAAAATCCCATTTATAACAAATAGCCCCAGGACCCGGGAGTTTGTTTACAGAGCTGTGGATTTTAGTGGGAACAGGAATAGAAATACAAACATTTCAACATCTTTCAAATTATGACCTTTTCTATGACAGCAAATAGGTTCTTCTTTTCTGTACAGATTGTTCAAATACCAACATGATATTGCTCTCTTATTTCTGCCCACTTGTTTGAAAACAAACTTTCATTTAAAATATTTGATTTATCATATGCTTATGTGAAGCAAAGAGAGAGATCAATTCATTGGACATATCAGATCCTGCACTATGTTGTGTCTCTTTTGCTCTACAGAAGTAATCAAGAGGCCTCTTATAGATGCATAACTGTGCAGCTGGACATAAACCTGTTATAAGGCACTTATACTCTAATTTGGCATAGAGTTGGTTCAAGATGTAGTGAGACTGACAATAGCAAAGGATATGGCCAGAGACAGCTGTTCCCTGGCAGTGTAATGTTCGTAGATGCCTTCTTCAAGATTAAATCTTGTATATCATACAGTGGGGCCCAAACACCTCCTACTCCTAGGATGCAGGGTTTAAAGCTCAATGCCTTTTTAACCCGGCTTTTCCTTAGGCGCACAGGCAGAGCTCTGGTGCACTTGAGAGTAAGGTGACAAGGACCTGTTAATTAAGGGAACAATCCTGAAATTTTTGTCCAGTTTTTACTTTGGCAGCACTCTCAGGGAATTCACAAAAGTTGCAATAAGTAAATAATAATACCCACCATATATCTATACCAAACAATAATTATGAACTTCAGGAATTGACCCTAACCATCTTTCTGTTTATCTGTATCAGCTAGTTTATAAGCATGACTAAACATCATTAGTAGCAGGCATTATTACCCTGCCTTCTGCCAATTTTAAACAATGGTCACTTATATAATTATGAAATGCAACATAATAAGAGTTTATATTTAGCTGTGCCAGCAAATAATGCATGGGTGTCATAAAGCAGACATTTCATCAAACATACATGTGTGCATGCACACACACACACACACACACACATTATGATGATGAAAAAAAACATACATAACAGGTTACAAAAATAGTAAGTTTATGTTATAAGAAAAACATACAAATTAATTGGAATGTGCAGCTACTGTGGCACTTAAATCACTTTGCAGATTGCATAAATCTGCCTCTAGATGTCCAGTGTGATCAGGTCATAGATAAGGCACAGACAGGTGACTCTGGTTGACATAGGCAGTATCAGGAATCCCGCAGGGAGATTACAGACAACAGCATAGAATTCTAACTGACAGGATTTACTACTTAAGACTTAACTGCCCTCCATCAAAGAACTAAAGAGACAGCTGAGATTGTGGGTTAATTGGGTGGGTCACAGTTCCTGTGGTGCATATTCTGCTATACTGCACCTACAGGATGAGTTAGGAAATGCTCATTAGAAGTAATTACAACTGTTTAAGACATGTGCCCCATTTCTCCTGGATCTGGTAAAAGATTATCATTTACTAATTAGAAGTATGTGAATGCTTATTGGGAAGTCAAGAGCTAGAGTATATAGAATCTAATGCTTTGAGTACAGAAATCATTGCTTCCAATCTCACGGCTCACTACCAAATGTCTAAGATGGACTCGTGTTCCCTAGCACTCACACTGATACTTTGTGTGGGAGTTACAGTAAATTATCGGTTATCTCAGCAGCAAATTGGAGATTATGCTACATCAGTTGTATTTGGTATTTATAACTTAACTATCAGTCTGTGCAATAATCAGGTTCCTCAAGTGTACCACATTCACAATGATGCCTTCCCAAGATTTTCATCAAGAGGCCTGAAAAAGAATCAGCCATTGTTGACTCTGCATCTCGACACCTTGATAGAAGTGCCTGTATTGCATGCCTGATTGCTTCAATTGATTGCACCGGCGGGAAACCAAATCAGAAACTGAATTGTTGAGTAGTATACCTTGGGTTAAAAAAACCCCCAAGACCCTAAATATACCCCCCCCCCTTTTATTTATTTTTTTTTATTTATTTATTTTTTTTTAGCAAAGGGTCAAGAAGTCTTGGTCAAGTGCATTAAATGGCCAGTGCTTCCCAACATCTTATTTCCCTGCCACTCAGCACGATGTTTATACAAATCCTTTGTTCTTTTATCAGTCTATCTGATTTATTTGAAATATGATCACATAGAATATGGTTTATCCTGTAGTGAAGAAACCAGTGTCCTTGGCACCCTCACTAAAATTAGCTCAGCTGGACCACACACAAGTGGCATTGATTGGAGTTTTTAGAAAAAGAAGTAAAAATAAAAATGCATCATCTTGTTGTTCAAAGATAAGCTATGTGCACATCACACTAACCTCCACCAATAGCTTGAAGTTAAAAGTGTCCAGTTTTAATTTGGAAATTCTGTTTGCCCATGAAGGATATGAAGTCTTTCATAACAAATCATATGCTGTTGACTGTGACAGGTTTATATGGATTCCTCCACTATGCAAACATATTCCTCCAGAGATTTATACAACTTGAACTAGCAAAGTCAGGTGCATATGCATTTGGAAACTAGTCAACTGCAACCAAATACTTCTTCCTCTGTCACTCAGTTGTCAACTCCTACCCAATTTTCTGGGGTCAGACTGGTATTTGAGTAACTATTAATGATTCTTTATGTCAGTTCCTTGACAAAATTCACATTTGGCTTTAACCATGCTGATGTCTTTCTCAGTTCCTGGACAAACACATGTCTGATCTTTTATGGCATAAAGTATTACCCAAACAGCCTTAGTGAAGTCTCCAAATTATATTTTGCTGCTTCACTTTCCTTTCTCCATGAAATTATATTCCTTTATAATGTACAAGGTTTCTTCTTCCTGTCACAAACCAAAGTTGTGGTTTTTGTTTGTGTGTGCTTCGGCACCGCTAAATTATTTTTCCCGCCAAATTATAGTTTCTTTGCATGGTGGAGTTCTCTGCTGTGGAGGGGAGCTCCGGGTGCAAAAGGCTTTCCCGCCGTTTTGTAGCTTCTTTGCAGGGTGCATTTCTTTGCTGCATACTAGTGATGCACATTGCAAAGGAGTTCCCGCCATTTGTATTTAGATTCGCTCCACATTATTGGCCGGTTCTAAATGTAGTCATACGTGGCGGCTAGCTATTGGCTTGCTAGCCGTACAAAAGGCTTGGGTAGCTTCCGCCCAAGCTGGAGAGAGAGGAGAACTGGAGAGATACAGAACTTGCCAGGAGGAGGAGACTTCGCGCTGTGTGAAGATCTCTAAGCGATGTGGACCCTTGCGGACCCAACGTGCCTCTCTTAAGCAGGCAATAGAGGCTTAATAACCGAACCCACGGAAATTTAACAACTCCGGAGGGGGGAACAAAAGAATGAACCACCTCTAGCCTCTCCCCGTCGCCGAGCGCAATCCAAGACGTATCCCTTTCCTGTAAAGCCAATTTTCGAACCCACGGAGTCTTAACAACTCCGGGAGACCAGGGAACCGAACCCAATTTTCAAACCCACGGAGCTTAAACAACTCCGGGGCCTGGGAACCGGATGGCCCACAGAGCTTTGACAACTCTGTGGGAAAGAATTGCCGAACCCGCGGAACCTAAACAACTCCGTGGGAAAGAATTTGTCGTAGTCCTCCAACGAGGATTTAAGCGGAGCTGCACCTGGAAAGCTGTCCAGCCTACACCACTACCATCTTTGGGTGTAAGTAAATAATCTTTTAATCAACCACTATGCGTTTGTGACTAATTCTAGCTCGCCACCGGTTTTCTCCGACCCCGCGTGCCCGGGCTGCTGGCCACAGCCCGTGTGCGCAAAGACGGGCCGCGGATCACCCCCCCCCGACTCGCACTTGGCGGCGGGATCGGGGCCCGGCCCGCACACTTCCATGGAATTCTGTATATGCTGCTAATGTAGTTTGATCTTTTCGTGGCATTGAAAAAGAAATCAGAGCTCCAGATTTTCAGTAGCAGCTTGCCTGTATGATAACAATGAATCAGATATTGGCAACTTTAATGTAGGTTGAGATCTTTTCTTAAGTTTCAATGTCCTAAGACACCTGAAATTTCCCTGCATTAGTTACATTGTAAAGGTGTCTAGACACAGTGCCAACAATTATAGAACCTTACCATGCACATGCTTTGTCTGTAGATTGCGCTACATCATGCACATAAGTAGTCTTTGACATCTCCCTAGCACACCACGTTTCTCTCTCCTATTTATCAAGGACACAAGTAGCTAGTGTTCAGTACTAAGTATATAGCAATCTAATATACATAAGTATTATTCAATCTATTCATTTCCCTGTAGGCAGCTACTCATTCCTTTTGAATATGAACATATTAAGTCACAGAACTGGTCAACTTGTCCAAACAGTATGCAACTGGTTTCAGTCAACCATCAATCTTGCACTTGTACTCTGCAAAGTAAATATAATGCCTGGTTTATTCTGTCAGACTCCTGATCCATTTTTTTTCACACTTATGTCTTGCTTTTCATGCCTGGTATTTTTATCCTAAACTCCTGAAACCCATTCCTGATTCTGAAGTCTGACACTAATAAATAAATATTTAAGATGAATCTGTTGGGTTGGGTGCAACCTCTTTGCCCCTTGCTGTTGGCTAAATCTAGTCCAAGGGTTGGTATAAATAACTGGAGTAGGTCCTAAATGATGTAGGGCCTTCCATATCTGTTCTGCCAGCATACAGGTATGGTATAAGAAACAGTAGCATGGTCAGGCTTCCCTTGTGATTGGTGATAGCTGATGTAACTTAAAAGTAACATGTATGATTGGAGACTAGTACACAGACAGATCAGAATCAGAGGAACTGCCCTTCAGCATCCATTCACCGTGTTACAGCTTATGCTTGTAGATCATACAATCATAGAACATTAGTTTTGGAAGGGGCCTCATGACGTCATCTAGTCCAACCCCCTGCTCAAAACAGGACCGGCCCCAACTATATCATCCCAGCCAAGGCTTGGTCTAACTGGATCTTAAAAACTTCTAAGGATGGAGATTCCACAACCTCTCTAAGTAACCTGTTCCAGTGTTTTTTTTATCTACCCACCTCAAGAGACAGTTTTTCCTAATGTCCAACCTAAACTTCCCTTGCTGCAAATTGAGATAATTTTTCCTGGTTCTATTATCCGCCACCACTAAGAACAGTCTAGTCCCATCCTTAGTCATTTCTTGATGTGCAAAAAAATGAATAAATAATTGACTCCATTAATTTCTACATTCAGATCGTGATTTTACATGTATAGCAACAGAACACTTAAAACCTGTTGGTGAAACTTTAGTAAAAACTGTGTGGAAAAATGAATCCTTCATATAAGGAACTGATCCAAGAAGATTACCCCCAAACTCTGTTCATATATTGTTGTGGACTTTCACAGCCAGCACCATCAAACCAACCCATCAAATCTGCAGTCACCTGCCATGATGACAAATGTAGCCTAAGGCTATAGGTAGGGCTGTGCCAAGATTTGGTCCCTGATTCAATTCGGCAGAGATTTGGCCTGTTTCAGTGGCTGAGTTTCTGAATCTGAATCAAATCAGAGGACCCTTTAATCTGTCCAAATCGAATCAGAACCTTCTGAATCTATTCAGAGAGATTCAGAGATTCGGACATAGACACAGCTTTAAATGTTTTTTCTATATACCTCTAGGTAGCAGGGGCTCATGAATGCTGGGATGCTGGGGTGCATGGAGCATCCAACAGGAGCCTGGGGGGCTCCCCAGTGCACTTGGCAGCAGACTTGGAAGTGGACCAGAAGCACTTCTGGTCCACTTCTGGGTCCACCAGGAGGCATGCAGTGGGGGCCCCCTGCGTGCCCCCAGCTTAGCAACTGGTGCCTCCTGGATCTGGGGGGCATCTGAGGTCCCCCCGTTGTTTACCACTGAGCCGGGGGGGTGGGGGCGGAGCCCAGCACACTCACTGGTATACCTGGAAGTGGACCGGAAATACTTCTGGTCCACTTCTGGGTTCACTGCCAAGCAGATGAAGGGCTCCCCTTCACTCCTGTGGGATGCTGTAGTGTTCACAAGCCACTTGTACCTCAAGGTATGTAAAAAAAACACTTAAAGCTGTATCTATGTCCAAATCGCTGATTCTCCAAATCAGCATCAAATTTTCAGATTTGAATTCGGCTGAATTGAATCAGGGACAGTGATCCAAGTCAACCATTCGAACCACTGTCCCTAATTTGGGCCGAATCCAAATCAAATAAGGCCTGTTTCATGCACCCCTAGTAGATAGAATCCTGGATATCCCAGTTTTTAGTGAAGCCTGGGAACAGATTTATTTTTTTTTCTTAGCTAATTTTTCATATGTATTGGGTTCAACTATGGGGCTATTACATACAAACAACTTAATTGAAATCAGTGGAATATGCCCATAAACAGCAGCAACATTATATAATCCTTCATTTAATCTGATTGTTGTGCAATGTAATAATGAAGATATTTTTCAGAATGGACTCTGAAGCTGCGTCCAGATAAGTGTGGACATGCTGTATGTGGTGCTACAAAGCTGTCTGTGGCACCACATACTGCACTTGCAGGGAAACAACCGTCCATGCTCATATGGATGCACCCTGATAGCATTACTGACCAGTCTTCTGAATTATAAATACCTAACAATGTCATAACATGTGGCATATTTTCTTGGGGATTAAAAAAAAAAAAAGAAATTTTCTTCAGCAGCCTAAAAGTGAATGCAACTACTAAAAAACCCAGTAATACAGTAATATTAGACATAAAAACTTAGTCTTTCAGCTTGTTCACAAGCAACAGCTGAAAGTACACAGGAGCAGTTTCTGAGTGGGAACGTTTTAATATACCAATGCTTCTTTTTGCTCATTTCCTGTAAGATCAAAGTTTTACAGTATGAAAATATATGCATGAACTTGTGCATTCCAGTCATAGAATCATAGAATGTTAGAGTTGGAAGGACCTCAGGAGGTCATGTAGTCAACCCCCCTGCTCAAAGCAGGGCCATCTCCAACTAGGTCATCCCAGCCAAAGTTTTGTCTAGCTGGGTTTTGAAAACCTCCAAGAATGGAGCTTCCATCACCTCTCTGGGTAACCTGGTCCAGTGTTTTACTACCCTCCTAGTGAGAAAAAAATTCCTAATATCTAACCTAAACTTCCCTTGTTGCAACTTGAACCCATTGTCATCTGCCACCCCTGTGATCTGCCACCACTGAGAACAGTATAGCCCCATGATGTTTCGACCCCCACCCCTTCAGGTAGTTGAAGGCTACTATTAAATCCCCACCTCAGTCTTCTCTTCTCTAAACTAAATAATCCCAGTTCCATCAGTCTTTCCTCATAAGTCATGGCCCCCAGTCCCCTCACCATTTTTGTTGTCCACCTCTGGACTCTCTCCAATTAGATCACATCCATTCTATAGTGGGGAGCCCAAAACTGAATACAGTACTCCAGATGTGGCCTCACCAGTGCTGAATAAAGGGAAGAATCACTTTCCTTGACCTACTGGCAACACACCTGCCGATGCAGCCCAGTATGCTGTTAGCCTTCTTAGCAACAAGGGCACACTGCTGTCTCATATTCAGCTTATTGCTCACTGTAACCCACAGGTCCTTTACTGCAGAGCTGCTGCATAGCCAGTCAGCCTCCAGTCTGTACTGGTGCATGGGACTGTTTTGTCCTATGTGGAGGACTTTCCACTAGTCCTTGTTGAACCTCATGAGATTTATTTTGGCTCAATCCTCCACTCTGTCTAGATCACTCTGAATCCTAGCCATACCCTCCAGCATATCTATTACTCCCCCACTTCCCCCAGCTTGATGGCATCTGCAAACTTGCTGAGGGTGTACTGTTTGCCATCTTCCAGGTCATTGATGAAGACATTCAATAAAACTGGGCCCGTGACTGACACCTGGGGCACTCCACTTGATATCTGATGCCAACTAGACATTGATTCATTGATTACTACTCTTTGAGCTTGATGCTCCAGCAAGTTTCCTATCCACCTTACTGTCCATTTAACCAACCCATACTTCCTTAGCTTGCCTGCATGAACGTTGTGGGAGACGGTATCAAAATCCTTGCTAAAAATCAAGCTACACCACATCCACCAGTATTACATCCACCTGTCTTCCCACATCCATAAAGCCAGTCACCTTGTCATAGAAGGCTATCAGGTTGGTTAGGCATGACTTACCCCCAATGAATCCATACTGACTGCTTCTAATCACCGTCTTCTCCTTCAAGTGCTTAGAAATGGATTTCTTGAGGATCTGCTGCATGATTTTTCCAGGGACTGAGGTGAGACTGACTAGTCTCTAGTTCTCTGGATCCTCCTTCCTCCCTTTCTTAAATATGGGCACTATGTTTGCACTTTTCCAATCATGCAGGACCTGTTTTGATCACCATGAGTTTTCAAAGATGATGGCCAATGGCTCTGCAATCACAACAATTAATTCCCTAAGCGCCCTCGGGTACATCCCATCTGGCCCCATTGACTTATACACATCCAGCTTTTTTAAGTAGTCCCTAACCTGTTCTTTCAGCACAATCCTAAGAACAAATGGTAACATTTGTGGAATCCTGCCACAGGTGGTCATCTTCCACCTCTCACGCTGTCATTCCCTTGGTTCTCCCCAGATGTTATACTTAGTCATTCATTCCAAATAACAATTTGCAGTGACAAAAATATATTTTGTTTTAAACTTTTCTCCCTTGGAAGGGTAACAAGAGGATATAATTGTCTTTTGCAATGCTCATTCGTTTCAGCACAAAGAGAAGTTAAAGTCTTAATTACTTAGTCATCTTTAGTTCATGGGGTGTTACAATTTTAGAATCAGGCTTTTTTAATATACAAATGGATTTCATATCTCTTCTTGATGTGGAGCTTTACAAAAACAATGCTACATAAAATAAAATATAATATCATTCAATTGCTATTGTTAGGTATCTATCTGTTATGTCTGTAAGTTTGATTAATCTTTTGTACTGATGGTATTCAGTTGTAGACATTCTTCCTGGTGGGGACATGGCAACCATGCTTTCACATCTTAATTCAGCCAACACAACCATATAATATATGGCACTAGCTTGGGGGAGATAAGGAAGAAGTACACAGGAGATAGGATTCATGGAATCCTACAGGCAGCCAGCTACTCTTGGTTGTGCTCCTATATGGTTCTGACTGCTCTCCAATGGCAAAACCTTTGAGAGCGGGCAAAAACAGATGCACTTCATACAGACTTTTATGGCTGAACTTCTAAAAAATAAATAAATTTATGTAGAGTGATTCAGTTTGCCTAAATCTACAATTCTTTATAATTCATTTTAAGGATGCATGCCTGGAGTGAGAAGACAGTGGAATAAGAATTCAAACCTAATGGGATTCTAGATCCTAAGACCAGTAAATCCTGGGACCATGAAGGAGATAATTTGTCAGCATCAAAGAAAAAAAACAAATAAAAAAAGTACTCCTTGGAGAGGGAAACAAATGTTGTATTTATATGAATTAGGCAATGCTAGTAGCGCTGGCTGTATGATCAAAAAAAAAAAATCCTTCAAAACTGCAGGACTAGTTATGAAAGTTTGCTCTATCTTCATTCTAACTTACACTTTAGGAAACTTACTCTGTCCATATAACAATGAAGCAGAACTGCCTTCTCAAGGAAAGAGTTTTCTTAGTCCCAAGTGTAACTAATATTTGCAACCTAAAGCCTAAGTCCAATTTTCAAAAGTACTTCAGTAATTTTACAGCTTTCTCAATTGGACCTAGATGCCATAAGGTATGTCTCTATGAGTATCTCATTGTATCCAGGGAATGGTCAAAATAGGGCAAGGGACTGCTATTCAAGATACCATTGGGGTATATATGCTTTACAAGGATGTATTGTTGTTGAGTTCCCTCTCTTCTTAATTAATTTTCTTTGCTTTGTATATAGACTTACTACTTGCTTGAACCAGTTTTGCTTTATAATTTTTATGACTAATCATTATTTTCTCAACTTAGCCCTTCCCCTTGAGACAACACCTGGCAGAAGTTATGCCTGTTAGTGTGATGAGACATCCATAACACTATATTTGTCATTAACAGACTTTATCAACAGTTGCCATCTCACTGTATGTAATATACAGTTACATTTCCCTACTGTTGGTATAGGAAGGCTGTCAAATACCAGTCTGACACATGTTGCCTTTTTAATGATAATTGACCACAAGAACAAAAGACTTGCACTCGCAATATTATAGTTACAAATGTTGATCATTTTGCCCTCCTATCCATTTGCTTGATAAAGCCTCTATCTATCTGAATGTGGTTAAGAAACAACAAAATAGCTTTTAAGATTAAACACTGAGGTATAAAAACAGATAAGTTTATGAGTTTTGCAGATTTTTGGCTTATCAACACTTAAAAATAGAAGAATGACAAAGAGGTGACTTATAATGAGTTAAAATCTGGCTTCCACAAATTCCTATGTGTTTTTTTTTCTATAGAGAACACATATCTCAAACATAATTGTATGACAGACTGAAACAGACAGTCAAGCAGTGTTCAGGTCTATTGTATATATAATCCCCTTTTTTTGGTAAAAGGATTTAATGATAGGCTGGAACAGCTTCACATACCTGTTTCATAAAGCTGCATAATTATAAATTTACCCAGGAGACCAGAACAGCTCCACTCCATCTTATCAAGGGAATAACATACATTTTTTAATTTTTTAAACAAAAATGTCTAATTACTAATACCTCAGGGACCAAGATGTTTTCTTGGGAATATCTGTTTTATAATCTACCAGGAAAATAAATAATTCCTATATAATGTTCTTTCACTAAAAATATGAAATGCAGTTATATACAAAAATGGGACAGATTCTTGGCCTTGCCCTTTTGCACTACTTCACCTGAACCAACCAGATGACCATTCTCTTGAGTGGAAAGGGTCTGAAATGTCTCTACAGTCATTATTTGCAGTATAGCAGGGCTGTCCACCTTCGAGTGGCTGCAGGCTATAGACCTGTTGGCCCCTCACAATAGAAGCCAAATCCCACCCCCTCCCACCCCAGAATGGGCTGCATTCCACAGCAATATGCAGGATCCCCCCTCCTACAGACTGCGATGCATGGCCCCCATCACTCCTCATGCCCCTCCTAAATGTTTGCTCCATGCTGCACCATTCCATGATCCCACACAGCATAGATACTCCAGGTCCTCTGAATCTAGTGGCTGCAGGCTGCCTCTGCCACTGCACCACACTGTGTTCCCCATCCCCAAGGAGGGAAACAAGAAGCAGAAGCCGGAGGAGAGAGTGGGAGTTCAGAGACTGTGGTGGAAACAGCAACAACTGGAGTGCTGGAGTGAGCAACATTCAGACTGGGAGCCCAGGGGTCACAGCTTAACCCCTTGCTAGGGGCTGCATGCTAGGACTGCTCTATGGTATAAAATGAGGCATTACCTATTGAAAGGTTCTATGGGTCATAGCACCATTGTATTTTGGGAAATCACAGTTATCATAATGACCTTATTTAATTATAGATAGCTTCTAAACTCTTTTGGGAATCCAACCATTGTAGAACTGGCCCCATAGGAACTACCGATGGCTGCTTTATTTCACCTCCCTCATGTCCAGTGTGCACAGGCTCTGCTGAAAACCTAATGCCAAAATTGATCACAGAACCCAACAAAAAACAGATACCGCTCCCTCACAGCCAAAACAAACAAACAAACATCAGAAAATGTTAAGTCCTAAAATATATACATAGTTCTTGAACACGCCAGGACGTTATGTGGGTCTCCCTTTTGGCTTCATATCATACAGCTTGTTATTTTATGCAATGACTGTAATAATACTTGCTTTTAAGAAGTTTGGATGTTTTCTTTTCCCTTATGTTTATTTAATCCTTATTCTGAGGGCACTTCCTACCCTGAGATTCAACTAAATGGAGAGTTCAGGGTATCCAGGCTCTCACTGGATGAGACTTTTGATGTTTTTCTGCTTCCGTGTATGCCAAACTTGTGTAATTATAAGGGTTTGTAGAAATTTGCATTTGGGGAAAGAAATGCAGATTGTAACTGTTTTGAATGTTTTCCACAGCTTATGTGACAAGCCCCTCAGGAAACAGTGTTTTGGATGCTAACTCTCTTGTTACCATATTAATTGCCTCTGTCATGACAGTTTTGGCATCTGAAAATGGCTGTGAACATGCTGTGCTCCTCAAGAGACCAATCAGGGGCAGGGGAAATTGGTTTATTGGTTCCCAAAGCAGCCTGCGCTAAAGGTGCTGCTATTCAAGCATAGTTTACTCTTCTAGCTTGAATGAAGAGCCAAAGACACTTCAGGCTAAGGAAAGTGGAGCTTTCATTTAGAACAGGGGAGAGGAAACTGAAAGGATTATTACTCTGCAAGTGTGATTCCTGCAGTGAGATTTGTGTCTGTGCAAATCTGGAAAATTTGTGTCACGGTACAGAGGACAGGGCTTGGGAGGTGAAGATCCAAGCTCCAAGAATCCTGCAAGGTCCTAAGTACCTCTGGAGAGATGTTAAGCACCATCAGCTCTGGCTTAATTGCAAGTCAACTCGCTGCATTTTATGATCTCAATCTGAACCTTACAGTTGTGATCAAAGAACTCACTTTCATAAGGGCAGACCACAAAGAAGAGAAAGGAGGTATCATAGAATGAATAATGATGTCAGTTATTTTAATTTATGCTCAGTATATGAAAAAGGAAGCAAAATATTTTCATTTCTAGATGGTTTTATTGAGGGAGAGTGGGAGAGAACTGTGGAGCAAACTTGAAGGTGATGAAAGAGTTAACCATGATGAAGAGTGTTAGTCTGAAGGGGACACGGAAAGTAGAAGAAGGCATAAGGAAACCATCTACACATGAAGCAATAATAATAGAAAGCAGGAGACACAACAAGTCAAAAGAGCTGGACTCACTATTGCATTCATTCAATTTATGTCCAGACAACTCAGCTAAAGGAAAAGGTTACACCAGGGTTAACTTCCAGTAGCACAGCATTGAATCAGATCCATGAAGTTAAATAAGGGGGTAAATCCTTTCTCCTTAAAATGTAGGATGACCAAATGGGGCAGATATGGCAAGAGAAGTACACCTATCCCAGTTATCTACCTCATGTTTTGGGAAAACAGTGAGGGAGACTCCCAGTTTCTCTTAATTTAAAAAAAATGATTTTCAAGTAATTAAATTTGTGAAATGTGAGTGCTGTGGGACAAGGCTCATGAGGCTGCTGCAAGAGCTCAAGGGCTAACAGCTGTGGTATAAAAATGAGAGAGTGAGGTGACATTGTATGTTGTCTCATACTTAAGTGTTCACATCCAGGAATAGAATTATAAAACCCCAATGACTTGTCCTGGCCTTCTATACCTTAAAAGAAGAGCTTTAAGGACCTTGGGGCTAGAAGTCACAAAAACTAGCACCCGAAGTGTAGAGATGCCTAGGTCAGCCAACAGTAATACTCTGAGGAGCATACCTAATAGATTAGGCTTTTCCAGGGAGATAGGGGAAGAAATGTCTTGGGCACTTAGGTATCCTTACACAACCCCTTACCAGTAGCCATGACATAAATACTTAATGAAAATAAAATGTGTTATATGTAAGAAGCTCTATGGGTGTGTCCACACATGCAGGCATGTGCGCTTGCATGAGCTCAAATAAGAGTGGCACAAGTTTGTGCCGGGGATTTTTGCCTCAACACACATGCCTGAACATGCACTTTGGTGTGTGGCAAGTTGTGCCACTTGGGGCCAAGTCCTTCCAGATCTGCAGCCAGAGGGAGATGGAGGCTGCCCTGTTGAGCAGCTCAGGCATGGGTGACTGGTGCTACCTGAGTCGGGGGGGGGGGCACGTGCCCCCCCAGCAACTGCGGCAAGGCAGTCCCCACAGCCAGGAGGTCAGCCATCTTGTTTGCCCTCCAGCTGAGTCCCTGGTGCCAGCCCTGCACAGGCTCCTTTGCCTGGGTCTCAACACTTGCCTCACTAGCAGGAATTCTGGTGCTCCCTGTTTAAAAATTGCAAATTCTCTGATATGAAAATCCCAAATTAACTCTTTAAAATACCCAAAAATCTGTGTTCTTCCACTATTAAAATGAAATGCCACTAATATATATTATACTAAAATATATATAGATATCTAAACATACACACACACACACATATATATATATATATATATACACACACACACACACACACACATACATACATACACACATATACAGAGAAAGCGAGAGAGAGAGAGAGATTGATTGATCAGTTGGGCAATGTTTTGTTAATATCATTATGATTTTAAAGTAATATGGAAGTCTACCAGTGCCTTTATCATGATAATAAAATAAATTATAAATAACTATATACTTTGGTGTTTGTTTTGGGTTTGTTTTTTTTTACCAAAGAAAAATCAGAGCTCCCCCTGGCCCCTTCATTAACCAGGATGTGGGAACAGCTGCCCCTGCAGCCACAGCTTCCACCAGCAGGTCCCATCCTGGACAGCTGGGCACACAGGGTATGAGATGTGGAGGGGATGTATGGTTTGCAGCAGTGGGGTGGGAATGTGGGGGGTTTGTGGATGGGTTTGTGAGGGTGTGGGTATAGGGGGAATGTGGGGTTTGTGGCTGGGGGATGTGGAGGGATGTGGGGTATGTGAGGGTGGGGTTTGTGGGTGGGTTTATGGGAGGGCTTGAGGGGGTGCTGGTACATGCCTACCTCTTCCCCACCCACCTGCTGCAGCTCTGGCAGCAGCAGGTAGCCAGTCCACTGGGGTCATGGCCTGGCTGCAGGCATAGCCCCACAGGGCACAACACTGCCTCACCCGGGGGGCGGGGGAGCTGTCCATTTTGAATGGACCTGGCCTGGCCTGGCCCACTAGCGCATGACTTTGAACAGGACTGGGACAGGACAGAACAGAACTTGGCCGGCCCAGGCCCATTCAGCACAGGGCCTGTGTCAGGCAGTGCTGCACTGCCGTGGGCTGTGCCTGCAGCCAGGCCATGGCCCCAATGGCCCAGCTGGCTGCTGCTGCCAGCATCACAGGGGGTGGGTGGGAGGAGCAGGCCTGTGAGGCCCTCCCCCCCACAAGCCCTCCCCTACAAACCCTACCACTCTGTACCTTACAGCCCCCCATGCCTCCCCACACACCCCACCCCATAACCTCCCCCTACCCCCACATCCCTGCTAACTTACCTGGGACAGTGCCTGGGTCCACGTCATGCTGCAGCATGGAAATCTAGGAGTGGGGCAAGGATTTCCTGGATTTCCAGGTATCAAATTTAGAGCCCGTGTTGCAAATATGCAGCGTGGGGAACATTTTTCTGTTCTCTCTTGTGACGTCTCAAATTAGTTTGAGACACCACTACAGGCACATGCATACTTGTCTGGACATGCCCTGTATGTCTTTGTAAAGTGTTTGTACCTCATAATAACACAGAAATCTAGCCTGTCTAGAGAAATTAGACTACAAAGGTTATGTGAGATTTAGTAGCATAGAGCATCAGACAGCTTAGTCTCAAATTGTGGTGGAAGGGTATGCAAAAATGTATTTCTCATCTGAATTTTGTACTCTGGTATCAATGCACTAGTCACTTAACAGGGGAAAGGGAGAAGGATCAATACAAGGACTCAAGTGAGAACAGGACTGACTGTGAATGACATAACATCTATTATTCATTTCTTACTCGCATTCAGATCTAACATTAAGGGAAGTGGTCTGACAAGCAAGACATGGAGGTAAATTGCCCATCAGATGATATAATCTACTACCAAAGGAACATTTGAAAAGGCAACAAAATACCACAGAAACCATCCCTACAACCTGCATACTAATTACAAAATTGTCTGAAATATGCCTTATGAACTTTATAGTCCTTTTCATTTTCAAAGTTCAAGAATTCTGAGGAACTCATGAAATACTACATGAATTAGCAGAATATCTAGCATTTCTGCTAAAAGCATCCTAAGCATGGGGGAAACTGCCCAGGATCAATAAGCCAGGCTTTGGGAAATATCTAGCTATATGTGGAAGCTGTATTTGTGAATTTTTAAGGTCTTCAACACCATAACACTTACTCACCAATATTCCTGCATTAGTTATTGTTTGGGGAATTTGGGGGTAAAATTCTGCTCATGTAAGGTAACTACTTGAAAAATGTGCATACATTTTGTGGCTTTGATACCAGTACACACTGTTTCATTCTTTATTTCAGGTGAAAAATAAACAGAGCAAGATTTTCCTATTAAATGGGCATCCTATGGCCTGTATATTATATAAAATGTTCATACAGTGCATTTGCTGTGTGTTACATTAGAGGATATAATAACCTCTTACAGCTGTAAAAAACTACCATGGGGAGAAATGGTTCTTTGTCACCAATGACTTGGCTCCTATCATACAGCAGTAAATATATGGCTCAGTTTCCCTTCCACTACAGGATCAAAAATGGCTTCCAACTTTTTTTTGTTGTTGTTTTGTATTTCTTCCACATCTTTCCCCAAGAGTATTACACAGGTGGGAATGAGTCTTTCATCTATGGTTCCTAGTCTTATTGTTATCTAGGCTGTGGGAATTTGTGCCGTATAAGAAACATCAATAATGTACTGAAAGAACTAGACTCCTATAACTTTTTTTTTCCTTTAGCCAGTGGTAATACCTGAGTCCAAAAGTTATTTAGGAGCACAAGAATAGCTAAAAGAGATCAGAACAATGGTCCATTCAGCTAACTAACCCACATTTCCATTTACATGGAACTCTGCATAATCAGTCTCTACTCCATATAGGGATCTCTCAGCAATCATCATCATCATCACCATACAATTAAGTTCTCTATTTAAATAACAGATTTTTACACAATTATAATCAAGAAGGGATAAGACACAATGGATACATCTTACCTGTATTCTGAAAGTTTTTTCTGAGCACATTAAGAGTACAGCTAACTGTCTAACCTTTCCAGTTAACATTTGTGTGTGTTTGTTCATACCTGCACTCAGAATGAAGACCATGTAGTCCCTAAATGGTTTATAGAGCATATCCAGAGGGGAGGATAAGCTTCATAAAAACTACAGAAACCACCACAATATTCCCTTCATTTTGGTAGTGGAATCTGAATAAGGGGCTCTTAGGAACCTGTAAAATTCTTTCCAGCACAATTGTAGATATATCTCATCACAAACCTTTGTGCCCATGTAGAGTCCAAGATGCCCCCCTAATAAACCACACACTCTCTAGCTTGTAGTCTTCCATTTAGCCACATGTATTATTATTTCCCTCTCCTTGCTGCGTAGAAGGCCAGTTCCAAAAGGAGGGCTAGAGGTTTGTGGTGTAGTGGTTAGAGCACTGTGAAGTAGAAAATGTGTAGGTTCAAATTCCTGTGAGTGACAGGATTTATAACCTGCACCTTCTACTTCCTTGGAAAGTGCTAAAACACAAGGAAGGCAGCTAAGACCAGCAATTTATGGATTTCTGCAGAGTAAAATTTTATGGATTACATATATCAAGCCTGTGCACTCACATAGCCATGTCCCAGAGAGTAGTTCGTTGAAAATATTCAGTGTCTGTGTGGACCCAAACTGTGCATAGGTAATGAAAGTGCCACTTATGTGGCTGGAAAACTTCCATTTGGGCATGTGAAGTGAAATAAAAATCTGCCCTATCCATTCTTAGCTGTTTAGCTTTTCAAAGCAATGAAAAGCTTGCCTTGAATATCTATACCTGTGCTTGTACAACACACAGAGATCACTAAGCACTACTGGAATGTAAAACATATAAATGTATATAAATATTGAATAACTAATAAAGAAATAAACACATTTATCCACAACATGAGATCAGGGGCCTCATTTCAGTCCCACAGACAAACAAGGAAATCCAGAAGAATTCTACCCGAGAAGTAGGAGTAAGTTCAGAATTAGGTTCTCAGGTCATGTCTTCATTGACTCCATATCATGCTGGGACATGCTTCCTTCAAGTGTACCAAGCCCTAAAATGGATTTACTGAAGATGCTTTAGAGCAATTCTGGCTATTCACCAATACACATTCTGGAGGTAGAAAGCTAGCTTATTGGCACAAGCCCAGCACCTCTGTAAAATAGTACATTGTATCTGTTACAGGGGTTAGTTTGTGTGAATTGGGAGCAGTATACCATGCTTACCTGCAATGCTCCCTCCTGAGGCCCAGAGGTGGTATAGACAAGCTCTATTTACCAAGAGAAAAAAAATTACTAGGAGAAATGGAAATGTTCTGCTAAGATAGGAGTAGAAAAAGTCTGAGGGTAATGACCAGGGAATAAAAATATATATATTAAGAGTGCTTTTTTGTTTTGTTTTTTTTTTTAATTCAAGATTGGGTTACATAAAAAAAGACAATTTTAAGTTTCAACAACTTACTGTAGACAGCAAAGTGTATTACATTTGGTTGGTTTTGTATGCATCATGACTGAATATGTGTAAGAATTTATTTTATAGTTGGTACAAATTATCACAGAATCCATGTTGATGGAGGTAATTGCATGTTGGTGAAGGTAATTGCATAGTCTTTAGAAAAATCTCCAGCAGATCATCTGTGGCCTAAGCCTTTAGAGTCTCTGAAATACTAAGGATAGGTGGAGAATGAGCAAAAGCATTCTATCTGATGACTGGATTCTTTATGGCAATAATGGGCATGATTCCTCACCTGTCTTGCACTTCACATAGTCATTGGCACCTATGAAAAGCGAATATAAAAAGCCCACCAATCCAGAAAGCTGGGCAGAATTCAGTTCTATATTCATATGTAATTTTCCAAGGTGTGTTTAAGAAGACAGAGTCATAATAAGCCACAGCAGTAGTGGTCTGAGCTTCGCCATCTATTTTATTTGACTAACGATAAAAACTATGTGCTGTATCCAAGAGCACTTTATCCTGAAGTGACTTATGCTGCTGCTGCAATGTATTTGGGGGACAGCATGTTGGCATTAAAGAATCAAGATCCTCAGTTAATGCACAGCAAGCAATCAGAAAAATATATTCTAACCATAGAGAAGAGACAGGAGAGATAAATAGGATACAAGAGCTGAATCCCTCTCTTTTGCCTCAGGAAATGAGATAGGCACAAAGCAGAAGCTCTGCTTGCCAGTGACTTACTCTTTACATTTACAGACAAAACGTTAGTCATTGGTATCATTGTACTTCCAAAGGAATTGAATGCCCACTTTTCATATATAGATGCAGGGATACAAGAATCCAAAGAATTTCAGGGGGTTCAGATAAACATACAAGAATCCTCATATTCACCTCTCCTGCCCCTTCCACATGGTTCATAGATTCATAGATGTTAGGGTCGGAAGGGACCTCAACAGATCATCGAGTCTGACCCCCTGCATAGGCAGGAAAGAGTGCTGGCGTCAGATGACCCCAGCCAGATTTCTATCCAGCCTTCTCTTAAAGACTCCCAAGGTAGGGGAGAGCTCCCTTCGAAGCCCATTCCAAATTTTGACCATGTGAAGAAGTTTTTCCTGATATTTAGCCTAAATCTGCTTTCTCTCAGTTAGAATGGTTAGAATTAATGCCTCTGATCCCTTGCTGGGCTTTAATTGAGGACCCTGACCTTTTTGGCCTGACACTGCAACAGCCATCACTTCATGGAAAAAGAAGTTGCACTGAAATCAGTTGGCACTGGAACAATCTAAAAGCAATGGCCTCCCACCTGGGAACCTCAAGCATGAAGGCAAAGGGTGTGGCTGGGGCATTCTGGTACTTCCTTTCCTTTGAATAGCCATTATAGCCATAGTTCAAGTGCAGGTTCCCATCCTGTGAAAAAGGAAAACCAGATCCCAGATGCTCCAGAACAGGTGACATGAAACCACTGTTCTCAATCGCTACAGAAGGCTTAGCAACGGTACAGCCAATACTCCAGGACAGAGCATAATAGGGACAGACAAAAGTGACAATTTTTTCCTGATCTGGCCACAGAATGACGTCTATAACCATGACAAAACATGAGTGCATGGCTGCAGACAATTTCAAAAGTGGCCAGGTGGTTGAAAATCTGAATCCTCATTGCATGAGAGGTCAAATGAAGACATTTCAAAACATAGCACCTTCTGTAACTTCTGTGTGCTCTGAATGTTAACAGAAGTGAATGATTCCTAAGCAGGCTTTCACTTCCTATATTTATGTTGGCTTTTTAGTGAAAGGCCTGATATAGTCCCTTAGCGAACAGCATCAGGAAGAGGCCTGGGGACCTATTAGCCATATGATCCCTTGCTCATCTCCCCAGCTTGCTCTCCAACCTGTCATCCGATGTGACATTGCATATTTGTCTTCATGGACTCTACTCTTTTGCTCTACTGCAAAAGTGCCCAGGCTTCAAACAACGGGCATCAAAATGTTACTACAGCATGTAGCATAAACCCTACATTTTGAGTGGGCAGAGTTCATCAACTCATAGGCTGCACAGTTACATTGTTATGGCATGAGAAATAGGTGTAGTACCTGGATATCACCTACCAACCTGCAAGTTTTCCTTATGCCATTTTATAAGCAAAACTATAAATAAAATTCTTCTACTGTTGTGCCTTTAAAATATACTGCTGGCTCCCTTCATCACAAACATTGTTCTGCACTGTGGGGTTTTGTTTTATTGCTCATTTGTTTCTTTCTCTGCCTACTCATTTGTTTTCCTGGCTGTAGATCTTATCCTACTCATTTGTCTAAGTAAAATTGTCCTTGACTCTTCTCTCCCCCTCCCCCCCCCCCCCGGCCACCACTACCACTCCCCCCCACATACACACACACACTTTGTGTTGTTCTTTTCTGGTCACTTTGTACTGTAGCATCTGTGTAATACTATAGATAATCATTAATATACTCAAGAAGTCTCTTAACAATGGAGGAAGAAGGTAAAATGTTCTTTGCACAGTGGTTTAGAAAAAAATGTGTCTAAAGTTTGACAAAATTGTGCACGGATTACTCTTGACTCAGTTAGTAATCAAGACTTAATGAAAATTAAACTGAATCAGGTGTCACCCATCACAAGTTCCTTTGAAATATATGTTTTTCTCCTTACTAAACTGAATACTAAGTTAGCTACTCTACACATTATGCACTGTGTCTGTTCACCTGGAGGCATCACAGTCAGTCCAGCTATCACGAAAATGATTTACCAGGCCTACAAAAAATTAACCAGCAATTATTATCTGAAAGAAACATGCAGCTTGATAAATAAGCATACTGGAGCCAAGAATAACTCATAAGATCTTATTTTCCCTTGCCTTACGTAAGTGTAAAGGTAGCTAAGTCATTCTCCCTCTCCTTGGTTAGTTATGCAGAACTGCTGCACACAATTCAAAGTGACCTATAAAAGTGAAATGAGCCCATAGCTGACATCTTGAGAGAATCTACAAAAGCAGACTTCTTTAGCAAAATCAGTATATCAGTTGCCCAACTAGTATTTAGGAAGGCATTATCTGCCCAGTAAAACTGTGTGTGAGGAGTTCAAAGAACTTGCTATATATTCTAGTGACAGTACCACAACACTCCTCCCCAAATGTTTTAAATAATCAGGAGATTCTAATATAATAAAGAGCTTAGTCCATCTGGGTGTTTCTCTGTAATGCTCTTGTAGCACTCCGATTGGTTACTGAAATAACCAACCAGAGTGCTCCAAGAGCATTACGGACAGGAGGCAGCGACGATGGCATTGCAGAGCATTGCCATGATGGTGGGCACAGAGGGGACAGAGTGGGGAGGTCAGGCCAGCACCACAGGCTTGACTACCCCCGCCCCCCCAGTCCTACTCCCTGGAGGCGGCAGAGCACCACCATGACAGCGGGGACAGAGGGGACGGAGCAGGGTTGGGGGTGAGCAGTCCCCCCCACCCCACTTGTTGGAGGTGGTGGTGGCACGGGGTGCTGGTGGTGAGGGATGGAGGGGACAGCAAGGCAAACTCCCCCCCATCACTCCTGGGAGGTGGCAGCAGGACTAGGGAGGGGGAGGTTACAGTTAGGATTACTGTTGTCAGATGCCCCAGTTGTGGTCCCTTTACTCATCCCTCTCTTGAGCCCTAGCCTCCAGAGACTCCCTGCCCCTGCTTTTGTATCAGGGTGTGCTCTCCTAGCCTTCCCCTGCCAAAAAGTGATCCACAAGGCAATGGGGCTGGAGTTTCTGGCACCCCATACTTACCCTTCCCTGGGGCTTGTTATCAGTGGCACTTTCTAGGGGTTATCCCACTACAAGTAGCCCTACCACCATGACTCCAGACTCCAGTATGGTACAGTTTTCCATCAGACCTAGGACCCACCTCCAGGCAATCCTACCCTGGCAATCTTTACTCCTACTGCACTTGGTCTTTCACTTCCAGGCCTCCTGGACCCTGCTCTCTCTTATCTCTGGGTCCTTCATTAGGTCCCACACACTTGGCCTCTATAGGCCCCAGCTCTTCCATCCCCTAGTCTCTCAGGACTCTTTCAGACCCCTCCTGGGCTATGGGCTCTTAGGCTCAGTCTTCAGTTGTGTCTCCTGGGCTTTGAACCATCTCTGGTCCCCTGTGGCAGTCAAGACTCATGGGCTGAAAGTCTCCAGTTGTGGTCCTTCTAGGAATGTTGGCCCCTTCACTGGGCCTTGGCCTCACTCCTAGGCCAGTGAGACCTGGGCCCCTGACCCTGTTAACACCTGGGCTGCAGACATCATCATCAGGGATTCTGCGTTTTTCTGACAAAAAAAAATCCCCAATTGTTGTTTATAATCCCCACCACCCATCCACATATTTCCATGATTAAGATGGAACACCACTAATTATATATTATATGTGCATGTTTTTATATACAAAATTGGGTTTTTTTTTTAAATCAGGGAAAACCAGGATCCCTGCTCATCAACTCTCAGACACTCTCATCTCTTCTCTCTGGTCTATGGACCCCTCCCTGGATCCCTAGGAACTTCCTGCATCCCTTCAGTTCCTTCCCAAACCTCCTAGCTTCATCAGGGATTACCCACCATGCTGACCTTCTGGAGCTGCAGTCATCCTGCAGAGGTGGTGTTCTCCTGGTAGCCTCCAAGCTGTTACTGACAGTTTTGCTCAGGGTCTGGGATTATACTTCTAAACCCAGCTCTCCTCTTCAGTCAGATGACTTCCCCTAACTAGCCCTAGCTCCACCTGCAGGCTCCCTGGGTCAGAAAACACTCTAAGTATGTCGCATTAAGTTTAGTACCAGTAATGACAGGTACTAAGTTAATGTGCAATTATAGGCGCTACTGTGCATTAGCACAGATGAACACTTTTTTTAGTGATGCTTTTCCTGCCACGCTAACACACAATAGAATTAGTCTTTGTTCATTAAGCATCTTGTATAGATGTGCCTACAGAGTTATAAACTATTTTTGCAGAACCCAATGCATAGGTATGTCTTGAATGGAAAATTTTACTTTGTGAAATAAGGTAATGGGGTCAGTGTAAATCATTATCAGCTCCACCTGCAGGCTACTCCACAGGCTGTTTCCATCCAGAAAGTGGCAGATGCCTTAAGTGTCCTGCCACCCTCCTCTAGATCCTTTCATCTGCTACACGTGGAAACATTAGATTTTTTAGGGTTAAAAGGGTGGGTATTGGTGTGTAGACATGGGTGATGATGAGGGGAATGGGAGCCCTGTGGTATGTGGAAGCAGTTGAGTATGTTGAATGTGTGATATTACTCCAAGCCTGGAGGGGAATCAGGGCCTGGTTTTTCAAATTTGAAGGGGTAATTAGTGAACCATCAGGAAAAGAATCATTCTACAGGGAAATATATCCCCCCAAAAAGTATTTGTTCAGTATAATATCACAGAGAAAAGTCTTTTAGAGGGGATAGAATGGGGATGGAAGGCTGCAGAGACAATTAAAGAGAAGCAACTTTTTTATGATTGTCTTATGAAATACCAAAGATACTGAGGTTCTCTTCTGTCCAGGATACATCAATGTCTTTTGCAGTAGGTAGGATGGATTTTCTACTGACCTTCCAGCAAGTCTCATTTTATGTTCCCTGAATTCTTAGTCAGGCCTTTATATGTGGCCAAGTACTATGGATAGTGATTTACATTGTCCTCATTACTTTACTTCATGAAGTAAATTTTTCCATTCAAGGCATGCCTATGCATTGGGTTATGCAAAAATAGTTTATAAGTCTGTGGGCGCAACTATACAAGATGCTTAATGAATGAAGACAAATTCTATTGCATATTAGCATGGCAGGAAAAGCATCACTAAAAAAAAAGTTATCATCTGTGCTAATGCACAGTAGCGCCTATAATTGCACATTAAATTAGTACCCATCATTACAGGTACTAAACGTAATGTGACATAATTACAGTGCATTAATGAACATGTAGACATGCCCACTATGTGGTCACTTTTAGTCTAGAATAGGGCTAGGAGAAAATGGCTCAAGATGAACTAGAAAAAGGCACTCTTCCTTCAGAATAAAAATGAACAAACACAAAGGCCCTTGACAGACTTTATACTTAAGACACGATTAACTAGTTAATTATGTTTTAGGTAGTGAACTGGCCACATATTCAATCAATTAAATGAGAAAAAGAGGACAAATTCATAAAGTTATTACAAAAATATTTGTAATATGTCTGTCCAGTGTCCTCAATCTCTGGAGCATGCAGGGGCCCTTCAAGATTCCCATATGCTCCAGAGTATCATGCTGCGGTCTTGGTCAGGAGAAGCAACCGAGAATAGGGAGTGTGCAGAGTCCCAGGGTAGGAAAGTATGGAAGCCAAAAAATCCATATGGGAAACTGAGTCAGAAATCCAAGGGGTTGGGCAAACTTCCAACATTTTAGATAAGTTACCCATTTCAAGTTGGTGATCTAGCCCCTCAGCCAACTGAACCACTTCTCTGGCTCTCAGCTCCTCTTCTGCCAAGTATGCATGGCCTGTTTGGGAGAAATCTGTACAGGCTAAACACCTTGACCTGACTCTAAATGAGAGCTGATGATGCATCACAGGATGTCTGAAGCCTACTAACCTAAATAGTGTGTACCTGCTGGCTGGCATCACCTGACATCAGAAGAGACAAACTGGAGATGTGAGACACCCACTGTACGACCATCCCGCAGAACATGAACAACTGAAGTCAGGCAGGACCTTCTTCACCAGCATCCAACTGCTTTATGCCACACCCAAGAAGATATGACTACAGATGTGGAACACGAGGCTGAAAAATATATCTGACAGTGAAAAAATGGATGTTTCAGAAGCCGAGTCCTTACCACCAAAAACTGACAAACCATGGCAAAGATGGCAATGTCTCAATCACCTATTCCCCAGCAGTGGACACTCCAAGGAACTAATGAAGAACTACCTGTGACTGTGGCACAGAGCCTCAGACAATGCAACACCTTCAGCAATGCCCACTGCTTGGAGGCATCTATGAAATGAAAGATCTCATACAGTACAATAAACGAGCATAAGCATACATAACAAAATGGTCAAATGTGGTGTCGGGACATGAGAAGAAGATGATCAGATGTGGTGAGGAAAAAGTGTCATCCTCTAGCCGTCCTCCAGCAGTATAAAATGTCAGTTGTGGCCAAAAGCAAACTATAAGCACCTGATTCATTCTGTAGCCATTATAAAAAATTACTACTCTCCAATTAAAACAAATGTTGATGTGTAGGAGGAGCATCTATTTCAGAAAGACTGAGAAAACTAATGAAAGGAAAGTGTAAGAAGTACAGTACAGGGACAATAAATGTTATTTTTAAAGCAATCCTGTTACAGAAAAGGCACAGAGGAAATGTTATAGTTTGTTTAAAAGGGAGACAATACAAAGAAGGCTATGTCAGTGGGAGTGATTTCTACACAGCACTTGGGCAAGCTCCATTTCCTTCGTGTATATTTGTGCAGTGTTTAGCAGAATGGGATCCTGCCCTCCACATGCAATGGCAACTAGTAGATAATTATAAAAATAATAATTAATCCCTGTGACAAAAAAGATGTTGTGGCCTTTGGACTCAAGACATGAGATTCATAAATAGTGGGTAGTAAACGAGTGCAGAAACCCATTAAAATTAGAATCAAACCTCAAGTTTCAACGTTGTCATGATTAAGTGTTCTAAAACCCAATGGTAGCAGTTTATAGTCAATCTGCCACTTTATAGGCAGCTAGATTAAAAATGAAAGCACTCATTAAAAAATAAATAGAGTAATCTGTGATGAGACATTATCAGATATCTCAGCTGAAGAACAAACACATTATTTAATAATGTTCATAAAAGTATTGTATCTTCCTTTGTCCAAAATTGCTACTAGTAGAAATAAAAATGTGTGTAAAAATAATGCTGTCAGCAAGTCAGAAAGAAAACATATGATATGATTGCAATTACAGAAAGAGTTACAGCCATTTTACAGGTCTAAAAATAAGTTTCTTTAAAAAAAAATCCTTGACCCAGAGGAATTAAACCAAGATCTGCTCAGATGGACTTAAATGTTTCATAAAACCTTGAGATTTATCTGATGTCGCCACTTGACAAATTCTAGCACAACTCTAAAACAATTCAGAGTCAGCACAGGATAAATGCTTTCGGTGATAAGCTTTCATTAGGAAATATCTGAAGAGAATTAAATTAACCTTTTTATTAGGTCCTTGGATTAATTAACCAGTGAACACCTATTGAGTGAATATTTTTTTTTAATTCCAATGAATATTTTGTTCACTTGGTTCTTGTCTAATTATTTGTTCTAAATGCTGATGAGGTATCCATG